>NC_134115.1:29020726-30425726 GCF_040939455.1 Microcebus murinus
ACTAGCCTGAGCAAGAGCAAGACCCCTGTCTCTACTAAAAATAGAAAAAAATTAGCCAAACAACTAAAAATATATAGAAAAGATTAGCTGGGCATGGTGGCACATGACTGTAGTCCCAGCTACTCGGGAGGCTGAGGCAGAAGGATTGCTTGAGCCCAGGAGCTTGAGGTTGCTGTGAGCTAGGCTGATGCCACGGTACTCTAGCCAGGGCAACAGAGTAAGACTCTGTCTCAGAAAAAAACAAACAAACAGAATAACAAGTAGTATATACAAAATAGCTGCAAGTCTACACTTGGATGAACAGGGATTGAAATGAATTGTGCAAAAAGGGTCAGGTGTGGTAGCTCGAGTCTATAATCCCAGGTACTCAGGAGGCTGAGGCAGGCTGACCCCTTAAGCCCAGAAGTTTGAGGCCAGCTTAGGTGACAGTGAGACAGGTCTCTTAAAAAAAAAAAAAAGAAAGAATTCTGTTGTGCAAAAAGGAAAAATATTATAAAAAGTAGTGGAATCTGAGAGAATTCATTTTCCTTTAACAAGTACATGCTGATGTTGTTGGTTCAAGGTCTTGAAATAATGTAAAATAATAATTTTAAAAGACACTTAGAAGGGTCTCTTCCTCTGCCAGTTCAAGAACCCTAGAGAGAGGCATGTGGCACAGGAGAAAGCCTGTGCCTTGCGGACCCACAGATCTGGGCATAAGTCCCAGTGTTGCCACTTTCTAGCTGTATGACTGAGATACAGTCACTGGACCTTCCTAAACCTGTTTCCCCTTTTAAAAATGAGGATAGACCCCCCTGTTGCCAGGGCGGGATAGGATGGATGCAAAGTTCCAGCTGGTTCCAACTCTTTACCCTAAGTTAGAAGCCCTGTTGGACAGATGAGTAAAAGTGAGGAACTTGGAAAACCTGGGCCAAGGAGCACTTCCTTATAAGATCTCCACTCACAGTCAAGGGCATAGTGGAGGGTGGTCTTTCATGGACCTGTGCTGTCATGGGAAAGGGAGCCTTGCATGCCCCAGAAGCTGCCTAGACTCACAACTCTTGGTGGAATTTTATGCACCACGACCAACTGCTAAAAGCATAATGGAGCCCTTGTCTGGAGGCATTGATGTGATTAGACAGAATATTGTATAACACCCTCTGACTTAGGAAGTAAAAGCATTTTAAGGGATTGTCCTGGTTTCACTTGAAGAAAATTATATTCCACAAAGAAGCAAAGAAGATTGACCACGTTTTAGCCTTATATTGAATTCTCTCATGTTTGAGCAACATGGATGAACAGTTTACAAGCTTGCCCTTTGTGTAAGAGCAGTACAGGTGCCGTTAGATTTTTCTAGGGTATCTTTAGATCTTGGTCCCTTTTGCTGCAAGAGATGGGAGAACTGCCCTTAGAGCTGCTTTGTAACCTGTGGTACTAGCAGGTCATTCTTGATTTTGTTTTCATTAGCATAATTTCTTTGTTAGTGAGGACTTTTTCTCATACAACACTAACACCATTTTGCAGAGCAAAACTTATAAAACTACCCTCAATTACAACCCAGTCATTCAGACTGGTTTTTTTTTGAGACAGAGTCTCACTTTGTTGCTCAGGCTAGAGTGAGTGCCGAGTGTCAGCCTAGCTCACAGCAACCTCAAATTCCTGGGCTCAAGCGATCCTCCTGCCTCAGCCTCCCGAGTAGCTGGGACTACAGGCATGGGCCACCATGCCCGGCTAATTTTTTTCTATATATTTTTAGTTGGCCAATTAAATTCTTTCTATTTATAGTAGAGATGGGTCTCAATCTTGCTCAGGCTGGTTTCGAACTCCAGATCTTGAGCGATCCGCCCACCTCAGCCTCCCAGAGTGCTAGGATTACAGGCGTGAACCACCGCACCCGACCCATTCAGACTGTTTAACCATGCAAAAATAAACATTGAAGTGGTACCACCCATATTATATGGGTAACTTTTGATCAGACTAATAAACATGATTTTAAAAACAAAAATAAATAAATAAAAGAGAATAAATAAAAATGAGGATAATATTACTTGCCTCATAGACTTGTTAGTTGAAAATTATGTATCTATATAGGCATAGGAAAAACTTTGATATTAATCAGTTATAGATAACAGACTCTCAACAACAGTGGCCAAAGTGTAGGCCACTAAATTAGGACAAAAATAGGCCTTTATTTTTTTCACATTACAAAATATTTGGAGGCAGACAGTCCAGTTTTGATACAGCAACTCAAAGAGGACAACAGGGAATAAGGTTTTTCCAGTCTTTCTGCTCTGCCATCTTTGCCTGTGGTTTTGACCCTCATGTGTCAAAGATGGTTCTTCTGGCCGGGCGTGGTGGCTCCCGCCTGTAATCCTAGCACTCTGGGAGGCTGAGGCAGGGGGTGTGTGGGGGGGTATCGCTCAAGGTCAGGAGTTCGAAACCAGCCTGAGCAAGACCCCGTCTCTACTAAAAGTAGAAATAAATTAATTGGCCAACTAAAGTGTAGAAAAAAAAATTAGCCGGACATGGTGGCACATGCCTGTAGTCCCAGCTACTCAGGAGGCTGAAGCAGGAGGATGCTTAAGCCTAGGAGTTGGAGGTTGCTGTGAGCTAGGCTGATGCCACAGCACTCTAGCCCGGGCAACAGAGCGAGACTCTGTCTCAAAAAAACTAAAAATAAATAAATAAATAAAGCCCACGCCAGCTGAACCTGCCTGTAAGCTTTCCTGCAAGTTTTCCTGCTTACCATGCATAAACTGGGCTTACTGTCTTCCAAACAAAACTGTAATTATGTTAGAAAGATAGCTGAGCATGGATGTTGGAAGGATTGTGGATATTTTAATTTTTTTTTTCAAATATGCTTGAATCTAGGAGGCTAAACAGGAGGAAAGCATTTGCACAGGTTTTACAAGTTGCACAAGAGTTTATGAGACAATCCTCGCCCTCACTGAAAACCACTGGGCTCTCAGTTGATCACATATTGTATGATGTCATTATTGACTTAGTTCAGGTCTGTCACCCAGTAACCCACGCTTGCAGTCTTGGAGTAGCGCATGTGTGTGCTCTCTGCAGTGGACACTGTGGGCTAGCCCAGCCTTCCTTCTTCTAGGGACCTTTCCTAGCAGAGCTCTGTTTTTTTTTTTTTTCTCATATACCTACCCTGCTCTCTGCAGCCCAGTGTCTCAGGGAAATGTGACCCTACTCCCAGCTCCAGGGACAATTAATGACCACTCTAAGTGGGGTCCTCCCTCTGACTAGTAATTGGCTCAAGCACTCATTCTTCAGCAGTGACCCTCCCTTGGTGGTAATCGGTTCCCAGCTAAACCTGGAAACCTGACTCCTATGGATGAGCCTCTGGGGGAAGTTAGCCTTGGACTTCTGCTTGGCAAGTTTCCTCACTCTTTTTTTTTTTTTTTTTTGAGACAGAGTCTTGCTTTGTTGCCCAGGCTAGAGTGAGTGCCGTGGCATCAGCCTAGCTCACAGCAACCTCAAACTCCTGGGCTCAGGCGATCCTCCTGCCTCAGCCTCCCGAGTAGCTGGGACTACAGGCATGCGCCACTATGCCCGGCTAATTTTTTCTATATATATTAGTTGGCCAATTAATTTCTTTCTATTTATAGTAGAGACGGGGGTCTCGCTCTTGCTCAGGCTGGTTTCGAACTCCTGACCTCGAGCAATCCACCTACTTCGGCCTCCCAGAGTGCTAGGATTACAGGCGTGAGGCGCCCGGCCAAGTATCCTCATTGTTAAGAGTGTTGCATATGGAGGCGGCTTCTGGGATGCTGGCAGTGTTCTGTTTTTTTTGCCTGGGTGGTGGTTCCATGGGTATTCACTTTATAAAAACTAGCGGAGCTGTAATTAAATCTTTGTTGTATGTACTTTTCCATTTGTGTGTCACATTTTGCAATTTAGAAAGTTTTAAAGAAATAAGAGGTGGCTCATGCCTGTAATCCTAGCACTCTGGGAGGCCAAGGCTGGAGGATCGCTCAAGGTCAGGAGTTCGAGATCAGCCTGAGCAAAAGCAAGACCCCCCGTCTCTACTAAAAAATAGAAACATATTAATTGGCCAACTAAAAATATACAGAAAAAATTAGCCGGGCATGGTGGCGCATGCCTGTAGTCCCAGCTACTTGGGAGGCTGAGGCAGGAGGATCTCTTGAGCCCAGGACTTTGAGGTTGCTGTGAGCTAGGCTGATGCCATGGCACTCTAGCCTGGGCAACAGAGTGAGACTCTGTCTCAAAAAAAAAAGATGTATATTTAAAAGAGAGCAAGCCATCAAAAAGATAGTCTCTTTCCTTTCCTGGGCGAGCTGTTATGCAGAGGTGAAGCCAACAATTCTACCAGCATTTTAACCATTTTGTCATCATGATGGAAGCTGCCTGAGAATGCAGGTGATGGCACAGCTGAGGGAACTGCAGGGGTCAGAGTTGGACACCCTGGAGTGAGCAGTTGTGGAAGCCTGCCTTCTTTCTTGACATGCATTTTCATGAGCCAGTCAATGCCCTTAATATTTAAACCAGTTTATTTTCTGGTCCTAGCAGGCAAAGGTGTCCAATCTGACACACTCTGGACTCATAGGCAATCAGTGGCTAAGTGTAATGTTCTGCAGGGCCCTCACCTCCATGAACTTCTCCACGCTCCTGCCTTCATGTTGTATCTCGTCCAACTGATTGTGAAAGACTCTTGACAGCTTCTCAACTTTGAGCTTGTCCACACACAGCTCTTCGGCTTTGGCCGTGCTACTTTCTTTCTTTTTATGATTAAAATAGATACTTATTTAAAGTACTACATGCGCAGACCAAATAATTCTTAAATTGCATGTTTCAGGTTTAACCATGTTTATAAATACACTTTGAGGGCAGCTGCATCCACAGATTTCAACTACACGATTACCTCTTTGCCTGCTCCTTTCTTTTGTTTCCCAAGTAACCTCTCTCGGATATGGTTCAAGGTATAATTAATTCATCCTCCTCATGTTTTGTCCGCTGCTCTTTAGGCAAGATCTGCTGCCTCATGGTCGGGCCCAGTGGTCTCTTCATGCGAAACATCCCATCAGTAGAAAGGTTCTCAGGAGCCTTCTTATGGCTTCTTTCACAGCTTCATCCTCGGATATTGCATCATCTCACACTGACCCCACTTTGTTGAATCCTGCAGCATCGGAACATCATTTCCAAACACCATCCAGCCATCGGCCTGATGCTGCGCCAGCAGCCTGCTAGCCATCTTGGCCCCAGCGTGAACTCAGGTCACTTTCTAGCTTAAGTTCCTTTGAAAGACTTCCCCAGGTTGTATCTCTTTCTGCTCTCCTAGAACAAGGTGAACCCCTCAGCCTGGCACTCAGGGTACATAACAGCTCAACGGATTTTCCTACTCATAGTAATCTACAGACTACACTTTTGCCAACCTGGACCTTTCTCCTAAAAGGGCTCATGCTTTCTCACAGGGATAGTTTTCCTCAGGCTCCCCCTGCCCCCTAATCTACCCTTTAAAATCTTGCCCATCCTTGGCCGGGTGCGGTGGCTCACGCCTGTAATCCTAGCACTCTGGGAGGCCAAGGCGGGCAGATTGCTCGAGGTCAGGAGTTCGAAACTAGCCTGAACAAGGGCGAGACCCCGTCTCTACTATAAAATAGAAAGAAATTAATTGGCCAACTAATATATATATATAGAAAAAATCAGCCGGGCATGGTGGCACATGCCTGTAGTCCCAGCTACTCGGGAGGCTGAGGCAGGAGGATCGCTTGAGCCCAGGAGTTTGAGGTTGCTGTGAGCTAGGCTGATGCCATGGCACTCACTCTAGCCTGGGCAACAAAGTGAGACTCTGTCTCAAAAAAAAAAAAAAATCTTGCCCATCCTTAAAGGCCACTCAATGTATTGAAGTCTCTCCTGATCTTACCAACTAGGTGTGACCCGTCATTCCATCCTCTGATTCTCTCTACTGTACCCGTGGTTTGCTCCTTCGCTGGCCTATGGTATATTCTGCCTACAGGGTTCTCCTCTGGGTCTTGTCTTCTTCTACTGCCCCAGAAGTCCCCTTGGCTAAACACACTCCCATATACCTCCCGCACACATACACCAGCCCCTCAAATCTTTGCAGATAGAGCAAAGTAACGTATATAGTGTGTGTTCAGTAAATAAGTCCTGTTGAATTGAAAAGTTGAGTTGTCTCCTCACCAAGGTATGATTTCTTATGTGAATAATGTCAAAAGTCAAATATTAATTTCTTAACTTGATATGACTCAATGTTCTTGTTGGGAATGCTCTCTATGTGCCCCTTTACTGATAAATACCCACAGTGAGGAAAAAACAGAAAGCTACTCACCTGGCTCCCAAACCATCCTACGAACCACGCCGTCTGGGTTGTTTTGCATTGCACTTGCTAACTGGAGTCCCAGGAAACAGAAAGCAGAGGGAGTGCAGCACACGGCCTGTTTGGAGAGCATGGTCTCCACTCTCGCTCAAGGATGGAGCAGCTCAGGTGCCACATTAGCCTTCCAGGAGAAGGAGTGTGTGTCTTGAGTGTGGGTCTGGAGACTGTCAGGCAGCCACACCTGCAGTAAATTGTATCTAGAGCTGAAGAGTCGCTACAATGGGAGCCGAGTTAATTATCCTTACCTATGGTTCCCAAGGCTACAACCCCCTTGGGATCCTGGGTTACAGGATCCTTTCAAACTCACTTGGGAGATATTGGCTGTCTGTTGTCTGCAACTGCCCAGCTGGTTAAGATCCATAGGGTTTCTGCCTGCTGGAGAACCCGATAAAGCACCCAGCAAAGATGTATTAATTTCTACTTGTATGTTTATTATCTACTTGTATGTATTAATTTCTACTTGTATGGTTCTACTGATATACCTTAAAAACTCCCAGCTAAAGACCTCCTATTACAGACGCATCCCCTGTGTGTGGAAGGATGTGATATTGAGCTCACGTGCCAGAGAGAACTGGCCTGGGAGGCAGGAAGAAGGTATTCTCTATATGCCTGTGTTCACCTATTGGAAACCTCTTTCCTTAGGTAGCCACAACCCAGATGCAAAGTCACTGGGAATTGAAAGTGATGGACATTAAAAGCACATCCATTGTCTTCATTAATTGCTGACAACTATTCCTCGTGTATAACATGCAAAAAGGCCTCTGTTCTACCTGGGTCATGTCAGCAAGCATTCCTACCCACATCCAGATGCTTGATGCATACAGTCACAGCTACTCATGAGATTGCTTCATGCAATTGCCTGCTTTTTGGAATAACACAGAAGAAGGTTATATAGGCCCACAATCCCTTAGCCCTGTTGTCCCCAACCTTTGGGCCAAGGACCAGTACTGGTCTGTGGCCTGTTAGGAACTGGGCTGCACAGCAAGAGGTAAGTGGCAGGTGAGTGGGTGAAACATCATCTGTATTTGCAGCCACTCCCCATCATGCAAGTCACTGCATAAGTTCCTCCTCCTGTCAGATCAATGGCAACATTAGATTCTCATAGGAGCTTGAACCCTACTGCAAACTGTGCACTCGAGGGATCTAGGTAGCTCACTTCTTATGAGAATCTAATGCCTGATGAGCTGAGGTGGAGCTGGGGAGCAGCTGCAAATACAGATTATTATTAGCAGAGGTTTGACTACACAATAAATGTAATACGCTTGAATCATCCCCAAACCATCCCCCTGTTCTACTGGCCCCTCCACCCCCAGTCCCTGGAAGAATTGTCTTCCATGAAACTGGTCCCTGGCACCAAATAAGTTGGGGACCATTGCCTTAGCTGCAATTCTGAAATTTCAGAGTTTTGTCTCTGAAACCAAAAGTTTGATGCCCAAACTAATTTGGTAACAAAATATGACCTGAACTGATGTAAGTCAATTTATGATCCTTATTTTTTCTACTTAGTGCAAGTAGTCATATTTCACTAGGGATATATCCATGTGTTTGATTTTAGGGTGTCACCCATTCTTTTCTGGAGGTATTATGTAATAATAAATGGCATATACACCATATTTCTGAAAAATTCTAAATTCCATAACACATAGCCCAAGGGTTTCAGATAAAGGGTTGTGGACCTATAAAATTAAACCTCAGGGAGAAGAGCAGTTATCAAATAGTTATCCAGCATGCCAAATGGCAGTCGTAGCACTTTTATAAAATGGAGAATCTCTGCTTTTCTTGCCCCAAAATACATTATAATATATCTAATCCTAATCTTAATTGCATGCTGTATAAGCCTTGTAGAAAACTCTGCCCATGAGGAGGAGGCACAGTGGAAAAAAAAAAGAAAAGAAAAAGAAAAATTTGCAAAGTCCTTATATACACTCCCCAATTCTAACACTATAAATTTGCCCTGGTCTGCCTATATTTACAATGGCTGCCTCTCCTTACAGGCAAAGAAACTCCATTTCCTCCTACTGCTTTTCATATCAATAAGAAAACAAGCATCCACCTAGAGCAAACATGCTCAAGTTTTTCTGCAGTTTTCAGGGAAAGCAAATTAGAAGAGTAACTGAAAGAAAGATAACATACTTTTGGGTATTGGCTACTTTTCTTTAGGTGGCTATGACAGGGTAGGGCTTGGTTTTGTGACTCTTGTAAAATATTACCACAGTAAGTTAATCTTTCAAATATCCAGATAAGTCAGAAATCATGATTTGAATCTTACATTGCTCAGGAGTTGAGTGCAGGTGTAGAATGGAGAATACTTAAGTTTTCATGGATGACAAAATTATTAGGTTGGATGAATGGATTAAAGTCTAAAGGTATTTCTGTTGACCAAATAGAGGAGATACAGGCATTTCTCTGTTGCCCTTTGTACCCAGAAATATGGAGTGTACTCAATAATGTATGACTAATTGCTCCTGTCACGGGTAAAACACGTACTAAAAGGCTAAAGGACATTCCAAGGGAAATTCATGGCTCCTTGCTCATATTTGATAAAAGAAAGTCCTACAACTCAAAAAGCAAACTCAGTAGTGTTCACAGCCTCATGAATTTGTATTCATAATCACTACATGTGCTTTTTTTTTTTTTTTTTTGAGACAGAGTCTCACTTTGTTGTCCAGGCTAGAGTGAGTGCTGTGGCGTCAGCCTAGCTCACAGCAACCTCAAACTCCTGGGCTCAAGTAATCCTTCTGCCTCAGCCTCCCGAGTAGCTGGGACTACAGGCATGTGCCACCATGCCCGGCTAATTTTATATATATATATGTTAGTTGGCCAATTGGTTTCTTTCTATTTATAGTAGAGACGGGGTCTCGCTCTTGCTCAGGCTGGTTTCGAACTCCTGACCTTGAGCAATCCGCCCGCCTCGGCCTCCCAAGAGCTAGGATTACAGGCGTGAGCCACAGCGCCCGGCCTTTTTTTTTTTTTTTTTTTTTGAGACAGAGTCTCACTCTGTTGCCCGGGCTAGAGTGCCATGGCATCAGCCTAGCTTACACCAACCTTAAACTCCTGGGCTCAAGCGATCCTTCTGTTTCAGTCTCCTGAGTAGCTGGGACTATAGGCATGCCCCACCATGCCCAGCTAATTTTTCTCTATATATTTTTAGTTGAATGGCTAGTTTCTTTCTATTTTTAGTAGAGACTGGTGTGTGTGGGGGGGAGGTCTCACTCTTGCTCAGGCTGGTTTTGAACTCCTGACCTTGAGCGATCCTCTGGCCTTGGCGTCACAGAGTGCTAGGATTATAGGTGTGAGCCACTGCGCCAGCCCTCAAAGCACTATTTTGGGTTTCGAATCAGAGTCATTTATGCCTCTTCCTCTCTTCCTGACCAGACTGTACCCTTTGAGAGGAGGAACTTGGCAGTGTGAACGAGTTTGTCAGAATTGACTCCTTGTCGCGTGTGCCGCCAGGAAATGTGCACTACCAACGTCTAGACACACCCTCAGGACTAGTGTCTCTCAGTTCCAGGTGTGGGTGCTTATGGCTCTGCCTGAGCCAGAACATGAGGGTGCCAGGTGTGGCTTCATGGCAGCTGCCCACTGGCACAGGGAAGAGACGGCCGAGTCTGTGTTCACCTGACTGGCCTGAGACTTTAGTCTTGGTGGAATTTTCAAGGGAGTAGGCAGGGCAGGTGGTTGCTGTGTGTCAGCACAGGACAAAGAGGGCTTCTGATAAGTGGCTCCTGAAACCAGGGGAAGCAGAGCTTTATCAGTGTTTGGTTTTGAGTCACTATGGAGAAAGAAATCAGTGTTGACCCATGGGAAACTCTGTTGTCCTGCCCACATTGCCACGAACACCCATCTCTCACTGGAAAGTTCTATTAGGGGATGGGGGAGATTAGACAGAGATAAAGGAGAGACTCAATGTGCAAGCTACAATTTCTCACATCCAAAACTTGGCTGATTTCCACATTACAAAAGGGAAACCAAGGGAATAAGCTTTTTAAAAAATGTGTTAGAATGGCTACTAAATCTGGGCACAGTGGCTCACACCTGTAATCCCAGCACTTTGGGAGGCCGAGGCAGGAGAATTGCTCAAGCCCAGGTGTTCAAGACCAGCTGGGCAACATAGTGAGACCTTGCCTCTACAAAAAAAAAAAAAAAAGTTAGCCAGATGTGGTGGCACATTCCTGTAGTCCTAGATACTCAGGAGCCTGCGGTGGGAGGATCACTTGAACACAGGAGTTTGAGGCTGAATAGAGGTATGATTGCACCACTTCACTCCAGCCTAGGCAACAGAGCAAGACCCTGTCTCTAAGAAACAAATGAACAAAAAAAGGATGCAGATAAAAGAGAATTCATAACTCATATACACTGTTGATAGGGGATGTAAATTAGTACAGCCACTATGGAAATCAGTATGCAGAATTCTCAAAAAGTTAAAAATAGAACTACCATGAGGTCAAGTAATTCCCAGTACCAGGTATTTATCTGAAGGAAAAGAAATCAGTATATCAAGAGTGTACCTGCATTTGTATGTTTATTGCAGCATTATTCGCAATAGCAAAGATATAGAATAAACTTGTGTCCATCAATGAATGAGTAGATAAAGAAAATGTTGTATATACATTTGGCCATAAAAAGAATGAAATCCTGTCACCTGTAGCAACATGGATAGACCTGGAAGTCATTATGTTAAGTGACATGAGCCAGACACAGACAGACAAATTTTGCATGTTCTCTCTCATAGGTGGGAGCTAAAAAAAAGTCGATTTCATCGAAGTAAAGAGTAAAATGATTGACACCATGGGCTGGGAAGGAGAGCGGATGAAGAAAGGTTGGTCAATGGCTACAAATATACAGGTCTAAGTTCTACTGTTTGACAGCAGAGTAGGGTCACTATAGTCAGCAACAATGTATTGTATATTTCAAAGTAGCTAGAAGAGAACACACAGAAATGATAAATACTCAAGGTGATGGATATCTCAAGTACGCTGACTTCATCATTATACATTCTATGCATGCAACAAAATATCACACGTACCCCATAACAATGTAAAATACTATGTATCAATTAAAAAAGAAAAAAGTGTATGTTACTTGAGAAATATCATAGGTAGCAAAAAAAACACCAAAAATTGTTCCAAACAAATATATTTCTACTGCTCTACCTATGGCTTAACACCTGTCTTTCTGAATCCTCAGGGATGTCCTACTCATCTGTCTCTTCCCTGATATTCCTGGCTGAGCCACGCCAACCCTGAGCAGGAAACTACAGGAAAACAGTAGGCGAGATGGCAAATCAATGACTAGGACACCAGGGGGCCTGGGTTTGCATGCCAGCTTTGTCTCTACCTAGTTGTATGACTTTCATTTGCTTCTCTGTGCCTCAGTTTTCTTATCTGTGAAATGGGGGAGTTGGGCCAGAGCAGAGTAAAACACTAGACCTCATAGATATAATAGGTGCTTCCCAGAAAAGGTTCTGAATCCAGATAAGTCAGGGAGATTCTGGGCTGGACAGGTGTCTGCACTCCAGGAGTTCTCAGGCGTGTGCATAGTAACTCGCCAAGAGGCAGAGAGAGAGAGAGAGAGAGAGAGCTGTGCATGCCAGATTTACCTGACCACAGAATTCCTTTGTTCCCATATACCAATGGGACTTAAGGTGGATGCTGGAGTGGAGACTCTCAGTTCCCTTTCAGAGCTTCCTTTCCCTGCCCACGCCGGGCCTCGCTGTGGCTTCCGGTCTGCGCCCCACCTGGTCTCTGCACATGTCCTGTCACGCCCCGTTCTGCCTCTCAGCTCTCAGGGATCCGCCTCCAGTGCAAATAAAATAACTTCATTCTCTTCATTCCTCTGCCAATCTGGATCCATTACTAATTATCCAAATTTAAAAATGACATGATCCTTCAAAAAAAAAAAAAAAAAACCCAAGCAATCCAGGAAAGTACAAGTAAAGAAAATAAAAATTTACCCCAATTCTCATCACTCAGAAATAATTCTAACACAGCACTTTTTAAATAGAGGACTCTGCAGCTGGTAAAAACTCTATTTATTTATTATTATTTTACTTAGTGCTTCAATTACAAATATACGTGGTGAAAGATTTAAAACAGATTGGAGTTTTAGAAACTCCTTATAATCGGTGGTATTTGGCACAATAATTAACTGAGAATCAGCAGGGACTTACTGAACATAGCATGGCGCTTGGCCTGTCACATCTGCGGCGTAAATAAAGGGGCTTCTAGGTTGTGCCCTAGCAGCAGCAACGTCACCTTTCTATTCCACTAGAGAAACTAAAGAAAAATTCAATAGGGTGAGTGATCTCCACTAGTTTCAGCACCAGCCTGCAGGCCTCCCTCTCCCAGCCCCGCACCACAGCAGGAAGACCGCTGACAGCACCCTCCCTCCCTAACTCTCTAATTCATTCACCACCGTCCCATCCCGTCCTACCTACTGCTTGCTTGTAGCCAGAGGATCTGTTTATTTTATTTATTTATTTATTTTGAGACACAGTCTGGCTCTGTTGCCTGGGCCAGAGTGCCGTGGCATCAGCCTAGCTCCCAGCAACCTCAAACTCCTGGGCTCAAGCGAGCCTCCTGCCTCAGCCTCCCGAGTAGCTGGGACTACAGGCATGTGCCACCATGCCCGGCTGATTTTTTCCATTTTTGGTAGAGATGGGATCTTGCTCTTGCTCAGGCTGGTCTGGAACTCCTGACTTTGAGTGATCCGCCTGCCTCGGCCTCCCAGAGTGTTAGGATTACTGGCGTGAGCCTCAGCGCCTGGCCGAGAGGATCTGTGTACAACGTTCAGCTGCTAGGTGGAATGTTCTCCAGGGTATAGTGTACAGTAAGAAATAAAACAAAAAACAAAACCCAAGGTTCCAAACAATTTGTGTAATATACTTACCTTTTATAATTTAAAAAATGATCTTATGTATGCTTGTTTAAATGCAGTGTCTGTGCGCCTATTGTATGCTTATAGTACAGACTGTGATCGTAACTTTTTTCACAGTGCATTTTATTCATTTAGTTTTCTATTCTTCCACTAGACCACCAATTCCTTGAGGGGAGGGAATGTGTTTGTTCACCATTATATCCTAGCACGTGGCTTGGGTCAAAACAGGCAATCAATGAAAGCTGGTAAATTATTAATAAAGACAAAAATACAGTCCTTAACAGTTTCCTTGTCTTGATTAAATTTACTAAGCCAATTCTTTAACATAAACACAGATCCATTGAGGGTGCATGTCCCTTCCTACCATTTTTAAGTTTTTTTTTTTTTTTAATTAGGAAGAGCCAGAGGCAAAAAAGTCATGAAATTAACTACACACACCCCTAATTAGGGAGACCAAAACAAAACCAATTTACAAGCCCTGGCTCATCACCTCGATAGCTACTTGCACTAATCCTATAATTTATGTCTACTAAACATTGTTATTGTCATTCTCTGGGTGTTAGGCAACCCGGGAAAGGATTCCAGAAAAATTTCAACACTACTGACACTCCTGATTATTAATGTTATTAATGCTGTTTATTTTCTAATGGCCAGTCTTCTAAATGCTTATATCCGATCTTACAGAACAATGTGTTTATAGGATTGCAGCCAAATGCAGCCCTGAACGCTATCTACTGGGAGTCTCCCGTTTTGCCTGTATTTACCTCACTTCCCAGAGACCCTGGGGATCTCTCTCCTTTTCCAGCTGTGCTTGGGATTCCTTCTCATTTCACATCTCCTGGTCACTAACACACCCCTAGAGCTGGACAGGGGAAGTGTCCGTCTGCCTAGCCTCTCTCCTTTCCAGGTTCTTAAGTCCTGGAGTCATTCTCTGGGGAGGGAGGAAGGTGGGAGGAGGGAGTGAGGGCGGGGCTGGGGACATTAGTAACGCCTAGTTCCGCCACTTCCTTTCCACTGCTGTGGCCACTGACTCCAGGAAATAATTGCAGTATCAGCCCTCTCTTTGAACAGTAGGAAAAGCAAGGTCTTCATTCTCCCCCAAATGGAGGGGAATCTCAATCTACTCTTTGGTTTTCCAAATAACCAACCCCTTTTAGCATCTCTAAGACTCTTGATTTCTCTCCTGCAGTGGGTCTCAGATTTTGGTTTACCTAAGAATCCCTCTGTGAGCTGGTCCAGGACCAAAGGAAATATCGACATCTGTTCATGTCCTTGAAGTCCTTTTCCTTCCTTAAATGGGGATCTCCTACTGTTTTGGAAAGGAGATAATTAAACCAGTTAGAATTACATGTAAAGTAAAAGTAAATAGGCCGGAAGGGCTGGCCCACAAGGGCACAGATTTCCTAAGTTCCACTTTCATGTCACAGCAGCCCCACTGCCTACTTCCTAAGATTGTGTTGTGTTCTGGATAGATGAGTGCACCTCCTCACTGAGCTCCAAGCAAGTGAGGTGCAATGAAACTTTCATTAGAAGCAAGACATAAACACATAAATACACACACACAATTTTATTTATTTTCTCAGTGGCACTGACCTACTCAACTTAAAAATTTCCACCAGAGTCAAAAAATAGTTTTATTTCTGAAGAACAAAATATTTTAAACACCCATTTGGTATTTGTTTATACTGTTCTCCTTGTCTATAATGAAATGTGTTTTTGCTCACCCATTACAAAAGCCTTTGCTACATATTCACACAGACTTGTCAGTAACGAATCTTTAGTAAGAAAATAATATAACATGAGATAACTTTGGATGAGTTTTAATGTCCTGGACCCTTGTGGCTTCATGTATAAAGTGCAGGTCAGCAAAAATTAAAATGAGGTAATATGGTGTAACAGGTAATAACCTAAGTAAGGGCACAATAAAGGATGCTATTATTTTATCATGAATTCAACTGAAACCCCAAAAGAGCAACATCTAGAAAAATACATTTACTCTTCTGTTACCAGAAGTTTGGCACTTGCCCCCAAGGCCACATCAGAAGAACGAAGACAGTGGTTTGAGAAGGAAGGGGAGGTTTATTAATTTGCTGGCAAACGAGGAGGCTGGCAAACTTCTGTCTTAAGGTACCAACGTCCTATCTATAAGCAGAAACACACAGAGCTTTTCAAGGGGGATTTTCAGCTTGGGGCTCCTGCTGTTTAATTATGGTTGATAGTTCTGATAGAACCCATCTCTAGGGAAGACAATCTCATGACCTCTGCTTGGACAATCCCTGTGGTACAAGGAAACAAAGGACACTCCCCTGCCCCTCTGATTACTGGCCTTAGCAGGGATGCAGGCTTTTATTTGCAAAAAGAATTGGGGAGGTTTTAAAGACACAGCTTGTAAAAAACACTTTTACTCTTTTCCAGGCCATTCCCTGTGTTACAATATGGCTTAAAAAATTGTCCATTGTCATCCCCTCATCGACCCACAGGGAATTAATGCCAGCCCGTTGGGCTTCCCAACAGGCCCATTGAATGTTGGGAATCAACTATACTCCATCCTCTCATTTAACAGACAGGAAAGCAGAGGGCCAGGGAGTCTTTGAAACTTGTCCATAGATACACAACTACTTTGTGGCTGAGCCATGTCTAGGACCAGGGTTCTTTTGATCAATTCAAGTATCTCTTTCATTTCTAAGACCCTTCATATTTACAAGGTACTCTTCAGCTCTATGTGACTTTGTTTATTATCCTATGTCACTCAGCTCTTGGAAATGGCTTTTTCCCCCTTCTTGTCTTTAGGAGACTTTTTTTTTTGAGACAGAGTCTCACTTTGTTGCCCAGGCTAGAGTGAGTGCCGTGGCAGCAGCCTAGCTCACAGCAACCTCAAACTCCTGGGCTCAAGCGATCCTGCTGCCTCAGCCTCCCGAGTAGCTGGGACTACAGGCAAGCGCCACCATGCCCGGATAATTTTTTCTATATATTTTTAGTCGGCCAATTAATTTCTTTCTAGTTATAGTAGAGATGGGGTCTTACTCTTCCTCAGGCTGGTTTCAAACTCCTGACCTGGAGCAATCCACCCACCTTGGCTTCCCAGAGTGCTAGGATTATAGGCTTGAGCTACTGTGCCAGGCCTGTACTGACATTTAAATTAAGAAAATATGTATATACACACATACATGTGTGTGCATGTGCACATATATGTATGAATATGTGGAAGACACAGCAACAGGTCTCTGTGGATAACCCACAGTAGGCCCACTTGGCAGGCATGAAGCACAGATGGAGGATGGTCTTCCCATCTGAGCTGCTTTTGACACTTCAGTGCTAAAGAGCTCAGAAGTGCTTACGATTTGAAAGAGTCCTGGGAACATTTATAGGCTACCCTTTAATGAGTCTCATTTTGAGACAGAAGGGCCAGCCCTCTTCATGCAGCTTTTGCAGTAAATCCTTCAAAGAATCAAGATTGAAGACAATTCATTTCTCCTCCTGGAATGTTTTCTTCTTATTTTTCTTATTTTTGGGAGGTTGCTATATTAAGGTATAGGTAGAAGACACCATAAAAGGGGTACAATTCACACGTGAAGGAGGAAATCAGACAATAAATGCAAAAAAAAAAAAACAAAACCCCAAAACTCCTCTATAAAAATTAAAAATCAGAACTTGGGGGCAGGGCGGAAGGCAACACATTCTTTGCACAGAGCTGTTATTATGCACAAGCTAGTGTCCTCAAAAGCAGGAATGGGAAGAAACAGACACTCGGCTGCAGAGTGAAGCTGGGTCTTGGTCTGATAGCTTTTAATGTCTTTAAAACCAGGCTGGGCATCAGGTGCCTTTTCCAGAGTAGGCCAAGGAAGATAAGTCCAGTTTGGTTTTTAAGGCTGCAGTCAGCTCGGCGGCCAGCAGCTCGTGGAGGGACACGCCATCGTGCGAGTACACCCAGTTCTTCCCGGTCCAGTCGTAACGCTTGGGCCCACTGGAACACAACACAAATACACGGTAAGTCCCCGAGGACAGCCCTTCGGATCACTGACGCCACCAACGCTGCCACCAAGACATGGACTGGAGGGAAGCGCTAGAGAAGTTCAGTATATATTTGACTTCTTGTCTTAGGGTCTTTCCATTTAACAACAGTCACACACTGTATCCTCTGGAATGATTCGCAAGACCTGCAAACACGTGACTCTTACTGAGCAGTATCCACACATCACATTCTGATCCCTCGCTTTTCCTACCTCACATATGACACCTGCTACGTTAGATGAGTGGGGTTTTTTTTTTTTTTTTTTGAGAGAAAGAGTCTCACTCTGTTGCCCAGGCTAGAGTGAGTGCTGTGGTGTCTGCCTAGCTCACAGCAACCTCAATCTCCTGGGCTCAAGCGATCCTTCTGCCTCAGCCTCCCGAGAAGCTGGAACTACAGGCATTCACCACCATGCCCGGCTAATTTTTTCTATATATATATGTTAGTTGGCCAATTAACTTCTTTCTATTTATAGTAGAGATGGGGGTCTCACTCTTGCTCAGGCTGGTTTCGAACTCCTGACCTTGAGCAGTCTACCTGCTTTGGCCTCCCAGAGTGCTAGGATTACAGGCGTGAGCCACCACACCCAGCCTTTTTTTTGTTTTTGAGACAGAGTCTCACTCTGTTGCCCTGGCTAGAGTGCCGTGGCATCAGCCTAGCTCACAGCAACCTCAAACTCCTGGGCTCAGGCGATCCTCCTGCTTCAGCCTCCCGAGTAGCTGAGACTACAGGCATGCGCTAATTTTTTCTATTTTTAGTAGAGATGGCTCAGGCTGGTCTCCAACTCCTGAGCTGAAACGACCCTCCCGCCTCGGCCTCCCAGAGTGCTAGGGTTATAAGCATGAGCCACTGCACCTGGCCTAGACCAGTGTTTTTAAAATTGGTCACTTTTGGCCGGGCGCTGTGGCTCACGCCTGTAATCCTAGCTCTTGGGAGGCCGAGGCGGGTGGAATGCTCAAGGTCAGGAGTTCAAAACCAGCCTGAGCAAGAGCAAGACCCCGTCTCTACTATAAATAGAAAGAAATTAATTGGCCA
Organism: Microcebus murinus; assembly: GCF_040939455.1. Lineage (NCBI taxonomy): Eukaryota > Metazoa > Chordata > Mammalia > Primates > Cheirogaleidae > Microcebus > Microcebus murinus. Next base: position 29,038,996 of record NC_134115.1, read on the forward strand.
ACTGATATATATATAAAAAATTAGCCGGGCATGGTGGCGCATGCCTGTAGTCCCAGCTACCCGGGAGGCTGAGGCAGAAGGATTGCTCGAGCCCAGAAGTTTGAGGTTGCTATGAGCTAGGCTGATGCCACGGCACTCACTCTAGCCTGGGCAACAAAGCGAGACTCTGTCTCAAAGAAAAAAAATTGGTCACTTTTGTGCCACTGACATGATTTGTGCCTTACCTAAACTTTCATTAATCATTGAGGTGAAATTCAGATAACATGAAATTAACCACTTAAAAAGGAACAGTTCAGTGGCATTTGATATTATTCACAATGTTGTATAACCAATACCTCTATCTAGTCCCAAAACATCTGTATCATCCCAAAAGGAGACTCAGTAGAGTTGCCCCTCAGTATCCACAGGGGATAGGTTCCAGTACCCCCACGAATACCAAAATCTGTGGATGCTCAAGCCCCTAATATAAAATGACATAGTATTTCATATAACTTACATGTGTCCTCCTGTATACCTTATTTCCAGATTACCTTTAATACCTAATATAATGGAAATGCTCTGTAAATAGTTCCTATGCTGTGTATGTATATTTTTAATTGTTATTATTTTTTGTTGATTTTTTTCCCAAATATTTTTGATCTGCTGTTGGTTGAGTCTACAGATGCGTAACAGTCAGATACAGAGTGCAGACGGTGCCCATTAAGTGGTTATTTCCTATTTCCTCCTCTCCCAGCCCTTCAGCAACTACCCAAACTATTATCTTTAAAAATATTTTTATTTTTTTTAAATTTTATTTCAGAATATTACGGGGGGTACAAATGTTTCGGTTACATAAATTGTTTTTTTTTTTTTTTTTTTTTTTTCCTGAGACAGAGTCTCGTTCTGTTGCCTGGGCTAGAGTGCCGTGGAGTCAGCCTAGCTCACAGCAACCTCAAACTCCTGGGCTCAAGCGATCCTCCTGCCTCAGCCTCCCGAGTGGTTGGGACTACAGGCATGTGCCACCATGCACAGCTAATTTTTAAAAACATATTTTTAGTTGTTCAGCTAATTTCTTTCTATGTTTTTCTTTTTTTTTTAGTAGAGACGGGGTCTCGCTCTTGTTCAGGCTGGTCTTGAACTCCTGAGCTCAAAGGATCCGCCAGCCTCGGCCTCCCAGAGTGCTAGGATTACAGGCGTGAGCCACTGTGCCTGGCTGCCATGTCTTGTTAGATGTATACAACATGTATGCCAAGTTCTATCTCCTCGTGTCCTTGTGGCTAGGAGTGGACATAGCATCAGATGACAGTGGCTGACGATGGTGCTCTGTTGGAGGTAAGAGCAGAGCACATGGGGAGCCCCTGGGAAGGGGTACCTCAGTCAACCTGGTGCACGCAAGGAGAGCTTTTCCACAGACGGAGGCTGGGAGGAGCTTGCCAGGGACAGAAGCTTGGAAGGGAAACATCACCAAGGACTTTTATATTATCAACCAAATGCTGGGGGTCGAATAGGTCCCAATAATGGAGATAAAAAGAGCAAACCAAACCACCTGGGCCATATAAAAAGCACTAACCCAGATCAAACCCAGAAAATGTTCCCTTGGTCCTGCACTCGGAGGCTGCTGCCAGGCTGCCAGGAAGAGGGAGAGTAGCTTCCAGACCCCTCCACACTGCCCCAGGGGCTCTGAGCCAGGCACTGAAGCCCAGGTGGCCCCCAGACCTTTCCTTTATTCCATCCCACAACCTCCTCAGGATGGGCAAAGTGGCTAGGAAAGACTGCTTATTCCACAGGACCTGAAAAGTTGTCCATTTAAAAAACTCAAAAAATCAGAAATGCACCCGTATGAAAGATATTTTGAACCAATGTAAAAAGCTGAGAAGGAAAAAACAAAAAAAATTTTTTAAGGAACATAGTATCTGCAACAGTAAATGCCTACTTGGCAGAGTTTCTTCCTAAATTCCCACATGAATTGCAGATTTTAAAAAAGTACACTTGGAGGCCGGGCGCTATGGCTCACGCCTGTAATCCTAGCTCTTGGGAGGCCGAGGCGGGCGGATTGCTCAAGGTCAGGAGTTCAAAACCAGCCTGAGCAAGAGCAAGACCCCGTCTCTACTATAAATAGAAAGAAATTAATTGGCCAACTGATATATATAAAAAATTAGCCGGGCATGGTGGCGCATGCCTATAGTCCCAGCTACTCGGGAGGCTGAGGCAGAAGGATCACTCGAGCCCAGGAGATTGAGGTTGCTGTGAGCTAGGCTGACGCCACGGCACTCACTCTAGCCTGGACAACAAAGCGAGACTCTGTCTCAAAAAAAAAAAAAAAAAAAAAAAAAGTACACTTGGAATTCCTAGGAAGTGATTATCACCCAGTAGTATTGAATGTTCTTCTGAACACAGCTGGGGCAGGATCCTACAGCTAGTTGATGTGTCCATATATGATATGGACAGTTTCAGTCTCCAGAGAGGTAGAAAATTCTTTTAGGGAACGATCGCAGTTGATATTGGTGCCCTGCCTGGTATTTACAAAGCCACTAATCCCCAAATGTGATTGCTGATCTACTCGGTTTCTTGTACCAGTTCCTCCGGGGAAGGATAATAATCACAGGCCCCACGCTCGGCTGTGGTTAGGAACACTGTTCCAGGCCAAAGAGGCTAATGGGCCCATGCAGGTTAAAACCCTCCAACCTCCAGTAAACTAACTGGGTCTAAAAAAGCAATACAATGTGTGAATCAGAGCTTTACTAGAAAGGACAGCGATTTGTACTATTGTTTTTGTTGAACTATATCACACTTCCTGGATGAGACTGAAGTGAAGGGGGCAGAACACTTTATTCTGAACAAAGAATTATACACCACAGCCTGACAAATGGTATAATATTAACTGCCTACAAATGAGGTCAATGATATGGGGTGGGGTAAGGCTATAATTTTTTAAAATGCAAATATCATTAGGCTTTCAAAGAATTCCAAGGTGGTTATATTTGAGCCTTACCCAATGTTCACAGTCAACATGTTTTCTTTGGAAGTGCAAATGAATGACCCAGGAAGGCTGGTCTGAGAGGCTTTTGTGGGTGTTTCTCTTTCACTTTTACAACCAGTTCCACAGCAGCCAGACAGATGAGGGATGACAGGCGTCCCTCCCTGCAGGCTCTCAGGCTTTCAGATGCTGCACAAGACATGCTGTGTCTCCAACACAGTCTTTTATTTCCCTAGACTGAAAGCACAGCAATGGGGCTGGGCGTGGTGGCTCACGTCTGTAATCCAAGCTCTCTGGGAGGCCGAGGCGGGAGGATCGTTTGAGCTCAGGAGTTTCAGACCAGCCTGAGCAAGAGCGAGACCCCATCTCTACTAAAAAAATAGAAAGAAATTAGCTGGACAACTAAAAAAAGAAAAAAATTATATATATATATATATATACACATATATATATGTGTATATATATATATATATATATACAAAAATTAGCCGGGCATGGTGGCGCATGCCAGTAGTCCCAGGAGGCTGAGGCAGGAGGATTGCTTGAGCTCAGGAGTTTGAGGTTGCTGTGAGCTAGGCTGACGCCATGGCAACAGAGTGAGACTCTGACTCAAAGAAAAAAGCAAGCAAGCAAGCAAGCACAGCAATGGACAAGGCAGGAGGAGTTAAATGCCCTGGAGTAGCAAGTTAACCCTCTGCACTTGCTTGCTTTTTCTCATTATCCACACTCGACATCCAAGTGAACACTCTCCCACCTTCACGGGGTAGAGGACCCAATTTTACAGAGGGAATTCAACTAACCCTTTAGCTGTCATGCTCAAATCAAGTAGAGGTCAAACTTTTACTTGCTTTTAAGACCACGTGCAACTTGTTCAGATGCTGCAATATTAAAAGTAGGTTTTTGAAAGGCAGGGCAACGATTTAATGGCGAAAACCTGTGTAAGCGAGGTTCTGAAAAGTTATAAATGTTTCATTTCAGATCTTGCTCTCATCTCCCTGACCATGGTAACCAAATTATCCCCAGGGAGAAGATGTATAACCAGAGTAAACTTGCCTACTGAGAATGAGACAGCTTATAAAACATCAGGAAAGGTTCACTTACACAGAGACTAGCGTATGAGGGTGACACTTCTGAAACGGGCCACAATGTCATGTTTCAGGTGAGTTTAATGACTACAGATTTTGACTTCGGAACATACCTGGATGGAGAGGATAACCAGATTTGCTTGTTTGGAGTCTGCTTGTTGATCACGTAGGTCCCTAGATCTCCACCCAGTTTAATTGTTAAAACACCACTCTAGGCGACCAGGTGGGAAAAAGCAGGAAGAAAATAAAATAAGACAAAGTTAGGACTTTGTCATCATTGCTTTGAGGTTTGTTACAGCTTAACACTTTCCATTTATAGAAGCACACAATTTACACCAGAGAGGAATGTCCTTAATTTAGTATTTACAGACAGCAGATTGTGTAGAAAGAGCATTGCTTTCAGAATCAGAATAGGATTAATCACAATAAGGCTGATAGCTCACGGCACTTTTCGCTATTCTCTGTGAGGTCGCAAGGTGAATGGGGTAATGAAGCTCCCCATGTTAAGTGACTTGTCTGAGGTCTCTGAGCTGGCATTTGGGACTGCTGGCTTGTTGCCCTTGACTACCAACCAGAACATACTAGAGGACCTTAAAAAATGCAGACCCCAACTCTGTTAGAGTACAATGTCAGCCCAAACATCAGACGCTAGTCTATCACAGAAAAAAAGAAAAAAGGAAAGAAAGAAGTACTCGAACCACCTGCTTCGCTTGTCTTGGAAGAGCAATAGCTTCAGCTGTGTTGGTAGAAGGCAGAAACTCTAGACTAGGTTTTTTATTTCCAGACCCTTCCCACGCATCTAATAAGCTTCTCAGACGCTTCTCCAATGTTTTTTTTTTTTTTTTTTCTTCTAAAGAGCCTTGAATTCTTCAAAAGACTGGTTAGTCCATCTATGACCAATAAATGCTCATTTAAATTTGAAAACACTCTTTCAACAAAGGAGTCCTTTACTCCCAAGGCTTGCGCTCTTTTTAGAATGGACAGGATATGAAAGAAACAGTGACAGGGCTGAGTCCCCCGTGTTGGGACGTGCAAGCAGGAAGGAGCCTGGCCACCCCCCATCCTGCGCATGACTTGCAGGGATCTCGGCTTTCCTGTGCATTCTAGAGGCCCCCTCCAACCAAGGGGCCCCCAGTGATTCCTACAACACACTTGCAAACACAAAGAGCTATTTAATGCCGCAGGGCAAAAACAATAACAACATAACTGGTAGGAATGGGATGGGGGGGCACTACTGGGTTACTACTCAATAACATTGTTTTCCTGATTCACAAAGAAATGTATAGAAATGACTGAGACATTGAGAATGCAGATAACATAAGGAAAATGAAAACATTGGTAAAAATATTAATATTAATTACTTTCGGACCAGCCTAGGCAACATAGTAAGACCCCCATCTCTACAAAAAATTAAAAACTCAGCCACGCGTGGTCGCATGTGCCTGTAGTCCCAGCTGCTAGGGAGGCTGTGGCAGGAGGATCGCTTGAGCCCAGGAGTTTGAGGCTGCAGTGAGCTATGATGACGCCACTGCACTCCAGCCTGGGTGACAGAGCAAGACTCTGTCTCTTAAAAAAAAAAAATTAATTACCATTAACTGAGTCCCTACTCTGTGCCAGGCTATGTGTTTGGTACTTTGTGTAAATTGTTTCCAACCTGACCGTAACTGATGGAGCTAGGAATCATTATCCCAATCTTACAGACAAGGAAAACAGAGGTTCAGAGTAGTAAAGAACACTTGCAGAGGTGATCTTAAATCCAGGTCTGTTTGGGTCCAGAGGCACTGTTCTTTCCATAATACAGAGTGTATTCTCACTCTCATTAACCAGCAATATAAGGTATTCACTCTAGGGTCTCAGAAGCCAGGTTTTAAAAAAATTGCTTTTTATTATCGTAAAAACCACATAATATTAAATTTGCCATATTAACCATTTTTAAGTGTACAGTTCAGTAGCGTTAAGTATATTGACATTGTTGTACAACCAGATCTCTAGAACTTTCCCATCTTGTAACGCTGAAACTCTGTACCCATCAGACGCTAATTTCCCCTCCCCTAGCCCTTGATAAATACCTTTCGACTTTATTTCTATGATTTTGACTCATTTCTTTTTTAACTGACAAATAAAAATCATATATTTACAGTGCTGTTTCTAAGATTTTGACTACTTCATATGAGTGTAATTGTCCAGTATTTGTTTGTCCTTTTGTGATTGGCTTCCAGTTTTTTTTTTTTTTTTGGAGACAGAGTCTCACTCTGTTGCCCGGGCTAGAGTGCCATGGCGTCAGCCTAGCTCACAGCAACCTCAAACTCCCGGGCTCAAGTGATCCTTCTGCCTCAGTCTCCCGAGTAGCTGGGACCACAGGCATGTGCCACCATGCCCGGATAATTTTGTCTGTATATTTTTAGTTGACCAATTAATTTCTTTCTATTTTTAGTAGAGACAGGGTCTTGCTCTTGCTCAGGCTGGTCTGGACCTCCTGAGCTCAAATGATCCACCCGCCTTGGCCTCTCCAAAGTGCTAGGATTTCAGGCGTGAGCCACTGCACCCAGCCTGGCTTCCAGTTTTTGAATACATTTTTTTAAAGGACTAGGATTATATTGTACATAAATTTGTTTTAAAAAAATTCTTTTTCTGAAACCCATCTTTACTGTTTTGGTAGGACTACATTTCATTTATTTAAAAACTTGTTAAGAGGGGGAGAAATGGGCATTTATTGAAATCTTAAAATCTGTACCCCCATAATATGCCGAAATAAAAAAAAAACTTGTTAAAACTATACAATTCAGTAGTTTTTAGTATTTCACAAAGTGTGCAAACATCACCACTAATTCTAGACTAGTTCCACCTCCCCCAAAAGAAACCCTGCACCCATCAATAGTCACTCCCCACTCTACTCCTCATCCCATACACAATTTTATAAATTATTTTTCCATGAGATACTGGGGCTCATGGAATCAACACAGAATTGCTCTCATGTGACCTCTGTGTGGCCCTTAAATGCCCCATTGTACCTTGTGCCCTAGACTGGGGAGGACACAGTCGGCGGAAAGGGCAGAGGACAGGTGACAAGGATGCAGATTCCAGGTCCGGTCTCATCACTGACCGGCCCTGGGCCTCGGGCCGGTCACATCAACCACATGCCTGTCTCCTCACGACAACTACTGTCCTATCAGTCCTGCCTCACTCAGGAACTCCGTGCAAGGATGGAAGGGCTGACTGATCGCCCCCAAGGCCTCTTCCCTTGCTCCGATCTACCAGCAGGATGGGGCATCTGACCACTGAAACCAAAATCCACTTTCCGACCGGAAGTCTTCTGAGTAACTCCAGGAAACAGGCCACTTCTCCAGAGAGCATATTAATAAAACCAACGTGAGAGGCCGGCTAGCTCCGCAGCTGTCAAACTGTTTATGCCACGTGGCACCTTCTCCGCAGGGCACCCTCTCCCCAGGACAGGCCACTCCTCTGCTCCGGGTCCCAGTTGAGGAGCCTGGGGAAAGTCACCCTGATGCCCTGCGTGTGTCCCCAAGGCCACCGCCCCACTTTCTCCCTGCACTCAGAGCTGCTAATGTGTCTGCTTGTCCCTGCCGCCCACTATTGTGAGCGCCCCGCCATCACATTTGTCTCTCCATGCTATGGCATCTGCAGGTCCAGCCCCTCCATACAACCTGTTCTCTGTCATTAGAGTTTTTCCCCGTGGAGCCTGAAGTTGTTTCCGAAAGAAAGTGGCAAGAGGGAAGAAACTAGCTGTCATGTTGGTGCAGCGGGCAGTTCTTAATGCTCCCAGAACTCACTGCAAGTAGACTGAGGAAGAGGGCTTTCTATTCATTATTCTGACCATGCCTTAGGCAATCCGAATCTATTTTGGGAGTGTGGGCGCACTTAAGTGGGGCTGGGGGGATAGTCAAAAATATTTAGCAGTTGCTGAGACACAGGCACTAAGCAATCAGAGCAGACCGAGGCCACAGCTGGTGAGGCTTATTGACACCTGCTAGTCAAGGGCAGCCCTACACAGGTGGGAGCAAATATAGCAATTACTGTTGTCACCAGCTCCGTTGTAGAAATAGACACATATGGGATGGCATGTTGAGTCGGGACACTTCACATATAAGTGGCCTCCCACACTCCTAAAGCAGATTCTGACTTCCCCTTAAAGAATAAGGAGTTTGAAGCACTTTTACCTATGTTGTTTCAGTTAGTCCTCACGTAAACCTAGAGACATGGAGGTTAAGGGCACTCACTGCACGGCTGAGGAAGCTGCAGCTCACAGAAGTTAGTTAATTCATTGAAGGACCCCTGGAAGGAAAATTCAAGTCCAGCATGCCACGCCAGATCCTCTGTCTCCCTGTGCAGTAAGATGCGACCTGTAAGCAGAGGTCCCCACCTCAAGACTCAGAGGTGGCCTTTGGGAGGCTGCAGACAGCTTCCGCATCGCAGCTGAGATTGGACGCCTAGCCGAGTATGGCAGTTTTTCTCCGGAGAGAGTCCAGAGCCGGCATCAGATTCTTATAGAGGGTTCTGATCCTAAAAAAGGTTAAGAAACTTCTCTCATGCAGTATTATGCTGACAACTTAGTGAATGAAGATCACGTCAACCAGCAAATCCTTATTAAAACATCTAAGAGGCCGGGGCTCTTCCTAGAAGAAAAGGAAGGCAGCTCACAGGTAACTTCAAATAGCGTGGTGCGTCTGACAGTCCCCCGTCAGGTTTTGCTAGGGCAAGCGCAGCAGACTCGGTGGCTGCCTGCTGACAGGCAGGGCTTTCGGCTCTTGTGGGATGTCCCCTGTAACAACCAGTGCCAATAAGGGGTGAAGCCTGGACCCAGACACTGCCATCCGCCTATTACACCTGGACCACTCGATCAGCTGAAACACCAGCTAAGAAGCCACTCAAGTCTCCCACTCCACAGCGAGAAAACACAACAAGTGCTTTCTTGAGTGTATCTGGACTATTGCTTTCATTTGTCTACTTGGCCAGTAGCAAGTTGGTAAAAGGTCCATAAACACTGAGTGGCGTCCATGAAAGCATGTTTTGGAAAAGTATGTGGGTCTCATTTCATTTACGTAGTAAATCCACATTTATTAAGTCCCTACTATGCATTCGGCACCGTTCCAGGCACTGGGATCAAAGAATGGACAGTGTCCCTAAGCCAAGCAGCTCAGTCTAGCCATGGGCCTGATACATAAATAGACAATAACAGGGTGACTAGGACCCCCCAGTCATCCTCAGAGTGCTCAACAAGGGAGGGAGGAAGGATGGTGAGCATCTCCCAGGGCTTCACAAAGGAGCTAACTTCCAATTGCACCCCAAGGGCAGGAAAGACTGTCTTCCAACAAAATCCAGGTAATGGTATTACAGGTGTTCTATGTGTCTATAATATACTTTCAACTGATTTATCAAATGTGAAATATATAAAGTAGTTAGCACCTGAAGACTCTAATCAGGAATTCACACCCAGGGTAGATAGCATTTCACTGTACTTAATACAAGTCCAAACTACAGAGGCAGCCACTATATACCTTTAGCTTTCTAAATCTACACTTCAGAATTCGCTAATCAGTAAATAATTTGTTAGAAACAATTTTGCTCTGGGGAGTAGAGTGATACTCAAGGTATGTGGATTGCCTAGAAAAATATAGGCACCCCTTCCCTTGCAGGAGTGGATCGCAGAATCTGGAAAGCTCACCAGCCTAATACTCTTCAGAGAGACACTCTCGGGGGTAGGATTCCGGAAGGTTCTGTGACCCACCACTGAGCAGAAGTTTTTGTCGCCTGACTTAAACTGATTCAATGAGGTAAACTGAATACAGCTGCTAGAATATTTGCCACATTTGCTTCTAATGAAACCTTCATGCAAAATATGTGGTCAAGTTGGGGCTCCACTAATCCTATAAGAGCAGGTTGCAGGAATGTCTTTTTAAATTATTATTTATTTCAGCATATTATGGGGTACAAATGTTTAGGTTACCTGTGCTACCCCCCCCCCCCCCCCCGCAGGACTGTTTTTGTGGCTTGTTAATAGATGTTTGCATGTGTGGGCAGAGTTTAGCCTGAGACTTGGTTTCCCTTTAGTTACAGCCTCTGGTAGGTAGGCTGGGGGACCGGAGGCCTGTAACATCCCTACCTCTCATCAGTGCGTGGATGGGCAAGGTGGCAGGCCAGTTTGTAAGGTTCCCAAGCAGCTTGGCCCTCCAGGCCTGTCTGTGCCAGCACTTTTTTTTTTTTTTGAGACAGAGTCTCACTTTGTTGCCCAGGCTAGAGTGAGTGCCGTGGCATCAGCCTACCTCACAGCAACCTCAAACTCCTGGGCTCAAGCGATCCTCCTGCCTTAGCCTCCCGAGTAGCTGTTACTACAGGCATGTGCCACTATGCCCGGCTAATTTTTTTCTATCTATATATATATTAGTTGGCCAATTAATTTCTTTCTATTTATAGTAGAGACGGGGTCTCGCTCTTGCTCAGGCTGGTTTTGAACTCCTGACCTCGAGCAATCCTCCCGCCTCGGCCTCCTAGAGTGCTAGGATTACAGGCGTGAGCCACCACGCCTGGCCTATGCCAGCACTTTTAAAGGCCTTCCCTGACCCTGCCACATTTTCCACTGCTGACAGCAACCAATGAATCTACCTGGAAGCCATTCAATCCTTCCCAACTCCATTGCTCCTATTTTTTTTTTTAACCAACAATTCCTACGAAGCCCCTCACTGTCCTTACAACCAGGCTTGACGCTTTCTCCCTGACTTTGCTTCCTGCCCTATCCTATGGAGTTCCTTCTCTATCCAGCTCTCCCACAGCAATATCCAACACCGTTTCTATCATTTTAGGGTGACAGCTGGTTGTCTTCAATCATCCCATGACTTAATCCAAAAGGCACACTTCATGGCATTTCCTGGCATTAATTAATTACTATGAAGAGGATTAACATCTGCCGGGAATTTCCTCCCCACTGGCAAGAAAGAACTACTCCAAGGCCTAAGCAATAATTCCAAATCCAAAGGCGGGGGCCCTTGCTCAAGTCTGCCACCTGGTGGCCTGTCAATAAAATCCAGCACTTCCTAGGTTTCCAGGATTTGGGGCTAATGTTTCATCAAATTCAGAAGTTCTCACATTAGAATCACCTGGGGAGCTTTAAAAATCCCAGTGCCCTGCCAAGATCACACCCCAGGCCAATTCAACCGTAATCTCTAGGAGGGGCACCCAGGGATGCACGTTAGAATTCAGGGTGGACTTTCCAAAATCCAAAAATATGCTTCCCAGGAATGCACCCTGATCTACCTGTACCTCAGAGTCTCTCCGGAGTGGGGCCTGAGTCTTTGAATCTGAATAACTCTTGGAAAGTTATCTTAGCCTGCAAAGAACTATCCATCTAGTTTAGTGCTCCCCATGCTTGCTTGCTTGCCAAACACATGCCCAGGTCCCTCCCTGATTTACCTTCACGGGTATTGAGTGAAGCATGAGAATCTGTATTTTTAACCCAAAAATGAGGCTCAGAAAGGCTGAGTGACTTGCCCAGGGCCACATGCCTAGTGGAGATGGGTTGGGTCCTTTGGTGCCAGCCACAACCCCATGCAATTTGACGTTTCATTCTGCTAGAGGAGAAGTCTTCATTTCAGTGCACTAAAATTCTTAGAGAGGAAACAGAAATTAAAATAAGATAAGAAGTACCCCAAAGGAGACATCATAGTCCTCAAACGTGTAAGGCTTGTCTGCAAGGTCTTCAAAAAACTCTGCTAAGGAGTCCAGGGTTTCCTCTGCTAGTCTCTCATAGGTGGTCTCATCTAGAGAACTGCAGGGGGGACAAAAACAACCGAAAACATAAGATTATATTCCATTTCATTAATATCAAATTCACACATTTTTCATTTGAACTTCAAAAATTGATGGAAAATATCTAACATGTACAAACAGCACAGAAGGGGTTACAGAGAGAAGTAAGCCTTTCTTCCAAATAGGTAGCCCCCGTGCCCAGAGGAAACAATGATGAGCAGTTTTTTCTGTATCTTTCCTGTATATTCTTTTAAATATATAAATGAAGTGTTTTGTATTTTTAATTAATGTCTTAGATATTATTCCATACTAGTACATGTGGAAGTTTTAAATATTTTATTTATTTAACCAGTCCCCTTCAGCTGGATGTTGAGGTTGTTTCCATTGCCCCCCCCCCTTTTTTTTGAGACAGAGTCTCACTCTATTGCCCTGGCTAGAGTGTTGTGGCATCGGACTAGCTCACAGCAACCTCAAACTCCTAGGCTCAAGTCATCCTCCTGCCTCAGCCTCCCAAGTAGCTGGGACTATAGGCATGCGCCACCATGCCTGGCTAATTTTTCTCTCTATATATTTTTAGTTGGCCAATTAATTTATTTCTATTCTTAGTAGAGATGGGGTCTCGCTCTTGCTCAGGCTGGTTTCGAACTCCTGACCTTGAGTGATCCTCCTGCCTTGGCCTCCCAGAGTGCTAGGATTATAGGCACGAGCCACCATGCCTGGCCTCCATTGCTTTTGTTATTAAAATTTATGTCAGGCAAGACACAAAGTGGGAGAAAATACTTGCATTACATATATCTGAAAAAAGACTCTTTATAAAATATATAAACAACTCCTACAAATCAATAAGAAAAAGAAAACCCAATAAAGAAATGGGCAAAATACTTAAACAGATTTCATAAAAAAAGATATCCAAATGGTCAATGAATATATGAAAAGGGGCTCAAGGTTTTGTTTTTATTTATTTAGTTTTTGAGACAGGGTCTTACTATGTTGGACTCCTACTATGCTGGACTTGAACTCCCAGGCTCAAGTGACCCTCCTGCTTCAGCTTCCTGAATAGCTGGGACTACATACAGGCATGTGCCACCATGTCCCACTCAACTTTGTGAATCTTCAGGAAAATGCCAATTAAAAAATCACAATGAGATGCCACCAGAGTAGTTAAAATAAAACAGATAATATCAAGAATTAGCTAAGAGGCGGCCAGTCGTGATGGCTCATGCCTGTAATCCTAGCACTCTGGAAGGCCAAGAAAGGACAGATTGCTTAAGCTCAGGAGTTTGAGACCAGCCTGAGCAAGAGCAAGACCCCATCTCTACTAAAAAATAGAAACAAGTAGCCAGGCATGGTGGTGCATGCCTATAGTCCCAGCTACTCTGGAGGCTGAGGCAGGAGGATCGCCAGAGCCCAGGAGTTTGAGGTTGCTGTGAGTGAGGCTAATGCCACGGCACTCTAGCCCGGGTAACATAGTGAGACTCTGTCTCAAAATAAATAAATAAATTATCAAGCTATATACTTATGACTTGGATATATTTCCTTAGAGATACTATTTTTCAATTTTTAAAAATTGCTATAAATCTACAGAGACAGAAAGTAGATTGGTGGTTGCCAGGGCTTTAGGAAAGGGAGGAATGGGGAGTGACTGCTAACGGGTATGAGGTGTATTTTTTGAGTAATGAAATGTTCTGGAATTAGTTAGTGGTGATAGTTGCACAACCTTGTGAATATACTAAACCCCCCTGGATCGTACATTTTAAACTGATGAATTTTATGGCTTATTAATTATAATAAAAATATATCAATAAAAATATAAACATCTGGCCAGGCATGGTGGCTCATGCCTGTAATCCTAGTTTTCTGGGAGGCCGAGGCAGGCAGATTGCTCAAGGTCAGGAGTTCGAAACCAGCCTGAGCCAAGAGTGAGACCCCGTCTCCACTATAAATAGAAAGAAATTAACTGGCTAACTAAAAAAATATATAGAAAAATTAGCTGGGCATGGTGGCGCACGCCTGTAGTCCCAGCTATTTGGGAGGCTGAGGCAGAAGGACTGCTTGAGCCCAGGAGTTTGAGGTTGCTGTGAGCTAGGCTGACGCCACAGCACTCTAGCCCGGGCAAAAGAGCAAGACTCTGTCTCAAAAAAAAAAAAAAAAAATAAAATAAAATAAAATAAACATCCTTATAAGTGTTTTTGTGCCCCTGTGAGAATATATCTGTAGGTTATAAGATATATACCGGGCAACTCCATTATCTATGAGTTTCCAAGGGGCCTAAAGACAGACACCAGTGGCTGCTAGAGAATTAATGCAAGACATACAGATTTGCCATATGACCCCCTCCCCCAACCAGCCCATCAGCCGCCTCAGGGGGACAACATGGGGAAAGATATGGGGTGATCTGATTGGTGAAGGGCTGTTCTTTAAAGAGAGTGGTTGGCCTGGTGGCATGTATTTTGAGAATGTGCTGGAGAGAACGGGGCAGAGAGGGTGGTTGATATGCCTCCTTGAAGAATTTGGGGAACAAAAAGTCACACCTGACTCATGTGTCAAGAACTTGGCAGGTTGGGCGTGGTGTCTCACGCCTGTAATCCCAGCTCTTTGGGAGGCCGAGGTGGGAGGATCGAATGAGGTCAGGAGTTCGACACCAGCATGAGCAACACAGTGAGACCCTGTCTCCACAAAAAACAAACAAAAATATTAGCCAAGCACGGTGGCACAAGCCACCTACTACTTGGGAGACTGAGCCAGGAAGATGGCTTGAGTCCAGGAATTTGAGGTTGTAGAGAGGTATGATCGCACCACTGCACTCTAGCCTGAGAGATAGGATGAGACCCTGTCAAAAAAAAAAAAAAAAAAAAGGCTGGCAGGTGCTATCTGATAGCAGAGAGTTGGGCCACAGCAGAAGTCAGACAAGGCAAGACAAAGCTGTGCTTCCCAGAGGGCAGAATTAGACCCTGCGGAAGGGAGCTGGGCTTGGGGCATCCTGCAAGTGCCCTACCCAGCCTTCCAAGACTGCCAGGAGGGGTGAGGGGACAGCAGCAGAGAGTCAGGGCTGGGGAGTGCCAGAGCAGGGGCTGGAAATGAGTGTCACCAAAGCAGAAACCTAAACATGCGGCGTGCTGAGCCCCTTACAGACTTTGTGGCAGGGGTCTGTGAACGCAGACAGCAGCTTGGGAAGCTCCTCCAGCCTCGTGGGCCATGCGAAGCCCTCTGCAAGGCTGGTGCCTGAGATAACCTGGAAGGCCGACAGTATGCCTCCTGAGCACATAGCTCTGGGGACAGAATGGTCCCATGCATGGGTGGCTTCTTGTGATTACCAGTGAGCCAGGGAGAACTGGCCCCTGTGCAAGTAGGTGGAATGAAATGGAGCATGTTGTGATAAAGGGCTGCACAAAGATGGAAAAGTCAATGGGAGAAGCTAAGGCTTTGAACGACAAAGGTCTCCCCCAGTTAAGTCAAAGCAAGGGACCCAACTCTGCTGCAAAAACCAGGTTGAGGGTATTGCTGGTCCCCAAACTTAAAAATATCTTACTGTTTTATATGACTTCAAGGCACCTGCCCTTCAGTTGAGGGGGCAGGGCATGGGGCATACAGAGAATCGAGGCAGCCTTAGGCTCCCAGCTAGGCAAGAAATTTGGATGTGGTGCCTAGCACATGGGACTGACCCAAATGGATACATCAGGAGCCTCCTTTTTGGGAAAATCCTATTATAAATAAAAATGAGTCTGGCATAAGATAGCCTACTGGAGCCTTAAAACAGCCTTTGAAACCCCAGATTATTATCAGCAGGAAGTGGGCTATGAAAGCTGTCACCCTGAGAAGGTCACACTTCCTGCTACCTCCTGTGTGGCCAACGGGAATAACAGACAAGGAGGGGCCTCCCAGAAGGCTGAACCAGGGACGCATGGAGGGGAGAGGCTGCCCCAGTGCTGGCCAGCAGGACTCCACCCCTGCCATGCCCTGACACCTGTTCTGAATGGGAGTTACAGCCAGGGTCACCCTAACCCTCTCCATCACTGTGTCAGAGTGCAGGTCGGAAGCCACTCCCAGACCTGACAGAAAGGACTGCATGTCACTGGTAAATCTTGGACTTTAGAGGTGGATGCAGTGACCACATGGCTTTTGGTTGGCTCCCTTGGGGCTGCGGATAAATGCACCTGAGTGTGGAAGGAGGGTCCATGCAGATATCGGTTGCCAAGGGGGTACCTGCGCCAGTGCCTGGCAGCTTCCCACGGGGAATCCACTGCTTCTTCCAGGGCATTCGCTAGACTACATTTCCCAGGCTCCCTTGTGGTCAGCTGGGGCCATGCAACTAAGTTCTTCCTACTGGACTATGAGTGAGGGACAAGTGCCACTTCCAGCCCTTCTATGCTTCTAGCCTTCTCTGCCAAATGGGACTTGTACAAGGTGACCCAGTCCCAACAATGCAGAGGGCAGTAAGGCACTGACAGGTGAGGACCAAACTGGGAGGTGGAAGGAACCTGGCTCCCGGATACATTTCTCAGAGGAACACCTGGGCTGCCTGGAGAGAGGAGACACAGACATTCTTGGTTTGAGCCATTATATTTTTAGTGTATTTGTTACAACAGCATGGCTTACCCTAACTAGTAGGATATTGAAGAAAATAACGACAGAACTCTGGAGATAACCTCAATGTCCAATAAGAGGGGATGGGTTCAATAAATTATAGTGCATCCATACAATATAATACTGTTTTATTAAAAATAATGTAGTGGATACTTAGTGACGTGCAAAGATGACTGAGTATCGTTGCTCAGGGAGAAAATAGGTTCTATATGGAAGAGGAAGGGAGAAAAGAAAAGAGGAGGAAGAGATCCCTGCTGTGGAAGGTGTTTTATCTTACCTTGGGTCACCCAAAGTTCCTGATTTCCTCAAATTCATCAAACAGACACTCTGCTTTTTGACATTCAGAAACTGGTTGAGGCAGTGGAGGTTCAAACTCTAAAAGCCAAAGTTAAGAATAACATTACCAGGGGGCATGGGCAATATACGCAACCTTAACATTTGTACCCCCATAATATGCTGAAATAAAAATAAAAAAAGAGAATAACATTACCATTTTTACAGTATATTATAATCCATTCATGCATGCTTTATATGTTGTCATTTCTGTATTTAAGATAACCATGTTAAGTTTTTCAGAAATTTTCTTAGGAATTTTTTCTCACCTTCTTTTTAATGCATTACACTGAATTGTCTCAGTCTCTAAGCTTATGCTGCTCCGGTAGGGCAGCCATGAGCCACATGTAGCTATTTCAACTTAAATATATTGAGCTAAAATAAAATAAAGTCAGTTCCTCAGCTGCGCCAGCCACATTTCCAGTGTCCTGTGACCACTGGCTAGTGGGACTGACACAGAGCATATCTGGGCAGTGCTGCCTCAGGCTATTCAGGTCACGGGGTGGTTAGCAGGAGGCAGGGAAGCACCCACAATGCTCCTAGAATGTCACTAAGGGAAGCAACAAGAAACAGCAAGAGGCAGAGTCTGCCAAAGTCCAGAAGATTGGCTCTGACTGCAGACTGCTGCCTGACACATCTTATTAGCATGATCTGCAGGACAGACTGTGACCTGTTGATTTTTTTCAGTGCCTAACTGCTGGGCATCCGGGAGGCGAGGCTCGAGTTGATTAGCGCCAGCTCTGCCGTGCGACACTGCTGACCAGCCGGAGAGACAGAAAGTAACTGGACGGGAGCTGGTTGAGTGCGAGACAGAGATGGTGCAGGCGGAGTGGGGATGGCAGGCGGGGGAGGTGATGGAGATGAAGGAGCAGGCAGGGGCGGCCTGGGGCCTTGCGCAGGGACTCAGCTGGACTTCATCCTGGAAAGGCACCAGGGGGCTTTAAGAGGTTGGTGATAAGATTTTCCTCTCCAAAGGTCACTCTGGTTGCCATGGAGAGGAAAGGAGAGACCGCTAGTGATCCGCTCTGGGGCTGGCAGTGCCCCGGGCGAGCTCAGAAAGGAGAAGCAGAGGGCACAGGGCTGGGAAGTGACAGGGGAGGAGGGGACGGGGCAGAGCACTGACACTGTGCTTACAAACGCGTGGCTCTGAAGTGAGAAGGTGGCCGTCACGCCACTGTCACAGCTGGCCCACAGTCCAGAGTGCTGGCTGCTTGGCACTGCGCTTGGCCCTTGTCTAAATGGGCTCACTGAGTCCTCCTTACAGTCCTGCACTGTTACTGAGGGAAGTACTGTCATTACAGCCATTAGTCTCCACAGTCATGTTCTATAAACCGTCACGAACACTCGAGCGGATCATTCCTAGGGGAAACACGGGGTTCGGTTCCTGCAAGCCTCTGGTCACATTTTCACCAATCTATCAATACGTAACTTCGTTTTTTGTGTATTTCTGCTTAAAGGCACCTTATTGAATATGTGTTGTTGATCCATTAACATTGCTCTCAGAACTATAACTCAGGGCTGCGTGAAGCTTACCTAACACAGGTATTTTTTTCTGTGAGGCGCATATCATAGTCTCCTCGTGCTTTTACTTTAGCACTATGCTCGGGGACCATTTCAAACAGGGAAATCACCATCAAAAAAGCCTACAAATGTGAAAAACGAGGCACTAAACAGACCGTGAAAAAGACACTTGTGTAATGCCTTCCTCGACGTTTGCTGGGAACATGTGCGTGGGGTGGGGGTCCTCACATCCTGATTAACAGCTGCTCTGCGTATGTGCGCAAAACGCCTGCAAAAGTGCCGGGAGTACCGATTTGGGGGTAACTCACTTTAGCGAGAAGGCAAATTCACAAGTATAGAATCTGCGAATAATGAGGATCAACTACAGCTGTAGTTTACAGATGAGGAAACCGAGGCGCCAAAGGGTGATGTGCCCCAAGTTACAGATGCACGAAGTGGCGGAGCTGGAGCTGGACCTACAGGCTGTGCCGCAGAGGAAAAAATCACACACCTGGGACTCAGGACAGGGTTCAAAACATCAAGGGACAAGTGTGTGAGAGTGTCAGGCTCACCTCAGGAGACTTCCCTTCTCTCCAGGATCCTGGCCCCTGGAATCCTAGCTCTCTTAGTCTCCCGATACTCTCACACAGCTGGTTTTTTTTAAATTTTGCAGAGCTTTTTTTTTTTTTTTTTTTTTTAATTTTGCAGAGCTTTGATGGTTGTTTTTGGTGGGAGGTTTGGTCAAATGCAAGCTACCCATGCATAGCCAGAAATACAAGTCTGTATTCAGCTGTTTTTAATCATAAAAAAGAACCACTGCCAAATACTCCTTGCCTTGTATCTTACTTGTTTTTTCTTTTTTTGTCAATTTAACATTTCTTGGGCAACTGCTAAACCTTTTGGAATCTCAGTTTCCTCCTCTGAAGGCAGGATCGTGGTACCCTCCTTGCAGACTGGTTATGAGGATTAAACAAGAGAGCAGGAATACCCCAAACACAGAGCCTAAGGGTGTTCAGTAAATTTCTATTTTGAAATATGTCTCCTAGCACTCTGGGAGGCCGAGGCGGGCGGATTGCTCAAGGTCAGGAGTTCAAAACCAGCCTGAGCGAGACCCCGTCTCTACCATAAAAATAGAAAGAAATTAATTGGCCAACTAATATATATAATATAAAAATCAGCCGGGCATGGTGGCTCGTGCCTGTAGTCCCAGCTACTCGGGAGGCTGAGGCAGCAGGATCGCTTGAGCCCAGGAGTTTGAGGTTGCTGTGAGCTAGGCTGACGCCATGGCACTCACTCTAGCCTAGGCAAGAAAGCGAGACTCTGTCTCAAAAAAAAAAAAAAGAAATATGTCAACAGAAGTATGCCCCAGGAGGCCAAAGGCGAACTTCAGCCCCCACCCGAGGGAGAACCTGCTCTGCTCTGCCTGAGGGGGGCAGACGGAATGTCTGGTGGCGAGGGTTGCATGATGAGTGCGTCCCATGAAGCCACTCAGCATACACACCCCTTTCTGACTCCAGGCCACCCAGGAGCCCTTGGACTATATACTGTGGTGGGCTTGCCTTGGTCTAGATCTGTGTGCTCAGCACAGGGCTGGCTCATGAGATGCATCGAGGAAACACTAGACAGCTTCTGGGCCTAAAGTCTCAGGGTCAGGAACCACATGACCCAATTATGTCCCACCCCATGGAGAGGCCTGGCCTGAGTGGCCAGCCTTCACCCCAGAGGTATCCACTGGTCACCCTGGGCCCCGTCTAACCAAAGCACTTGAAGAGTGAATCAGAACTTGTCCCCTGCTGGGGGAGGGTGAACTGGTATAACCACTTTTGGCCCCAAATGAGTTAATTACTGGCTGGTCCTTTGCCCAGCAATTCCATTCTAAGGAATTCACCAGAAAGGATCTTTTGAATGCTCACAGCAGTGTCAATCGCGTTAACAGAACACTGCAATCAACCAAATGGGTTGGAGAAAAGGAGACTGGATAAAGTGTGACATATTCGCCCAACAGGACAGTATCCAGCAGTGAAGATGAATAAATGACAACTGCGTGCACCAATGCTGATGCTAATCAAAAAGAATGCTGAACAAAAGGGGCAAGTCCCAGCAGAATGAATACCGTAGCCTGCCTTTCATGCGAACAACTCAAGGTTTAGGGAGACATACACAGGAGGTAAAACTCTAAGAACAGGAGGGATGATCAACAGAGACCAGGGGGGAGGGCAGGTATGCAGGGGTGAGTGGGAACAAGTGAATTCTCTCTCTTTACCTGGTGCCGGGAATACAGATGCCTGCCTGTTGTCCTAGCCTCTTCAGGAAGCTATCACACAATCCCAGATGCTAGGTGGCTTATAACCAACAGAAATTTATTTCTCACAGTTCTGGAGGCTGGGAAGTCCAAGATCAAGGTGCTGATAAGTCTAGTGAGGGCTGGTTTCCTCATTCACAGATGGTGACTTACAGCTGTGGAAGGAGGGGACAAGCTCCCCTGGGCTATTTTATAAGGGCACTAATCCCAGTCGTGAGGGCTCCACTCTCAAGACCTAATCACTTCTCAAAGGCCCCACCTCCCAACACCATCATTTTGATGATTAGGTTTCAATATGAATTTTGAGAGGATACATTCAGACCATAGCATTTATTAATAATCTTTAAGCAATACAGATCTCTTATATACATTTTCGTGTGTATAAACTCACATATAGATTGTCTGTGGAAGATGAATAAAAACAAATTTAAAGTGAATTAGGGCATAACCTGCTTATAGAGATAAAGCCAAGAAAAAAAAAGGTCATAGGGTCATAGGTGATGGTCTTGTCCTTTTAGGAAAATGGATGGATGTCTAAGAGCCATCAAGGTTTGTAGGAGTGGCTGCAGCAGGAGCTTGTTGAGAGCTATAATAAAATCTTAAGTCCCTCAGCTGACTGAATGGACCCCCCCTGCTGGCCAAGGGGACCCTTGAAACCCCTTAAAGCTGAGTTGCCAGTCAGGAGAAGGGAAGTCAGATATGCCCCCGCCCCCCTTATGTCTCCTCCCTTTTGGAGTTACTCTTTGTAACAATAAGATACTAAATCACTATCAGGCCTAAGGCCATGCAAGGCAAAGCTTATTTTATTTTTTTTTTTTTTTTTTATTTATTTTTTTTTTTTTTAAGTTAAATGGCACCTGAATTTTTTTTTATTTATTTATTTTTTTTTTTAAGTTAAATGGCACCTGAAAGGGCAAAGCTTAAACCACACGTGTAGGCCATCAATTTACTTAACAGATCACTTGAGTTTTATAACCGACATCCTTAAGGTAAAACATGCTCAGCCTCTAGCTTCATTTCTTTAACCAATTACAAATCAAAGAATCTTTAAACCCACCTATAACCTGGAACTGTCCCTCCCCCTTGTGTTCTGCCTTTTTGGGCCAAACCAGTGTACACCTTCCACATATTGACTTATGATCTTATGTGTGATTCCTGTCTCCATGAATGCATAAAACTAAACTGACCCAGCTACTGAGGGCACTTTTTCTCAGAACCTCTTGAAAACATGTGCTCCAGGCCTCAATCATACACACACTCAGCTTAGAATAAATATCTTTAAATTAATGTACAGAGTTTGGGTTTTTTCATTAACATGATGAAGTTATTTAAGAGGCAGCATGCTATGGTTTGAATATTTATTCCCTCCAAAACTTGCGTTGAAGCATTGAAACTTAATCCCCAATGTGGCAGAGTTGAAAGGTGGGGCCTTTAAGAGGCTCTGTCCTCATGAATGGATTAATCCATTCAAAAGTTAATGGATTCATGGGTCATCATGGGAGTGGGATTGGTGGCTTATAAGAAGAGGAAGAGGGCCCACGACTGGCACGCCCAGCGTCCTTGCTGTGTGACGCCCTGAGCCACCTCAGGACTCTGCAGAGTCCCCACTAGCAAGAAGGCCCTCACCAGATGTGTCCCCCTCGACCTTGGACTTTCCAGCCTCCATAAATTATCCAGTTTCAGGAGTTCTAAGTACCAGAAAATGGACTAAGACACAGTGACATCCAGTTATCTCCTTGAAGCCGTCTTTGGCATTAAAGTGAAACATTAAAGATGCTGCTCCTGTCCCATCCTTCCATCTAGAGCAGAGGTTGCCTCCTGGCACCAGAGTCCTCCCCAGCCTCCATCTAGAGCAGAGGTTGCCTCCTGGCACCAGAGTCCTCCCCAGCCTCCATCTAGAGCAGAGGTTGCCTCCTGGCACCAGAGTCCTCCCCAGCCTCCATCTAGAGCAGAGGCTGCCTCCTGGCACCAGAGTCCTCCCCAGCCTCTGGGAGAGTAAGGCTGTGGCTGATCAGATGCTAACTGTGCCACACTGGAGAGCTGTCTAGTGTGGCAGCCACCAGCCACCTGTGGCTATTGAGCACCAGGAGTGTGGCTAGTGGGATGCAAGAACTGGATTTTAAACTTTAATTTTAATTAATTTAAAATGATAATAAAGTCTGGGAGCAGTGGCTCACAGCCTGTAATCCTAGCACTCTGGGAGGCCAAGGTGGGTGGATCACTCAAGGTCAGGAGTTTGAAACCAGCTTGAGCAAGAGTGAGACCCCGTCTCTGCCAAAACAAACAAACAAACAAACAAACAAAAACAAACAAAGAAAGAAATTAATTAATTGGCTAACTAAAAATATATAGAAAAAAATTAGCCGGGCATGGTGGCGCATGCTTGTAGATGTCACGGCACTCTAGCTTGGGCAACACAGTGAGACTCTGTCTCCAAAAAACAAACAAATAAATAAAACGATAATAAAGTTCTTGGAAGACTTTTAAGTATGTTTGGAACAACTCAACTATGTGAATCTTCATTTTCAATAAAATTTAAATATAGATTATTTCCATGGAAACTTAACATCTGAATTGAGATGCGCTAGAAGTGTATAAGTATGAAAAAGAATGCAAGATATCTCATTAATGTTTTAAAAAATATTGATTACATGTTAGAATGATATTTTGGATGTACTAGGTTAAGTAAATATATTGTTGAAATTTATTTCACTTGTTTCTTTTTACTTTTCAACGTAGCTACTAGAAAACTTAGAATTATGTAGAAAGTTTCCAATCTATTTCTGTGGGAACACTGCTCTACAAGTAGATTAGGGGGTAGAGAAAATAAGGATGGGAAAGAGGCCTCTAAGTGAACTCAGACCCTGATGAATTTTGGAGACCAAGGGGACCTTTGGGATCAAGTCAATGACAGTCAAGGCTTTAAAATAATTAAACAGAATGG
This sequence comes from Microcebus murinus, assembly GCF_040939455.1. Lineage (NCBI taxonomy): Eukaryota > Metazoa > Chordata > Mammalia > Primates > Cheirogaleidae > Microcebus > Microcebus murinus. The sequence continues at coordinate 29,062,461 of NC_134115.1, forward strand.
TGGTGCCAGTGGCCATTGCCATCCACCCAAACTACACAAGTACCTAAGATGTGCAAGGGAACTGTACAATAGGCAGGTCAAACAAATGTGACTAATCTAACATGCAAAAAAGAGGCCCAACCTAACAGTCGGCAAACCCAGTGTGCGCTGGTGCCCACCTCCTGGGTGCCTGCACCAAGTTGGGAGGGCTTCTGAGTCAACAGCCCTTAACAGCCACTAGGTACCAACCAAAAAGGGACTTCTTGTCACTAGCCTAAATTAAAAACTCTGTTGACAATTCATGATGCCCCCACAGGCAGGGGTGGGAGCTCAGTGCCAGGCAGCTCTGGATGAGTGGCACAGAAGGAGCCCAGTAATGAACGTGTGCTTTCCCACAGGCGAGCTCAGGGTCACCGTGGCCAAACCTGTTTATTTTTTCCATGGAAGCTGAGATATCCATTTTCTAGGCCTCAACTTTTGAGCACTGGCAACCAACCAATCCCAAAGTTTCTTTAAACACCACGTGGGCCAAATAACACGAGTCAGTGGGAAGTTTAAGCTTAAAGTACCAACTCCAGAGCCCAACACACAATTTGCATGTGACTTAGCCTGCCCCCAGTACACGCGGTGTACCAGCCTCTCAGAACTGACCCCCCTCTGCACCCCCAGCCTTTGCCCCTGCTGTTCTCTCCTGGAATGCCAGCACCACTCTCTCTTGACAACTTTAAGACCCTAATTAAATACCTCGTCCCTCTCTCAGGGAAGTCCAGCCCAACCCCACAGCCATTGTTTGGGTTTCCGCCTTTCGCCTTTCCAGTCCCGGAGTAACAGGGTCAGATACTTCTCTGCATCCCCAAGGGAAGAAAGGGGACCAGATCTGAAATGACGAAGGCTTTACATATGCTAATCCAATTTAATCCACACAACCAGGTCCGAAAAGTGGGTGTTGCCCTTTAATCTCCTCTAGCCAGAAAAGCCCCGCCTCAGAGAGGTTGGGGGATCTCCTCCAGGTCACCAAGGCGGAATTTGCAACAAAGGCCGGGTCATTTTCTAACAGCCGGAGCCCTTGCCGCTCTAGCTCCCCGCAGCCCGGGCAGTCTCACCTCACTGCATGTTAGCAGTTCGTTCACAAAAACCCAGGCTTGGAAATGCTGTGTGTTCACACACACACACACAACATGCATGTGTTGCATATACACACACTACATGAACACACGCAGCGCACGGAGCTGCAGTCTACCACAGTACACACCACATATTAACAACACTTAAGTTCTTGCAAAGGGAAGTGGCAAGCACGGAGACAGCCACAGATCCCTCGGAGGTGACCCCGTCCCCTTGCCCTGCGTCCCCCCGCGGTCCTTTTCCTGCAGCACAAAACGTCCCTTTCATAAAGCAGCAGCAGCCAGTGTAGACGAAACCAGGAGAACTGGAGGGAGGAAGGGGGCCCCCAGGCGGTGCGCACAGGCCGCCGCCGCCAGGCCCCGCGGCCCCGCGCGTCCGCAGCCCGCCCCGCCGCGCGCGCCCCGCCAGTCCCGCCCGCGGCGTCCCCGGCGTGCGCGGCGCCTCCCGGCCGGCGTGCTGCGCGGCCCGGCGCGGGTACTCACGGCGCGGCGGGGCGCGCTGGCCGCGGCGGTTCCGGCGCGCAGGCCCCGGCGGCCGCAGACCCGGGCGAGCTCCGCGGGCCCCGGGGCCGGGGTGAAGGCCAGGGCCGGGCCCGGGAGCGCCGACCGGGGCGGGAGACCGGCGGCCGCGCGGCGCCAGAGCGTCCACATGCTGTCACGCGTCTGCGGCCCGCTCCGCCCTCCCGCGCGGGGACGCTGCGGCGACCCCTGGCGGCCGTAGGTCGCAGGCACCCCGGCTCGGCTCCTGCGCTCTTCTGTGGGGAGACAGCGGGAGGTTGTTAGACCTCGGGAGGAACTTTCCAGCATTGCACTATGCATGCCCATAACAGAAACGGAGAGCCTGCTTTGTGCAAAGCTCGGGGTGTAACCACGGCTCCTGACCCCAGGGGGGAGACTGCGGCCTGGTCGCCCGCCGCTTCACAGATTCCATGCGGGAGGGATTTGGGGGCCGCTGCCTTGCTGGAAAGTGGGTGTGTGCAGGCGTGGAAGCCGCTCGGCCGCAGGTATAGGTTAGGGCATCAGGCTTGGGGCCTGTCTGCCTTGTTTAAATCCGGACCCTGCCCGCTTCCTAGTTGTGTGGCCAGTGGGCGAGTTAATTAACCTCTTTGTGCCTCGCCTATAAAATGGGGTTTATAAAAGTTTCTCCTTCATAGGACTGTTGAAGGGTAACATGAGTTAACCCCTGTAAAGTGTTTTGAATGGGGCCTGGTTCCTGTTAAGTTCACAATGAATGTTATTAATAGATTTTAAGAGAAAATTTTAGTTAGGTTATCTATTATTGCAAAGGAACACAGATTGTGAAAGTTTTCTTCACATTTTATATATGCTTTAGAAAACGTGAGATGTGAGCCGGGCACAGTTCTGCGCGCCTGTAGTCACAGCTACTCCAGAGGCTGAGGAAGGAGGAGCACTTGAACCTGAGAGGTGGAGGTTACAGCGAGCTATGATGGTGCCACTGCACTCCAGCCTGGGCGACAGAACAAGACCTTGTCTCAAACAAACAAAATCAAATGTGTATGCTTTTCATGGAAGAGAAGATGGTAAGGTACTAAAATTCTTCCAAAGTCACCTTTGTAAACAGCAAATTCAGTTTATGAATAGTGGAGAGGAGACATGCGGTTAAATACTTAGGACACTAAATAACAAGTGTCAAGGAGGAATACAAACTAACAGACATCAGTGTGGAATGGGAGATTATGTACAACTAGGGGTGGGAAGAATCTAGCAAGTGTTTATGGAAGAAGTGGCATTTGCACAGGGTCTTAAAAAATAGGGTAGGGGAGGTGGGCTCTGCTTGGCTATTAGAGAGGCAGTTTGAGGTGTTCTTCTATGAGATACATCTTAATTCTAAGCAGCCATTTTTTTTTTTTTGAGACAGAGTCTCGCATTGTTGCCCAGACTAGAGTGAGTGCCATGGCGTCAGCCTAGCTCACAGCAGCCTCAAACTCCTGGGCTCAGGCAATCCTACTGCCTCAGCCTCCCGAGTAGCTGGAACTACAGGCATGAGCCACCATGCCCGGCTAATTTTTTTTAGATGTATTAGTTGGCCAATTAATTTCTTTGTATTTATAGTAGAGACGGGGCCTTGCTCTTGCTCAGGCTGGTTTCGAACTCCTGACCTCGAGCAATCCGCCCGCCTCGGCCTCCCTAAGCAGCCATTTATTAAGCACTGTTATATGTATACCAGGCTTGGAAAAATCATTTTCATTCTCCAAAGGTCTCTGGAGATAACTTTTGATTGTTACAAGCTGGGGGTGGGGGTGGGGGTGTGTGCTGCTGAGATCCAGTAGGAAGAGGCCAGGGATGCTGCTCAACATCTTATGATGCTCAGGACGGTCCTCCCCACAGTGAAGGATTATCCAGTCTAAAATTATGCAATTTGCTGCCAAGGTTGAGAAGCCCTCCCTGAAGCCACACAGGAACAAGCTATAGGCATCAAAGGGGAGTGTTTTGGTTGCCAGCCATAGCCCTGGTTCATGCCACATTAACAGTGGGGTCCTTCCTCACATCCTCAGAACTTCACTATGTAATTAGAGAGTTGCCTTGTTATTAACCAGCATGCTTAGCAAGTTCTGGCATAGAAAGGGCTCTGGCACATACCCCTAGCCAGGGACAAAGTTGATATCACTGCTCTGTCTTTTTGGCCAAGGAAATAGGTCTAGAGTAGCAGACCAGAGAAGATTAAGACTTCACAAGAACATGTCCTTCAGTGTCGTGGAGGTGGTTAGGGGACTCAGCACACTTGGTAAGAGTCTGGGGCACTTTGGCTTGTGCAGACAAAGATGTTGAAGGATGTTTTAGTACACACAGTGCCTTTTCCTCCCTCATTTGCTTTCAGCCCCAAGGCAATTGCTAGGCTGTGGTCTGTAGGCAGATCTTAATTCCTGTCGTGTTTGGAGGGGGGAAGGATTTCCTCAGAACTCACACTCTCTGCCCTTAGGGTACTTTGATAGGACTTATTTTGGGGTAGTGATTCTCAAAATGTGGTCCCTGGGCCAGAAGCAGTATATCACCTGGGAGCTGGTTAGAAATGCAGATTCTCAGACCCTGTTAGACCTACTGAATCAGAATCTCTGGGCTTGGGGGCCAGCAACCGGTGTATTAACAAGACTTCCAGGCATTCCTATGTGCTCTAAGGTTTCAGAACCACTGCAATAGGGTAGGTCTTGGGCAAAATGATGGCTTAAGCCAGGGGTCCTCAAACTTTTTAAACAGGGGGCCAGTTCACTGTCCCTCAGACCGTAGGAAGGCTGGACTATAGTTTAAAAAAAAAACTATGAACAAATTCCTGTGCACACTGCACATATCTTACTTTGAAGTAAAAAAAGCAAACGGGCAAAAACACCTGCATGTGGCCTGCAGGCCATAGTTTGAGGATGCCTGGTTTAAGCCAATAGTACCAGGGTGATCTTTCTAAATCTAAAAATCTAAATCTACAATGTGAAGCTAAACATGACCGTTATGACCATTAGGATAAATTCCAGATTTTTTTTTTTTTGAGACAGAGTCTTGCTCTGTTGTGCCCTGGCATCAGCCTAGCTCACAGCAACCTCAAACTCTGCCTCAGCCTCCCGAGTAGCTGGAACTACAGGCATGCACCACCATGCCTGGCTAATTTTTTTTTATATATTTTTAGTTGTCCAGCTAATTTCTTTCTATTTTTAGTAGAAAGAAGAGGTCTTGTTCTTGCTCTGACTGGTCTTGAACTCCTGACCTTGAATGATCCTCCTGCCTTGGCCTCCCAGAGTGCTAGGATTACAGGTGTGAGCCACCGCGCCTGGCCAATTCCGGCTTTCGTATCATGACAAAGGAAGCTTTCTTGCCTACTTTAGCTCTCTCAGTGCCCTTACCACTCCCTTCTGTGCACAGCTGACTCTACAGTTAATCTGAGTGAGTTAATTACAATTAGGTGTTGCTGAACATAGCAGAGAACCAGAAAATGTTTTAAACAATTTCAAGTTTCTTTCTCTTTCACATATGAAGATGTCAAGAAATTGGCAGTCCAGGGTTCTTGGAGTGGCTCAATCAAGTTATTAGGGACCCAGTCTCTTTCCAGTTCCCTGCTCCTACTATCTGGGGTGTGGCCCTGGTCCTCATGGTCCAAAATAGTTTCTAGAATCCAGTGATCACATTTGTATTCTAGGCAGTGGGGTAGAAAGGAAAGGGCACCTTCTCTTTTTAAAAGACACGTTCTGGAATTTCCACCTAATGTTTTCACTTGTATTTCATTGGCTGGAACTTAATCATGAGATGATACCTAGCTGCAAGGGAGGCTGGGAAATACAGTCATTTAGCTGAGCAGCCATCATATCCAATTAAAATTTGGAAATCCTGTTATTAATGAAGGGGAGAATGGATATTGGCAGGCATCTGGACATCTTTGCCTCTCTAAACTATTTGTAGTTCTCAGAACCAGTGATGCTTTTCCCTGCTTTGGTTCTCTCTCATGTTGTTCCCTGGTCTTCTGTCTCTTTGTTTATTTGTTTATTTTTTGAGACAAGAGTCTCACTTTGTTGCCCAGGCTAGAGTGAGTGCTGTGGCGACAGCCTAGCTCACAGCAACCTCAGTCTCCTGGGCTCAAGCAATCCTGCTGCCTCAGCCTCCTGAGTAGCTGGGACTACAGGCATGCACCACCATGCCCGGCTAATTTTTTCTAGATGTATTAGTTGGCCAATTAATTTCTTTGTATTTATAGTAGAGATGGGGTCTTGCTCTTGCTTAGACTGGTTTTGAACTCCTGACCTCAAGCAATCCGCCCACCTCAGCCTCCCAGAGAGCTAGGATTACAAGTGTGAGCCACTGCAACCCGGCCTGTCTCTTTGATTGGTATGGAAAACTGGATTTCCAAAGAGGGCCACACCAATGTTTATCCCATCTCATATGCTCTTTGGGACTTGGACACTCCTCTCATGCAGGGATGGGATCTATTCTCCTCCCTTTGAATCTGGATAGGGCCTATGACCATTCCAACCAATAGGGTATGAAGTGATGCTACCTGACTTCCAAGTCTAGGTCATCTAGGTCATAAAAAGGATATAGCTTCTTTCTAACTCCCTCTATTTGGGATGCTAACACTAGGGACCACTCTTCATATTTTGAGGAACTCTAAAGTAGTCCAAGCAGAGAGACCATGTAGAGAGGAACTGAGGCTGTGCCCCCCCCCCAACAGCCAGTATCAACCAGTAGACATGTGGGTGAATCAGTCTTCAGAGGACTCCAGCTCCCAGCCTTCCAGTCTTCCAGCCAAGGCCTCAGACATCAGGAAGCAGAGACAAGGTGTGCCTTATGTGTCTGAATTCCAGACCCACAGAATTCCTGAACATAAAAGATGTTGTCATAGGTTTAAGCCACTGGGGGTGGGGGGAACTTGCAGCCTCAAGCCCACATCTAGCTCTCCAAATCCTCAAGTGTGGCCTCTCGACCAGATCCAAACTTACCAGAACAAATCCCTTTATTAAAAGGATTTGTTCTGTAAAATTTGGACCCGGTCAGTCAAAAGGCCACACTCAAGGATCCAGAAGGCCACATGTGGCCTCAAGGCTGCAGGTTCCCCACCCCTGCCCGGGTGGGTAACTTGTTATACAGCGGTAGTCACTGGAACATGAGGCTTCCTCCTCCTTGTCCTCTAGGACTCAGCTCAGTTGTCAGATGTGACCTCTTCCAGAATCCTTTCTTGAAACCAAACTTCCATTTCCCAATAAGTGTGTTTCAGGCACCTCCCCATGTGTTTCCACAGCCTGCAATGTAATTGGTAGTTTTCTTAATTATCTAATAATCTCTGACACATAATAGACACTCTGTTGATGAATGGATGAATGAAGGATATTCTTTGTTGGCCTCCTGTTTCTTCAGGAGCAACCACTGTTGCAAGGGGTTGGGGTAACATGATTGGCTAGTTCAGGGAGCAGGACATATTACCCTATGAAGGGGAATGGGAAAGTGCACAGGGTGCCAAAAAACAAGAGCTACACTGGTTCATTACAGATGATAAAACCTTAAGTCTCCAAATTCTCACTCATTCTTGCTTATCCATGGGCCTTAGCTCAGTCAGTGCTCGCAGAGCCTGAAGACTGGACTTCCTCCCAGGAGGTGACTTCCCCTCTGGGGAGAAGCAAGTCCATTGCCTGTGCTTGGATGGATTGATAAGAGAGATTCATAAGGGGATATTCTTCTCTGACATTTGCTAGGGGCAAATTTTTCTATAATTAGGGATGAGAAACAGCAGTACCTCCCAGGAGACTGATTATGGCCCTAGAGCCTGAATCTAAACTCTGGAATGCAATTTGATGTATTGACTTGAGCTTAATATAGATTAAATTCATAAGACATTCAGCAAATTGATCAATAACTCCAAAATGTTTTTGACAATAAATATTAAACATGTGAGTAATTTAAATAATGTGCTAATTATTGAAACTTTTAGTGGTCAGAAAAAAGGAGGGTTGGATTTATTTTGCTGAGAGTGGCTCCCTGCAGGGTCCTTTGGGCCATGTATGATAGCTTTTGATCCTTGATGTGACAGATTGAGATCTTTAGGCAGAGGCATCTCACTTGCACAAAAAAACCTCTTCCTGGAGACTGAGGGGACAAAAGGATAGAAGCAGGTGATGTATCTTAAATATCACCTGTAAAGAGTCATTCTTTGCGTCACTTAAGGAATTTGCGCTAATATACCTAACAGCACTCAAGGAAGCAGCCTGGTATAGTGGAAACATGTAGACTTTGTGAGCTCAGACAGATGTATTTGCAAAGCATAATTTTCAAAAAGCTAAATACATAATTCTCGTGCAAATATGTAGTGAGCATGTGTCGAGGATTAATTAATTAAAGCAGTGTTATGGACTGAACTATGTTTCCCCAAAATTCACATGTTGAATTGATAACCACCAGTACATTCAAAATGTGACTGTATTTGCAGATGGGCCTTTAAAAAAACAAGGTTAAATTAGGGCATTAGGGTGGGGCCCTAATCTAATATGCTAGAGTCCTTACAAGAAGAGGAAGAGATACCAGAGGTATAAGTGCACAGAGAAAAGACCACATGAAGGAAGAGGCAGCAAGAGGGTGGCCTCTTATCTCTGCAAGCCAAGAAGAGAGGTCTCAGAGGAAACTAAGTCTGCTGGCAACTCGATCTTGGACTTCTGTCCTCCAGAACTGTGAGAAAAGAAACTACTCTTGTTTAAGCCACCCAGCCTGTGTTATTTTGTTATGGCATTCTAGCAAAACAATATAGGAGGGCTGGGGCACGGTGGTTCACGCCTGTAATTCTAGCTCTCTGGGAGGCCGAGGCGGGCAGATACCTCAAGGTCGGGAGTTCGAAACCAGCCTGAGCAAGAGCGAGACCCCCGTCTCTACTAAAAGTAGAAAGAAATTAATTGGCCAACTAAAAATATATATAAAAAATTAGCCAGGCATGGTGGTGCATGCCTGTAGTCCCAGCTACTTGGGAGGCTGAGTCAGGAGGGTTGCTTGAGCCCAGGAATTTGAGGTTGCTGTGAGCTAGGCTGACGCCACGGCACTCACTCTAGCCCGGACAACAGAGTGAGACTCTGTCTCAAAAAAAAAAAAAAAAATTACAGGAGGGAACCAGCCAGGAGGCAAAATTGGTTTAAAGGAGGATAGAAGAAACTTATCTATATAGTCAGTGATAAAAAGAGCATTCTGGAGTAAGATTGCCAAATTAGACACACAACTAGTCCATGCCCTTCAGGTCTATAAAACTATGACCTTTGGGGTTGTCTTCTTAGATAAGAGGCATTTGCCTATTATCAATTTTCTACAAGTTGCCATTCTTGAGATCAAGTAGCAAATAGTAAGTCAAACATAGTCACATTGTCCTAGAGCAGAGTTTCTCAATGGCATCACTACTGGCATTTTGGACTGGGTACAGGCATACACTGCATAATGACGTTTCAATCAAGGATGGGCCCTATATAAATTATAATTTTATTTATAATTTATATATGGCCCATTGTATAAAATTATAATGCTATATTTTATTGTACCGTGTCTATGTTTAGATACACAAATATTTGACATTGTGTTACAATTGTCTACAGTGTGAGTACACTCTATCATGTTCCCACAATGATGAAATTGCCTAACGATGCATTTCTTAGAACGTGTCACCTTTGTTAAGGGACACCTGACTGTAATTCTGTTGTGAGGATTGTCCCATATGTTGTAAGGTGTTTAGCAGCATTTCTAGTCTCCATCCACTAGATGGCAGTAGTATCTTCTCCCCATTCAGTTGTGACAATCAAAAATGTCTCCAGACATTGCCAGAAGTTCCCCTGGAAGGTAAAATTGCCCCAGTTGAGAACCACTATTCTAGTATAACTTTGAGTTAAGGATCCAAAACAATCTTTTTGCCTTACTTCCAAGTTTTAGATAATTTTCTCAAAAGTGTTCAAATCCCTGCTCTGCACCTCACAACCTATGTGTCTGTGGTCTATTTTTAATCCGAGTTTCAGTTTCTTTATGTGTAAATTAGAGCTAATGCCTTTTACCTCAGAGATTTGCATGAGGATTAAATGAAGCAGTATGTGCAAAACACAGAAATCGGCAAACACTAGTCACATGCTTGGCCTCATGGAGGTCGTGGTGTCTTTTTTTGTCTGTTTTTTGACACAGGGTCTCAATCTGTTGCTCAGGCTACAGTGCAGTGGCATCATCAGAGCTCACTGTAGCCTCTAGCTCCTGGGCTCTACTGATCCTCCTGCTTCAGCCTCCTGAGTAGCTGAGACTACAGGCATCTGCCATGATGCCTGGCTAATTTTTCTATTTTTTGTAGAGATGGGGGTCTCACCATGTTGCTGAAGCTGGTCTTGAACTCCTGGTCTCAAGCTATCCTCCTGCCTTGGCCTCCCAAAGTGCTAGGATTACAGGTGTGAGCCACCACACCTGGCCTTGATTTGTTTTATTTTGTCTTGTTTTAAGAGATGGGATCTTGCTGGGCGTGGTGGCTCATGCCTGTAATCCTAGCACTCTGGGAGGCCGAGGCAGGCAGATCCCTCAAGGTCGGAAGTTTGAAACGAGCCTGAGCAAGAGCGAGACCCCCCCCACCCTGTCTCTGCTAAAAATAGAAAGAAATTAATTGGCCAACTAAAAATATAGAAAAAATTAGCCAGTCATGGTGGCACATGCCTGTAGTCTCAGCTACTCGGGAGGCTGAGGCAGAAGGATTGCTTGAGCCCAGGAGTTTGAGGTTGCTGTGAGCTAGGTTGACGCCACGCACTCTAGCCCGGGCAACAAAGTGAGACTCTGTCTCAGAAAAAAAAAAAAGTGAGGGTGGGACTTATGAGCTATGATATTCTGGGTGGGAACTCAGGCTAATTCCTTATGGTGGCACATCACTCGCCATTTAATGACTATTTAAGGAAGCCCTACTGTGTGCCAGGCACTGTTCTAGGTGCTGATGATACAACAATGAACAAAACAGGCAAAAATCTTTTCCTTCTTATGTGCCATTTCAGGGAGACCGACAATAACAAAATACATTAAAGAATGTGTTCGTTTGTTATCTGTGGTTTAGAGAAAAATAAAACAAGGAAGCGGGAGAAGTGTAGCAGCTAGCTTCCAAACGGCCCCCTGCAAGGACCCTGCCCCTTGGTTTTCACATACTGTTTATTTAAGACGGGGTCTTGCTGTGCTGCCCAAGCTTGCCTCAAACTACTACAGAGGCTCAAGGGATCCTTCAGACTCAGCCTCCCCCGTAGCTGGGACCACAGGCACGTGCCACGTGTGGTATTCACACATTTGTGTGGTGTCCTCTCATATTGTACGAGGGCTGCTCTATGAGGCTAACAGAAGATGGCAGGAGTGACGGTCTGTCACATCTGAGATTAGGGTATAGAAGAGTCCAGCTCCCTCTCTGTGATGGCTCACTCCGGGTGCCACGTCGTGAGGGTCTATGGGGAGACCCCTGTGGTGAGGGGCGCAGGCGCCCAGCCCCGGCCAGAAGGCAGTGAGGCTGGCTCACACCACAGCAGCGAGCTGGAAACGATCCTCTCGTCCCCGGTGACTGTAGCCTCATGGGGCACCCTGAGCCTGAGCCTTGGAGAAAGCCTTTATTTACGCCCTGGAGTTGAGAATATAAACTGAAATGTGCTCTGTGCTGTGACTGCCATCACTAGACACTGTGTGAGCGCTTTGCGCATACCCTCCCATTTACCGCAGTCCCTCTAGCAGCCTTACTGAGGGTCCTGTTATCTCCGTTTTCCAGACCCAGGCTCCGAGGCTCAGAATTCACCTGCGCCAGTTCTCCAGCTGGCAAGTGCCTGAGCTGGGGCTCGAACCCGGGCCTTTTAGCTCCCATGTTATTCTACCTCTCCTTTACTCCTTCCCGCCAGGCCTGGCACATAACACTAACAAACTTTCCCCTTCTTCATTTTATCTCTTGCTCCCCAAATCATTTCCGAACATTGACATTCATGGAGTTCCTTGGCCCCCAGTCCCAGTCCTCCCTCCCTCAGGGGTGTCCAGTGGCAGCTTCAATGGGCACAGGTGTCATCTGTCCCACGCTCTGTTTCACAGTTCCTGGAATCCTCTTTCCACCGCTCTGCTCATAGAACTTCAGCAAGCCATTCTCATGTCGGTCAGGCTGCTTGTTTGCCTGTTTGCTCTTAGGTCCATGCTCCCCTCCTGGCCTGGCCCCGTTTTTGTTTTTGTAGGAGAGCGATCCTTGCAAGTTGACTTTTCCAAACTCCCTTGCCAATTAGCTTCAGGATAGGTTCAGCCAATGAGAGGCACTTGGAAGAGATGGGGTGGATGGAAGAGAGAAGATGGGAATTTCTATCCTCCTTTGCCCCTCTGCACCCCTCCCCCTCAGGCGGCATTCCTAGTACTGACTGGGTTTCCTCTGTGCTTCCGCCTCTTGCTGGGCAGGCCACTGTGGCTTCAGCCTCTGCTCCTGGGCTCTGCTGACACCCTTCTCCTTCCGTCCCTCCATATGTAGTTGTGGTAATGCAACTGTCTGCATTTCTTTCTTTTCTTTTTTTAATTACCTTTATTTTTTAAAGATGAGGTCTTGCTATATTGCCCAGGCTGGACTCCAACACCTGGGCTCAAGTGATCCTCCTGCCTTAGCCTAGTAGCTGGGATACAGGCATGAGCCACCGTGTCTGGCCGTGCATTTCTTAATCTTGCGTTTGTCTCATTGCCCCTGGGAGTTCTTTCTGCCCTTCTATCACCTTTGCGATAAATTTCCTGCATTAGATTTTTCTCTACGAATTGCCTGGCCTAGGTTTTTTTTTTTTTTTTTTTCAGGCTGGAACCCAGCTATACCAGTATCTATACTCGGGGCTTTACTGCCATTTTACATTGTTCTTCCTCAGATATCTTCAACTCCAGGATCCTGTTTTCTGATTACAATCTCCAGTTTTCCCATCTCATGTTCTTTCTTTGTTTCCCATCCACCCACCCACCCACTCATCCATCCGTTCATCATTATTTATCGAACTTCTACCAACCCAGGCACTGTGGTTGCTAATCTAGGGGTGAACAAGACTGATAAACAACATGTTCTCATGGAGCTACAGTCTTGTGCAGGAGATAGATAATTTTTTTTTTTTTTTTTTTTTTTTTTTTTTTTTTGAGACAGAGTCTCGCTTTGTTGTCCAGGCTAGAGTGAGTGCCGTGGCGTCAGCCTAGCTCACAGCAACCTCAAACTCCTGGGCTCCAGTGATCCTTCTGCCTCAGCCTCCTGAGTAGCTGGGACTACAGGCATGCGCCACCATGCCCGGCTAATTTTTTATATATATATCAGTTGGCCAATTAATTTCTTTCTATTTATAGTAGAGACGGGGTCTCGCTCTTGCTCAGGCTGGTTTTGAACTCCTGACCTTGAGCAATCCGCCCGCCTCGGCCTCCCAAGAGGAGATAGATAATTTAAAAGCGTTTGCAAAGCCACATAAGTGTATGATAGGGTAATTACAGGGTGCCACTGAAGCACATAGGAGTGGTCCAGTCTCAGTTTGGGTGTGGTGAGAGCACAAGTTGAGGGGTTGGCCGGGCAAGGGAGAGCTGGGAAGAAAGAGTATAGCAGGCAGAGGGGACATTATGTACAGACCCGGAGGCTGGGTGTCCTCTAGTCCTCTAGTACCAGTGTCAGGAAGGCTTAAAAAGGGAGATTCTCAAATAAAATCAGGCTTGGCTATGTGGGGCCCCAGCTCCTGGGAGCAAGGCCTGCAATTAGCTCTGGGTTGCAATCTTCCTTTTTTTGTTGTTGTTGTTAATTAATTCTAGGTTAGGCATTTCTTTCATTTTTTTTTTTTTTTTTTTTTAAGACAGAGTATCACTCTGTTACCCAAGCTAGAGTGCTGTGGCGTCAGCCTAGCTCACAGCAACCTCAAACTCCTGGGCTCAAGTGATCCTCCTGCCTCAGCCTCCTGAGTAGCTGGGACTACAGGCATGCGCCACCATGCCCGGCTAATTTTTTCTATGCCAATTAACTTCTTTCTATTTTAAGTAGAAACAGGGTCTCGCTCTTGTTCAGGCTGGTTTCGAACTCCTGACCTTGAGCCATCCTACCGCTTTGGCCTCCCAGAGAGCTAGGATTATAGGCGGGAGCCACCTCGCCCGGCCTAGGTTAGGCATTTCAATACCTCCCAGGTTTGGCTCCATCCCTCTATGTCCCTTGTCCTGCATACAAACTTCTCAAACTTCCTGCATTTCCTGCATTCTGGAACTGGCCTTCTGGTGCCATAGGGTGTCCCCCATTTCCTGCTGTAGTTATATCGCTTTCTTTTGTCTTTGAGAGCTAACTATTCTGATAATTGAGTTGGGACTCCTTCTCAGCGCTTTGCTCTGTAGGCTGTAAGGCATTTTGGTGCTCTTGCTGGGGAACACCGATGGACTCAAGGGCGCCCAGCCCCACGCTGCGGGGGCCAGGCAGGCGCTGGAAAACGCGTGGCAGGCCCGACAGAGCACGTGCCTTCCCGGGCTGCCTTTCTCTCTCCTGCTCTGTTGGAGACACGGCATACGCGCTGTTTCACTTTTCTCTTAGCACGGATGCACGAAAACCCGCAGTGCACGCAGGGCGACACGCAGCAACTGTCCTTAGGTCTGTGCTGTGGTGGCACGGGGCAGGTCGGGGAGTGGGGCGAAGTGCGAGACAATGCTTACTGAGCGTCCGCTGCAACTCGGCACAGGGGAGCAGTGGCCTGTGGGAGTGCAGGCCTACCAGGCACAGACCTTCCAACAGAAGACAGAAATCTGGATGATTTGGAGGTATATGATACTGATTTTTAAATTTGAAAAGTCTTAAAATATATTGTGCAGGCCCCTATAATCAGGTCAAACAAACCGAGTTCATGGGCTCATTCAGTGGTTCTAAACCTTGGCTGCACATTAGAATCACCTGGGGAGATTTTATTTTGTTTTAAGACAGAGTCTCACTCTTGCCTAGGCTAGAGGGCCGTGGTGTCAGCCTAGCTCACAGCAACCTCAAACTTCTGGGCTCAGGCGATCCTCCTGTCTCAGCCTCCCGAGTAGCTGGAACTACAGGCATGCGCCACCATGCTCCAATAATTTTTTCTATATATTTTTAGTTGGCCAATTAATGTCTTTCTATTTTTAGTAGAGATGGGGGTCTCGCTCTTGCTCAGGCTGGTTTCGAACTCCTGACCTTGAGCAATCCTCCCGCCTCGGCTCAGAGTGCTAACACTCCGTAATCCTAGAGTGCTAGGATTACAGGTGTGAGCCACCATGCCCAGCCTACCTGGGGAGATTTTAAAAGTCCTGTTGGCCAAGTCGTATACCTGCCAGTTCAGTCAGTCTCTAGAGGCAGGCCTAGTCATCAGCATTTTCCAGTGTCCCAGGTGATTCCAAGGGACACTAATCCCTTTTTTTTTTGTATTTCAGCATGTTTTGGGGGTACAAATGTTTAGGTTGCCCTTGCCCCCCCTCCCCCCACCCCCAGGTCAGAGCTTCAAGCGTGTCCATCCCCCAGATGGTGCGCATTGCACTCATTATGTATGTATATACTCATCCCCTCCCCCCTCCCATCTGCCCGACACCTGATAAATGTTATTTCTATGTGTCCACTTAGGTGTTGATCAGTGAAACCAATTTGCTGGTGAGTACACGTGGTGCTTATTTTTCCATTCTTGGGATGTTTCACTTAGTAGAATGGGCTCCAGCTCTATCCAGGGAAATACAAGAGGTGCTAGAGATCATCGCTGTTTCTTATAGCTGAATAGTACTCCCTGGCATACATATACCACATTTTATTAATTCACTCAAGTATTGAAGGGCACTTGGGTTGTTTCCGCATCTTTGCAATTGTTAATTGTTCTGCTGACGCTGATTCTTAAGGTTAAGAGTCACTGGGCTTGATGAACATCAGTTTGTGACGTTTGATTTATGGGCATATTTTGGCAGGAGGATGTTGCGAAAGCTCCGTTCTACCTGGGGCCTTTTCTGGTGTTGATCAGCAAGTGTGTTGTGTCACCAGATGTCAAGTGCCTGGGTGGGACCGCCACAGGAAAACATCAAGTGCTCTCCTGTTCTGTTTTTCTTGAGGGCCCCAACTCAGCATGAAATGTGGGTTGCTATGGTGATGGCAGAAAAGGTACCAAGGAACTCATATGTTGTTTTATTTTATGTGGGTGCAAAATCTCCTTTCATCGTCCATACTATCTTCTTGTTCTAGGTGCAATTTCTTATGCAGCCACCTGGATATGTCACACAACTGTATGTCACAGTTGACATATGTCACACAACTGTATGTCACACCACTGTATGTCACACAATAATGACTAGGCATCATATATGTGCAGTCACATTGTAACCATGTGACAATGTCCATTTCTTATGTATGTATGCACAAGAAATTATCTTCAAGGTCTTAGAAGGACCGAGTATGACAGTCTTCACCAGCCACAACCATGGTGGGCAATGGCAGTGCCTGATATTCCTTCCCGACCCTCACATGGTGGCATTTCCACAGGCCTGTCCCTGACTCTGTCGTCTCTCTAGCACTCTCATACCTTTAAAATCTGTGCTGCCAATTCTTATCTCTTACTGAGTTCCAGACTGAAATTGACACTGGCTTATTAGACATCTTCCCTTGAATGTCTTATAGGAATCGTGGACTCAATGTGATCAGTCCCGAACTCATTATTGTTCTCAATAAATCTGTCACTTTTGCTGTTTGCTTTGCTTAAAAAGAAAAAAAAAAAATTGACTGGAGGAACACATAAAGGGGGAACTGAAAAACCAGGGCTTGACAGGAACCAAGGCAACTCATTGGCCAACAGCTGCAGAACACATGGACAGCCTTTTAAGATGCTATCTTTGGATGAGTCATTCACAAATGCCTATGGTCCCCGTGTGTCTCTGCTCATGACTCAAATCTCCAAGAGTGATAAACTTATTGGCCTATCTTGGGCCATGGGCCCACCCGTGACTTTGACTCAGGTGGATGGGTCCTGATTGGGAGCCCAACAGAATCAGATGGAATGGGATAGGAGTAACCCCTCAAAGGTAAAACAGAGTGCTATTACAGAGGAAAGAGGGAGAACGTCCTAAATATGGGGAAAATAATTTTATAAATATTGTCTACATTTTACTGATTTAAACATCATATAAATTGCACATAATATATAAATAAACCCATTTGTCAAAAAACAATGCTGTACCTCATTTCTATTTTATTTTGTTTGATTTTAAAATTCTAATCATATATTTCTTCAATTTATTTTCTTTTGTTTAGAGGTGGAGTCTTACTCTGTTGCCCAGGCTGGCATGTGGTGGCTTGATCATAGCTCACTGCAGCCTCACACTCTTGGCCTCAAGTGATCCTCCTGCCTCAGCCTCCTGAGTACCTGGGACTATAGGTGCATGCCATGAGACCCAGTTTTGTTTCTATTTTAATAAGCAAAGTAATTCATTGTCAAAATTAATTTGAACAGTTCAGAAGTTTATAAGTGAAAAGTAAAAATTTCCCTTCTCTAATCCACACTTCTCTAAATACCCAGTGATGTTCCCTATAGGCAATTGCCGTTAACAGTTTCTTATGTATCAGAAGAAATATTTTTAGGTAGACAAGGCAGGCCTATTTCCAGAACTGCTTCCTTTCTGTATCTATCCCAATGTTACAATGCTTATTATCATGTGTGTCAACCCGTTTCTATAAATATTATAGCAAAATCAGTGGTACCAATGGATAGATGATCACCAAAAAAAATTTTTTTTCAGAATATTACAGGGGTACAAATGTTTTGGTTACATAAATTACTTTTGTACCATTTGAGTCAAAGTTATAAGTGTGCCCATCCCCCAGATAGTGTACACTGTACCCATGAGGTGTGAATTGACCCATCCCTTCCTCCCCCTCACACCTGCTTGATTTCCAATGAATGATATTTCCATATGTGCACATAAGTGTTGATCAATCAGTTCCAATTTAATGGTGAGTACATGTGGTGTTTGTTTTTCCATTCCTGTGGTCACCAAACTTTTTGTCAAGAAATGTAGTACATTATAAATTACTGAGATTAAACTCTTTCATCATCCTCTAAACTTCCTGACTCCCATAATGTATTTTTTTCATCTTTCATATAACAGAGACTATGTCAATTTTTAAATAAGCGCATTACATTACATTAAGTTAATACTTACATTAAGTAAGCGCATTACATACATAATTCCCAGGGAGATAGAGATTTGCAGTTTTTTTCTTTTTCTTTTTTTTTTTTTTTTTTTGAGACAGAGTCTCACTTTTGTTGCCCAGGCTAGAGTGAGTGCCGGGGCGTCAGCCTAGCTCACAGCAACCTCAAACTCCTGGGCTCAAGCGATCCTCCTGCCTCAGCCTCCCGAGTAGCTGGGACTACAGGCATGCACCACCATGCCCGGCTAATTTTTTGTATATATATTAGTTGGCCAATTAATTTCTTTCTATTTATAGTAGAGACGGGTCTCACTCAGGCTGGTTTCGAACTCCCGACCTTGAGCAATCCGCCCGCCTCGGCCTCCCAGAGTGCTAGGATTACAGGCGTGAGCCACTGCGCCCGGCCTGCAGCTTTTTTCTTGTTTGAATTATGGAGGAATTTGTGTTTTTCTTTTCTCCCATAGAACATTTTGCAGATACAGAGGAAGTTGGAATTGAATGATCCAAGCCTTCTTATAGGATTAGCCATTTGGGAACTGCTATGCAAATAGTAAAGAAGAGAATCAGCTGGTGTGACTACCAGGGAGCAATTTTGGGGGAAAATTACCTTGATTGCTTTCCACTGGGTGTATGGGAAGTAGGGGGGGGGAGAACCACTCACCTCTTCATTTGGCCCCATAGGCAAGCTCCAAGCAGGACATTGTGGACACTTTGTACCCTGCTACTCTAATCTTTTCTGTTCAAATGAAAGGGTTTATCTGAATGCAAAGGGATCCCTATTTCCCTTGGCATGCTAAGGACTCCCCTGATCCCTTCAGGTCATAAAGAAAAGCAGAATGGAACATGGAGAGAAATAACGAGTGTAATTATTCTGTTGCTGGTTCTGGGACAGCTAAATACTTGATGTTCTGATCTGTAAACAAAGCATGGAGTCATTTATAGGATGCAGCCTAGCATCACTCTAGGCCCCTGTGCTTTCCTAATTGAACTTCAGAGACTAATGCTGCAAGAACTTGTCATGGAACGGCACAGTCTGCTTGTAAACAAATTGTCCCATTTCCCGGGCATGGGACTAATGGGACGGCTTGGCAGTAATTGTGTACCAATTTGTGTACCAATTCCCGCTGAATAATCTAGAGGTAAGTCAGAAATGGGCAGAATTTTAGCTGATCTACTGTGATAAAAATGAAGAGGGGATCCCTGAGATTATGGGAGAGACTTAGAATTCCCATCTGCTGGAGAATTGCCTTGACCCAAAGCACAGAGCGGCAATCGATCCCTCTGCTGTGTTCTTGGTGAGGGAATGTGGGTTTCATTTTGTGGAAACTGGGCTCCTCTGGCCATCAACAGCAGTCTTTCCCCTTCCTCCTCTTCCCCTCTCTGAATATACAGTTAATACCCAATTATTGTCCCAAGATTAAACCATAAACTCAGAATCAGGCCTTGCACACGGTAGACACTTGCTTGAGTAACATCTACTGAACTGAGTGGCAATAATTCACAGTGACAGTAGAAACCTACTTGGAGTCAAGTAATCAGGAATTCCTGTCCATTGTATTTGGTTCCAGCCTGCAGGGCTGGGGGAAAGGGCGTTGTGTTTACATGCAACAGCTAGAGGTGCTGTAGCCAGGGTGGGTCTTCAGTACCATACAGGATTGGCAGAACTGACCGTCATGCTTAAGGGGCAAGAGGAAGAGAAGAAAGGAGGAATGGATGTGTCTTTGGTGACATGTTTGTGAAGTAGAACAGAATCTATTGTACTGAATCAGCTAGGGAGGGCAGCTCAGAACTCACCCCGCCGTGGCTGAGGGCATGCTGACCTTCCTCTCCACGTGGGTGTCGTGGGCTGACACAGTGGCCTGAGGAGCGGTGGAGGGCCGTCGCTGACACATTTGTCTTCTCATAAACTTCTATGGTTTGTTTTTAATATTGATAGACTAAGTACAAGAAAGTCAATAAGAGTATAGAAGACTTGAACAACACTATCAGTCAACATGACCTAGAGACATTGATAGACCACTCTGCCCAACAACAGCAGAATACACCTTCTCCTCAGGCACACATGGAACATCTGCCAAGATGGAACATATTCTGGGCCATAAAGCAAGTCCAAATAAACATAGAATATCTTAAATTGTTCAGAGTATGTTCTCTGATCACAGTAGAATTAAATAAGAAATCAACAAAAGGAAAATTCTTGAAAAATCCCCAATATTTGAAAATGAAATAATATACTCTTTTTTTTTTTTTTTTTTTGAGACAGAGTCTCACTCTGTTTTTGGTGATTATCAATAAAGCTGCTGGAAGCATTCATGTATAAACTTTTGGGTGAGTGTAAGTTTTCAATTTTCTTTTGGGTGAATGTAAGTTTTCAATTTTCAATTCCAGGGGTGGAATTCCTGGGTCATATGATAAGTTTAACTTTATAAGAGACTGCCAAATTAGGCCCAGCGTGGTGGCTCACACCTGTGACCCTTGCACTCTGGGAAGCTGAAGTGGGAGGATCTCTTGAGCTCAGGAGTGTGAGATCAGCCTGAGCAAGAGTGAGATCCTATCTCCACTAAAACTAGAAAAATTGGGTGGGCATCGTAACACACACCTGTAGTCCTAGCTAGTCTGGAGGCTGAGGCAAGAGTATCACTTGAGCCCAGGAGTTTGAGGTTGCTGTGAGCTAAGATGACACCACTGCACTCTACCCAGGGAGACAGAGTCAGACTCTGTCTCATAAAAAAAAAAAGGAAATTGAATTCCCCTCCCAACACCCTTCATATTTAAAACAGAAAAAAGAAACTGGCAAATTATTTCAGAGTGGCTGTATAATTTTGCATCCCATCAGCAAGGTATGAGAGTTCCAACTGCTTTACATTTTCATGAAGACTTGGTGTTGTCAGTTAAAAAAAATTAGCCATTTTAATAGGAGTGTAGCAGTATCTCACGTTGGTTCTAATTTGCATTTCTCTAATGACTGATACTGTTGAGCATCTTCTCTTGTGGTTATTTCTCACCCATATACTTCTTTGATGAAATGTCTATTTAAATCTTTCCCCCATTTTTCAATTTTAATAAACTATGGGGTATGATTTTAGATTCACAGAAAATTTGCAAAGATAGAAGAGTTCCTGTATACTTTTCACCCAGTTTCTCTTAATGCTAACATTTTACATAAGTGCAGTATATTTCTCAAAACTAAGAGATTAACCTTTGTATACCATTCTTCCTAAATGCTATACCAGATTTCAACAGTTTTTCTGCTAATGTCCTTTTTTTTCTCTTCCAAGATCAAATCTAGGATATTTAGAGTTTAAATTTTCTTCCCTTATTGTGTGTTTATCTTGGGTATTGTCATCTTCTTGAAGTTATGGCAAGAGCCTCTGACCTGCTTTATTCTGGGCTGTTCTCTAGGCCTTGTCCACAGTTGACTCTTGGGATTGATCTCCCTTTACCATCATCCTGGGCATTCCCTTCACCTCCCTCTTGGGTTGGATCTCCTGTTTTCTGGATCCTATGGCTTCCTCTTTCTTGGTTTATTATCTCATTTTGATAAAGCACATCTTTTTGGAAGATAGAAAATGACTTTTACATGCATAACTTTATTGTACATTCATATTCTATTAATTTTCCAGGTGTGATGGAAAATTATGTATCAACTTGGCTTAGGCTAGAGTGCTCAGTTATTTGGTCAAACACTAATTTAGGTGTTGCTGTCACAGTATTTTGTAGATGTGGCTAAGGTTTTAAGTAAGAATAAGT
The DNA here is from genome assembly GCF_040939455.1 of Microcebus murinus. Taxonomy (NCBI): domain Eukaryota; kingdom Metazoa; phylum Chordata; class Mammalia; order Primates; family Cheirogaleidae; genus Microcebus; species Microcebus murinus. Next base: position 29,083,926 of record NC_134115.1, read on the forward strand.
AGCTGGTTGTTACTTAAAACCTTGTTGGCACCAATTGCTACCCATTGGTAAGAGTCAGTTCATTTTTAGTAAAGGAGATTACCCTTGGAAATGTGAGCGGGCCTCTCCCATCTGGTGGAACTCCTCAAGAGCACATATGAGGTTTCCTGGAAAAGAAGAAATTCTGATTCAAATCTGCACCATCAACTCCTGCCTGAATTCCCAGCCTGCTGGCCTGCCCTGTGGATTTTGGACTTGCCTTCCCCCTACAATTGCATGAGCCAGTTCCTTAAAATAAGTCCCTTAATCTATATTAAGTCCCTTAATACAGATACCTATATCTGTATAATGTATTTACACCTCTGCCTATATCTCTCCTATTTTGTTTCTCGGAAGAACTCTGACTAATACACATTGTATAGAACTATAAATTAGAAATAAATGTCTCTTAGAAGTTTGAAGGCATTGCTCCATTGTTTTCTAGCTTCTAGTGATGCTATTAAGAAATTTTATACAATTGTTACCCTTGAGCCTTTATAAAGAGTTAATTTTCACTCTTTGGAAGCTTGTGGAATCTTCCCATCATCCCCACTGTTCTGAAATTGCATGATCTAGTTTCATTTTTATCCTTTATGCTGGGACTCAGAGTTCCTCTCAATCTGGAAAGCCATGTTTTTTAGTTCTGGAAGATTTTTTTGATTTGTTTGATGGTTTTCTCACCTCATTGTCATTATCCTCTTTCTGGAAGTTATATTATTTGGATATTGGATCTACTGGAATGGTCTTCAAATTTTTTTATCCCTTTTCTCCTATAATTAATCTCTTTGGGAATTTTCTCAACTTCATCTTCCAATTGCTCTCTCTCTTACTAATTTTCACCATCATGCTTTTTATTTCTAAAAGCTGTTTTATGTTTGCTGAACGTTCATTTTTGTAATAGCATCCTGGTCTTGTTTTATGGATGCCATATAGCCTAGTATCTCTGAAGATGTAATGGTAATTTTCATTCATTTTGAAGTTTACTTCTACCTGCACAGTCCCTAGTTCCTCCAAGCTGTTTTTTTTCTGCTCACTTATTTCAGTTTCATTTTAGAGGATTTCCTTAGATGTCTTTTGATTCTTGGTTGTCTGCTCATTGAGTGGGGACTAAATGCTGTGAACACATAGGCAGGGCTTGTGGCTGAATCTCACTGTAGGATGCCTTGGCTGGGTCAATTGTGGGGGAAATTTTAACATTATTATATTATCTTTAAACTTTCCCCTTGGTAAGGGGAACCATATAATTTATGGTCCCAAAATGGAACACTGTTGAGAGTGAAAGGGCATACTGTTATTATACTTGAGTGTCAAGCATAAGTGCAGACTACCCCAGGCAAGATACAAGATGATAACCTACTTCCTGATAGTGATTTCTCAGAGTAAAGTCTTCAGTGTGGGTGCTAGAAGTCTGTCTGCAACTAGGAGCTGTGTGGAAGAACAGGCTCCAGGGTTCTCATTACTCGTCTTTCAATGTGTATGTTTACGCCCCCAAGTTGGAAGCTATCCAAATGTCAGCAGAATAGATAATTGTGGTATGTCTCACCAGCAAATTGCTATTAACTGATCAACACCTAAGTGGACATATAGGAATAACATTTATCGGGTGTTGGGCAGGTGGGAGGGGGAGGAGGGGATGGGTATATACATACATAATGAGTGAGGTGTGCACCGTCTGGGGGATGGTCATGCTTGAAGCTCTTACTTGAGGGGGGCGGGGGGCATGGGCAATATACATAAACTTAACATATGTACCCCCATAATATGTCGAAATAAAAATAAAAAAAGAAGAAAAAACCCCAAAAGAATTAAAAAAAATAATTGTGGTATGTCTATACAATAGTGCTATGTCTAAATATATCCCCCAAAACTTATATTTTGTTTTTTTCTCTTTTTTTTGAGACAGATTCTCACTCTGTTGCCCCGGCTAGAGTGCCGTGGCGTCAGCCTAGCTCACAGCAACCTCAAACTCCTGGGCTCAAGCAATCCTCCTGCCTCAGCCTCCCAAGTAGCTGGGACTACAGGCATGTACCACCATGCCCGGCTAATTTTTTCTATTTTGGGTAGAGACGGGGTCTCGCTCTTGCTCAGGCTGGTCTTGAACTCCTGAACTCAAATGATCCACCTGCCTTGGCCTCCCAGAGTGCTAGGATTACAGGCATGAGCCATTGTGCCTGGCCTAAAACTTATATTTTGAAACTAAATCCCCAAGGGGACAGTATTAAGAGGTGGGGCCTTTTGGAGGTGATTCGGCAGAGCCCTCATGGATGGGATTAGTGCCTTATAAAAGGTCTGGAGGAGGGCTGGGCGCAGTGGCTCATGCCTGTAATCCTAGCTCTCTGGGAGGCCGAGGGCGGGCGGATTGCTCGAGGTCAGGAGTTCGAAACCAGCCTGAGCAATAAGCGAGACCCAGTCTCTACTATAAATAGAAAGAAATTAATTGGCCAACTAATATATATAAAAAAAAAATTATCCAGGCATGGTGGCGCATGCCTGTAGTCCCAGCTACTTGGGAAGCTGAGGCAGGAGGATTGCTTGAGCCCAGGAGTTTGAGGTTGCTGTGAGCTAGGCTGACGCCCCAGCACTCACTCTAGCCTAGGCAACAAAGCAAGACTCTGTCTCAAAAAAAAATAAAAGGTCTGGAGGGAACTAGCTAGACGCCTCTTTGCCCTTCCGTCCTTTCTGCCATGTGAGGACACAGCACAAAGGTCAGAAGCAGAGAGCAGCCTTTGCCAGACACCACACCTGCTGGTGCCTTCATCTGGGACTTCCAGCCTTCAGAACTGTGAGAAATAAATTTCCGTTCTTTATAAATTACCTAGGCTCAGGCATTTTGTGATAGCAGCAAGAATGAACTAACACAAATAGGATAGCCCAAGGCAATGTAAAAGGATGAGCTTCCACTGCACACAAAATGAATACCATATGGTGCTGAACAACAAAGAGCCGAATTAAGGGTATACACTATATGATTCTATTTATACGAAGTTCAAGAACTGACAAAACTAATGTATGATGCTGGAAGTCATAATAATAGTTGCCTTTGGAGATGGCATTAATGGGGAGGGGAGGCCGGGTGTGGTGGCTCACACTTGTAACCCTAGCACTCTGGGAGGCCGAGGCAGGAGGATTGCTTGAGCTCAGGAGTTCGAGACCAGCCTGAGCAAGAGTGAGACCCCCGTCTCTACTAAAAATAGAAAGAAATTAATTTGCCAACTAAAAAAATATAGAAAAAATTAGTCAGGCATGGTGGCACAGGCCTGTAGTCCCAGCTACTCGGGAGGCTGAGGCAGGATTGCTTGAGCCCAGGAGTTTGAGGTTGCTGTGTGCTAGGCTGACGACATGGCACTCTAGCTGGAACAAGACTCTAACAGAACAAGACTCTGTCCCCCCCCCCCAAAAAAAATGGGGAGGGGATGTGGAAGCAAGTGTAGGTTAGCTGGAAATGTTCTATCGCTGCTTTAGGTGCAGGTTACATGGGTGTATGCATATGTAAAAACTCATTGAACTACACAATTCATAGTTGTGCAGTAACAACTACTGCATTTAAGTTATCCTTAATCATTAAACAAGGGTACCAAGTGTTGAGGTTTTCTGAGATAGTGGAGATAACACAGGTTGGCCAAGAGTGATTCAGGTGGGCATGAAGGGTTGGGGGATCATACACAGCTTTATGACATTTGAGTTAGGCCTTCAAATAATGGTTCCTCACATGTCTTGGGTCAAGGCCACTGTGAATTTGATGAATCTTCATGAAAGAAAAAACTCTATATATACCATGACATATTCAACTTGTGTATATTATTTCATGGCCCTATTAATGTTTATCTATGACTTGCCTAGGAATCAGTAGGTCCTGGGCTAAGGACCTCAGCTTAGGTAAATGGGCAGATTTACAAATGAGAGGAGGATGAGTGGGTAGGTGAATGCATGCAAGGAAGGTGTCTGCTGGCATACAGGAATACGAGAGAGGGAGGCAGAGAATCCTCAGTCGTCCACGTCAGCAGAATTCCCTGCTGACATCCTAACCCAAGATAGATCCCAAGTACTGACTCTGTAGTTAAAATTGCTATTAATGCTGAGTAACTGTGGCTCCAGGCTACATTTTGAAAGTTTATACCATGTTTGCTTGCAAGAATCAGCTTGCTTTAACTTGAAATATTTCACACCGAGCATCTTACTCATCAGGAATGTCTTTCTCCAGCTGCGATCATTTTGTTTTCTAATGATTTTTCTCCCAGCCTCTTAAGTTTCAGCCGCTGGGGACACTCACCGGGTGGTGTAAACTGCACTAATTATTGAAAATAGTTATTGTCCCTCTCTGTGGAGTCCATTCCTATGAGGGAAATACACTTCCCATTGCATTGGCTTCAGACTTGTCAGTGTTACTCGCTCTGGCTGATGGAATGTGAGTAGAAGTGCTGTAGGCTACACCGAAGTAGACCATTATGAGATCCCACTGCTCGGTTCCACCATAGCTCTTTTTCTACTGCCATAAAAGTGGCATGTCCCATATAGGGGCTGTTCTGGACCCCAGAATGAAGAAGACTTCTGGAGCAGAGCTGCAGGTGGCCCCTACATGTAAGCGAGAAATAAAACTGTGTTGGTGAAAGCTACTATGATTTGGGATTGTTTGTTACCGCAGCATAACATAGTCAAAGCTGACTAACACACCAAGACATTTGGGAAAGACTCTTGGATGAGTTGAGCAGAAGTTGTTATTAAGTCTTTTCTCAGGGCTGGGAATTTTATCTTTCCATTTTCATCATCACAAGATTAAGTTTATTTAAGATTCCTGAATAACTAAAAATGAGGACTATCTGGGTTATTTCTTTTTACTTAATAATAGAAAAAAAAATATATAAAGACCAGAAATCATTGGAATCAAGGTACCACCACAATTGAGAACAAAATATTTTATTTCTCTCAATAAAACTATAGTTTACAGTTGTATTTACTAAATAAATTATATAATTTCTCCTTTACAAGCAATAAACTAAATCACAAGTATTTCAAAGACAATGTATGTACACGACATAAGGCCTTTTATAAATAGCTTTGCTTTTCTCATTTCACTAGTAAACAGTGAAAAACTCTTTATAGAAGCTAGTTTTCTATAAAGTAAAGGCAGACCTATTACATTGATCTTTAAATGAAATCAATTTCAACTTTCATGACATGAGCTATGATTATAATTTTGCAAAAAAAGCAGAATTTGTACTTTATTTGCCATTTTGCATGGATGGATTTTTAAAAAATATATAAGCAGATTACATATGTTGCTTATGTATAATCACTGGATGCATGCAAAATGAAATAATGCAAGAGTCCATAGGAAAATAGCACTTCCAAGTCATAAAAGGTGATTGGCAATGGTAGAGAAAGCAGCTTAAATATAGTTCATGCAGTTCTTCACAGTTGAGCAAGCAACAGCAAATGATAGAATAGTGTGGTATTTTTCACATCCCTTCTACTGACCAGCCTATAGATCAAGACTCTCCTGACATCTTGCAAACTCTCCTAAATCAAGCTGATCCTTTCTCTGTGTGAAGTGAGGCTCAGCCAAGTTCCTGTGGATGATTCCGGAGTGGAGAAACTTCTCTCCCGCAACTGTGTTCATGTCTCATCCATGCGTTCTGGTGGTCACCATTTTCTCTTACTGGGGAAACAAAAGAAAGAAAGCAACTATGAGGCATCCATTTGTATCTTCTCCCCATGTGTGGGAACACAGGTTCATTATTTCTCTCAACAACTTGTGTCTGGAAAATGTGCAGATAGAAATGGGGGGCATTAGGTTTGGCATTCTTCTGCAATGATTGGCACAGCACATGCTTCTCTGGTGGACTCGCAACAAGTTATTTACATGGTTTCTCAAGATTAAGTCCCATCCACCTCGGAGCATTGTGCTGGGAAGGACACAGGACACACTCCTGACCTCCAAGTGCATAGCCTTAGGGGACGTGCTGTGGTATTTGAGACCTAAAGTCAAAAAGAACAATTTGAGCACAGTCGTGAATGCATGAACATTTATTTCCAGACAATATCCCCTGTGCCCGGACAGTAAAAATATGTTTAGCAAATATTTAACCTAAAATGGTAACCATTTAAAATCAGAGCCAGCTAACTCAACCTGTGACACTTGTACCATGATACATATGGGGAAATGGTACTATGTTCAGTCTTTAGAGACAGATGCATTTGGTCCAATATATTGATTTCTTAATTATTGTATCTATGTGACATTAAGTTAACCTTCCTTCTTTGCACCTAATCTGTAAAATGGAAGCAACAAATCCTACTTTATAGGGTAATTGTGAGGGATAAATTTTTCTACAGGAAAAATAAAGTATGTACACATACAATATATATACAAATTACATATATATGTATATAAAATTTAGTACAGTGCCTGGCATATGATAGTGCCCCTAAAATTGGGGTGAAGAAGGTTGGATGTGGGAATCACAGAGATCGTTCAGCTCAACACCATCAATTGAAGGCAGAGAAAATTTGAGTACAAAGTTTGAAATGCTTGTGGAAATTATTAGGAAAGAAACTATGTCAAATAAAGAAAATTCTGGCTTAACAATCAGTATTTTATCACGTAACTTGAGCCTACTATAATTTTTATTAGCTTACCATTTTGTTTTATATTAAATAATTTGATCACTCCTTCTTGTTCTTTTTTTTGAGACAAAGTCTCTCTCAGGTGCTCTGGGTAAAGCACAGTGGCGTCATTGTGGCTCACAGCAACCTCAAACTCCTGGGCTCAAACGATCCTCCTGCCTCAGCCTTCGAGTAGCTGGGACAATAGGCGGGCACCATGGCACCCAGCTGATTTTTCTATTTTTAGTGGAGACAGGGGTCTTACTCTCACTCAGGCTGGTCTCGAACTCCTGACCTGAAGCGATCCTCCTGCCTTGGCCTCCCAGAGTGCCAGGATTACAGGCATAAGCCACCATGCCCAGCTGCTCCTCTTACTAGTCTAAGTTAGAAAGGTTTGCTTTATGCATGACATGCTCAAACTGTTACTCACAAATGGTCTTTCAGGAACAGGTGAGTGTCTGGTGCTGTAAACGATAGCAGAGGATAATGGGAAGTTGCCCACATCCTCAGGACAGGTGTCCATCGGCTTCACTGAGCCTCAGTCTGATAACTTTGATGGGTGGTGCAGATCTTTGCTCTTTTTTATTTTTTTTTTTTTTGTGAGACAAAGTCTCACTCTGTTGCCTGGGCTAGAGTGCCATGGCGTCAGCCTAGCTCACAGCAACCCCAAACTCCTGGGCTCAAGTGATCCTCCTGTCTCAGCCTCCCAAGTAGCTGGGACTACAGGCATGCACCAGCACGCCTGGCTAATTTTTTCTATTTTTAATTGTTTGGCTAATTTCTTTCTATTTATAGTAGAGACAGGGTCTCGCTCTTGCTTAGGCTAGTCTCAAACTCCGGAGCTCAAGCAATCCTCCCACCTTCGGCCTTCCAAAGTGCTAGGATTACAGGCATGAGCCGCCACACCCAGCGAGATCTTTGCTCTCAAAACCAGTGACATACCAAAAACCCCCACATAAAATGATGTGGTTCTAAGATTAGATTTATGAGTCCTGCTTTCTTAAAAAAAACCCAAAAAACAAAGTAAAACAAAAACAAAAGGAGGTGATAGTCATGTTTCCTATAGAACATGCCATAGATCACAGCTGGAGTTCTATGTCTGGCTTCTTGTGTCAATCTCTGAGCAGAACAGTGAGTAATCCGAGTCATGGCTGAGGAGACCCACAGTGACAGGCCCCACAGCCAGGAACCCGTGGGAGTGGCTTAAAGACCTGGGCTTTTTGGTCTAGAAAATCGGGGCGGTCGAGGTGGGGCATAACGGCTGTCTTTGAGTATGTGAAGGGTAACGCTGGGGAAGAAAGGGTGGGTACTAGTTTAGTCCCTGCATTCCTGAAAGGTGTGACGCTGTCATCAGCACAGTGGCGCAGATGCTGTGACCCTCGGGTGGGGAGTGGGGTGGGACACCAGAAGGTGTGAAGGGAGAGGAGCTGTAACCTCACCTCTCTCCCCATCGAGGATCCTGACACTCACGTCCTCCCCAGTGTCGGGGACATGCATGGGTGCTTGCCCTCCCCAGATACAGGAGCCCAATTTGCCACCTGCTGAGACTCAGTGGTTGAGAATCGCTCCATACCCTCCATACCGGGCAACTGCCTGGAAACCAGTGTTGCCTCCACCTGAAAAGTACTTCCTGATCAGAGTAAAGATGTGAAAGGTCACTAAAGGATGGGCAAAGCGGACACTGAGGGGTTAGGCTGGGGCTGAACAGACACCTAGTAGGGCTGATGCAGAAAACTGTTCACCCTAGACCCAGCGCCCAGAAGGCACTCAACGTGGTCTGGGAGAGGACTTGGGCACTCCTGGGTGGGTTGGCTCAGATTACCACAAAGTTTGTTTCAACCACAAGATTCTCATAAAAACTATTTGTAAATTTATACCACTGAATAAGTCAGAATATTATAAATAGTTGGTGATTTATGCAACAGGAACTATCTGCAAAGAATTTAATACCTTGATGTCTCTTATAAAATTGGTTAACTTTATAACTTAATAAAAAAATATCGGGGTCTTATAATAATGAAATATATTTTCCTTAGTATTAAAAATAGTGATTTCCAGCTCTGGTCATAAAAAGTCCTTTGCATTCATGCAGTAAGTAGTTTTTTAAAAAAAATTTTTAAAATTGAGCATGTTGTAGAAGTTTCCATAAACTTCTATAAACATTCTCATATCCAGGGCATAAGAATGTCAAAGTTGGTGAGAAATGCCAACTCTGTATCTGTGTTGTAATGTAATTCTTGGATGACATGATTGGTTACATGAAAGCATCTATTTTGTAGTAATTTATAACCCTATTAAAATGAGATGGACAGGACTTAAATATGTGCTCTTTGGGATCTGAAAGCACAGGGTCTCCTTGCTTGTAAACATGGCCACTTTTCTACGAAAAGTCTGCAGAAAGCCATTTTATTATTCTTTATTTAGCATAAAATGTGCTACAATTTTCCCTTCTTGAAATTTATAGCTCACAAGTCCTGTATTAGCCATCACTGAAGTCTACCCTGGGAAGGAAACTTATAGCTTGAGCTCATTCTTCAAAACGTGGTACCTGTAAAAGTCCCTTCAGCTCCCCAACATGAAGATGAACTCTTTAGGGCCACAGTCCCCAATCTTTTTGGCACCAGGGGCCAGCTCAGTGGTTCAGGCTCACTTTTCAGAGCCATGGGCAGGGCACTGGAAGGTGAGAGGTTTCTTTTCCAAGGCCTTGTTCCTAGATTCATCTTGCCCTTTTCTTTTTCTTTTTTTTTGAGACAGAGTCTCACTTTGTTGCCCAGGCTAGAGTGAGTGCCGTGGCGTCAGCCTAGCTCACAGCAACCTCAAACTCCTGGGCTCAAGCAATCCTTCTGCCTCAGCCTCCCGAGTAGCTGGGACTACAGGCATGCGCCACCATGCCCGGCTAATTTTTTCTCTCTATATATGTTAGCCAATTAATTTCTTTCTATTTATAGTAGAGATGGGGTCTCACTCTTGCTCAGGCTGGTCTCGAACTCCTGACCTCAAGCAATCTGCTCACGTCAGCCTCCCAGAGTGCTAGGATTACAGGCATGAGCCACCGCACTCCGCCCCCCCTACCCTTTTTTCAACCCTTCCTCTTCCCTCAACTCCCTCCCCCTACCCTATTATCTTAAAAACATATCCAGAATTTCTTAAGCGCTGGAGTGTGGTGTGAGGGAGTTTTAGGGCAGAGCTGAAACGAAAGGCAGAACATCACCACAGTCAGACCCGCCAAGAAGAACAGCACTGACCAGTCCCATGAGGTCTTAATCTTTAGGGGTGATGTTCTTTTTTAACTAAAACCACAGGTTTTAGTCCCGGGCCCCACGGAAGCAGAGTCTTTCCTTGTCTGGTGTCCAGGAAATCCTTATTTTGGTTTCAAGTTGAAATTCTTTGCCAAAATCTCTGTGAGGAAAGCATCAACCTTCCCCCTGGCTATTGTAGGCACGAAGTCCCTTATTATTTTTCTATGCCAAGCCCCTGTTTCCATCAGCAGTTCCTGAATTCTGTTTCTTCACAGCCCTCTTGTATCCCTTCTGTGTTCTGTTGTTCTTATTCTGTTGGCTGATGTTCCCTCCATTACCATGAGAGCACATCGACCTGTCCTGCCCCACCTGCCCTGTCGTTCCAGACTCACGGCATCACCACGAGCCCGTGTTAAGGCTTCTCGATTCCTCACCCAACATTAGCTCCTTCACTCTGGGGTCCCCTTCATCTCTGGGGTCACCTGATTGCTTTCTCAGAGATCTCTGAATTTCAAACACAAAGTTTTCACCTTAGGGCTTTAGGAAGTCCAGAGTTTTTTAGTAAGAATCTATATATATATATATATTTTTTTTTTTTTGAGACAGAGTCTCACTTGTTGCCCAGACTAGAGTGAGTGCCGTGGCGTCAGCCTAGCTCACAGCATCCTCAAACTCCTGGGCTCAAGCGATCCTCCTGCCTCAGCCTCCCGAGTAGCTGGGACTACAGGCATGCGCCACCATGCCCGGCTAATTTTTTCTATATATATTAGTTGGCCAATTAATTTCTTTCTATTTATAGTAGAGACGGGTCTCGCTCTTGCTCAGGCTGGTTTCGAACTCCTGACCTTGAGCAATCCACTCGTCTCGGGCTCCCAGAGAGCTAGGATTACAGGCGTGAGCCACCGCGCCCGGCAAGAATCTATATTTAGATTACTAATTTACATCTAGTAGGTATTAGATTACTAATTTACATTTAGTAGGTATTAGATTATATTCATATCCACCCTCATATTGGGGGTTAGTTCACAAAACACAATCACTTGGAGATAGAGTGGGGTGGGGAATTTCTGTGTGGGATTCCAATTGTAGCAGGAGCCCAAAAGCTCACCATTTTCTTGGGAGTGGGCATGAATACACACACTAGCCCTGCAGAAATCAGGGCGTGGCAGCAAAGGTAAACCACACTGCTGTGGAACTTCATAGCTGGAAGAAAACTTAGAGAAGCTTGGGTTCAAATTTCCTACATTTGTACTTAAAAAAAATATTTGGACTCAGAATCAGAGGTGAAATTACTCTTTTCCCAGGACCAGGGACTGCAGGGTTTCAACAGAGAAGACTTGAGTCAGAAGGCGGGACATTCTCCATCCTTGAAGACAACCGAGATGAAGATAACCATCCTGCACCCAGTCTGGTAGAACGCTGGTTGAATTCTGGGGTGTTGGCAGCACATGGAGCGCCAGGCCCCTTGGCCAACCAACCCAAGTGCCCCAGCGGAGTTTCCCATAGCAGTCAGCAGGCCGATGACTGACAAGATGACAGCAGACCTAAGAAGAAGCTGGCACTTGTCTCTGCCATCTCCTGGGATGGATTTAAGATCCTGGACTCTCATTTCAACACCGTTAGTGTAGCAGTAATATTTTAACACTGTTCCCTGCCTAATTCATTTGTTTTCTAAAGCCCCAAGAGAAGCCCCCAGAGTATCAATGATTTATACGGCCTGACAATTCTACAGCGGACTTTCTGGTACTCAAGTGACTCCTGCTAATTGTAAATCCAAGTGGTTACCTTATCATCTAATATATCATGGAGTTCCGGGGCTGCAACAGAATCTGCTCTGACTCATGCTTCTGCTGCATTTGGAAAATGTAGGGGGAGGGACATGGTACTGGTTTCATTTGAAAAGGAGCACTGCCTTAGGACAAGGCCACCACCTTTCTGTCACCTGCACAGAAGAAAAGATCAGATGCCAGGGGCCCCCGCCAAGGCCCAGCAAGGGGAAGCTACACCCTCCCACCAGCCTTTCCCCTCTCAGCACATTCCTTGGTAGCATTTTTCTTTACAAAAGCACACAGTAGCTGTTATGGGCTAAATTGTGTCCTCTTAAAATTTCTATGTTGAAGTCCTCACTGCCAGTACCTCTGGATATGGCCTTATTTGGAGACAGGGTCTGCATAGAAGTAATCAAATTAAAATGAGGTCACAGTCAATATGATTGGTGACCTTATACAAAGAAGAATTCTGGACACAAACATGTACAGAGGGAAGATGTACAGGGAGAAGGCAGTCATCTATAAGCTGAGGAGAGGGGCCTGAATCGGATCCTTCCCTCACAGCCCTCAGAAGGAACCAGTCCTGGCAGCACCTTGGTCTTGAACTTCTAGCCTCCAGAGCAGTGTGGAAAGAAATTTCTATTGTTTAAGCCACCCAATCTGTGGTTCTTTGTTATGGCAGCCGTAGGGAACTAATATAGTAGCTATCACTTAGATTGAGAAAGTCTTCTCTTTTTTTAAAATAAGACTTCATATTTGCATTTTATTATGTTCAACCCTATTCCTTATTGGGGGTTTCTTCAAAAGCCACACTCACCTGGGAGATCAGTGCCTGTCTGTGAGCACCTGTCAAAGTGAAAGTGAGGAAAAGACTTTTCCCACTCCCTATTTATTGGTACTTTGCTAAAATTGGTGCTTAAGCAGTAGAAAGAAGCATTTTCTGTGTTGAATCCCCAAACTGCCAAGGGCCCTTTCAAAGAGGCTCCAGCGGGATTGGCCTTGATGGATGAGCAGGGACGCTTAGATCTGAGGGAAGATTGACACCTTCATTTTTTTGCGCCCCATGGTAATTGCAGCCTCTGGTTCAACTTGAGAGGTGACGGATGCTGGGTCTGTCAGTGTGAGCTGCCTTTGGCGTCTGAAGGACATGTCCCCTGCTGAACTTGCACGCACAATATGGTCCGTGGAGTGGAAACAGTCTATGGAGCAGCACACTTGCTCTTAGTTAGGTTTCAATTCAAGCTCAATCACTTCTTGTCCCCCCGGGTCAGAGTTGCGTTTCTACCAGTAGGTGGCAGTAGAGGGCTTGCTGAGAGCCGGAACTCAACGGCAAGACCCGCTCATGAACCCGAGGGTGGAAGGATGGGAGGAGCCTCCTAGCGTTCACCTTAGCTTTGCTTCTACATCACAGGAAAAGTACACTTGATTCCAACAGGCCAACTGTCTTTGGGGGAGGGGGGAGGGAGACCCTAAGGGAGTCACACAGTTCTCCCCTACATTAGCATAGAACAAGTACAGGATGCTCAGAGCCGAAGGGCCCTGTCCACAAGCCCAGTGGATCTCAGCCCTGAACGTGTGGGGAGCTTTCAAAAATACCAATGCCTTGGCCCACACCCCCAGGGAGTTTTATTTCTAACACACATCATGTCCCAACAAGTGACTGAGTCGGTTCATACATTCATTTACCTGACTGCTTTTTGTGAGGAATCCAAAATAATTTGCAAACATCTACCCAACCTCACAGCAACTTGGCTAGGGATGAGGGAAGTGAGTGAGAACATGGGGCCGTGTGTGTTAAGGAGCAGTTTACAGGCCCCTCAGGAAGGCAGTGGCGTGGGTTCATGGGTTGAATAGTGTCCCCTGAAAGTTCTTATCCTCCTGGAATCTCAGAATGGGACCTTACATGGAAATAGGGTCTTTGCAGATGTCATTAGTTAGGATGAGGTCACATCAGATTATGGTGAGCCCTAAATTCAGTGCCTGTGTCCTTGTAAGAAGGAAAGAGGACACACAGAAGCACAGAGAGCCACAAGAAGAAGGCAGAGATCAGAACGATACAGGTCAAAGGGCCAGGGAACATGCGAACACACCAGTAGCTGAAGAGGCAGGGAATGACCTGCCCCTAGGGCCTCCAGAGGGAACAAGGCACTGTTGATCCTTTGATTTCAGATGTCTGGCTTCTAGAACATGACACAATACACTTCTGTTGTTTAAGCCTCCCAGTTTCTGGTAATTTGTTATGGTAGCCCTAGGAAATGCCCACAGGCAGAGGCAGACTGAGGGGACACTAGGCCCCGGCTCCCCACTCCGGAGTCCTGCTAATGCTGTTCAACACACTAAGAGGCTTTAGTTTGTATAAAGAGAACAGCCCTTAAGCATCTTCCCATTCCTCCTCAGAGCCCAGGAGAGGAATGGGTACCAATGAGGGCTGTCCTGTTTACTAGGTCCGTGGGTGGGATTTAAACTTGTTTCCCCAAAGTTCTCATTTGTTCTTATCTTAACTCTTCTATTTGTTTCCCCGCAGGTTCAGGGCCTCGCAGATGGCAAGTTCGCACCCTTAGAGACTGTTCTTCCTCAAACACGCTTTTCCCAAGAGTTGGAAAGTCTCCAGAGACTAGTAAACACTGGCTTTCTACGACAAGGAAGAAGACAGAAATAGAAACCAGAAATAGAAGCAATAGAAGAGTCTAGAGGGATTAGAGAACGGAAGAGAGGCTGGTCTTAGGAGGCAAAGAATGAAAAATGATGGGTAACCCATGGCGGGCCTGGGTGTAGTAGGGCACTCAGGCAAACTGAAGGGCAGAATTGGCTTGGAGGAAGATAGAAAGGAAGCTGGCCTGGGGGCAAGAGTCACTGTAAAGTTAGGACAGAACAGAAAGAAAAAAAATAGTTACCACAGCCCTGCAGACTTGTCATTCAATTGCTAACTCTGGGCCTAATTTATTCGGTATGCCTTTATAACTCCAACTCCAGTTCCCTAAGCTAATCCTTAAACAGCAGTTTAATGCTGTTTGTTTAAAAGAAATCCTGTGGGTGACCTCCTAATCCGGACTGACAGGTTGCCTCATTAATTGGAAGCTTGCATCACTCTTATTTCAAGAATAGGAATAAGTTGTAGGTGTTGTGAGACTCAGGCTGTGGGATCCATTTTTTTAGCTCTTCCACACATCTTAGAAATATTATTTGGCCAATAACTTAAGGGGCTAAGCATTTCTGGAAAGAAACAAAGGGCCCTCTTTTACCCTTTCTGAAATCTCTTCATTTCTCAACAGTGTGGTTACGTGGCAGAAGGAAACAGCCTTCCAAACCAAAGGCAGCGTGTGCCTTTTCTCCTTCCTTCTCTGCGCTCACTAAAGTCCACCAAAAATCCGCGTGGCATCTTTGGTTGGTGGGGAATCTAGTTCTCTTTTGAGAAGCAATAGAATTGCCACTGTTTCAAATAAACACCCCATGCAGCAGCCAACACTGGCTCCAACAAGGAATGATTAAAGAGACCCAATATGTCATTAACCTCAATGCCAAGGGATTCAAATCCAGAAATGTGGTTTCTCTTGCCAAAAAAGTTCCGCCGAATTTTCTAAGACCCCCGTGACCTCATTTAAAGTGTTTTTCTTCTTTTTCTCAGGCTTTTCCCATGCATAATCGTACACTAAGCTGTTAATTCAATCATTTTCACTTCTCTGCCACCCTTCGTCCCATGATCAAAGAGTATTATTAACCACCCTAATAACACATTAAATAATCAGGCTGTCCAGCAGCCACCCATCGGAGCACTAATCTCCCATGGTGAGATTTTTTAGCTGGTGTGGCTAAAAAATGGCTTAACTGTTTTTTCTCCTTCGCCCACAGCTATTTTTATATTTCAAAAAGCCATTTTGCAGAGAAGCAAATCCAGATGAACGTACATGTTATTGAGAGGATGTTAATATGGAAATTGTAAAAAGAAAAGGGTATAACCTCAGGACTGAATAATAGAAGCAAGAAAGTCACTATTTTGTGGCAGCCATCTTTCAAACTTCTAGATTATTAAAGCAGCGATCCCATTGGCTCCCACTTACCTAGCTCTTCCCAGCTTGTCAGAAAAGGGTACTGTCTCCCACTACATGCTTCAGCAGGCATGCTTTTTTTTTGTTGTTGGTTGTTCCTCTTCCCATTAACATCAAATTGCATTCTGCATCAGGCAAAGAAGCTGCCTTAGAAACTGAAATAACAGCATCAGTGCCTTAGAATATCCGGGACTATTCACAGAGTGGAATCTTGCTCTATTGTGAAGACTCCATGATTGCCCATTCTAAAATCAATACAGCCTGCTCATCTCTGTTGTATTCGTTTAAATACCCTAATCTATGTCATCAACTCAAAATGCAATGGAAAACACATCCTTGGTCACCAGATAAAAATCATCTTAGAAAACACCTCCCTTGATTTGAATATCTGCGAATGTATGAGATAGCTTGGAACTCTACAATGTGAAAGTAAATGGCCTTTTACAGGCAGGGTAACTAGATAACACTTGAGCTAAATGCTTTAATAAAGATGACGGAACAATTAGCTTTCTTCTAAGGTTACTGATCCTTTTTAAGTTCATGTCAAATCACAGGAAAAAGCAGGACAGCTGGCATAATTTACATGCACATAATGTGTAGGTGAGTCCTTAAAAGGATATTTCATGTGTGCTATCTGGTGGGCACAAATCATTTGGGTTTAAATCTATATATATTTTTAAGAGAGATAAACAGTTTTATACATTAGGCTACAAATAAAAGCACCAGGGGAGTGGGTTACAACTAATGATAGGGAAATGCTGTACCTTAAAGGGGGAGAAACAGTACAAGAGAAATCTGACTACATTTGGTGACAACATTGAACAGAAGGTCACCAGAGAAGCTGGCCAACTGCCCTTCAATAAAGATGGCTATGATTCAGAGCATCAACTTAGGTCAAAAGGAAAGGAGAGACAAATGCAAAGGCGAGATTGGTTTTTCCTTTCTTGTGCTCTTCTTGTCCACTCACTGTTTCATAATGCAGAGACAAATGAAAATATTGAAGTGAGGGCAATGAGCTGTATCCTTTCAGATCTGGAAGAGTATGCAAAACAAAAAATAAAACTCTCCAGCATGAAAACACATCCTGGAATTACAAATTAATGGTGCAGAACTTTCTAGATGTATTGCCATAAAAATTTTAAATACTGTGAAGGTCTACGGTAGAAGAGGTGATGAAACAGCAAAACTTGGAGAAAACTGTGGCTACTTTGGAAAATCTTATTTCTGCAACTCCTTGTAATTTAGAATGAGACACAGCCTGGCAGGGCTGGAAAGGGTCTCAGAGATGATTTGATAATCCATTTTATAGATGAGAAAACTGAGGCCCAAAGAGGGTGATTAATTCAAGGTCAGTGATTAGTGAGAGGCAGAGACAGGTATAGACTCCAGGTAGTACCTATTTCTAATTAATTTATGACTCATTTGGTTTTGCAACAGGTAAATTGACTAAGTCAAAATACTAGGAAAACTGTGTGGGGGGCCATTTCTGGGGGCCCATGAGGTCAAATTATTTTCCTAATATTACTAAGATGTTATCTGCCTTTTCAGTCTCATTCCTTCTCATGGGTACAGCAGAGTTTTCCAAAAGCGAAATGGTGTCTTGTATATTGCAAAGACTGATGCAGAAACAGATGCGAGAATCCAATTTCTTCTATTAAGCCAGACATTAGAGATTCGCAAAAATACAAAATGATGTCCCCCTTCTTACTATTTGTTTTGAAAAATATAGTTATAGTCATAAAAATGTTATTTAAGTTAACATATAAATTTATTTTAAATAAATTAATGAATATTAACTTTTTTCTGTTTTAATTTTGAAACTATGAAATATTGATAGACATAACTTATATAAACTCTTCAGAATTCTCAATAATTTTTAAGAGTTTAGGATCCTAAGATCAAAAGGTTTGAGAACTGCTACACTGGAACAGTAATTAGATAATAACCAGAAAGGAAACAGTGAAAGTGAAATTTTACAAAAAATAATTCTCACCAAACCCCCCCCCGCTGCTTCCTTTCTGGATCCATCTCGCGCTTTTGTAAGAAGCATGATTCCGAGGAGATGGGGCTGAGACAGCAATGGGTGGTGATGACAGCAATCACAGGGTGCTTTGTGGGTTCAAGTTTAGGCAGGACAGTGTATAAAGCTGGCTTTGAATTTTGGCTCACTCAGGAGTATCACACCTCCCTGTTAGCGTGGATCTGGTTTTGTAAAGACACGACAAAGTGGCACGAACCCTCAGCTCATGGAGATGAGAGTTTACCTGGCCTCTTCCTGAAAGGTTTTCCTGATTTCTACTTCCAGATGAACCCAACTTATCATGAGACCAAAAAAACACAAAAAAAATGCCTTTAATTTTTTTTTTTTTTTTTTTTTTTTGTATTTCATTCCCTATTTTCTTGACTGGGGGAGAACCAACTAACTTTTCTGTAAAGATTTTGTGATATGTTATGACTTACTTTCTAAAAGTGGGTACAGCGGTGGGGAAGAGCATTGCTCAGTGGAAAGAATTCTGCTTATGCAACAACCAGGATACTCAGCGGTTATGGAGAAGACCATGCTCAGTGGTTGGTGGGGGACTTGCTATCCTATAGAGGATGGTCAAGGAAAGCCTGTTTGAGGAGATGCTTGGGCTGAGAACTGGGGAAGTAAGGGAGTGAGCGGGGGGATGGGTGGGAAAGAGTGTACAGACAGGAACAGCAAATGCAAAGGTCCTGGGGCAGAAACGTGCTTGGTCTGCGGGAGGAACACCAAGGAGGCCAGTGTGTCTAGAATAGGATCAGCAAGGAAAACAGAGGCCCAGGGAGAGGGTGTGTCTGAGAGGCAGGGGAAAGCAGACCATGCAGGGCCTGAGGGCATGGGATTTTACTCTCAGAGAGCTGGGAAGACACTAGAGGGCTGCATGTTGAGAAGTGACATTTTAGGTGACTGATGTCCTGCAGAGCACGCTTGAGGAATACAGTGTTAGGTCGGGCAGGTGTGTGGGGGGAGGTAGGGAGTACAGAGAAGCATAAAAGTCAGCCTTCAGGAGCCTGGAGGGGGTGGAGACATGTTTCTGTGAGACACGTGGCACACGGCGCCGATTCCTGAGGTCGCACTTGTATGCCAAGAGTGACACCGAGTATTGGCTCTTAAGGTTTAGCAAAACTTAGAAAAAAATCAGATAATTCCAAATCAACACTTGCCCTGTGTCGTGTGATGTTTGGGCAGGTGTACTAGGACACAGAGTACATGTGCGAGATGTACTTGACATACAAAATACACTTTTATTGTCTGGGCATGATGGCTCATGCCGGTAATGCCAGCATTTTGGGAGGCTGAGGCAGGAGGATCACTTGAGCCCAGGAGTTGGAGGTTGCAGTGAGCTATGACTGTGTCACTGCACTCCAGCCTGGGTGATAGAGTGAGACTCTGTCTTTAAAAAAAACCCAACCAACCAACCAACTAACCAATCAACCAACCAACCAACCAACCAACCAACCAACCAACCAACCAACCAACCAACCAAATATATATAGCCCATCTTTCTGGGCATTACCTAACAATTTAATTAAGCCAATACAGACAACGTGATGGGCACTAAAGGGTGTTCACTCATTTAATCGCTCAGGATCCTCAAAGCAGTCTTGTGAGGCAGGCAGGGCAGGAATTGTCTCCCGCCTTTGGCAAATAAGGACATGAAGTCAGAGAGGTTCCTACTCAAATCACATAGCTGGTTGGTGGCAACCAAAGAGGGAGTCAGCCCAGATTCCCTGGTGTGGAGTTTGCGTTCTTCCCACGACCCAGTTCCGGGCCTCTTAGCCTACTATCAAGGGAGCAACACTAGGCCCAGCGTGGTGGCTCACGCCTGTAATCCTAGCACTCTGGGAGGCCGAGGTGGGCAGATTGCTCGAGGTCAGGAGTTTGAAACCAGCCTGAGCAAGACCCCGTCTCTACCAAAAATAGAAAGAAATTAATCGACCAACTAAAATATATATATACAAAAAATCAGCCAGGCATGGTGGCACATGCCTGCAGTCCCAGCTACTCGGGAGGCTGAGGCAGGAGGATTGCTTGAGTCCAGCAGTTTGAGGTTGCTGTGAGCTAGGCTGATGCCATGACACTCACTCTAGCCTGGGCAACAAAGTGAGACTCTGTCTCAAAAAAAAAAAGGGGAGCAACACTAAAATGCAGAAGTTTCAAACATAAGGGAGCACAGTTGAGTTACTTTGTTGGGAGTGACAACAGGGAGCCCTACTTTGCCTTGCCATTTGGATGTGTTCTGTTGTTATACATGACGATTTAGTGTCGACCTAGATAATTCTTTTGTGAAACGACCTCCACAAACTGAGGGAAAACACAGCTTGTGAAAAGACCCACCATTTGTACAAGGGACAGGGCGCCATTATTTCCTTTAAAGCCCAAGCAGGCCTGGTTTCACAGAACTTGTTCTCGCGCAAGCCTCGGCCCGGGTCCACCCACAGACCGGAAGGGGAGGGGGGAAATGCAGACGCTACTCACTAAATAGACATCCAGCACAGAGGCATTGTCGTCCTGCATCTCCAGAGCGTTTGGCTCGGCGGTCAAGTAGATGGTCCCCTCTTCCAAGGTGAAGGTCGAACTGGAAGGTAACCCTTTACTGGAAAGATAAAGGCGAACAATGAGCATGTGGCCTCCAGGACAAAATCTAAAGACACTTCCATAGTTGTGGCCGAAGAGGCTGAGGTGGGCAGCTTTTGGGGATGGAAAATTGTTTTTTTTTGAGAATTTGAAGGACAGGAAATATGGTCATACCTAGAGATATAGTCACCCGAGTTTGAAGAATTTGATTATACTAGTAGTGCATTTTTCTTTCTACTTCAGCATATGAGATACTTCTTCATGTTTTTTGTTTGTTTGTTGTTTGTTTGTTTTGATGCAGGGTCTCACTCTGTCACCCAGGCTGCAGTGCGGTGGTCCCATCATAGCTCACTGCAACCTCGAACTCTTGGGCTCAAGTGATCCTCCTGCCTCAGCCTCCTGAGTAGCTGGGACTACAGGTAGGCAGCACCATGCCTGGCTAATTTTTAAATTGTTTGTAGAGATGAGGTCTCATTATGTTGCTCAGTCTGGTCTTGAACCCTTGGCCTCAAGCAATCCTTCCACCTCAGCCTCCCAAAGTGCTGGGGTTATAGGCGTGAGCCACGGTGCCCAGCCTCATTGCATTTTTGAGAGGGGATGTGTGAGTACCACGCCTCGTGAGTGGTGGGATGCTGGGAATCTAGAGGCCCACGTTGGTTCTGTCCCAGTATTCGTTCTTTGCTAGTTTACAGAAGATAACCTTGTGCACCATTATATCCGCCTGACAATACAAAAAGGTTGGGTTCTGAGATTTTGAGCCCCGAGGTGGAGAGACCAGAAGTGCAGGCCCATCCGTGAGGCCTGGGGAACCATGTCCCAGGGCCAGTGCTGGTGTCGTATGGGGCATGGGTGAGGGGACCTTCATCTGCATTCATGTCTAGCCCAGAGGCTCACACTGCTGGCCCACAGACCCAGTCTGTTGTAAGAAGCGTGTTTTGAAGAAGAGATTTTTTTTTTTTTTAGTTTGAATTATTGCCAAATTAAGAAACAGGAAATTCCCACAAAAACCCAGTTTTTCTACAGTTTCTTTAGAGAAACCAACAAAGCTGCCAACTTTGAGCTTACATTTCTGAGTAGGAACGAGATTGCGGCTGCCTCCCCCAAGTTGGGCACGTCCTGTGCATGGCTGCGGGTCCCCACCATGCTTGTCTGTGTCACACTCAGCCTGTTCCCCTCACTTGCGCCGGCTCCGCGCGTCTGTCAGCCCAGCGTCTCCGCTTCCAAGACCAGGCCAGGGAGGAGCAGTGACCTGCCCATGGTTACCTAGTAGGTAGTTGAATAGAGCTAGGACCTGAACTCCGGTTTCCATTTAACTACCTTTTTTTTTTTTTTATAGTCATCTCTGCTGGAATTTTAGAAATTGGCCATCGCAGAAACCAAGGTAGCTCAGGAAAATGTGTGTAGGAGCTTGCAAAATAATCACATTATACTAGCAAAAACAAATATGGTGTTTGATGTCTGATGTGAACTGTGGAAATCTTTGTTCTTTTGGGAAGAATAACAGTGAAGAGAAAGTTTTGAGGAAAAGTAAGTAGGCAAAATAAGCTTTCAAAAGCAACATTGAAAAATGGATATCAAAATTTAACAGAAACGATAAAGCTATTTAAGCTTCTAAAGGTTTACTATTTAAATAAAATTATACATATGAAGGAATTTAGTAAAATATATAGCCCTGTATAGATAATCAGACATATATATAGTAAAGTATCATTAAATACACTCTGAATAATCTGACTTATTGTCTTGGCATTGAGCAAAAGCTACATAACCAATAAATTAATCTTTGTATTTGTTATCCTCATTATACAGTATCTAGCAAGTGAGATCAGAGTATAGAACTGGCAGGTTACTTCCCTAAAACTCTTAGACTAGATACTATCTACCGCCCCAAAAGGAATGAGAATACATTTTTAAGAAACAGATGCCTGAGCTGATAAAGCATCAACAGGCTGAGCATGAGATTTGGAATCAGATGAATTTGACTCTGAGTTCTGGCTCTTCTACTTAGTTACGTGTAATACTGGTTACGTTTTGTAACCCCTCTGTGTTCCAGTTTCCCATATGTAAAATGACAATAATCATATTGAACCAGTAGGGTTGGGGTGATCAGTGATAAGAAATGTACAATGCAAACATTTACCAAGCATTCATTTGCACATTGCATTCTAGGTCTAGGATGTAGCAGAGATCAAAACCAACAAAAGTCTGTGCCTCGTGGAACTTACTTAGTATTGAGAAAGACAGACAATGAGATAAATACTTCAAATATATATTATGTTGATCAAAAGTGCTAAGGAGAAAAAAAAAAGCACAGAAAGGAGATGGGAAGTGAGTGAGTGGCATGGGCCAACTCCAAACAGCAAACTGTCCTTGCTCTGCCCTCCCAGGATCTCAAGCATGAGTCACACCCTCCACAGCACACACAGCAAGCCATCCCCCCAAAGTGTCCCATAGAAGCCCATTTTTCTGGGCTGGGACAGCCATCTCTGATCACCAAAAGTTGTCTATAAAGATCACATTCCACCTGCCAACTCTTTTCCTGGCCACACCAACCTCCTTTAAAGGCTGGGGGTGGGCAGTTAGCTAAGGGCCACAGAACTGGTTTATGACCACTTACTTCCTTTGCAAGTGCTATAAGTCTCACACTTTTAATTTGGGCCTCAGCTGATACAGGCATTGAAAATATTTCACTTTACATGGTTACATTATTTTTAGCAAAGAGATTAGTAAAAGTTGTATACGTTATTGCAGATAAAGGTATATCTTTCCTAAATAAGAAATGTTTCATGTTAGGACATAAAGTATTATCTGGGCTTGAGAACCTATATACTGTATGCATGAATATGTATGTGTATGTTCATGGCTGCTTAAAAAATAATGAAATGTAATTATTAACAGAGTAAAGAGAGAAGGCAAGAATAAACCATCTCACCCAAATAAATGCATCCATAGTCTACAGCAAATTCTTCCTCTCTTGAAAATGTAGTAAAGGTAAGATATGGTCTAAAAGGATTTTCATTTAAATGTCTGTGCCACTGATCAATTTAATATTCATTTCTCTTTAGTTCTGGCATTGGGGAATAGTCTTGGTATTGCCCTGATTTTTTTTTTTTTTATTGTACTGTTGATTTTTTGGGCTCCAGCTTATTTAGAATCAATTTCTAATTTCTCTGGTTGAGGTTCTGTTTTAGGGTCACTTATAAGCGAGGGTCTCTCTCTTGGGAGGAACGTCCTCAGAATGCAGTGGTGGGGTTAGAGTGTACGCTGTTCCCTGGGCTTGCAGCTTGGGAGGATCCATTTCTAGAAGCAAATTTACGTGACTGGGTTTAAGAGTCTGGCTGCTTGCCTAGGTTCTACACCATCAGGTTTTGCCACAATTCCCTTGATTCAGACTGACCGAGGGCTAATTGTCCCTAATTTGCAACAAGCTACACAAGAAACTGTTATTCTACTCAGTGATGTATGTTCTTCCCTTGTAAAAAGCATGGGAACTGCCAATACTCTTCCTCTGCTCTGTGCTCCCATCTCTGCACAAGTCACAAACTTCTTGTAGGTAAGAGTGACACAGGTGTCCTGGCTCTGCCTCCGGGAGGGGACATTCATGAGGCTCTGATGCCACGCGGGCTTCTCTGTCGTTTACAAAAATGCTTCTTTCTGTTACCAGCAACATTAGTTTGGCTTCATTGGAGAGCATTAGCCTGGCCGGACTGCTGAAAACACTCATCGATAATTTTATAGCCTGGAACACTCTGATTTCTGCTTGTAGACCTAACGAGTGTTTTATAGCTAATTCTCATGAGACTGTTTGTTCAGGGAACATATGGTACTAGCCACAGTTTTTGTCTTTTAAAAGTCATCCTCTCACTGCCTCAATTTGTTTTAATCAAAGTAATAACATCATAATAAACCACATGACACAGATGACTTCTGATGGAAAAGCTACAACCTCCCGCCCCCGGTTCCCGCCTTCAGCTATCCCCTCAGACGATGCTTCTTCCACGATTTCTCTTTTTATCTCTTCTGGTGATTCCCTTCATAGCTTTTAATGAATCATGCGATAAAAGATATTTGCAACCAAAGGAAGTGTCTGTTAATTCGCTATGAAGGATATTTACCCCCTTCTACTCTGCCAACATTTGCCATTTCTACTTAATTTATTTTGTAACTGTGAATAACATGCTTAAATTTCATCAACCACATACCATATATCCTTTAACTTCCCACATTATTTCATTTTTGTTCCTGCTTTCCGCTCTTTGTATTAAACACACTTAAAAAAAAAAAAAACCATGCTTTTATCTCTACTTTGTCATGGCTGTTAAGATTTATATTCTACCTTGCAATTATAACAAAATTTTTCCGTTGTCCACAGATTGGCTCTGAAATTAGAAAATTGATACATAGGGTTTACATTATTATGACCATGAAAATATTATTTACTAAATGGCCAACGGTGAGTTGGGGTTATTTTTCCCTCTCTGGGTTCAAAGTCATGAATCCTGGGTCATGCAAAGACAAATGTTGCCAACATCAAGGTTAAATGGAGTCTTTTTAATTTTATTTCCCTACTTTTGCTTAAATTCATGCCACATTTTAGGTTGCTTCAGGTTAGGAGGTTTTTGCCCTTTAGAAACTGACCGATTGCCATGTGGGGGAAAAAGCCCCAGAGAACATCCAGGTGAGGGCGGAAGGCCAGGTACAAGCCCTGCTTCTCTGATTATTAGTTATTACTCTGGGCAAGTCATGAGCTCCTGCCTCGCCTGGAAATGGGAACGATACCTCCTGTGCAGCCCACCTCACGGGGCCATCGACAGGATCAAGTTGGGAACTGTGAGAGATAGAAAGGCCAACAGAGGGTAAAGCTCTCCTGCATAAATGAACAGGAGTGTCACCGTGACTCTGTTCCCAGGGGGCTTTGATGAGGTCTGTTTGCACAGACAGATTTATCGCAGACCTTGGAAAGAATTCCTTT
Organism: Microcebus murinus; assembly: GCF_040939455.1. NCBI lineage: Eukaryota > Metazoa > Chordata > Mammalia > Primates > Cheirogaleidae > Microcebus > Microcebus murinus. The sequence goes on from NC_134115.1 coordinate 29,109,173, forward strand.
TCTGCTATTTTAAGTTTAGCTACCGGAACATTAACTGATAACAAATGTAGACAGGAAAGCTCTACTTGCAGAGAAAACTCAATCAATGCAGCCTGCTCTCACTTAATGGCTGCAAAGAGGCGTTTAGTCCTAGAGCCTCGTTCTGCTTCAGGGCAAGCCCATTCCGGCGTTACTGATGCGCTTCTGAAGGCCTGGGCAAAGCAATACCTTGCGCCCTGCTAGAAGCAGCTCACCTTTGGTTGGGGTGGGTGGCGGGTGGAGGGTGCTACAGGGCGTGGAAACTCCCAGGCACTGGCACGAGAGTCCCTGTTTGCAGCCTGGATATAGTGTGAGCCTGCAGCCAGCTCACAGCCCCGCCATGACGGAGCACCCCCTTCATGCTGAGCTGCTTGGCTGAGTGTGTGGGCGAGTCTACAGGGCTCCCCAGCATGGACCCAGACGAACGGAAAGTCCTCGACCATGGTCACTGCGCCCACGCTACTCAGCCCCCGCCGCCAAACAGGAGGCTTTCAGAGAGATCTGCTTTTTTCTGCCTTTTCTCCTGTTCAGCCCTGAGCATGGCTGTTGCTCTTCCCCGCTCTCCCACTTTTGCTATTTTTAGACGAGGAGACTGCCTGTTTCTAAGGCGAGCAGAGCAGCAGGCTCTCCCTTTGGAATCGACTGATGGCTGCCTCCCCCCAGCCCTCGCCCCCCACCCTGCCAGTGAACGCCTGAGGTACGAAGCCTTCTGCAGCACAGCACAGAGAGCAACGCTTTGAACTCACAGGCAAAAAGAGAACCAAACCGTGTGTTTCCAGGTATATTAGTTCTGGGCATGGGAATCCATGGGGGCTCAGAGAGCTCCTGCCACTAGCAGCCGCAGAGACAAGCAGAAGGCTTTGAGGGGAGTGAATGAATGGGTGGTGGCTGGAAGGAGAAACCTTTTCAAAAGGAAACCCTCATCCAAATTCGGGGAGCTTTTCCATCATATATGTCTATGAGGTTTATTTTTCTTTCCAACACCACACCCCAACACACACACACATACACACAGGTTTAAAACAAGTAGTCATTGCTGGGCACACAGTAGCTCATGCCTGTAATCCCAGCACTTCTGGAGGCCAAGGCAAGAGGATCATTTGAGGCCAGGAGTTCAAGAACAGCACGGGCAACAGAGATCCGGTCTCTACAAAAGATAAAAAAATTAGCTGAATGTGGTAGTGTACGCCTGTAGTCCCAGCTACTAGGGAGGCTGAGGAAGGAGGACCACTTGAGCCCAGGAATTTGAGGTTTCAGACTGGGTGACAGAGCGAGATTCTGTCTCTTAAAAAAAAGAAAAGAAAAGAAAAGAAAAGAAAAAAGCTAGCAGTCATCGTTGACTGTGATGTTTGTGCTGTGATGATTGTATTACATTATTTAATTTAATCATTAACGATAACCTTGTTAGGCTGGGTCTCTTGCTATTATTTTATATACTTCAGCATTAAGACTAACTTGTCTAACCACAGGTGGCAAACTGGATTTGAACCCAGGCCTGACTCTGAAGCAATACCGGGTCCTACACAGATTGCCTCAAGCCTTCCAACCACTGTGGAGAATTAGTGCTTTCCTGTGTTTCTAAGATAACCCCGGTAACAACAGTTCAAATATTAAAGAGAAAAAAGAAAGATAACAGATCCATTCCTGAATCACAAATCTGTTACTATAGACAAGTTGATTTTACTCAACTTAATAAAAAAGCAGAAATAGATGTTAAAGAACAAAAGAACCTTTGACACCCCCATCTCATACCATACACAAAAGTTAATTTGAAATGGAACTCAAAATGTGAAAGTTAAACCTACAAGGCTTCCAGAAAAAAACAAAGAACATCTCCATGACCTTGGGGTCATGTCTAGGAAGGGGTGAAGGGAAGTTTCTTGTGGGATGAGAGAATGTCCTTTGTCTTGGTCTGGGTGGTAGGTTCTTATGGACACATTTGCCAAACTTTATGTAGCTATACACTTAAGATTTCTGCATTTTACAATGTATAAATTATACTTTAATAATGAACTGTCAGCATAATAAGCAGTATCTGCTTTTCTACCTATAAAACTCTCAGTCACTCATTCAAATGAATACTGTGTGCCAACTTCATTCCAGGTGCTATACTCAAAGCGAAAGATAAGTTAGTACATAGTTCAGATGTGGTCAGGTCATTAACTTGGGAAGCTTTCAAAAAGTTGGGGCAGCAACCTAAGTGTCCATTATTGGCTGAATAGTTAAACAAAATGTGGTCTGTCTGTACATATACACACACGTACACACACACATATACATACACATACACAATGTGTGTGTATGTGAATGGAATATTATTCAGCCTTAAAATAGAAGAAAATTCATTTGTAACAACATGGATGAACCTGGAGGACATTATGCTCAATGAAGTAAGTCAGATGCAGAAGGAAAAATACTACATGTGTTAATTTATGTGTAAAATCTAAGAGTCAAACTCACTCTTTCTCTCTCTCTCTCTCTCTCTCTCTCTCTCTCTCTCTCTCTCTCTCTCTCTCTCTCTTTCTTTCTTTCTTTCTTTCTTTCTTTCTTTCTTTCTTTCTTTCTTTCTTTCTTTCTTTCTTTCTTTCTTTCTTTCTTTCTTTCTTTCCAGGATTTTGCTTGTCGAGAGTCAAACTCTTAAAAGCAGACTAGAATGGTGGTTGCTAGGTGCTGGAGGGGAAGGGGCTGGAGGAGATGTGGGTCAAAGGACACAAAGGTTCAGTTATGCCAGATGCATAAGTTCTGGGGATATACAGCACAGTGAGTAGAGTTAAGAATAATGCACTGTATACTTGAAATTTCCTAAGAGAGTTGATCTTAAATGTTCTAGCCACACAAAAAAATATCGTGACTAAGTGAAGTGATGGATATTTTAATTCGCTTGATTGTAGTAATAATTTCACAATGTATACATATGTCAAAACATCACCTTACATATACAATTTTTATTTGTCAAGCGTAACAATAAAGCTGGACAAAACCCCCTAAAAACCCCCAAAAGGGAGACAGATAATAAATGTTAAAAGAAGCAAATTATTACATATATGATTATTATAAAATATGTAAATGCAAAAAAAATACCTCACCAAAACAACAACAATAAACCAAAATAGAAACCTTGATAACCTTGATAATCAAAGTCATTTCTTCTGGGCTTCACAATACTGAATGGCTTCTGCTTTCTTGGAAAATGCGTTTTACTGTTCATATTTTGCAAAGTCTAACATCAGAACTAGTTCCCTTCCTAGAGCTCACATGCATGGAGTTGAGAGATAATATATTTAAGCAGATCCCAGATGTGAGGCTTAGGGGGATTTAAACAGCTGCAGTATGTGCAGTTCACACAACATGCCCAGACAGACGACACGCACCGAAGACAGGGTTGATGGTGCCCGCCAGCTAGAGAAAAGCACCACAAAGCAATAGGAATTGGGACCTTTAAATCACAAGGGCCTTCATGACCCGGAGGATCAGTATGATATGCAGAAGGATAAACTAAAACAAGAGACAGGGTAGCTGAGATCTGGTACCCATTTGGCACCAAGTAGCTGTGGGCTGCATGTGGGTAAGACGTTTTATCTTCCTTTAGTCCACTGTCCCTCCTCTGTGAAAATCAGGCATCTGGATTTGATGAGGTCTTTCCAGCTTTCTAAAGTTTTGATTCTTGGCCTTAGCTGGTCGTCTCTCAACCACAGCTTGAGATCAGAGTGGCATATCAGAAATATTGTACGCTGAATTGGAAATGCCTTTTGCTGTGCAAGCTAACGGAACCAATAAGGATTTAAGATACAGTGAACGGGAACTAATTCCCAGTCCAAGCACCATTATCCCTCTAGACTGCACCTCAATGACATAATTCCATGCATGGTGGTTTGCAGCCAGATACTCTGCAATCTCTATATTTGCTGCTATCGGGATTGAAAACAAACACAAACGAGCCAGAAACACAAAGCTTTATTCAGAGGGACGATGTTATGGGTTGAATTGGTTCCTCCTAGAATCCTTACACTGAAGTCCTAACTTCGGGTATGACCTTATTTGGGAATAAGGTTGTTGCAGATATCATCAGTTAAGAAGAGATCTTACTGGAATAGGGTGGGCCCTGCTTTAATATGACTGGTGCTCTTATAAAAAGGGGAAATTTGGACAGAGAGAGAAACATGCACACAAGGAGAACTCCACATGAAGAAAAAGGTAGAGACCTGCAAGCTAAGGAATGCCAAAGATTGCCAGCACACCCCCAGAGCCCAGGAGAGAGGCATGGCACAGATCTCCCTCACAGCCCTCAGAAGGAACCAACCTTGCCGACACTTTGATATGGGATTTCTGGCCTCTGGAACTGTGAGGCAAATTTCTGTTGTTTAAGCCATGCAGTTTGCGGTACTTTACAACGGCAGCCTAGCAAACCAATACTGGTGGTATAGATGCTTGCAGGATGACTTGGCCTTGCAAACAGGCTGATTCACTAACTTCCCCTTTCTTTCCTTAGCCTGTAACACCACTTAGGGGGAAAGAATGTCTCACTAGCATGCATTCATAAATTTAAAAAAATGTTAAACTTCAGAAAATGTATATATATATATATATAAAATATATATAATGTGTATACATATACATATATATATACACAGACACACACACATTTTTTAGGACCCTGCAAAAAATTATAATTCCTATTCTTTGCTAAACATTATATTTTCTGTCTTTAAAAAGTGAGGCCCTTCTTCAGTAAAACCCAACAAACATCTGTTGAGCCTTTATTATTGGCCAGGCATCTTTAGATAGCGCTTGTGCCTTAGCTTTCAGACTTTACTCGGGTTCTCACCATATCAATGTGCTAAAAGTTGAAATGATCACCCTCAGCATCTAAATGGTGTCATTTAGTTGAAATCCAAATTACCACTAAGTCTGCAGAAGCTGCTGGAAAAAATAATAAGAAAACAGATTAGAAAAGTAGCTTTGCTTCCACAGATGTACACTGTAATTATAACTGTTCAGAGCTATTGGAAAATCATAAGCAGAATTGATTTTTAGTGTGCTTGCTAGCTTCAAAGAGGTACGGAATGACAGGGAGGTTTCTCATACGTGGCTAGGCCAACACCAAGCTAATTATGAGCTCTGACTTGAATACTCAGAAAATGTCACAGAAATTACTGGTCTCTGCTGTACAGATCAACACCCAGTCCCAAGTCATTAGGAACACAAGCAGTTCAGAGATAGATAAACTGGGTAGGGCCCCAGTGGGCAAGGAAAGGGAGGCACATGCCTGGGTACCTCTATGGCTGAGATGATCTGGGAGGTCTATGGTTTGGGGGCCTTAGAGGAGAACTGACACTTATTCTTGTTTCTGAGTCATGGTTCAGTTTTAATGGTCTCGGGTAGTGGCCCTTTTATATACCAAAACCCTTCCTGTAAGTTAAGGATCAAAGATAGTCATGCTAGAGTCAGAGATGGGTACAGTCCAATTGCTTAAATAGTGGTTCTCAAGCTTTAATGTGCATTAGTTTGACAACAGGCCCAGAGAGCTGCATTTTTAACAACTTGCTTCTGAAGCAGGCGGTTCTACAACCTAGAGTTTAAGAAACACTGGCGGAGAGGAATGGGCAGTGCAGAAGTGGCGTGGTGTGCTGCTGTGGATGACCAAGGACAGAATGATGCACATTCACAAGTCTGGCAAAGAATGAGGAGGAAGATGTTGGTCACAGGGCACTGCTGGCCGGGCGCGGTGGCGCACGCCTGTAATCCTAGCACTCTGGGAGGCCGAGGCGGGCGGATTGTTCGAGGTCAGGAGTTGGAGACCAGCCTGAGCAAGAGCGAGACCCTGTCTCTACTATAAATAGAAATAAATTAATTGGACAACTAATATACATAGAAAAAATTAGCCGGGCATGGTGGTGCATGCCTGTTGTTTCAGCTACTTGGGAGGCTGAGGCAGGAGGATTGCGTGAGTCCGAGTTTAGAGTGTCTGTAAGGCTGTCGTTCCAGCTCAGCAGGAGGGCTCTGAATATCACTGAGGTCAGACGTGGAACCATCTACCACATCACACTCAATAAATTCTATCTTCTGGAAAGCACACATCAGTAAACTAATAAACTATTAGTTGCTTTGTTAAAAACCATAAACACGCTGCCCATTATTTTACATTGTTCATATACCTTACTAATTGTTATGTGTTAATGTGCTGAGCAATCTGTAAATATAAACAGTAATGTTTAAAAGCTGTCATTGAAATTATACCCTTTTCCTGTGTATTCTTACCTACTCCCGCAAAGTCTAAATTATCCATTCTCAGAGTCTGATTTAAGCTCTAGCTATTCTGGAGAATGTTTATATTCATATGTGGGTCTAAATCCTATGTGCATGAAATTTCTTAATGGCTATTTATAAAAATACTCTCAAAACATTTACCATTTAGGTTCCTCTACAGCATTTCCTTAGCTGAAGTTGCTATATTACGTCTGAGCTGATTTAGGAGTAGGCCCTGCAAAGCTTTGGTTCTCACCTCATGCTTTCTAATCAGTGTTACTTAGCTGGGACCTGGGCAGTTATTCCATCTCTCTGAATTTTTCTTCATCCATAGAATGGTGATACAAATCACCTTCCATATTTACCACAGGGTTGATGGAAATGATTACATGTGCAAGCATCTACCATGCTCCTTGTCCTTGGAAAGTATCCGGCAAATGTCCTCTATTCATGCTGGGAGGTACCTAAATTTACCCTCCTTACTGTCTCCTTGTCTCTGAAAATATGAGTATTTGTGAGGATTCAATCAGGTTGACTCTTATAAAGGCTGCCACTTTTGTTCAGTATATTTTAGCTGTTATTAGTATTATCATTGAGAATAGTTATATAAAGAAACAGATATTTTATAGACTTGAGTGGCTCAAAAGGAATGGCATACTGGCAAACATTTAACAACCAGCATTTTAGTGGGAAAAAAACCCTCGTACATATATATGTGTATGTAAAGGTTTTTAAAAATAAATTTTACTAACAAAGAATGTGTAACACTCAATTTACAAATAATAAAATGAACAATAATTTTAAATTCCATATAACCAATTGATTATCATAGAATGTGTTTGTTAAGTTTTTACAGAATTTTTGCATCTTTAGCCAATTTATGATTGCAATTGGTGAATGGTGTAGTTCCAATATGATGTTGGTTGATAGTTTCCTTTACATTAATAGAACAAAAATAAATAAAGGCATTTGTCAAAACTTCACTCATTTGTCAATGGTATGAGGGACTTCTTTGTCAAAGGGGCAAATCATTTTCGAACACTGGAAGATTCTTTCCGCAAAGATATGTATGTTCTATAGACAATGTGATGGCTATAGGTACAATGTACTTTTTTTGAGACAGAGTCTTACTCTGTTGCCTGGGCTAGAGTGCCATGGCATCAGCCTAGCTCACAGCAACCTCAAACTCCTGGGCTCAAGCCATCCTTCTGCCTCAGCCTCCTGACTAGCTGGGACTACAGGCATGTGCCACCATGGCTGGCAAATTTTTTCTATATATATGTATTTTTTAGTTGGCCAATTAATTTCTTTCTATTTATAGTAGAGACGGGGTAGAAAGCTCTTGCTTAGGCTGGTTTCGAACTCCCAACCTTGAGCTATCCGCCTGCCTCGGCCTCCCAGAGTGCTAAGATTACAGGTGTTAGCCACTGTGCCTGGCCAGTACAATGCACATTTTTTTTTTTTTTTGTGACAGAGTCCCGCTTTGTTGCCCAGGCTAGAGTGAGTGCCGTGGCGCCAGCCTAGCTCACAGCAACCTCAAACTCCTGGGCTCAAGCAATCCTGCTGCCTCAGCCTCCTGAGTAGCTGGGACACCATGCCTGGCTAATTTTTTCTATATATATTAGTTGGCCAATTAATTTCTTTCTATTTTTAGTAGAGACGGGGTCTCGCTCTTGCTCAGGCTGGTTTCGAACTCCTGACCTCGAGCAATCCGCCCACCTCGGCCTCCCAGAGTGCTAGGATTACAGGTGTGAGCCACCGCGCCTGGCCTACAATGCACTTTTAAGTTTAAAAAATAATCAACAAAACAATAAATCTAGCCCTGACTTATATAGTACTTGTCAATTGCTATGGAATAAATACTTCTACTTTAATCTATCCAGGTGATATCACTGAATGCTGGGAAGAACTGCCTAGTAGCTCACCATTTTATAGTATTTCCACTATGCAGATAAATATATACAAATAATCTGAACAGCATAGATAATAGCAGGTATGTCGCACAGTAATTAGGAAGAGATCAACTTTGAGTGTTACTTTTTAAGAAATATAATTCATTTAATTGCAAGTTTATGTAATTTGATTGTTAATAACGGCTGTGCTCAGCAACTGGCTTGGAAAATTTGATGGTTGACTCAAACAAGCCAGAAGGAGCTGGCTCCGGCAGACCACTGCGTGAAGGTGAGAGGTAAACATTAGGAGTCAATTTTATCGTAATCTATTGAAGTTGCTGCTTCCATTAGAATCGTTATGGCTGCTGGCAAATGTTGCAGCAGTGGCTATTGGTCAGGGAACCAACCACAGGTCCTCGTGGGACTCCAGAATGATCGAAAGGGTCACTCAGATCCACGCTTTCGTATGTAATTTCTTAAATCAATAGACGTTAAAAACACAATTAAATGAACATCTTGATTTTTAAAAGTCACAGCCCACTTTTCTCAGTTTTAAAAAATTGAAAACTGAAAAAGGGTACACAGCTCCATGTGTGGAATACAATATATTAATACGTTGAGGGACTAAAGTTCACAACATTTGGATTCAAAAAAGGTTCTTCTATCTTGGTATTAATGATCCACTTTGTCTTACCAACACTTTTCTTCACATTGTGGGCAAGATTATCTCAGATGATTCCACTCTACACAATATTGCTTCTGTAGAGGACAATTTCCTACTAATTGCCAGGAACAAGCAAACCCCTGCGGTAATCATCAAAGCTTAGGCCAGTCCTGCTACAAGTACATAATGAATAAGCATCTAAAAGACTTGGCATAGTGCCTGGCCTTGACAACGTGTAATTAACCCTAGCTATAATTCTACATGGAACAGTGTTTCAGTGAAAAACAATTTAAGGAAAAACAAATGTTCATTTAAGCAATTTTAGACTTCATCAGTCACTGATTTTGGAATGTTGCCATAATCCCTTATAATATATAAGAAACAGATCAATGGAAAGGTCACTGGATTCAGAGTTGAAGGACTTGATTCTGCTACTACCTATCTGCGTGTTGTTAAATAAGTAATGACCCCTCTGTGCACCTCAGCTTCCTAATTCTTAAAGTAAGGGTGTTGGGCTCAATAATTGTTGGTGTTTTTTTAAATGAGAAAATCAACCTCCACAATCAAAAGAATTTCATGTCCTGTAAGTTGGAAGAGTAACAAATATGTCCTCAATGTTCCTTCCTTGAACTACAATTAAGACCCTTTTACGGATTTCAATGTCACACTCCCCTTTGTTCTTCTGAACAAACATTGATTCCTCTTGTTTCCAAGTGTATATGTGACCTTCTTTCAAATGTTTCTTATCAGTGCTCCCTATTGAAGTTTGTTTACTTATGAGAACAAGGCTCTCTTTTCCAGTAGATCATAAAGCAATTCCCGGAAGGGACTGGCCTGGGAGGTGTAGGATATGCTCAGGTACAAAAGATGTCTTATTCTGTTGACCTGTTAAGAAAACAGGGTGTGGTGGTCCCAGCCCCTCGGCTGGGGCTGGGGAGCCCTATTCTACCATCTAGCAATTTCTTATAAATGGCAAAGTCTTGTTTTAAAATTCTGAGTCTATGGTCTTTTTTTTCCCCCCAGCACTGTTCAATAAAATATTTTACAATTCTGAGCATACTGTGCCTGAGATCTGGCAACGCAATAATCAACACCCCTAATAACAGTAATAGCTTCCCCTTATTGAGGCACTAAGCCTGTCACTTTACATACATTATCTCATTTACAATTTTAACAACCCATCAGGGTAGACATTAGCATCACAGTTGCACACATGAAGCAAATGAGGCCCTGAGACACTAAGCACAGGTCTCTCACCCAGGTTTGGCCTGCTAGTAAGTATACAACCTCCCTTATGCTGCCTCCCTCTATAAATAAAACCCCCAGCACGACACGGGTAAGCCTGATGCCTGTCCTGTTCTGAATGGGCAGGAGAGCAGTGGAACAGCTTGGAGAGATTCAGTTCAGTGCCTGGAGATTTCACTCTTAAAGTCTCTCATGAGACACAGCTGAGACAGGATGTTCCTTTTTAAGTGGCCGATGTGATACTTCACTAAGCAGAGCTTAATAGTCAACATATGCCAAAAAACCAAAACAAAACAAAATGATCCTAACATATTGTCCACCTCAGTAAGTATTTTCATGGTAAGACAAAAGATATATGAGCAGAATGTATGGAAGAATCATTCGTTAGAAAGCATGGAAAATAATCTGCAGATGCTATTTCACAACTATGTGAAAATACAACTGACTTTTAGTAAGCAATTATTAGAACGTTCTCAAATAGCTACTTCATTTGATACTGGTTTAAACATCAAAACAATTCTATGAGATAGGGATTCTGATTCTCGATTTATAGAGATGAGGAAAGAGACTTTTAGAGAGTTTGTGGAAACACACCCAGGGTTATACTTACATAAGTGGCTTTCACCGGAATTCTAAGCCAGATCTGAGTCTTCCCTTTCCTGTCCTCACATATTACTATATTAAATATAGCAGATTTCTCATCTTGCCCACCCAGCACTCCTTTCTTATGTTGGTGAGAGCACCTCACTGGGCCTTAGGGGAACGGTCTTCCCTTATTCCGTGTGGTCCTGTTGGGAATTCGCATCACAGCACCTCACCCCATGTTGGAGCCTTTGATCCAACACAGGCTCATCAGGCTCTCTGAGAAAGCTGAGTCTTGGGCGGTGTAACAAATGATGGACGGAAGGTGGTAGGAGCCGAGTAGGAACACTGGCAGCATGTCTTTGAGTCTGAGATTGTCTAGAAGCCAGCAGGATGAAAGCATGGTAGATTTCCTCAAACTGCTACCTTTCCCTGCAGCACGGTGCCCGGGACATGGTAGAGGCTCAATAAATACTGCTCAGTGAATGAATCCTCTGACATGCTGTGTTTCAATTCATATTCTTCACTTGTCCTGGGAGTTTAGCTTTTTCTTTAGATTATGTGAATTGTTATCTTCCCAGTGATTTCCTTTGGGACTTCTGTTTCTCTTGCTTATAAGCAAGGAACTCTATCTGATACCTATTATTTCCACAAAACTGTTACATGTGCCCTAATATTTGAAGGACCAGCCTTATGGGGTTCTATTTTCCCACAGCAATGTACTTTACCTATTATTCTAAACCCAAGCAAGGAGCTGATAGAAAATTCTTCAATCGGGGCATCAAGGAACTATATAATCTCTTAGGAGAGATCATTTGTTAAGCGGTATGAAAAAGTCCCCATGAAAAAGCCCACCTACAATATGTGGAGAAGCAGTTTGTTCCCACAGTGCATTTGATTCATGTATAGGTTGGCCCAACTTCCGCATGGTTATCCCAGGACAGTCATGCAAATCAAACCAATGCAAACAACAAATGGGGTCACAGGAAATGTTAACATTTTTTTTCTGGACAGAAATGGACTGATTGTTTCTGAGGAAAGGTACTAAGACAAAAAAAAAATCAATAGTGCATACACAAAACCAGTTTCAGAGAAAACATATGCCTTCTTATTTTTGCCTTTTATCTCTCTCAGGGTGGAGAAATGCTAGAATGATGTAAAAGGAGCACATGAGATTAATAACAAGTAACAAAAGCTGCCAAGTCAACAGGCTGCTTTCTGAGTAAAGTTTCATAAGCCTGCAGCAGCTGGGACATGGTCTGACAACATATACCTTGCTCTCAGGAGACAGACAGTTTGGTTACCCACGTTTGGGACATAAAGAAATCACATCTGCCTGTGTGTCCAACAGGGATGGCTAGATAGAAGAAGAAACTTTTCCTTATCTTTGGCACCTATGTATGAAAACTTCTTTGATCCAACCCTAAATTCTGGAAATAGGGACCTTTGAGCTGTAAGACTCAAAGTTACACATACTCAGCCTTATGTGGATTGGGAGTCTATGGCAGGTTAAAATATGATTTGCATAATACATTAATCACCGTGAAACCCAGCTGCAAAAAGACTTACAGCATTTGACAGATTACCTGTTTGTCCTCTCTGTGTACTGCCAGTAAATTGAGTTTCCCATCGTTTCGGGTAAAGCCTCAAGGGGCAGTTTTAAAACATGGTCCTCAAACACTCACATTATGACACAGTGCTACTGTAACGCATGACTGTGCTACTGGTTTCTGGGATATCACTTTGAGAGAGGAAGCACCGACTCCTTTTTGTTTAAAGCTAAACTCTACACTACATTCAGATTTTGTTAGTTTCCCCGAATGTCCTTTTTTCTCTTCCAGAGTCCCATTCGGGATATATCACATTACATTTAGTTGTCATTATCTCCTTGAGTTCTTATAGACTGTGATGGTTTCTTAGACTTTCCTTGTTTTTGATGACTTTGGCACTTTTGAAGAGTACTCATCAGGTGTTTTGCAGAATGCCTCAAAATTTGGGTTTGCATGATGTGTTTCTCATGGTTAGACGGGATTTATAAGCTTTTGGAAGAAAAATCACAGAGGCAAAGTACCATCCTCATCACATCATGTCAAGAGCACGTGCTGTCGGCATGACTTGACACGATGATGTTAACCATGATTACCTGGCCAAGGTAGGGTTTATCAGGCTTCTCTGCTGTAAAGTGACTCCTACTTCTCTTTTTATGCTGTATCGTTTGGAAGCAAGCCATTAAGTGTAGATGGGTGTTATATTCCACTTCTTGAGAGTGGAATATCTACTCTTATAAAGTATGTGGAATTCTTCTGCATGGGAGTTTTGTCTCTTTTTCTCCATTTATTTATTTATTCAATCATATGTAATATTCATATCAGTATGAACTCTTGGATATTTCTTTTTTGGGTTATAATTCAACACTATGTTATTTTATTGCTCCATTTATTCCAGCGTTAGCCATGGACAACTCTTTAAGTTGGCTCCTGTGCCCTCTGACATACCATCATTGTTTTGCTTTTTGAATACCAATTGCTTCTCTCTCTCTTTTTTTAATAGAGAAGGATAGGTACCTGTATTTTTTTTTTTTTTTTTTTGAGACAGAGTCTCACTTGTTGCCCAGGGGCTAGAGTGAGTGCCGTGGCGTCAGCCTAGCTCACAGCAACCTCAATCTCCTGGGCTCAGCGATCCTCCTGCCTCAGCCTCCCGAGTAGCTGGAACTACAGGCATGCGCCACCATGCCCAGCTAATTTTTTTTTTTTGTATATATATTTTTAGTTGGTCAATTAATTTCTTTCTATTTTTGGTAGAGACGAGGTCTCGCTCAGGCTGGTTTCGAACTCCCGACCTTGAGTAATCCGCCCGCCTCGGCCTCCCAAAGTGCTAGGATTACAGGCGTGAGCCATCACACCCGGCCAGTACCTGTATTTTTGGATGGCCTGAGTAAGGAAACACTGAGGAACCAGGCTGAATCTTCTCCCATCCAACTATTAACCAGGCCTGACCCTGCTTAGCTTCCGAGATCAGACAAGACTGGGCACATTCAGGGTGGTGTGGCCCTACGGCTGAACCTTCTAATCCTTAGTAAACCTGGGATTTACTCTGGGATCACTTTATAGTTAATTCAAAAGTTGAAGATTGACCTCGCTTACTTCATCATTCATTTATGGAACAACATTTAGATTCCTTAAGCCATTCCTAGCCGATAACAGGTATTATCAGTTCAGGCTGAAAGGTCTGGCCTTGCAGAGGTGGCCATGGTGAAGCACGTTCTCCCACAACATTAGCCTTTCCAGGGACACCCTCTGACCCCATCTTCACGTTAGACCTTCAAATTAAATCACAGAATAAGTTAAATCATAGACTATATATTATATATATTAATATATTCTATTCACTGCACTAGATAGTCACACACATTTTCTCATCTCGTCCTCACAACAATCTTATTATTCTTTTGTTGTAGAGGAGGAGTCTGAGGCACAGGGAGGTGAGGTGACATAGCTGGTCAACGGCAGGGCAGTATTCAAATTCAAAAGCCTCTACGCTAGGTTACCTGTCCAAACTGAAAGCCACGGCTGTGTCCTGTTACAATTTCCTCAAAGGAAGCACATTGTGCCAAGTGTGGACAGCTTAAGGCTCAGGCCTGTGCAAAGCCACGTGTTTGCCGGTTTGGTTTCGCTCTGTTCACAAGGAAGGGGAGAGAGGGATTCTACATGTGTAACAGACTGCTTTTTCCTTCCATGAGGCTCTGTACTTATTGTGATCAAGCCATCTCCTCTTGTGAGTGATTTTAAGAGAATCCCAGAATCGAAGGGTTACAAGGAAACCCGGAGGCATTCTGGTTAAAAAAAAAAAAAAGCCAAGTGCTGTTTCTCTCCCCTCCATGGCAGTCTTCCCAGACCATTGTTGAGCTCCAGTGAGAGGCTTAGCATTTTCAGAAGTAGCCTATTTCTTCTTTAACCACACTGTTAAACTCTTCCTTGTATAGAACAATCATTTCTTTGTGACTTCCACGCATGGGTTCTGACTCTTCCCCCTCAGGAAGAATTCTCAGTCGGTGTCCACGTGCCAGCCTCATCAGCTTCCTGGGCTGCACAGGGAGTCAGGTTAGCCCCGGGTCAGGTACTGCTTGTTTTGTGGGAGACCCAACGGAGCACCCCTCACAGCAAGGCGACCACAGGACTGAGATGCCAATGTATTCAAAGTTCAACGTATTAATACATGCCCCGTGTGCAGAGATAGCTAAGACCGGATGTTTACTCATGATGAATAAATATTAGCCCCTTACTTCCCTTAGGGCTTTACTTCTCTTAATGGCACCATAATCATCCTTTTATAAACCCTTAAGAGACATTTCATCCCACTGTGTTTGTGTAAAGTGCCTCCCCAGGTGAGGGTGGAACCACATGAATTTCCAAGTATTTATCAGATTCAAAGTTCAAAACAAAAAAGTCAAGGAAATCTTGGACATGCCTGAATGTAAAAGCAGTCTGGAAGAAGAATGATGACTTACTGGCAAAAAAAGAGAAGGAAGTTTAAAGACTGTCACTGGGGAAGGAAAACGCTATTGATTTCATTTCCTTCTGATATGAATAGCAGGTGCTCAAATGCATTGAGCTGAAAACAAGTGGGGGGAGGGGAAATAAGTATCTCTACAAACTGCCAGGAGCTTAGAAATAGGAGATATATATTTATTCAAGTTCTTTTTCCCTTGGGGATCAGATCTTGAGTTTTAATTTAACTTGGCTTGAAGAATTTGACCCATTGAAAGTTACTGTCAGAGCAGGAAGAAAGCACCTGAAATCCCCCCACCTAATACTGAACGCCCGCAGTGGTGAAGCACGCAATTACCATCGATGAAACTAGCTGAAATGTGGAGTTTTAGGCAAAGACCACATAAAGAATGCCCCCCCCCACTGTTCCCATAGTAAAGGTCTCTGAGCAAGAGAAGTGTTAGTCATTGTAATAACTGAACCAAAGCAAACTATTATTGGCAGGAACATCAAAAGTGTCTTCCTTCCAGAAATAGTCTCAGGGTTGACTTCATGGGTGTGTGACCTGTGCAATTATATGGGTTCCTGTGCTTAAAATGGTCCCTTGCTTAGCTTCGTGCTCTGCTGTTGTCATCTGGAAATTGATAATAATTTTTGAACAAGAGCCCCCACATTTTGAATTTGCATGAGATCATGCAAATTATGTAGCCAGTTCTGAATGGTTGTTATGTTTTGCAAAGGTCAAGTTGTCATACATAATAATCTAAATCAAATATAAGTTTCTTTCATTGATGCAAAGAGATAAAGGTTCTTTTCAAAAGTAAAAGAAGGGTGGCATTTTAGGTTGAGAAACAGAATTATAAGGTTTTAGAGACTGGAGAGCTTAGAAATCATGGTTATTAACAAGCAGACTTTGGACCAAGGTTATATTATACTGAAATGTTTTAGTTGGAGGAGGAGACAATTTAGAACTGCTTTGAAGTTGTATATATATGTATGTATATATGATATAATTGTGCTGTTAACTGCAAATGACTCTCTTATTTACCTGATAAACATTTAAGAAATATTAAGTTAATATCAGGTGCAATTCTAGGTACCAGAAATGCAAACAGGAATTAAGTCAGCTGCAAGATCATGTAGCACACAAGATAGTAAGCTTGGCCACTCTACCCCCAATCCCCATGATTTTAATACTCAGAGGTCCTGATTCAGTCTAGAGCTGCGGACCCCAACCCCTGGGCAGAGGACTGGTCTGTGGCCTGTTAGGAACCGGGCTGCACAGCAGGAGGTGAGCGGTCGGACAGTGAGTGAGCAAAGCTTCATCTGTATTTACAGCCGCTTCCCATCACTCACATCACCACATAAGCCCCGCCTCCTGTCAGATCAGCTGTGGCATTAGGTTCTCATGGGAATAGGAACCCTTCTGTAAACTGTGCATGCGAGAGATCTAAGTTGCGTGCTCCTTATGAGAATCTAATGCCTGATGATCTGAGGTGGAGCTGAGGTGGTGACACTAGTGCTGGGGAGAGGCTGCAAATTCAGATTATGATTAGCAGAGAGGTTTGACTGCACAATAAATGTAATTTGCTTGGCCGGGCGCTGTGGCTCACGCCTGTAATCCTAGCTCTTGGGAGGCCGAGGCGGGCGGATTGCTCAAGGTCAGGAGTTCAAAACCAGCCTGAGCAAGAGCGAGACCCCGTCTCTACTATAAATAGAAAGAAATTAATTGGCCAACTGATATATATATATAAAAAAAAAAATTAGCCGGGCATGGTGGCACATGCCTGTAGTCCCAGCTACTCGGGAGGCTGAGGC
The DNA here is from genome assembly GCF_040939455.1 of Microcebus murinus. Classification (NCBI taxonomy): domain Eukaryota; kingdom Metazoa; phylum Chordata; class Mammalia; order Primates; family Cheirogaleidae; genus Microcebus; species Microcebus murinus. Next base: position 29,126,125 of record NC_134115.1, read on the forward strand.
AGAAGGATCACTCAAGCCCAGGAGTTTGAGGTTGCTGTGAGCTAGGCTGACGCCACGGCACTCACTCTAGCCTGGACAACAAAGTGAGACTCTGTCTCAAAAAAAAAAAAAAAAAAAAATGTAATTTGCTTGAATCATTCTGAAGCCATCCCCCCCACCATCTGTGGAAAAATTGTCTTCCATGAAACTGGACCCTTGTGTCAAAAAGGCTGGGGACTATTGGTCTGAAGAGACTACATGACTGCCTTCAAATCAAAGAACCATATGAGAAGAGTAGGTAAAGCTAGTGGTAAACCTCTAATTTTTCTCTGGTAAATACAAAAAATACATGTATATCTACCAAACAATTGGTCCATTTACAGTCTATAATTCAGTGGCTTTTAGTATATTCCGAGTTGTGCAGCTATCACCATAACCAATTGTAGAATAATTTCATCACCCAGAGAAGAAAATTGTACTCATTCATTAACCGTTACTCCATTTCCCCCAAATTCCCCAGCACTAAGGTAACTGCTAATTTACTTTCTGTCTCTAAAGATTTGTAGTGACACACTTTTAAGTATAAGTGGACAGCCAAGGATTGCTAGAAATCTGAGAAAAGCCACTGTTGTAAAAGAGAAAGAAAATACAGACAAAGCTAACTGGAGGAAATTGAGGTTATGCAAGGAGAAGAAAATGCCAAGAAATACCTATACCCCAACTATCATTTATATCCTTAGATAAGTTAGTGTGACTACAAAGAGTAACTACAAACTAAACAAATTGGATACTACAAAAAGAAATAATAAGGACGAGGAAGAGATTGGGAAAGTAAAAACATAATATTAATAGTAGAACTGATTCATTAACAAGGTTGTATGAAAATTTGAGGAAATCTCACAAAAAATAGAGCAAAAACACAGAGATGGGAGACAGAGAAAAAAACAACAAAATCATACAATGCTAGTCCAGTAGCAGCTCTAATTTTCAAATGAAGAAATAAAGAAAGGGAGAAGAGAAAAAAAACAGAGGCAAAGAAATCAAGAAAGTTTCCTAGACCTCAAAAACCAAAAAGGAAAAGAAGAAGAAAATTTCTTAGATCTGAAGGACCTGAATGTGCAGAACGAAAAGGCCCACTGACTGTACTTTGTGATGGATGAAAATAAGACCCCCCTCCCAACATGCTTAATCAGAAAAAGGAGATCTTTAAAGTTTCAGAGATGGGAGAAAAATAGATCACATGCAAAGGATGAGGAAACAGATTAACTTTGAATTTCTCGACAATTGGGGAGCCTGAAGACAATGGAATAATGTCTTTGAAAACATAAAGGAAAACTATTTCCAAAATAAAATTTTGTATCCTACTAAACTGTTACTTAACTAAGCTCACTCATAAGTAATAGTTTAGTAGGATAGATAATACTGCTTAACCCACCAGAAGTGAACCATTTAAATTTTGTGGTGTGAACGTCCATTGTAACCACAGATATAGATAAATAAAATGTGGTATATAAACATAATGAGATACTATTCGGCCCTAAAAACATGTGAAATCATATGCATAAAGACATTTTCAGACATGTAAGATCTCAAAAAATTCACTTCTCATGATCTTTTTCTCAAAAAGATACTGGAGAAGGTACTTTACAAAAACAAGGGAATATACCAAGAAAAGGAAAATATGAAAATGATGAAGCAGGGGAGCAAACGTCAGAGACAAAGGGAGTCCCCAGGACAAAGGTGAAGGAGGTTCCCGGGATAGCGGCTGTGCACCGGGCAGGGACAGCAGACGAGGCCGGGTCAGAGGCTCCGGAGATAGATGAGTCAGGCACAGGACTCTAATGCAGCGTCTTATGCTTCTCAGCTAATCCGATGTGGTGCAGAGCTTGAGATTCAACTAGAAATAAGTGTGTAGACAACCAAGTAAATGAAACAGAACATCGTTCATTTTGGGTAAAATATATAAGGAAAAGTAACGAGCTTTTACAACAGGGCACAGTTGTGAATAGTGTCTAGGACATAATAAGGTAAATAATCTAACCAAAATTATGATGCAGGTCCACTAGGAGGACAGAGGGATGCGGATAGCTAGTGTGAAGGTAGGATGGATGATAAAAGGGAACTATATCATCCTCTTTCAAAGTGACAACAAAAACCCCAGAAAGTAGCAACTCTATGCATTTTGTTTAGGGAGATGGAGAGAAATAAGGAAATAAATCAGATGAAAAAGGTGACTGCCTTTGGTGGCGAGGAAATGGGGGTGGGGAGTGGATGGGTTGGTGGTTTTGACTTCCTAAAGCATATCTGTGATAAAAATAAAACCTAGAAAAACATGAAGAGAAGAATGAAGAGAATACAGAATTAATGTTTAGTGCCTTAGAAATATGTGTTTGCTAGCAATCTATACCTGGTAGGAAAAAAAAAAGAAATATGTGTGATATAAAGTAGAATTTGTACTATGATTCCAATCATATCATGAGCCAAATATATCTGAAAAGAGTCCGACTGGGGTTTATAAAAGCATCAGTAATTGTATTAAGGGGGTAGGAGGAAGAATAATTGCTTTCTTTTCCAAATGTCCCATATTATAAAGTTCTTATAATTTTCATAATCAGGAAGTGAATTCACAAAGCAGAGAAAGTTTATTCTTTATTATAGATTAAAAATTGGTTCACAATTATTTCTATCACTCAAATTTAAGATTTCCCAAGTTATCAAGGAAAGATCCTAGATGGCTGGTGTTTTCTTTCTTTTTCTTTTTTCCTTCTAAGTCAATGCTGGGAATACTATGAACCAACTTCCTAAAACTTAGTTTCTCCTGAGTACCATGGATTTCTGATACAGATTTTGCAACACCATAATAATAATATTTTGCTCTGGCAAAATGAGAAAAAATATCACTTAAGCATCCATAGATAATACTGCTTAACCTACCAGAAGCGAACCATTTAAATTTTGTGGTATGAATGTTCATTGTAACCACAGACATAGATAAATAAAATGTAGTATATATTCACAATGAGATACTATTCAGCCCTAAAAAAGAGTGAAATCATGTCTTTTGCAGCAACATGGATAGAACCGGAGGCCATTATCTTAAGTGAAACATCTCAGAAAGACAGATACACATGTTCTTGCTTACTAGAGGGAGCTAAATAACATGTACACATGGAAGTAGAGTATGGAATGACAGTGGAGACTTGGAAAGGTGAGGGAGTGGGAGGGAAATGGATGATGAGAAATTACTTACTGAGTACAATGTACATTATTCCAGTGATGGATTCACTTAAAGCCCTCACTTCACCAGTATGCAATATATCAAAACAAAATTATATTTATACCCCATCCATTTATACAAATAAAAAAAAAAGAAAAAAGTACAAATGGAATACTTAATAAATTGACCAAATATTGTACTTTAAAGCATATTGCAGGCCAGGCACGGTGGCTCACGCCTATAATCCTAGCACTCTGGGAGGCCAAGGTGGGAGGATTGCTTGAAGTCAGGAGTTCGAAACCAGCCTGAGCAAGAGCGAGACCCTGTCTCTACTATAAATAGAAAGAAATTAATTGGCCAACTAATATGTATAGAAAAAATTAGCCAGGCATGGTGGCGCATGCTTGTAGTCCCAGCTATTCAGGAGGCTGAGGCAGTAGGATTGCTTGAGCCTAGGATTTTGAGGTTGCTGTGAGCTAGGCTGATGCCATGGCATTCACTCTAGCCTGGGCAACAGAGTGAGACTCTGTTTAAAAAAAAAAAGCATATTGTAACACATTTCTAAGTATTGAAATAAAAAAAATAAAATTTGTGGTGTGAGACATTTGCATTATGACTTTTATATTAATGTTCAAGAAATGAAACAAAACTAGCTCTGTGCTCTGATTCTTTTTTTTTTTGAGACAGAGTCTCACTCTTTGCTCGGGGTAGAGTGCTGTGGTGTCAGTCTAACCTAGCATAAAAAATACACAGGTTTACGTGTTGTTTTGGGTCATTTCTGAAGACGCTTATGTTATGTAAAACTTTTTTTTTTTTGAGACAGAGTCTCACTCCATGGCCCTGGCTAGAGTGCTGTGGTGTCAGCCTAGTTCACAGCAACCTCAAACTCCTGGGCTTAAGTGATCCTCCTGCCTTAGCTTCCTGAGTAGCTGGGACTATAGGTGCACACCATGTCGCCCAGCTAATTTTTCTATTTTTAGTCGAGATGGAATCTTGCTCTTGCTCAGGCTAGTCTCAAACTCCTGAGCTCAAGCGATCCCAGAGTGCTAGGATTACAGGTGTGAGCCACTGTGTCTGGCTATAAAACTTGTATTAAATAAATTTATATGCTTTTCTCTCATTAATCTATCTTTGGTTATAGGGACTTCAGCTATGAACCTAGTGATGAGTGAGGAGAATAAATTTTTTCATCTATTGTCTCAGGGAAGGGAGGTCTCTTCCCAGCCTCCTTTGCAGCTAGAAGGTGGTCATGGGATACATTTCTGACATGAGCTGTTAAGAGGGTGTGGATGGGGCCACAACTGAGCAAACCCCAATAAAAGAACAGAGCCTGCAACGTGAAATTTCCCTTCCCCACTCTTTTTTCTTTCCTTTGTTCTTTCTGTTTCCTTCCTGCAGCAGTCCCTGGAGCGAGGACATGTAACTGTGGGGAAACAAACGAGAAAAGCAAACACCGAAAAGTAAAGGATGGCAAAGCAGACAGAAGAAAAGACCTTGGATCCTTGACAGTGTCACTGCGTAGCTATACCCACCCTGGACTGCATATCTTCACACTGTATGCCAAATGAATGACAAATATTCTTTATTCTATTTGAAGCCAGTGCTTCTCCACCTTTTGTAGTGTCATGACATTCATAGCCATCATAACAGTTGTATTGCCCTCTGGGGAATAAGGAGGAGACTGCTGGTACCTGAGGTGAATTACCCTGGGGGGCTTTAGCTGCCCTAGGACCCCTCGCCACCCTGAAGACTGCGGGGATAAGTGTCTCTGCTCATCTCTCTGTGGCTTACCTGTGGGCCACATCATAGTGGCTGGAAAATTCTAGTTCAAGCCATGCTTGCCAGTTACTTGGCTAAAAACATTTCTTATTGAAACTTGAGCTCACTTTTGCTTGTTAATTCAAAGTGACAAGATTCATAAGATATCTTATACATGCTTTAGCAACAGATAAATATGCAATGTTGATCTAAGTCTAAATCATATCATATGATTCCACTCACTGAACTATTTTCTATTTAACTTTTTTTTTTATCAGTTATAGGGCCACTTTCTGATTGATTATGGTCACATTTTATGAAACTCAAATATAGGAATGTTTTCAAATGATGAAATTGAGAGTGTATTCATAATGATGAAGACTTACAGATTTTAGAGGAAAAAAAGTTGCCTTTTATCTAGAAGTTCATTTCAGGGGTCAAGTTATTATGTTTTTAATATGGTCTTAGGTTTGAGTACACAATACCCTTGGCAATAATTGATTTTTCTATGATCTTATCATTTATGTTTCTAAGAAAGTCCCTTTTATTAACTCCACCAGTGCTTACACCTTACAGGTTTGATGGGTGCATTAAATAAAATAATATGCGTGAAGTTCTTGGCAGACTGCATGGTATAGCGTACACATTCAATAAATGGTTCTTAGGCTTACCATAAACAAAAATGTAAAATATTGTATATTAATTAATGGTAGTCATAACTCAATGGTTTTAAAAAATTATCTTCCATATTGATGTCTAAAAGCATCTACAAGCATTATTAGGTAAGTGCTATAAAACTACGAAGCTCGCACTGCTTCTCAGAATTCATGTAATTTATTTTAATCTGAGGCCAGCTCTCGGGTGACCTACCTTCCCGTTTTGGCAAAGAAGTGCCATGCTCAGGTTACATTCGAGAACTGCGTATTCTTCAACAAAAATATCCAGTTCTCTAGTTTTCCAGAGATCACACCGAGAGGGCTTTATGTGGGAGCCCCTGGTTTAAAAAGAACTGCTTCTATGTCACTAAAGCAAAGAAAATGGAATTTTAAATCTGTCATCACCACAGAATGACACATGGGATGAATGACAACTAGGAACAAACTGGGGAGCTCTGTTCTCTCTCACAGCCCCTGGGTTGATGAGTTCATGCATCTGTTTGCACTTGAAAAGTCAGATGTAGTCATTACGTTACAAAAATTGACAGAAGCAAGTGATCAATACACACCTTCCTGGAATTAAACTCTTTACAAAATGGCAGTGTCACTGTTGGAATCCCTTCCTAGTCTGACCAAGCATAAGCACTATCGCTTTGTGGCAGGCATCATAGATAGCTCCAGGCAAGTCATCTTTCCCAACTCTGTCCTCCCAACTCATTTTGTGTAGGTCTTTCATTGAACTGAATACCACCTGCTTTCTATTGTATCTATTTATGCAAATATTATAGTTTCTCAAGAGGTAGGATTTTCCACCTTTTCTATCCTCTCTAGCATTTTATATAATACCATATCTTGTGACTAGAAGGCCCTCCCCAAATATTTGGGGATTAGAATTAAAGTATAGGGCAAGAGGCCCAGAAGGAGGTGGGCGGGAACCATGCCTGGTGGGAGACTGCAGCGGATGAAAAGACATAGAGGCTGCATATGGGACTGTACGCGTTTGTGAGCACCAAGGAGATACCTCTGGGGCTTATAGGTGCACTTGCAAAGTACTTGACAGGGGACTTGGCATCTACCACAGCAGATGGGGCAAGTGCTAGTGAAATTTGGGTATTTGACTATAATCTCGTTTGTCCCACATGGAGGGTAGCCCTGGTACAGCTCCAGTGACATGGAGAAGTATAACCTGGCATAGCCACTAGTCCTTCTCCTACGTGGGGCTTGTCTGTACAGCGTGATGGCATTAGGAAGGCCTCAGATGCTTCCTGATTCACTGCCTTGTGATTAGATACCAAAGAACTCTCTGCAAAACAGCCTTTTAACTCACTCACACCCAATCAGAAACATAGTGATGATTATGGATTAACCCATTATGGATTATTTTGTCTATTTTGTATGATACCACCCTGAACAAGGAGTCAGGAAGTGTAGGTCTTAGCTCCAATTCTACTATTGAGTTATGTTGCAAACCTTGGAAATCTTCATGCAGCAACTCTCTCGGCCTCTCTCAATTCATAGACAAAGAGACCAAGGCAAATGGCACACATACCATCTAATTTTACTGGCAAATCCAACCCTCTAAAACTACAATGAAAGGTTTAAAAAGGACATAAACCTATAAAAGGGTGGAAGATGGGAAGAGGCTAACAGAAGTAAAATTTTGGAGTCTAGAAGGCACATGAGCAACTTCCTGCAAACTAAAGAGAGGTAAGCCTTAAGCTACTACTGGGAAAGCAAATCAATATATAGTCAGACAATACCCTGCCCCATTCCAAGAGAAGATGGGAAGGTTTCATCTTTATTTCCTTTGAGGAGGATAGGATATGTGGACCCAGGGACACCAGCAGCAGTTGAGGGAAGAGAGATGAAGGGAATACATGTATACTGGAGGCTGAGACACCTAGCTCTCTTTACTGCCAGAGGTTCCAGAAAACCGACTGCCAAGACTTTCCCCTCCTAACAAGAAACTGGAAGCATCTTCTAATCTACAGTGAATCTGAGCAGCTCAACAGCTTGTTGGTCAACAAGCCTTGCTCAGGTGCCTAAGTTTCCAGTCAGCTCTTTAGTCTCCCAGTCAAACTTTGACCAGACAAAGATTTCAAAAAATCTGAAGAAAACCTCCAGTATGAAAGACTAAAGAGAACAAGGCAACCTGAATGAAAATTGAGACCATAAAGGGAGAAGTGATAAAAATCAGAGCAAAGCAAACAACACAATCCTAATATCCTCAGAAAGAAAAGAGAACAAATTACAACTATGAAGTAAGAAAAGACTGCTAAAAAATGTAATCTCAGCAAACAAAAAAGAGAATTCTTAGAAAATATGGTAACGGAAATTAAAAACTCAGTGGAAGGATTAGGAGATGACGTTGAGGAAATCTCTCAGGAAATAGAACAGAAAGAAAAATACATGGAAATGAAGAGAGAAAAGTAGAGAAAATTGGAGGACAAATCCGGGAGATTCCATATGCATGAAAGGAATTACAGAAAGAAGAAAGAAAACAGACAGGAGGAAATAAAAAAATAGTTAAGAAAAATTCCTCAAACTCAAAACACAAGTTTGCAGACTGAACAGACTCTCTGAGTGCTCAGCACGTTGGCTAGAAATAGACCCACACGAAGGCACGTCATCGTGAAATACTGAGACGCTGGGAGAAAACCGAAGAGATTACAAGTTTCTGGAAAGAAAACAGGAATGAATTTCTCAATGGTAACTAGAAGATAATGAAGCAGAACCTCCAAAATTTTGAAAAAAACAAGATTTACAAAATCTGGAATTCTATACCAGCTAACCTATTGATTAAGTGTTAAGGTTAGAAAAAGTCTTAGACATGCAAGAACTGAAATATTTTGCCTTCTGTGAATCCTTTTCATACTGAAAGGTGCTGGAGATTCTTCTGGAATTCATCTTCCACCAAAGAGAGGGAGTAAATCAAGAAAGAGAAAGATACAGGATATGACAAATAAGGGAACCAGTATAGACAAGAGGTGCCTGGGATCCCTGAAATGATGGAACAGGGAGATGCCGAAATAACATATGTGCATCAGGCCCTAGAAGGCAGCCAGCCCAGACTGGAGCAGGTCGGACGGCTCTGGGGGAAACTTCTGCAAGACAATGAAATGAACAGAACCCAATGCACCTAAGTGATTTGAGAAGCAATGAAGACAATTGGTGGAGAGCTTAGGGTTCCACTAAAGAAAAATATATAGAAAACTAAGCAAACAAAAGAACAAGGCAACTGTTTATGACAAGGGAAAAAAAAAAGTTGCGTAGGAAAGGAAAACTAGGATAGCATATCATGATAGTTACGCAGCCATAATACATACTGGATTTTTTTTTTTTTTTGAGACAGAGTCTCGCTTTGTTGCCCAGGCTAGAGTGAGTGCCGTGGCGTCAGCCTAGCTCACAGCAACCTCAAACTCCTGGGCTCGAGTGATCCTTCTGCCCCAGCCTCCCGGGTAGCTGGGACTACAGGCATGCGCCACCATGCCCGGCTAATTTTTTATATATATATCAGTTGGCCGATTAATTTCTTTCTATTTATAGTAGAGACGGGGTCTCGCTCTTGCTCAGGCTGGTTTTGAACTCCTGATCTTGAGCAATCCGCCCGCCTCGGCCTCCCAAGAGCTAGGATTACAGGCGTGAGCCACAGCGCCCGGCCCATACTGGATTTTGATCTGAGCATAATCACATGTAAACTCTCCTGGGAGACTGCAAGAGTGCAGGGGGTGAGGGTTGGAAGAGCGTGCGTCTGCCGTAGGTATGGGCTGGGGAGAAGATAGTTAAATCTTCATCTTCTATACTGGGCAGTTATTAGCTAATGCCTAAACCCAAAAGATCAAGAAATAGCAATAGAAGCCTATCATTTAGAGAAACGGAATTATAACAATTGCCAAAGGAATTAGCTCAAAGATTCGATATTGCATACGGGCACAATAAAGTGGAGGGGGAGGTGGTCAGGGACCTGCTCTTTTCCTAACACATTTTATACAACGATTTGACTGTTAAACTCTGCGATATAGTTTTGATACAAAAATAAATAATTTATTTACACATTTTTAAATAAATTAAATTTTCTAATAAACAAAAAGGCTAGATGACAGACATGACGGCTAAAGGTCCCTTCCATTTCCAAAGCTTCATGATTTTTTTAGGGCGAGTTTTGCTACTGGGATTGGAAAAGCAGGAGGGTGGGTAGGCGAAAGGCAAAGAAGGAAACCCTTGACCTGTTTCCTAACTGAGCTTTGACCTGGGCTTGGAATGCCTGGCCTCTCGCCTATCACCACTCGGTGACCACACAGAAATGGCAGGTGAGGGCAGTTGGAATTATTCAGGCAAACCAGATGCACCTGCATATAAATAGAAGATAAAAACACGTTTCCCCAGATGAAGTGCTTACATACTCAGAGGCATTCTTCCAGTGTGATGAGGAACAATAAAAGAAAAAAGAAAACAGAGAAACTCTCTCATTTTTTGTTTCCAAGTAGCCATCAGTAGAATGACATTTGCATTTTAGCCAAATCCTTTGTTGAGAAAACAAGTCTAGTCATTTTTAAGTTCTTTTGTGACCTTCCAAATGCTCGTTTTTATTATAGCTGGCCAGAAAACTAATGAGCTCCTTTATATCATTATATATTTCATCTTTATTACTTTATCCCTGAAAACAGGCTATCAAATAATTACATTTGGATTAATATTATTCTGAATTGAGAATTTATCATTGCCTCCTAACTCGCTCGTCACGCTTGCCTAATTCTCCCGACACCCATCCCCATCATGAGCTAAAAGCCAAAGGCGGCTATGGCAGCAGCTTTGTTCTGCCCGTGGGGCGGCTGGGCCAGTTCCTTCTCTGAAGTTAATGAGTCCTCAGCAGCCGCTTACGTTTGTGGACTTCCCTGGTGAAATCCTTTCCCCCAAAGATCAGCAAATCATCTAATTTACAGGAGATGAAGCTGGCTACTGTGGAGATAATTCCAAAGATAACAGAAGGATTAAACAAAGGATGTCGAGGATCAACTTTCTACTTGCCTTGGAAGAAATTGTGTTTGTGGCTCTTCCTGTTATATTTGAGATATAGCAGAGAAACAAAAGGAAACTTGGGATTCTGGCAGAGGCCTCATCACGAGGGCCCCTGGCCGGAGGAGAACTGGCCGGAGCTGGTAACGTGAGCCTGGAATAAATTCACTCATTACAGATCTCAGGCCCTGGCGCTCTTTGTATGAGACACAAGAGCTAGACTAAAGGCAATGGTGCAAATGCAATGGATGGGCCAAAAGGGAACGTCTCAGAGAGAGGCTGAGGTGGAGAAGGCAGCTGAATCCACGCAGACAAGCCCATGGGAAGGGTGCTGCCCTGTGGGAGGCCACTCGGCCAGGAGCTGTCTGGGGTGAGAAGCTAACTGTCACTGAGCTGCTCAACCAAAGGGTGGCCAAACCAAACGGACAGAGTGAAATGGTCAGGATGGGGAGGGGGACTTCTCAGGCCCCAGAAGGACCAAACTGACCTGTAAGCAGAGACGAGGAGTCAGTGAAGCCCAGGGCATCTGGAGGTGACTCTGCTTGCCTGCAGAATCAAGGCTTTCTGTAGATGCAGGGAGGTCAAGAATAGCTGCTGAGCAGAAATGCAGTTTGGCCTCAGGTCAGAGGAACTGGGCTGGGAAGCAGGTTTGGGGCTGGTTGGAACATTTTCTAGAGGTGTTGTTAACTTCAGATACTGTGAAGTCAAGGGTACTTTTGCTTAGGGCCTGTCCAGGCACGTTTGAGGGCAGAGAAAGGAACTGAGGTCCTGTTCTCCTTATCTGTATAGGCTCAAAACACACCCACTTTGCTATGGTGGTGTATTTTTGGCATTACAAGTTCCGTCCTCTTAGTTACTTGGAGGAGCCCCACTGAACCACAAGGCGTTGTTTCACTACTCAAAGATAGACAGAGAGAGGAGTTTATCTCCAAAGAACTTTTTTTTTCACATACCCTGGTGTGCAGCAGATTTCCTTGAGGAACTTGCTAAAATGCAGATTTCAGGGCTTTATTTCTAGATGCAGGTACCTTGATGTAGGACCTAACCACATTGTAAAGCATTTCTCCAAAGGATCAATGGAGGAGGACAGAGAATTGGGGAGGTTCTGCAGAGATACATCCACCACCAGCGAGCCATTCCTCCACCGATGAAGCACTAGTGCTCGCAGTCAAGGGAAATACTTATGCAGTGTTTTGGTATAAGAACTAAGAGGCGGGCCGGGCGCGGTGGCTCACACCTGTAATCCTAGCACTCTGGCAGGCCAAGGCGGGCGGATTGCTTGAGGTCAGGAGTTCAAAACCAGCCTGAGCAAGAGCGAGACCCCATCTCTACTATAAATAGAAAGAAATTAATTGGCCAACTAATATATATATAGAAAAAATTAGCCGGGCATGGTGGCACATGCCTGTAGTCCCAGCTACTCAGGAGGCTGAGGCAACAGGATTGCTTGAGTCCAGGAGTTTGAGGTTGCTGTGAGCTAGGCTGACGCCACGGCACTCACTCTAGCCTGGGCAACAGAGTGAGCTGTCTCAAAAAAAAAAAAAAAAAAAAAAAAAAAAGGCAGAGAATGGACAAATTGTAACTTAGGATAACCAAAGGCTGGCCAATAGCCTCCCACCTTTTTTTTTTTGGTAATATGATTTATCCATAAATTAGATCCACCTTAATAATACACAAAAAGCACCAAGAAATATTACCATGCACCAGTTCCTCAAAAACTGTGAGTGTTCTTTGCATTAATGCTGAGCCCTAAATTATTCTTCATAAAATGTCAGATATCTGAAAAATGCACTTCAATTTCCTGCCCATGCAGAAATATATGAGAGATCATTTGAACAGCTAATCACTTCTGAAGTAATTCTATAATTTGTCATAAAAAGAAAAAAAGCTGGTAAAATCCAGGTGCAGACTAATGTGATTTAGTTTTTCTTCTAAAAGTAAATGTTTTAGAAGAAACATTTTCTTCTAAAATATTTTAGGAGAAACATGTTTTTCTTCTTCTTCTTTTTCTTTCTGGGGGTGGGGAGCGGGAACTAAACCAACAGGCACACTATGAAACTTCTCTCAGGTTCCAATTTTCTCTGCATGTGCCCCAGCCCGAGGGAGAAGTGGCACCACTCGTGGGTTCACTGGTAACGCCAGCATGCCTACAGCAGCCCTAGTTCCTAAAACGAGATGGCCTTCTTTTGAGAGGCTGGGGAACAGAGGAAGTCTGTCCTTCAGGATTGTGGGGAGGGTTATTCTCCTCTAAACACGGGCCATCATTTGCTTGATGACTTAGTTTCCTGACACTGGGGAAAGATGACTTACTCCTTCTCTTCACTAAGAAGACTGGACGTGACGCCATATTTCTCCCCACTATGTGTGTTTACTCCAAACTGAATTAGATTCAGCCAATGAGGGAGGACAGGGTGGCGGGTTCACAAACTTTTGTGTTTTCCTGAAAATAAGACAGGGTCTTATCTTTATTTTTCCTCAAGAAGACACCCTAGAGCTTATTTTCAGGGGATGTGTTATTTTTTTTAAGCACCATACAACAATCTACATTTGTTCAAATATAGTTAAGTCGTCTTCTTCTGGAACATCATCCTAACTCTCCAAACCCCAAATTCCAGCCTGAATTTCTTGCGGCTCTATTTCCTTTAGAATCACTGGCCCCAATCTCTCATGTCTAGCAATAGAGCTCTCATCTTTACTGCTCTGCGACGAAATGCATGGGTTGTGCAGATACGCTGTGTAGCCACGCCCATCACTAGGTCTTATTTTCGGGGTAGGGCTTATATTATGCAAATGCTTAGAAATCCTGGGAGGGCTTATTTTATAGGTAGGTTTTATTTTCAGGGAAACACGGTAGGTTTTGGTAACAAAGTACAAGTGTTTTCCGAGGACATGGGTGATGGCCATCCTGCTCCCAAACTGTGTCCACTGGCTTATCAGAGGGCATTTCACCTGGGTTCCTCAGGCTTACAAACCTCTTTGAGGAATTCTTGAGCTAAAAAAACCTTTGGTTTATCTATTCCACATGTCTGGAATTAGCTAACCATTTCTATGAGATTTACAACCAGCACAGTACCAGGGAAAGTGTTACTGACTGTCAGACAGACTTGTTGGTAAACACTGGAGTCTCTAATTGCACAGATCGTTAAAAAAATTATGGCTACTTTATATAGTACTGTTACATTGGCATGCTAATAAATTAGTTCTATGATTCCTTTTGTGAGTCTAAATTGATTCCTGTCCTTGCATGCACACTTTACCTTTGTAAGGCTTTGATCTTTGTAATTATTATTATTATTGTTAAGATCTTACAGCTATCTAGTTTTTGCTCCATGTATTGTGGCTGTTATTTAAGCCTGTCTCAACTCTACTTTGCAATGCTGGGGCCGAGAGTGGGCAAACTACGTCCCGCAGGCTCCTAGGCCAGGCCCTGCCAGGAGAGACACTACAGGAGATGGATGCAAAGGTGGGAAGAGGACAGAAGCCTCTGGCCCTCTTCTCTCTCTTTCCCCTTTGGGCAGTATCTTGGAGGCAGCTGTGCTCCTGCCACTAGCCCAGCTCTTTAGTTGGCACCCCCCTCCACTGTCCCTTCTTCTAAGGCAGCAGCAGGTCTCCAGGTGGGAGCCCTTCTTTGAGAGTCTAAGTTCTGGTAACATGCTGGAAGCCTCCTCCTGCAGTTATTTACCTGGGTTCCTACAACTGCCCCCTTCACTCTTGAAGCTTCCTCACACTCTGTAACCAATTCCCTTTGAAATTCCAAGAGTGTTTTCCATCTCCTTGAATGGACTCTGTCTAACAGAACACTCTACGATGGCTCTTTGCCCAAAACATATATCTGGCCCCTCACAGTGGGACTTAGGGGAGGCTACAAGGTATCTCAAACCACTTGATTATTTTATTTTAACAAATGGGTCGATGGTGCTATGTGCCAGGAGGTGTTATAAGTGCTTTCCAATTATTATTTCATTTAATGTTTATAACAACGCTTTGGGGGCAGTAGTGCAATAATTCACATTTTACAAACGAGGAAACTGAGGTATGTAAAGGTCAAGTCACTTGCCCAATATTAGATGGTGAGAAGTGGCAGTTTGGGGGTTCGTGTGCTAAGTGACGCTTGAGAATGATGAAAGAGCACGAGAAACACCCGAGGTGGCGGGGTAAGACGGTCTGTCTGCAAGGCAACAGTGTCCAGATTAAGAAGCAGAAAAGTCCAGTGTGAAGAGGTCAGGTACAACATTCAGCATCAATAAGAGCATCATCCTGCGGGGGGCTGTAGAGCCCTGGACTGTGTCTACGTACAGCAGGTAGCTGTGCTGTCCCCAGCAGACACTGCAGGTGTGCTCTGTCCCTCCCTTGAGGGTAGTAGGGTTAGAAAACTGGAATCACTAGGAAGTTCTTGCAACCAATGTCTTCTCCCTTTGTTTTGTAAGGAACAAAGGTTCCTGCTAGCCTTGCTATGTCAACAACAACAAAAAAATACAGGGATTTCTAAATCCAGCAGAAACATATCTAACAAAAGTCTCTTCTCAATGATTATGTAGTGATTTCAAGTCTACCTGGAGAGCTGAAAATAACCATTTGAGGAAACAGCTATTTTAGGCTGCTTATAAATTTAAATTAATGTTACATTTTTAAAGTGTTTGAACATTCTGACTCTAACATCTTTGGAGGTGAAAATCTTTGCTCCAAATCACATGGAAAAAGAAAAGGCAAAACAGATGAGGAAGAAGAGAACTTGTATGGATGTCATCAAATTTCCATTAAAAGCATCATCTAAAAATATATTGTATATCAGTATTGTGGGTGAAAGTCATGGCTCTACTTTATAGCCATGTGGCCTTGGGAAAGTTACCTAATGTTGCTAAACATCAATTTCCTCATCTGTCGACTGAGTATAATAAGTAGAAAAACCTTACAAAGTTGCTGTGAGAATGAAATGTCTTGACACAAGTAAAGGGCTTAACATGGCCCTTAATAAGGTTCAATACTTGGTTCCTATTATAAAATTATTAATATTATTAGATTATTACCGATGATTTGAAGTATGACTAAATACTATGATAGAAAAGTTGCCAATGCAATGCTATTTATTTTATTTTTTTTATTTGGGCATATTATGGGGGTACAGATTTTAAGGTTTCAATAAATGCCCATTTCCCCCCTCCCCCCACAAGTCTGAGTTTTCAGCATGACCATCCCCTAGATGGTGCACATCTCACTCATTATGTATGTATACACCCGCCCCCCTCCCCTCTCCCACCTGCCCAATACCCTATTACTGTAGTACCTATGTGTCCACTTAGGTGCTACTCAGTTAATACCAGTTTGCTGGTGAGTATATGTGGTGCTTGTTTTTCCATTCTTGGGATACTTCACTTAGTAGTACGGGTTCCAGCTGCAGTGCTATTTTTAATGAGCAAAATTTGCCAATGACTTGCAGAACAAACACCATAGGTAGACATTAACATAAGCCCAACACTTTGCCTACTAGAAATGCTTTAGTTATTAAGTAGCCAAAAAAAAAAAAAGCACACTCAATTTATATCTCTTTTAAAAGAGCAGACTTTTTACTAGGCAAAAAAATTAAGTATCAAAAATTCAGAACTTAAATCTCACTATTTGACTGGAAAGCAAGTGCCCATGACAGTTTCTTGTTATTCTTATGATCTGCCTGCTGTAATGCAAGACTCTACAGTGGAACTCGAAAATATGTACTCTCAATCATCACGTTAAATATATACTTTTAAGATGATATTATTTTTTTCTTTGCTTCCTAGTCAAGTTTTGTAGTACCCTTTAAAAAAAGAGAATGGATTGCTACTGGAGTTTTTGATGTTACAAAGAATAATCCTTAAAAAAGAGGGCTAATTCTAAGAGACAGCAGTTTCTCACTGCAGTATATAATTGAGATGTGGGGAGACGTCCTGGGCTAATCAATACCTTGCAAAGTTAAGGATTCTAAAAAGACTGACAGAATGACAACTGCTAGCTGACATATTTACAGCTTATTTTAGAACAGAGATGTACAGCAGAATGTCAAAATGGGAAAACAAACCACTTGGCCTGAACAGAAAAATGACTCATAGAAAACAGAAAAGTCTCACATGTAAAATATCACATCAATAGTCAACACTTTTTCTTTTTGTTTTTAATGCATTTTCTTTCTAGGCTATCTGCATCAGGTTTTAAAACTCAGTAGGGCAGATGAGATTTAGAATAGTGTCTATTGCCTCAAGAAATGCTATGTTGGACTAAGGAGGGCTTTAAAGGAAAAAGAATGATAGAAAAGAAAATATGACAATTTTTTTCCAGTTTGCTGGTGACGTTTCCCAACTGAATAATTAGGGTTGTGCTTAGTGGGTCAGGGGAAGTAGAGATACTAAGTCTGAGGAGTTCTTATAGCATTATTTCTCTCTAGCACCTTCCATGCCTCTTTTCCTTAAGTCAGTGATTAAGATCTGAAGTCTGTGTTTTGGCTTCTCGTACCTATCAAGGCTAAAAGCAGAAATGCTTCCACGAGCTGGCAGATGACAGCACAGATGGACGAAGCAGAGGGTGGTGACCTGGAGGGTCTGGGATTCTCCCTGCAGCTCACAGAAGCTAGGAGGAAACGGAGCCCACTGGTGCCAAAGCGACTGATTATTTTTCAAAAGAATCTTGGTACTTTAGAGAAGTTGCTTGGTTTTTTAAAATGATGGCTCATTTTAAAAACATTCTGGGGCCACTGAAATAATTTTCTCTGGGTCGTATCCCATTGGCAGGCACTGGCCTGATGGTGGCCCCCCTGCCCACCGGCGCTGCTGGTGGGCCAATTTCAAGGTGTGTTCCGGGATGGATTTCCCGCTGTCAGCCCCAGGCCACTCCCCCTGCCTTTCCACAGACTTTGTGAGCACCAAGTGCCTGACATTAAATCCCTTTCTGCTTAAGATGACGTAGTTCTGGCTGGGTGCGGTGGCTCACGCCTGTGATCTTAGCATTCTGGAAGGCCGAGGCGGGAGGACCGGTCAAGGTCAGGAGTTCGAAACCAGCCTGAGCAAGCGAGAGACCCCGTCTCTACTAAAAAATAGAAAGAAATTAATTGGCCAACTAAAAATATATAGAAAAAATTAGCCAGGCATGGTGGTGCATGCCTGTAGTCCCAGCTACTCGGGAGGCTGAGGCAGGAGGATCGCTTGAGCCCAAGAGTTTGAGGTTGCTGTGAGCTAGGCTGATGCCATGACACTCTAGCCTGGGCAACGGAGTGAGAGTCTGTCTCAAAAAAAAAAAAAAAAAAAGACGTGGTTTCTGGTTCTTGCAATCAAACCCTGACTGATGGCTAAATATACCAAATTGCAACTTGGAGGTACAATGCCGAAGATTTATTTAAAATAACTCGCTTGTTTTAAATAAATATTTCAAAGAAAGGGAAAAATATAGGTACATTATTTTTTTTTATTTCTCCCCTCCAAATCTATATGCTACCCAGTATCAGCATAAATAAAGGTACCAAGAATTACAGCACAGCTCTGGGAGCATGCAGAAGAAGCTTCTAGGCTGGCAGGGAAGCACACAGAGAGTCAGGAAGAGGTGGTGCCAGACCCCGAGGAAATCTCATGGATACTGAAGGTTTAATAACTTTGGCCAAGAGACTTCATACTTCACAACAACCACTACTGCCACCAAAAGAACAAAAAGTACTTTTATTTCTGTGCTGAAAATTTCAGTAAATGTTTTAAGAGCACATCCAATTATACGCCCCTAATAATAACCTCAGTAGCACACTGCAAGAAACCACCACAGCTTTGCATGAGAATTGTTCTTGACCTTGCTAAGAACTTCCTGTGATTTTCCACCTGTCTTTTGAGAGCTGCTATTTATATTTGAGAGCAAAAGAACTTTATGTGGACCCATGTGTTCAGCTGTGCTACACAGATAGGAAAGACTGTTTGTTGCTTGACTAATTTACATATCAAATTTAAACATGCAAGGTGCATATTAATATTAGGTATCACATAGTAATTTAAATCATTTTTAAATTTCTCCAGCCCAAGGAAGCTAACCAAATCAAATGATTTTTATATAGTTCAGGTGAGTTAATTGATTTATAATATAGCCTTATTAGTTGGTCCTTTCAGCCAAACAATCCAAACTCTGGCCCTGCTAAGATCTGTAGCTCACCTTGCAACTGGTTCCACTTTTCTGGACCTAGAGTGGCTGCCTAATCTTTTATTTGGCTGAGAAAGGAAGGAACAGCAATAAGAAAGAGTTACCATAGCAGGTTCAACGACTAAACTTTAACTTGCCAAAAGACCAAGCTCACCTCTATAGATGTGCATATGTTAAAAATAAATATCTACAATATTGACTCCTCTTTCTGGAAGTAACCCAAGCTTTTAGTCTGAAGGTGGAAAATGACTTACAGTATAAGAAACACTTCACCTGCATAAATCTGATCTTGATCCTTGACAGCTGGACTTCAACAAGAACTAGTTCAACAGTTAACAGGTAATTATTGAGAGCCTATATCTATAAGTCCCTCTTTTGGAATTAAAGTTAGTTATAAAACTATGTATCAAATATATAAAAACAGACAATAAAACAGTGAATTCCGTAGACAATGTTGTGATCTCTTTATAAAGATGTCACTTTCTATCACTAGAACCAATGTTCAAGAATATTTTGTTTAAATATTCTCAAGTAAAAAAATTACTGTTTTGCCTAGGAAATTTCAGTAAATTACCCCAATATTTAAACCCACATTAAAACTTTGAGAGTCACAGTATTAGCTTCCTATTGTTGCTGTGAGAAATTACCAGCTTGGTGGCTGTTTTTTTTTTTTTTTTTTTGACTCAGAGTCTCACTGTCTTTCCTGGGCTAGAGTGCCGTCAGCCTAGCTCACAGCAACCTCCAACTCCTGGGCTCAAGCGATCCTTCTGCCTCAGCCTCCCGAGTAGCTGGGACTACAGGCATGCATCACCATGCCTGGCTAATTTTTTCTATGTATTTTTAGCTGTCCAATTAATTTCTTTCTATTTTTAGTAGAGAACGGGTCTCACTCTTGCTCAGGCTCGTTTCGAACTCCTGATCTTGAGGGATCCACCAGCCTCGGCCTCCCAGAGTGCTAGGATTACAGGCGTGCAGCTTGGTGGCTTAAAACAATACAAATTTATTTTCTTACAGCTCTGAGGGTGAGAAGTCCTAAAATCCCAGCTGTGAGCAGGACTGTGTTCCTTTGTGGAGGGTCTAGGGGGCAACATATTTTCTTGCCTGTTCAGCTTCTAGAGGCTGCCTGAATTCCTTGGTTCATGGCCCCTTCCTCCATTTCAAAGCCAGCAGAGTAGTGTCTTCAAATTCTTCTGCCCCTCTGACCTCTGCTTCTGGTGATATATCTTTTCTGATTTTGACCCTCCTGCCTTTCTCTTATGAGGACTCTGTGATTACACTGGACCTATCTGGATAATTCAGGATACTCTTGCCACCTCAGTATACTTAATTTAAGCACATCTGCAAAGTTTCTTTGCCAAATAAGGTAACATATTCACAGGTTCCAGGAATTAGGACGTGGACAAGTTTTGGTGGGGGCGGGGGCATTATTCTGTTTACCAAAGTCACTGAGGTCAAACACATCTATCAAAAAAGAACACGAAAATGTCTTTGCAGCTATCCGTTTAATATTAACCAAGAGTACTTGCTTTAAAAAAATCTATTCCTAAGAAATTCCTAAAATAAAAGCGATGAAAGATTTATCTTCTCCCATAGAGCCAAGTATATAATTTCAACATGACATAATGATTAACTGTAAAGAAAAAAACATGAGGGTTTTTTTTTTTCTCAGAAGCACTTTCGCCACAGTAAAAATCACGCGTGTTCTCTCTCTCTCCTACTCACCAGGCAGGTGACAGGCACATCCCAGTTGTTAGAGACAACATGTTCTCATTCAGAGACTCTGGTTTAGGCCAGGTGGTGACATGCTAACAGACCAATTGGTAATTTGATCGCGCTAAGCATTACCTGTTTGAATAAAGCGTAGTCCTGTCGTGTGGATAATGTTCATTGACGTACAAAGAAGAAGATGAAATCGTGGTCGCCAAGGAAGCAGCTTCAAACAGTGACGGGGTGCTGGGCACCAGGTCTGGCCTGTGTCGGGATCCCAGGGCTGGGGAATGGAAGCAATACATCCCCTCACAAATCTCAGCAATAAATGCAGCTTGGGTATCTATCATCATTTAAATGAGTCCAAAGCATTCATTTTACATATCATGCTGCAAATTAAATTATGAATTAATTGCACTCCTCTGAACTACAGCAGAAATGTAAAATAGCTCCTTGCAAACAGGTTAAAGAGAAAAGAAATTGCATTAATTTACAAAATGGTTTGCGGAAATGGCATTATGAATGTTCTTTTAAAAACCTAATAAAGTGATTTACTATTTCAAAAGATGGCATATAAAAAACTCCTAGGAAGTTAAGGAGATAATTCTACAGAGATTAAAAGGATGACTGGCAAGTGGATAAACAAAGAATGAACCTGCTTTGCCCTGCCTGAGATATGCACATAGCTATGATTCTCAGTTTAGATCTAAGAACTCAGACTTTCCAAGAGCCAGGAAACAAATACTTCAACAGACTAACAGCCAGCTATTCCTTAACCCTATTTGAGCCCATAAATTTTTTTTTTTGGAGACACAGTCTTGTTCTGTTGCCTGGGCTAGAGTGCAGTGGCGTGATCATAACTCATTGCAACCTCAAACTCCTGGGCTCAAGGGATCCTCCTGCTTCAGCTGGGACTATAGGCATGCACCACTATGCCAGACTCATTTTTTCTATTTTTTGGTAGGGACAGAGTCTCACTCTTGCTCAGAGTGAGCAAGTCTTGAATTCCTGATCTCAAGAGATCCTCCTTCCTGAGCCTCCCAGAGTGCTACATAGTTTTGAACATTATCCAGGGTTCTTCTTGACATATTTTAACAGCAAGGCTGCCTATAAAAAAACGAGAAAACTCTTCTTTAAAATATAGGGGCCCAAGAAAATACTTTTGCAAGAGCCCATCTTTGTCAGGAAAGAGGAATGTTCAAGACTGAACAGTGACCCACGTCCATCTCTCTGGAGCCTGTTGGATTCTTTTTCATCTTTCCCTCAAATTGAACTAAAACAGATGATAATAGATACAAATATAAACCTAAGGTGTTTCTGATATTCCTTTATGGACACAACAATTCAAAATGAGGTATTTTCTAAGTGTAAATAGAATATGACCCTACAGACATTATTACGTGAGTATGAAGTTTTAGATTTTTTTTTTTTTTTTTTGATTTGAAGGGTATACATGGTGGGGTGGGGAGAGGCATGGAGGGAAACTGAGGCAAGCACAGGAAGGGTTGGACTCTGGTCTGGGAAATGAACAACACATTGGGATGGTGGAGCTCTATCTCTGATACAAGTGAAAAGAAAGAACTACAGTGATGGATATCATATAAAATCAGGAATAGCCAAAGTGCTCAACCTTCAAAAACGAGAAAGGCTTCAATTTAATATGACACTTAGCTTGTAATCTTCAATATACTCTCAACTTCTCATCAATTACAGAGAAAAGATGAAAACTCTCCAAAACACTGCAAACTGGGTCTGAAAAATAATCTGACATCAGGTTCCAATGAATTGCCACTAATTATAAGGCAGATGGAGCTGGACTTTGAACCCCTAATGAAGACATGGGTTTGGGGCATACCAGTTTTATTTCATGAACCAGACACAACCCGAGTGGTATAAGATAGAAAAATGTCATCTGTCTTGTCAGTTAGTTCCAGTTCACACATCATCTAGACATTGGGCAACTGATTCCTCAACCCCTGAGGAGCAGCTCTTTGAAGAAATGTCTCCTCGTGCTTCTATATCCTTCAGTGTTTTTCTAAAACCAGGGGAGTAGGCACAATTCTAGGATCACCCCCAATGACTTGCAGCCTTGCATAATCTCCCTTTGATTGTGGTGGAACTTGTGAATAGGACGAACTATTACTCCTGTGATTATTTTTTATGTGACCTGGCAAAAGACATTTTGCAGATGTAAACTAAGGTTACTTTGAGTTAGTCAAAGGGGAGGTCACCCAGGGGAGGCTGACCTAATCACATGACCCTTTAAAACTGGGACTAGAGGACAGAAGAAGTCAGAGATTCGAGTGTTGGGGGACAAGGCAAGAAATTCTCTGTTTGGAGATGGAGAGGAGACATGGTGAGGAATGTGGATGGTCTCCAGGCTGAGCATGGCCCTTGGCAGTCAGACGGCAAAGAAGTGGAGACCTTGGCCCAACCACAGCAAAGAGCTGAATTCTGCCAACGACATGGATGAGCTTGGAAGGGGATTCTCCTCCGGCATCTCCAGAGAAGAACTCAGCTTAGCTGATGCCTTGACTTCAGCTTTTGAGACTCTGAGCAGAGAACCCAGGTGAGCTGTAACCAGTCTTCTGACTTGAAGAACTGTCAGCTACTAAAAGGGTATTATTTTTAGCTGTGAAGTTAGTGGGGTAATGTGTTACATGGCAGTAGAAGAAGAGTATAACCTGAACATACTGAGAATGCCAGAAAACAAATGGCTAGGAACTAGAGAAAATTTGGTGTTGACGTGGTGCACTATGACAGGGAAGTCCCCAAGTACAGAGCATTATGAAGAGGCCGGACATTGTACATGAAGAGAAGTTTATCGTGAAGATAAACTCATTTTATGATAGTGTGTTACATTTTCAAAGAATATACTCCATAGGTTTTTCTTTGACCTTCAGAGGCCTTTTTAGGAATATCTCTAAATTTGAAATCACAGGTCCAATGGTTCATCTGAAAAAAAATATATAATATGTGCACTACTTCCCATGTTTCCAGACTTTCTGGATACTAGGTAGTGTATTTATTATACAGTACTTTTTTTTTTTTCTTCAGACTAACAACTGGATCCACTGCTTTAACCTAAGAGATTATATTGGGCATACTATTTGAAAGCTTAACTAACACAGTTTAAAAATAAATTTATCCTATTTCTCAGGCTGCAGACACCTATAGTTTTATGTGTTCTATCGGAAAGCCAGGTAGTCTGGTGGGTGAAACACTGGTGCAGGTTAGCTTAGTGGGGGTGGGTGTCTGCCAGGAATGGGAGCCAGCAGTTCACTGACTCTGAGTAAAAGTTGGTTTATGGGAAGGTGAGACAGAAAGAAATCCAACATATCATATATAAATAAGTGCTACAGAAGAAGGGATAGAAATAACAACCTATTCTAAAGACTCTAAGGCAAAGGAAGCCCCTAGAAGAGGTCTTATCTTCTACAGAAAGTGGAGGACATTTTCAGGAAATACTGGGATTCTCAAAAGAATATACTGATAGAAAAATCTAAAATGTCATTTCCCTTTATTGGATTAGAAGAGAAAAAAACGAATGATCAATTTAGTAGATAGAGAAAAGTATTTGATAAAATTCAATACTCATTCTTGATTTAAAAAAAACTTTTATCAAGCTAGGAATAAGAAAAGAACTTCCTTGATTGGATTATGGGTATCAAATACAGCAAACTTCTTTTTCAACAATGAAACATACAAAGCATTCCCTTTAAAATCAGGACAGGGCAAGGCTGCCTACAATCACCGCTTCTATTCATCATTGTACCAGAAGTCCTAGCCAACAAATAAAAAAGAAAGAGAAAAAAAGAGACGTGAGGTCTATGTAGTAGCAACAAACAGCCAGAAAACCCAATTCTTAAAAAAGGATACTATTTTGAAAGACAACAAAAAAAATCTACATCAATATCTCTGTGTCTATCCAAGGAATAAATCTAACAAAAGATATGTATATATGCCACACAAGGAGAATATTATAAAATTTTATTTAAATTCATTACAGAAGACCTATATAAATGAAGAGACAACTTATTGTTTCATTGTGTGTGTGTGTGCGTACATGCATAGAATAAGGCCTAGAAGTAAAAACAACAAAATGTTAATATTTGTTCTCATCAGGTTGTGGGATTGTAAATTTTGTTGTTTTTTTTTTTTGAGACAGAGTCTCACTTTGTTGTCCAGGCTAGAGTGAGTGCCGTGGCGTCAGCCTGGCTCACAGCAACCTCAATCTCCGGGACTCAGCGATCCTACTGCCTCAGCCTCCCGAGTAGAGTAGCTGGGACTACAGGCACGCACCACCATGCCCGGCTAATTTTTTTTTTTTTGTATATATATTTTTAGTTGGTCAATTAATTTATTTCTATTTTTGGTAGAGACGGGGTCTCGCTCAGGCTGGTTTCGAACTCCTGACCTTGAGCAATCCACCCGCCTCGGCCTCCCAAAGT
The DNA here is from genome assembly GCF_040939455.1 of Microcebus murinus. NCBI lineage: Eukaryota > Metazoa > Chordata > Mammalia > Primates > Cheirogaleidae > Microcebus > Microcebus murinus. Next base: position 29,151,051 of record NC_134115.1, read on the forward strand.
GCTAGGATTACAGGCGTGAGCCATCACGCCCGGCCTATAAATTTTTTTCTTTTTGAATATTTTAGTATTTTCTAATTTTTTTTTACCACAAGCCCTATAAAGTGTATTGTTTATGTGGTATTTAAAATTTATATGAACTATATCATACTATATACTCATATAACCCTTTAAAAAATTTAATTCATGGGCTTCACTTCTGAGAGCAGGTATTTTCTAATTTTTCTACTGTGAATATACATTACTTGTGTAAATAAATTATAAGAACTTTTTCTTTTCTCTCTTTTAACGTTACGTATCTTTACCTTCTTCATCAAGGCTGCTAAAACTTTGTCCTTCCGTCAGCAAATCTCGCTTCTCGTCCTTCCATTCCGGGCTAATCGAGGACACAATCTCCTGCGAGGTCGCCTTTAAGGCGGCGATGGAATTACAACGTTTCTTAGAAGGTGAGGCCTTCAGAGCTAGACGGAAAGGAAAAAGGACCGACAAATAGAGATACTTATTATAAAATCACATTAATATTTTATTTATAAAAGTAATATTCTATTTATTATTTATTAACATGTTAGTCATTATTTGAGTAGAAGGCAAGAGGCTTATTTTATATACACAGAAAGGGAGATGAAATTATCTATGGTTTTGGCCATATTATTTGTCTAAAATGACTTGACTTAAATCAAAATATCCTGGAATACATTAGAGTTGAAATTTCTCCCCAGATTTTGAAATAAAACTTTATTTGAGGTGAAATTTAAATGTTTTATTGCTAAAGAATTATCCTCCCCCCCCCCAAACAATGTTTTTCTAGGGCTGGGAGGAAGCTGGGTGGGTTGATAAACACAGATGGTGAAGTATGGAGAATTCTCATGACCCCAGTTTTATTGACTTGGGACTGGGAATTTTCTAAACATGCCAAGGTTTAATCTTACACTCATGTTGCCCAATTTAGCCAAGTTACGTCTGGTTGCTTTTTTCTTTCTGTGACTTTCCACTAAAATTTCCTACCCATTGGGTCTTTTCCAGGTCATGATTATGTCACATGTACAATTCATTCCTGATCTTTGTCTAAACAGCATTCTACAACTTCAGAAGTGTGTTGGGGACCTGAACTAATGAAAATGTACTTCACCATCAATCATGCTTGCTGAAGCTTGTGGCTTTACAGAAGACATGTCCATGGAAGCTGCACTCTTTGCTGCAATAATTCTTCTTGGCTTAATATTATTAGAGGATTTCCTTGGAGGCTGGGGGAGAAGGAAGCTGTGTTTATGCTTTCCCCTGAACTTGTGTTTGGCAGTGTCTCTCCTCCTTTGGAAGTGCGTTAAGGAGTAATCTGACAGCAAATGTATTAGAGTAATTGTGTTTAGCCTTGGGAATCTCAGAGCTTAGATTACACTGCTCATCTGGGGCCTTCCCAGAGGCAGCTTTGCAAGAACTTAATTGCAGGAGGACTTTGGACACACAAACGAGGAGGGAAGAATGGAGGGCAATCTCTCCACTTAAAGGGGGGTAAGGTTTATCTCTCCCTTGAGCAGTCTTACAATCATAATAATATCATCATCCTAATAAATAACGTTTATAGAGGGATTTAGAGTTTGGAAGCTAACATGCCCATTGCATATCTCAAATTATCCACATGTCTAAGGGGGAGGAAGGCCCTTTTATAGGTCCAGAAACTGAGAATAGAAAAGTTGTGACTTGTTCCAGGTAACGGGGCTAGAAAGCATGAACTCCAGGTGTCTTTCCTTTTTTCTTGAGTTGCCTAATTGGTGGTTCATTTTCTAGCTCTTTTACAGTCTATTTTCCGGTTAGAGTGAAGGATAAAAAAGATAAAACTCAAGTTTGTTTTTCTTTAAAGGGAGGAAATTTTGAATGTTTAAAAACTGATAAAAATTAATTTTAATTAATAAATAAGTGGACCAATAAATCACGTTTTCCTTAATTCTCCATTTTTCTCAGTGGCGACACTTGTTACACAGGTCTGAAGTCGTTATCAACATACTGGCTTCTGCCTTAATATTCTATCTGCTAACTTTTATAAACTTATACATTTTTATAAACTCCTATCTTTCTACATTGCATTTTAAGACTTCTGTGGCAGAGGATCTCAGATGTGGTCTGGGAACCACTAGTGTGATCTCAGACCGTCTCAAAAGATCTGCAATGTTAAAATTAGTTTTGTAACAATATTAAGACATTATTTGCCTTTTTCACTCTCATTCTGTCATGTGTTTAGAGTTTTCCAGACATTACATGACCTGTGATATCACCACAGATTAAACTCAGAGGCAGATGTGAGATTCCAATTTATTTTCTACTAAGCTAGACATTAGAGATCTGGAAAAACTGTAAAATAATACCACTTTTCTCCACGAATTATTTGTTTTAGAAAATATAACTATTTTTTAATGTTAAAATGTTCATGTTTTGTTAAAATTGGCTTATGGTAACACATAATGGTTTTATAATAGTTACCTGGTAATAATTAATAAATATTTCAAAATTTTATCAATTCTAATTTCCACTGTGTGACATATAGATATCTATAACCCACATAAATAAAAACTCTTCAGGGTCCTCAATAATTTTTAAGAGTATAAAGTGGCCCTGAGACCAAAAGGTTTGAGAATTGCTTTTCTACAACATAGTTCTTAGGTCAATGTTATTTCTCTAAACTGAGAAACAGCTTAGATCAAAAGAATGTCAGTAGCACCAAGGAAACATGATTGAGGTTAGAATCATTTAATGAGGGGAAGTCACTCTGGAGAGCTGTGCTTGTGGCTTTCTTTTAACGCAGTGAGGGCCAACAGAAGTCTGGAAGTGGGCACAGAATACCTATATAACACACATGGTTTAGCCAAAGACAAATCCAGGAATTTCTGTCACACAAAAGAAAGTAACCAGCAACCTAAACCATCTTTCTAGATTTCCCTGACAAATGAAATCCCTGAGACATTCAATTTCTGCAAAATCCAAGTCCTGATCTGCTGAGTGAAGCTCAGACCACCCCATTTAAGGAAGAAACTCATAATTTAAGACAAAATTGAACTCTTTCTTTAGGTGCTATGTGGTCTTGGCAGAGGTTTGTTTTCTTCTCTGCTCCTCTCAAACTGCCTCTGAATATCACCACTTTTCAGCTCACCCTCCTGCCCTTCTGGAACCTACTATGTTCATTTCTACCTCTAGGCCTTTGCACATGCTGTTCCTTCTCCTCGAGATACCCTTCTTACCCCTCTTCTTAATGAATTCTGGTTTATGTTTTCAGGACTTAATTTAAATATCCTTTTCTCTGTGAAGCTTTCTTTTGGAAGAATTGGTCTTATTTCTCTTGGTAGTAGTATATGCAAAGTAGTGTATGCAAAAACTCTCTTAGCAATTGCTTCATTACATTATAAATCTGTTGCATGTTCCAATCTCTGACTCAAAACAGACTTAAATTATTGCAGGAAGAACTAATTAATTTTTAAAAAGCTTTTTATGTCATCAGTGCTAAGCATCGTGCTAGGTACATAATGAATGCACAAATGTTTGTGGAATGAGTGCATTAGTGTTCTGAAATCTTAGGACAGTTTGATTTTTAACAAATAAATTAATTTAACTATTATATTCTATTGAGAAAACTAAGCTTTAGCACTTTAGACACATCATTTGGGTAGAGAATTTAAGTGAGGTTTCAACATAATGGTACCATAACATTTCTAGAAAATATCATAGGATTTTGCAGACACTACTATATTGGCAACATGACTCAATTCTCGGGTGGGATGAATGGATTTACGAAGGTTAAAAAAACTGACTTGAATAAAGAAAAGAAACTTGAAGTCCGGGTACTATTTTCTTGCGGTGGGGTTGGGAGGTATGGTTGGGGCGGGTAGAAGAAGTGGGGGGTGGGTTTTCACTTATAGAGAAAGTATGCTTTTAGGCATTAGGGGTTTTAAATTAATTATAATCGATGAAACATCTTAAAATTGTGTTTGAAAGTGTTGACTTCACTATTTAAATTCTTACTCTTTGAAATGGTGGTATTCAATGAAAATTCTATCATTTATTGCATTATTCATTAAATATTTATTGAGTGCCTACTATGTGCCAGGAAACATGCTGGGTGCTGGGAATATATATGAGTGAACCAAACACAGTCTGTATTTTGAAGGGACTTAAAGTCTAATGGGGGAAACAGACAAGTTCTTTACTGCACAGAGTGATAAGTACAGAAGAGGTATCAGCTATGCTGAGACTTGAAGGAAGACTAGGGAAGATGGAAAGAGCATTGCAAGCAAAGGGACAAGCACGAGCAGAGATGTGGAGCCAGTCTGGAATATCTGGGGTATTCTCAAGGAGTTCAAAGCTTCTGGGGCCCAGAGGAGAGGATGTGGTATGGAATGTGGTGGGAGAGAAGTTGCATCACAAAGGGACTCAGAAGCCAAGTTGACAACTTCATGCACCAGGAAATCCATGGAAATTTGTAAAAAACTTACTATTATTTTTAGCGTGGTAGGGTTTTAAGAGGAAATTAGCAAGAGCAGATTAATATTTTAAATGGATTCCTCTGGCTGCAATGTGGGGAGATTGGATTATTAATAGATACGGACACAACTGAAGGCAAACAGACCTGTGTGGGGCTACAACTTTACTTCATGCAAAAATAAATAAATACATATATACATACCCCAAACAGAGAAACACAGTGGCTGAATCAGGAGCGGCACTGTGAGAGAAGGGACTGACTTTACTATTTCAGAGTGAGGATTGGTAGGTATTGCTGAGTGGTTGTGTTCAGGGGGTCAGCAAAAGGAAGGAGGCAAAGCATGATGCCAGCACTTCTGGTGGGTAACCGGGTGGACTGTGGTGGCCTGCAGGGAGGTGCGGCCTCAGGGAGAGTGGCAGGCTCCGGGCTGGGGAGGGGCCTAATTCAGTTTGGTGCATGCTGAGCTTGTGGACTTTTGTGGAAGCTTAAGTGGGAAGGTTGGACAGGCAGGGGGATTTGTTAGAGGTGTGGGAATGAGTTGCAACCAAAACCTAGGGAGAGTGGGAAATTACTCAGAGACAGCTGGGCAAGAAGAAGAAACAAAGCCGGAGCCTGGACCCTGAGGACCACCCACACTAAGAGTAAGGCAGAGAGGAGGAGCTGCCCAGGGACCACGGAGGAGCAGAGGGGCTGGAGAGGAACCAGCGAGTCCTGAGCTATGGAAGGCAAGTGAAGACGACATTTCACAGAGTGCTGGTGTCAGCTGCCTCAAGTGCTAAAGATTTTTAAGAAAAGACTGGAAGCTGTTCAATGGCTTGAACAATGACAGTTGATGACCTCACCAAGAACATTTTGGTGGGGTCAAAAGCCAACTGGAGTGCATGCAAAAGAGACAAGAAATAAAGAAGTGAGATTGCAAGTGCGTCCAACTCTCAAGCAGGGTGACTGGGAAGGAGGAGAGAGAAACCGCAGGGATTGGAGAGAGAGGCAGAGCTGAGGGCATTTGTTTTTAAGATAGGAAAGAACAAACAGATTGAAGGGTAAGACTAGAGCCAGAAGAGAGAGTGATGGTTAAAGGTACCTGAAGTGAAGGTAATGTCTAGAGGGATCTGTCCTGGACCTGAAGGAGAAGAAGGGACCCAGCAAATGTGTCATGCACCTTTCCTTCACTTACTAAATAATTATATACACTGTATGCACCTCCCAAATCCTCCCCCCTGCACTAGGTGCTGGGGATACAGTAGCAAGCTTGCATTTACATAAAGGAGGCAGGCATTAAAGAAGATATATAATTAAAATCTATAATATAAATAGGTAAAATCCATAGTATGTTAGATCATGATAAATATTTTTTAAAAAAAAAAAAGGAGACATGATTTATCTTTTGCAGTGGCAGGACTGCAAGCATTATCATTACTACAGTAATGATAGTGACAGTAAACAAAATGCAGTAAACAACAGTGCATTAGGTATTAGTACCTAATCACAATAGTGATTAGGTACTTGATTGTGCTTAGAAGTAGAAAAGACTTTATTCAATAAATGGTATTGGGATAATACCTAAGTTAACTACTTAGGAAAAAAACAAGGTTAGACTACGTCACTTCATACACCAAAATGAATACCATACAAAGAAAAAAAACCCATACAAAATCTATAAAAAGTAAAAAAAAAAAAATGGGTGAACATTTATCTGATTCTTCAATGGTGAAGTCCTTTGTATGCCCAAAAATGATAGAGTGAAGAAAAGAATTCTATTTATAATAATATCAAAAATACTTGGGAATAAATTTAACACAACTGCAACTTGAACACTGAAAATTACAAAACACTACTTGAAGGGAATTAATGAAGTCCTAAATAAAAAGACATCTCATATTCTTGGAACGGAAGATATAATATTGTTAAGATGGCAATACTTCCCAAATTCAGCACAATTTTTATCAAAATATGAGCTGCCTTCCCCCTCCCCCCAGAAATCAACAAGATGATTATAAAATTCACATGGAAATGCAATAGCCAAAAAACAAACAAAAAAATCTGAAAAAGAATAGTTGAAGAACTCACATTTCCTGATTATAAAATTTATAATACAAAGCTGAAGTAATCAAGACAGTATGGTACTCACATAAGGGTAGCATATTGATCATTGGAACAGAATTGAGAGTCGAGAAGTAAATCCTTACACTGTGGTCAACTGATTTTCAACAAGGGTACCAAAGTAATTCAATAGGAGCTTTTCAACAAATAGTGGTGAAATGACTGGATATCCACATGTACAACAATGAAGATGTACTCTACCTCACATCATATATAAAAAAATTAAATCAAAATGAATCCTATAACTCAATGTAAGAGCTATAATTATAAAACTCTTAAAATAAAACATGGGAGTAAATCTTCATGACCTTGGTTAGGCAATGGTTTCTCAGATCAAAACAAAAGCACTAGCAACAAAAGAAAAAAAAAAATTGGACTACATCCAAATTATAAATTTTTGTGCTTCAAGGACACTATTAAAAAAGTAAAAAGACAACCCACAGAATGGAAGAAAATATTTGTAAAGCATATATCTGATAACAGACTTGTTTTCATAATATATAAAGAACTCTTACAACTCAATAATAAAAAGACAAATAACCCAACTAAAAATGGACAAAGGATTTGAATAAACATTCCTCCAAAGAAGATATAAATTGATAATAAGCACATATAAGATGTTCATCATTAATCATTACAAATGCAAATCAAAATTATAGTGAGATACCAATTCATACCCACTGGAACAGCCAAAATGAAAAAGATAGACAATAGCACATGTTGATGAGGATGTAGAGATATTGGAACCCTCATACATTGCTAGTGGGATTGTAAAATGCCGCAGCTGCTTTGGAAAAGACCTTGATAGTTTCTCAAAATATTAAACAGATAAGTTACCATCTGACTCAGCAATTCCACTTATAGGTATATATCCAAGAGAAATGAAAATATACACCCACACAAAACCTTGTAATTGGATGTTCACAGCAGCATTATTTATAACATCCAAAAATGGAAACAATCTAAATATCTATCAACTTATGAAGAGTTAAACAAAATATCATACATCAATACAATGGAGTATTATTCCACAATAAAAAAGAATAAAGCTACAACATGGATAAACCTTAAAAATATGTTAAGTGAAAAAAGCCAAACACAGAAGTTCACATTTTATAATTTATATGAAATGTCCAGAATAGGAAAAACCATGGAGACACAAAATAAATTAGTGGCTGCTGGGGCTGGGAAGAGGAAGAAATAGAGAATGACTGCTAATGGGCATAGGATTTCTTTTTAGGGTAATGAAAATGTTCTAAAATTAGAAAGTGGAGATGGTTGCATAACTTTGTGAATATATTAAGAACCATTGAATTGTACACTTTAAAAGGGTGAATTTTATGGATCTGAATTATACCTCAATAAAGCTATTAAAAATAATGATGGAGACTCAGACTTTTGGGGGGAGGGGGGGAAATGGGCATTTATTGAAACCTTAAAATCTGTACCCCCATAATATGCCAAAATAAAAAAAAATAAATAAATAATTTACAATCATAAAAAAAAATAATGAAATCAAAATGGGAAAAAGTCAATAGATTTTTTACTACTTAAGTAGTAAAAGACTTGTTACATTAAAAACATGATAAACTATACAAACTGAAAAAATCTGTAGCATATGCTACATTTTATGAAATTGAAGATGTCATTGATAGTACCATTCATTTAGATGCTACTAAGAAGGGAAAACCCCATAAAATGGGGAGTCCCCAGAGCAGCCTCACTGAAGCTGGAACATTAAAGGGCCACTTCCTCCACAGACCTGCCAGGGGCTTCGTTTTCCAACCTTGGCAAAGGGTTAAAGGAGGTAGAAAAATTTGAATCACAAGTTGGTATTCACATAGGTTTGCAGTCTCCATAAATACTATCTTAGGGTCCATCCTAGGTCAAAAAAGCTCTGGGCAGAGAATTTACTTTATAGTGGTCTCCATTTGCTAGCAATTTTAAGATACCATTGAGATAGTCAAATGTAAAAAAAAAAAGTTTTTCTTAGAATGAAATAAGGTAGAAAAAGCGTTAACATTTTTAATATGTAGGAATCACATATATCATTTGGAAAAATAATAAATACCCAATATAAATGGTCGAATGTTACAAAGCTCAATTCTCAAAGGAATTACAAATGCCTAATAAACATGAATAATGGTTGAACTTTACCAGTACTCAAGAAATGCAAAATAAAACAATCAGATAACATTTTTTACTTATCAGAGTAACATAATTTAAAAAGCATAATGCTGGCTGAGGGTTGGTAGAATTCAGACTCTGTGGGAGCCTACAGTGTCACAATATCTCTGTGTAGTTATGTGAATTTTATTATCCCAGGATCCCTTCCTGGAATCTATCCCAAAGAAATAATCCTAAATTTGGACACATCATTTATGTGAAATGATGTTCATGAAAATATTAGTTGGAAATAGAAAAAAAAAGAAACACTGTAAATGTCTAATACTGAAAGAATGCTTAAACAGAATATGGCATACCTATGTAATTTTAATATTATATTGTAAGTTTAAATGATATCTTCATAGATTATATAATGATATGGGAAACTACTTGAGTTATAATGTTATGTAAAAAAATAGAGGACATATGCCTAAAATTGTAGACCATTATGCTACCATTGTTATGTAAATACACAAAGTACAGAAATAAAAGATCAGTAGAAAGTACATCAAAATATTAGTAGTAGATATCTCTAGGTTATGGGATTTCAAATAATGTTCATGTTGTCTTTTCATCTTCTTGTATTTTCCAAAATTTTTACATTGAAAGTATAAACAAGCTCCAATAAATAAGCAAAAATTCATCTTATTTAAATATAAAACATGAACATTCTACTTTTTCAGTTTTTGTGTGTGACTAAATTATCATGTTTTGAGTCATGAAATGGAACCCAGAATAGCTAAATGATAAAATAACAACATATATAAAATAGGGTTTTTTTTTCCTTTTCACATAATTTAAAAACAACTATAGAATATCACATATCCATTGTAGAAAATTTAATAAACAATATAAAGAAAAATTAGATCCCACATAATCCTCTGCTTCAGAATAACCATTATTAGCTTTGGGTTTAGTTTCCTCTTCTTTTTCTAGTTACAAAGTTGAAAGGTAGGGTATGGAGTTGAGAGTTTTCTTCTTTTTTCAATGTAAGAGTTTACAGCTATAAACTTCCCTCTGAGCACTGCCTCAGCAGCATGCTATAATTTTTGCTATGTGTGTTTTCATTTTCATTCATCTCTGAGCTTTTTCTAATTTCTGTGTGATTTCTTCTTTAACCCATTGGTGGTTTACGAGTGTGTTGTTTCATTTTCATGTATTTGTGAAGTTTCCAATTTTCATTCTTTATTGATTCATTCTATTGTGATCAGGAAAAGATACTTTGTATAATTTCAATCTTTTAAAATTTATTGAGCCTTGTTTTATGGCCTAACACATGGTCTATCCTGGAGAATGTTTCATGAGAATAACTACTCTTAATAGTTTTATATATGCCATTAGAATTCTGCTGTGTATTTAAGGTCTACAGATTGATAACTACATATATGTGAATAATCTATATTTAAAGGGATACATGTATCTCTAATACATGATTTTCATTTATTTATCTTAATTTTATTTTAAACAATACATCATTTTTATTGTTTGTATACGATTCTATTATTTGACTATTTCATAATAGACTATTTGACTATTATTTGACTATTTCATATCATGAAATAGTCAAATAATAGAATCGTATACAAATAATCGTATATAACAATCTTATAATAATCTGTATTATAAGATTGGACATTGAGAAAGCTTCTAATCTTTTTTCACCACAAAATAGGACTCTAATGATTATGTATCAGTAAATACCTGAGCAAGATACTTAATCATAACTATTGAGTGATTGCCACTGTAAGGAAAGAAATAGCTCCAACTCTTCCAATAAAAATCTTGCAAAGATACATAGTGAAGTCAGTGACCAAAAGTAAAAACCTTTCATAAGGATCTTACCTTGAATTTTCTTGAAAACTCTGGAATTCATGAACTTTAGAAATCTGTCTGCATAAAAGCTTGGTCTATGAACAGAAACAGTGTCCTGCAAGGACAAATCAAGCATCACAGGGTTACCTCTCAGAGAGTTTATCTCAAGTCACAAGAAAGATCTATGCAATTGGTTCTCTGCTAGCCAATGTCCTGGACCAAAAGTGGTCAAGAGCTACATTGGGGACATAAACCAACAAAACCACCCTAATTGTAACAGTGACATTTAAGTTAAAAAGTGTTCTGGTTTCATCTCCAAGTAATATGATGAGTAGACACTAGGAGGATTCCTAGGAGACAGGCTAGCAGATAACTCCCATTACACTGAATTATCTACTAATTACATAGGGTTGAATTGAATTAGATTGTTAACTCAATTCTTCTCTCATTCTTAGCAGGATTCTTTAGGACTAAAGGGTCATTTTATTACAAATCCAGGAAAGATGGAGGAAGGAGCTAATTCTCTCTGTTTGTTTAGCAATCATTTATTCAAATCATGTCTCCAAGCTGTATCTTGCTAGACATAGTAAATTTGTTCATATAATGCTTCCTTTTGAATCTAGGTTTATGGGTTCCAATGTGGAAAGTTCTAAAAATTTAAGTTTAGATACTACAAAGTATCTGCAGTGGGGTTGGAGGGAAAAACACATTGGGCCAAAAGTCAGGAGACCTGGTTCTTGAGAAAAGCCAGAGTCTCAGGGCTTCAGGTTCTTTATCTGTGAAATAGGCTGTTACAGGAGGCACATTGTAGCTGGGACAATCTATAATCCTGTAGTCAGCAAGTGATGAAGGACACAGTCATAGGGTGGGTCCCTTTTCAGGCACAAAAGTCACTGAGGCTGTACATGTGTTGAGAAATTTACTGCTAGTTTAATATGTACTCTTCCCAGTACCCTGGCAGCTTCTGTGTTAAGTGGATACATTTCCCCAACAAGGACAGTAATTTAGAAATATCAGTAGGATGCCAGAGCCTGAAGGATATCCATAGATGATTAAGATTCAGCCTTTGCCTTTAAAGAGAAGTTACATTGTTCTTCTCTTTGGTATGAATACAACATTGTTTAGGATAGAGCCATGTTTGTAAACAAACAAAAATAAGTTTATGATATATAATCGGCACAGAGATTTTTATTTAAGCCAAAAAACCAAACTAATAACAGAAGATATGTTTTAAAGAAACAAAGGTGGGGGCCCTTAGAAGCATCTAGCCTATATAGGATTAGGCCATTTAGATGAGAAATCTTATCTGCTAACAGGAAATTTAAGTTGTCTCAGAAAACAGAAGGGCAATGAAACAGGGGTGTTTACTCTCTCTCCCTTCCATTTTAAGGTACTATGTAGTCCCCACCTTTCTCAGCTGGAAGGAAAAATAAAATTAACCTACCATCTTGACCTTTTCATAGGAGGAATCTTTGATCTGAGTAGGACTGAGGTTAATTCTTAGAAACAAATTTGTGAATCTGTTGTTTAAAAGTGCATTCTGACAAAGGTCAGTCTATAGCCTGTGGATAAAACCCAGGTCTTTTGTGCTGAAAGGTTATTAACAGTCTTCCATAGAACTGAGAATGTGCATGTTCTTTCCGAGAAAGGAGAATAACATCTACAATTTATCCTTTTTCAAAGGAAAGCGTCTGCCAACATCTTAAAGGGAAAGGTGTGACCAAATCTTTAACCAATATATGCTTTGGAAGTGCCACTTCCAGTTATTAACTTAGAGAGGCTTAGCCAAATAAAGCTTCTGTCAGTAGCAGGAAGTTGAAATCTAACATCTAGATGGGACTGTGTGTATGTGTGTGTGTGTGTGTGTGTGTGTGTGTGTGAGAGAGAGAGAGAGAGAGAGAGAGAGAGAGAGAGACAGAGAGAGACAGAGAGAGACAGAGAGAGGGAGGTGGGGTGAGAAAAAAGAGGAGGTGACTGCTCCTTTAATAATTGACTTTTTTTTCAGTTATGTCAATTAAGACATACTCATATCAGTCAGCCTGTGCAAATGTCTATGTATAAACCCATACCAACTTCAGGGTTTTCACATTTTATGTCCTCGTTATATGTTAGGCATCATGTTGAACACTAATATGCATTGATTTATTTCATCCTCACATCAGGCGGATACTGTTCCCATCCCCTTGGTACAGAGGATAAACCAGGCTGAAAGAAAGAAGCCAATGTGCCTGGGTCACATGGCTAGCGCAGGGGTGAAGGCAGGGTTCAGATCCAGCTGTCTACAATCGAAGTCTACAATCAAGCCCCTCTGTAGGTTTGGTCTTATGAGAACTTCATTTCAACTGCCCTACTGATCTGCCCAGTGCCTGTGAAAAAAGTTTCCTCTTTTTTCTCATCCTTATGTCATACTGGAGTCCTGTAGATTTCACATAGAAACAAGATGGCATTTTGTTTTTCAGGGCTCTACCTAGCCACTAGGCTGGATGCAATCTGTTGTAATGGACGGCTATTTATGTCGTCTTTGTTCTCAGATTTGAATCAGTCTGCTAGCCTAGGACTCTGAGTTTATAAAGACCTCTGTTACCTCTGCTCATAAAGCCTAGGACACATTCTGAAGTCTCTGAGAAAACAAAAATATATACAGTTTGACAAGGAATATAAGTCACTTACGCCATCATAAACAAGAGCTTTCCAGGAATGTTCTAACTTCTTCATTAACCTTTTAAATGTAAACAGAAACATAAAAATGAGGATGTAAAATCACTCCCATCTGGTGAATTTTCAGAACCTTTTGTTGATTAATTTCGAAATAATAAAAGACCACTTCTCAAAAGTTCTTACCTGTATGATTGAAGAATGTCAATAATGCCCATAAATAAAAGTAGTTTTTCTCCCTTATGGCTTTTTGCTGGAATGCCTCCCATTCTGTTGATAGAGCAAAAGGGAAAATATTTTATCATACAAGATAGGAAGTTAAAAACTCACTTCTAATAAGTAGATTAAAAATAAAAGTGGACAGTCTTTAAGAATTCTGGGCTATCTCCCCATATTCATCTTTCTTCTTTTTCTTCTTTTTTTTTTATTGTATCAGTTAAAGTCTTCATGAGAATACAAAATGATGTACTTCCCCACAAAAAAGAATAATATAATTGTCAACTCTGAAGAGTTGGATGTGAAGAATCCAATTCAAAAATCATTCCTATTTTAAAACCATGAATGAACATTTTTAGGGCATTATAATATATTGCTTTTAAAAATGTAAGCCTTTTTTCCTGCTCAAAAGAGTAATACACATTTACTGTGAGTTTTTAAAATAAAATACAGAAATGCACAAAAAACACATTAATAAAACACCACTCCTAGCACACACAGATAACTACTGAATTTTTGTACCCCTTTCCAGTATATGTGTGTGTATTTATTAATCCACAAAGGGGATTATTTAATTTATCATGCTTTATAACCTGAATTTTTCACTTACTAAATGAACTTTTCCTCATATTCAATGCTAGTGTGATTTTTAATAGCTGTGTAGTATTTCAACATACTGATATAGAATAATTTCTTTAATTGAGTATTGGACATTTAGATGGATTTGCAAACAAGGATTTAAAAATAGGCATTAATTTCCTTTGTAAAAGTGAAACATACTCATCGTTCAGTCATTGTTGGAGAATCCTAGAAGGACTTGTGGCCATGGGAGATAATTTCTTTCTTTCTTTCAGTCTCCTTGCTCAGCTAGCACACACACCTGATGCAGTTAGCCATTAGAATAATATTCTTTGGTTGTAATTGTTTCTGATAGTCAATATGCACTTTATACATGCAAATCAATCCTGCAGTTATTATCACATCTGGCTGAGGCGAGAGACCACATCTGCCAGGGTGCAGGACTAGAACAACAGAATCCCCTTGTGCAGATGAAAAGCTCTGAATTGCAAACATCATTCCTATCGTGTATTTGCCCTAAATACATGTTTATTCAAATTCAAAGTTTATTCTCCCCTTTTGCAGTGGATGTTTTGCATATGTAGTAAATGGGGGTAAAAACATTTTCAGCCATTGTTAAAAAGTGGAGCCATTTGAAAAAAGAAACCAAGTGGCTGAAAGAATAACAACTCAGGAAGCTGCCATTCATGTAGTTATCCATAGATGAATAGAAATGAAGTTGGCTTAATCCATTTCAGTGCTGAGTAGGACCCCATTCACAGAGTGCCGCCGTAAGGGGAATGTAGTTGCATGTAATTACCCAGGGTCCTGGGCTGCCACGATCAGGAGGGTGGGCAGGCCTGTGGCTCCACTTACGTTTCTGGATTTTCTGTGATGATCCCATCTCCAGATTTCCCTGGACCCTGGATAGATTCCATGGCTGTTGAGTAGAGGACCTTCTGCATCCCAGGCCTCTTAGCATCAGGCACATTTTGTGAGGTCTCTTCTTCTTTCTCTTTGAGGGAATGGTCCAAGATGTGGATCCCCAGCAAAAGGCTATAGTCCATAATCTTGAAGCTTTCCAGCACCTGAGTGAGAAAAAGAACCAGGAGGCCAGTCAACCCAAATGACCCGTAAGTCTCGTCTGCACAGAATCAGAGCTCTACCCAGGAGACACATAGCTCCCGCATCCCTGCCAGTGGGTGGGTGACAGAGGAAAAATCAAAATAAAAACACCTGCGGTTGTTATTAGGCCATATGCAGAAAGGGATTGTCACAGTGGCTCCAAGATGGGAATTGTATGCAAATCTAAAGTAAGCACATCTCTTCTTAACCCTCCCTGAACGTTTCACTAATAGCATTTATTGAACACTTTCCATGTGCCAGTTGCTAGGTGGTTCACTTGGATTTGATCTTTACGACAACCTTTTGAGCCAGGTAACATTATTATCTCTATCTTACAGATGAAAATGTTGAGGCACGTTTGAGGGAGATACAGTAATTTGCTGAATGTCACACAGCATGTAAGTGACAGAGACCCAAGCACTCAACTCTGGCATCCACATTCTATAGCACCAGACCAGAGAAATCAACAACCAGTAGTGCCTATGAGCATGTGCCTGGTCCCAGCAGGAAGACTCAGCTGGAATGTGTTTTTTGCTTGTATTCTGGTCTCAAACTCTTTAAACTTGCTGGAGGCTAGTGGTCTCCTTTTCAAAGTCTGTCTTTCAAAGTTGCTATTCAGTTTCTCATGGCAAGTCTTTTTAAAACATATGATCTCAACAAAGAATAGAATGGACTTAATGTTTAATTATCCACTCAGCAGACAGTCAGGAAACGAGGGAATTTAAAAATAGTCGGATGCAGCCAGACAGAGGAGATAGCGATGGTCTGAAAGGAAATGACAGGAGACAAAGTCTAGGTAAGAGTCCATTGAGGTGGCTTCAGAGTGTATGTAGGCGGGGCCTTGGCACTCAGGACCTTCTTAGATGGAGGAGCAGGGCTCAGGAAGAGTGCCTAAAAACTGGATGTTTCCCTCCGAGATAAAGTTCCTTTTCTACTAGGTTGTATATGATTCTCCCCTACAATGGACTTTTTTTTTTTTTTTTTTGAGACAGAGTCTTGCTTTTTGTTGCCCAGGCTAGAGTGAGTGCCATGCCGTCAGCCTAGCTCACAGCAACCTCAATCTCCTGGGCTCAAGCAATCCTGCTGCCTCAGCCTCCCGAGTAGCTGGGACTACAGGCATGCGCCACCATGCCCGGCAAATTTTTTCTCTATATATTAGTTGTCCAATTAATTTCTTTCTATTTATAGTAGAGACGGGGGTCTCGCTCTTGCTCAGGCTGGTTTCGAACTCCTGACCTAGAGCAATCCGCCCGCCTCGGCCTCCCAGAGTGCTAGGATTACCCAGCCTACAATGGACTTTTAATACCTGCCATTTCTCACACAAAGCTGCTCAGAAAATCAAAACAGCCCAGGAAATAAGACAATCCTGGTTGTCAGAACAGCTGTCTCTGAACCAACACGATAAGCTGTCCCTATAGCTTAGTTAGGAACCGCCTTGGAGGAATATAGGCTATAGCCATTGCCTAAGCCAGAATTTCTTATGCTTCTCACTGTCCCCTCAGCTCAACTGTTTTTGGGTATTTATGATTTACTAAAGAGAGGGTCAGGTCCAAAGATTCAGATACCTGCAGTTGCCACTTGGCAAAAGGCTTTGTAAACTATGGGAAAAGCATACGTAGCTTTAAAAAAATATGGTTATCCAGCCCCATAGATAGCTTTGCCATCAATGAAAAAGCTGAATGGGCTGCAAGTGAGTTATCGATTATCCCAGGTTGCTCAGCCTTCATCTTTCAATATGCTAAGTCAGGTGCTTTCAGAAAGGAGGCACGCAAGAGCTGAGTGTGGAATAATCGTATTATTTAAGAGGTGTGGGCCATGGCATTTCCTAAGCAAAGAGATCTGAGCGTGGCCTCATAACAATGTGGAACCAGCCCTCCTAACTGCAGGAGGAGCGATGTCAAGACTGGAGAAGGAAGGTAGGGGTGATGGGAAAGCCACTGACCCAGCACTTGAACATGGGGCCCCTTGGTTGGTTCTCCATGGAGGTGTATCAATGCCTCACACTGCCACAAAGTAGCACAGACTGTGGAAGAAAGCAAGACTGTTTGGTGTCAGGGGTGCCAAGAACCCAACCTCTTAAAAGAAGACATTAATGGATATTAGACGCTTTCTTCAGACACACACAAGTGGTAGAAGGGGCTTAGCCTTTCTAATTCTCAATCATACTGAAATGATGGCTCCCCAGGGAATGGTATCCACCAAGACGGCTTCATACACACTTCACAAGGATCACTACTGACAGATGCTAATTTTCCTACTCACGTTTGTCCATGCTGGTGCTTCCTTTCTTAGAGAGACTGGTGGGAAAGGACTTGG
This sequence comes from Microcebus murinus, assembly GCF_040939455.1. Taxonomy (NCBI): domain Eukaryota; kingdom Metazoa; phylum Chordata; class Mammalia; order Primates; family Cheirogaleidae; genus Microcebus; species Microcebus murinus. Next base: position 29,168,464 of record NC_134115.1, read on the forward strand.
GGATTAAAGAGCATAGACTCTGTGACTTTAGGTGGGTTACATTACCTCCCTGTGCCTCAGTTTCCTCATCTGTAAAATGGTGGCAATGATATCACCCACCGTACAGGGTGCTTGCGAAAATTAAATATGGCAATGTAGCAATGTAGAAAACTCCTTAGCATAAAGTAAGTGCTCAACTAATTGCTAGCTATTATCATTATAACTGTAATTCATGGCGAATCATTCCTCACACTAGTTCAAGAGACTACAGGTGCCAGCTGTAAAAGTAAATACTTTTAACATCACGCTTTGGAAAACAAATGTCACTGAAAAGCCAACCACATTTCCAGCCTGCTTACCAGTGTCATTTTGACAAGTTCTAATTTCTTTAGTACCCAGTGTTATTGCTTGGATGTTCAACAGAAAAAGGACGGCTGACAACACAGCAATTCTGGTCAATGAGGTATTAAAATGACTGCCTTATAATCTATATGGGGAACAGTCTCATTTTCAATTGGCAAAAAATACAGTCCTGTGTCCTGCAGAGCCCAAAGCACCCATTTATAAATGTTACCTCCAAAGCAGTGAACTGACTTCAAAAGCAAGTTCTAATCAGGCTCTGTGACAACATTGTGGATATTCCCAACAGGCATCCAGAATCATTTACTCGAGTTAGGAGTGGTAAAGATGCAAGGGCATTCCTGACATCATGTTTTTCATTTGCAAAGCATTTTCTTCTGCCAAGCATTCATATATCAATTCCACTTGTTAAAGAGCTATTTTTTATAAAATAATTTTCCTTATATTTTTCGTGCAATGTTTCACCTGAACTATTTGGTTGGCACATGCAATCTCTTCTACTGGCCATGAACAGGCCAAAGAGAACCTGTGCAGCTTATAGGTGATGTGAAGTCAGGCTGTGGTCCAACTTTATTGGATAAGGTAAGAAACTATCCTCTAAGTGGTCAAATATTTATCCTGGTTGATTTTTTTTTAAAAAAGAATAAGCTTCAAGAGAGAATTGATTAAGAAAAAGTGATAAAATGTTTTGAAAAGTTATTCATTTCCTCTGTACTCTTAAATTGGATTGTCAGGGCCGGGCGCTGTGGCTCACGCCTGTAATCCTAGCTCTTGGGAGGCCGAGGCGGGCGGATTGCTCAAGGTCAGGAGTTCAAAACCAGCCTGAGCAAGAGCGAGACCCCGTCTCTACTATAAACAGAAAGAAATTAATTGGCCAACTGATATATATATATAAAAAAAAATTAGCCGGGCATAGTGGCGCATGCCTGTAGTCCCAGCTACTCGGGAGGCTGAGGCAGAAGGATCACTCGAGCCCAGGAGTTTGAGGTTGCTGTGAGCTAGGCTGTCAGCATCCAGGAAGGGTACTGAGTTGTCCTCCAGTGGCCCAGGCTCCTAGCCTCAGAGTGAAAGGCTTAAAAAAATAGAAACTCTATCCCTACTGTGAAAGCTGATCAGTATAATTAGAGTATGGGTTAAGCAAAATTACCACCCATTGAAAAATGTAAAGGAACAAAAAGATAAATATATATGCATATATTTTAAATCAAATTTTAAAACTTCTGCAATGAAAAAATCTGGGAACAGATTTTTGTCATGTGTTTTTATGATTTGCATCAATTAGGAAAAAAATAGTTCTGTGATTCATATCATCCCAGTCCTTTAATTAAAGAAATTGATAAATCTTCCAAAACCTTAATACGTGTGAGCTTTAAGAGTGTTGCATGACACCAGTTGGCCTAGTTCGTCACTCAGGTGTACACTTGTTTCTGGAATGTTTGCCTGTCCTCGCTGTTGCTGGTGGGTTCTCTACCCGTGCATTTGCCATTCAAAACGCAGGTTACAATGCAAACACAGCTGCCTTTCCATCTAGCTTGGGCAGGACTTTACTTTCCCACTTAAAAAAAAAAAATAAAAGGAAACAGGAATGATTCACAGAATTATTTAAAACTGAAAGCGAGTTGGAATAATGCAATGCTTTTTATTGCCAAAGTCAGATTTTCTTTTTCTTCTCTCTCAAGGACTATTTTAAGTCAATAATAACATTGGAATGTAGTAAAAAAGTCAATGTCATAGCAGCTGGTAGAGTACCCTGAAGACGTGACCAAAACTATCTGTTCCTGAAATAAGAGCATATTTGTTTAGTTCTCATGGCCAGCGATGATGCACGAGGAATGCTCTTCTAGCTTCTGTGGGTTTGGGGGCCTAATGTGGAGATATCATAACTCAGAATGGTAGGTACTGCTGACCTTTCTTCGTGGCCAAAGGTCATAAAGAGTGGCTGGTCCTCCTTTTCCTTTTATATCTTTTTTTTTTTTTTTTTTTTTTTGAGACAGAGTCTTGCTTTGTTGCCCAGGCTAGAGTGAGTGCCGTGGCATCAGCCTAGCTCACAGCAACCTCAAACTCCTGGGCTCAAGCAATCCTCCTGCCTCAGCCTCCCGAGTAGCTGGGACTACAGGCATGCGCCACCATGCCCGGCTAATTTTTTCTATATATATTAGTTTGTCCAATTAATTTCTTTCTATTTATAGTAGAGACGGGGTCTCACTCTTGCTCAGACTGGTTTCAAACTCTGACCTCGAGCAATATGCCCGCCTCGGCCTCCCAGAGTGCTAGGATTACAGGCGTGAGCCACCGCGCTGGGCCTTCCTTTTATATCTTTAACATCACACTCCTTAGCCCACTGCAAACTGACTCTGTCCCGCTGAGGGGCTGGAGTGGCCGCAAGGCAGTCAAGACTCTGTGCCTTGGAGCCAGGTGGCCTGGTTTGACTGGTAGCTCCTCCACTGTTTGTCCTTGGACAAAGAACCTAACATCTCCGGTATCTACCCTCACCTGTGTTCTCTCTCCATAAGAATTCCTACCAACAGAATTATTGTGAAGATTGACAGAGTTGATCTATGTCAGGTCTTAGGCATGCAGGAAGCACCCAATTAATGTCATCTGTTCTTGTCGTTCCTCCTCACCTGCAGGGTCGACCCCTAGGACCATCCCACCTGGAATCTCCCATCTGCCTCAGCTTCCTGCCTGCCTTCTCTTAGGTCTTTGGTTTTCTATTTGTCTTTCCCACTCTTTCTTCTGTGCCCTAAAAGTGTTCACCAAAGTTCTCTCTTCAACTCTTTTCTACCTCTACTTTATAGTAATTACAATCATTGACTCTTTTGCTGGAGAAAAAAAAGTGTTTAAGTGTCTATCCTGTGCCAGGCACTGTGGAAGTTGTTGGATCTTCAGGAGTAAATTAAACAGACAACCACGCTGTCCTCAGTATTAAACAAGCCTGAACTACAGATTGTAATAAGGCCTGGGGGGCGAGGGGCATGAAGGTGCACAGGAGACCCCACAGGGAGTACCGGCTTTTGATCGGGGAGAATTTCAACAGGCCGGGTCAGACACGATACACTTGACCTAGGGCTGGGGGCGGCAGGGGAGTTTGAGGGAGAAGTGGTCAGATTTAAGAATCTTTTAGAGACAGATTCCAACTATACCATCTCTCTACAGACAATTCCTAAATTGTTGTCTTTATCCTGACCTCATTTCTAAGCTGCAGCCCAATATGTTTCCTTCCAGACACCTCTAAACTTTCATACGCAGTCATGCTGCAGCCCTGAATTCTTACCTCGGCCCAAAGAAGTTCTTTCTCCTCTATTCCCTCTTTCATTTGAAACCATTCTAATGTAGATTTAAGACTCCATGGCCCCTTTTCCTTTCACTGAGTTGCCCAATCTTACAGTTTCTATTATCAAAACATTCCTTTTCTCTAATGTTAACGATTTGATTTCAATTTCCATTTCTTCCTTCTGGGATCCATCCCTGACACTGGTGCTTGACTGGGTCACCTCGTGCCCCTGCTCAAAGCCTTCAATCTCTCTCCATTGCTTGGTGCCAATGCCTCAATTTGACATTGAAGGTCTTCATCCTTAGGTCCCCACCCAGCATCTTTTTGTTATTTAATACCTGCCTAAAGTCACCTCCCAGGCTTGTCAAATGGGAATTCCTTAATTACCACTAAATGTGCTCTGAAGATGTAAGCCCTGATATCTTTTTGTTCATGCTGCTTCTTCTAGAACATTCTCACTATCTTTTCAAATCCTACTGATTTTTCCAAGCCTACCTCAACTCTCACCTCCATGAAAATGGACTAATAATTCAACAAACTGTTGGGAAGAAGTCTCCCCTCTGAAAGCCCAAGCATGTTATCAGTGTTCCTCTGTAGATAGATCCCAAATATGTTTGAAAACAGCTGCATTTCAAAACTGGCACCCAGCACCAGATCTACCTCGAGTTATAGCTATGTTCCTTCTATCATATACAAGACAAGCTCACCAAAGGCTTGTTTTACTTTGTGCTTAACGCCACGTGCTCTGAATGTAGCAGGAATGCACGTTTGTTATGTTGCTTTCCATGTGTGTCAGTAAAAACCAAAACATTCAGCAGCAAAGAGCATATGATATTACATCTTATATCTTAAATATAAGAACTGGGTACTGTGCGTCATGATTACAATGCCTGTGAAAAATTTTTAGCACTGAAAACATTTACTGTAATGATGTACTCTGTATTGTCAGAAAAACAAAGATAAAAGTCCATAGAGTTTTCAAATCTACCCACGCCTAGATATTTTATATACACCGTGTCAAGGGCAAAAATCAAGCTGGTATTTACAGAGACTCTTTTTAATTTACTGTTTAGTAGGCATGCAATAAAATGGCAGATGAAAGGCAAGATTGTTTTGATACAAACGAGGCTGAGCTTTGAGTCTAGTAAGATTGTCACATTTCTCTTTTGGAAGCCTTTGCAAGGACAGCATGTCACAGGCTCAGTCAACTGCAAAGACTCTTTAATCATCTGAGAATGCTTGGTGCTGTCCCTTAGATGGAACATAGCTCAGCGCCTCCTTAGCTTTCCTGTTCTCCAATGCCTCTGCTCTTTTAATCTGTTAAGAATGTCAAGTTAAGTTAGCACAAGACTGAGAAAAGACAATCCACTAGATAAATCCAACATATGTTTGAAAACAGCTGCATTTAAAAATTGGTACCAAGCACCAGAAGATATTACAAGTGATAAATATAATGCAACTCAAGTAATCAGTTAGAGATGTGTTATGCAAAACAGAAGGATAATGATTCTAGCAGGAAAAGAGATGCTTTATTAACTGGATCTTAAGCAAGCAAGGTTTCTAATGATTTCCCATGTCTCCGGGGACATGGAAATTAACCCATTCAATACATACTATATTGAGTGCCTACTACGTGCCAGGTACTATCTTATTTATTATAAAAATCCTTTGAGCATTCTGGCTAGTATATAATAAAATTAAAATATCCTCATGCTGCAACTCCTAATGAATGAATAGATCTAGTCCAGGGCCATCAAAAGCAGCTAACATCACAGAGAGAACGGCATTCTGACATTATGTGTCTCTTGACAGGAGGAGACCCCACATATGAAGTCAGACCTAAAGCTGATCTCTAGATCCAAAAACCAATTTCCAGCAAAAAACAAGACAAGAGAAGAGCCTGTTAATAAACGATGGGATGTGATCAGCAAGATCCAGACTCTGGGATAAACAACCTATTTTCTTCAACAAATAACTTCAAAATGAAAAAACTAAGAGTGACAGAGCACTTAGCAAGTAGACACTATTTAAATCCTGATCTAAACCACAAAAACAGTTATTTCTGGAACAGCTAGAAACACTGACATTTGATAATTAGCAAGATTTTTAATGTATGGTAATGGTTTTATAAATTTTATTTTATTTTTTTTAAGAAGCCCTTAGTGTTTAGGGATTCTTACTAAAATATGTATGAATCAAATATGATGCCTGGTATGTGTTTCAAATCATATGCGGAAGGAGGCAGTAAAAATTAGTTACAGAGTATATATGGGGATTTATTCTAATATTCTGTCCACTTTTGTATATGTTTGAACTTTTCAAAAATAAAGTTTAATTTGCTACTTTGAAATGCTTAGATAAAATGCATTTCTATACCTGATTAGCATTAACTTACTCTTTGCTGATTATGGGATAAAGATGGCAAGGATGAGTACAGAATTTAATAATTTAGGATCTTAACTAAAGTGGTTAAAACAGAAGACTTTCTGTGTCCTATCTTATCCGATCATTCTCTGATGGAAGATCTAAAGAATAACCAAATTAACAAAATGTGGAGCTGATGGGCAGATGTACCAATGGCCCTGAGTAATGTTCCCTGCTGGCCTACAGTCCCTGAATAAGGAGTTAATAATGACTGGCAAAATAATTTGTGTTAATTCAATAATATAAAAAAATTCAAAATAATAGCCTGGAGATTTTATGCAAATAGACATTCTTGGAAGTACTGGTTTAGGGAAAAATGGGTTCAAGGGTCTGCCATTACTCGTAAATAGGCCCCTCAGAGTATAGCTCCAAAATTACTTGTATGTGGCAGTCTAGTTAGAGCTGCCTTTTTAATTTAATCCAATTTCTTCAATAAAGCTCAGTGTTATCTGCTAATGTAATAATGTGAAAATATAGGTTGTGGCCCATCATTTTGACTGGTAAAGCAGAATAAAATAAATATTAAGTCCTTAGCCTAGTTATGGCAATAATGTGTCTTTTATTGTGTTTAATGCAGATTTAGAATTCTGGGCTGTGCTGGATTAACATGTATGAAGCCCTTTTCTTTCTTTCTTTCTTTTTTTCCCTTCATTTGAAAAGCTTGAAATAATAGAAGTATATTTTATATGCATTAGAAATAGTTGTCCATCATTTTCAAAGATTTTATATACCTCTATATTCATCAGCTTTCTATATTGGATGAATTTTGGAATTCTTTTCTTTATAGATACTTTGTTTCTACAAATAAAGATTTCTTAAATTATTTCGTAAACATATTAAAAGTAACGTCTTATGCTAAAATGCTAAGTCCTTCTGATGATATGATATATCTTCTAGTTGGCTTTACCATGAATGATTCACTTCACTGTGTTTTAACTGGGAGGACAGCAGGAGCCCAATGCTGGCCAGCTGCCCTTCCACACATGGGGTGACATTCTGGGGTCCTGACCACTCTCTCCTACAGTCCACTCCCTCAGGTGAACTGCCTTTCTTGGGAAAGAGGAAAAAGGACTTAGCCCTCCCCTCTAGCATTACTCTTATGAACAAGGAAAGAGAAAAATAGAAAAATCCGTCGACGAAAATAAGACCTCGATGGTTTAAAGTTCAAACTCTGGGCTTCTTAGAGGAAGGACCATATCCTACTCATTTTTGGACCTCCCACAGGTCTCAGCACAGAGCCTTATGCAGAGAGAATTCAAAATCTATTTGCTGAATGACACGTAATTAATTTGGCAGGAAGGTAAGGCAGGATTTATCAACTGAGATTCTCGTGGTGGTTTAAGGCCAGAGAAACCAGGCCCATACATGCTCTGAGAATCATCAAAGCTTCCAGAGGGCAGGAAGACTCGGAGGCCTGGGAAGGTCATCACTGGTTGAGAAGCTTACAATTTAAGCAGAACATGGAGTACCTGTAGGGTGAGTTTTAAGAAGTGACAGAAAACTCAGGTTCTGCGAGGTGTCACTACAAATGGATTCTTTGGAGTTTCGAAGTATTTTAGTTTTTGGATAATATGTACATGGTCAAAGTAAGGAAGGCACAGAGGGTGGCTCAATGCCATATAGTGCAAAGCCACACTTAGCACGAGGGTGACAGTTCAAGGCGGAGCTAGAATATAGTAAGTGGAGGGGCCAATGGCAATGTGGTCACACTGTGTGTCAACATGTGATGAAGACCCTCGTTTCCAATTGTGATTACCTAAAAAGATGGAGTGATAAAAGAAGGACAATTCACACCAGTCCTGAGAGGGAGTTTGCCTTTGAATAAGGAGAATGTTTAAACTGAGAGGTGACTGTCTAAACCAGCGGAGACTGCGATACTATTCACTGGTAAGTTTAAGTTTGGGGAAGTATTCATAGATGCCAGTGAGGAAGAGTAGTCATGATAATTAACTACATTTTCCCTTCACATCTGAATGTTAGAGAAAGTACATTTGCAACCTGAAATCACTGCTTTCTCTGTTCCTTGAAAGTCAAGTTGTTGACATTTTTCTGAAATGGCTAACAATCTAGAAAATAGTTGGGTATCTCTTTCAGAAAGAGGAGGAATGTCCAAGGATGGAGAATCTCCACTTCTAAACAACTTCTCGTCATCATCTGCAGACAGATGACCAGGTGCTGATGAAAATGCAGCAAACCCGAGCTGGTGGTTATGATGGTTTGTGTTTGGAAACAGCTGGCACCATCTGAATATGGATGGTCCAAGTATACAAATGAGGCCTTCATGTGGATAAATGAAGAGAAGGAAGTTAAAGAGCTGTGGACTCATTCCAGCCAGGTTCACATCCAGGTTGGATGAGGATATTTTAAATAAACGTTAGATTTTAACTTCCCTGCATCCCTCATAGCTATTGACAACTCACATGTCCAGTGGACTGTGTATCCCTTTTGAAATACTTTCTTGATGTGTACAAATGGAAAAGTTCACAGATGTATCCTTTTCATAAAAAGTCGAAATTTCATATATAAATGCATTCATAACAGATTCTCCTCGACCATTTCATTCTTATGGAGGAGGCAGAAATTCCCCACAGAGATTTTCTACCTCACCGTAGAGAAGTGCAGTGTTCTGAGGGACAAAAATGAGGAGAGAAGAGTTCTACTTGCGTGATCAAAATAACTAAGTTTAAAAATTTCTTTGAAAGAAGAACACTGCTGATATCAAAGGGACAGTCACTTGTAGGAGAGGAGAGCATATACAAAGTGTTGACCGACTCTGACAGGGATAAAAAGCCACACATGTGGGCCTAAGCCTCTCAGAAGCCAGTACGACGTGGTGATCTTTCCAGAAAGGTTTAGAACCACCGTATGGCCAAAGAAGTACCTGGCTTTTCACAAGAGAGTCATGCAGGCCCTGTTCCTATAGCACCGTGGGTACTTCATAAACGTGCATTGGATGTGGGATGAATGAAATAAAGCCCTATAAAACGGAATTGCTTTTACTCTTTGAAAGTATTCCCAGTAGCCTAAGTTGGAAGCTTCTGGGAGGAATACAAGGTCATGTTTGACAGGTACACAATGAGCTGAGTAACGTCCCACGAGGCATATTTTGGAACCATTTTCTAAACTTTGTAATGTTTTTCCAGACCCCATAAACTCTCAAATATGTCTTAAATCTCTGTCATTCAGTCCCTCACCAGATTCCGGAAGTTCCTCCCAAAATATGGAGGCTCAGCTCCATTTTGTAAATCACCAGGGTTTGCGTCCCCTCTGTCTCCTTTGCTTTGGGTGCTGACAACCAGCTTTGTTTCACACTAGGATGCGTGTGACTGGCTCCTATCAGCATCCACGACAAGGTCTACAGCGGCCAACCTCAAAGCCATTCCAGATATATCTTCAAAGCTGGAGTTGTTACCATTAGGCCCCCCTATGGCCACTTCCCCTTCCTGCCCTCCTGTCTGCATTGGCAGGGCTCTCAGTAGAGAGGAGGATGTGGTCCTGGGGGCATTTCCTTCCCTTTGCTCCTGACCCTCAGATACTTTGTGGGCTCTTTCATTTGGGACCCACGCTGGCCTGACCTCTGCACTTACAGCCCTTTACAAAGTCAAAGATAGGTAGGTTCTTTTCACACAAAAGCAGGAAACCCTAATTTACTAGACATAGCATCGTTCTATTTCATAAGCCCCAAAGACTTGAGCTTCCATGAACTTGAATTATTGTATATCTAAATTTCAGTGCAACAAGTTACTTAAAATGAAAACTAGCTAGACACATCACAACAACTCAGGGAATGCTTTGATTCTCTAAACTTTAGGTAATATTTTCTTTTAGGAAGGAAAGGAAAAGGAATTTACTTCTTAGGGCTGAGGAAGCTACTCAGTCTCCCATTTCTATTCTTTCTATAGAAAAGTTTGTAATACTTTGGTTTGAAGCAAGCATTAAAAGAAATAACTGCTGGCTTGATAATCCTTCAGTTTTAGGAGTGAATGAGAATTCTCAAAAGCTGCTCACACAGGATTTAACATCATCCATCTGGTCCCTGATCTCCTTTTGCACAGGATTTCAAAAACAACTGACCCCACTGTAACCATCGCATTGCTTAGAAGGAAGTCTTGCTTGGAAGTTAATAGGATTTCACATGCACACATGTTGGTTACAGTTGACAAGTATCAGTGGGCTTGATTATGCTTTTCATTAAACTTTTAAAATTAAATGTTTGGATTATTTAACTTTGTATTGCTTAGTCAGTTGGCACTGTGTTCCTCTTTCCTCCCTTCTTGAAATAGGCTGCAAGGTTTCATTAACTCATTTTCCTGTCCAAACCGAGTTCTTTACTTTCATAGAGACTTTTCCTAACTCCTACAGCACCTACTCAAATATCTCCCTGACAGAGCTAGAGGACCCGTCATCAGGCACTTGTAGCCCATGCTGTCTGCACCTGTCTATGCTATTACTTAACGTTTTCACATCAGTGGACCTTCTTCCATTACATCCGCAAGCTCCTTGAGGAGAGTGTAATAGTGAGAGAACATGTGTTTGGAGTCAGAGAGACCTGGGTGTATAACTTGGATCCAGCACTATCTGTGGAGCTGAGGAAGCTGAACTCCTGAGGATTCACTTCTTCATCTGTCAAGAGAATCATACTCCTCACTTCACAGGGCTGCTGTGAGGGTTAGTGGGAGAATCTACCTGCAATAGATCACCTGGCTCAAAGCAAGTCCATAATAAATGTTACACGAACCAACCCACAGATGAACTGAGCCTTGGAAATGTGTACTTACTGCTCATGAAATCATGTATTATATATTGTATTGTGTATAAGTATTTGGTGATTACATATTGCAGATGATGTGTTTTAAGTGTTAGCTACTTTGGTATCTGTAGGTTATATCAAAGATGGAACCTTCCTTCTGCTAAAAACTGGAATAGATGGTTCTGCAAAATATTGGGAATTACTTGCCTGGTTCAAATCGAGGTATCCCTTACTTAGTAGAAAGTCAGGCATGAACAACAACATAGAGTATTCTGATTTTTGTAACTGCCCTGCCACTGTCTGGCACTGCCATTGTGTCCCTTCAGTTACTGCCAGCAGGAGGGCTCATTTCTATCACCCACCTGCAGCAGAGCTAAACTGCAGCAAGTAGCAAAAGCCTGGACAAACATCAGCCCCCTTTTGAGACCAATGAACAGTTGCGGTGTATCCATAGTCTTACTTGGGACACCAGTCACCACCTAAATAAATAACTGAGGGGATGGAGAGGTCAGCACAGTTGCAATTTACCAGTTTACTGGCCATTAGCAGACACTGGACAAATGAGCAATGCAAATTCACTTCAAACAATTACCCACAAATTCTCAATGTTGACATGATTTACTTTGGTTCTCTATTTCATGACAAACCATGTGTAGGTTTTTACCCAAACCTGCTTTTATTATGTTTATTGATTAGGTAAGTTTCACCATTTCAAATATGTTTGTTGTTATTGCCTAGGTTTCTCGGAAGATCCACAGCAAGAGATTTGCTGTGGGAGAGCTGAAGAGTGGGAAATGAAGCCCCATGGCTCCTGTTCTCACAGGGAGCAGATTTTAGCAGCAAACATTCAACATGTGATCAAGTAATTACAATATAATGAAGCAATACCAATGGCTACAGAATAGATTTAGATGAAGTGCTATAATAATCTAAAGTTTCATAAAAAATGCATATTAGAAACATACATGCTAAACTCCGGTACCTTAGGCCTCTTCTTAGGAATCCTTGTCAATTGGATTAAGTCTAACAGATATATTAGTAGCCACCAGACTTAACTATAAGATTTTCTGCTTCCTTTTTTTTTTTTACCACTCCTTCCTATAGCCCCAAACTACTTCTTTATTGAATTTATCTTTTGCTTTTCTGGAGTTTACACTTAAGTAATTTTTTAGCAAGAGACTGAAACGCCTATCAGAATCGCTAAATAAAAAAAAAATAGTTTCAACAGCAACTGCTGGAAAGAATGAGGAGAAATGGATTACTCACACACTGCAGGCAGGAATATAAAATCATGTAACCATTCTGCAAAGGACTATGGTAGTTTATTGCAAAACTAAACATGCGCTTACCATACGACACAGAAATTGTACTCAGGCATTTATCTCAGAGAAATGAAAACTCATGCTCACACGAAAACCAGTATACACATGTTCATAGCAGCTTTCGCTTTATTTGTAACACCCAAAAACCAAGAAAAGGCCGGCGCGGTGGCTCACGCCTGTAATCCTAGCGCTCTGGGAGGCCGAGGCGGGAGGATCATTTGAGCTCAGGAGTTAGAGACCAGCCTGAGCAAGAGCGAGACCCCGTCTCTACCAAAAATAGAAAAAATTAGCCGGGCATGGTGGTGCATGCCTGTAGTCCCAGCTACTCGGGAGGCTGAGGCAGAAGGATCGCTTGAGCCCAGGAGTTTGAGGCTGCTGTGAGCTAGGCTGACGCCACGGCACTCTAGCCGGGGCAACAGAGTGAGACTCTGCGTCAAAAAAAAAAACCCAACAAAAACCCACATGTCTTTCAGTGGGTGAATGGTAAACTGTGGTATATCCATATTAAGAAATATCACCCAGCAATATAGGGAACAAAGTACTGTCACAGGCAATAACTTGGATGGATCTCAAAGGCATTATGCTGAGTGAAAAAAAAAAGCCAATATCAAGAGGTGTACACTGTATGATTCCATTTATACAGTATTCTTGAAATGTCAAATGACAATTATAACGATAAAAAACAGATTGGTGGTTGCACAGGATTAGGGAGGGGCCGGGAGGAGGGAGGTACTGTGGCTACCAGGGTAGCATTAGGATTCTTTGAGAAGCAGCTGTTCCGTACTTGACTGTGGTCATTATAAAAATCTATATATGTATAAAATTACACAGAACCTTCCCCTTGACAGACACACACACACACACACACACACACACACACACACACACGTGCATATACATATAAAACTGGTGAAATCTGAAAAATCTTGGTAGAGAGTACTAATATCAATTTCCCGGTTGAGATATTGTACTAAGGTCATGCAAGATGTTACCATTGGGGGAAATTGGTGAAGGGTATATGAACTCTCTCTGTGTTAGCTTCCAAGTACATGTGAATCTATAATTATCTCAAAATAAAAAATAATAAAAAAAGGATTTACAGGTAGAAAAATTTAAAAAGTCCTTGCATATATGAGAATGCATTTATTTTTGTTCTCACAAGGAAATCTGGTTTGGCTAGGTAAGTCCAAAATTATTTTTTCTCAGACTAGAGACTGGAATACATTGTTCTACTGTTTCCCAGAACTCCTAGGATGCCTTCCAGCTCAAACAATCTTTGGTTCTATGAGTTAGTTTTATTTATTTGTTCACCAATTTTAACTTTGCCTTATCCTTATATTGCTATGGTATCAAAATAATTAATATTATAGATAGCAAAGCTCATAATTTAAAACAATGGAACAAATGATACATATTATGGGATTATAGTATTTGTAAAACATACTTTGACCCCAAATATCAAGAGCAATTCTAGGCAACAAAAACAAAATGGGAGGCATTAATTTGCCAGATATCAAACTATACTACAAAGCTGTAGTAATTAAAACAATATGGTATTGGCACAAAAATAGGAATATTGACCAGTGGAACAGATGTGAGAATCCTGATATAAAACCATCCTCATATAGCCATCTAATCTTTGACAAAGCAGACAAAAACATACGCTGGGGAAAAGAATCCCTTTTCAATAAATGGTGCTGGGAAAACTGGATAGCCACCTGTAGAAGGCTAAAACAGGACCCACACCTTTCACCTCTCACAAAAACCAACTCACGCTGGATAACAGACTTAAACCTAAGGTATGAAACTATTAGAACTCTAGAGGAAAAAGTTGGAAACACTCTCCTAGACATCGGCCTGGGCAAAGAGTTTATGAAGAAGTCCCCAAAGGCAATCACAGCAGCAACAAAAATAAATAAATAGGACATGATCAAACTACAAAGCTTCTGCACAGCCAAAGAAATAGTCATGAAAGTAAACAGACAACCTACAGAATGGGAGAAAATTTTTGCATCTTATGCATCCGATAAGGGACTGATAACTAGAATATACTTAGAACTCACGAAAATCAGGAAGAAAAAATCAAATAACCCCATTAAAAAGTGGGCAAAGGATTTGAACAGAAACTTTTCTAAAGAAGACAGAAGAATGGCCAACAAACATATGAAAAAATGCTCAACATCTCTAATCATCAGGGAAATGCAAATCAAAACCACAATGAGATATCACTTAACCCCAGTGAGAATGGCCTTTATCGAAAAATCTCCAAACAATAAATGCTGGCGTGGTTGCGGAGAGAGAGGAACACTCCTACACTGCTGGTGGGACTGCAAACTAGTTCAACCTCTGTGGAAAGCAATATGGAGATACCTTAAAGCGATACAAGTGAATCTACCATTTGATCCAGCAATCCCATTGCTGGGCATCTACCCAAATGATCCAATGACACTCTACAAAAAAGACACCTGCACTCGAATGTTTATAGCAGCACAATTCATAATTGCAAGGCTGTGGAAACAGCCCAAGTGCCCATCAATCCAAGAATGGATTAATAAAATGTGGTATATGTATACCATGGAGTACTATTCAGCTCTAAGAAACAATGGTGATATAGCACATCTTATATTTTCCTGGTTAGAGCTGGAACCCATACTACTAAGTGAAGTATCCCAAGAATGGAAAAACAAGCACCAGATATATTCTCCAGCAAACTGGTATTAACTGAGTAGCACCTAAGTGGACACATAGGTACTACAGTAATAGGGTATTGGGCAGGTGGGAGGGGGGAGGGGGGCGGGTATATACATACATAATGAGTGAGATGTGCACCATCTGGGGGATGGTCATGATGGAGACTCAGACTTTTGGGGGGAGGGGGGAAATGGGCATTTATTGAAACCTTAAAATCTGTACCCCCATAATATGCCGAAATTAAAAAAAAAACATACTTTGAAAGATAATGAATTTATCTGTACCTTCTTTTGTAAGTAATCTTAGGGGTGTGGACTCAATGCCCCATGCACTCTTATAATGTTTTGGTTAAGATCTAGAAAGAAAATCCAATTCCTTATTGATTAAAAAGCATTAAATTCAAGCACTGCCACCACTAAGATTTTATACACCATACTGTAACCCATGCCCATGGTAAGAATTTGATCTATAAATTTAGAGCTTTCGATACATACAAAGATCCTACTTTGCACATCAAAGAATTTTGGTGGTCTTAAGACTGGTTTCATTAAATTCTGAGAACCTATTAATATTTATGGTAATAGTCATTTGTATGAAAAAAGAAAATTGGTTCCACATTTGTTATAAATTAATAACTTTGCTGCTTAATAAAAATGATAATAAATGTAGAATACATCACTTAGCTAATTCATTATAAAGACTGTCTCTATAATGACTCCCACTCGAAGGACTAAAAAACATTTGGGTTATAAACACAAGTTCTCACTAACATACTTTATCTCAATGTCATTTCTCAGAGTTATCAATAAATATTGTAGGATGTAATAATTTATCAAATTAATTAAATGAGATGGGACTCTAGATTTTTCATAGATAAGTTAGAGAATATTCATAGTAAATTAAAAATAAATGCAAAAATAATTCCTGATAGTTTTTTCAAAATTAATACATACATTTTTAATTTAAGAGAGTTTTTATCACAAACTTGCAACATGTACTAAGTATATATGGTAAGTCAGGTGCTGCGACTGCAGAAAGGTATAAAGAATGAGCTTTGGCCTTGGAGACTTTTTAAGCCTAGCTGGGGAGATGGAGACAGGGGCCAGTATTAACAAACTAAAGTCTAATGACCATTTACAACATTGCTTCCATGGGAAAACTCACTGAAATATAAAACACCTCTGTTATACAAATGAATCTCAATATGAGGACAACCAGTACAGTTTTTCAAATAATCCTAAGTGACTCAAAACAGAGATCATCTGCTTTATGAAATCCTCAACGCCATATCTGGCAAGCATTGCATGAAACTGGATACTTCCTCCAAAATAAGGCTGAACTTAAAAAAACAGCTAAATACACAAAAGCCATCAAAGACAGATTCCTTGGAGGTATACCTAAACCTTTCTCTTTTTATCATCAGTTTATTATTGCTTTGTGCAGGTATATATTCTAACAAACATTTACAAAGAACCTACTAAGAACCAGGCATGTAGATATAAAGACAGATTAAGGCTTGATCCTCAAGTTCCAGAATCTACAAACAGTATATTAAGTCTCATAAGGGAGGTGAGCACAGGATGCCACAGGTTAGCCACAGCACGGTGGGTTTGGGGGAGTGAGCGGATACCAGAGTAGTCCTGGGAAGAGCAGGGGAGGGCCGGGTGAAGGACAGAGGAGAAGAAGGATCCAGCAGGGTGAGGCATTCACAAAAGGACCATAACTTTCAGAGAACACGTCCAGTAGATCTGAATAACTGGGGAACAGGGGCTGCTCCAGGGGAGGGGAGACAGAAGCTGAAGGAGGCATCTGGAGATGGTGGCAAAGACCAGATCAGGAAGCATCTTAATGTTCCAAGCTAGGAAGCATTGGCTTTAGCCAGAGGATCATAGTCTTCTGATCAGAGGACCAGTCTGGCAGCAGTGGTGGGACATGCTGGGAGACAATGATACTGCAAACTAACAAAGAGACTACTGCAAAATTCCCGGTGATGAGTAAGTAGGGTCCCAAAAAGGCAGAGGCTGTGCCTACGGTGAGCAGGGGGCAGACCCACGAATTATATGGGAGACAGATTGGATGGGATGTGGTGATTTACTACATGCCAGGAAAGAGGGAGAGGAAGGAGGAAAGGGTAGATTAAGGCACTGATTTGGGCAATTGGCTCATGTTCCCTGGCTCAGGGAAGACAGGTAGAGGGGCAGGCTTGGGGATGAAGACAGGATACCAGGGGAGAGCAGTTCTCAAACAGGGCGTGCACCCCAGCTTGCTGGTCATGCGGGGTCAGAGGGCACAGTTTGAATAAATCCTGCTTTCTGCTTTTGATAGCAAGTGACCTGTGATGTTTTTGTAGGGCCCACTCTTTCCCTGGGCCAAATTCTCTTGTGGATGAGGACAGCTGTCACAGCAGGCACACAGAGGCTGAGGCCAACGGACAGGAAATGCTTCAAGAAAGGGGACCAATTATTTCCATATACACTTCTCCAGGCACAGCCAATAGGGGACAGCAGCACAGGGCTGGGGGAAAACCCAAGGACCGGATCCCTGCGTTTGGAAAGAGCCCTTTGTCTGAATCCTGTGGGGGAACCGTGCTCAGCAGGGTGGAGGCACAAAACAAGATCGGTTTTCTAGAATAGTTCTGAGTGGGCAATGAGCTACATGGAGGGGTTGGTCAGGGGTGGGGACAAACCACCCTGAGGGGCAGCCTTATCCACAGGGGCCCAAGGCTGGGCTGGGGAAGCCAGGCGAAGGGCCTGGGGTGCTGCTGCAGGGATGTCGGGAGAAGATGGCGTGTGTCAAGAGAGCTCGTGGCAGGACAAGGCTGCTGAGGTGCCGGTGCAGAAGCGGAGCTCTGACTGGGAGCAGGCCACCGGGAGCGGGGAGCAGCGTGGCCAGGCCGGCTCACTGTGTCGTGCAGGAATCTCCTGGCCAGCGCTCACCCTAAGGGACCTGCGATCCTGGGGTTAGAGGTATCCAGCCAAAATATGAAAGAAGAGATTGAGAGGGGTGGGTGAGAAGGAAGGGAGGTTGGTGAGAGTTTAGGAGGCTTATATATTGTTTCTGTCTGGGAACAGAAAAGCTGGGGTCCAAAGGTCTGGGATTCCTGGATTTGCCACTTCTAAGCCTTTAAGAGGCCCCTGGCACCACCAGAAAGGGTCTTCTGACATTGTTTGGCTATTTTCCTCTCCTACCTCACATGCTCTCCCTTCCTATTAACTGCTGGAACACAAAACTGCTTGAGTTCCTGGAACACGTCATGCTGTTTCACACCTGGCTTTTGTTGCTCTCTTTCCTAGAAATAAGTTTCTACCACTTGCCTACCCGGAGAACTTACCTTCCAAAGGGATACTTAATAGGATTACTTTTCGAGCTACAATGTCACCTACTCTGACCCTCAGAATATACTGTTGCCGTTGCACATAATACATTGTATGGCAATTGATCAAAAATGGAGGTCATTCACCTCATGCTTGGCATGTAGTATGTTTACAGTATGTGCCTGCTAAATGAATGAAAGGATATATACTGATATAGGTCTAGTTCACCTTTCTCTGGCTGGGGTGCTGCCACAGTAATGCATTCCCGTTTGTTTCTAGAGCCTTAGCAGTACTGCCTCTCTTAGAGGAATTTTAACAGCAGAGATTCCTGATTGGTGCTGCCACCAGCCTGGGGTGACCTTATAGCACCCTGGATCCCTGCAGCCCCTCAGCCAGCACTGAAGCTCAACTTTCCAAAGAGAGGGGGATATCGGGGCAATGCCACCCACCAACCATATTCCAGCTATCCAGAAAGCTGGCCCTTCAGAAGATGTCATGAAGAAAGAGAGAGGTGACCTTAGGAAGGGGGCTCTCAGCCTGGCAGGAAGGGAAGGGGGAGGGCGTAAGGGCTCTAAGGGATTCATGAACTGTGGCGTGGATGGTCATTTTGCTGGGAGGACAGTTGACAGCACTCATGAGGTCTGCAAAGAGGCCCATGACTATTAAACATTAAGCAAGTCCTGACACATGCCTTGCTCCAGGCATCTCTACCCAGACAACCAGCTGTCGATCATAGAGGACTTGGTCATGGTCAAGGCAGAGCAGAGAAGGGAGTTGGGTTCCCGCATAACTTGGCATTTACATGCTCCCAAAGCGACCCTAGAAAAGCCTTTCTGAAGGCAAATGTGTGAAATGTAAGGAAGTTCCATGATCTGTGTCTTGCATAACATCAAGTGCAAAGAGTGACAAGGAGGTGGCCTCAGGATACCTCCACTCTGACCTTTATGATTCTTAACAGCAACAAACCTGCCAAAAAATAAAAAATAAAAAGGCAAATCTCCAGGGTCTCATTCCTGATGAAAAGTCATTCTTGACCTCGTTCTCTCAGTTATTGGGCTCAGGAAATGGTAATAAACAGACAAATCCTGTGTAATGGCTTTTTGACATTTGACCTGTTTTTTTTTTTCTCCTAGCCTACAATCACGTGGGTGGTGTAGGAAGGCAGCAGAAAAGGCCTTCCATATGAAAGAGGCAAGAACCGCCCCCGTGCACACAAAGAGAAAGCAAATCTAAAAGTAGATGGGCTCATACCAAACTCTGGGGAATTGAGAGGCACTTTTCACCCACATCCTGTAAGGGTAGGAAAAACACAGGAAAAACGTTTCTACTAAAATGTGTATGTTTTGTTTTTTTTTTTTCTTTCTTTTTTTTAAAGAAAACCATGAATCACTCAAATCCACCCTGATATCTGAATAGCTCTGCCGGATATTTTTTTTAGCTTGGTTCCCACTGTTCCTTCCTTGACTTCTGAAGAGAAAAATTTAAAAAACCCTCAGAGCGAATCTTTACATCTCAGTGTTTCAGATCACGTGCTTTGTACCCAAACAGATGTGGGCTCTGTCATTGACTCTCTAAATAATGCTAGACAAGTTTCTGAACCTCTCAAAGAGCTGAATTCTTCAGCAATTAAAATGAGAGGATGAATAGGTCTGATTTTGAAGGGTTGTTGAGAGAATTAAATGAAATGATGCATTAAAAAAAAATCTTAGACTAGCCTGGCACACTGTAAGCATTCAATAAATGGTAGCTAAGGAAGAGGAGCTGTGGAATGACATCTCTGTCAATGCAAAAAGCAAGTCCAAGGACACATTGTCATGCATGATCATACATGTTATAAAAGGTAGAAAGAAAAAATAAAAGAAGCCCAAACAGAAGGACTATGTTCCTAAGTGAGGATTCCTTGCTTTAGACCTTAGAGGGGATGGTTAGACTGTCTTCCTTACCTAGTTCAGGTCTGGTAGAGAAATGTCCCCCTCCCCTGTGACAATGTGGGCCATATGTCCAGGCCCATGGAAGGTGCAGAAAACCCACAGCCTGGGCCGGGCGCGGTGGCTCACGCCTGTAATCCTAGCTCTCTGGGAGGCCGAGGCGGGCGGATTGCTCGAGGTCAGGAGTTCGAAACCAGCCTGAGCAAGAGCGAGACCCTGTCTCTACTATAAAATAGAAAGAAATTAATTGGCCAACTAATATATATACAAAAAATTAGCCGGGCATGGTGGCGAATGCCTGTAGTCCCAGCTACTCGGGAGGCTGAGGCAGGAGGATTGCTTGAGCCAGGAGTTTGAGGTTGCTATGAGCTAGGCTGACGCCATGGCACTCACTCTAGCCTGGGCAACAAAGCGAGACTCTGTCTCAAAAAAAAAAAAAAAAAAAAAAAAAAAAAAACCCACAGCCTGGAAGGCACACCCCAGTGGCCAGGCCTTGTAAGTCCCCAGAAAGCCAGGCCTGGGCCCAATCCTGTGCCAAGTCGCTCTCTGCCCTCTTTCACTAAGCCCAGCTTAGCTCAGCAGCCTGGACAGTTCTCCCAAGTTCATCTGGGCCAGAAAATGATATTCCTGAAGATTTGTTAATCAAGTTACCATTATCCTTCAGAAGCTATTAGAATTGCATTTTTATCTTTTTCTCTAAAAGGATTTTTTATCTACTTTCACCATGTCAGAAAAGTCTTCCCTGGGTTTTGGCCTCAGTTGTTTTTTTTCTTTCTTTTTTTTTAATTTTATTTTAGCATATTATGGGGGCATGGCCTCAGTTGTTTGTTTGTTTAAAAGCATTCTAGGCTGGGGGAATTCCTCCTTACTTTTAACAATCATTCCGGATACGTTTTTGCATGGATCGGTCTTTGCTCTAACTGTGGCAAGCCTCATTCCTGATTGCCTCTTACTCAGATCATAACAAAACAATTTCAGCAAACGTGCTGTTGACATCATGGACCTCGAGGAAGCCGTTATGAATCTCAAGGGCATTTTCTCTAAACTTGTCTCACCAGTTGGAATCTTACTTCTTTGAAGATGTGCATATGGCTTTTCTTGCTAATCACAGCGTTAAACCTAAATTCTGTTTCTTTCTAGCTGAACCATCTTTTCCACAGGAAAGCAAGAAAAGAAAACAAAGCTTTCTTGTTGCATTTTACCAAAGCAAGATGACTTAGCTTATTAATAAAATCAACAGAGATGTAAGTTAAGAGACTCTAGATCATTCTCCCATCATCCACCCATTCTTTCACTATCAAGGAAGCATGGTTTAGCACCAGGATTGGGAAAGATGAGATTCCACGTGTCCATTTTGGACATTTCTTATTTCTATGCTTTCGAGAAGGGTCAGCAAAACATACATGATCACAGATGACATTTCAAAGGAAATCACAGCAACGACACATCCTTACCCGGCAGTCTCTCTGAAGTGTTTTCATAAGTGCGTTGTAGGTTTCTGTATCAAAATACAACCCTTCGTGCATGTCTTGCAGGAAATCTAAGTCCTTAAACGTGGGGTTGGATTTCTCTCTCTCTTTTCGGGATGCTCTTCGTTTATACGTTGAGCCTTTTAAGTCATAAGTAAAGTGCATTTTCATGAAGCGTGGCAAGACGTTGTTCATCACCACGATCCTGATATTAATGCCCCCTGACTGCATGCAGTACAGTCCGTAAAATTTTGGCAAAAGAGTCCTTGGATTCTGGTTTAAATTCTAGAAACAAACAAACAAGATATTTATAGCATCCAATTTTTACAAAATAATGCTCCACAAAAAGATAAGTTTTCATGCTGATACAGTAATTAAAAATGGGATGTGATTATCTTTATTAATGTCCATCACCAAAATTTTTGCTGTTTCTGCTTAATGGAACAGCAACTTCAGTCTGCTTACTGGAACAAAAACTTTATCATTCTAAACTCAGGGCAGTAAAAGTGACTGAATTGAAAATGGACACTGTACTCCAAATTAGCTCCAGTGAAAAACAGGCAAAGAATTGATGGGTGCCATGAGTGACTATTCTTCTAGGTAGCTAAAGAGAAAATTGATTTCTGGAGTAGAAAGGATGAACATTTTAAAATTTTAATAGCTCCTGCAAACTGTCTTCCAAAATGGTAGACTAATTTACAACCATACTGAATAAGATTATACATTTCCCATCACTCTTACCTATCCTGAATATTATCAAACTTTAAAATCTTTGTAAACATGGTTGGTGAAAAATGGAAACTTGTTTTTAAAAATTTGAATACCCCTGATTATTATAGAAGCTTAATGCTTTTGATGTATTTTTAGCCACTGCAAAGACAATTTTGTGTTAAGATCCTTTGCTCATTTTTCTATATGTTTTTGTCATTGTTGGTATTCTTGATACAGTCTGGAATTGAATATTTATCATTTCCTTCTTTTATGGTGCTAAATATTTTTCCTGGTATGTTGTCTTTTTTATTATTATAAAATTAAGGAATACATGCCTATTTTTATTCCACTTTAAAAGTAGGTAAGAAATTAACAGAACTTACTGAAGAGTATATATATATGTATAATGAAATTTTCTCTGCTATCCCTCAATCTTTCCCCAATTCCCAACACTTGAGGAAACTACTGTTCTCACGTTCTTTATATCACTCCAGAAATATTCTATGTGCTTGTATTAATTTTGTGTCTGGTATTTTTTGTTATATGGATACTTTGTCTTTTGATGTCACATTTATCAACTTGTTTCTTCTGGTTTTATTTTTTTTTTTTGCTTTTGGTTTAATAAAGTTTTTTATATCCCAAAGTTATAAACTTCTATTTTCTTCCAAATTTTTTAGTAGTTTTGGTCATTACATTTGGTCTTTACTCCATATGGAATTAATTTTTTTGTGTGTTTGAAGTATCTGAAATAGGGAATTTAGTTTTTTCTTAAATGGATAGCCACTTATTGAATAGTCTGACTTTTCCCAGTTGAGTGTAAGTCTCCCTGTCAATACTAGTTGACAAATATAAATGGGTCTATTTCTGGACATTTTATTTGACTCCATTGATCCATTTGTCTAGAACTGTACTAATACTACCTCTTTGACATTAGTCATAGCCTTACGGATTTTTGGTATTTTACTATAGCAGGCCCACCATTTTTCTTCTCTTTCAAAAATATTTTGTCCATTCTTCCAACCTTTCTGTTTGAATGTTCATTTTTAAAAACGTTCTTAAAATGATACTTGCTTTCTTTTCCAAATGAATCAGCTCTGTAAAGTTCTGAGAAAAAACTTGGTTTGGAATTAGACTGGATTTATCAGTTGATTTGGGGGTAATTGAAATCTTTACAATACTGAGTTCAGGAGCAATTCATATCTCTTCATCATTCCAGATCTGTTCTATCTCTTTCAACAACATTTTGTAGTTTCTTTCATATTGGTATTATAACATTTGTTTTTATAGACTCAAGTATTTTAGAGTTTTTTTTGCCATTACAAAAATTCTTTCTGAATTGATTATTGTTCATATGTTAAATTTACTATAATTTGTTTTCCCAATGAGAATTATAGTACTCATATGTAATTTATTTATATTGTTATTTTTCTTATAATGTTTATTATAAATTATTATCATAAATTAATAGGACCTCTTACTTTCCCTTACGTTCTCCAGCTCTATCTCATCTATGTAATGGAATACAATGGACTTCGTAGATTTATCTTATATCCTACAAATCTCCTGGACTGTTATGTTACCTCTAGAACTTACTGGTTTATTTTCTTGAAGTTTTATTCATTTTCAATTGCGTAACTTACAGAGAATAGTGCTTATACTTTTCTCCTGTTTCTTTTTGTATTCAAAAAGTCACTACCAGAAATTCTAGCAAAGGCATTGGCAAGTACCATTGATGGAGAGTATCCTTGTCTCTTCTTATGTTTCCAGGGAAGGACTCTTGTTCTTCTCCATGAGATATTATGTGAACTCTTGGAGACTGATAAATGTATGATATGTGTGTGTGTTCATTTATTTACTTATTGTGTTAAAAAACTTTCCTGCCAATTTTTAGAATTTTTTTTTTTTTTTTTTTTTTGAGACAGAGTCTCACTTTATTGCCCAGGCTAGAGTGAGTGCCATGGCGTCAGTCTAGCTCACAGCAACCTCAAACTCCTGGCTCAAGCAATCCTACTGCCTCAGCCTCCCAAGTAGCTGGGACTACAGGCATGCGCCACCATGCCCGGCTAATTTTTTGTATATATATATATATTAGTTGGCCAATTAATTTCTTTCTATTTATAGTAGAGACGGGGTCTCGCTCCTGCTCAGGCTGGTTTCGAACTTCTGACCTCGAGCAATCCGCCCGCCTCGGCCTCCCAGAGAGCTAGGATTACAGGCGTGAGCCACCGCGCCCGGCCAATTTTTAGAATTTTAATTAGGTGAAGATGTTGAATTTTAAGGGCCTTAGTTTCTCCTCAACATCTGTTTGGATAACCACATGATTTTTACATTTTTTTCTTGTTAATAGGATGAATTATATTGTTTGTTATACTAGCTTACACGAATGGGATAAAACAACTTGTTCAGCTAAATTTTAAATGTTAGTTAATTTTAATTATATTTAAATAGCCACATATGGCTAGTGATTACCAGATTAGACAATGCAGTTCATAATAAGGAACTAATATATGTAAGCTTAGAACGACAGAAGTTTAAGATTTACTCATTTAGCAGGTTATCAAAGAACATGATGTCCATTTGATCCCAATTTTAGATTACTTTAAAATGTGTGTATGAACAGAATATATCTAAAAGCATATATGCCAAATTTTAGCAATATGTATCTCTGGGAAAGAAATTGGTTATATTTTTCTCTTTTTCTTTTCTTTCTTTTTTTTTTTCCGAGACAGGGTCTCACTCTGTCACCTGGGCTAGAGCACAGTGGCATCATCATAGCTCAATGTAACCTCAAATTTCTGAGCTCAAGTGATCCTCCTGCCTCAGCCTCCCAAGTATCTAGGACTATAGGCCCATACTGCCATGCCTGGCTAATTTTTCTATTTTTCTTTTAGAGATGGGGTCTCACTCTTGGCTCAGGCTGATCTTGAACTCCTGGCCTCATGCAATCCTCTTCCCTTAGCCTTTTGAGGTGCTAAGATTACAACCATGAGCCAACTTGCCCTGTCCTCTTTTGCTTTTCGATATTTTCCATTTTCTCTAAAGAAAAGAACATTCATATTCAAGATCAAAATTTTTTGAGATCTGCCTGCTGGCCGCTAAGATTTTTATTTAAATTTTAATTGCTATACTTCTTTATGAGATTAATATATAGTATTTAATGCTGTCTCTAGCAGATTTTGAAATTAAAATAATATTTTTATATACAAATGAGTTGTGTGATATCTCATCAATTTTTTTTTTTTTTGGAACAAAGATGACAATTATCACCTCTTATAGCAAGTGAATGGCAGAACTGGAGCTTTGGAAATTCAACAGCTTCATGTAGCTATTCCAATCACAGAAAATTACTGTTATGAAAGTACAATGAATCCAGAGGCACGAAAATGATAGGACTACTTAGGAAAAGTGCTAATTTCTTTAAAAATTTGGACTAAATGTGTAGTAAATCCATCTGGGTTAAGTTACTATTTGTCTTGAAAACATTACACAGAAGATGAATATTTTCATGTTATCATATTTAACCTATGTAATCCTAAATTCTGAAGTGTACTAGCTAAGAATAGCTCATACCAAATACATGTATGTATTAAGTGCAGGGGTTGAAAATGCAGCCTCTGCAACCCTATGCCCAGGCTCTGCTGCTGTCTAGCTGAATAACACTTGGCAAATTACTCAATTTATCTTTGCCTCAATTATCTATAAAATGGTGATGACTGTAGTGTCCAAGGTTGCTGTGAGGATTGAATGAGTTAATGAATGAGTTAATAAATGTAATACTCAAGATCTTGCCTAACACATAGTAAGCAATCAATGATGGTTAACCATGCATATTATTACCAGGTACTGAGTGCAAATACTTATGCAATGCATTGCTTCCCTTTCTCTTCTCTTATTCTATATCATGGATCCTTCCTTTATCACAACAACAAATAGATATTTCCCAGCTTTTAAAGGCTAATGGAACTAAGGCTCAGCAGGTATGCTGTTTATATGGGTCATCCAATTAGTTGATGGCTGAGCTGGGATTTGGGCCCAGGATTGTGTGATTCAACAACTATGCTCTACCATCCAGTTCTAGCTGCCTTTAAAAAATCTATTTAATGAATGTCATACCATCATCTAAATGGAAAATAAAGTTCACCAAAGAGAAAGGAACATGCCAAAGAGGCATCGGAAAAAAACATAGAAAAAAGAACTGTTGAGGAAAGTAATTAAACCTAAAGCATTAGCTTTAATCATGCGAAGTTCCTTACCATGTAATAGCCTGGCAGTAGCTTCTGGAGGAACTCAGCTTCTTTATGCTGAACTGTTTTGATGATAAATTCATCATCACTGGTCACAAAAAACAAAGATCCGCTGGCCCCAGGGTTGGACAGCTCTATTAGAGGTTCACTGCAGATGGAATACTAAAAGGGGAAATAAATAAACATTTAAAAATATACTTGATGTATAGGGTGCTTCCAAGGAGGGCAATCCTAGCATTACATGTCTTGGTCATTTTGAAGCAGGAAGCCCTCTCTCTGAGCTTTCCAAAGAGGCTCTAGGTATACTAAGAAGGCTCTTTGTGAGAGTTCTAAGGACTTAATAATTGGTCTGTTTGTCTTAATAATTTTGTAATGGAAAACAGGCATGCCTTCCCCACTTCCAGCATCGTGGGATAGAATCATGAGGCATCCCATCTGTTCAATGAGATAATTCAAACAGTAATGTTGACTAAGGTGCTTTGTTTCCAGTAAGTGCTCATAAAAATAACAATTGAAGATGTGATCCACACGATGTATTTATCAATTCAACACCAACCCCTATTCTCTTTTCACTATTTATTTTCCTAGGAGATGTCATCCACTCATAGTTCCAATGATATAGATGACTCTAACATCTGTATCTCCAGCCCAGATCTCTCTCTAGGGCTCCAGACCTATTCATCAAACATTTTAATAGACATTTTTGCTTGGATATACTGCAAACATTTCACATGCAACAAGTTCACAATCAAATTCATATAGCCCATGTGATAACCCTTTGTGTTAATCAGAAAGATGCATCCCTTTATCCCGGCAGATGCAGCTCTGGGGCAACACACAGGCTGATGAGTAGAAGAAGGGCTGGATTCTAGTCTCTACTCCTTCCCCTCAGTCAGGTAGGAATGCTTGGGCAGTGCACACCCTGCACAACTGTACGTGGTGATTCTAGATTATCTGTTCCTATCCTGTATTTTCCTCCACTCCACTTTCCCTATCTTAAAGAATAGAAATATCATTCACCTTGTTCGCCATACTAGAATCCTGGGCATCATCCTTGGCTCCTCACATTTCCTCACCTTCCCCATCCAGATTGTTGATTCTGCCTTGCCCCTTTCATGCTAATCCTTCTGCCAATACCCTAAGCTCAATGGTTTCATCATCTCACGCTTGGATTATTACAGTGAGCTCCTGGTCTCAACTGTCCACTCTCGTCCCCTCCAGTACATCACCAGGAAGCCAGGGACCTTTCTGAAATGCAAATCTCATCAGGCCCTTCTGTGCCTTCACATCTTTCAGTGGCTCTTAACACAGCTCTCGAGGCCGAGGATGACCTGGGCTCATCCTCAGCCTTCTCTCTCATCACTTACTTCCCTCTAGAAACTTTAGCTCTAGCCACAGAGGGTGACTTCCCATGTTCTCAACGTGCCACACACTCTCGACTCCTGGGCTTTTGCATTTTCTTTCTTTCTTTTTTTTTTTTTTGGAGGCAGAGGTCTTGTTCTGTTGCCCAGGCTAGAGTGCCGTGGCGTCAGCCTAGCTCACAGCAACCTCAAACTCCTGGGCTCAAGCGATCCTCCTGCCTCAGCCTCCCGAGTAGCTGGGACTACAGGCATGCACCACCATATCTGGCTAATTTTTTTAAATATATATTTTTAGTTGTCCAGCTAATTTCTTTCTATTCTTTTTAGTAGAGATGGGGTCTTGCTCTTGCTCAGGCTGGTCTGGAACTCCTGAGCTCAAATGATCCACCCGCCTCGGCCTCCCAGTTAGTGCTAGGATTACAGGCGTGAGCCACCGTGCCTGGGCTTTTGTACTTTCCTCTGCCTGAAACAATCCCCATTCTACTTTCACCTGTTTAACTACTACACGTTCCTGTATTCAATCAACATTTAAATAATAGCTCCTGAGCATCTGCTGTGTCCCAGGCACTGGTGAAGCTGATGTCCCAGGAGGAGGAAACGGGCAGTAAACAAGTAAACAAATGATCCATCACACTGTGGTAAGTGCTGTGGAGAAACATGAATTGCTGAGAGAGAGGCAGAGAGCGAGGCCGGGTTGCAGGAATGTAAGATAGGGCGGCTGCTGAAGGCCACGCTGGGAAGGTGGCTGAGGAGACAGGCGGCACGCCACACGGCTGTATGGGGGAAATAGCATTTCAGGCAGGGGGAAGGGCAAATGCAAAGGCCTCAGCCCTGGGGGTTCAAGATGCAGCAAGGAGGCCAGGGGCTGGAGCAGAGGGGGGTGAGGCTGAAAGGGTCAGGAGGCAGACCACGCAGGGCACTGCAGGCCAGTGCAAGGGCTTTGGCCTTGTCTCTAAGGGAGCTGGAAAGCCACTGGAGGGTCTGGAGTGGACATCACTTTGTCTGTTGGGGACAGAACCCACTGTAGGTGGACAAGAGGAAGACGCAAGCAGCACAATTCAGAGGACGACAGCTTTAGCCTTGTGTGTGTCTGACAGCACTTGGTCTGGGAAAGTCTTCCTGGATCCGTGAGTCTAGATCACTTGCTTCCTGGCCCTGGATGTTCTCATCACAGAAGTCTCCAAAAAGTCCTGCTATGGCCTATTTCCCTTTCCCGAGTTCCTTCTAAACTGCAAATTCTGTGTGGGGAGAAACTATGCACATCTTATACTCTGATACAGTCCCGGGACCTGTGCCTTACACAGATACAGCAAGTGCTCAATGAATTTTTGTCAGATTAGTGGCTGAACTCCACCAACAACTGAAGGGCAGTAATCTCACTAAAAATGCTAAAACCCAGCAGAGAAGTTAATTTTTGGTTGTTAAGGTGGTCAGTGTTTATTAACTAATAACTCACACGATTGACTAGAGAAAAAGTGGGGGGCAGAGGAAAAGGTAAGGAGATTCATGCAGGTGTGAGGTCAGGACCAGCCTGGCAAAAACAGGGGCTTAAAGAATCCTATCTTTTTACATTTTTTATTTTTCTATTTTTAATTGACAAATAATAACTGTATACATCTATGGGGTATGATGTTTCAATATGTGATGTTTCAATAATGTATGCACTGTGGAATGATCAAGTCTGGCTAATTAACATATCCATCACCTCACACATTTCTTTGTGCTAAGAATATTTAAAATCCATTCTTTTTAGCAATTTAGAAGTATACATTATTATTAACTATAGTCACCTTGCTTTGCAATAGATTGCTAGAACTTATTTTGCCTCTGCCCCTGTCTAACAGACTTTGTACCCTTTGACCAACATTTTCACCTTTCCCTGCCTACCCGCTTCCTGCTCAGCCTCTGGTAGTCACTGTCCTATTCACTACTTCTATGAGCTTGACGCCTTCCGATTCCACGTAAGTGAGATCATGCTGTATTGGTCTTTCTGTGCCTGGCTTTTATTTCACTTAACTTTGAGATTCATCCACATTGTCATAAATGACAGGATAATTTTCTTTCTTAAGACTGAATAGTATTCCATGTGTACTGTACCACATTTAAAAAAAATCCATTGATCTGTTGATGAGCACTTAGGTTGTTTCCATCTTTATTGTCATGAATAATGCTATTAATGCTGTGAACATGGGAATGCACCTATCTCTTTGACATACTGATTTCAATTCCTTTGGATATATACCCAGTAGTGGGATTGAGAATAGACATTTCTTTAGAGAATTGTCTATTCAGTTCCTTGGTCTATTTTTTATTGAGTAGTTTGAGTTCCTTGCATATTTTGGATATTAATCTCTTATCTGACATATGATTTGCAAATATTTTCTCCCAATCCATGGGTTGTTTCCTCACTCTGTTAGTTGTTTGCTTTGCTGTGCAGAATCCTTTTAGTTTGATGCAATATCATTTGTCTATTCTTGTTTTTGTTGCCTGTGCTTTTGAGGTCATACTAGAACTCATTGCCCCAACCAACTTCGTACAGCTTTCCCCCTATGTTTTCTTCTAGTAGTTTTATAGGTTCTGGCCTTACATTTAAGTCTTTAATCCATTTTGAGTTAATTCTTGTATATGGTGTGAGATAAGGGTCCAATTTTCTTCTTCTGTGTGTGGGTAGCCAGGTTACCCAGCACCATTTACTGAAGAGACTATTCTTTCCTCATTGTGTGTTCTTGGCACCTTTATTGAAAATCAATTGGTTATAAATGGGTGGATTTGTTTCTAGGCTCTCTATCCTCTTCCATTGGTCAATGTGTCTGTTTTTATGCCAGTACCATGCTGTTTTGATTACTATAGCGTTGTAAAATAAAGAACCGTGTCTTGAGGATGTAGGTATCTGAAAACACTAAGGCTGAAAACCTTCCAAAACATTTGTTCTAGGCTTGTGAATACTTAAGGCATAAAAAAATCTGAAGGGAGAGTGAGTAAGAGGATAGGGAGAGGAGGGAGAGAGAAGCTAGGAGAAATATGATTAAAAGGCAGTTTCTAGATGCCACCTGTTATATTATCTTGCTTTTAGAAAAATTGTGGATAAAGGAAACAAAATTCTCCAAAAAAAGAAAGCAGCAAGTGTTTGCTGGCAACTTCCACCTTTTACCTCCTCTTTTTTCTGCTAGCCTCTCTTCTTGACACTGTCCTGCTAAGCAGTATTACAGCCCAAGCTCTGATGGATGAGTTGAGGATATGTTAGGAAAACAAAAATAGCTTTCAGACTGCAGACAGGATGCAATAAAAACTAAAAGGAAGCAGAGAGCTCTTGCCCAGCCATGTGTGCAGACAATGTGTCCATGTGGAAAGGGGATTTATGGCAAGGGCATGAGATTTGCACCAGTTGTTAATTATGTGACTCTGAGTAAGGAGTTTAGCATCTTGGAGTCTTAGGAGCCACATCTCTAAAATAAAGCTATCTACCTGATTTTAGCTAAAAGTTTTTAAAGTGAATGCTTTTGAAAACCCTGGCAAAGAGTGACCACTTATTATTTTTGTAGTTATTTTTATAATACATGATAAAATGCAGGTGAGAGAGGTACACAGCCTGCAATATACCCATTCCACAGGCAAGTAAGGAAGAGCTGGCACGGTCCTAGTATGCACTGAGGTTTTCAGTTCAATGCCCATGACAACAGGGTTACCCAAAGAGACACTAAGACATTCTGAGTGAAGCAAGAAAAAAGTTGGATCTATCATATAATAATGAATTTGAGACCCTGGAAAACAAAGGTCTGGACCCCAAACTCTCATAAAAAGTGAAGGCAGACCCCAGACTTTATTAAAAAAATTCTAATTATTTGTTCGATGACATCTGAATTCCTGATACAGAACTTTCTTACAAGTAGGAGTAATTGTTGTGAAAGTACAAAAACAACAAAGGATGCAGAAATTAGAGGCTGCAAATAGAGAAATTAGGGCATGATCCAGGAAGAGCTGTCTAGAAAAACTGGATTTGGACCTGAACATCTGCTCTCAATCAAAGCCTCAAATTCTTCTATAAGAAGTGACATAATACAGAGACTATTTCATCGGCTACTAAATTATCAAATACTCCTTTATTATGCAGTCAAATGCTCTACCACTGAGCTATACCCCCACTCCTTTATTATGTAATTTATAAATTAATATAAATGGAATAAAAAATTGTTTTGACTTTCTTTAATACCCTTCTGGGGGCTACAACGCACAGCATCAATGTGCACCAAACCGTGATGGTGACACTGAACTGGAACGTCACCATTACCCTCTAGAATTCTGTGGCTTCTCACTCTGCAACTTGGTAACCATGTTCTCTCCTAAGCAACCTTCTTTGAAATGTTGCCTTTTAAGAGCAAATGAAGAGGAGAGATGGGAACATTTTAATTAGTCATGATCGACAAGCCCCCATGTGCGCTCCTGGGTTTTATGTGCATTCCAGGCATTTGTCATCTGCACAAACGCATTTATTTTCTTGCCTCTATTTCCTGCAGGGCCTCCCTGCCATACCCACTGCAAAGAAAGCAAATTACAGCCCAGCCGGGCCTTGCTGAAGCAAATGAACAGTGTAAACTTGCGCCCCGTGGTGGAGATAATTTTACCTGCTGTTCCTTCCCTCAGTGGTGTAAAATATTCACTCTGCCCTTTTTCTTATTGGCGCAGGTGAGCCTGAAAGGGCTCATACAAATTGCACTGGATTTTTGAATACCAGGGCACATGGTGGTGAAGGAAAGAATCAATAACCTGTTGCCCAGGCAGAGATGGGAGTGCTCCGGGGCCCCTTGGTCTTGCCTTGGGAGGGTTTGTCTAGAACAAATAAAGAAGCAGCAGTGTTCGCACTGCTGTGTGTGCAAAGCACCTTCACTGTACTGTCTCACAGTCCAAATTATACACGTTTTGACTTGACACTGTAATCAGCAGGCACGTGGTGAATTTTGATGATATTAAAAACATAAACAGAATTCAGGCAGAAATCCAGATGCAGCAGCACAAAACTAAGTAGAAATACACACATATTGCAGGTGTTAATATTAAACCTATCTATGGAGCGACCAATGGCTAATGTTCCCCCAACCCCCAACTTAGATCAGTGATCGTCACAAATGCAGGTTTGAGTAGCCCCAGTTTGACAGATGCCAAGATGTTCTTTGAGATTTGCACCTTTGTTTCTTCAGTTTTTCAAGAGATGTCTTATGTCAATTATTTTGTGCTTCATTTGGGCTTCACTCTTCCACACTGTGCCTTGTTAGAGGCGTTTGAGCTCTCTGGGCTGTGTTCTTCAGAATGGACAATCACAGTTGGATGGGGTTAGGAGAGGCTACCTCAAGCCCGTATTTGATGAGTGGTCTGTGACTCGGTGGGCAGGAAGCATGAGGCCAGCTGGTGAAGGGCCTTTGAGCACTGAGGGAAGGATGGAGCCACTGCTGTGTGGCCCAGGCTCTGGTCCTACGATGTGGGTAACCTTGGGCATCTCCCCTCACCGACCCCAGCTGCAGTGTCTTCATCTGTAAAATGAAGTGCTGGGCTACAAAGTCTCTGAAGGTTATTATAGCTGACTCTGAAGCATGCTGTGCCATGCAAAAGACCCTTTCCTCATCTACTACACTCTGGATCATTGGTGGTGCCCCCAGATAAAGCAGTTTGGAGCTGAGTTTCCAGAAGCTCCAAGACTTGTCGGGAAGCTGCCTCAGTCCTGGGCTGTAGGTGTCTTCAGTGCAGGGGCAGGAGGATGGCCACAACTGTAGGAACCAGGCAGCCATGTGTAGGTAGGGCCACTGCCCTCATTCTGCCTCTTGCAAGTCCCAGAGATGTGTCTAGTCATTGAACTGTGTGCATGGTGAATGAGGGAGGTGGAAAAACGAAATCAAACAAAAGCACACTATCATTCCCCCACCTTTTAAATTATAATTATATACATAAAAGTAAAGAGGATTTCTTGAGATCAGGAGTTCAAAACCAGCCTGAGCAAGAGCAAGACCCACGTCTCTACTAAAAACAGAAACAAATTAATTGGCCAACTAAAAATATATTTATAAAAAAATATTAGCCAGGCATGGTGGCGCATGCCTGTAGTCCCAGCTACTCAGAAGGCTGGGGCAGGAGGATGGCTTGAGCCCAGGAGTTTGAGGTTGCTGTGAGCTGGGCTGATGCCACGGCACTCACTCTAGTCTAGGCAACAGAGTGAGACTCTTTCAAAAAAAAAAAATGAAGAGAATTGTGTAATTAACATCCATGAGTCTATCTTCCAGTTTCAGCAATGATCAATCAGCTCATGGCCAAGCTTGTTTCTTCTTCTTCTTCTTCTTTTTTTTTTTTGAGACAGAGTCTTGTTCTGTTGCCCAGGCTAGAGTGAGTGCCGTGGCGTCAGCCTAGCTCACAGCAACCTCAAACTCCAGAGCTCAAGCAATCCTGCTGCCTCAGCCTCCTGAGTAGCTGGGACTACAGGCATGTACCACCATGCCCGGCTAATTTTTTCTCTATATATATTAGTTAGCCAATTAATTTCTTTCTATTTATAGTAGAGATGGGGGTCTCGCTCTTGCTCAGGCTAGTTTCGAACTCCTGACCTCGAGCAATCCGCCCGCCTCGGCCTCCCAGAGTGCTGGGATTACAGGCGTGAGCCACCGCGCCCGGCCTTCTCAGATTCTTCTTATACTTCTCCTTCTCTTTCCTTCTTCCCTCCCTTCCCTTCCTTTCCTCTCCCTTTCTCTTCCTTCCCTCCTTCCTCCCTTCTTCCCTTCCTTTCTTCCTTTTCTTTGTCCTTTTTTTGGCTTTCAATTAGTTTTTTTATAACAGTCTTATTGAGTTATGTCACATACCATACAATTCACCTATTTAAAGTGTATAATGTTTCCAGTTAATTTTTTTAATTGACACTAATTGTACATTTTTATGGTATACAACATAATGTTGTATACCATTTATGGTATACTCCATGATCATTGGAGCTAATTAAAATATTCTTTACCTCACATATTTGTCTTTTTTTTTTTGTGGTGGGAAATTTAAAATCTACTCTCTTGGTAATTTTCAAGTATGTAATACATTGTTATTAGCTATGGTCACCATGTAGCATAGGTCTCCTGTACTTGTAACTCCTGTCTAACTGAATTTTTGTATTCTTTGACCAATTCCACAGATTCTATTGAAGCAAATTCCAAATATCAAATCATTTCATCTGTAGCTATTTCAGTATGTACTTCTAAAAGATAAGGACTCTCCTTTTAAAATAGAAACACAATATCATCATCCCACCAAAAAGTAATTTCTTAACACCATCAAATACACAGTCAATCTTTGCATTTCCTTAATTTCCTATAATTTAGGAGCTTATTTATTTGAATTGTCCCATTAATGTTTAATAGGCCTTATCTATGAATGTTCCTGATCAAAACCCTTCCCCCTCCAGACATCCTGGTCCACTCAAAGTCCCTTTGGACATTTAATACATTTACATCTCTGTCCCACAGTCTAGGCAATATCACTCCACCCCCAACATCTGTCCCTTCTTTTCTATCTATTAAAATCTCTTGTAATTTCTAAGCTACATGCTGCTCATAAGAAGAAGCCCTAATCATCACTCTAACAGAGGGACAGACCTTTCCTTCCTCTGAAATTCTGGAGCATTTCATGTTTTGCTCAGTTTTTTCATTTATTGCCTGATATATTGGTTGTATTTCTATATAAACAAATTATTATTCCAATTTGATTCTAAGTTCTCTGAGTGTCATAATTTGTAGTTTTTTTTTTGTTTTTTTTAAATCTCTCCACAGCTATTAGCAAAGTATTTAGATACAACAGGTGTTGAAAGTATTCAGTGATTAATTTCCATTTGGGCAGGTCCAGGGACCAAGACTTTTACTGTGAGCAGCCATCAGCTTAGTCTCCTGTGCTCCTTTGTGACTATTCCAATCCCATTATGAAAATGATTTTTCCAGCCAAAAGGGTCATTAGGAAACTTGTGTAAGCTGGGCGAGAAGTTGTTTGGAAAAGGGTCTTCTCTAAAGAAAGCAATTTTGTGAGGCCAGACCAAGTGAAACAATGGACTTCCAGCCTGTGAGCAATGGACATGGGAGGGCTAAAGACAGACACCAATGTTGTCATAGTGACTGGATCATTTCCTGAGATGCAAGTCTATCTTTGCTGGTAAGAAGTTCAAGGAAATTCAGAAGGTGCATACATTAAATTCTAATGTGCAGCAGAAAATGAGAGATTGAGCATGTTTTCCATAATATAATATCAGAACCCACTGGGTTCCCCAAACACATTTCCTAAATAATGGCGATCTCAGTAATTATAGAAGGGCCAGAAACCAAAGGATCTTCTCTTTCACACAAACACACACACACGCACACACAACAAATGTGTTTGCCTGTGTTCTTGAGTTGGTAGTGATGGGTAGAAGTACCTAACATTTCAATTAAGGACCGGTGAGAGGGTGAGAGAGACAGAGACAGAGAGCACGTGCACATGCATGAGCAATATGGACATGTAATATTTAAGGGCAGCAACAGGCCCAGGGACTTTCTGCTTGGTCCTCACTGCTCTTTAGAGAGTTAGTCATGTGCCTTGAGGAACCAGTATTACCTCATCAAGCAGAAGTCATATCATTTTATTAGGGACCAATTAAAATAGAGGATAGTTCATCGATTTTCATCAGCATAGAATAGAATCAGCTTTGAACTTAATCATTTACATCTTATACAAATTATAAGATGCATTTTAAATACCCTTTGTTACCAGGGACAAGTGTTGCTATGCTTCCTCTGAAAAGCATTATCCCAGGGTCTGGCAAAAATCTTATGAAGATCACTCAGGATGGGATGAACTATAAATATTTAATGGCATTGTTTCTATAGTTTCTTGAAAACCAATTTTGAAGAGCCCTGGGGTGTTAACAGTGATTGAATTATGAAATAAACCATTTTTTTTTTTGTTGCTTGCAACAGAAAGGAAGTTCCTGGCTCTTTCAACAGGAATAAGGTAAACCTCTGAGGTCACATTTGACTACCTCACAAAAGGACTGTTGTGTTTGTACCTCTTATGTGCCAGAAGGAAGACGGAGAGAAAAGACAGATCTGATGATAAAATATGCCCTTGTACCAAATAAAAATATATTTAAAAAGACCTCGCATGAAGGGATGTTGGGAACAAAATGATCCAGCTTCTTTACAATGTTATTCAAATTTGTAGGTCAAGGTGAAATGGTTGTGGGCCAAGGCAGGTTTAAGATTGAATGGTATAAATAAGGCAATTAAAATCAGGAGGCTTTCAAATAGAATCTAATCAGCAAAATTCACAGGAGTCTTTAGAACTAATTATAATATATCTGTTAGAATAATTATCTGAAGTAGCAACCGATATCACAGTTATTTAAATATCAATTACCATCGCAGATTTTATAGCTATCAGTTAAAAGCTGCAGAATCAAACCAAATTTCCTGAAGCCAAACTTATAATCATTATAAAACTTGGAACTTTTACCATGCCCCAGAGCTTTATAAAATAAGAGACACAAGCCACTTGTCACTGTTGCTATGAGACAAATGTTTACATCACACATTTCTGTAGGAGGAAGGAAAATGATAGGTTCTTACCAAGTAATCATCAGGCTTGATACCAAAAAGTTCTCTGAAGTATCGGAATGCTAACGGAGCATATGTCTTAAATCTGAAGTCTGGGTAGTGATGGGCCGGGGTCAGATTGCTCCCTTCGCTGAAGTTAAAATATCGAAAAGAGAGAGAAGGAAAGAGAGAAAACATTAGCAAAGATAATTTCGACTTCAAATTCTAGCCCTATTAGTGCTGGGCCGATTTCACCTCTAGAGAAATCACTCCCCGACAGTGGGTCTCTCAAAGCTCATGTCCCAAAGGCCAATGGTCATCAGGTGAAAACAGAGGCTGACTTGGGGACGACCACTCCACACGGGCGGTGCCTGCCAATCACAGTCTCCTGCCTGCAAATTCTTCAGCCCCCTTCGTCTCTTTCCTGGGAAAATCACTCCAACTTCCCCAGAGAAACCACATTGTAATGTTTTAAGTAGTAAGACCCAGGACTTAGTGTGTGGAGCAAGTTCAAAATGCATTGTTTTTTTGACCTTGAACTTTGGATATTTGATAATCATTTTTAACTAGGAACAAGGAAAATAATTCTTAAAATATCCTACCAATACAAAGAACCATCACACTGGGTGGGACCTCAATCTGAACTCTTCGTATATTTTTATTTTCCAAAAAAGAGACTTTATTTAAAAAATTTTTAAACTTGATTTCCTTTCTCAAATATATCATTATCTTTTTTACCCCTTTTCTGGGTTCATTTTTGAATAATTTTATATGATATTTATGATATATAAAATAAATAAATAATCCAGTGAATACCCATGAACCCAAAATGCTGCTTAAAAAATAAAACATTATCCATATAGTTGAATTCCCTTCTGTATGTTTTGCTGATCATATTTAGAGATATTCAGTGGCCTGAATCTTGATATTTATTTATCAATCTCATCCTTTTTATTCTTTGATTCCAATACAATGTTATATTTTTACATGACCTCAGACAAAACACCTACTTATACTTAAATTTTTCAGTGTGAAAATTAGAACAATGCAATAGAATTTTATGGAAAGGTTCAAGATCTCTTTGTACTACACATTCTAGGTGGGACACGAGGGCCTATGCAAATTTGTCATGGTCTGTTTTTCATGAATATCCAACAAGACTGTGCAAATAAAAAAAGTAAGCACACAACAAATCACATACTTGGAATCTATTGCAATTTAACTTTGTTGAAGTCAGATTTTTGCATCATTGCCTGGCACATTGTAGATATATAATAAGTGTTTGTTGAGTGAAAGAATGAGTTTTCAAGATGATATTACTGTAGTAGAGTTGATTCTTATATGCTAATTATATAAAAAAATCGATACACAAGGCAAAAAAATTCAGCCCAGTTAAAAAAAAAATCACCTTTAAAAACTATTTAGAAAATACCAATTCAATATATCCAGTGCAGCCAGTTTTTCCTCCTGCATGGTTACAGATGACTGTTTCTTTTGGTGAGTACAGAGGGAAAGCTGGCTCATGTTGTTAGGGGACGTCATCAGATAATAAATGGCTATCTTTAAAGGCTAGGGTTATACTCAGGCAGCCGCAAGGCATACGCATGAGGGGAGTGACTCAGGAACTAAGGCTGATTGAGAGAAAAGCAGTCATATCTCTGTGTCAGGCTCATTGTACGGAATGGCCCCCAAACCACCTGCTCATTTAAATGGTGGTTGTTTTCCCTAAGCAAGTATAGTCGCATATTCAGAATGTATGTATGATGCCTCAGCATTGTATCCAAATATTTTCTCAGAATTTAGGAGGAGATATGCAGTTAGCTATAGGGAGACCATACCGTCCAAGGTTCAAGCTCCATCCCTGCTACTTACAAGCTGAGTTTCACTAGGCCCATTACTGAGCCTCTTAAAATAGAATGGCTAAGTGAACGGCCATGCGAATGGGGATGGCTGGCATCCAGAAAGTGCTCACTACATTTGGATGACTGAGACTGTAGGATGATGGGAAATGACCCAGAATTAAACATTTCACAAGAAGAATGAGTTGATCATGTAGTTTAAAGAAAAAAAAAAAGAGGAAAAATAAAATGTCAAAATGGGAAAATATGTGCAACTTGTATCATAGACAAAGGGCTAATCTCCCAGTATACAAAGCTCCAATAAACTACATAAAAGACCAAGAAATTAATTTTAAAGAATAGCCAAGGATATGATCAGGCACTTCACAGAAATGGAAATATGTATGACTCATAGATATGAAAAGATGCACAGCCTCATTCATAACAAAATAAATGTCACTGAAAGACCATAAGATTGGTTAGAATGTAAAATTTTGATGCAGCTCAAGGGAAACTGGCACCTTGAAACATTATTAGTGGGAATGTAAGTTGATACTTTTCCCATGGAGGACTTTTTCATAATGTCTATCAAAATGACAAACATATCTGACTCTTTGATCCAGCAAATACATGCCTTTGTGTTATCCTACAGATAAAGTAGCCTATGTACCAAACAACACATGTATACAGTTATTCATTATAGCAACCTAGAAGTCCTTTGGAAGAGGACTGGTCAAATTAATTACAATTCAGCTACACAATGGAATATTATGTAGCATGAGAAAAAAAGAATGAGGATGCTTATTATATATTGACATGGCAAGATCTCTAAGATAAATTAAGTGAAGCATGGTGCAAAATGCTGGGTATGACAAGCCACCACTTGTATAAAAAAAAATGTTCTTTTGATGTGCATATGCCTAAAAAAATCCTTAAAGGAAAAACAAGCCACTAGTAACAGTGATAATTTGAGCTGGCCAATGGGTAAAAAAGGCATAGGGACAAAAGGAACACTTTTTTACAGTATTCCTTTTAAAAACAGGACAAATCCTATTTTGTGAATGTCTTATCATTCACAAAATTAAATAATTTTTAAAAGTTAGTGGTTAAAAGCCATAAGTTTATCCCCCGTCCCCATGAGCTCTCTATGCTCAGCCCAACAGCAGGTTTGTTTACCTCTGCATATTTAAGCTGCTCCAATGAATAACAAACACCAGTTTGACATGAATGAAGCTCTAGTAGAGGAAATGCAAATTAATGAAATTGCTGGTCCCTGTCTTGGCTTGATATTTGTTAAGAGCTGCAGTGCACAAGAGCAGAATCAAACCGCAAGTCCAGCAAGGACCAGGCAGCAGACGCCAGCCTCAGTTTCCTGAGGCTGCAGGCTGCAGGGTGCCTGTGTGTGGACGTGGGTACCCACCCACAGTCTCCCAGGCACAGGTACCCAAAGTCTGGCAACTCCAACCATGGCAGGACTGCCAGCAGCTAAACACAGTGACCCCAATCCACATGAGTCTGCTAAAGTTCATGCAGGATTTCCTTGCCTGGAATTACCTGCCATGTAACTGTGCCCAGCATCTAGATTTAGCAAAAATGAAGTGTGAAGAGGAGCAGACTTCTTCACAGTTTAAGGTTTACCTTATGTTTCTTCAGTGCATTTATGTAGTGTGTGGGGGGGAAAATACCACTTTCTTGTCTTGGCATAAATTGAGGCTTAGAAAATTTCAGCTGTGGGGTTTGAGCAGAAATTTGGAAGCCAACATTGGGTTTTCCAAGTTTATTTTGGCAAGAACCTAAATAATTAAGCAAACACAAAGTACGACCCCTATCATGTCATAAAAAAATATTTTAATTCCAAAAAAGGAGCACAACGTTTCAAATAAAGAACAGTTCTTTCTCTATGTTGCTCTTTCCCCCTTTATTTCACCAAAAAGTAGTTAAAGTTTGATCATGGGCCAGCTCTGGCATTCTGGCAACTCGCCTTTTCTGAGTAGAGTTCATTTTTGAGGCCAAAGCTACTGTTTGCTGAAAATACATATATATTAATGGCAATTTGTGTTTAGAATTATAAAATGGTGAAGCTTAAGGAAGCATTAGCCATCCTCTGGAATTTTCCATTTAGCAGGTAAAAAAAATCAAAGTCCAGGGAGGGGCAGTAATGGTCCAAACTGGTCAAGAACAAACAAGATTGGGAGATTAGACTCACACGGGAACAGTGGAAAATCATAAGCAGATAGGTATGACTTAGACTTGACGTTATCCTGTCACTCTTCCTTTCCAGAAATATGCCAATACCTTCTCCTTGAGGCCCCTGCACCACAGGGCCAGGTGGGTAGGATTTCACTTATAGAAGCTTTGATTAGCTACATAAGTGGAGTTCTCATCTGTATGTACTATGAATGTCACAATTTTGTTTATGTGGTTTTAGAGTCTGATAACCAAGTACTGTTTTTGGTGGCATTGGACTGAGAAATTTGGTAACAAGCAATGGGGTAAAACTAATTTAACATCTCAAAGACACCTAAGGGGTCTAGTTTTGGAGCTGAAACTCAGAGCTTTGTTGTTCGCAGGGCAGCATTTTCTATTTGGTGAGCTTCCTTTGTTTCACACTGTAATCATTGGTAGTGGGCTTGGGGACTTTTGACAAAACTAGTAGGTCAACAACTCCTGGGTGCTAGCACTGGTTTCACTAAAGGATGCTAAATGCCCTCCCTTTCGTTCAACAAGCATGACCATACCCCCTGTGTGGGAGGATAAATGAAGGTGCTTTGTCCTAATGTACAGACACCACAGAGAAAAATTTAAGTGGCAATACAGTTGGACAAGTGACGCTATACTCCAGTAACAAACTACTGGTGACACCCAGTCTTTAAGCCGGACCTTTTTAAGTTAAGTGTCTGTAGAAGCAGCCTTAGGTATTATGAATTGCCTCTGCCAATTCAGGCAAGGTGGCTTAGTGTCTACACACAACTCTTTATGTAACTAGTGAAATATAAATTGATGCTCTTTCTTGCCAAATTAGATATTGTTCTTGAATATCACAAAACCAAGCAAAACAAAAGACACACTCCTTGCCGGTGCCAACCTCCCTTGCTGAGCACTTCTGTGATGGGTGCACGTGAGCTGCCTTGCATGATAGGAAGCTGCACCATCTTTTGAGGCCAACAAGCTGACAGCCAATCTTTAAAAGCCAGTATCTGAAGACTGCTTAAATTCCAAAACCAAACACAGTCATGCATTCTGGGGTGTCATTTACCGGGAACATGTGACATCATTGATTATCTAAAGGTTAAACCTCCTAAGAAATTATTACTATGCTGGAAAATTGTGTTTGGAAGGCCATTTCAAATAAGGTAAAGTGTTATATAATATTCAGTACATGCAATCAATCCTTTATTTTGAACTAAAGGAAGAGGAATATAACTTTTATTAATAGGAAATTAGTTTCTCCCCATTCCCACCAAATATATGTTGAACAAATATTTAAAGGGTTTTGCCTTGAAAGGGCACCATATTATTGGCTTGCCCAGCAGCAGCCACATCTCCTGTTTAATCCTGCAAAGGCTGTACTGGCTGCTTAGGCTGCACGTACATAAAACCTAGTGCAGATTGTCGGTGTAGACCAGGGGTTGGCATTATTTTTCTATCAAGGGCCAGATATAATAGTAAATATGTGGGTCATACTCTGTGTGGCAAATTACTCAACTCTCTTCCTGTTGTGGAAAAGCAGCCACAAACAATTCAGAAATGAATGGGCACGGCTGTGTTCCAATTAGATTTTATTCACAAGGATGAGCAGTGAGCCAGATTTGTCCCAGGGGCTGCAGTGTGCTGATCCGTGTAGTGTAGACAGACTCTGTGCCCTGACACGCAGGTAGTCGGCTAGTTTGTCAAACCTGTCACATCGAGCAATGACATTTGGCAGCACTTACATGAACCTTTAATGTATACATTTGCTTGTCATTTAAGATAATGTTTTACCCTTGCAGTAGATCTGTGGAATTCTCTCCTCCAATGAGGGTATTCCTTAGCTATCCAAATAAACTCCGAAGAGCATGTCAATCAAACCCAAGTACTGTCTGTTTTCTGCAATGATCCTCACATCAAGCGAAACTCCTAGTTTATAAGTGAGGAGATTAAAATATAAGGGCTTTTAAAAAATTCTTTGGTTAGATAATTATTCTGGAACATGGAAAGATCTTCAATTTTTACTGCCAGCTTTTAAGCCATTTTTCCCAC
Organism: Microcebus murinus; assembly: GCF_040939455.1. Taxonomy (NCBI): domain Eukaryota; kingdom Metazoa; phylum Chordata; class Mammalia; order Primates; family Cheirogaleidae; genus Microcebus; species Microcebus murinus. The sequence goes on from NC_134115.1 coordinate 29,211,952, forward strand.
CCCAGAGAAGGTCGTGATAGTGTCTCCTGAAAAGAGATGAGACTATACAGGGCTTTTAGGAGTCCAGAGAGGCAGATCTAAGTCCATAATTTTAAGACAAAAGCTGGACATTTTTCCTGATTTAATAAAGCAAAAATACCATTCCTGGGCTTTATCACCACAGTTTAAAGAAAAACAAAATTGTGGGGCCAGCCACCCTTGAGTTCGAAACTCAGCTTTGTCATTTATTGGCTGTGTAGCCTTGGGTGAAGTGACTTAATGTCTTAGGGCCCTAACTATTTCATATGTCAAATTTTTTTTTTTGGTAACGATAAAGGGTAATAAAAGTTAATATTATATATTATATAAATAGATATGAATAAAACTATGCTTGTTTCTTAAAAACTTTGCTACCCTACGTTCGTGTTTACATGGTGTTAACCTTATCAACTATCCTCTGTCTTCTTTATCCTATCAGTATGTAAAACCTTATCGACATCCTTGAGCTGCTGATCACAGCACAGAATTTGGGGTCAAAATGTTAAGATGCGGTCATGTTTCTCTTACTCATCTCCTTTGTGACTATGGAAGATTATGGAACCAGATGGTTGAAAGGGATTTTTCTATCCTCTTTCACATCTTAAACAGGTCCAGGGCTTTTTCCATCTACAAAATGAAATAATCCATAGAACAAATATGTACATAATATCTAAAAATAACTGAACAATGTCGAAATAAATAAAAAATAACACAATGTATTTGGTTGCTAAGGGAAACAGATCCTGCAGCTTCAGAGCAGTAGTAAACTACGAATAAAACATTAAAGTACCTCAAGCAATTAGTTCTATGACAAAGGCAGATTCATTGAATTTTAGAGCCACTAGAGACCTCGGAATGTTTTAGGTGCTTATAGCCAGGGCCTGTCCTGCCCACCTTCCCCTATCCTCATCCCCAAATGGGCCTAGAAATATGGGGGAGGGGAGCATTATTTGGCAGATATATTGAATCATAATTGATAAATAAAGTGTACAATTTGTTAAATTTTCACATGTGTATGCACCTGTGAAACCATGGCCCCAAGGGAGATTCTAAATTTATCCATCACTTTACAGGGGGTTTTGGTTGCTATAGTAACTAAGAGATATTACTGGCAGGGCCTGGGGAAGACATATCTCCTGAAACATGCAATCTTGAACGAAGAGTTGTCCCATCCAAAAATGTCAACAGCACCTCCATTAAGATTTCTGGGCCTAAGCCCTTTGCTAAACCCATGAAGAAACTCAGTTTCCAGATGAGGAAACTGAGGCTAGACCAACATAAATTTCTTCTGTTTTCATGTAACTATATGTGGAGTGCATATGTTAGTGAAACAAACAATATAGTATTTGCTGAAAGAAATTCTTGGTCTAGATTGAATGTTTAATATCATATTGATACTTGAAAGCAGTAAATTCTCTAAAATGATATTATTTATTTATTTATTTATTTATTTTTTCAGACAGAGTCTCACTTTTGTTGCCCAGGCTAGAGTGCCATTGTGTTAGCTTAGCTCATAGCAACCTCAAACTCCTGGGCTCAAGCAATCCTCCTGCCTCAGCCTCCTGAGTAGCTGGGACTACAGGCATGCGCCACCATGCCCGGCTAATTTTCTCTCTATATGTTAGTTGGCCAATTAATTTCTTTCTATTTATAGTAGAGACAGGGTCTTGCTCTTGCTCAGGCTGGTTTTGAACTCCTGACTTTGAGCAATCCACCTGCCTCGGCCTCCCAGAGTGCTAGGATTACAGGTATAAAATGATATATTTTAAATGAGACTGTGGGTGCCTCTAAATAAGGGCAAGCCCCCCAGCTACTCCTCCACCAGTGGCATGTCTGCTGCTACTGCTGTGGATGACAAAGTGAAGGCCAAAGCCACAGAGTCCAGGTGTTTACACTTTGGCATCCTACTCCTGAGGACAAGGTGAAAAATATCATTATTTTCTCTTAATCAAAAAGATGCAGTAGGCTTATGATAAATCGTCCATGAACAAAAGGGTATACTCAGAAAGTGCCTTTAAATACCTAATGGATGAGGACCTTGTTTACATACTTCTTGTCATAAAGCAGCTCATACAGTGTCATGTACAATTTAGTTGCTAATAGATAAATTTTGATATATAAGATGCTAATTTAAAATAATTGGGAGGTTTATTAGTTATATGAGTCATGTAATAACTGCAAGAACAAAATTTGCCATCTACTATAAAGATTATCACTCTAAAATGGGAAGTGGTGTGCTGGGCCAGTGGTTCTCAAACTTTTATGTGCTTGGAATTACCTGGAGGGCTTATTAAAACAGATTCCTGAGTCCCACCCAGAGAGTTTCTGATTCAGTTGGTCTAGGATGGAGCCCAAGAATCTCCATGTCGACTAAGTTCCAGGTGATACTGATGCCTGGGGACCTTACACTCGGGCCAGGGTTTCCCTAAGTCCCGGTGAAGTTTGGCTATATGTTGACTGGGTCTTTATGATCCACCTTCAGTCCTAATTGCTTTCAGCTCCCTGAACCCGTTGTCACCACCCTCCCACACAAGTCCTCCATTCCTCTTGCTCTTTGTAGCCAAAGAAAAAAATAAGATAGAAACATCTGGGCAGAGGCCCTAGAAGAGCATAAGAGCTCGAACATCCTGCAAACACATTTACAGGAGTCATCAGCCTAAAACATCTTACCAAAAGATCAAGATAAACTCCTGACCTCCTGGCTTTCAAGGAAAAAGAAAACACACTTTTTTGGGAATAATAAACAGACTGTTAAAGACAAACACAGAGAAAATTTCCGACTATAGAAAGAAGTGTCATGAGCAGGGATTATCTCTCAGGCCTTGGGGTTGTCCATTTTCTATCGAGAATCTAGTTCTCATGGCTGTTATGGACCTTGGAGAAACAAACTTCAAGAGTTCCAGTGGACCAACTTAGTTCTTCAGCTAAGAGCACTTAAAGCAAAACTAGGCTGTCTGGGTTCATAGCTGAATTTTAAAAATTTACGGGCTGCTTGGGGACTACGTGGGAAGTTACTGCACATTCATCCAAAGGTTTTATTTCTAGGCAGTTGATACCTGGATACAGAGATAAACGTGTAAACAGCATTCTTCTGAAGATTTTTTTTTTTTTTAAATAAGGCAATGAAAACCCTGGTGGTAAAATTGTCACCTCAGCTACTCTCATCCAAGCTCAGGAATAAATAACAAAATTTTGAAGAGAAATATTTATTTTAAATATTAAATATAAATGTGTCTGAAAAGCCAATCCTCACAGCCCCAAAGACAAAACAATTTTCTCCAAGTCCCCAAATTAAATATCTTTATTTTTAGACCATTGTCTTTGAAAAATCCTGTCAGTTGTGGTAACATTTCCAATTTCATAATAATAACTTCTTCTTTTCCTAAACTAAGGTAGTTATAGACTTTTAAATTTATTTATTTATTTAATTGTGGTAAAACACACACAACATAAACATTTTTAAGTATACAGTTCTCGGATATTAAGTGCATTCACATTGTTGTGCAACCATCTCCACCATCCATATCCTGATGTATTTATTCTTTAAATAATTGATCCCCACCCCAAACAAATGACAAAAGCTCAAGGCAACACGTATGGGTGACCTTGTTGTTTTTGCAAATGTGGTGTCAAAACAGCAGAATTCTTGTATGTTTTCTGGAGGAAAGTTAAGTTAAAGTCATTGCAAAGGATGTGGAAGGAGAAGCTAGAAAGACTGAATTCAGATGTGAGGCCCAATTATGGGCCCACCAGCCTGATTTTTTACATTAGGGATCCAAAAAGCTGGCACCAGTGGCCGCTTCGTGGAAGCCCTCTTTTTCTAAAGCCCTGGAAGACATCACTCTGTGGTTACGGCACTCTTTCCCACTGAATCTCAACATCTTTCTCCATCTGGTCTTTCCAGGCATTCATTGCAACTAATTACAACTGGCCCATGGATGAAGCCCACTCCTCATCTCCTTATAAAAACTGCACGGCAACCTGATGCAACAGGCAGTAACAAGCATTTGAACTGCTTTTGCCCCCCCCCCCCCGAGTCCAACATATAAATTAGTACATGTAAACAGGGACATGGTAGGAAAGTCCTTCAATAGGGGGTTGTCACAAAAAAGGTTCCTTAGCATGAAAATCATCACAAATGAAAATGTTCGTACCTGGGTAGGAACACACTTTCCACCACATAAAAGTCTTGCATGAGAACATCTCGTTCTGGCTTGGAAGTGAGATTACCCACTGTGTATCCTATTCCCAGCTGAATAGCACCTTTGATAGCAGATGACGCAGTCTGCAAAAAAAGAACCAAGGGTCTCAATGTTAGGGCCTTGTTCACTGTTACAAGCAACAAAAACAGGAGAGGCAGGTTAGATTTTCTTTTTTGTTCTTCAACTATGAGGAAACTGAGGTTTGAGAAGATGGTAGGTTACTATTTTGATGGAGAATCTCTTCCAAATATTAAGGATCCTCCTTTTCATGAAATTATTTTTTGTGATTGTCTTTCCTACAAATGTTGCTAAGGTCAAATTAAAGTCCAACATGCCAATCTTTGTTTTAAGAACTTAATCTATAGTATTTTAATTTCTACCCAAAGATAAATGGTACAGTCACTTAGAAAAAAAAAACCTGAGAATTTCTATAGCATACCTATGGATTAGTAAGAGTATTTTATCTTCCTATGAAACGAAAAGAGCAAAAAATAATTTGAATCTTTGGCATACACAAAGAAATTAATTTGGAAATTGCTCACTCACTAGTGTTGCTATAGAGCCATAATCAAAATTTCCAACATTGATCTGTGCTAAAACATATAGCTTTGGGAAAATATTTCCAATTTACTATTTTTCTAATATCATTCCATAATTAAATTGATATCATGTTAACCTGGATGATAACTGCCATGTATATGTGTATATGTATATATACATGTGTGTATATATGTATGTGTATACATCTACACAGTTTTAACCAACATAACAAGAAAAATAACAGAATGACTCAATTTAGGAAAATTAGAATGTATTCTTCTTCATGGTGGGAGTGTGTCATGCTTTTTATGTCCTGCAGTACCTAAGGTAGAACCATATACACAGTGGAGCTAAATAAATACTTAAATCAGTGAGTCTTAACCAGAGACATGTGGCAATGTCTGAAGAGATTTTTTGGTAATCACAACTGGCGGTGGAGGAGTTACATGTGCTGAGCTGAGAGGCCAGGAACACTGTCAAACATCTACATTGCACAGGACAGTCCCCACCACAGAGAATTCTCCAGCCCCAAATATCAATATCACTGAGGTTGAAAAACCCTGACTTGAATGAATGTGATAAAGATCACCCATTTTATGGAAAATATACTTTTTAAATTAATATCTTCACTTAGCAAATCCAACACCTGACCCCACCTTTCCCCATGCTTTATTCTTTTTTATTTCTACACACTTTAAACACCAAAGAACACCACTCTCTTCTTGAAGAAATCTCTCCTCTTGATTTCCATGATAGAACATGATCCTGCTTTTCTGGACCACCTCCAGCTTTTCTGGTGGTCTCTCCTGTTATTTCATCACTGAATTCTCATATTCTATTTGCTATAATTGTAGTGTCCCTAAAAGTTTGGTCCTTGATCTTCAGATCTTCTTAGTTACCTAGGTAATCAATCCAAACACTGTTTCTATGCATACGACTCTCAGATCCTGTCAATCTATTTGGATGTTGCTCTGTCAACACAAATGCAGCACATACGGAACTAACCTAGTATCTTACAACCTCTCCACTTTACTTCCAAGACTGGCTTTCTTTCCCAAGGCACTGTAATTTTCAGTCACCTACACTTAAACCTCAAGCAGACCACATCTAGAAAAGGGCTGGGTCTCCAATAAATACTTGTTGACTTCACTGAAATGTCCATGCTCAATCAGAACTGATCTTTCTCCTCCACATACAACTGGTAACAATTATTTTCCCAATAGAGGCATCATTTAATTGCTTTGCTTATTCCACTGTAAAAATTATGTTATCCTTAGTGTGAGGACAACAATCTACATCCTTGATCCTTCGGGAGGTAGAAAAATCTCTTGGTATTTTTCCTTTCTCACATGCCATTTATTTAAAATCTCAGGGCAGCAAGATGGCAAAATATTGAGACTTAAGCCCATAGTGCATCTAGTGCTTAAAAAAAAATGTTTGCTATTTTAATATTCCCTCTCTGAGCTCAGCAATGCCACCAACTGGCGTCAGTGACCTTTTGTACCAGTAGCTCTGACTTCGAAAGACTGAAATGGATTTTCCTCATTTTAACCTTGCATAAAAATTCAAAAGGCATCTCTTATCCCATCCATCATTCAGTGGTACGACACAAGATGTGACATCAGCACTTTCCAGAGGACCCCAACACCCCAAACATTCCACAGACACACATGCTCTCAAAGTGCTTTGTCTTCCCTCCCTGACTCTGCTTCCCATGACATTTCTGCTCAATTCAAGGAATCACCATGATGACAGTTGTTTTAACACTTCTTGGGCCAGAACAACCCGCCAAACAGATAGAATGCCCCACTCTGTGTTGTCTTGCCCTGGCAGTAGAAGGCAGTCAAGGTTTTGACCGATGTATACTTGGTGTCCCCAAACTTTAGGGAACACGAGACTCACTGGGAATACTTGCTAATGCAGACAATGCTAATTCCACATCCCTAGAATTTCTGATCCAGAAGACCTGGGGTAAGGCCCAATAATTTTCTCTTGTTCTAAGGAGCACCGGAAAAAATCTTTCTTGTATGGCATACAATTAAGTTTTCAGTCCCTGAAGGAAGGAGATTTTAGAAAGGATCCCATTGACATCTGTTTAGTTAAACCAAGAAACCGACTTATAATATTACTTTCCTTTCAGAGTACTTAAAATTCAAGTGCTCTGATGGGAGAAATAATAAAAGTAGTTATTAATCTTTTTTGAACAACTAATTTGTGCCAGGCACCTGACATATGGATGACAACAATTATAATCATAATCTATCATAATCATAGCACAGACTTAAATAGTGTTTATGAAATGGCAGGCACTGTTCTAAGTGCTTTCTGGTTATATGAACTCTTACATCCTCACAACGACTCTATGAGGTGGGCACTATTATTGTCTCTGTTTTACTGACTTGGGAAGGTTTAGCAACTTACACAAGGTCACACAGCTAGAGAAGAGGTGAAGCTGGGGCTCGCCCCTACGGAGGGGTGAGCTCAGAGTCTAAGCTATAAACAAGCATACTCTACTCTGTTGTCTCTAGCGTCAGAATCTCTTAACTCATTTAACCCTCTCCAGGACCCTGGAACATAGTGACAATTATCCCCCTTTTACAGGAGGGGATTTAATACTCAGCAAGGTGAAGTGACTTGCCCAAGTCACTCTGTTAGCATGTGGCAGAAACTGACTGCCAAGCCCAGGCTGCTTCCTCTGCTGTGGTTTCGAATCAAACCTGGAATCGAAGTTGGAAGTTTTATTTTAAGTCTGGATGTTTGACCTCAACAAAGTAAGAAGCTCTAAGAGAGCCTTTCCTTTTGATGAAATAGGGACAACACATTTTATTTGCTTCTAATCATACCCAACCACAGGCAAGCAAAAGAAAAACTTGTAAACTTCTTGGTAAACCAGTATAAACACCATCGTTAATGTCACTACTGGGAACATAGGGTTATCAACAAACGGAGGTATTTTGCTGACACCTCAAAGTTTCTTCCTCCCCATTTCCCCAAATGCTTTAGCATTGATACATTTGGGCATAATTAAAAAGTATCTTATATATGTAATCTAACAAAGCTAAACTCACAGAAGTAGAGAGTAGAATGCTGGTTACTCGGGGCTAGTTGGGGGTTGGGAAGATGTCAGTCAAAAGATACAAAATTTCAGTTAGACAGGAGGAATAAATGCAAGGGATCTATTGTGCAACATTGTGACTCTAATTAATAACAATGTATTGTATTTTAAAAACCACTAAGAGAGCAGATCTTGAGTATTCTCACCACAAAAAGTAACTAGGTGGGGTAATGCATACTTACCTCAAGTCAACTAGCTCGATTGAGCCGTCCCACAATGTAGACATATTTCAAAACATCATGTTGTACACAATGCATATAATTTTTGTCAATTAAAAAAATAAAATAGAAAAAAGTACATTTGTCAGCTTCATAGAAATGTCCGGTTATGTTCTCTATGGCATATGGTTTCTTAAGCCATCGGCAGTAAAGGCCTCATCACCTGACATTTCCCCACTGGACATCTGGTCTGGCCTAATAGTGGGCCAGATGTGCTTTAAAACTGTGAAAAAAAAACACGGAAGTGCTACCTGGAGTCTCTGATTTGCAGATTAGTAGTCATGATGGTGACAAAGACCTTCTGTGTGAAGCACTGGTGACGGCGCTTCTAGAACCAGCAGTTCTTTCCCTGCGACTCAGCTACCAGAGCTCCCTTCCTTGCTCTAGGACCCCACCAGCAGACCAGTGAGACGAGGTGGTCGATGGCTTTGCGGCACCCACCGAGCCCCTCCAGTTTTCTCTGAAAGTGCTAGAACATGACCATTTCCCTTTCTAGAGCCAAGGGGAGGGGGGCTTTGACTCCTTTAAAACATATAGGTTTAAATTTCAGAGCACAGCAAAACAAAGTCTATTTTTAATTCAGGACTTTGCAAGGGCTAAGTGGAGACAATATGTTGCCTGGATACCAGAAAAACCTCTAAAGTATTTGACACTTGGAGAAAGACAGAAGCATATAATATCTCAAAGGCAAACCACAAATCTTCACTTTGACAGCTCTCTTTACTAACTGAAACTTGCTTGGGTATGATATGGTAACACTAACAGTAAAATGAATGTCAGCTTGCATGTGGATGGTATGTTATGGTCTTCAAAGCACTATCTTTTAATGATTGTGTTCGATTGTCACAAATGTTACCTAGCTAGGTAGGCCTTATAATGCTCATTGCATAGGTAAAGAAACTGTGGTTCTGGGAGATTAACTTGGTTTAAATCCCTTAGCTAGTGTGGTGCTACAGCCAGGAATGATACTCCAGGCTTCTAGAAGACTCCCAGTTCAGAGTTCTACCACTTTGCTTTACTTACCTGGGTTTTCTCTGCTGGAGATGGATCTGATAGAAGCTGAACAATGACATAATAATGATGACAGTAACAAGACTAAATGCCTAAGCAAATCCACTAATGGGGAGCAATGATCTTGACAACAATAAGATTTTTAATGACCTTATAGGAAACTGCTTTCTACAGCACAATGTCCATGAAATTAGATCACTTAATATGCCATCTGATATCACTGGCTTTAAAAGGAAGTATTAAAACATTTCATGTCAACAGCATTTTTTCCCTTAAGGTGATATGATGAACTAATTATAGGGTAATAGCCAATATACATGTTGCCAGAGTGATTGTTTTCAAAAGTACAAACCTGATCATGTCATTGCCCTGCTTGAAACCTTCTAATGGGTCCTCTGCACCCTCCCTGCAGGATTAAGCTCAAACCCCTTAGCTTGACACTGGATGCCCATCTTGTACTCTTACCCCCTCCCTGCCTCTTACACCCCATGTGAAAAAAAGATACCACAATCAACACATATTTTATGCTTTGAGCAAGCTGACCTTATAAACCCCTAACAACTGCATAGGAAAATCTCTGCTTGTGTGTATTTTTTCCAGGCATGGGGTCCAAAGCTTTCTCTTTTTTCTCAGGAGGTCTATTTTTGTCAAACCTTCGCCAAATCTAGAGAGTCTAGTTCTAAATTAGAGATATTCACTGACAACGTGCCTTGGCCTAGGCCATAAAGAATGGCTCAGTAACACCCTGTAACAGCACGGAGGTGACCCTTGTCTGGGCAGGCAGATGCTGACTGTGCCCATCATTTCTACAGCTCACGTCCAGCCCGGGGTCTTCCCTCCTGTCTCTAAACCTACACTCAAGAAACAAGACAGGGGCTACTTATTTGTCCCCAAGAGAGAATTAAGGGACAAGAAAGAGGGACACAGTGCATGACACTGGTTGTAGGACTGCGGACATGCACAGCTGTGGGCAGGCAAGCCTACTCCCTTCTGAGAGAAGGTAGAATCGCTTCTTGCCTCTGGGTTTTTTGAATCATTTATCCAATGCCTCTTTGTATTAGTTCCCCATCGCTGCCATGACAAATTAATATAAATGTAATGGCTTCAAACAACATAAACTTATTATCTTATAGTTTTGGAGGTCAGAAGTCCTAAGATCAAGGTGTCAGCAGGGCTGCTTTCCTTTTGGAGGTGCGAGGGGAGAATGTTTCCCTGCCTTTCCACGATTCTGGAGTCCACCCGAGTTCCTGGACTTATGGCCCTTCCTCCATCCTTAATGGCAGCAGAATTCTTAAATCCCCCTCCCCCAACCTCTGGTTCTCCTATCACATCTCCTTCTCTGACTTTGATCTTTCTGCTTCTCTTTTATAAGGACCCACCTGGATAATCCAGGACAATCCCCCCATCTCAAAATATTTAACTTAATCACACCTGCCAAGTCCCTTTTGCCATGTGAGGTTACATACTCACAGGTTCCAGGGATGAGGACAGGAACCTCTTTGGGGCCCCATTATTTTGGGAACTGAACTCCTCTACTGTGGGACTGACACTGGAAATTTTTACAGTGTTGCCTCCTGCAGAGAGAGGGGCTCCCCTCAGAACTCCATCCAGTTGGGTTCGGCTCATTCACTTAACAAAGAGCTGAGCACTTTCTACAAGCCTGGCACGTCTGTAGGCTCTGGGGAAAGCATGAGCCTCAAAAAGCACATGGTTCCTGCTCTCCTGGGAGTTTCTAGTCTAGTAGGAAATAGAGACATTAAACAAAGAAACATACACATACATAATGTCAAATTGGACTCAGTGACAGAGAGAGGCACAGGGTGACGCGATTGAGTCCAGAATGGCAGGACTCACTTAAGAATGGCGGAGTGTGCAGAGGTCAGTCTGGGGACTGATCTGTGGGCTGGGACTGGAAAGGTGAGACTGGGCCAGTCAGGAGGCCACATCAGCAAAGACTGGCTGTGTGTCCACTGGGGATATATAAATGACCTGAGCAGGGTCCTTGCCTTCAAGGATTGACATTCTGGACTCGTGTGGGTGGTGGGAAAGAGAGACAGCACACCAGGAGATTTGGGGAGTCACCTTCCAGGGACAGAGAAGCAGAAGGCTTCAAGGACCTGAAGCAAAGAATTGTGGGTAAACCAGGGGACAACAGGCAGAACGTCAGAACCAGAGATTGGAAAGCCTGATGGATCTGTACCTTCCAGGCCATCTCAAGGGCTGGCAGTGTTTGAGTAAGGGATCAGCATTCTAACTAAAAGAGGATGGCTCTGGAGGACACATTGCAGGGATTACACAAGGGAAAGTGATTAGGTGGCAGTTGCAGTGGTTCATACAGAGATGCTGATGGCTAAAAGAAGGGTGAGCAATGAGAAGATGGACAGAAGAGTTGAGTTTGAGATGTATTTTAGAGGGAGAGAGACAGGACTTGCTATGAGCTAGAAACGAGGGAGAGAAAAGTAGCAGCAATGTCTCCTGGCATTTTCCTTGAGCAATGGATGAACTGAGGTTGCTTTACCAAGTTGGGGAGATTGAAGAAGGAACATATTTTGGGGCAAAGATCAAGGGTTCCATCTGAGACATCCAACTGGAGATGTTACCATGCAGGTCTGGAGTTGAGAATAGGAGTTTGAGTTAAATTTTGGATTTGAAAGTTATTAGCATATGAATGGTTTTGAAAACTGAGAGGCTGGATGAGGCAGCCCAGGAAAAGAGGGGGTGTCTGGGAAGAGCCCTAAGACATAACAACATTTAGGGACTGGATGGAAGAAGGAGAACTTTCAGAGGAGACTTGGGAGTGACTGCAGCAGTGGGAAGAAAATAATGGCTTCAAAGAAAATAAGAGAGTTTGAAGAAAGGAGTGACAACACTCTGCACAAGTTGCTCTTTTGTTTGATAATACGAATGCTACAACTTGATAGGATATTTAAAGCTATGGGTTCAATTCTCTGTTCTTCTCTCATTCATATCATTCATTCATATGTAAATCTAAGTCTGGATCTAGAATATTCAACAAAATTATTTGATGAACTTCAAATGATGCCATCATTTAACCATATTTTTAAAAATGTTCTACAACTCAGAAAAATAAAATGTTAAGTTATAAAAGCAGGATGCAAAATAATAATCAGATAATCAAATTTGAACAGGAAAAACCCATAAGTGTATATATACACTTCCATGGAGGGAAATAAAACAGGAAGGACATTGACCAAAATGTACATTTCTGGATAATGGGACATTAGGTGATTTTTGCTTTTCAGTTCTACTTCCTAGATTTTCTAAGTGCTATGTTTTATATAGGAAAGGAAATGTCCTCCGATGAAGGTATTGTTACTATGTTTATAAATACATTTTGAGGGATGACGAACGCATGTTTGGTATTTGCTCATCTTTTTGTGTTTTTAGATCAAGCCCTCAATGTTACGAGCCCATGTGACTACTATGCTCTTATGAAGTGTCATCATAAACAGCTTCAGTTTAGTCTCCCACTATTCCTCTAAATGTATTTCGAGCTTAGATCTGCCCCTATTCCAGCCTGAAATTTAGGGCAGGTCTATGACCCTTATGGTGACTCCTAGAATAAAAAGAAGATGGTCTCTTCATTTCTTGTCTCAGATCCATAAAAATGAACTCGTATAGATGCTTGGTACGTCTAGTCCAGCTTAGTAATAAAAAGCTTGGATATACCTTTAGTAACTGTCTCCCCTTCCCCCAGCTTGCCTGGCCCAAGCCAGCTCCAGTGGGGGAATGGAGTAGCGGGCTTTTCTTCCCTTTTCTGACTGGTTACTGGAGGAAGGAGGAGAGGAGCAGGAAAAGTCTCTTTTGAGGAGTACAGTTGTAAGATGTCCCAGGCACTTGAAAGGCTTGTCATGTGTACACATCTCTTTTTCTTGTGGGGTCCTTTTGTGGGGTCTGCAGTTCTCCCCTCCAAATGCCTGTTGCATTCTCATATTTAGGGGAAGAACACATCTTCTCTGACTACTAGTCTCTTCTTGTTTCCCAGGTCCTCGGGTGGACAGGATCAGGGATGACCCCCATGCTAGTCACATGTCATTTGTCCCGAAACTCTGGGAGTGGACAAGTAGTCTCCCCACACTCCCTAGGAAGCCTCTTTTGCTATCATAGAGCAGCTGACCAATGATGCTCATGTCCTTTCAATTTTCCAGAAAAATACTGTAACCTATTGCATCCCCCAGGCTCCAGGGAATACATATCACATTTTTCAGTGGTCTCACTGAAGCCCCTTCCCTAGGCTTGAGGTGGTGGGCAGAGCCTCTCTGAACCTTCCCTCTTGTGGGAGTTACTCATATCAACAGCTGTCTCCAAAATTATTCTTTCACATCTCACAGTGGGCCAGCCAAGCCCTTTCATAGACTGGGGTGACCATTTGGCTGGCCTTAGAGCACCCCCTTCCCCACCTTGGAATGTGATTAACATGCTTGCATCCTTTCAGCTTATACTGTCCTGGACTGACTCCTAGGTCCTGCTGATGACATGCGGTTTGGGGCGGCTGCATCACTTGACTGCTCACTGTGTTCCATGCCCCCTGCCACGTGATTGCCAGGCTCATCATTCCAAGGCTTTTTATTTTTTAATACCACCTCCCAGCATAAAAACCTTCACTGGTTTTTGACCATCTGTAGAAAAAAAATCCAAATTCCTTGCTTGGCCTTCAAAACTTTCTACAATCTAATTCCTGTTAATGCTAAATGCTATAATCAATAAATCCTCAAATGCAAACTGCTATAAAAAGCACACCCCCTGAAATTTACTGTCTTGATTCAAGAGAAGTCTTTTTTTTTTTGAGACAAGAGTCTCACTTTGTTTCCCAGGCTAGAGTGAGTGCCGTGGTGTCAGCCTAGCTCACAGCAACCTCAAACTCCTGGGCTCAAGCAATCCTTCTGCCTCAGCCTCCCTAGTAGCTGGGACTACAGGCATGCACCACCATGCCCGGCTAATTTTTTGTATATATATATATATTAGTTGGCCAATTAATTTCTTTCTATTTATAGTAGAGACGGGGGTCCCACTCAGGTTGGTTTTTGAACTCCTGACCTTGAGCAATCCACCTGCTTCGGCCTCCCAGAGTGCTAGGATTACAGGTGTGAGCCACCGTGCCCGGCCTGGAGACGTTTTTCGTAACTAGGCATAGTCCACGGCTCGTGTTCCTGAATGGGGGTCCCCTTTCCTCTGTCAGGTGGCACACGGGAGGCTGGCTCTTGCATCCTTGTGGCTCTGATATCCTTGGTCGCAAAGTCCTCCAGATCCAGCTGGCTGACAGGGAAAGTGGGACCAGGGAAGGAAAGTCCACTTCCTACTATCTTTGAGAGGGAGAGATAGTGCAGGATACCTACCCCAGGTCTGTTCCTCGACTCTTCTCCACCCTGCTCTGTGCCCCTGGGCACTCACCTGTATGTCAACGTCAGAGGCTCCCTTGCCTTCTGGTTTCTAGCTGGGTTTGGCCAATGGGACACCCTGATAGAAGACTGTAGGGAGGTTTGAGGGTGAGTTCAAGGAACTTACTTCCATCTCACCATCCCTGCAGGTTTGATTCAGTCTGGTTGTATCCTTCTGAAGGTTATAGCTCTTTTCTTATGGGTCCTTCCAAGTGAGTCTTATTTTGAGTTCTAGAAATTATACCATGCTCAGTGCTGGGAAAATTGGATAGCCTCATGCAGAAGACTTAAAACTGGATCCCTATCTCCCACCACCTGCAAAAATTAACTCTAGATGAATTAAAAATTTAAATGTAAGACCTGAAACCATAAAAATTCTAGGAGAGAAATCCTAGGAAAAACTATCCTCGACATTGGCCTATGTAAAGAATTTATGACTAAGACCCCCAAAGCAAATACAATAAAAATAAACATAAATGGGACCTAATTCAAAAGCTTCTGCACAGCAAAATATATAACCAACAAAATAAATAGTCAACCTATGGCATGGGAGAAAATATTTGCAAGCTATCCATCTGACAAAGGTCTAATATTCAGAATCAAGGAACTCAAATAAATCAGCAAGAAAAAAAACCCAAATAACTCCATTAAAAAGTGGGCAAAAGACATGAATATTCTTCAAAGGAAGAGAAACAAATAGCCAACAAACATATACAAAATGCTCAATCTATCACTAATCATTAGTAAAATGCTAATTAAAACCACAACAAGATACACCTTACCCCTGTCAGAATGGCCATTATTAAAAAGTCAAAAAACAATAGATACTGGCATGGATGTGGTAAAAAGGGAACGCTTATACACTATTGGTTGGAATGTAAATGAATATAACCTGTATCAAAAACAGCACGGAGATTTCTCAAAGAACTAAAAGTAGACCTACCATTCAATCCAGCAAAATCCCACTACTGGGTATTTAAACAAAGGAAAAGAAGTCATTTTATAAAAAAGACATCTGGACCCATATGTTTGTAGTGCTGCACAATTCACAATTGCAAAAATATGGAAACAACTTAAGTGACCACCAGCCGATAACTAGATAAAGAATATACACATACACACACACACACACATACACAACTATGGAATGCTCAGTCATCAAAAAGAATGAAATAACATCTTTTGTAGCAACTCTGGATGGAATTGGAGGCCATTATTCTTAAGTAAAACAGGAACAAAGAACCAAATACCACATGTTTCTCACAAGTGGGAGCTAAGCAGTGGCTAATGTGTGGTCATACAGAGTGACTTAATGGACACTGGAGACCCAGAAGGAAGAACATTAGAGGAGAGTGCAGGATGAAAAATTACATATTGGGTACAACGTGCACTATTTAGGTAATGGGTATATTAGAAGCCTAGACTTCTCCACTACGTAATTCAACCATGTAACAAAAAAGCCACTTGTACTTCCTAAATCTACTTAAATTAAAAAAAAAAAAAAACTAATAATAAAGAAAGAAACTGTACCATTCTCTGACTCCTTCATGCCTCAGGGAGGTAACAAGATACATTCTGGCCTGAAGATACTGCACTATCCCTTGTGGTTTGCCTGCATTTCTCCCACATCTTTGCAAACAGTGCCTTTCTTAAATTCCCTTCAAATTACCCAATTTGAGCACACTATCTGCTCATTGCCCTCCAGATGAAGACCCATTCATGGGACACCAGCAAGGACGAGCTGTACAGCCCCACCCAGGTGCAAGGAGGGCTGGCTTTGCAGCAGCCGTTTTCCAGATGCAGCTGTGCTTTGGAGGAGAGTGCAGATCCTGGTGGACAGTCTGCTGTCTGGGCCACAAACCAGAGATCCTCCTGCCCCTACGCAAACCCACAACTTTAGCTCAACTGTCCCACTTAAAGTTGCCGTGTGAATCCCCGTCTCTGCATCCACTGACCTGCATGCAGGCCTTCAGTGTCATCCTCCATTCCCTTTTTGGTTTCCTACCTACTCCTCCAGGCCCAGCTCTACCACGTGTCCCTCCATACAATCTCTGTTCATTACAGCAGATAAAAATGGTTCCTCTCCCAGGAAGAGTCGTTTTAGTCTTGACTTTTATGGTATTCTGTTACTTTCATGGTTGGCAACCACTTTTCTAATTCCTGCAGCTATCTACATTTTCCAAAATAAGAACCCTGGAGGTCCCATTATAATGATGCCCCCACCCCTGTGCCCGCACACCCACTCCATGTGGTGAAACTGCCTTGTAACAAGGTCACTGTGACATACTAGGCACTAAACACCCGTGGAAGAAGCCCAAGGCAGATGCACTTTGTATTTCATTCTCCCTTTTCACTAAGCGGCCTTTTAGCAAGATACCAGTGTATCCACTTGTTTGATGGAAAATTTGCCTCTCCAAATTTGATAGAAAAGGCAGAACAATGGAAAGAGGTTTCGTGGTTTCTTATAAATTATCTCCATCTTAATATGGTTGGCAGTGAAGCACATTCTCTTATTGGGAAGGAAAAGCATATTAAGCAAACACTCTCATTAACGGAAAGTACTGTACTCTTCAGGTATTCGTAATCCAGCGGTGGCAAATTATGCACACTTAATTGCCCTTAAAAAAGATATGCCATCAACTACAGATGAAATTTTTGATTTAGGATAGAGCAACATTATGAATGCTGTCATGTAGCCTTTCAGAAATATTACAGTTTAGAGTAAAGACATTCATCATAAATGTGGCACCGTTATTTCCACACACTAGGGAAGAATATTTCATTTGTTTGCATATTCAAATAAAAACTGTTTTTATTTGCTATAAATACAAATTTAGATTTAATAGAGACACACATAAGAAAGGAATGACTTTTCATCCTTCTAGAATTAACCCAAATCGGATTTCACATAATCTTAGAGTGTTACATTTCTTGGCAAAGGAGTTGTCACTTTTAATGGTAAAATATTACCTCGGTGCTAAGCACTGTTTGGGGGACATAACACAAAGCTTATGGCAGATGTTGCAAGTTGTCTCGAGCATCTATATTCTCCCTTCTCATTCAGCAGTTGCTCTAATGACGGTTGACTATGCCCCCCGACCCCCACCCCGGAGACATTTGGCAGTGTGTGGAGACAATTTTGGTTATCATAACTGGGGAGTGCTACTGGCATCTATTGGATAGAAACCAGGGATATACAAAGCACAGAACAGCCTTTGCAAAACAGAATTACCCAGCCCTAATGGCAATACTGTGGAGGTTGAGAAACCCTATTATATAGTAATAGAAATTTTAATTGGGTATTTTGCCTGGTTCTCTCGCAGGTAGGTACAGTCACACCAATCTTGCTGCTTTAGTTCCCATTTTCCTGATCACCAGTGAGGGAGATTTTCTTCGTGAGTTTATTGTATTATTTGCTTTTAACTTTATAATTTTCATTTTTTATGGCTGCACACTAATAACCATGCTCAATTATTTTATACCAAATGAAATTAAACTGCATTTGCAAACTAGTCCCCACGGAAGTTCTAAAACAATAAGATTCCATGCTTTCTCTTGGGAGTTTATGTTATTGAAATTGTAAGCTCTCACAGGGCAGAAACTACCTATTCTTTATCATCTACCAAATAAAGTCCTTCTTTATTCCTTTTTACTCTTATACAATTTTACACAGCTCTAGATTTTTAAAATTTGAGACAGTCCTTTAGAAGAATTTATACTCATATTCACGATTAAATATATATTTTTGCAATAACAGATAAGAAATTTACTCTATAATTGGCTCAGTGGGATACTAGGCTCCTTTGTAGGAGCATATCACAGCAGCCTGTGGGTGAGATGGGGTTGTGAAACACACCTATATGTATATATACAGAGAAACTATAAGCAAGCCTGCCTACCTGTTTCTTTATAGCTTCACATGGTAGGGTCAGAACCCTGGAGGTCCCATTATAATGATGCCCCCACCCCTGTGCCCGCACACACACTCCATGTGGTGAAACTGCCTTGTAACAAGGGCACTGTGACATACGAGGCACTAAACACCCATGGAAGTGGGTGTTTATATGATGGGCTTCCCTGTAGTGAGAAATGATCCAGTATCTTTAGCTGGAACTTTTTCACATTACGGTAGTAGCACCTTTCTTGCTATACCTCCACTTCACTCTTTTTGGGGGGAGGAAATGAATGGAGCACATTGAGCCCTTTTCACCACTGTGCCAGCTGACTGGCCTTTTCCCAGTGCTTACTGTGATCCAAGCATTGTGCTGAATTATTTACTCTTGACTTACCTAAGATGAAATTGGTCCAGAAAGACAAAGCAAATTTTCCAGGGCCTCACAACAAGGAGGTTGCAAAGCTGGCCCTTCAACCTGTTAACCCTGAGTCCACACCCGACATCATAACCACAGATAGACATACAGAGATATACGCTTTGCCAATTTTGTGTTTCAATTTACCACACGCCCAGTTAAAGTCATTGGCTAGTCCAACTGCTTGTTTCTTGGCTGCATGGGCCTATTTCCAGGCAATGCTGAGACATCTTCTGTTCTTTTTATGTGCATTCTCCTTTTGACCATCATGGTTAACTCTCTTTGCTCATGGGTGTGGAGTGGGGCAGGGCAAAAGCTAAGCCTCACTCTCACACAGTTCTCCAGGATGCATTTTCATGTTTCTCCACCAATTCAGGTAGAGTGTGACGTGGGCATTGGTTTAAAAGGTGTCCTAGATGGAGCCAAAGTGGAAAGGTTTCACTGTAACATTGGCATTCTAGAATCTTTAAGAAAGGAATTAGAATCCAGGCTGATGACCAGCTTTGGGTCAGGCAAGAATAGGACAACCAACCAATCCCTCTCCCTGCCAAAGAACCCTCAGCAACCTCTGTGCTCTTATCCGTCCTTTCTGGCCTTATATTACCCCCATCTACTTCGAGAGGTTGTTAACCCCTAGCTCTGCCCTATGTGCCCTGGCCCCCCAACTTTAGCTGCCTATGCAGTTACAGTCTCTCTCTCTCTCTCTCTCTCTCTCTCTCTCTCTCTCTCTCACACACACACACACACACACACACACACACACTCACATGCATGCACAGCTGTTGTTGCTGATTTAGGGAATGGAAAGGGATGATCACAACTCCCTCAAGGAGGCTAAGACTTGCATGGAAACTTAATACACTTCCAGAAATACCAGTAGCATACAAGATCTTGTTGTTATATCTTTTACTGCCTGCCCCAAGAGACCTCAAACCTTTCCTTTTCCTTCCACCATCTGACCTCTTCAGATTTAAAAAGAAGAATGTATTTAGCTAAGGAAGGGAAACAACCCAGCATCTCCCAGTGTGCTGAGAGTGTTGGCAGGGCCATTGGTCACTCTTCTGCAGCTAATCAATTCAGGAGGTCAGTTCCCCAACTTCATAAGACAGGAGGAATTCATTGCTATCCATTTACTCAAACAGAACAAAAACAGAAATGAAGCTTCTTACTGGGCCAGGGACCACTAGATTTTTTCCCCCATGTATGCCTCAATTTGTATTAGTAACTTAACTTTTTTATGATTAAGATTCTTGATCAATAAAAAATAGATATAATGAGGAAAATAATAAATGGTACAGAAGCAGGCCTAAAAGAAATAAAAATAGCTTTTTTTCTCCTTTCAAATCTCTCCCAGTTTAAATTTTCCCCCTTAGTTTAATTTTCATGATAAACTATGCAAGTGGATCAGAGGTAATTATATATGTACCTGATATATATGTTATCATACATATAATAATATGTAATAACATAATGGCAGGGTTATGGCTGCTAAATGAGATAGAATCACACATAAAGCAA
Organism: Microcebus murinus; assembly: GCF_040939455.1. Lineage (NCBI taxonomy): Eukaryota > Metazoa > Chordata > Mammalia > Primates > Cheirogaleidae > Microcebus > Microcebus murinus. The sequence goes on from NC_134115.1 coordinate 29,232,283, forward strand.
AAATAATTTTACAAACTAACAGTACAGTGATTTTACAGACTGACAATGAGAAGCACACTTGCTAGTGATGTGCTGTTTACCAATCTTGGATCACTTTTTCAGAAGGACTAAGGAATGACATTGATAAGGAATGAGAAGCATGGCTTCTCTCTAAATTCCTATGTCCAGGCTGTTTTTCTGAAAGAACAGGGACTGAAGACATCCCTCCTGCCTAGTATTTTAAATGGCTGTCATAGAAATTGTTAACAGTATTATTATTACCTGTCTTGTAGCTTCGGCCATATTTCTGGAAAGCCACAGAAGAACAATGTTCAAGAGAATTTTAAACAAAAAGATCTGAAACATTAATACCAGTATTTATCTAAAGGGGCTTTAACATTTAGAATTTAAGTGAGTAGAGAAAGATTAGTTTTAAGCCTTTAAGATTTAAAGGCTCTAATGCAATTATTTCTTTTGCGAGATATTTCACACACGTATATACCTACATACTATTCCCTTAAATTATGTTGCAATCGTTTTAAGCGTTTATTATGTGTAAGGTTGAGATGTTTGCAATATTTATTTCTCACCATAACCTTATTACCTCTGCAGATAAGGAAACTGAAGTTCAGAAAGATTGCATATCTGAAAAATAAATCCTAGATAATTTTTCACAAAAAAGACTATTCAGTGGCACTTTCCTAAAAGTGTCTATGGATTCATATAAAAGAATTCATTTACATGTTTTTTTAAGAATCTTCATAACCAGGATAAAGCATTGAAGTTGGGGGATAATTTTAAATATTATGCACACTTTCAAATTTGGATTACACATTCTTTGCCCACGTCACCTCTATACTTCAAGATCTAGGATTACACTGTAGTTGAGCTGTGACTTTCTCCCATACACTTTCCCTTTTGGAACAGTGGAATATAGTTTCAAGAATCCTCTATTTCTGAGCCCTGTGCATTTAAACAGAAAGCCACGTTAGGCCCTCAGGCCCCTCCAGCCCGTCTCTTGCTCCCCTGCTCCAGATCCGCTGGCTTTTCCTCCCTATCTTCCTAGATCCTTGTACCTTCCTCATGGCCTTTCACGTTATCTTGTTTCTCCTCATCACAGAGTGAGGAGCAGCCCTTGGGGTCTTCAGAAGAGAAGCACCCTCAAATCCCGCTGGGAACTCAGGCTGCAGACAGGGATGGCAGAGAAGGGCCCGAGGTGCCACAGCCCCAGGTCTGGGCTCCCAGCCAGCCAGCTTGGTGACCGAGGGTAGAAAAAGAGAAGTATTCACAGACAGTGACTCGTGCCCTTGCTTCATAAGCCTCACCATATTAACTTGCAAATACAGACAGATGTTTGGAATCGGCAATAGGTAGAAACATCTGAGTTTCAGGCCACTTCTGCCACTAGGGGGCTGTGAGACTCTGAGGAAGTTACGGGATGTCACCGGGTCTATTTCCTTCTCTACAAACGAAGGGAGTTGGCTAGATGATTGCCCAGTTTCTTCCACATCGAAAATGCTGCAAGTCTACTTTCTGGTTTCATTTATTTTTCAGTATATCTAGTTAGCAACCAGAAGCCACTTGTTTTATACGGTTTAACATTTTATTCCACCATTTTCTCTATGCCTTTTTGTTTTTCCATTTATAGTTGCTCCAATGAAAACACCAACAGAAAGTAACTGCACTTTGCCTTCTTTGTATTATAACTCTTAAAGTGAGAACGATACTGAGAAAGGAGAACAGCCAGTCATTTCTCATAAGCGGAGCAGGAGGAAGCAGCCTTGCTTCACCCACATGCAATTTCCAGAAGTACCGGCTGGGTAGGGGCTGGTGTGCTGTTTATGTCTGCTTAGTCCTTTTCTCTTGAACTCTGGAGAGAGCATTATTAAGTTATTCCTGATGTTGCCTAAGGTCATAAAAGTTGGTGTCTACCAACAAACACCTAGTTTAGGATGCTCCCCATTGGAGCTGGCTACCAGATTCTGACACTTTTCTGGGCTGTAAGGTGATATGACTGTTTTCAGCAGGTTTCCTGGGACCTCTTGACTTGATCCTAATAAACCAGCCTTCCAATGGCCCAGTCCAAATCAGATCACTGGTGGCCACAGCTGATGCATGGATGGCCTGCCACTACAGCACAAGTAGAAATGCCTGACACATAGCTAATTGCTCAACAGAGGGTTGCTTCCTTCCCCTCCCCTGGTAAGAGTTAGAGGAAACTGTGCAGGGTTTCTGCGGCCCAGACCTCTGCCCTCACACCCTCCAGCTATGTAAAAAATATCTGCCATCTAACTGCAGTGCTTTGCTTAGAGCTCAACTCACTGTTGGCTGAAGGACTGAGTAGATGACATTGGAGGAAGATCTCAACACTAAGAATCTATGAGTCTATGGATACATAACCTCCACTGTAGGAGCTCTCCCTTGTTTGGACCCTGCAGCAGTCAACTTTCAAATTGCACACAAGCAAGCAGCTATTGGTCTAAAAATTTTTGCTATGCTCTCTTACATGTTCACGAGTCTGCTGTACAAAAGGCCTGGCTGATTCCCAAACTTGTCTTCACCTCCGATAGTCTGTGCTGCCTCTAACAGCCTCTCCCTGTCTCCTGAACCGCACCTCCAGCTCCCCCTCTTTCAGGCCCATGTGGATAGGACCTGTGCCTGTGCAGAATCCTTTCATCTTTCTTCCAGCACTAGTATCTGACACTGGGCTTCAAAAGACTACTAGAAGGGCTGCTTAGAAACAGGTTGGCTTGGCTTGTGAAATAAACATACCTGGCACAGTATTTTCTTACCATCCGGCTTGGTAAAGGAATACGTTTCCCAAGAGGGGCAGACTGGCTCACTGTGTAGACTGAAGGAAGTGAAAGCAGTCTCGGTCTCTCCCATCCACCGACACCCACCAGCAATGCCAGGCGAAGGCACAGGCGGTCCTGGTGCCAGGCACTACAGCTGCTGGCCCTTACGGGCTTGCATGGGCAAAGGGTGTTGTCATGGAAGGGTCACCTTGCCATCAGCCCTATAAATTGAGCGTGATTGGAAATACTTGTGTCTCTATTCCATGATTTAATTTGTTTGGAATGTAACCACTTGGCAATGGGGGGAAAAAAAACCCAAACAGTATGGAAATTTTATTTCAAAGATTCAAAAAAGAATAAGGAAATACAAATCCATCTTACCTGACTTGGTCCCTAAGTAGAACATTGCACTCAGAGAAGGTTCTAGCAGCCTCCTAACCGTTTCCTCTCTCCTCAGACCCCTCTCCTTTTTCAACTACTGCTGCCACGGTGGTCTTTGCCTAGACTTGGCCATGCTGAGGTCTGATTCCTCACAGGGTATAGGGTTCCCTGACTGGGGCTGTTCGTGTAAAGAGGGAATCAGGGCAAGATATTCCTTAGTCTTTTATGTCCTTAGTCATCTTTTATTTATTTATTTATTTTATATTTCTTATAATTTTTTTAATACATATTTTAAAATTTATTACTTTCTTTTTTTTTTTCTTTTTCCCTGGAAAGCATGATCATGAGGAAACTTAGTCATCTTTCAAAATTCTATGTTTGGTTATCCAAACTATATCATGACCCCAAACAGAAACAATATATCTAAACCCTCAACCACAGAATCCACAGATATGAAAACCAGTGGGAAGCTGATTTACAATTGAGGTCACTGAGAACAGAAGCCTGAGAGAGTGAGCCCAGGGGCAGAACTGGGTCCACTTTGGCTCACTTCACTTCGCAGAGTGAGCTGCTCTGCTCCTCTTGGGCAAGTGAGCTGCTCTGCTCCTCTTGTGCCCCTACCCAACTAGATTCCAAAAATGTCCCCAAGCCATATATTATACCAGGTAGGTTTATTTCACAAGCCAAGCTGTTTCTAAATGAATCAACCCTCTATGTAGCTTTCTAAATGCAAGCATCCGATAAGTCATAAATTCCTGTAGGCCAGGGTCTCTTAACCTTGGCACTACTGACACTTTGGACTAGATATTTCTTTGCGGCAGGGGGCTGTCCTGTGCATTGTAGGAGGTTCAGCAGCATCCATGGCCCTTACTCAATAGATGCCAGTGGCACCACTTCCCCCAGAGATGACAACCAAAAATGCCTGCTGACATTGTTAAATGCTCCCTGGGCATGTGTGTGTTTGTGTGTGTGTGTGCAAAATTGGTCCTGGTTGAGAACCACGATTTAATCTAAGTGCAGAACTTCCATAATGTACACTGAGACACATCACCCTTCTCTCTGTAGGTGAAGGGACACATCAATGCTTGTCCTGTTGTCTGCACATGTGCTGTCCGCATCAATGGGATGCCTTCCAGTATATGTGTGTCAAGAACAATTTCAATTTTAAAACCCTACAGTTTTAACTCACATTTTGTTTCACCAAGTGCAAAATACAAGTACTGAAGTGATATTATTATGTTGTGGAAACAACAATGAAGAAGTGGGAAAGGAAAGAGCACTTCCTATCACTATTGTCATGATCCTGGCCCTTACAAATGCTGCTGGCATAGTGTGTACAAACATGCCTGTCCACCCTCCCCACCTCCATAGATACATGCACATGTACACACAGATGCAGAGGTTACCGTGTCCTCCAGCAGATGGAAGTTCAGTTCTCCAGGGTAATCTGTATAGACAGCATTTTAGCCATCTGAGCACCAGAAATGCCCAAGCAGAAGCCAACGTGAAAGTCATCGCTGGGGCCAGTGCATAGTGGGTCACCCTAGTGAGACCATCGGAGGGCTGGAGATGAATGCAGTGGCCTGAGAAAGTCTGAGGGTGCAGAGCCTTGGACTTGAGCGCCAGCTTGGTTTTTTGCACTTAGCACACTCTTGGCCCAGGGACTTAAAGTATCTGGGCCTCTGTTTTCTCATATGCTAATGAACAGTTTTATCAGAGGCACTTCCAACTCCTAACAGTCTAAGTTTCTAAGAATACAATGCAGAAAATGTCACATCCACCCACCCCACAATCCTTCTCCTTTCTAAATTAATCATTTCCGCTATTTCCACCTCAGATGATGGTCACTATTCTCAATTCTACAGAAACTGCAAAAAACTCACAGGATGTTCAATTACTTTCAAGAAAAGAGGACTAAGCTTGTCATCAGAAGTGATGACTTTTATGCCTATTTTTTTTGTCCAAGATTAAATCTCTATGGATAGCTAATGTTCCATTTTCAAAGAACTATTAAAAAAAAACCATCCAAGTTTATTCAAACTGTGTGCTGAAAGATGGAAAATACCAGTCCCACGGTACGTATGAAGTCACTGGCCTATTTATAGTCCTTGGTTCCAATCTAGGGATCATTTGACTCTACACCCCATGTAGAGATTTTCCATATATCATTTCCTTCTTCTGGATATGCTTCATAAACATGATCTGCTTCTGTAAACACCAAAGAAATAATATGGCAAATAGTACCAGGGGGGATGCGTAATAATTCAGGAAATGAAAGAGACCACTCTATCTCTAGCAGCGAGCTCAAAATCTCATTTTGAAAATTCTGTACAAACATTAATTGCTTCATGTTAACAGTAGTGACATGAGCCATATTTGCTTTTCCATCACAGGGAGTTGCATTAGAAGCCCCGTTTCATGCTTATACCCTGTAAAATGATCTCTTATTTATACAAGTTTATAACAGGGAGATTTAGGTATTGGAGCTGCATTTACTGAGCATATCAATTTTATGGAGGGAGGAAGTAGAAGAGGGAAGGGAAAGAGAAGAGGAGAAGGAACTACAGACATGAGGCAATGTCTATGCCTCAGGACCCCAGTTGATGTCTTCCAAGAGTCCCAGTCAGAGTGACAGCAATATGATAAAGGGATAGCAAAGAACTATAGGTGCACAGAGGAGGAGGACACTGTTAAATCATATCGTGGGTAGACAGAACAACAGCACCCAAAGTTGTTCACGTCGTAATCTCTAGAACCAGTGAACATATTTCCCTAGAAGGCAAAATACATTACAAGGTTGCAAATGCAATTAAGGTTGCTAATCAGCTGACCTTGAGATAGGGAAAGTGTCCTGAATTGTCTAGGCAGGCCAAATATAACAACCTCAGTTCTTAAGCATGAGAAAAAAAGAGGCAAAAGCGAGGGACATTGAGATACCATGTGAAAAGGACTTAATCTGCCATTGTTGGCTTTGAAGATGGAAGATGGGCTCTGAACCAAGGAATGTCAGTGGCCCCCGGAAGCTGGAAAAGGCAAACCCCAGAAAATGGAAAAAGATTCTCTTCCAGAGCCTCCAAGAAAGAACCCGGCAGTATTGACACTTTGATTTTAGCCCACCAAGATGCACATTGGATGTCTTGCCTATAGAAGGAGAACATAATAAATCTGTGCTGTTTTAAGCTACTAAATTTGTGGTAATTTATCATAGCAGCAATGGCAAACTAACACATATCAATTTAAAAATACTTTTAATAATTTTAGCTCTTGTCTACTTGACGCATCCGTTTTCATTCCTTGCCCCCATTTCCTCAAGCCCCAAAAGTCATTGCTAATTTGCACTGGGCTAAAATGAAAGAGATTGGCTTGCATCTCTGTGGTCCTACTGCATGACACCAAGCGAGCCCTACTTGACCATTTGCTGAAAGAACAAACGGATGGGTGATAAGTTTATAACATGGGAGAGTATACGCTTGGCCTTCTGGGTCGAAGATGGTCTTGCCAGGACCTCTCTGGACTGGCCATGATGAAGGCTGGACCCAACAGAAAGCACCCTGGTCTTTCTCCTTTTTTTTTGGTGAGATACTTCAACGTCTTAGGTGCTGGTTATGTCAGGACTCTCTTAGGCTTGAAGGGCTGGTGGGACAGTGGCACGATGCCGCATTATATGCACATTGCAGTTCATTTTCCTACAAAGTTGAAATTCTCATGACAGACCTTGACAATTTTCTGGCGTGTTCATTTTCCCTAGGCCACATAGCAAAGGGGAGAAAAATCCCACACTTTTTCCCACAAAGGATTAATCTTTTTAAATCCATAGAGTCATTTGAGTTTCTAATCCATAGGCGGTTTAAAGAAGGGTGGGAAAATATGCAAGATATTATTGCCTTTGCGCCAAAGGAAAGCCAACTCAGGTTCTCTAAAAAACAGGTGAGAAATAAATGTAGCCTCCTCCCCACTCTTACTCTTCTTCTCTCTCCCCTCTCCCAGGCATCCTGCAAGGCCTTCATAAAAGCAACTGCTGCAAGTGATGATCATAGAATCAAAACACAATACAATGACCACCAAGAAACCAAGAAACTTAAAGGGCATTTAGCGCTCATCTATACCTCAAAGTTTACAAATGAAGAAACAGAAGAACAAATAAACCATTAAATAATATTAAAAATCTCAACAAAAGGGAAACTGAGAAGAGTTAGTACAAAATTTCAGGTAAAATCAACCCCACAAAAGTCCTTTTTTCCCCTTGCTCAAAACAATATTTCTCAGGAAAAATGATTTCAACAACTTTCCCACCACAAAATAGGTTGTGAAAAGTATTAAATCTTAGGTTAATTTATATATAGATTACTCTGGTATGGAAGGGACAATCAATAGGCCTATAGGAAGAAATTTTTAAAATTTCCCCAAACTATAAGTAAATAACACAATTACTCCATTCATCTGGACTGATGTAAAACCTAAATTAAATAATATTTTAAGAGAAACATGATTTTATTATTTGCCAGCACTTGGAGTATCTCAAAAAGCTAACTGTGTTTATAATGACTGCCTTTCCATGGTCAGCTTAAATCAATTATATAAGAAAAAGTCAATAGTCAGCTAAGAGTTTAAAAAATTTTTAGTAAAACTAAAGTCAGAAAGAAATTTTCTTAATCTGGAAAAAAATTTTTCAAGCTAAAAGACAACAGTAAACTAATGGAGGCACTAGAGTGACATGTCCCAAATGTATTTGATTAAGAAATTTTTATTTACTTCTCTATTAATAACCTGCATGAGCACAGGATACATTCTAGTATAAGAGCCACTTGTCCTTAAAAATCTTGAACAAGACAAGGCTTTCTTTATATCACAAAGATTCTTTGGTACTGTTTTAGCAGATCAAGTTAATAAAGTAAGACAACAAACCAATTACAAAATATTGGTTAGGAGAAAAATTATAATTTATAGATAGATAATATGATTGCTACCCAGAATACCCAAGGATCAATCATGAACCTTGTAGAATAGTTTAGAAACACATAAAGTTGGTAGTTTACAAAATAAACTCACATTAATCAAGGTCTTACATGTATCCCCAGTCAAAAAATGTAATGAAAAAAAAAAAAATCCCATTCAAAATCAGGGGAAAAAAATCCTCCCAAAACATTAACAACAACAAAAAACTCCACGTAAGTTACACAGGAATATATTTAACTAAAAATAGATACAAAATCTACAAAGCAAATAAAAATCTACTGAGGAACATGAAAGATAATAAACATATGGACATTTCATCCTTAGAAGGGAAGATGTAATAGTTTAAGGATGCTATTTCTTCCTAAATCTATTAATAAATTTAATACGACTTAAACAAAAATCATAATAGAAATATTTTTACAGGTAATGACCTTATAACTCTAAAGTTCAATTAGAGGAATAAATGTAAACATAACCACCATAAAATTTTGAAAATTAAGAACACCATGGGAAGTCCCACATTATAAATTATTATAATTAAAACAAGGCATTACAAGCACAAAATTAAAAAATAAGAGCAAAGACAAAAGCCTTAAGGGAAACATTAATAAATTTGACTTTCTAAAAGCTTAGGTTAAAAAAAGGGAATAAGCAAAGTGAAAAGTCTGATTTAAGGCTAGAAACATTTGCAACAAAAATGCAAGGCCATTAATATATAAGTAGCACTTACAAAGAAGACAACAAAGGGTATTTGGAAATAATTCTCAAAAGAATACATATAAATTAATAAAAATCATCTGAAAAAAGTCAAACTTACAATAATGAAGCTGAATGCAGGTTAAAATGAAAACTAAGGTATTTTCACCTATCTAGCTGGCAAAATTTTTTTAAAGGAGTAATAGTGCTCAGTGTGAGTGAGGACTTGGGGAAATCCCCTAATCAGCTGGGGGGAGTCTAAGATGGAAGAACCATTTTGAAAGCTAATTTATTAATAGTGCTAAAATACTCAGACCCCTTAACTTGATTTCATGAGGTCACAGGCCAAGTCCCTTGTTCACTGCTGTGACACACCCTGCGAAACCCAAGCAGGTGCCCAGATTTATCTACTGAGGGAGAACATGTGGAGAAACAGGCATTGTGTGGCTGGCACAGTTGAAAACAAAGATACTGTTCTGGGCCATCTCGGTTCCGAATGCTTGTGGACCAGGTGACCTTGCTGAGGCTGGATTTGGATCAGTAAGTAGGAAGGGCAGGGATGTCTGTAAAGTTTCCTATTATAGGAGCAGATCGCTGGTTTACATTCTTCCTTCATGGAATGGAAGCCTGAGGTAAAGGGCTGCGTGGCCTGGTTCCCCAGATTCGGCCAGACTCTGCCTTGTGTACCAGCCACTATGTGTCCCCGTTAGGAATTCTGAGGGCCAAGGGATGCCACACTGAGACACGCTGCATATGCTCTGTGTGGCCACCTGGCTTCCGGTAAGACACCCTCTCCCTGGCTAGGTTAATCAGGATCTTTATCAGACTGTGTAGTTTCTTCCCACCCGTCTGTAAACTCACTTAACACAATCCAGGGCCTCCATAATCCAAAAGGACACACATTTAAAAATTAACAATAATTTTTAATGGAAGTATCCAATATGCAAAAATTGCTCAGAAATAAATGAATGAATAAAAAGTACAGAGGTGAACATCAATGCAACTTGAGTTGGCATACCCCAAATTCCAAAAGGAAATGGAAGGTTTTTCTATGATTTTCTTTAAAATGCATGCAGTGCAAAGCTGGACGCTGCCTGCCCGCCTGCCCACTTCCACCCTCCCCCATCTTGCTGTCTTCAAGACACATGCTGTCACCCCATTCTAATGCACTCTGTGTCCTTAGAGGAGATGACATTCCATTCTCCCCCAGGAGAACTCCATTGGCCCAGGAAGAGCAGCTAGAATGTATAAAGGCAGAGACAGGCAGGAAGGAGGGGTTCTTGAAGCCCAATATAGTTTCCTTCAACTAATCAGCACTAAGAGATAGTAAAGCTATGATAAGAAATTTGTAACTTTTATTTAATATGATGGAAAGCTAAGAAAGTATTTTCTCTTTTTTTTTTTTTTTTTTTTTTTTTTTGAGACAGAGTCTCGCTTTTGTTGCCCAGGCTAGAGTGAGTGCCATGGCGTCAGCCTAGCTCACAGCAACCTCAAACTCCTGGGCTCCAGTGATCCTTCTGCCTCAGCCTCTCGGGTAGCTGGGACTACAGGCATGCGCCACCATGCCCGGCTAATTTTTTATATATATCTGTTGGCCAATTAATTTCTTTCTATTTATAGTAGAGACGGGGTCTCGCTCTTGCTCAGGCTGGTTTTGAACTCCTGACCTTGAGCAATCCGCCCGCCTCGGCCTCCCAAGAGCTAGGATTACAGGCGTGAGCCACAGCGCCCGGCCTAGTATTTTCTCTTTTTAGGCATGAGATTTTTTTTTTTTTTAAAGGGTCTTCAATGCATAAAAGTTAGATTTCCTTTTCCCATAGAATTTCACTTCCTTTTGAAAAAAACATGTCACCTGGAATACTCAATACTAGAAACTGCCTTGGAGGGAGAACAGGGTCCCAAGCCATTTGCAATTCCAAACTTTGAGCAGTATCCTAGTATGGAGACGGTGGTAGTAATACTGGTCCTCTCAGTAAGCATTGAGTTCTACCCGGTCTGCCAAGTCCCTATTCTCTTGGGCTTGAATTCCCTTGTGTGTGTGTGTGTGTGTGTGTGTGTGTGTGTATGTGTGTGTGTGTTGGGGGGGGAGGATCCAGCAACAATAATAGCAATTTAATATTTGTGTAGCCACAATTCACAACTGCAAAGCTGTGGAAACAACCCAAGTGCCCATCAATTCATGAGTAGATTAATAAAATGTGGTATATGTATACCATGGAGCACTATTCGGCTTTAAGAAACAATGGCGATATAGCACCTCTTATATATTCCTGGATAGAGCTGGAACCCATTCTACTAAGTGAAGCATCTCAAGAATGGAAAAACAAGCACCACATGTACTCATCAGCAAATTGGTATTAACAGATCAATACCTAAGTGGACATATAGGAATAACATTTATCGGGTATCAGGCAGGTGGGAGAGGGGAGGAGGGGATAGGTATAAACAAACTCAACGAGTAAGATGTGCAACATTTGGGGGATGGGCGCGCTTGAAGCTCTAACTCTAGGGGGGATGGGGGGATGGGCAATATATGTAACCTTAACACTTGTACCCCCATAATATGCTGAAATAAAAAAAATATTTGTGTAGCCAATTACCATCTTCCTAGTGCCTTCTCATACAACATCAGATTTAATACTCAAGTCACACCATAGTATCACTACGTTCAGACATTCAGCGTCTTACTCGAGGTTGAGCTCATCAGTGGCACAGCCAGCCTGATGGCCACAGATGCCCCTCTCAGGCCACTGCTGGGGAGGAAGGAAGAAAGGGTGTAAGGGCCCGTGTCCTGTGTGCGCTCATCACTGCCTGCCTTTGGGTCCCGAGTGTACCTTTAAAGTCTATACTCTTCTACAATTTTGTGAGGGAGACAGTTGCCTTTAAACCTGCTAGGTTATTGTCCCTCTCACCCTCTTTGATACAGCAAACCTGAACGATCATGGATCCTGGTTCTTTCGTGTTACCAGGAAAAGGGTGTTTGCTGTGCTGCTGAGCTAGAGCAACCGGCTGCCAGCCAATCCCAAAGCCCGATGTCTCTGACAGTTACTGTCATGTATCTAGGGGCAGCCTTTAATCGGGCCAACGTCTGGAAAGAATAGAACCTTTAAGTGACAGGGCTGGGGAAAGGACTGCCTTTTAAAATTCATTCTGATGTTCTTTCAGCAATGGCTGATCGTAAGCCATCTGTAGCGTCTAGACAAGGGGACTAACGATGCCATGTCTTTAAGAGCCACCTTTCCAATGCCCATACAATAACCCATGACATAGATAACCACTGCCACCTTTGAAACAGAAAAAGCCAAGGGAACGGGACTGACCTCTTTCAAAGGGTGCTTTCTGGGATCCAAATATCCAAAGTACAAACGCTACCCCTCTTCTTCTACCCCCATTGCTCCCACATGTCTCACCTCTAGGTGCAGAACTGGAACTGTAGGCTCAAGAACATATCTCTTTGGAAAGTCTATAAAAATTTTAGAGTTAAGAAGGAAAAAGTGATTCATCTCTTGAACGCTGTGTGCCAGGCACCGTGTGGGACCCTCTGGATGACAAGGTGATTGGGCAAGGCCCCTGCTCTCCAGCCGCTCACGGTGCAGTGGGCAGGACACACCTGCCAGAGATTATTACAAAACAAAGTCACCTGTGATGTAACAGAGGTAAGTGCAGGGTGCTGAGGAGGCCTGGGAAGGGTGACTGACAGTCACTGCCTGGGAAGGTGGGCCATGGCAGAGCTCTTTCTGGAATGAAGACATCACAGAGCAATCAGGTTGTGCAGAAGGGAATTGGGGTAGAAAAGAGAATGGGAAGACGGTGAGGCATTCAGGGTGGCCAGAGTTAGGTGTGTGTCCAAGATGATGGCAGCAGATGGACCAAGACGCTGACACTGGGGACAGGCTGTGGAAGACTTAGACGCTGTGCACTGGGTCTGGACTGTTCCCTGTGGGTGACAGAAGCCAGTGGAAGATGATGAGGCAATGACTTGGCCAGCTTTGTTTGCTTTAGCAATATAACTCTGTGGAAAGAGGTCTTAGGGGTAAAATCAAAATATGGATGTTCCCCACCCCCGGGTGGAGGTGGCCTTGCTAAACTAGCTAGCAGAGAAAGACACTCAACACATAATTGCCCCTTTGAAGAGAAAAACTCATAAAACAACTGCCCTTTTGTTTGATCAACCACCTGTGACTTGACTCATTGTCTGTAAGATTAAAATTGTTTTATTTGAGAGTTTCATTTTCACAGGTTTTGAGAGCCTGAGTGGACAACAGGGGTGCAAACTCCCCCCAGCTCTCAGCAGACCCAGGTTCCAAGGACTCTGATAAAGTCAGCCTCGCAGAGAAAAGAGAAAGAAAATGAAAAAGCAAACACAGCCGCTCCACAGCCGCTTCTGTTATCAGTCTACAGCAAAGAAAAACAGCCATTTTTACTGTTTAAAAACACAAAGCCACTTCTCCTCAGCTACCAGGCACTTCCATTCCTTCCTTCATGAGCTGTGGCCACTCCCTCCTTTTCTCTCCTACTCTCTCTCCCAGGCCCCCATCTCTTTCTTTCTGAGAAAGCAAACTAAACATTTTACGTCTTTATATCCTAATCTTTGTGTGAGAACTCTTTCTCAACCCGCACTGTGAGCTCCCCGTGAGTCCCCACCCTAACACGGGGGCCTCCCTTCTCCATCCATCCCACCAATTCCTGTGGATCTGCAGCTCGACACGTTGAAACTGAACCCCAGACCTCTCCCCCTTGAGCTCTGAATCCACACTTCTGAGCACCTACTTCATTTACCCCTTCAATGGCTGACTGACTTTCCCAAACCAATACGTCCAAATTGGGAGACTTGACTTTCCCTCCCCATCCCTCTCCATCACCACAAATGGCCGCGCCATCCATGTGGGTTCTCATGCTAGAATCCTAGATCATCAATCTTCTCTACCACACCTCAGCCCCACATCCAACCACGGCCCCATCCAGTCAGTATCGACTCTGAAATGGATCTTGAACTTGTTTTCTTCTTTCTCCTCCTAAGTCCACAGCCTAGGATGCTGCCTCCTTTTCTAACCCAGAGTTTCTCAACTTGGCAGCACTGACACTTGGGGCCAATGAGTCCTTGTTGTGGGGGCTGTCTTGTGCCTTGTGGGCTGTGCAGCAGGGTCCCTGGCCTCCCACCAGATGCCAGTAGCAGCACCCCTCCCCGCAGTTGTGACAGCATTGCTTCATGTGTCCTGGGGGACAGAGCCAGCCCCAGGTGGGAATCACGGCTCTGAGTCTATCTGCCCACTCTTCCTGGCTCAGAGCCCTCCGCCCTGCCTCCAGAGCTTGGCAAAGGCCTTCTCACTCTTTCTTCCACTCTTCTCTTGGCTGCCTCCTCACACTGATGATCCCAGCGGAGAGGGTCTCCTGAATACCTGATCTTAAAGGCAGCACCTCTGCCTGTCTTCATTTTCATCACAGCACTTTTCAAGTTGGCCATTATTTGATTACATTTGCCTTTTCTGGTTTGTCTGTATCTCAACAATGAGAGCATTATTAGGGCAGGGACTATGTACGTACTGGCCTCTCTTCTACCCTCAAGGCCTAGCACAGTGCCAAGCTAAATAAATATTCGTCAACTGAAGAAATGAATGAGTACAAGGACATATAAACGCGTGTCTTAGATTCCGGGCACTACCCATGCCCATAAAAAAACAACAAAAGGTCACAATATGACAGCTGTGCTCCGGAGAATTAGAATGTTCCCCAGACAGCCCATAGTTTAGCTCGGTGCTCAATAACCAAATAAATGCTCCCTGATCCACGATGTAAAGCAGACGGCAGCACATCTCGGATGAGTGGAAATCACTGGCATAACAGAAAGAATAGCTTATCATCTCCACTGGGAAAAAACTACAGCAGGACCATGTGAATAGTTTAAAATTTTCCTTGTTATTGAACCCAATTTGTGCCCCTGGGTGTCTGCGTGTATGTGCATGTCAGAGGTTGTGCAAAACAGATAAAGGAAAACGGAGAATCTTAATTTTACAGCCCCCACCGAGACCACAAACCACGTTCTTTCCATTCCCTCCTCAATGACATCTGAAGGGCAGTAGCTTTCCTGCAGAAGACTGAGATGCCTCAGTGTCCTTTCTCTGGTATAAGTCGGCAACACAGGACCGACAGTGGACTGAACTTTCCAGAAAATACAGGTGTTTGATTGGGGACAACTTGATTCCCGCAGGGAAAAATAACTTTCAAAATAGTCACCTTCCTACCCAATGCTTTCTTTACCAGATTGTGTTTTGCTATTGAGCAGATTATTAGTGAGTTATTACACCTTCCGTGACAGTCTACAGAACTGTCTGACAGGTAGGTTTTAAAATGTGTTCTCCTAATTTGACAATTCAAAATATGTCACCCCTGCCAAGCAGATCTCATCCCTTACCGTCAATTTTGAGTTCTGCACTCAAGAATAATTTTTGAAATGATTGCTTTAGTCATCTTCTTATTTCCAGTGTTCTGCACAGTGCCCAAGGGATCTATTTGTTTTTCATTTTGAAATTACTATGTACTTTCTAGATAAAGGTATTCTTGAGGCTACAGTTCAGATTCTGCATTCAGATGTGAGACACATTTTGGACGAATAAGGTTGGATTTTGAACCATTGCACTAAGGAAAATATGTTTTTAAATTGTTCAATTCTATTAATTTTTTTTCTCATTCTAAAATGGCTTGGTTGCTCAGACAACACTGCAGTAGACGGAGTCTGGAGAGAGACAATTGGGGTTAAAATCCCAGACTTATCCTACCACTTACTTGCTCTGTGCCCTGGAGAAGGTTACTTAACCTCTCTGTACCTCAGTTTTCCCACCTGTAAAACGGGAACGATGATATCACCTCCTAGGGTTGTTAAGACGATGAAATGAATTGATAATTCTAATGTGCTTAGAATGGTAGCTGATATACATCAAGCACTTGATTAATGTTAGCTCTTATTATTTGCATAGCTTTCAAAATTGCTTCTGATTGGTGATAATTATTCTATAATTCGCCGAATAGGTTTCTGGCTAGAATAAACTTAATGAATTTGATAAATAAGTTTCTTCCAACAGCCAATGACTCTAACTCCATAAACAGCAAACATATTGAATAAGCACATTGTATATTCCCTGTGAGTGTTAAGTAGATTTAAGACTAAAACCTAATTTACACTGCTGGTCTTCTTTTCCCAAATCCAGAATAGAAAATTTCAGAATTTAAAATTCTTATGTTCTTTTTCTAAATAAGACAGAAGAATGGCCAACAAACATATGAAAAAATGCTCATCATCTCTAATCATCAGGGAAATGCAAATCAAAACTACAATGAGATATCACTTAACTCCAGTGAGAATGGCCTTTATCAAAAAGTCTCCAAATAACAAATGCTGGCATGGATGCGGAGAGAGAGGAACACTCCTACACTGCTGGTGGGACTGCAAATTAGTTCAACCTCTGTGGAAAGCAATATGGAGATACCTTAAAGCGATACAAGTGAATCTACCATTTGATCCAGCAATCCCATTGCTGGGCATCTACCCAAAAGATCCAATGACACTCTACAAAAAAGACACCTGCATTCGAATGTTTATAGCAGCACAATTCATAATTGCAAGGCTGTGGAAACAGCCCAAGTGCCCATCAACCCAAGAATGGATTAATAAAATGTGGTATATGTATACTATGGAGTACTATTCAGCTCTAAGAAACAATGGTGATATAGCACATCTTATATTTTCCTGGTTAGAGCTGGAACCCGTACTACTAAGTGAAGTATCCCAAGAATGGAAAAACAAGCACCACATATACTCACCAGCAAACTGGTATTAACTGAGTAGCACCTAAGTGGACACATAGGTACTACAGTAATAGGGTATTGGGCAGGTGGGAGGGGGGAAGGGGGCAGGTATATACATACATAATGAGTGAGATGTGCACCATCTGGGGGATGGTCATGCTGGAAACTCAGACTTGTGGGGGGAGGGGGGAAAGGGCATTTATTGAAACCTTAAAATCTTTACCCCCATAATATGCCAAAATAAAAAAAAAATTTATGTTCTTATGCAACTTGTTAAGAGCCACCTTTTACAATCTTTGTTAAGTGCTCAGGCAAAGGATGGGGAGGCAGTGGTAAAGGTGGACAAGGTGCCTGCTGGCTGGACCAGAACTCTGTTGGCCAAGCTGTGCAGGGAGGCATGCAGATTGCTTGCTTATGTTAAGCCTTTTAATTAGAAAACAAAATCATTGTTGTATCCTGAGAGTAGGAACCACAGCTCAGGAGGCCCAACTAGCTGCAGAAACACTGAACGCCCTGGCCTCCTGGCCTGCCACATGCTCCAAACTCAACAACACTGGGTGGTTGTTGCCCCTGAAGGAAGCCATGCAATCAGGTTTGGGTTTAGAATATTATCTCCCTATAGTTAGTGTTTTAGGGACACCAAAGTGACATTTATTGGAATTAGGAACCGAAAGATGGAGTGCCCACACTTAATCAGAAGGCAGAAGTATAGCAAACCTTGGTAGCTTCACATACAGATGCCCCCTCCAAAGGGAATGGTGAAAGAGGTCACTTAAAAATGAACCATTCATATACATACATAATGAGTGAGATGTGCACCATCTGGGGGATGGTCATGCTGGAGACTCAAACTTGTGGGGGGAGTAGGGGAATGGGCATTTATTGAAACCTTAAAATCTGTACCCCCATAATATGCCAAAAAAAAGAAAAATTAACCATTCAGAACAACAACAGACTGATAAGAGAGCTGGCTCGCTCAGTGGTTTTAATCTGAAGCTGTCAACTGTCTTTACTTAACTATCAGTAATGTCTTGCTTAAGAGTCATAAAGGCAGATTTGAGATCACTTGCTTTAGTACTTAGCAAGGAGGAAGACAAGCACAGGTGACACTATGCAGAAGCTGAGGAGTTTGGAGGGCTGATCTGCACAGGGGGTGCGTGGTGATGGTATATGATTACTATGCTTCTGAATCTAATGGAATTATTTAAAAATGTCCCCTGTCTAAATGATGCAGCTCACTTCCCTGCCACTTAATTTTTATAACACAGCAGCAGTCTACCAGTAGGACCACATCTTTTTCTCTGATTTTCAATGCCACTGTCATTGGGAAGGACCCAGCATCCTGCCCCAGCACTCACAGCCCACCTCCCATGCCCCAAACCTGACTGCAGCAACAGCAGGAGGCTAAGTAACCCTTCTTGCCAGTAGCCCAGAGCTCCCTCCTCACAGAACTATCTGGAAATCAGAGGCTGACAGTGTGCTCTTGCTAATCAAAACAGTGACTTCACTCATTAGTATTCTCGATTTGCTCACATCTGTTAAATTGTTTGATCCTCACAGTACTATGAGCCAGATAGGTTAAGTATTAATTACATTTTATCAACAAGAAACATTTTAAGATTCAGACCAATTAGGAAAAATGCCTATAAACTAGTATCCGGAAGAGCTGGACTCACATCCACCTTTCTCTTAAAAAGGCAGTTTCCTTTGGGCAAGGTTTTCCAGCCTTTGCTCTAACAACATTTAGATCATTCTTTGCTTTGGGGATTTGTCCTGTGTATTATAAAATGCAGCATCCCAACCAGGCATAGCAGTTCACACCTGGCCTCCCAGCACTTTGGGAGGCTAATGTTGGGAGGATTGTTTGAGCCCAGGAGTTCAAGACTAGCCTGAGTAACACAGCAAGACCTTGTCTCTACAAAATATTAAAAAAAACAAAATTAGCTGGATGTGGTGGTGTGCGCCTGTAGTCCCAGCTACTCAAGAGTCTGAGGCAGGAAGATCACTTAAGCCCAGGAGTTTGATGGTGCAGTGAGCTATGATGGTGCCACTGCACTCTAGCATGGGCAATAGAGTGAGACCCTATCTCTTAAAAAAAATAAAGATATATCATCCTAGGAACCAATATCACCAGCCCACACATTGTGACAACCAAAAATGTCTTACACATTGCCAAATGTTCCCTGGTTGAGAAACATTGGGTTTGGGTTGTTTGGATTAAAGTGAATCAGGAAGAACACTTAGAATGCCAAAGGGTCATTCATTATCATGGTGACAATTGCTATTCATGACAATTGCTGCTCAGCATAAACAAGTTTGCTTGTTTTACGGAAGTGGTGGCTTCCTAGAATCTGAAGGAAAAGAATAGTGGTCAGGGCATAGAACACATGCTGCCCCTACTTCCCTCCCAAATTCTGAAATGTTATTTATTCAATTTTTGAATAGGTTATACGTTCACATGGTTCAAAATTAAATATGCATGAAAAGGCATATGCAGAGAAACATCCCCCAACTCAAGATCTCACTACCCAATTCTCCCTAGAGGCAGCCAATATTACTGGTTACCTGTGTCTTCCCAGAGACATTTTATAAAAGAGCTTGTATTTAAATAAATGCTTCCTTTTACATCAAAGTGTCTCTGAGCCATTACCTTACTCATGTTTAAAAAGCAATAAAAGGCCTTTTTCCTTGTAATGTGGTCAGGGCCAGGTATAATTCCTTCATCCCTCATCGCTGCCTGCTTCCACTGACAAAAAAAAAAAAAAAAAAACTGTCTCAGACACTGGAATGAAGTGACAACCAAGGTCTTAAAAAATAAAACAAAACAAAATGGGGAAAAACTGGGGCACTTGGGCCAAGGACCCCATGGGTATCCTAGTCTGGTTGGCTGGTTTCCTACTGGAGCCTTCTGAGTGCTGTCAGCACGTGTGCCTGCCATGGCGGAAATGCGATAGAGACACAGCACACTGCGGTCAGGCTGTTGGCGGCACAGGCAGGTGACCTCTGCCCCCACAGCAGCCTGCGGTCATCAAAACCTGACTCTGCCAGTGGAGGCTTGTTATGGGCAGGCTCAGGAAGGAGAAAGAAGCAGAAGAGGGAAGGGTGAGAGCCTGGAATGACAGCCTTAGAGTGCAGGGGAAGACAGGGAGAAGGAGAATGGCTGTGAACATTTCCACGCCCGTCCCTGCCCAGGTGGTTGGGAAACTCTGGTCTATTCCAATGGACAAATCACAAGAGGAGGACAGCATTTGGCTGGAGATTCTAGCCATCTCCCTGACGAAGAACTGCTAGGTGACCTGGCATCTGTATTGGAACCACCATGACTTCTGTTCGTTTTGGAAGGGTAGGGGGTGGGCTGGGCTATTTCTTCACATATAAAACAGAGAGCACTTGGAACTCTGACATCAGTATTTCACTGGAGTTTAAACAATCCTCCTCCAGGTCAGCTCATGCCCTGGTTCCTGTTTCCTTCTGTGTCTCTCACATTGTTAAATAAACCACCAAAACCCAAAAACAACACAATGCTCTTTCCCAGACTTCTCTAGTTCCATTGCTGGCAGAAATATGCTGGTAGTCAGTCTGATTGGAAAATTTCAGGTCAGTCTTCACCGTGATTTTCTTTTCAAAAATATTCCCCACTTTTCCTATGCAACTATGCACCCAACTTTGTTGCTCAACTAACACAAAAGCCTCCTTGCATCATCTCCCCTGACCCCATGTGGCATGCGTTCTGCCACTAGGTTTGCACAGTCATTGCATCCTGTCACTACCCTAATGTCATGGCACCTCACTGCCTACAACTACTGTCCAACATGGTAGCCATCGGCCACGTGTGCTCATTGAAATTTAAATTTGACACACATTAAGATGAAAAATTCAGGTCCTGGGACACACCGGCTACATTTCAAATGCCCAACAGCCACACATAGCTTGTGGCTACAGCACGAGCGCAGATTACAGAACATTTCCATCCTTGTAGGAAGTGCCACTGGATAACACTGACCTGGAACATAAAACTCAAACTCCTCAAACCAGCACCCCAGGCTAGCTGTCTTTTAGAGCCAGCCCACACTTCCAAAGTTGCCTGCTACTTTCCCCAAACACTGACACCTAGCTTTGCTCAGGCCAGCCTGTCTTGTACCTCCAGCAATCATGCTCACCCCGGTTCTGTGCTTGTGATCTTCGGACTTCCCAGCATCGAGACAAATGAGAAGGTAGATCTGAAGGCACAGTCACTAAGAAAGTGGGATTTTCTGTCATGGCAAAAAGCAATGAGGCATCTATGAAATTTTTATCCCAGCAAAATGCTCTGCTATCTAACAAGCCTGGGAAAGGGCCCTTTTCCCAGAAGACTGTAATGAGTCTCGAGCTCGTCAAGACTTGCAAGATGATGAAATGAAATATCACTTGTCTTGGCACTTACTCAATACCGATTGGGGTCATTATTTAATTTTTTCACATATTTTTCTCCCAGATAAATTGTGAGGTCATGGGAAGCACAGACAAGCTGCTACATGCATTTCTTCTGCATCTTCCTCTTTGCTATCTCACTTTTCTACACCAAAAAGGGGGGGGGGGAGAGAGAGGGGGGGTCAAAGGTTGCAAAGTGGCTACTACCTGTGGGCCAGATATGGTTCATAGGTGTGTTGTTTTGTCCACAGTGTATTTTTAAAAACTTCTGAGTTAGTTGCTGATATTTAAAAATTGGATTTCATATCAAAATTCTTATTTCTGGTTCCATAAAAACAATCAGAATATCTAGCAACCCTGGGTGAGCCTTCCTGCGTAGCTCTGTCGTTTGGAACTGAGTGTCAGCGTCCCCCTTAAAGGAGGCGTGTATCTCCTGGTCACCATGACTCCCTGGTTATTTCGCTTTTTTTTACCTGCCCAGTCCCGGAAGGCTTCTGCATTTATAACTCTCATGGAAGACACTCAATAAATTAACTGAGAATGGAAATACTACACTGTGTAAATACAGTCAGGCAGCCTTTAATGCCTGTCCTAATGGGCAGCATGTTTGTTTTAAGCAGCTAAAAATCAAACTTCCTATTTTAGCCATTAGCTGAAGACATTAACCTCAAGGACCAATTTTAGCTATTTCTTCCCAGGCTTGCCAAGAACTGATAATGGATTAGGGAAATGGTCAACTGCAAGAACAAAAAGCAGTCAGCCTAAACAATCACATGAGAATAATTGAGACGGAGAGAGTATAAAATTGTTCCATGAACACTGAGTGCTCCCTAAAAGCACGTGGAAATCATAGCACTCATGATGATGAGTGTTTCTGGCAGCTGCCCAGTAAATCTGGGGTTTAATACAGAAAGCCCAAGCCTGCTGCTTAACTCTAACTGATATTGGTTTCTCCTCTTTTGAACAAACCTCATTATAGTCCACAGTGTTCTAAAATTGCATTCATGTCTTGCCTCCCCCACCCAACTGTAAGTTGCTTATAAACTCCTTTGTTATCTTTCTCATTCCTAGGGCAGTAGATCAGTGGATCCCTAACCTGGGATGCATGGATTGGCTTCAGTTACAGGCAAAAATGCAATGAGTCATTAAAGCTTCTTAAACAGGTGCATACCCTGCAGTCAGGGCCTCAGGACTGGGAAAGAAATTTAAGTTATTTGTAAAGGGACATAGTTCATGAAATGCATGATGGCCTTGATGACATTTATCTAGTCTGTTTGCTATCATTTCCAGTTTGCCATTTGTGCATTTGCAAAGCACAGTTTTCATGCTTTCATTAAAGTCTGGGTGAAAATGTTAAGCTACACAGGGCAACACATGCGTCGTGTGTAGACACTAAGTGAATAGGAAGAAAAACTGTCAGTCTTTGAGACCATTAGTCCAATCAGGTATAAGCACACTACACACAATATTTTTTTTTTTTTTTTTGAGACAGAGTCTCGCTTGTTGCCCAGGCTAGAGTGAGTGCCATGGCGTCAGCCTAGCTCACAGCAACCTCAAACTCCTGGGCTCAAGTGATCCTCCTGCCTCAGCCTCCCAAGTAGCTGGGACTACAGGCATGCACCACCATGCCCGGCTAACTTTATATATATATTAGTTGGCCAATTAATTTCTTTCTATTTATAGTAGAGACGGGGTCTGGCTCTTGCTCAGGCTGGTTTCGAACTCCTGACCTTGAGCAATCCGCCCACCTCAGCCTCCCAGAGTGCTAGGATTACAGGCATGAGCCACCGCGCCCGGCTTACACACAATATTTAGTCAATACTATTCCACCTGTTCTGAAAGGATACTGCAGATTCTTCCGGATGCTTTCAAATCAAGATTCATTAAATTTGAACATTCTCCTTCTCTATGAATAACTTAATGATTCTTTCAGAATAGGAAATGTGGTTAGTTTGACATAAATTACATCCTTATAAATTTTTCCAGGTTTGCAAAAAGACGTTTCTTTTCTATGTGTACAAGCCATATATTTAATTATAATGCTCAAATTATGCCAGGGAACAATGTCTCACTTATATTCTGGTTTCTAGAATGTACCTTTTCCTCATTTTTGATAATAGGACCATTAATTGTTTATTTCTTGCTTTTTGGCAATTTTCTCATTCTCAAACATGTTCAAAGCTCACATTTAGTGGTTTCCCTAGCTTCAAGTTCTTTAATCTGGGAAATGGTTTATCTGGGCCTAGAGATAAACACTTTTGAAATAGCAAATGTGACTCTTACTATCAGCTTTCCTAACTCTGCCATTAACACCTTCTCCTGTTTGAAGATCAGTCTGCTTAATGGAGAAGAATTAACTTGAATAATTCAGTTGAGCTTTTATTTGTTAGTAAAGTAATACTTTCTCTAAGAGATCCCTTCTTCTTGCTGTACATATCAACACCATGTTTATTGAGGGCTAAAGTTCTAGGTGCTGTGCCGGGGGTTTTTTGTTGCTTTTTTAGAGAGGTTGCATACCTCTCCCTCTATCGCTTATATTCCTTTGAAAATCAGAGATTATTAAAAAGACACCTATACTAACTCACATTAAAAAAATTTATCTGTGTTTTTTTTTTTTCTGGTCCTTTAAGTTTCCTGCATCTTCTCTTATTTATCAGCATTATTTGCTACCACGGAATCTGATTTCTCGATTTTATAACTTTCCCAACATTGCTATGTTAAATATCCTGTTAGAGATATTAATCATAGACTCATACCGATAATATTATTGACAACTCACTTTACTAAATTCTTGGGCAGGGCACACTTAGCAAACTCCAAGATGTCATGGTCACATTTTTTCCTATAACTCTTGCATCATGAAGGAGCTCCTGTAGGTCAGAATTTAGTCAAAAGCTGCAGTGCATATTGATGCTGATTGAGAATGCTGCCTGAAACTGATCTGCGGTAATAACAGACTGGCAAGTGAATCATCTCTATGTTGGTCTTGTGCTCAACTGAATTTACACAGAGTCTTGGGTAAATGAGTTGGGATTTGGTTTTCTATCTGTGTCTAAAATAATAATAATAATAATAATAATAGCATATTGTTGCCTTTGGCCAGATGCACAGATTTTATAAGATGTAAGGTGTCACTTCTGAGCTCTTGAATCTTCACCCTACTTTTCCCCAACTACACCATCACCTTGGATGACAACCTCCCTGTTTATATTTCAAGGTTTGGATGAGTTAGAAAGTCAGATAAAAAAGATATACCAGGAAAAAGGGCATATTCTCCTGCAAGAAAAGGGAACATCATGTCAGTTCCATGGCCTGAATATGTGGGTCAGACCAGTTCATGTACTTTATGACTGAATTGCTTGCCAGCTAGCTATTAAAGGAAAAGGAAAAAGGAAGAGTTAAAATATAATAAAGCTGCAAGACACAAACCTCCTACTCCCAAGAGGGCAGAAGAACAACTTTTAAAAGCTAAAATATATAGTCAATTTATAATCAGGAGTAGCAGAGCTTGGGAATATATTTCATCCAGAAATGTTTCTGAACATTAGCTTGGTTGCTCGGAGCTAAGAATTTATCAAAGTCAAAGGATGGAAGGCAAGATACATTGAGAAATCTGGAAAAGAGATTTTCGGGAAATGGGCGAAAGACATGAAATCTGAGAGGCTTACAAAAGGGGGAGAGATGAAGAGCATTTCACATTTAAAACTTTTTAAAATACAAAGGCAAAATCTTTAAAATTTTGGTGGACAGTAGTGAATCAAGTAAAGGATTCATATACTATACAAAGAACACTGCACACCTTTAAGAGCCTTCTTTTTAGGAATAATAAGGGTCTTCAAATAACTACCTGCCCTCAATATTCCATACTGAAGTTACTGTGATAGGTGGACAAATGGCCCCAAAGATGCCCATGCCCTAATCCTTGGGACCTGTGAATATATTATGTTATCCAGCGACAAGGATAGGTTGTAGAGGAAATTAAGATTGCTAATATATTAATAAAAGAAATTGTCCTGAATTACCCAGGAGGGCTCAATGTAATCACACAGTCCCTTTAAAGTGTCAGGGTGATACAGTCTGAGAAAGACTCAACCAGCCACGCTGGTTTTTAGGGTAGAAGGAAGCCATGATACTGGGTTTGCAAGTAGTCTCCGGAAACTGAATAAGACAAGGAAATGGACTCTCCCCTAGAACCTCCAAAAAAGAATGCATCTCCGTAGATACTTGGATCTTGGCCTAGCGGGACCCATGCCAGACTTCTGACCTACAGAACTACACCATGGTGCATTTGTCATGTGGGTTGTTTACAGCACTAAGTTTGTAGTAATCAGTTACAGCAGCAACAGGAAAAACCAAGACAGTAACTTATAACTGCTTTGGAAAAAGAAAAGGCTGATGACAATATTGACAAGCCGAATAATAAAATAGTGTTCCTCTTTCTGAGTTGAAGAAAGAAAAGAATACACTCCTGTACCTTTTTATAGGTTTTTTCTTCGTTTTGTTTCCCAGGTGCTGCATCTCCATTTTCAGCAGCAGACGACATCTACAAAAGAAAAACATTCCCATTTGAATTTAGACTCCACTCTGAAATACAATACGTTAATAATATTGTTAACGGAAGGATCTATTTTGGTTAACTATGTTTTTGTTGTTATTACTGTTGTTTCTAAGAAAAGAAGAAAGAAGTTCTCAGAATACTAAAAAAAAAAAATCTGTGTTCCCAATCTTTCCAAAGTAAATCTTTACTTGTAAATTATTTTGGCAGTAGTCTTTACTTCATATCCTCTGAGAAAGATGCTGTGGAAGTCCAAGCCTATTTCATGTGTATAAGTTTCTTTCTGCAAAGCCTTTTCAAAATTTTCCCTTCTGGTTATAAATGCTTACTATAAAGATATCTGGAAAGTAACAAAAAATATTAATCATAACAAAACAATTACTCTCAAATCTACTGCCTGTGGGCAACTCCAATATTCATGTATTGACGTAAATGTCCAAATATTCAAATTTGGCATAATTTGTTCCTGCCTTTTGTTTTATATATTTTCATATGAAAAATATTATGATACTATCTTACCAGTATTTTTTACTGAACATTTATGCAATAAACATTTTCCCATTTGATTACAAAAATCTCATTGCAAGACTAATAATTTTTTTTGGTTGCAAGATATACCTCTGTGTGCTAATATTTTAGTTAATGCTAATATTCAAGAATGGCTGAGGCAGTTCAAGGGTTTTGCTCCTGCAAATAGTACAGCAATCATTATTTTGTACTTCATCTAATTTCAATGCTTTCTTAGACTAGATTCCTGGAATTACTAGGGCATAACAGGGCTTTTAAAAAAATTTAAAGCTATTATTCCATATTGGTAAATTTCTTTCCAGAAGAATATACCACACAACTATCAGCAGTGAGTGGGAGCTTGTTTTATTATACACTTAGCAATGATTATTATCATCTTAAACATCTTTGCTAATCTGACAGGCAAAAGAAAGCATCTCCTGCTTTTCATTTGCATCTTCGAAAATTACTAATGAAAGTTAACATGGTTTTCACATCATTTGTAGTTCTTTGAATTTCTTCTTTTGAGTTTTCCAGTGTTTTGTCCATTTGTCTACTGGGGTCTTAGTGTTTTAGTTACTAATTTTTACCTATTATGATTATTAATATTAATGATTTCCTTATTGACTTTTATGTTTTAAGGTTATTAATCTATTGCTAAGCACATTTTTAATATTTTTCCATGTTGCTGTGTGCCTTTTTGTTTCTTTTATGATATAGAGAAGATTTACATTTTTCCATACTCAAAACTATTGACTATCTTTGTGATTTCTTCCCATGCTTTTAGATAAAATATTTTTTCTCATTGGGAGATATGAGATGTTTGAATATGTGTTTCTCTCTTTTTAATGGTAAGATTTTCACATTTAACCTCTAATCCATCTGAATTTTTAAAGCCAGTTATGTCTGTGGTAATCAGGATAACTGCGTAATTAGGAAACCACAATATTTGAGGGTCTTATCCTACATTGCATGGAGAACATTTAAATACACCAGGGACAGGTAAAACTTCTGACTTTCTTGTGAGCCTTTTAAGCATGCTTTAAATCCTGGGCTTATAAAAAACACAGCATATGGTAAAACTAAGACTTCACCAGCCATTTTTCTCCATTGGAACTAAATCACTGAGTTTACACATACTGCCAAGAGCTTGTTGTTGAGACAAGGAACTGGCAGGTACTGCTTTGGGTACAGCACTGCTGCAGGCAATGTCTTGAGCATTGTCTAACTGAGTCAGGAAGCCTCTAAAAAAAGTTCAAATTGCCCTGATCAAAACAGGATGAAGGCATGGCAAGTTCCAAACAGTTAGAACCAAGATGGTGGAGACACACCACCCCATCGATGAATATTACTCCCTTGTTTAGCCTCTTGCTGAAATAGAAAGGCAACAGTAACCCGGGGGCTGGTCCTCCATCTGCAAGGGGCCAGTTCTCTTCTGTAGGGAGAACCTGCCTCTGCTCTGTCTGTGGAGTACAAACTTTCTATAGTTTCTGAATAAATCTCGCTTTCACTTTATTTTGTTGGCTCACTCCTGAATTCGTTCTTGAGTGAAGCCAAGGACCCACTTGGACTTCAAGTGACTCCCAGCATTGGGAGTCACTTTCCTGCGTCAATGTGATTGAAAACCATCCGAGAATATGAAAGCATGGACCATGGTGAGCTAACTTCACCAGATTTATCACTGCCCACCAATCAAAACACCTTCTTACATAATTTTTCAATTCTATTTGTATCCATTCAATCTGTCCATATAGAATAGAGTCTTGAAGGGCAGATGTTTTACAAAGTACTGTTTCCCACACTGTAACTGCTTAATTCATTTAAGGAATAATTTATTTTTCTGGTCTCTTTATAATAATATCTGGGTGAGTTCTGAATAAAATGCCAGAGGAATTAAAATGCTTGAAAGGCTCTGTAATGTCAGGCTCAGGTTAAAGAACAAACCTTCAACTATTTAACAGAGCCAGCAGAGTGAAGACCTCCCTAAAGAATGCCGTTCTAGTAATTTCACTGCTAAGAATTTGCAGCCTTTAAAACTGAAACACTGCAAGAGCAACCCTGAAGCGTGTTTGACAAAACAATCTTAATGAGAGGTTGACTAATTGGCACGAATGAAGGATGGATGATGAGATGGTCTAAAGATGTTTTTTCTTACATTGTGAATCACTCCTGACTTGACAGTAGGGAAGAGGAGGAGAGAAATGGGTAAACTTTTCTTTTTAAAAATCAATTCCCTTTAAGCAGCACGAAACAGATAATAATGATAAAGGAAGGCCAAAGGTCACACAGACCTATTAGCCAGGGACTTCCCAGTAGCAGAGGCCAATGAGACGGTTGTGGATGTACTAGTAAGCTGCAAAGGACTGTTAGAATGGTTACAGTGGTGCTTACTACTTGTCCTCAGACTTGTTATGCTTCCGTACCATGTAAGGTACATCATTAGTAATTATGGAAGCCAAGGTAAGTATGAGTTAAAAACATTGTTTCCAAAAGCACTACAATCATATATATTTCTATGCATAAAAGGAGAAAAGACATTCTCAGAAGTACTGGTGATTATCTATGGATGATGGGATTATGAATGCTTTAAATTTCCATTTTTATATTTTGCTATATTCTCCAAGTAGTCTGTAGTGAGCACCACTACTTAAAAAATAAGGAAAATACTAACATTATTAAAAAATTTAACCATACACATTAATTAACAGCAGGGACCATACCTTCTGGGTTGGTCTGCCTTTCAGGCATGCTGACGTTCACAAAATTTCCTGTTGCTGTTTGTTTTGATGTTTGTTTTACATTTGATAATGTCAAGGTTAAAGGTTAGAAACTAGATACATGTTTTAGAATATCTGAAAATAAATATACAATAAAAAAGATAAGGGCTCTATACAGAATCAGTGGGAAATAAATAAAAATATAGACTATTTCCTTACCTTTGTAAATGAAATGACAAGTCATCTGTAGTTGGTAGTGATGGGTAGCCTATTCATTGTTGAGATTGTTTTCTTTCCCAGGTTCCTGTTAAAATAGAAATCTCTGGTCATTATTTATTCATATCCCTACCTAATCTCCCCAAATGGATTAGAGATGGCTACAGAGATACATGCGATGTAATCAGTTAAAAATAAAAATAAAGGAAGGAATGTGTGTGAGGGGAAAATAAAGGTTGGGCACAAGATGATTCCAGCAGTAAAGGCTAAGCATAGAACAGAAGCCATGGGGCCTACTATGGCCATTCAATAAACTGTACAGTCTCCAACTTGACTCTGAGATTCCTGTTGCCACAGCAAAAGAAGACACGATCAGTTACCAGATGCCCAGTGTGCAAAAGATAAAAGCAAATCGGTTACTCAAAAGAACCACAGGTATCTGGGGATTGAGGCTGGAGTGGGAATTTCTCCCATAGGTCTTCATAGAGGAGACTCCATGTGACGTGCAGACAGTTTTTCAGTGTCATCCCTGTGATAAATCAACTGGGATTTTCCTAAGGGTTGATTAGATGGCACAACTTCAAAGAACAATTCAACGAAGCTCTTTTGCTGTCATTATGTTTTATATAGAAGAGATACTTGCATATTGTAATCCATTAAAAAATGCAGAGAGGTATAAAGCAAAAATGAGCTAGGTCCCACTCTTTTCTACCCCCTGAGATAAACAGTTTGTTGAATAGCCTTTCAAAATCTTCCCTGTGTTGTGAGTCTACCCCGCCAACCCTCTAATCCCTCGTGAACACTACCACCATGTGAGCACCATAGTGTTAATCAGTCAGTACCAATTTGATGGCGAGTCCATGTGGAGCCTGTTCTTCCGATCTTAGAATAGTAACTGACACAGTATACGGACAAAATAATTATTTACCACTCTGACCCACCAAATTTCCATTTTTTAATACCATTCATTATTTTGTATTTATTAGCATTTGTTCTTATGAAAATTGGTTTTATTGTCCTATCTAAATAAATATTGATGAAAAATATTAGGGAGGCTCAGTATGCTGTCTTAAAAAAGCTAAAGTAAAAAAAAAAAATCTTCCCTATGGTTATTTTACACACACACACACACACCCTGCACACATTATTTTACACACACACACCCCATACACATTTCTGCTACTCATTCTTATCAGTATATTTTAGATATTTTTTTCAAATTTATATATCTAGATCATTTAAAAATAATTGCATAATATTCCACAAGACAGACATACCATTTTTTAACCAACCACTCCCTTGTGGATGAACATTCAGATTATTTCCAAGTTTGACCGCCATAACCGGAACAGGAATAAACAGCCTTATTCAAACATCTTCAATGTTCTAGTACTTTTATTTCTGTGGGAAAGAATCCTACAAGTGGAATTGTAGGGCCAAACTTGATAAGCACATTGAACTAGCTGAATGACTATTGCTACATTTTCTTTCCATAAAAAGGTTGAAACAATCAGTCCACAGTGCAGAGTGCCTGCTTATTGACACGTTTATCAGCACTGGAAGTTCTCCATCTTTAAAACTGCTGGCTAACCTGATGGGCAGATAATGGCATCTCAGTTGTTTTAATTTACCTTCTCTCATTACTAATGGGCTGATCCTTTTCACAGGTGTATTAGTGATTTGCATTTCTAGTTTACCTATTTTTATACTGGGTTTACCTATTTTTATACTGGGTTATTTATCTTTTTCCTTTTATAATCAATTTGTAAGACCTCTTAGTACATTAAACATTACCTCTGTCATATGGGTTGCAAGCTATTGTTCTTCTTTTGGCTTTGTCTATGGTGGTCTCGTCACATAAACATTTAAAAATTTTTACACAGTGAATTTGCCAATTATTCTTCATGGATTATGAATTTACTGTCTTGCAATTCTTTGTTTATGGATTATGGACCATGAAAGACAGCTTCTCCCATATTTTCTTCTCCCATATTTTCCCATATTTAAGACATGTATTCTCCCATATTTTCTTCTAATAGCTTAGGTTCCATTTTTAACATTAGATCTTTACTCCAAATGGAATCTAATCCAAATGGAATCTTTCCCCATATGGACAGCTAATTGTCCCTAAATCATTTAATTTATAATTGAGCTTTTCCTTAGTGGAAAGACATGCCACCTTTAGCATACATTAAGTTTTCTTATATACCTTGATCTATCCATGGATTCTATGCTGTTCCAAAGACTTCCTTATATATTTCTGAGCTCATATATTGTTTTAAATGCAGTAACATGACAGTATGCTTTGAGATCTGCTGGTGCAAGTTCCCCATTGTGACAATCTTTCTTTCAAGTTTGGCAATTTTCTTGCATTTATATTTTTATATGGACTTTAAAATCATGTTGATTGATCTGACAACACCTTCACCCACCAATTTGGGATTCTGAATGGGATTATATTTACTAATTTAAGAAGAATTGTTATCTTTAGAATTACAAGTTTTCTCATTCAAAAAGATAGTATAGCTCTCTGTTTCTTCTGTTAGTTTATGTCTTTTACTACAATCTTATATTTTTTTGTATTTGTCTTATGTCTTATTATATTCACTCCTAGATATTTTCATTTATCACTCCTTGCAATAGGAATTTTTAAATTTGCATTTCTAACCAGTTATTAATTCATATAAAGGAAAACAATTGGGTTTATCTTATTTTCTTTTGTGCAGTCATTTTACCAAATCCTTTTATAGAATTCTAAAAGATTTTAGGTAGAGTCTCAGTCACATTACCTGCAATATTTATACAGCTTGCTTCAGTTTCTTTTCTTATTGCATTCCCTGAACTTCTACAACAATGTTGAGTCATAGCAGTTGAGTAATAGCAGTAGTGTCAGGCATTTATAACATAAACCTTCAGTAGTCACCATATACCACGATGCTTCTGTTGGTTGGTAATGTGGTAGGTTCTTTTTGCTATGCCTAGTTTACTTTTGGTTTTTATTAGGAACGTCTACTGAATTATATCAAATGTGCTTCCGCCTCAGTTGATACAATCATACAATTCTTGTCCTTTATTCTGTTGTATAAATATATAATGTTGAGAGATTTCATAATGCAG
The DNA here is from genome assembly GCF_040939455.1 of Microcebus murinus. Lineage (NCBI taxonomy): Eukaryota > Metazoa > Chordata > Mammalia > Primates > Cheirogaleidae > Microcebus > Microcebus murinus. Next base: position 29,264,415 of record NC_134115.1, read on the forward strand.
AATCATCCTTATACTTCTAGAATAAATCTCAACTTTGATTTGATTTGCTAACCTTTTGAAGAGAATATTTTCATGAGTGATATTGCATGATTGTTGTGGTCCCATTTTTATCAGGTTTTGGTATCAAGGAATTGATACATTTCATAAAATTCGAAGGTTTTCTCTATACACATTCGGTTTTTTTCTGTATTCATCTCTTAGGATTTATAACCTCTCTTTGGATCAAATTTTGGTAATTTATAATTTTTTTAGAAAATCATCAATTTCCATCAGATTTTTTAATTTATTGCCATAAAGTTGAACATAATAGTCCCTAATTAAAATTTTAAAATCCTTTTGGAACCTGGGTAATGTCTTTTTCCTTATTTCTGATGTATGTATTTGCGTGTATATCTATTCTTAACATATGTATTTTTTCATATTTTCCCTTTTTAATTCCTTTGTGGCCATTTACACTAACTAGCCTTTACCATTAATAATACCTTCTTTTCTTTGGCTTTTTAAACATTTTCTTAGATGCAATACTTGGTTTATTTTTCATTCTTTAAAAAAAAATAGTACAAAAAGCATTAAGGCTATAAAATATTCCTGAACATATTAACAATTTCCCCATAAGTTTGTATGTGAAATGTTTTGTTTAATTAATTTCCGGATAATTCATTGCTTTGTATTTGATTTTTAATTTGATCCAGGAATCATCTATAAGAAGGTTTCTTAATTTCAAGCATTTACATTTTACTTACTATTTTCATTGCAATTTCTTGTTTTATCACAGTGGGATCAAAAAATGGGATGAGTAAAATACCTGCCCCTCCTGCCCCAAATTCATTAAGTTTTTTCCTTTGGCTATACACATAGATTTTTTTGGTAACTGTTTCATAGATATAAGAGAAAAATGTACATTCTCTATTTATAGGGTACAAATGGCCTCTATCATTCCCTAATATGATTATAATTTTATCATATTCTCCTGTATTTCTAGTTTTTGTGTGTTTTTTGCCTTACATATTTCATAACTATGTTGGTCAGTAAATGCCTATAATAGTGTCCTCGTGAATTATACTTTTTATCCTTAAAAATATCTTCTTTTTCTTATTTAATAATTTTTGTCTTGCGTTCCATCTTAGTTGATGCTAGCATACCCACTCTGCTTTCCTTTTGTTTGTATCTTCTTGTCATATCCTTGTCATTTATCCTTGTTCTTTATCTTCAACTTCCTTGGGTTGTCATCATTTTGTTTCGCCAGCGTTTCTTATAAATAGCTTAAAATCACATTTTAATTTTCTTTTTGCTAATCTCAAAGCCTTTGTCGTTGGAAAGGGGACTTCAAAAAATTCACATCTATTGTGATAAGATTATATCTGGTTTGCTTTCACTGTATTTATTTACTATGGCTTATGTTTGTCGTTACTGTATTTATACTCATTCCTCCTTTGATGGATTAATCAAGTTGATAATTCTACTTTTTTCTTTTAGTAATTAAAATTTTTTATTATACATATAGTTTGCTCATAGTTATCTTTTTATTTTAAATTCATTTTAAAGTCTCTATTTTCCTATTAAAATACAAAATGACTGTATGCTGTCCCCACGACCCAGATATTTTTCCCTTGGTCTACTGTGGCAGACATGGACACGAGCCTCCCAGGAGGTGGCTACTACATGTAGTGGGTTTAACTTATTATCTTCTGTGCAGTCATTTTACCAAGTCCTTTTATAGAATTCTAAAAGATTTTAGGTAGAGTCTCAGTCTCTTACCTGCAATATTTATACAGCTTACTTCAGTTTCTTTTCTTATTGCATTCCCTGAACTTCTAAAACAACGTTGAGTCATAGCAGTCGAGTAATAGCAGTAGCGCCAGGCATTTATAACATAATCCTTCAGTAGTATTAAAATACCCTCTTCAAAAGGTTAGCAAATCAAATCAAAGTTAAGATTTATTCTAGAAGTATAAAGATGATTTTGCATTATGAAATCTCTCAACATCATATATTTATACAACAGAATACAGGACAAGAATTGTATGATTGTATCAACTGAGGCGGAAGCACATTTGATATAATTCAGTAGACATTCCTAATAAAAACCAAAAGTAAACTAGGCATAGCAAAAAGGACCTACCACGTTACCAACCAACAAAAGCAGCCCACTACAAGGAGGGAAGACTGCCCACCACTGGGGGTGTGATCAGCAGATACCTCTGGCTGCCAGCTCCTTCTGGGGCTGCCTCTGCAGGGAGTCACCTCAGCCATGGTCATGGCCTCCCCGGGTTAGCACATCCTGTGACTGAATGACAGGGTGGCACTCTTCCCACAGCTCCCCACCGAGGTGGCCCAGGCTGTGTGTCCCGCATGGCAGCTTGACTTCGTACTTCCTCCTTCCACAGGTAGTATTAGTTTCCTAGAGCTGCCCTAACACAAAGTACAATGCGCAGGGTGGCTTTAAATGACAGAAATGTAGTTTCTCACAGATCTGAAGGCTAGAAGTCCAAAACAAAGGTATCGGCAGGGCCACGCTCCCTCTGAGACTCTGGATAGAATTCCTCCATGCCCCTTCCTAGCTTCTGCTGGGGGCTGTTGTCTTTGGTGTTCTCTGGCCTGTAGCTGCATCACTCTAGTCTCGGCCTGTGTCACCATGCAGCATCCTTCCCAGGTGTCTCTCTTCACATAAGAACACCATGTCATAATGGATTAGAGCTCATCCTCATGAACTCATCTTAAGTTGATTATATCTGGAAAGAGCCTACTTCCAAATGAGGTTACACGCACAGATATTGGGGGTTAGGACTTCAACATATCTTTTTGGGGAACACAATACACTGGTGTTAATTCCTAATAAACATCTTGCAACCTAAACTCTGTTCCAGCACCATTTTCCAGAGAACACAACTCATGACTTCTCTTTTTTCTACCTCAGCCACAGGTGGAGATACTTGGGATATTTTTTTTTTTCCTTATAACAAGCCATTTTTTTTTTTATTTTGGCATATTATGGGGGTACAGATTTTAAGGTTTCAATAAATGCTCATTTCCCCCCTCCCCCCAAAAGTCTGAGTCTCCATCATGACCATCCCCCCGATGGTGCACATCTCACTCATTATGTATGTATATACCCGCCCCCCTGTACTTGGGATATTTTTACTCTCTCATCTCCTGCTCTACTCCAAACTGCTAAATATGTCCTCATAGTCAGTACATCTCTTCTGCTTCTAGAAATCTTAATTAACAATTTATAGTTGATAGTCACATTACCATCATTTATTTAGACTGGCCTGTAAGTTTTGCACGGTTCATTGCTCACTGCTGTTTCTTTGGCTCTTCATCTTCCCTATTCTGACACCTTTGTTCTGACTCAGTTCTCATTTGGTTGGAACATTTCTGAAGTAGTTTTCTCAGAAGTGGCACATGGATGGTCCACTCTGAGTCACTCGCTGTCCAGATATATCTTTCTTTTGTCCTTGTATTTGAACAGATCTCTTGGTCGGTGCAGTATTCTTAGCTCATGGGCCTTTTCTGTTACCTCTCTATAAATAGCACATTGCTGTCTTCTTACTTCCCAGCTTTTAAATGAGTAGTTCGTTGTTAGTCTGATGCTCCTGTTTTGGTACCTTACTGATTTCCTCTGTCTAGAAACCTGTGAGAGTTTCCTCTTCTAACAAAGTTCAAAAATTTCATAATGACAGATGTGCCTCTTTTTCATCTATCCTCCCCAGTAAAGGGAAACTGATAAGAAGCAAATACATGGAGATCCAATAGGCCTGACTTAAACCATGAATAAAATTTAGGTTATCTCAATGAGCAGTGAACAGACCGGGTAGCTTTCAGGCAGTCTTCCATGAATACTAACCAACTTTTTATTAGAATTGGACAGTGGAACACGCAAAAGTTTACAGTCTCTGGCAACAGCCCAGAATGCAGAAATTGCTGAGTAAGGACACACTCATAAGCTCCAGGTCTCCTTAGGAAATGTTTTGATATGTGATCTGACACAAGACTCCCAGTTAGAACTTACTTTTTCAAATGACTTTTGACATTTAACAGAGCCAACTTATGGTGTCTTATGGTTGGATTGTTGAGACACCAGCTAACAATGACACATGGCAGGCAACAGATTTTGCTTTTGACTATTTGATTGCTTATCTATCCTTTCTGGTACTTAGTATCTGAATTCTGTTACCTTAAGGAATTCATACTACTTTATAGCTTTCTACATTTCTATGTTTTCACTCAGTTTCAGGGAAGGAAAAACACTATCATTTATTGAGCAACTACGATGTGTAAAAGGCTATCATATACATGATCTCATTGAATCTTGCAAATAATCCCTTGGTTCTCCCCAATTTAGCATATGCTCTTTTGACACTTGTAATTGACTGCCCCATGAGGCCCATGGGATGTAGTCATTTTTAATTTTGCTGATGTGGCTCTCTTGCTATGAGGCTGGTTTGTAAAAGTGAAGCCCTTGGTTGGTGAATGGACCTAATGACCATTCACCTCCACCTTAAGCACCTCCATCTCAGCCTGGCTCTGCTGTTCTCTACTCCAGGGCTGGGCATCAGAACACCTGGGGAATGTCATGCAAATTCAGATTCTTGGGCCACAAGAATCAAGTGAATCATGACCTCTGCATTATGGGTCTAGGGAAGCAGTATTTTCAGCATGCTTCACAAGCCTGGGATCATTTAAGGTACTCAGACTAATAAAGGCAATAAAGATATTTTACCACTTCAGGAGAGTTTTCAGGGTTGGGTAGGGAAAACACAAACTATTTGCAGTATGTTGAAGAGAGGGAGTTTAATACATGGAATTGGTTATAAAAGTAATGGGAGAGGCCAGGCGCGGTGGCTCACACCTGTAATCCTAGCACTCTGGGAGGCCGAGGCAGCTGGATCGCTCAAGGTCAGGAGTTCAAAACCAGCCTGAGCAAGAGCAAGACCCCTGTCTCTATGAAAGAAATTAGCTGGACAACTAAAAATATATATATAAAAAAATTAGCTGGGCATGGTGGCACATGCCTGTAGTCCCAGCTACTCGGGAGGCTGAGGCAGGAGGATCGCTTGAGCCCAGGAGTTTGAGGTTGCTGTGAGCTAGGCTGACACCACGACACTGTAGCCTGGGCAAAAGAGTGAGACTCCGTCTCAAAAAACAAACAAACAAAAAAAAACTAATGGGGGAGCAGAAAAGTTAAGCAAGAGCTAGTGATAAAACACAAATTAACATCGACAGGAGGCCACTACTGCTTTTAGGGCTTCAGGCACAACAAGAGGAGGTATAACAGACCTCAAAAGCCAGAGGTGCCTGTTGGGGTCAGAACACAGTGGGGAGGGTTGACTGGCAGAAGTTGGAACCACAGGATGAGGGGTGTGTTTGGAGGCAGGGAGAAGACACAGTCACTATTGGAGATACCGGCTGAGACACAGAGAGTTGCGGGGGGAACACCCTGGCTTCTCACTTCCATCTTGTACCTGCCAATCCCTGTCTAGGGCTCGCAGGAGCCAACCCACTGAAAACTACCTGACCCCACTAGAAGCCTGAGAAATGTATCCTATATGGAATGACTGCCCTGTGATACAGAACAGGGGGAGAGTGAGAAATGACTCTGAGGATACACAGGTCAATGATGGGCTATAAAATAAAACAGAAATTGTAATGAATGTGGGAGAGTAGGTACAGGGTGATGATATACCTGAGAAACATGATTCTCAATGGAAACATGGATGGGGAGGCAGGCTAGGAACTGGTACAAACATTTCTATTTTTATGACTCTGGGGATTTGTCAAGGGCTTAAATAGATCACTACCAAGTAGCTAGGGGCTACTGCAGACCCTTCATTAAGTCTAGGAGGGAAGGGAGGAGTGAGACTGTGACTTGGGACCATTTGCCTGGGGTCAAGTCAAGTGGTAGGCCTGAGATTTGATCCAGAGCTGTCTGACTTCAAATCTAATGCTCTTTCCACCATATTGCACTCTCTCTCCTACTTAAAAACAAGATTGTATAATCAATATTGTGCTGCATTTTTCAATTTGTAAATGCAATCTAAAGGTCAGCCAACAATATTAATTTACATAATTATTTCCTGTAAAACTTGTTCTACATCTGTGACTCTCAACCTAGAGGGCACATCTTAATTTACAAGGTGATCAGGAGCTCTTTAAAACTCTCTAGTTACCAAAAGTTCCAGATATATTGCACCTAGGGCCATATTTGAGCTACTCAGCAACAGTCCTTTCTAATTCCCCAGCTAGGGCCTGACAACTCAGTATTGTTAATTCGCCACAGATGATTTTGCTCCTCATGCAAAGCCAAATGAGGGGGGAAATGGCTAATTATTAATACCTAATTACACAACTAAGTAGGCCAACCTGTAGATGCAGGATGTGAAGGACACTAGCCACTAGTCCTTAATGCTCTTCCCATAAAAAAACAAATGCTTCATTAAACACCAATAAAGCAAAGCAACAGGGACTAATTGGAAGAATGTTGGAATAGGCTTCTGAAGGTTTGGGTTTTATGTCCATCTCTGTTTCTGTCCACTTCTCTCCCACCATGAATGGTGCTGACTCCATTAGTGTTTCTGGCTTGGTGCCATTGCCAAGTTTTTCAGGTGAAGCCTCACCTCAAATCCTCTTTGGAATAGGGAGGGGACTCATTAATTATTTAATCATTATGAGTGCAACTTGTCCTATGGGAGTTGAGCTTCCAGAGATAGCCGTATTCAAATGTTTTCATGTCATTCAAGCTGTGTCTGTCAACATTTCCTAGTACATTTCCCCAAAGAGAAGGCAATTATAATAAAAGATAACTTGGGCCTTGGTCATAACTGCATGTTAATAATTTTTGTTTTAATTATGCTACTCTGAGTTCATTTTCATTATCTGACACAAAATAAATTCACTCCTTCATTCATTCAATAAACATTTATAGAACAATATGTGTCAGGCAGTGAGCTTGGCCTCGGGGCCATAATGACAATGACAGGTCCTACTCCTCAAAGAAATAATATCAACAAGAGAGGCAGACATGTGAATAGCTACAGGACTACATGACATGTACTTTGCTCTGGGTTTTTGGAGGAGGAACTGCATAAGTAAGCCTGTGGGGACCATGGGAAGCTTCATGTATGAAGAACCCTGAACCTGGATGTAGAGCAGTTTGCTGGAGACACAGACTAAGAGGTAGAAGGTGGGAAAGACGCCAGCTACCATGTTGGCTTGCGTAGAGAAAGACCCAGCAGCAGGAAGGATAATATTTGAATTTTCATGAGTGTATCTAAGATCATGAGTCTTGCATTTTGAGAATTTACCCAGAAGGATGTTACTTAAAGGGTTACAGACTTCCTGATTTCTCCTTCTACCTATGATCATAAGTCCCTGTTAAATCTTTTGCCTGAATAAAAACAAATATGTGAAAACATATATGGGTTTGTGAAAATCTAGAGAGCTATTGTTAGGAAAATACCAGGCTTGTAAGTAGTTTTGCTGGGACTATAGGAAGTATTACAGCTCTTCTTCAAGTGTTCTTAAGAAGAGGTATGGTATTCTTTCAATGTGTTTGGCAAAAAACAACAGCTATAACCAAAAAAAAAAAAGCAGGAAAAATCAAAGGCTTAAAAATGTGTTGGTTATTTTCTAAGGCTTAATATAAACAATAGAAATACACCAAACTGAAAACAATCCTTGACGTAGTTTCCAAAGTAGAAATATCTATGTTTTTCAGACCAGAAAAAAATTTCTCTTATATTAAGAAATCATAGACACAGATTTTTAAAAGAATATTTGCATAAACTCTCAAAGAAATGCAGAAAATCTGTATGTTAAATATTTTCACAAGGGAGGCCACGTATACATACATATGTTCAGACATATGGTATGTTACACATTTGTATGCTCAGAAGCTATGAAAATAGAACCACGGTGTCTTATATTCAACACAACGCTCTCCTATTCTTACTGATGAAAATAATTTAAATGAGGTTTCACTTCATGTATCTAATATTTATATGACCAAGCCACTGCCAAAACCAATTCCGAATGATGGCACCTGCTCACCATGAATCCAAATGGAGACCAATCAAAACAAATTGCAGGGCTCTTATATTCTCTCATAAAACACATTCATCAATTTTCAGAATGGCTCTCACAAAGTGAATAAACAGAAAAGCTATAAATGGCAATGACAAAAGGCTCAGCATCAAATGAACCACTCATAATTCATTTTCCCAACAAAGGTTGTGCTCAAAGAATTCACGAGCCTTTTCAAGCCAAGCCTTCACTGCGAACATTAGACAGAAGGAAGTCACGAGTGAAAACCACCATGAGGGAGATGCTGCTCTCAGACCAGTCTGACTCACAGCCTTTCATGCAAACACCATTATTGCATAATCTTCTCCTGCACTGATTTCCATTGTACATACACAAAGACATAGTATGTGTTCGTGTGTGTTTGGTGACACCCTCAGAGAGTGGGGTGGGGGGAAGCTGAAGTCAGGAGAGATAAATACATATATAATCATGATATTTGGCATGCAGGAAAAGAATCCATGGAGATTTAACTAACATAGTTACTTTTCTGTCTCTTCCTAGTCACGTCTGGGATAATCGTGAAGAATCTCACATAGTTGGACTTTTTGCTGTAAATACTTAAATTTTTTCTTCCCCAGTTTTTACTAGACAGTTGATATGGGGCAGACCTCACAATACTGTATCTTTACTACATGGCAAAGTTTCTCATTTTTCATTCACCAGATTATGCTTCCTGTCTGCACTTCATTTCTAAGCTGCTTTCCTCTTTTTTTTCCTAAGAGTAGATGCCTCAGAAATTATTCAATGATTATAATAATTTATTATACATGATATGCAAATAAAACCAGTTTGGACTGGTAGAAAACTGTTTGGTCTCAGAAATAAATAACCAACTCTATTTGGCTTTGTTCCTGCAGCAATCTGCAAAGTATTTCTGGGTCGGTTTCATCTTCTATTGAGAAAACCAAAGCAACAAAGATCTCCTATATGTTCCAAATACAAAGAACAGCTGGTAGTTTACCCCAAAGAGCTTCCTCTGAACCAGGTGTCTGGGGGGCTCTGTGCCTGTGGGTAGGTAAGTCTGAAAGACCATAGAAGGGGAGTAGGAAAGGTTATAAGAAAGAAATGCAATTGTTGGAGGAGATGGAAGATGCTGTTAAGGGCAAAAAAATAATGAGCAGGAGAAAAATTGTATCCAATCAAAAATTTTTTTTTAAAAAAGGCTTTCTATAATTTGGGCAAATAAGCTTAATTTGCAACAAGTAATAAAAGTGGTTTCAAACCAAGTCCAAAGAGAAATGTCTAGATAGAGGAAAAACAGTACTAAAATGGCCACTCATGACATATTCCTCCACCAGAAGGGTATTCATTACTCAAACATGTATTCCAGGACTTCTTTATGTGAAGTACTTTGGGGAATACAGCCGTGGATAAGATGGTTCCTGTTGTCAAGGCACATAAAAGAGAAGCCAAAACTCAAGTACATGCAATAGCAGGAGAGTCCTTAACAGGATTAGGAGTTAATACTTTACTTGGCTTTGCCTCTAACAACTATTCAATCTTCACAGTCTGAGGGCTTATATGGAATGTTCTGAAAAATGCAATAAAAAATTAAAAAGAAAAAAAATACCAAGGCCAAAAAAAAAGAGAGTATACATCAGCTATTAATCACTGAATATTAAATTTTCCAAGTGTTTGATATGTGCTTGGCTATGTACTGGTTTAAGACATACTTGGCAAGCTGCAGCATTCAACGAACCAACCATTTCACTGGAGAATCAAGATGGAAAGGAGGAATTCAGAGGAGAGGGAGGTGACAGCCGTCTAGAGTCAGCCCTGGAGTCCGCCTTCTTAAGGGCTGGGTGAGATGTCAGGGCAGGAGGGAAGGGCCAGCAGAGGGAGGGAAGGCGCAGGAGTGTAGATAGGAATGGCTGTGGCATGTCTGGTGACACAGCAAGATTATCCTGCTCTGGTACAGTGGGAAATCAAGGTGGAGAGAATGAGTAGTCGCAGGCTACATGGCCTTGGGAGCCAGCCACGAATATGACAAAGTAAGGAACGTCTGCTGAAGGCTTTTGAAGAGGAGGCCAATAAAATTTTTAAAAATAATATTGCTTAAGAGCAGGTGAGAAAAAATAGGAAAGGAAGACCAGATTAAAGGGTGACTCTAGACACTGCCTCAGTAGTTACGGGGATGAAAACCTACAAGACCGGTGCAGAGCTGGAGGCTGAACGGAAGGAGCTCCACGTGGTGATTACGACAAAAACACAGTCAGAACCCAGGCACTGCCTAGGACTGAGGAACACCGGTGAAGTCGAGATGACGAGGTTTTCAAGCATCACTAACTACTGAAGCCCATGGGAGTTCTCAGAGAAGCCTTCTCCGTGCCTGGTGATAACCAACCCGCGTCCCCTCCGTTCCAGTTGCAGGAGGGGTGCTCCACGCAGGCTACACCAGCAGCGTATGCACAGCAAGAAGTCTCTCTGCACCACAGGGACTCAGTGGGTCAAGCAGTGTTGGCCCTGGAACTGGTCAGGTCAGGTCAGGTCCAGCCAGGGCGGGCCAAGGTCACAGGAGAGTGAGAATAAGAACGTTGCAGTTTGATCGGACTGTAGAAAGATGCACAGAGAAGGCCCTGTGTTTCCAGACAGACAGAGATACTATGATAGCCGGACAGCTTTCCAGCTGGGCGGCGTCTAGCCATACTCTCTAGCTCGCAGCTGGCTCTGGGAGGCCCCCTGTATCTGCATGACACAGTCACCATTCACTTGTGGTTTTTGCAGGAGCTTCTAGTCCTTACAGCCAAGCTCTCTTTGGCTAAGATGGAAAATATGCTATCAGTTGGCTGCCATAAGCCCAGCTAAGGTCATCACCCCAATTGTTACCTGTCACTACCTCCTCCACTGAGTTGCATCCTAATGAGATGGGTGATGACAGTGTGTAGTGGTCACAGGAAAAGGCTCAGGAGTCACACTGCCCTCCAGCTGTATGGCCTCCTCAAGTGGCTTAATCTCTCTGTGCCTCAGTTTCCTCATCTGGGAACTAGGGACCACAATAGCACCTCTTTCACAGGGCACACAGTAGGCACTCTGGACATTTAGCATTGCTATTACTATTATGTGTAGCTAAACACTTCAGGACAGAGCTGATCCTGTCACTACTTCCACTCTTCTTGTGGCTACAGAAGACACGCCAGGCATTCACAGCCCTGCAGAGTGTGGTGCCCACCACTCTGCCCCGGTGCTCCCTGCCCCACTGGAGGTGAAGGAGTGAGGAGGACAAAGGTGTCCGGCTCCCTGTGCCCACGTGCTCCCTCTTCAGGGCTCGCTGCCCTGAAAACACGGCAGGTTGTCGGTCAGCCTCTTATCTGTGCCCACAGTGTTTGCTCTGCTTGAACCAGCCTCTCCGTGACCCTGCGTGTCCATCTCAAATGTCTCTGCAAGGACTCCTTTGCCGTGCCGCCACAGCGCTCAGGCAGCACAGCTCCATACCGACATCTTGGTACAGTTGTGTGTGTAGGCGACATGGGCTGCATTTGCTCAGTCCTATTATTATGGCTAATACCTACGAAGCACTCCTTTGTGCCAGGCACTCTTCCAAGGACTACTGGAATCAACTCATTTAATTGTCCCAACAACTCCAAGCAACAGGCGTCTGTGATTATCCTCACCACTTTGTTGCAGAGAAAACAGGCAACCGAGAGGTAAAATGACTTGCCCAAGGTCACACAGTTACAGCCAGGATGGGAATGCACAGCCTGTCCTGTTCCAAAGCGGCACTTGTAACCACTCTGCCAACACTGTCTCTCTCAAGACTTTGCTTATTTTCTTAAGTCCCCTGCCTGACAACTTCTGCATCCTGCCCCCTGCCTCACAGAGGAATGACGGTCCTTTCATGTCCTGCCTCCCCCACCTGTGAACTCGTGAGCACCCACGCTCATCCTTACTTCCTCCCTGACGCGCAGCTAAGCTATGATCCGTGTCCCCCCAGCACACACCTGTCTGGAGCCCTCTCCCCATCAGCTGTTCTTTTTCCTGGATCTTCAGCCCCTTTCTTGCATCTGGCTCTCCACCCTGACAATACGAGCACGTGAACTCTGTCCCGAGACCACGCTCCCTGTGGGCTCCTGAATCCTCTTCCTCATTCTGACGCTCCCTCCTGGCCTCGTCTCATTCCCTCTACGCTCACAGTCAAGCTCCTCAGAACACTAGCGCACGTTCCCACCTGAACTTCCCCTCCCCTGGTCCACTTGCGGGGGGATGCAGCAGTCCTGCCTCCCCACAACCACCCCAAGTTCACAAACACGCTCCCCGTGACTTCACCCAAGCAGTCTTGCCACCCGCTGTCCTCTGCCACTTCTTTGAGACATTCACACCGACAGCACCCTGCACACAGTGACTCTCAAATCTGTGTTGAACTGATGAATGACCAGCCCTCCTTCACCGACAGTCCCTCTTCCCTTGGCCACCCGCATGGCCAGCACTGCCTACCCCAAATACCCCGAATCCCTTTTGCTCGTGTGCTTTATTAATAGAACCCTGGTTTTGCTTGGGGAGGCAACGTGCCCAGTAAACAAACAAGAAACGTGTGTTCCCAGACATTCTGGCGATGAGGTGTTGGCAGCCGTTTATGTCCGCGGAGACTTGTTAGAGAGACAATCGATTGGCATGGGCATTTCTGCCACTTGTCATTTGCTCTTTGCCCTTTATTTCTTCCAGGGATGGCAGGCTTGAGAGGGCACGTGAGCAAGGACTCCATACATGCCTGGCTTTCCCCTACCTCTCTGAACACTCTTGCTTAGGCTCTTCGGCAAGCCCCTTCTTCTTTGGCTATCTCTTAAACATTCATGTTCTGTGTGGTCTTCTGTATTCTTCTCACTACCTCCGAATAATCTCTTCCATTACCACAGTGTTCAACTGCAACCTACTTGCGATGATTTCCAAATAACTCTGAGCCCAGACCCCTTTCCTGAGCTCAAGATTTATATTCCCAGTTGCTTGCAGGGTTCCACTAGTGTGTTAAGGCACTATGAATGTAGTGAGCTCCAACAGCAGCTTTCTGTATCCCCCCTGCTCAGAGAATGCTGCCATTAGCCACCCTGTTGCCCAAGCCAGAAATCAGGGGGACATCCCAACTCCCCCTTAGAACTGCCCCCTAGCCCCCGCCAATCAAGTTCTTTCCTGTCAATCTCCTTGATATTCTTTGACTCTGATTCTTTTTTTGCATTTTTCTCTGCTACTATCTTAATTGAGATTTCATCATTTCTTACACACATTGCTGCCTCAGCCTCCTAATTATTCTGCCTGGCTGGGGCACCACATTGCCAAAGGGGCTTTTCTATATGCAACTCTGTCTATTTCACTCTCCTGGAGAATCCTGCAATGGCTTCTCATGGCTGCAGGGCAGATCCCATTCTCTAGCACACCTCTCCTGACTGTCATCTCTCCTCGGGCCGCCACCAACACAGTTGTGGCCATATGGGATGACTCGCAGCTCCCAGAATGCATTGCGCTCTCTGCCGTTGGACACACTCCGATGCCTGACATGCCACGTCTCCCTCTCTCCCCGGCTAAGTGATCTTTGTCCTTCAAGAGGTAGCTCAGGCATCACTTCCTTCTATGCATCCCCTCCTGCCCTCTCCCAAGGCGGGGGTTCAGTGCCTCTCCTCTGTGATCCTGGGGTGCTCTGGGCCTACCGCTATTGTGACACTTACTGACTCTATTGTAATCACCAGTTTATTTCCTTTCCAGTACATTGTCAGCCCCTTGAGGGCAATTACCCCCCACCTTTATCTATCTATGTATCAATCACAGGGCCTGGCACACGGACATACTCTGAAGTTGAAAGTTTAATGAATGTATATATGAGTATTTCTGTCATTCTTAGATGAGCTAGGAAAACAGGAAGTATGTCTTATTTTCAGTCCTTATACATTAAGTTGATTGCTTAATGTTTTCTTCCTTCCTCCATTTAGCATCAAATAGTAAATGAATGAATATTTGATTTGTAGAGTATTAAAATAAGACGGAAAACCATGATAGGTATCAATTTAGTATCCCAAATGCTTCCACAAGAGATTTCTCTCTCTCTCTTTTTTTTTTTTTTTTTTTTTGGCTCTTTCAGGTTCATTTCATACAAGTTTCGTTTCTTTGAATAGATTATCTCTTGGAATAAACTTAAAAACCTGATTATAAATGCAACTCATGTATATTATAGAAATATTAGAAAAACATAGAACATCACAAAGAAAATAAAAGTGGCCAGCAATCGCCTCATCCAGAGATGCTCATAGTTCATCCCGTGTGGTATCTTCTTCTAACCTGTTTTCTGTGAAGTTTGCACACTGACTTTCCTCTCCATTTCCTGTTTCCAGACTGGCCCAAGAGGCTGAAATGGGCTGTTAACACCTTAGGGGAAACCTACATCATTCATGCCATCAGAATTCAACACAACCTTAGTCACAAAATGAAATATGAAGACCTGGTGTAGTAGCTACTCTAAATAGTGTAGACTTCAACCTGAGATGGGGCTTATTTTGGAGAATGCTGTTCTTTGCCTTCAAACCTTCAAACTCGGGTGTATCTGTGGTCTTGCAGTTTCAAAGCAAACTTATTCTTCCTTGAAATATTAATTCTGGATTTTCTCTTATCTCTTTGATGAGATTCAGTCCACCCTGACCAAATCTACTTCTTCAAATGGCATATTATATTCATAGGAGTAACTCTATAATCTTATTATTAAATCATGTTTATTCCTATGATTTTGAAAGTAGGAAAAAAAACCCCAAATCTTCAGTCTCAGAGTATGTTTCAAATCTCACCCACCTGGCAGGCTGCATCCACACTCACCCCAGTGCTGATGTCCCAGTGCTACACATACCCTCTTTGCTCAACGTCAAGGAACAGGATAACCCTATAAGTCTTGAATTCAGCCCAACTGAAAGAAATCCAGAGGATCTAGCATTGTTGTGATTATTAGCAATCCAACAGGAAAAAATATCTGCCCTTTCCCTAGCGTTAATACTGCTAAGTCCCCTTGGAATTCTAAGTCCTCTCGTGCCGAGGCTTGTCATTTCCCCTTGGAGAGCCTTACTCTGAGATTTTTCCTTAGAGTCTATATAAGATGTCCTGGCTCAAGCAGAGAGCACCCAGCGTCCTCCAACCCCCACGCCCGGCACACGGAATTTCAATTCACCTTATCAGAAGGCAGAGAGGAGCCTGGAGACAGAGCAATGGCTTAAAATATCTGTGGGCCAATATACCTGTGTGGTCGCAGCAGGTGCTGACTCAGAGATGCCTGGGAGCACTGGCAACGGGCACGGGAACCTGCGACTTGGATCACCACTTTTCCTATCTGAGATTTTTGTAGGAGGGGGAATAAGGAGACGCAAGTACTGGGAGACAACTGTTCACAATATTCTGATACTTGGAGTGATTACAGCTCAGCTCTTCAAAAACTTAACTGTCATGGAGAATTTGGAGTGGGGGTACACAAATATCTTACCCTCACATGACCTTGGGAAGCCCAGGACACCCTTGTGTGAATGACAAAACGGCACCTCTTCTGACTTAGCAAAAAGCTCATCCTCTTGTAGAAAAATGAGAAAAAGATACCTCCTGTGGACAGATTTAACCCTGCAAAGAAGAAGTCCCCTTTCATCAGCAGGTGCAGAGCTTGGCTGCTGAGGGTGGGGTTGGAAGTCAGCAGGGCACCTTTGTGCAGTGCACATACTGTAAGACCATACATAGCAGCCCTGCATCCTCTTGACGTGGACTACGTTCACAGATGGTCGAGTGGAATGGGTCTTCAAGGCCAGCGTTAAATCAGTAAGAAGTGAGTGGTGGAGTTTATAGAACTCAAGGTAGTTCAAGCTACCCCTGATTCATCCCCAGGCCACAAAAACCAAGGAATACTGGATTATTCCTTCATCTAACAGATATTTGTACATGTGCAGGCCCTGTGCTAGCTGCTGGGTGAAAGGCATGGTACAAACCTCAAGGACTAGCAGTCTAGAGGAAAGGCCTATCCCCAACACTTGCAGGGCCCAGGCAATAGAACATATGAAGCCCCACATACCACACACTGTGAGCTTCTTCCTCGCTCAGTGGCCTAAACTGGGAACCTGCTGCTCACAAGTATCTCCAGCCCCTTCATCATCATTATTTTCAGGTCCTCGAAGGAAGCTGATATGGGAAGGCCAGGCTTTCATATGTCTTCTTTGGACAAAGAGCTATTTAAGTCCCTTGCCCATTTTTCAATCAGGTTATTTTTTTCTTTTGCTATGGAGTTGTAGGAATTCTCTATGCATTTTGGTATTAACCCTTTCGTATCAGATATATAGTTTGCAAATATTTTCTTCCATTCCTTAGATTGCCTTTACTTTCTGTTGATCATTTCCTTTGCTGCACGGAAGCTTCTTATTAATAGTTTGATGTTGTCCTACTTGTCTATTTTTGCTTTTGTTGCCTGTGCTTTTGGTGTCATATCCAATAAATCATTCCCAAAACCAATGTCATGAAACTTTTCCCCTAGGTTTTTCTTCTAAGAGTTTTATATTTTCAGGTATTACATTTAAGTTTTTAATTCATTTTGAGTTGATTTTGTGCATGGTATAAGAGTCCAGTTTCATTCTTTTGCATGTGGATATCCAGTTTTCCCAGTACCATTTTTTGTTGAAAAGACTATCTTTCCCCACTGAGTATTCTTGGCATCCTTATCCAAGATGAGTTGACTGTATAAGCATGGGCTTATTTCTGGGCTCTGTATTTGATTCCATTGGTCTATATGTTTATTTTTATGCCAGTGCCATGCTGTTTTGATTACTGTTACTTTATAATATATTTTGAAATCAGGAAGTATGTTGCCTTCAGTTTTGTTTTTATTTCTTAAGATTGCTTTGGCTGTTTGGGGGTCCTTTGTGGTTCCATATGAACTTTTACAATTGCTTTTCTATTTCTATAAAAAATGCGATTGGTATTTTGATAGAAATTGCATTGAGGAGCACTTCATTCATTTGTACAACTAGCATGTACCTTAAACTGAATCACTAATGAATGGAGGAGATGTACTACAGAGAGAGAGGTCTGGTATTAACAGTTATCCTCCAAATGTTTCATAAATTAAAGCCAACATACTGATGGGCAGGAGTGTTATCTCAAATATAATTATAGCTAGATTCAGACCTTTCCTTAGCGTTGGACTTGTATGTCCAACTGACACTTCCCTTTAGAGTCCTCTGAGCATATCAGACGTATGTCTTGAACAAAACTCAAACACCTCTCTACTTCTGCCCCTGCTGACTTTTTCATCTCATTCAGTGTCACTTAATTCCTGTTTTTACTCAAGTCAGTAAACTTCATTTACCAGAATCAGGTTATTCTTGATTGTCCCCCCACTCCACCCCCTTAGCATACGCTCAAGAAGTCCTGCTGATTTCTCAAAACCATCTTCTCCTCTCCATCCTTACTGCTATCCCTCAGCCCAGTCACCAGCATCTCTTGCCCGGAGTAATACAACAGCCTCCTGTTTGGTCTCCCTGCTTCCATTCCCTTCAAGGTAAGCATGATCTTAAAAATTAGGAAATCAGTTCAGGTTAGGCCTGGTGTAAAAAATCTGTTAATGTCTTCGCATTGCATTTATAATAAGACCCAAACTCCTGAGCTTGGCCTCTAAGACCTTGTGCGGCCTGCATCTCACCTTGCATGCAAGTCTTTTACTCACAACAGCCTCCTGTTTGGTCTCCCTGCTTCCATCCCCTTCAAGGTAAGCATGATCTTAAAAATTAGGAAATCAGTTCAGGTTAGGCCTGGTGTAAAAAACCTGTTAATGCCTTCGCATTGCATTTATAATAAGACCCAAACTCCTGAGCTTGGCCTCTAAGACCTTGTGCGACCTGCATCTCGCCTTGCATGCAAGTCTCTTACTCACCAGCTTGTTTCAACCCCTCACACGCATGCGTGTGCTCACCCCTTGCCTGTGACGCTGCTCTCTGACCACTCGGCCCAGAGCAGGTGCTTCTCTGTGCTTCATATTCTCAGCCCCTTGTTTATTCCCTTCCTAACATTTATTGTAATCAGCAATGATTTTATTATCTGCCTTTTTTATCTGTTTCTCCTCAACATAACGTAAACACCAAGAAGCCAGGGGCTTAATGTGTCTGCTAGGAACTAAAGTTGTTAATTAAGCTCAATGTCTGGCCCAGGAAATATTTGCCAAGTGAACAATCTTATAACCCTATTAGAAATTCACCCCAGCCGGGCGCGGTGGCTCACGCCTGTAATCCTAGCACTCTGGGAGGCTGAGGCGGGCGGATTGCTCGAGGTCAGGAGTTCGAAACCAGCCTGAGCAAGAGCGAGACCCCGTCTCTACTATAAATAGAAAGAAATTAATTGGCCAACTAATATATATATAAAATTAGCCGGGCATGGTGGCGCATGCCTGTAGTCCCAGCTACTCGGGAGGCTGAGGCAGCAGGATTGCTTGAGCCCAGGAGTTTGAGGTTGCTGTGAGCTAGGCTGACGCCACGGCACTCACTCTAGCCTGGGCAACAAGCGAGACTCTGTCTCAAAAAAAAAAAAAAAAAAAAGAAATTCACCCCAATTATTACTGTCCAGACTTTTGTTAATTAGGCTTCTTAAACTTAAAACAAAAATTATTCCTTATAAAACAAGCTCAAAATTAATAAAGGAATCATTATACTTTGAGGAAGTTTCATTCAAATCTAGGCTCCAGTAGATTGTTTTGTTCACATATTCACATTGGCTATTATGTGGAACTCCATGGAGAATTTAAAAAAAACTATCATGGATGCAAATTCATTTATTTAAAAAAAATCATGGCAGTAGCATAACAATTCCACATGCCTGAATGTGGAAAATATTTAAATATGATCGTTATGGCTCTCTTACAGCATATCTATTCAGTCTAAACCTCTCTTCCTTTCCACTATAAATCTACTTTGAAATTTCAGAATGTACAGCCCAAGGCTTTTCCAATTCTAAGACAAACAGATGTGCACAGTGATCTTTATCATATTTTGGAGTCTTACGAAGAGCACAAAAAATTTAGTAGATAATTTGAACTACATATTCTTTGTTTCTTCTATCTTTCAATCTCTTTGTGAATCTGTAGCCATAATTTCTAAGCAATTAAATCCAAGGCAGCAAAAAAATTATGTCATTGAGTTAGAAAGTAGTTACAAGAACACCTTATTAAGCCATGTCTATTTCATCTCATCTTTCAGTTTCAGATGGCTTAATAATTTCCTTAAAAGGAATAAACAATTTGTTTTTCTTAAAAAATCAGAAATATAGAAAAATTAAAACATTAAATTAGTAAAAAAAAACCCAACAAACTTAACCCAAGAATTAATCCTTATGTTTTAAATGAACATTGTAATTCTTGTTTGCTGGAAATTCCTAGAATATACTCTGTTCTTTGAACATGTTACATAAAACTCTTCATGTACCCTTGTCTCCCTGGAGATTGCTATTCACTTATAACCTGCTAAAGAGCTGCTTCCTCTATAAACACTTTTGCATTTCCTTCCTCTGTGTTCCTGCAGCATCTTGAAAATATATCTATTATACATGGCAATAAAGTATTATAAAACACTGTAGATTTTAAAATTTATGTATGTGTACTTTATCAAGAGCAACTTAAGGACTTGTATACTTCTCTTTGTAACCCCAGCCCCAGACCCTAGCACAGTGCCAGGTATATTGTTAAGTATTCACCAACTATCTATTGAAAAAAAATGAATGATTAAATCACCTCCTTTATTCCTTCTTCTAAGATCTTTAAATATAATGACAATATTTTATAAACCCAAACTGACAAACATGCTATCATAAAGGAGTTTTGCATCACTTTAGGTGCACAAAACATAAATATGCTAGTTTTAGTGTCAAGATACTAGAATTTCTAAGATCTTTCAACGGACAGCTGGAAGCAATATTCGATATCTTAACTAACATAGAAAATGTGGGATCTCGAGTTGCCATAACTATGAAGGACGGAAATGGTGGTGACCTTAAATCTGTGCGACAGATATCTAACTCTGGTCTCCTCCTTCTAATCCCCACCCCCCAGCCCCCACCCTATCCCTACACACCAGCCTTTCTTTCATTGAAATGACACATTGATAATGATCACTGACCTCCTGGCAACCTCATTAACCCTGAATTACAGATCGCTCAGGTTGAGGAGATGAAAAGCTCAGAGCAACATTTTCCCAACGACATTACCAACACTCTCTGGTTTGGATCAAATAAGGAAAGGGCTGTCTTAGATTCCTGAAAAAATCTGAAATACAGATTATTTTCAGAGAACTACACCTTTTTTTTTTCCAGTCACACACAAGAGCTCCAAACACGGCCATTAAATAAATCATTCAAAACTGACTCAGAAACAAATGTTGTAAGAATAGACAAAACTGAATTGAAATGAACATATGAGCTATTTTGTATTGGCAAGTCTAAGAAATGTTTGTGATCTTTACATTTTTAAAGTTTGCTCAGATGTACATCAGAACATTGCTTGTAATTGAGAAAAAAATTGAAAATATCCTAAAAGAGTAACAGTTTGTTAATCATGGTATATATAGCCATAGAACAAAATATCACACAACTATTAAAATGATGCAGAAATATATTTAAAACATTCACTGTAGATTACATGAAGGAAAAAGCAGTTTATGGAGCTGAATATACAGTAGGATGCTATCTTTGTGTGAAAAAAAATCACATACACATATTTAATTGTAGAAAAAGCCTGTAACAGTAGACATGGGAATGCAAACAATGGGATCTCATTAAAGCGTACCTCTTTTTGCTTATCAGTTTTCTAAAATGAACCTGCACTGCTTTTATCATTAGAAAGTGTAATTTGCCTGTTTGTTTTAGTCTATTTGGTTCTTGCCTTCTAATGTTTTTTTCACTCTATTAAAATACCTGGCTTATGGAAGTTGGCTTAAAAGTAAATGTCATTTAAGCTCTTCCCCTAATTATACAAAAGTTGATAGATTGTGTTAAAATTAAAGCAGACTTTTGAACTCTGGGCTGTGTATACATGAATGAGAGCTGGGGGTGGGAGGACCCAGCAATTTTCATGAGTGTTGGGAAAACTAAAAGGAAAGCTCATTGTCTTTACACATCATCAAAGTTGCAGCATCACTTCCCTAGACCGAGCATCTCGAGAGTTTTAGTCTGGAAGATTTCCTAAAACTTAAAACATTTGCTACTGTGCAATATACATTATGACATGCATATCACAGTTTTCTGTGAACAAACATTCCACATTTCCCAAGCATTGCTTATCATCATTTAAAAAGCATACCAAATTAGCCGGGCATGGTGGCGCATGCCTGTAGTCCCAGCTACTCGGGAGGCTGAGGCAGGAGGATCACTTGAACCCAGGAGTTTGAGGTTGCTGTGAGCTAGGCTGATGCCCTGGCACTTTAGCCCGGGCAACAGAGTTAGACTCTGCCTCAAAAAACAAGCAAACATACATTTTTTTTTAAAACATGTACCGAGTTACTTCTATAGATAGATGAGAACTGGTATTAGGAAAGATAATCATTGTCCCTTTTCTTCAGGAAATCGGTCATAAAGATAGAGAATTATTCCATATATAATATATATTCTTCTGCTTTCCATTATTCAAGTCACCAGCTTTCTGAATAAATAATTTTATGATTTTATAGAGAATTCTCTTCTAATCCTTACAGCCTTTTGAGGTTTAACAGGTGAGAAGACCAAGGCAAACAGAGATTAAGCAATTTGCCTAAAATCAAGAAGCTTGGAAGTGGGAAGGCTAGATCTGGAATGCAGTTCTACCAGTCTGCAGAGGCTGAGCTCTTTTAACCATTACATTGCAATACACACATGCACATATACAAAACAACAAAGAAAGGGGTACAGGCAGAAGGTAGTACAGGGATTTGGTGGAAAACCAACTCTACCTAGAGCCAGAAGAATCAGAGGTCGCTCCATGGAGTGAACAGCACTTGACTGGAGTCTTGAAAGACAGAAATGTAGTATCAGGAAAAATAAGTAGTTCCACATTTTTTCCTGCTGGTTACAAATATGGCTTGGATGTCCCTGAGTCCTCTTCTATAAAGGATCTGGACTGACTGCCCAACCCACAGGAAGGAACCTGACAATATTTTATGATTAGAATGAAATCTTAGCAATTCAAAGTGAGGAAAACATTCTTTCTTTCCTATCATTGCTGGTCCTTTCCTCTCCCACTGTTTAGCAATAATTTTGAAAAGGAGTAAGGGAAAAAAAATTCTCTTTCTAAATAAAACCTAAGAGGACAATGAACTATTAAAAGAAAATTCACAGCACTCACTGAAAAGGAAAATGTCTCTGGGTTAAGAAACTGGGCCAAACTTACAGAAATAATTGTGTCACGGGTGTGGAACTAAATTCCAATTTATAAGTGGAAAAAAGCCATCAAGAAAAATAAGTGACAAGGGAATAAAATGAACCAGACAAATTCATGAAGGAAGTAAATCAGTAAGTCTTTAGCTTGAACAGTTTACTCATGTTTAAAGTAAAAACACTTACTTATATGTATATTTTCCCCCCTCATAATAATGCCCCCCAAAAAAAGGAAGGAAAGAAAACTGTCATTTTTCCTTGATTTTTTCCCTCAAACTATAATCATATATATATATACTATATAAAGGAATATTCTTGTGAAGTGATAACAATTTACCAGTAAAAAAGTAACCTTTTGTTTTAGTTACTCTTTACCTTCAAGAATCTAGAACCCCGGTCTTTCTTTCACCATCTGGCTGTCTGCAATTCTGCTCATCCTATTTTCTCTTCACCCCACTTTAATCAGGCTTCTATTCCCCTGGAATGAGTCTTATCACAGTGACCTGCAACTTGCATGTTACTGAATCCAATGCTTAATGATTAGTCCTCATCTTACTTATCAGATCAGTTGCAGTTGACACACTTGATCACTCCATCCTCTTTTATGTTTTCTTTACATGGTTAATAAAGGGCACCATAAGTCTTGGTTTCCTACCTCTCTGGCTGCTCATTCTCAGTTTCCTTTTCCTGATCTTTTAATGCCATTAGAGTGCCCCAAGTTTCAGTTCCTATTCTCTCTTTACTGACACTCTTCAGTGATCTCTTCTACTCACCAGACTTTGCCATCCACTGGCAGATGACTTCCAGGTGTGTATTTCAGTGAAGATGTCTTTCCTGAACTCCCGACTCAGATATTCAACTGCTTGCTTGATATCTCCACGTGAATGTCTAAGACTGCTTACTTAACACATCCCAAACTCAGCTACTAATGGCCTTAACCCCTACACCCTCGGCCAAAAAAATAAAAATCCTACTCCACCCACAGATTTCCATATCTCAGTTGATGGCAACTCCAACCCTTCCAGTTGCTTAGGCCAGAAACCTTGCAATTATCCTTAATCAATCTCTCTCTCTGTCTCTCTTATCCATCTTAAATCTACCAGCAAAATCTGTTGGCTCTATGTTCAAAGTATATCTAGAATTTAACTATTTCTTCCACCTCCACTGCTACCAGCCTCATCCAAGCCAGAGTCATCTCTTACCTGGATTGCTAGATGGCCTATTAATTGGTCCCCCCACTTCAACCCTGCCCTTAGAGTCTATTCTGAACACAGCAGGAGTATTCCTTTCAACATCTAAGACAGATCATGTCACTCCTATGTTCAAACCTCTGCAATGGGTCTCATCTCACTCACAATCAAAGTCAATGTCCTTTATACAAGATCCTATGCCATCTGTGTTTGCAGCAATCCTCACCCCTGCCCACCTCTCTAAGCCCCTCCAACTATTTTTCCCTTGAATAACTGTTTCGGATATCTTTGCTGTTCCCCACACTGTATACATACATATATATGCACACACTATATATGTGTGTATATATGGTAATTTTTCCTTCTGCCTGTTAGAATGCCTGCAAATATATGTTCTACAGGGCAGGAGTCTTTGTTCTGTACACCAATGTATCCTAATAGACTAGCTAGTGTGAGGCACATAATCAGTGCTTAAATCGAAATTGCCTAATGAATTTTTAGTCTCTTAGCAAACTATAAAGAGCTCAGCCATGTGACTGGACTTGTTCCACTAAGAATCTTACTACATTCCTTTCTCTTAAAAACATCATGTGCTACAGCAAATGCTTAATGTTTGTTGAATGATTTTCTAAATGGCACTGTCATTGTCAGTGGAAGAAATAAAAATCTCACCACAAATACTGCAAACTCGAAACAACAAGACAAGAACAGTGTGTGTCATTTGTTCACTCATTTATCCACCAATTAATTCATCTACTCAATATATATTTGGGTAACAATAATGTGCAGGTATTTGGGACAGAAGTAAAAGTCTTAGTCCTTATTTTCACATGGGGCAAAGAGATAAGAAACCATACAAATACAATCCTCACCCCTGCCCACCTCTCTAAGCCTGTTAATTGCCTTTGCAGAGGGAAGCCCTGGGTACAACAGGATTACAGAAGAAAGCACCTGACCAGGGCTGGAGAGGCAGGAGCCATCAGGAAGGATGTGTCCCTTGAGTTAAGTTTGTAAGAAGTTAGTTAAGGAAAGAGGGTTGGTAGAGATGAAGAGCCATTCTAAGTAGAGGACACAGGTTGTCTGAAAGCACAGACAGTATCGGGGAACATGAACTGTAGGCAGCTCAGTGTGGTTCAAATTCTGGAGTTCAGAAGACATATGCAGGTGGAGAGGTCTTCTTTCACTCATACAGCATAATTTGATTTAATCTTCAAGTTAAGGGTAGTCATTGAAATTACACACTCAACTTTGCATTTTAGAAATATCTGATAGAAAATAGTATGGTACATGGGTCCTTAGAAAGACCATATAAATAGGTATGGAATTTTAATTCAGATTTAGAAATGCAGTATAAATTGGTAAAGTGCTCCAATAATTTTAATTATTGACTCAAGATAACCTGACAATTATTATTATCACTATTATTATTTACCATTTTTTTCAAAGGACTCAAAAGAGAACATCAGGGAAAGAGGCTCAAAGCATTCTTAAATTCTTCCTTATTCAACTCCAAAACCTAAATGAAGTGAAACAAACAATGAAGAAAACCATTCTCAATGTCACTCTTTACTCAACAGGGAGCTCACAATTATAGTCCAAGAGAACATTTATGATGCCAAAAGAAATACCCAATCCATCCATCATCCCATTACTCCCATCTCATGTTTTTCTTTCCAAAAGACACCAACACTCAATAGCTACTTGTGACTCTGGAGTTCCGGTAATCCTCTGGGCATTGCAACATTAAAATATTTCTTTGTCCTTAAAAGCAAGGGGGAAAGATTGCCTGAATCCCAGGAGTGATTATCTCAAACAACCATTTTACTTTGCTAGGACACAAATTATCTTTTTCCATTGTCTTCTTACACAACATACCTTGCTAGCCAAGACTTAGAGGTTGGTTTGGTTTTGTGGACCACTGTAGGCAGTTGGAAAAGAACCAAAATTACACCTGGCATTGACACAGAACTGAACTTTTGCAGGTAATTAAAAACCCTGTTCTCTAGTTTCAGTCATGTTGCCTCAGAATCTGTAAATGAGTGATTTTCATATCTACCCAAGTATCCAGAAGTTCAAAAGGAGAACTAGAAATTAGGCACAATGAGGTCCTAGGTATGAGTACCAAATACTTATTTCTCCTTTAGGGCAGTACTTGAAGTGTGGACAGTTGATACAAAATCAAAACACAAAATGTTTTATATTTAAGTCAATAGTACCTATATATGTATATACATAGTTTGACATAATTTACAAAGTCTAACCTACCTATTTAAGAAAGCTAATGGGGAAATGGGAGGGAATCTAAAACAGGAGGAAAGCTATATATGGCTCCATGCAAACAGAAAAAGGTCCATAAGGTAGGTCAGTGTGTGTGTGTGTGTGTGTGTGTGTGTGTGTGTGTGTCTGTGTGAATGTGTGCCCGCACACGTGTGGATATACACAAGTGGGTGTACATGCACAAGACTCAAGTATTTGATGTTATCTGCCTAACCTTGTTCTAAAATTATTTTCACAAACAAACTATATATAGAACTAAAAGTCATTTTTGAAGTGATTTTTAAATATTTATTGAACTTCTAAAAATGATACTAGCCTTTTGGAACAAATTGTGGCTTTTGACGGTTTGTTTCAAAATGTCTAATGCAGGGATGTGACAGTATAAAATGAAGTCTAAGCACAACTTCTGTAATAGAAAATATTCAAAGGGAAGGTTTCCTTTTTTGGGGTCCTTTTATTCAACAGTGAAGTGATTTTCTACGAAGTAAAATTTTTAAGAAAGTAAAGTTTCTCAAGGATTGCTCCATTCTTCTGAATTGAAATCTCTACCTCTGGGGAAAGCTTCCCATAGAGAAAGAATAGCTAAGCTTGATCATTCTTTGAATCCTGCTGTTACTTTTTTCCTTTAAAAAAATGACATATTTTTAACTTACAGTGTTTTGGGGGGAAAGGGGAAGGGAGGAAAGAGTCAAAACTGGTTCATGCTTTGTTTCCCTAAGAATGATAATCTAAGAACAACAAGGATACTGTATAAATCAACTATAACACAGTGTGTATATATATATATATATATATATATATATATATATATATATGTGTGTGTGTGTGTGTGTGTGTGTGATGTATGTATGTATCTAAAGAAAACAATAAAAAAATCTAAAAAAAATCTAAAAAAAATCTAAAAAATCTAAAATTTGTGGGATTGGCATTCCTTATAATTTCAAATATCAAATAAGTCAAAAAAAATCTGAAGCTGTGAAACCATGATTGTCTTCCATACATCTTAATTTTTACCTATTACTAAAAGAAATCCAGACATCTCCTCTAATATGGTGTTAATGTTTAAAGGCATACTTTGAAATAAACATATCATTTGATTAAAAATAGAAGTAGCAGCACTAGCAAAATAAAGTTGCCAAAGTTAGCTGGAAAATAGGCTTTCCCTCAAATATAAAAATTCTGTTTATAAGAAAAAAATGAAAGGACCTAAATTGAAAAGGAAAAAAATTAGACAGTAATAAGGACTTGAGAAAATGTACTTGGTCTTCTCATCTCTTTGATGGGAATCTTCATAGCATCTGCTTCACAAGGTTGTCCTGAGGATTAAATAAACTCATCCATGTAAAGCACTAGTGTCTAGGCTCATATGGAATGTTCAAGAAATATTAGTACTATTGTCATTATTGTTGGCAAAAACTCATGTTATGAGGCCATGTCTCACTTCCCATCTTGGAGAGTAAACACAGTCATGAAGGAATCACAATCTTGTTAAAATCTTGGCTGCCAAGCAATGATAGCCTTATTTCAGAGAGAGAGAATACAGTGAAGAAATAAATACCTCAAGATTTCTAAAATCTGAAAGCAAGAAACAGTTATTAGAGACAGATCAGTATTTCTGATTTGTGAAGAGAGGGGTATCAACTAAAAAAAGAAGAAGTCTTATTTTGCATTTTCCAGAGAGCTGGATGGACTTGGATTAAATGGTGGAAGTTACAGAGAGAAATGTCTGTTCAGTATAAGAACAGACTCTCTAACATCAAAACCACTCACCTTATAAAAGGATAGGCTGTCTTGAAGGGTAGAGAGCATACTGAGTGTGAAAGTGGGAGTTCTGTCATCAAGGATGATAAGGAAAAGGTTCCTTAGCAAGTCCAAGCTAGACAACAACAGTAATGACAATCACCACCACCACCACCACCATAATAAGGACAGTTGACACAGAGACAGAAATTGCCCAGCATTGTTGTAATCACTTTATCTATATTGACCCACTGAATCCTCACCACAGCCACCTGGCTCCATAGTTTGTGTTCTTAACCACTTCAATATGCTGCCTACCCCCAGCTCTAAAATCCTGGGCAAGTTACTTAACCTCTCTGTGCCTCTATTTCCTCATTTATAAAATGAGAATAACAAAAGCACTTACCTCAGATGATAGATGGAATGCACTGATACATTTGCTTGGCACCTAGAACAGTGCCTGACACATAACAAGTATTTTATTACTTTTTATATATAGATCATTTCAACTTTTAAGAAAAATTTTTAAATTTTTGGATGGCAAGTTAGGGAAGGCACAAAGAACTCTGTCTTGGCTATAGTGAGCAATCTGACATAAATTTTTATCAAATAAGTGGAACTCAAGGCTTGCCTTTGGGGTTGATTCTCTAAACAAAATTAGCCATGGGTAAAACTACAGTGAGAGTCCTACAGTGAGACCAGAACCTGTACACTTTGTCATGGCTGATTATAAGGTAAAATACGGAAAAAAGTAGAATGGCCTAGCTCATCACCCTCTGCTGACTTCTTACCATTCTCAACGCTTCCACCAATCATTCAAACCACACTTCAGCAGAACCCTTAACTGGACTTTACCTAGTACTCACTTAACCAATCCCCAAAGCTATCCAATCCAACCCACTTCTTTTGCACCTACCATCAAACTGCAACCTGGCATCCAATGTGGCCTAATAAATCTCCTAGTTACCCTAAGTCTCTCCTTAGATTCTCATAGAGGCAATAATAAACCTTTATTTCACTCAGGCTTCCAAATCCACTCCTGTCCCTACTCTCAAATATCCTGGACCCCTCAATAATTGGAAAATAGAAGCAATCAGATACAAATTCTTCCTGGTTTACATATACATTCCTCCATACCCCTAAACCTCTGCAACAGCAAATCAGTTCAACATTTACAGATGTCTTTGCCTAGCCTTTTCGCCTTTTTCAGAAGAAAAAATGTTTCCAGACTTCCTTTCCAAGGCCAACTCTTTCTTCTGTTCTCTGATGCTACTCAGGAAATGTGTCTCATCTTCTTGGTTCGTTGTCTGGCAACCATTCTCATCTTCCAACTCTCTTGGAACTTCAAACATTTTCTACTAATCTATAAACATACCCAGAAGAAAAAAAAAATTCTCAGACCTGTTTTCATCATAAGTCCTGACTCTTTCCCCATTTTACTGCCAAATAAAGTGGTCTCTTGCTGTGGGTATGTAACCAGCTGAACTAATAAATGTGAATCACTGGAAGACAGCCCGATACAGGTTATTCTTGATTACAATCAACCTTTTTAAGTTTAAAGGTTCTGCCATCAGCAGCCGTGGACTTAGTGACTATTAATTATTTCTTCCATTTACACTGTGTTTTTAACAAACATAATAAAGGAAAGTACACCACAGAGGTTTATTATATATGACAAACTGTACTTTAAATAAATGTGGGTATTTGCTTTAGGACTTTTTGCACAGTTTATAGATTAGCAATACTAATATCTTATAAACGTTTTTTGAAGGATAATTCTTACATGAGCTAAGCCTTTACAATCTAGAGTAATGATTGAAGTTATGACCTATACTATGATAATGTAAATTGTCCACATAAACTCTTAAAGCCCTATCTGATTTAAAACTTATCATTTATACAGAAGAATAAGCTTACAGAAATAAAGGTTTCCATACCTTCAGGGAAAAAAGATCTGGTAAAAGGACCTTACAAAGGAGAACATGATATATTTAGGTAGAAGGAAGCAAGCCAGTGAGGGTGAAGCACAGAAAACAAGAGAAGAGGCAAGGAAGGGCCAGATCCCTGAGCCTCCTAGGCCAGAACTGATACATTTCAGTATACTCATTAGACTAGAAAGCAAATGAAAAGCTTTAAGCTGGGAGATGGAAGGATCAGAACTACAGTTTTAAAAGGATGACTCTAGTTGCTGTATGGAGAATGAATGGGTAAATCACACCAGAATGGGTGTGAAAGGGCATGAGTGGGAGTTAAGAGGCTGCTTCAGAAGCCTAAGAGGGAAATGGTAGCCTAGATGAAGGTGGCAGTAGAGGTGGAAATAAGGAGAAAAATTCTAAAAGATTAAATCAGTAAGACTTGATGAATAATCAGCTGTGGGGGGAAGGAACCAAAGAGAGGTATCGATGACATGTTGGTTTCCTGCATTTATATACATATATACATGGAAATGTGGAGTAACACATCTTGTACAATATATACCAAATGTTAACAGAAGTTACCCATGGTAAGGAAAGATGAATTTTACAAAGAGGCAGACTTTCATTTTTTTTTTTTACTATATAAACATCTAGATTGTTTAAATACTTTATAATCAGCAGGTATACATTGCTTTCATAGTTAAATTCACACACAATAAAAAGGAAAAAGCATTTGCCTGGCTGAAAAGGATAGAATGGCATTTTAGGGAGAAAGAACAACCTATCCAAAAGCATGGGCATGTGAAAGCATATGGCATATTTAAAGAGTATCAAGCGGTCTAGTGCTTGCTGAGTAAGAAGGAAGGATGTGCATGGGAGGGAGATGAGGAAAGATTGAAGCTATTTTAGAATATGGCCAGATCATGAAGGACCTTCTATATCAGCTAAGGAAATCATTCCCTGAACAGGAGGAAATAGGTGCATAAAGTTTTCAAGTAGGAGAGTGAAAAAAATCAAGTTCATATTTTAGAAAGATCACTCTAGAGAGAGTGTGAAGACTGGGCCAGAAGGGCAGTAAAAAGATTAGGAGACCACTTTAGCAAGAACTTAAGCTAAACCAGGGGCAACAGAGATAGAGAAGGGGAGAGAGATTTGAGATTCACTTCAGAAGTAAAGTTGACAGGGCTTGGTGATTAAGTGGGATGTGACAGATAAGAAGAAGGAAAGTCAAAGATGCTTCCATTGTTTCTAGTTTAGGAGATTAGATAGTGATGACATTAATGTAGTTAATGCAACAACAGGTTAAGTGAGAAGATAATACAGTTTGTTTTAAAGATGCTGAAGTTAAAGTACCTTTGGAAGCAGGTCAAAGTACCCAACAGGAAGATGGATATACAAGTATAAATTTGAGGAACTGGGTTAGAACTGGAGCACAATAACACTATTACCCAGAATATAGAATTTCAAACCTGTGGATACATTCTTACCCTTGATATAATTTCACTGAATCTTGAGGCAACTGTCAAGAGTTGACCAGTTCCATTTATTCTCATAGTTGTAAAAAGTTCACATAATTGTTAAAAGTCTCTATAGACAGTAAATTTAAAAAGTAAGTCAGGGCTTTTGTCTTGGTCTCACTTTGAGTCTTTTATTTTCTTTCCCCTTCCCTTTTTGTCGGTCTACGTAACTATCTACGTATCTATCTATTTATCCAACTATCTAGTTAAGGAAGATATATGAGGTATAAGGAAGTATAATATCAAAAACATTTGCTATTCTTATTATTTTGTCTTAATTGTAAAAGGCAAAGAAAAGAACATTCCACAATTCTACCTTTAACAAAATCTAAGTTAAATAATGATTTACCTATGTGACTCTTCATTGATTTTTCTCTTGCAAATCATCGACCCTTCATTAACTGACATCACCAAGGTAGTCAACTCAAGCTGTAGCTTTAACCACAGAAGTTAAACAATTCACAGTCCTGTTGTTGCTCACTGTTAAAAATCCGAGTCACACTGTACTTTTGTCTAATAGATGGTGCACTAGTTTGGTAGTAGATGACGAGGAAGGACCTGTTGGCAAGGAAACAGCTGCTTCCTTCCTGAGCAAGGGGAAACCAGGAAGGTGACAGATGGGCAGAGCAGAAAAGCAGCCAAAAATTGCTCTGGCTCCTGGTTGGCAACAATTTTCAGAACTGAGGCACGACTGAATATTTTAAAGTATATCAATGATTGAGAATATTGTCTGCCTGGGTGCTCTGCTGAAATTCAACAGGCTTCCCACACATTTTCTACATTTGAAAAACTTTTAAGTTTACAATGGTACAAAGGGCCTAGCCTGAGCCTATGTACAGTGGGCTAAGACTGCAAGGCACTGTCCCATTTCACTTTAGGATTATACCCAAGAGAATGCACTTTCTGGTTACACAAAAGAAAAAAAGAAAAATTTCATTTCCTGTATAGGTTATATTTGTATGATTTACTAGAATTACTATTAAAATTTCATTTAAAAATGTTTTTCTTAAATACGTTTACTTTTATATACTTAAAAGATTTGTTCCAAACTTTTATAATTTGTTCTTTTATCATTCCCCCTCCATACACTTCAGTATCCAGAAAATTAAATATTCAAGAATTCTTGGGTAAAATAGACAACCACTGGATTGATATGTTATAACTAACATATTTTCTTAGAAAGCTGTAATTAGGTAAGTTATTGTTCTTCATCAAATGGAAATTAGCAATCATTGGAAAATAACATTAAAAATTAGTGTGGGCATGAAGTATGGAATTTTAAAACATCAGTTTACTATGCTGATTAACTCAACATTTATATTTTCATCAGAACTTAATAATCCCATAAATAAATAGAGCTCTCAATTATTTAAAAAAATCAAGGGATAACATATGTATTTAGACATATTAGCAGCGTAAAGATGTATGCTTCAACACACTTATTGGGAAAACGTCTGAAAATATTACTACACTGAATTCAAGGGTATCCGCAGGAACCTGACATATAAGTTCTCTAGAATAATAACATATCAGGAAATTCCAAAAAAGAAAAAGGGTCAAATAGGAAATAGCCTCAAATTAATCGACAAAGTTCAGTGCTTGCTCCAACTTGATTATTCTCTCTCTCCATTGCAAAAAATCAGTCTCAGGATTGGTGAATCACTTAGATGAAAGTTCATCTAGTGGAATAAATGGAGAGGCCACTTGGGCGGGTGACACAGGAGAGTCGGTGGTAGTGCTGACTTTCGCTGGTGAGTTACAAGAAGATCCGGCACTGCTGCTGTTTCCATCAAGGGTATCCGAAGATACACACACACCGGGATCTGACAGCTGTGCAACGTCAGAAGAAAGCATGTTGGTGATGCCCTGGAAAAATCTCTTTGGCTGGTAATCAGTTTCCATTTCACATTTTCTTTTTAATGGTCCAAGAACACTTGGTCTAATGCAATTGATGGGACTCTGGCTTCTCCGGGTAGTAAATCGGGTCGTTGGGCTGGGAATAGGGCTTGGAGGCAATCCATTGCTACTCACAAAACTTTGCAAGGATGGTGAAAAACACTGCTTCCCAATTCCCCGAGTGGGTGACGGTGCTGGTGACACAGGAATGAAATCGATGCGCTTCGGGGAGGCCGATTTCTCCACATCGTTGTCACTCAGGCTGAAACTTTCCTCCCAGGAGTGGCTTATCTGCATTGCGGTCTGCACCTCCCGCTCGTGGACCGTCTCTCTGTTGATCAAGTCCATGCCCTCCTCCTGCTTGATCTGGTGCAAGCGGCTGCTGTGCATGCGGACAGGGGAGGCCGGTAGCAGCAGGCCGTGGCGGCTCGGGAACGTTGTGCTGTTCCGCCTGGTGCTCGGCGCCTCGGCCTGGAACACCGGCGAAGTGTCACTGAGGCCGTGAATCAGGGGGGCGCTGTTAGACCTCCTGAGGCCCCCGCCGCCGCTAGTGCCGCCGCCCTCCGCCGAGCTCCCGCCCGTACCCGGAGGCAGCTCCAGGTCCAGCTCCATCTTCTCCTGAGCCATGTCGGAGACAGGGAGGCGGGGGCGGTGCTCAGTCAGGGCCCTAGGACTCCCATTCCCCGCAGTCCAGGGCCGCCGCCGCCGCCACCGAGAATCTGTCAGCGAGCTCACCTCTCTGCGCATGCGTGCCCCTTCGCGCAGGCGCCTGCGAGGTCTGTGCGCGCGGCGCCTACTTAATGCGTAATAGCTGCGCCGAAGCCGTAGTGGGAGGGGCGAGGAGTGGTTGGGCCCGCTAGTCAATACATTCCTTCCGCAAATAGCTTTTCAGCCCAAATTCGCATCGACGCAGTTAAATAAGATTATCATATGGGGGAATATGTAATTACAAAACAAATACAAGCCCTAAAAGAGAGGCCCTTGGTGATGTGGGCTGTATGACTGGCAGTGAGGTTTGGCCTAATCAGGGAGGGCTTCCCCGAGGAAGAGGCACTCTGAAATCCGAGGAGGTAGGGGAAGGGGTGCGGTGTAGAACCTCGCAGGAAGCGGGAAGCTAGGGCTACCCAGCGAGATGTCAGGCGGGAACCAGGAGGGAAGGAGGAAGTGTGGCCTGCAGTGGAGAGTGAGGGCTGGGGTGACATGACGTGGTGGACCAGAGAAGATTCTGGTCTTTACCATGAGAACAGTGAAAACTACAGAGGTTTTCAAGCATAGGTATATTAGCACCTGAAAAGCTCACTGGCCCGCAGTCCGGAGAAGAGAGCATTGGGAGATTAAAAGCTACAGGAAAAAGGCCAGAGAGGATGGTAATTTGCACTAAAGTGGTAGTGTGGAAGAGGAGACGGAGAGAAGAGTAAATTTGAGAACTATTTAGAAGATCAGGGAAAAAAAAAACAAAACCTGGAATTGTATTACTATTATTTTATTCATAATCATATTTCCAGCACAAGCATGTGTGAGGTGTGAGGGATTAAAGGAAAACCAGTAAAGTCCTCACATTTTAAAAATAAAACCCCATTCTTGGCTTATGTAATTAATATAAAACTGATAGCTCATTAAAAGTGATTTATATTTATTCAGTCAGTCAAGTTTTTTTTTTTCCTGCATACCTACTGTGTGTCAGACACTGTGGTAGGAAATGGACCCTACATGAGGGTGTTTAATTTTTACTGGGGGAAAAGAAATAAATAAATAGGCTATTTTCAGATAGTGGTAAGCCTTAGAAAAAATAAAATACACTGGTGTAATGGAGCACTACTGATAGAAGGCAGGAGGCCATTAGAGCTGAGATCTCAGTGACAAGAAGAAGCAAGTCATGTGGACATCTGGGGAATGAGTATCCCAAGCAGAGAGAACAGCACCGTGCTAAGGCCCAAGGTAGCTATGAGTTTGATGAGTTAGCAGGAAAGGAAAAAAAGGCAGTGCAGCTGAATTATAAAAGGAGGAGAGTATTCTGAGAGGGTAAAAATGTTTGGATCTCATTCTGAGTATGATGAAAAGCCACTAGGGGGTTTTAAGCAAGCGACTGAAATTATCCGGTTTATATTTTAAATGCCAGTTTGGCTCTGTGGAAAATAGGCAGAAAGAGGACAAGAGTGGAGGCAGAAGGATGGATTAGGAACCTGTGGCAACAGTACAGACAAGAGACTCTTGGGCTAGGGTTGTAGCAGTGGCAATGGGGAGAAGTCGATGGATTCAGGATATGTTTTAGAAGTGGAACCAATAGGATTTCCAGATAGATTAAATTTAGATGATGGGAGAAATAGATTATTCAAAGAGGACTCAGATTTTTTATTAAAACTGGGTGGATGGAAGTGAGATAGGGAAGGAGCACATTTAGAGGTATGGAAATGAAGAGTGCCTGAAGCAGAATAATAGCAAGTAGAAAGAACCAACATTTTCTAAGTGCCAACTTGTTGCCAGGCACTTTAAACACTCCATAGTCCCACATAATCCTCATTGGAATCTTATAAATTAGATATTGTTATGGCTAATTTTATAGTGAGACAATTGAGGTTCAAAAATTGCAAAAGGCCCTACAGCCAGCACACAGAAGAACAAAGATCTGAACCAATCATAATTAAGGTCTCACTTCAAAAGCCTATATTCTATTTGCTGAATTTCACATGGATTAGAGAAGGAGAATTTGATGGCTACCTGTGAGATGAAAAGAGGGTACAAAACAGAAGTTGGGAATGGCAGAAGTAGGAGATGAATTTGAGAGACAGCAAGGCAACAACAGAACCTGACTGCTTAGATGTGCACAGCACAAAGAGGAGTCACATATGACTAATGTTCAAGTGTGAGTGGCTGAAAGAATGGTACAGATTACTAAATAAAAACAGGGGAAAGAAGAGGAAGAATGTCCAGAAAAAATTAATATTAGGTAAATAGAAAGAGTATTAAATAAAGAACTTATTTTATAACATCCATAGCATATTATTCATTTGCATATTGCTAAATTATTAATAATGTGGCTCAAATCTGCCAGACAATGTTCATCCACATCTGAATAAACACAATTATTACTCTTACTAATAAAGCACAGTGATGGTGATAAGTCCACAAAATGAAATGTCTATGCTATTTGGTTCTTGCCTGAACACACCTATTAGAGATCTTGGCTGGTTTCCTTGTTTCTACCCTTGTCCATGCAAGTAAATTATCTAACCAATATTTAAGATAATCCATAAAAACACATTTGAATCACTTCTTCTCTGTTCAAAATCCTTTAGTATATTCCCACTCAGAGAAAAAGTCCAGGTCATTACAATGGCCTACAGAGCCCTATCTCATCTGAGACCCTACCATCCCTCTGACTTAACCTCTAGCTATTCTTCCACTAATTACCTCTCCTCCAACTGCAGAGGCCTCCTTACTTCCCTTCAGCCCACCAGGCATGCACCTCCCTCCACACAGGATTGCTCTTTTTCCAGTGGATAGCCACACTACTCAGTCCCTTCAGGTCCCTGCACAAATGTTACTGACAGAGAGGCTTTCCCTAACCTTCCCTTACAAAAAGCAATAGTAGTTCCCAACACCAATCCTACATTCCCTGGCCCCTTGCTCTGTTTTTATTTTCCTCCAGAGTACCACATGACATATGTATATATTTTCTTGCCTATTTCCTTCCTGAGAAGATAAGCTCCATGAGAATAAGCCCATTACTTCTTTCCCTGCTGTATGCTTAGTTATCTAGAACAGGGCCTGGCATATGGTACTCAATAAGTATTTGTTGAATTATTGTGCAAATGAATGATAAAGAATGAATCGATTAATGTAGCTTTGTCCAAAAGAGAAGAGAACTCTATTATTTGAAAATCCAGCCTAACAGGCTTATCTAGACTGATTCTAAGAGATCCATACTTTGACAGTTCTTTTTCTTATATCAGGAATATTATTATTATTAATACTTATACTGCCCTCCAGCCCATGCATAAGTTACTTTAACTAACCATATGTGAACTAAGAAACTGAAGCTCTAAGTTTTCATTCTTTTTTGACCATATGCTGATCAACACTTGATACAATTAAAATGCTCAGTTCTAAGGATTCTAAGCAGTGTTTAATATTTAATATATTGATTTACTACTTCCTTTCAAAGGAATCAAGGAGGAATAAGAGAAAATAGCAACCATAAAATGCAATTCAGCCTGTTGCAAATGAATGATGCCAGAGGCAGGATCCCAGGGCCCTTCCCTGAGTCAATTTCCCCTTCTGGTTTTACTCTATGAATTAAATACCATACTTAGTTGAGATTCATGCTCATTCCTAAGCCATAAAACCAGATATCTATCTATTCAATAGTTTAGCTTTACTGTGCTTAATATTATATTTTTGAAAACTAGCAGTTTCTTTTTAATTCCTAAGGGCAATTTTTTAGTATTAAACCTCCAAGCATATGACAAGGCAAATTTCCACCTCTGAATCCATGAATGTAAAATATGAATGTGTATAGGTATAATCTGAGATGGGCTGGCAGATATCTCAACATTTCATATTATCTAGCATCACCAACCTAGAATAAAAACATTACAGAGGAAAATTGTACTCTTGAAAGCGTTGGAACTTAGGAGTGTTAACTGGTACAACCATTTAGGAAAGATGTTTGGCAGTACCTATTAAAAGAAAATATATGAATAGCCTATGACTAAGCAATCCCATGCCTGAGTACATACACAAGAGAAATGAGGACTTATGTCTACTAAAAGACATGCACAAGACTGTTCCTTGCATTATTATTTATAACGGCCCCCAAGGGGAAACAACCCAAATGTCCGTAAACAGTTGAATGGGTGAAATTCTTTACTCAACGGCATGTATATGTTACAGTATGATGTTGAATGAAAGAAATCAAACACAAAAGAATACATATACTATGACTTCATTTTTCTGAAGTTTGAGACCATCCAAAATCAATTTATGGAGGTAGAAATCAAAATACAGTTACCCACCATTTCACTTTCCTAGGTTTCACTTGCCCATGATCAATCTCAGTCTGAAAACATTAGAAGTTAAATTCCAGAAAAAAAACAATTCATAAGTTTTAAATTGCACTCCATTCTGAGTAGCATATTGAAATCTCAGGCTGTCTGGCTCTGTCCCACCCAGGACGTGGATCACCACTTTGTCCAGTGTACCCACACTGCAGATGCTTCCTGCCTATTAGTCACCTAGTACCCATCTTGGTTATCCATCTTACTGTCATGGTATCTGCAACACTTGTGTTTGTTATTTTTTTTTTTTCTTTTAAAACTACTTCTTAGAACTTAAACACTTGTGTTTGAATAACCCTTATTTTACTTAATAATAACCCCAAAGTGCAAAAGTAGTACTTCTGGCAATTTGGATATGCCAAAGAGAAACCATAAAGTGATTCCTTTAAATGAAAAGGTGAAAAAAAATCATATGCCCAGGTTGCTTAAATCTACAGTAAGAACAAATCTACCAATGAAATGATGAAGAAGGAAAAACAAATGTGCTAGATATGCTGTCCCATCTCCAACTGCAAAGGTTATGGCCACAGTGTGTGATAAGTGCTTAGTTAAGATGGAAGAAACATTGGGTGGAAGACATGAACAGAAAATGTGTTCTTATTGACAGCAACGTGTTGCATCCGAAAACATTGAGCATACACGAAGACTTCAGCAAGGGATTCCCTGAAATGAGTGACACTAAGCCATTTGCTGCCAGTGAAAGATGGTTACACAGATTCAGAAATAGGTTTAGACTGACAAATATAGAAATTACTGGAGGGGTTGCATGTGTCGATGAAGAAGCTACTACCACATTTCCAACAGAGTTTAAGAAGTTGATTAAGGAGAAAGGATACCACCCAAAGTAAGTCTTCAAGTGCAATGAAACCAGGCTCTTCTGGAAGAAGATGTCCAATAGAACGTGCATTCAAAAAAGTGCTAAGGAGACACCAGGGCAATTAACATGGAAGGACAGACAGATCAACCCTGGTAGTTTGTGACAATGTATATATAGAGTTTGGTTTCTGTGGTTTCAGATATCCACTGGGTGTCTTAGAACAGATCCCCATCAGAGAAAGGGGAGCTACTATAGTGGTTATTCTTAGGACTGACTGGGAGGGGGCACAAAAAAATGTTCTATATCCTGATCTGTGTGCTGGTTTACATGGGTGTATGCATATGTGAAAATTATCGAACTAAATATTTGAAATGTATACACTTTGTGGTATATAAGGTTAGACCTCAAAATGTTATTGATATGGAGAAAAACAGCATGGGCACTTGCAATACAAATGGGGAAAGACAGCATAGAATAAGAATGCACTTCAATTGGAAGGAAGATATTTGTTTAAATACTACCCATGAGTCTAACTCTAAACTGGAATGCTGTGCTTCCAAATCTCTGACACACAGCAGTATCAGTGGAAGAGCAGCTAGCTGGCCTTGACAGTGAAGAGAAAGGAGATGGAAACACACACATCCCTCAAGTTACATTTCATTGTAGCCCTAAATACCAAAAGACTCCAGTGACCTAAACCACAAAGACTTGTCTGAGGCCAGTTACAATCACCAAGAAAACCATTAGCTTTTCTTGGCCTTGTTCCCATAGTGCCCTCAAAATTAGCTACTTCTAAGAAGGCATGAAGGAGAACATGAAGTCCATTTTATTGTCTTTTATTTTCTCAACTGCAATCTTTGTGTATTCTGCCCAAGCAATGTTGGCTCTGTTGTCTTCTCAGTGGTATCCTCCTAGCATAACTCATGAAGTGGAACAGAATTGCATCATAGGAAATCAGCAGGGGCTGTTAGAACACACATGAAGAATGAGAATTGTGTTTAAAAGCACAGTTTTGGCCACTGGGAACTTATTCTGTTATCCTGATGAAAGTAAAATAATAGATGATCTCAGAAACTCATCAACCACTCTACAAATAATTATTGAGGGCCCATGAAATATACACATTCTCCATGGTATTTACCTTCAAGTTGCTTAAGCTAATTATTAAAACTTTAGAGCCACATCAAGGATTAGAAAATCAAGACAGAACTTTACAAAGGAGCTACCGACCCCTCTCAACTTTTATTTTTGATAACAGTGAAAAGCCATACACACATCCTTCATGGGGAGGAAGTGAAAGGGCAGAAAGGCGCCTCAAAGACTCGAGGAAAGAAGTTTACAGCTTAGGCCCTCAGCAAAATTCAATGAAACAAGTAAATGTGAATTATAGTTACTTTGTTCAATTGTTTTCAAGGGGGAATATCAAGGAAGATACTTAATTAAAATATCAAAATAGCCATCCAGCCCCTAGTCTCTACTCCCTTAAGTCTTTTTTAATAGAATAGAAAACAGGGTTGATATCTCTTCTTCCTCACCAATTTCAAACATTTTTGGGAGTGTCTATCTTTTGGTGCCTTCTCTTTGACACTGAAATCCTCCTAGGTCATAATCTAGGATTACAATCAATATCCCTTTCTATAGCTAAATGCTTTTCTCTGCCTGTCTGCTATCTTTCCCTTGAAGGATTAATCCATTTGCCAAGTAGGAAAATAAAAGAACTGACAGCTGGATGGATAATGAATAAAGTTAACTTTAAAACATGCAAAGGCTGCAAATCTAGTTGGATTTACATATGCAAGCTGGATGGGTGTTTGGGAAACCTGTATAAGAGCTTAGTGCACAGCAGGACTGTAGCAAAGAAAGTACCAAAGCTGGACTCAGACTATCCTACTTCTAGCCTTGTGACTTGGGCCAGTCTGTCAACCTCTCTGGGCTTCACTTTTCTCACTTATGAAGTGGAGACATAACCTCTTCGTTGTAAAGATCAGATAATATGATGTCCCTGATCACAGGACTTGCAAACAGCAAAGGCCCTATACAAACAGGTTTCTACATTCACATACTCAGTGCCACCATCACAAAACGATCCAGCCCACTTTCCCACTACCCTCCCCAGAGGGCTTCCTCTGTTTTCTTATCTTCAGTTTGATCCTGTGGAAGGAAATTCTTCATCCCTTTCCCTAAGACTATACTAATTTTAGAGCCACCCATTTTCTGTGGTCTAAGAGGTAAGAACTGAAAAGTTCATATGCAATCGGGGAGAGAGTTTCTTCTGAGACTAATAAATGGGGAAAACCACATTTCTAAGATCTTTACCATATGAGTGTGTGTGTGAGAAGAGGCGGACGCCACTGGGCCCAGAGGCCACCAATATCCGGCTGGGTCAGTGAATGCCATTCCCTGCAGCAAGCCATTTGCTAATCCCCAACAGCAGCAGCCCCCCTCCCTGGTGGCGCTGAACTTTTCAATTGGGACTAATCCCAGAGGCTTATTCTTATTTATTCATTTAAAACCCCGTTTTGAATTCCTGCTGTCATGTCACTGTCCTTCTTGGCATACAGTCAAGTGCACAGGGACACATATTTGGCTGTGTCTGAAAAACAGGTTGAACCCAACCTCTCTCAGACGAAATAAGAGGAGTACAGGGGAAGAAACTGGAAAAAGATTCGAGAAGTCTCAACAGTTGCTTACGGTGTGTCCTTCCCTCCACGTAGCTGACACCTGGAGGCATGTTTTGAGGAGCAGGGCAGATGTTCCAAAGAAGTTTGAAGCTGCTGCCTCAAACCTAAAGATTCATATGTAGCATGCCTTAGGAAAATTTTTTGGCTTTAGAGAGTAACAACTGTACAACCTAACCTCTATGATCATTTAAGATAGCAAGGCTTATTACTGAGAAAGAGGGCAGTTCACAATTTCTTCTTTACTTTGAGCTAAATATGATGAATAAATGCAACAAAAAAGGAAAAATATTAAGGGCAGAGACATTCTGATTCCTCCTCTCTCATACTAACTTATAAACAGAATACAACTATATTTCAGTATCCACGTGACTTTTTTTTTCTTTACCTACAGCTCAATTTGTTAGTAGGAAATGAATTTTTATTACCCATGGAGTTCAGCCATCTGAAAGTTCCCACTTATTAGAAAAATGTGGTACACATTTTTCTTCTTTATTCCCCCTTTTGAAAACCAGAAGTCTAAGATGGTATTTTTCTCCAGCTTACAATTGAGACATTTTTCACCAGAATACTGTCTTATTATCATTATGATACAATGTTCACAGCTAGTAAAGGAGTATGTGCCAACTACCCTTCTAAGTATTTTGTACTAACTCACTTAATCCCTACTCCATCCCTAGGATTACTGTCTTCATTTTATAGATGAGGGAAATGAGGTACAGAGAGGTTAACTAAGTTGCCTGGGGTGACATAACAAGTTAGCAGTAGAGGAATTTGAGTCCAGGGCTCTGGCTTCAGAGGCTGAGCTCTTAATCCCCACGCACTATTGCATCACATGAGATACACTCATATTCCTCAAACCTGCCATTTTCACGGTGTTCCAGGTTTTCTTCAAAGAATGTTCATGGAGTTGATTGCACAGGATCATCATTCTGCTTGTCAGAAAGACAGATGAGGGGTCCGGGTAATCGCATGGGCTTACAGATACTATCGAGGTTACAAAATTAATAAATCCCCTATTTGTCCCAAAGCAGTTGTGAAAGCTAATGCAAAGGAATAAATAGTACTACAGGATGTCGTGTTTGAACAGGACTTTAGAAATCCCCTGCACTAACCTTTATCAGCAGGTAAACTGAAGTTCTGAGAGAGCCAATAATTGCTTCGAGGTCAAAAGGGCATCCAGGACAGAGCTAGGATGCTCAGTGAAGGCCGTCAGGATTGCATCCCAATGTTTCGTCCCAGAGCCCTCTTCACTTTAAACTCTTTCTTCATGCAACAGTGACCACTCCCATGGTTTTAACTATGATCAGTATGCTGATATCACTCAAATGCTTTTCTCCAGACAGGGCTGACTTACGTCTACACTGTCACATGCGTTTCCACTATATGTTTCATACATTCTCCAAACTCATCTACGAATGATCTCCATTCTCCCTACCCCAAACCTACTCAAGTGCTTCTTGAGGACAAAACGCACAACAGTCTCTCCAGACAACCAAGTCAGTCTCAAATCAGTCTAGATCCTTTCTCTCCTTCATCCTTATCTTGACCCTGAGAGGTCAGACCTCAGCCAGCTCAGGAGGACTGCTGGCAAAGGCAGGAACAGATAGGAGGAGACCCACGCCTTTTCTTGGGGACCCAGACTTTCTGCCTGTAGAGGGGCCTTCCCCCGGGAGAAGAGCAGCTGTAACGAAGGTGGAGATTTTGCCAACTGCATGGCACTGGACACTAGAGGTACCAGCTTAAATCCGTGATTTGACGTGATAGGACATTTTATTGCCTAAGAGTGAGCAGAATGAAAGCTTCCTGAGTTTTCATTCAGAAGCAGAAGACCTTTCCTCCCTGAATAAATTTACCAGGAGAGGAAAAAATAAAGAGCATTTCTGATTGCATACCATGAGTGCTGCCTGCTAATTATAGGACAAAGGTCACTTGTCACATGTGGCAGGAATGCTGAAGAAATAAGAATTGTGATTTTGGGGGACAGGGGCAGGAACTGGTGATCTTGAGAGAGAACTCTAATAGAGGAAGAGGAAGAGGGAGAGGAGGAAAAACCAGATGGGAGGAGCTACACCATAAGTAGTAGATGGTAGGAAACCAGATGCAGTAAGATAGGCTATGCTTTCAAAAATTTGGCTAATTCAAATTGAGAAAAATTTTTTCGAGTTCCAGCTGGGTGCCAGGGACTCTGCTAGGCATTTCTGAGAAGAAAAGCAAAGGAGGCAATGTCACCATGATAGGTCTTGGAAAGGTTCTTATGTATAGGATTCTCTTAAACTTGTTTTCTTTCCTGAGAAGTAACTAATGGTGAGAGAAATATTGGTGATACAAAAGAAAAGACAGTTGGGATGAAAGGCCCTAGAGTGGATTGAGGAGAAGGAATTGAAGGCACAAGGGATAGGTTTTATGTATTTATTTAAAGTCTATAAAATAAACCTTAGCTTTAGATTAGCCAAATCTGAGGAAATTACATTGTTCTTTTCTTCATAAATAACAGTTACACTTTCAGAGTACTGCTTATATTTAATCTGCTCTATCACTGACAACATAACTTCCATCTTTCTTCAATAAAAATGAAGGGAAAATGTGATTATAATGCTATCGCTTCCAAAATACCTAGCAGATCTGACTGTGAGAGATAAAATATAAGCTAGAAAAAAGCACGACAGTGAAAAACTGCCCTATTTTTCCTACTTAATTTGCTCTTGGAAAAATGTAAAATCTACAGGCTCAATTAGTCTTAATGATGTGTCAAAAAACAAAACAAAACAAAACAAATTTCCCTGGGCTAAAAAGCATTCTGC
Organism: Microcebus murinus; assembly: GCF_040939455.1. NCBI lineage: Eukaryota > Metazoa > Chordata > Mammalia > Primates > Cheirogaleidae > Microcebus > Microcebus murinus. Next base: position 29,308,714 of record NC_134115.1, read on the forward strand.
ACATGCTGCAGAATTCAGAATGAAGAATGCATTCAGGAAGATGTAAACAATGCCTACTTCTGGGAAAAGATGGCCCCTCACTTTTCTCTTTTCATTTTTAAAATAATTTTTCAATTTAAAAAATAACATGTGGGATGTATTATTAGGCATGAACAAGCGGTACATTTAGTAAAGCAAATGTTTCCTAATTTGTTCAAATGCTCCCATGACTTTTCCCAACAGGGTGACTAACCAATTCCTAAAGGCAAGGCTTTACAACTAAGAGCCCAGCAGGTTTTCACAGTATCTCTACTTTGTTATCAACACCAGGGGTCCCCACTGAAATGCCTCCAAGGGCTGACTGACAGATAAGGGGCCACAGTGCTGAGAGCAACAGCATTTGCACTTTGCAGACCGGAGAGGCCTGGGGCACCTAACGGTACTGACAACCACTGTCTAATTCCAGCCAACTGTTGCCCTGGCAGAAAAGGGTGTCATATGTCGTTCAAGCTTCTAATTTTTCAATAGAGGTTAATGATCCAGATTTTTTAAAATGTGGACTCTCACAATTTGTAGATGTTAAACTAAAACATAAATTCAACAGCTAACATGATTAAAACCTAATCAAAACAACTTGTGAACTCCAAAAACCCATTCTTTTTCTTTTTCTTTTTCTTTTCTTTTTTTTAAAGACAGGGTCTCACTTTGTTGCCCAGGCTGCAGTGCAGTAGTGTGATCATAGCTCACTGCAGCCTCAAACTCCTGGGCTCAAGTGATCCTCCCATCTCAGCCTACCAAAGTGCTGGGATAACAGATGTGAGCCACTGTATCTGGCATGTCATTTTTATTGATACCCAACACCCATCTTTGCCCATGTGCTCTCTAAGAGAGGGCAGTAGCCCTAACAGCAGTGCCTTATATAGGGCCTGGGGTATGTCACATGCTACTGGGTGATACCTTTGAAACTTCCAATGGATCAAGTATGCATCTATTTTTTCCTTTTCTTCCCACCTCTATCCCCATAAGCACTAGTTATAACTACCCACCCATCTTACTGACTTCTCTTTTTATTCTGAATAATTTTTCAGTTGATTCTCTACTTTCTAGATATGCAATTGAAATATCTGCGAATAATGATATGTTTGCAACTTCCTCTCCAATATTTCTATTATTTCTTCTTCTTCTTATCTCTTGATGGATATTTTCTGTGGAATGTTTATAATTTCAGTGAAAGTCCACATTTCTTACTATGTATTTGATTTAAATGGGAATGCTTCTCATGTTTCATGAAATATGCTAGTTTGGCATGAGGCTAAATATTTAAACTAAAGTAACAAATTCTACATATTCTTATTTTACTGAGTTTTCATTTTTTTTCTTTTTATTTAGGAATGTGTCAGATTATTTTGTGTCAACATAAACTAATTTTGTTGACATAATTTACATGCAATAAAATCCACTCTTTTAAAGAATATAGTTCAGTAAATTTTGACAAATTTACACATTCATGTAATCACTGCCACAATCAATGTATTACTGAATGTTGAATTTTAGCAAAACATTTTTGGCACCTATTAAGATGACCATACAGATTTTTCTTTTTTGATCTATCTAATAGGCAGACCATTAGGTTCTCCAATATTGAACCAAACTTACATTCTTGCAATGTATCCCATGTGATCATGGTATTTATTTAATACAATGCTAAATTTTGATACTTTGTTGAAAGGTTCTGCATCAATATGCATAAGCAAGATTGATTTGCAGTGTGTGTATATGCATGCATACATACTGTCTTTGTGAAGTTTTCATACTAGGATCTTTTTGTCATCTTAAAAAACCTTGGGAGTCTTTCTTTTGCTCCATACTTAGAAAAAGTTGAAATAGTAATGTGCTCATTTGTCAGGTTTACATGGGAAAATTTTGGTTTATACCAATTTTCTTAATTAAAACTTCTTTCAATAAATTACATGGTTACCCTCTTTAATAATATCAATATTCCTGAATGTTCAAAGAATTTACTGAGGCCATCTGGGGCTTGCACTTTGAATTTACAGAGCATCTTTTGATAACCTTTTTATTTCTTTCATGGTTACTGACGTAGGCTGTTTCTCCTGGGGGCCACTCTGAGAAATGAAAATTTCTGGAAATACCACCACCGACTTCATCTGTCCTCCATAGTGTTTCACATGGTACCTCACAATATATTTTGGTTATTTCTCCTTTTTGATATTTAATATGTTATTGATTTTTCTTTTCTTGGTAATAAAGAAGATACTTATTCATTCTACAACATTTTTGAAAATATAGACACATAGAAAAAGTTGAAAATTACATATAATCCCATCATCCAGAAACAATTATGTCTTACATGATCATGAAAAACATTCCAGATTTGTATCTGTTTACATACCTACCTATGTACATGTATGCAAGGTTTATTAACTTGCCCTTTCCATATTACATGTTGTGAGCACTTTCTCCATATCAGTAAATACAGACTTCAATTTCAATGGCTGTGAGGCATGACTATACGATATGACTTTCTTACTTATATTCCTGACAACAGGGGATAGGTAGGTAGGTTAATTTTTTTAACTATTTTTCACAATGCTACATTGAACATTATTTAACACTTTTGAGTATTCATCTTGTAAGACAAATGATTGAAAGTAGAAGTGCTCAAAGATAGATACATTGTAAAGTTTTTTTTTTTTTTTTGCTTATAAGAAATGTCTATATTTCTTATATAAAAAAGCAGAGATTTCTTGCAATCCATTATCCAGCGATAGCCTCTGTTTTGTTATGGATATGCATCAAGTCTTAGTGCACACTCTTTTTTAACCATAAATGAGACCATATTATGCATACTAGTTTGTCACTTACCTACCATATTATGTCATCTTTTCCTGCACATTATCATTCTATATAGCTACAGTATTCAATGGATAAAAGAGCCATAATTTGATTATCTAACTAATAGAAACGTAAGGTTGTTTCCAATATTTGACATTATAAATGCTATAATAAATATCACTGTGTTTATTTTTTGCTCCCTTGTCCAGTTGTTTCCTTAGGCTAAATTCCCAGTGGTAGAACTGCTAGATCAGAGGATAGGTACTTCAAGGCTTCTTATAAACACATCGCCCTTTAGAAAGTCTACATCAATCGACATTCCCAGCAGATCCGAGAGTGGTTGTTTTCTACCTCTATTTTAACCTTGGTATAATCCTTCTTCTTAGAGTTAGATAACAAAAAGTGGCACTTTTTCATTTTTTTATTTGCATTTTTAAAAATTATGAACAAATGTGATATTTTTATGTGCTTTTTAGCCTTTCCCAATATTAGCAAATCACTTTATATAATCTATTAGTACTTATCCATACACAAAATAGGTATAATAAATTATATTTGTTTCTTAAAATCTTAGGTCCAGTTTTGCCAGAGAATTTTTTTTTAAGAAAAAGAAAAACATGCCTTGTACATTTAAAAATAGCTCTGGTGCTCTTGCTTGGAATTTTGCTTTAAGTTTATTCCAACCCAGATAAGAGAGAACAACTATTTTTCTCTAATGTTATATTAATAAAAATATGTACCAGGCGTCACTATAAAATGTCTTGCTAGAGCACAGAATTCAGTATAGCCTAGGTATACCCCCAAATTTTCAGTACAGCATAGGCATTTTAATAAATATTTCATTATAACTGCTCTATGGAACAGGCCATTAAAATGATACCAGAGCCAAGCTCTGTTTTATCACAATGCCAACATCTGTAATGTCTGAAGTATTAAAAATTAGAAGCACAGTTTTTCTCAGAGCTTCCATTTTTAAATAAGCACCCATTATGAACAATTGCAACTGATTTCCTTTGGAGCAAAAACATGGTGAGCACTCACTTTTTTAAAAAAACAGTTAAGAACAAATGACCTGCAAGTGAATTCAAGATAATGAGCAGTGATTGTAGTATTCCATCAAAACATTTTTGTTGAAATGCTTAAAAATAATATTCAGAATGCATGTTCCAAAAGGCAGTGAATTTATATGAGCCTTTTCCACTTTTTTTAAACTGTAGTTTTATTTAAAAATGCAGGCATCAAACATGCATAAAATGCTTCAGTGTTTTAAACAACTATCATTAAAGAAATCAAGGTAATTATGATTTCAAACATAAAATCAATTTTTTTGGCTAGATTGATGTTTATGGTTAAGAGATCACAAAATAAAGGTGAGGACAAGACAAGATTTACTTTATCACCTATAACTAGAATAAACTCTTTGTTTTTGCTAGCATGATTATGTGGCTTTTTTTTGTTTTTCGGTAAATTATTGCCTCATGTGCCTGACATTACAATGCTTGGTAGAATGTATAAGGTAACATTATAACATTAAAAACAGTAACATGCAATCCAGTAAAATAAATTTTTTATATTCCCAAAACACCCAGTAGAAAGATACCTAAATTCTAAAGGCCTACAGTACTACCTTGATAAAAGAATGTTTATTATTATACAAATACAGCAACCTCATGAGACAAATCTTAACCTCACAACTCATTCATTGAACTACAGGTCCCCAAACATGATAGATTTCAAAATCCAGAGATGATTAAAGGTCAGGAAAATAAGATGACATTTAGAAATGGAAAGACCATCCTGTATCAGCAATAGTACTGTGAATTCACCCAGAGTAGATGGGTTTAACTAACTATATATTCCCAGAAATAACCCACTATTTAGATTCTGAAGGCAATGAATAAATGAATACTGTGGAGACCATTTATTGTTGAGATTAATGTAAATCCCCAAATATCATCAAGGAGCAGCCAGCCTTAAAGAAAATCAAGACAAACTGGAAAACCATGGCATCTCCTGAAAGCATGGGTCTGTGAAAGGAGAAGATCAGAGTGTCACCAGCATTTCCAGAGAAGACGGTGTCTTGAAGCAGGTGCTGTGAGAATTCTCGTCTATCTGGCAGACATTTAATAAATGAGCAAGGCTGATCCACTGTGTTGGCAACACCCAATGAAACCAGCCCTTGAAAGCATTCATCCGCATTTGCTGACTCTCCTCATCCTCACTTAAGAAACGATTTGATGTTAACACAGGAGCTCAAAGAGGTTTACCAATTTATGGGAAGAAAATACACCACCTCATTGCCATAATTATCACAGCATGTTGAGTGGTTTCCATTTTTGAGTGTAAACTGATAAAATGGCATTTTTCTTCATCAGTCTCTCTGATGATGTTGAGTAGTATGCATCAATTCATGGGGTCTAATCAGCCTTGCAAAATGATGACACAGAGTTTATACATCTACAAAACTGCAAATCATATTTTAAAAAAAATATCCTTCAGCCATTTCCCCAGCTAACAGTATTACTGTCAAAACCCCTCAGCATGGGCTATGCAGATTCTGCCTACTTTTTTGACTATTATCATTGTCAACAATAGTGGCTGACATTTGTTAAGTGCCTTTTATATGTCAGGCCCTATCTTAAGCATTTTACTTATGATATCTCATTTAAAACTCACAACCCCCCCCCAAGGTCAGTAGTGTTGTTTTCTTTGTTTTACTAAGTGGGGAATTAAGGCATAGAAAGGTTGAATGCTTTGCCTTATCTCATTCCTACATGAATCTCCTACTTCAGTCTTGCTGAAACATTTGCAGATCTTGCAAATGCATCATGCTTTCACATACCTCTATTCCTTTGCACAGACTATTGGCATGGCCCAGAAAACCATCCAACTTTTTCTTGTCTGACCATTTCCTACTGATGCTTTGAGACTCAGTTTAGGCAGGGCTTCCTCTGAAGAACCTTTCAGGATATCCCAGTCCATCCCAAGAAAAGTGAGATGCTCCTTCTTCTGTGCTATTACTATATGTACTCACTCCTATATAACATGAGAATTATTTAGAGTCTGTTTGTGAATCTGTTCCCTGCTGGGCTGTAGCCTCTCACATAGGGAATTGCAGGGTCCCTGCATAAGGCCTCATATTCTTTAACTGCAGAACTCCACAGGGCACCATTCATATAGACTACAGAGCGAAGTACAGGGCAACTCCCAGAGTTGCAAGAAATGGCAGGTGTAAGAACAGTATCCTCATTGACTTCCAAAGGATGTAGTGCATAGTATGCACTCATAAACATTTCTAAGTGACTGAGTGCTGAGACAGAGATCACAATAAATATGAAATGAAGCATAACCATTGAGCCCTCTGAGTCAATTTATTATCCTCCAAACCATCGCTCCATAAAGGAGAGTCTAAATAATACCGCTAACCTAAAGATAAGTGCTAGTTTTGTTGCTCACGATGAGTACACTCAGAACAATCTCTGCTTTATCTCTTCTACATCAGCTTCCTGTGTATTTTCTCTAAATGTTAACAATGAATTTTGAAGATTTCCCTCTAAGCCTTTGATAATGGCATAATTAATCTGCAAATGGATATGGCATTTCCACCAGAGATGCAAATAATTATAGTGAGAACCAGATATGAAAATCTACCCAAGAGTGGACTGAAATGCAAATTAATATAGTCTAATTTTTCTATTTTAATGAGTCTGTTCCCAAGGACATCATGATTCTATATTCAGAAAAACAACATTCCACTACTTTCAACCACCTGCTCAGCAGGGAGAAAAAAATTACACACTGAACTTTGGCAAACATTTATGATATCTTTGATTAAAAGTAAAAAAAAAATTAAGCTTAAATGATACATTCCTATTTCCTTTAGAAGGACACAGTTTCTGTCTTTCCATGGATAGGAACATGTTCCTGGGTAAAAGAACCTTCTGCACATAAACAGCTTTAAGAAATAGCTAAAGATTGAGGCAGGCTGCACTGAAGAGAGACCCTTTAGTTATTCTAGGATATTCCTTAGCCCTGATTTCTTCGTTTGACTCCTGCCATCCATTAACTAACTCAGAGTGGGAAAATGTAGCAGAGGGACAAAAATATTGCTAGCCCTGAAATTGTTGGTTACAACTTTAAAACTCAGAGATGTGGCAATGTGTCAGACAGAATAATGAACCCCAAAGATGACCACGTTCTTATCCCTGGAACATGTGATATTACATGGCAAGGGGTAATTAAGGTTGCAGGTGGAATTAAAATTGCTAATCAGATGACCTTAAAATAAGATTACCCTGGATTATGCGGTGAGCACAGTATAATCACAAGGGTCCTTCAAATGAAAGAGGAGGGCAGCAGAATCAGTGTACGAGTGGTATGATATGGGAGGACTCAGCGAGCTATTGAGGCTTTGCAGATGGGAGTGGGCATGGGCCAAGGAATGTAGCAGGACTCAGGAACCTGGAAAAGGCCCGAAGAAGGAATCTTCCCCAAAGTCTCCAGAAGGCAGGCAGCCTTGTAGACATCTTCATTTTAGTCTAGTAAGACCAGTTTTGGGCTTTTGACTCCCAGAACTGTAGGATAATAAATGTGTATTGTTTTAAGCCACCGAGTCTGTGGGAATTTGTTACAGCAGCAGTAGGAAATGAATACAGACCCTTTTACCTAACAGAGGAAATAAATTATTTCTATAATCTCTAAAGCACATCCATATTTATTCCCCCAAAGGACAGCCAAGAGCTCCTGCAGACCACCATAGCTGGCACGGCTCTTCCCGTCTCTATCACGACACTTCACAGCAATTTGACAGAAATGGTCTGCAATACATTCAAATCGGTGTGGAGTTTTGAGGTTTCATGCATACGAAATTCATAACATTTTATGAGAGCCAGAGAGAGACCTCAGAGAAGAACATCTGGTCCACTCCCTGTAATGAATTTACATGTGAAAACATCCATACCAGAAGGCCTTGGGTACTGCCTACTCTAGGTCTTCTTGCAGCTAGTTAATTACAGAGCCACCCCTCTCTTTCTCTCTCTCTCCCCACATCCCCTGCCCATTCCCTTGTCATTCCTTATACTTCTAGTAACTAGGATTAAATGCTGTACTAAATCTAAAATGATCATTATCTGCTGGATAAAACCTTGGAGTTAGGAAATATGTATGTGTTTCTATGAAGTAAAAGGTAGAAAAATTTTAGAATAGAATGCTTTAGAATGGTTTAGATGAAGCCAAAAATTCCTTTACACCTCCTGCCAGCAAGGCTTGGCTAAGATGAGACTTTGGCATATGTTCATTTATTTTTAGCATATTTATGAGCTCCTATGTGCTAAGCATTATGCTAACACTAGGGGCAAAGCTTTAAACAAAACAGTTATGGCTTTTTGGACTCAAGTAGCTTACAAATTTCAAGGGGTCTTTGATAGTTAAATGTTAAACTACAACGGAGAGGAAGAGTCCAGCAGAGTGAGCTGACCTTTACCGTTTGTCTCTGGCTCATGGATTATCCCAAAGTCCTACCAACTAGATAAGCCAACAACCCATTCCAAAAAATGGGAGTATGAATTCTCCTTTTCACAGAGCTCCAACTTAGCAGCTAAAGAGAAATGCCACTGGATGCTGATCATAGATAACTTAGCTCCCACCTTTCATGGTCTTCTCTGCTGCTTTCATTGGATAGTGCTGTTTTATTTGTTTTGTATTGAGGACTTCTGTTTACCCACTCCAAGCTAGAATGTATGGTTAAAGTTGCCTTTTCAGAGAAAAAGTAGTTTCACAATAACATTTTTAGCTCTGATTAACTAGAAGTAGTAGTTTTTAATGATTTGGGATAAATGCTAAGTAAAGCAATGGATAGATGACCCATCCCAAAAAAGCACTGTGTACACATGCTATGGAGCTGAGATTGTAGTTAGCCATAAAAATTTTGCACACCAAAATTGTTTTATATATTTCTACAGTTAGTCCTGGTCCAAAGAGTCAAATTCTTAAAGGAGTTCCAGATCTCCTAATGTCTTAACTAAGACATTACAAAATGCAACTTCTGACTAACCCTGTTTGCTGCTTTAAATATTCCTTTTCATTTTTTTATAAAAGCCATACCTGGCCGGGCGCGGTGGCTCACGCCTGTAATCCTAGCTCTCTGGGAGGCCGAGGCGGGCGGATTGCTCGAGGTCGGGAGTTCGAAACCAGCCTGAGCAAGAGCGAGACCCCGGCTCTACTATAAAAAATAGAAACAAATTAATTGGCCAACTAATATATATACAAAAAATTAGCCGGGCATGGTGGCGAATGCCTGTAGTCCCAGCTACTTGGGAGGCTGAGGCAGGAGGATTGCTTGAGCCAGGAGTTTGAGGTTGCTGTGAGCTAGGCCGACGCCATGGCACTCACTCTAGCCTGGGCAACAAAGTGAGACTCTGTCTCAAAAAAAAAAAAAAAAAAAAAAAAAAGCCATACCTTTTATCAGATATTATTGTCTGATAAAAATATTAGTGTAAGCCACAGAAGTAATTTTAAATTTTCTGGTAGCACATTTTTAACAGTACAAAGAAACAGTTGAAATTTTAATAATATGTTTTAAACTCAGTATATAAAAATATGATTTTAGAATATAATCAACATGAAAACTAATGAGAAATTTCACATTTTCTATTAAGTCTTCAAAATTTGGTGTACAGTTTATACTTACTGCACATCTCATTTTAGTTGCTAAATTTTCATTAAAAATATTGATTGTATTTATCCATTTTGACAATGTTTTTTATTTTTTTTTTTATTTTAATTAATTTTTTTTTTTTTTGAGACAGAGTCTCACTCTGTTGCTCAGGCTAGAGTGCCATGGCGTCAGCCTAGCTCACAGCAACCTCCAACTCCTGGGCTCAGGCAATCCTCCTGCTACATGTGGCTATTTAGCACTTAATAAGTCTGCAACTGATGAGGTGAATTATTAATTTTATTTCATTATAATTAAAAGTTTTAAGAAATGGATATTTGTTTCTGTTCTTGGGAAACTTTTAGGTATGTTGGAACAACTTAGGAATGTATGCCTATTTTTTCAAATATAAAGTTTATGAAATCTAAATGCAGATCAAGTATCTCTGATGAAAATCTAGTGTCTACATTGATATGTGCTATAAGTATAAAATATACACTGGATTTGGAAAATTTAGTCTGAATTAAAAATATGAAACATTAATAATTTTTCTTGTTGATTAAATGTTGAAATGATAATATCTTTGATATATTAGGTTAAATAAAATATGTCAAGATTAGTTTTACCTATTTCTCTTTGCTTTTTAAGAATGGATACTATGAAATTTAAAATTATCTATGTGGTTCTCATTATATTTCTTTCTATCAGACAGTGCTGTTCTAAAGGAATAAATTGAGATATATATGTGTACTTCCACCTGGAATTCTAGAAAGTGAAAACATAGGCAAAAATATATGATGTTTGTTTGTTGCAAAGAAGAAATTATTAGAGGGAACATGTAGACAGAAGAATAATATATGTACACATTACCAGAATCTTCAAACTGTATAAGTAGGTGAAAAAATTATTTTCTAATTGTCTTTATTTTTAATCACTTAGAATGCAATGATGATGAGGACAAAAAGATGTTAAAAATTACTCCTTTCAATACCTTCCTTGTTTGTTGGTCAGCTCTTAATTTACAAATGACCTTGTAAAACAAAAACTGTAAACTTAGAATGAATACAAAGACTGCAGACTGCATAGCAGCTACCATACATTTTTAGACATCTATTTTTTCCACAAATGTGTCAAGCTGACAAAATAAGAATATAAGCAATTTACAAACTCTTCGCATTAAATTCTAATTCAAGCTCTCCCTTTTTTGGTTTTGGTAAATGGAAATGGATCAGCCATAAGTTTCTAGAACTAATATTACAGGATGGAGGGAGACATGCCCATCTGTCAAAAAGGGGGTCTTAAAATGTTAACGTGCAAATACCACATGGCCAAAGGCCCTAAAAGACCCTCTGGAATTTGGTCTTAAGGGCAAGACAATTTGCCCAGCCTCCTTCTTCACACTATTCTTTGTGCACAACAGGAATGAGTCTAAACTTTAATAGACTGTGATCAGCGTCAAGGGACTGATCGAAGATGTCAAAGTGAAGTCTATACTGCAGCTCAGAGAGTGAGGCCAGCTCTCAGAGGCCACCCAGTAGCTGAGAGAAAAGGGGTATTTGTTCAGGTGACCTTAAGCCTCCAAGAGGTCAGGCAGGATGATCTCAGTTTTGCTTTTTAGGCTTTCTGAGGGCACCTCCTGGGTCAGTGATTGTTTGAGGACTATGGGTGAACCAAGCTGAGTTCACCCTGGGATTCATTTCCTGGGCTCCAGCCACTTCTAAGGTTGCAGAGATCACCTATTACTCAAGGTTCCCACACCCTGACAGTCTGGTTTTCCTTCTTATAAATGCTTCACCATCTAGGAGAAACACATGTAATTATAATGTTTAGATAAAAGGACAGTGTATGCAAAACTGTATGCAGTGTGATAGCAATTATTCAAACACAGGAAATATAACTGTAAAGGCCAAGAATGTTTTTTTTCTAGTGAGAGGATTATATTTCTTATGCTTTTAGTATTTTCCACATTTTAAGGGGGGAAAATCATGTAATACTTATACAGAACAACTTGCCATTTTTTTGTATGGGGGAGCATTAGGAAACAAAAAGGGTCTGTATCTATGAAAGTACATGGATATATTTTGAATTAGTATCCTCCTTTGACACTGGCACCTAATGCAATTTGTAAACAGCTTGTGATATCAGTAAGCACAGGTATATTCATAAATGTGCTTCCAAAGTGGCATGATGCACAGCCAATAACTAGGATAGTATTAAAAACAAAAATAGATTCCTTAGAAAAGCAGTCTCCAGAGTAGAATACAATAAAAGGAAAATATACTTCTTTTCTGAAGTGTGAGTGTAAACTTCAACCATTCAATTCCTCTGTATATCTAAGGTCTTGATAATTCTGCATGAAACATTAAGGCTTTGCATTATATAAATTTTTGATCTACTTTTCTAACTTGAGTATGATACATTTCAAATTACTTTTTATGGATCTTTCAAAGTTCAGCCAGGTAGACGGAGAAGCACAATAAAAGGTATTATTTATTAGATCGATGTGTTACCTTGTAGTCATAGAGCTCCCGGCAAATATAGTTGCTATTTTCACAGAGTTGAAGTGCTATATGTCAAGAAGTTCACCATAAATAACATATTATTAAAAATATATTATTTGGAGAAAAAAGAGCTGGCATTGCCAAAGTAAGTGTAGGAAGAGAACCACAAATCACATACGACAGTGAAACCCTAGTGACATTCCCTTTAAAGGGAAGAACTAAAAAAAGATGCCTCCTATAACGCCTGCCATTTTAATATCTTTCTAGAAATGTTAGCCAAAGAAGTAAAAAAATTGATGTACACTGGAAACTTAAATTAACATTATTTGGAAATGATATGATAATTTACTGACAAGATTCAGTAGAATCACCTGAAGGCCGGGCGTGGTGGCTGACGCCTGTAATCCTAGCACTCTGGAAGGCTAAGGCCGTGGCTTGTTTGAGCTCAGGAGTTTGAGACCAGCCTGAGCAAGAGCGAGACCCCTCTCTACTGAAAATAGAAAGAAATTAGCTGGACAACTAAAAACATATATAGAAAAAGTTAGCTGGGCATGGTGGCACATGCCTGTAGTCCCAGCTACTCTGGAGGCTGAGGCAGAAGGATCGCTTAAGCCCAGGAGTTTGAGGTTGCTGTGAGCTAAGGCTGATGCCACAGCACTCTAGCCAGGGCAACAGAGTAAGACTCTGTCTCAAAAATATAAAAAAGAATCACCTGAAAAAAAATCAGAACCAATATACAAAAATTGATGGCTTCCCTAATTTCTAGAAATAACCAGTTGGAAAATACAATGCAGTTAAAATTCACACTTGTAAAGGAAAGAAAAAGTACTAAACAGGTAGGAATACATTTAAGAGAGTGTCACACAGAACCAACATAAAGAAAACCATTTAACTTTACTACAGGACATAAAAGAAGAGTCACATCAATAAAACGCTATACCATTGTGCTGAATGTTAAAGCTTAATTATAAAGATAACAATTTCCCCCCAAATAAATGCAGAAATGCAATGGAGTTACCATTAACATCTCATTAGAAGTTTTCTTTAGAACTTGACAAAATTACTCAAGTTCCTCTAAAAAAATAATCATCAAGAATATTCAGGAAAATTGGGGGGGATGGATAAGTAGATAGGGCCTGCACAATTGAATATCAAAATGTATTATCAAAATGTGCTATAAAGCTATAGGAATAGAAACCTATCTTATTATTACCAGAAAATTTTAAAGAATAGTCTAGAATTCAGTATGCAGTTAATATGGCATTTCAAATTAACACAAAAATGATAGATTATTAAATCAGTTTGGTTAACTGGCTATTCATTTTAGAAAAGGTAAAGTTAGAGCCCCATCTCTCAGCTTACACAAAAAATTTCAGATGCAATAAGATTTAAATGTGAAAAATAAAATCACACAAGTAGTAGAGGAAAATTAATGTAATATTTATATAATAATGTGATAGAAAAGACAGCATGCCAGTAGCCCAAATCATAGAGAAAAGTATTAGATTTAACCACATAAAAATGTAAATCTCTAAGAAAAATAAAACTACCCAACAAAAAACTGAAAGGCAGGCAAATTGAAGGAAATATTTGCAACATATGGCAGAAAGGGAGTTAATAATTGTAACCAGTAAAGAGTTTTTGTGGATTAACTTCAAAAGCAAAGCACTCCATTGAAAGTACAGGCAAGTGACATACGGCAATTTACAAAAAGAAATCATACAAATGGCCAAAAATATTAAAACTTTCCTGAAATCAAGTACATGCAAACAGGATACAATGTTTTCAACACCAATATTTCAAGAATTTTTAGGCTGGGCGTGGTGGCTCATGCCTGTAATCCTAGCACTCTGGGAGGCTGAGGTGGGAGGATCGCTTGAGGTCAGGAGTTCGAAGCCAGCCTGAGCAAGAGCAAGACCCCATCTCTACTATAAATAGAAAGAAATTAATTGGCCAACTAATATATATAGAAAAAATTAGCCGGGCATGGTGGCACATGCCTGTAGTCCCAGCTACTTTGGAGGCTGAGGCAGGAGGATTGCTTGAGCCCAGGAGTTTGAGGTTGCTGTGAGCTAGGCTGATGCCATGGCACTCACTCTAGCCTGGGCAACAAAGCAAGACTCTGTCTCAAAAAAAATAAATAAATAAAAATAAAAATAAATTTAAAAAAAGAGAATTTTTAAAAAGTGCTCACATGCAATTTTTTCCAGCAAGCAAGGAATTGGACTCTCCCACTGCTGGTCTAAATCTATCTCTATTTATCCTTTTTCTAGAGAGAAATTTGGCAATGCACATCAAATACAGTAACATTTACAACTTTGCTGATCTATATAATAATCGCATTTTCAGAAATTTATCCCAAGAAAATGACCATGATGTTTAAAGCAAATTTATAATATTTAATGATAAAAATAGATTTCTAACACTATTTATTTATTTAAATTATACTAATTATTTAAAAATGTAACCATTAAAAATATTATAGAAGACTAGTAACAAAAAAAATTCATGCTGCCTTAGGTTTTTTTTTTTTTTTTTTTTTTGAGACAGAGTCTCACTTTTTGTTGCCCAGGCTAGAGTGAGTGCTGTGGCGTCAGCCTAGCTCACAGCAACCTCAAACTCCTGGGCTCAAGCGATCCTCCTGCCTCAGCCTCCCGAGTAGCTGGGACTACAGGCATGCACCACCATGCCCGGCTAATTTTTTGTATATATACTTTTAGTTGGTCAATTAATTTCTTTCTATTTTTTTAGTAGAGACGGGGTCTCGCTCAGGCTGGTTTCGAACTCCCGACCTTGAGCAATCCGCCCGCCTCGGCCTCCCAGAGTGCTAGGATTACAGGCGTGAGCCACCGCGCCCGGCCTGCCTTAGGTTTTTAAAACCAGATTTTTGTTACCCAGGATGGATTGCAGTGGCCTGATTATAAGCTTACTGTCACCTCCAACTCCTGGGCTCAAGTGATCTGATCCTCCCACCTCAGCCTCCCAAGTAGCTAGGACTACAGGCATGTGCCACCACGCCCAGCTAATTTTTTTTTTTGTAGAGATGGGGATCTCACTATAGGGTAGTCTCAAACTCCTGGCCTCAAGCAATCCTCCAGCCTTGGCCTCCTAATATAAAGCAGATCCTAAAAGAGTATGTCCTGTATGAGTGTGCTTTTAGGAAAATCTGCAAGTGAATGCAAACAGAAAAGATTGAAAGATACATACCAAAATTATCAAAATTGATTATTCTGAGTTTGGGGGTTATGAGAGATTTAAAAAAATATCTTTATCACACATATTTTCTAAATTTTCTACAATGAGCAATGTATTCATGTCATGCTGATAAATACACACTTTTTAGGCAAAGTAGATTTGCAGCAGATTTTCCTGGGGAAGATTTATGAAGAGATGAAATGGAACTAGCATATTTCAGAATTCATGTGGAATTAGCCAGTAAGGTCAGGTACTGTGCTTTATTTTTATTAAATATTTACTGCCTTCTTCCTTTTCTATATTTTCTCCTTCTTTCTACTCTCCCTGGATAATTTGTCTTTTTTAAAATGTCTGTTTCCTCTTTTATTTTCACTTAAAAAAAAAAAAAACCTACCTTGTTTGTTTCAGACGCAGTTGCCACCCTCAGTTTTAGGTTCCACTGCTAATGATCCTGTCCCTTAAAATCCTCCCTCCAACTTTCTAGTCTCAACTAAACTCTATTATACTCAATTTACAAGAGAACAGAATCCTTGTCTGCATTACCATATGATCCTTCTCCACCCTTTCCCTGCAATATCCATTCTTCCTCTATCCCTTCTCAACCACTGTCATGAAAACAGATAAAGAATAATTAAGATTGATAAACAGAACTGGCAATAACCCCTTTAAGTCAACTCAAAACAAACTAATCACTGAATTAGGATGTGGAGTCAAAAGGAGTCTCAAAAAAATGTTTGGTCTGGGCCCTGGCAGGAAAAGCTCTATCCTTTCCATCTGATGGATTAGGCAAGAAAAACCCAGAGAAAAAGTGGCTAAAACGCACATTGGTAACTAGTGGCCACAGAAGAGAAGATGAAATCTGGGTCTTGGAATTCCTAGAAACATGATTTTTCTGTAGTACCAGATTGCCTGCATCTAAAGAAAAAAAAAAAAACGAAAGAAAGAAGGGAGAGAAGGAGGGAGAGAGGAAAGAAAAGAAAGAAAAAAGGAAGGAAGGGAGGGAGGGAGTGAAAGAAAAAAAGAAACCAAACTATATTCTGATGAATGGCTATGGCTGAATGAGTTACCTATGCACATTTTTATAAATGTTAAGTCAAAAAGCAATATGCTGCTCTTGTACTAATTACATAAGTTACCTAATCTCTTTGGGCTTTCGTTGCTCATTTTAAAGCAAGTTGAACTTGAAAGATATCTAACGGTACAGTTCAACTACACTTCTATTAACGTATTACATTATAAAGTTATGGGCAATTCAGAAAACAACATATACTCAATTCAGTGAACATTAATTGAGTACTATGGGTAAGATACATGATAGGTACTGTAGGGATATAGCTATGGCCTCTATTTGTGTAACCAACGTCGTACCATACAATTTTAGAGCTGGAAGAATTAAATTTCATAAATGAGCACACAGGCAGAGAGTGTCGGGTATACTGAAATAATTAAACTTTAAATATATTTATAAAGTTAAAAAGTTATTCCATATACATAAAATGTAAAGGACTATCATATTCTTTAATAACTCTTTTAAAGATTAGGTAGGAAAATGTGAGATTTGGGTTTGAGTTCCGGCACTGTCAGAAATTCTTTTTAAAAAAGATTACGAAGGTGAAATTCCCGTAACATAAAACTAAACATTTTAAAGTGAACATTTAGTATGTTCATAAAGTTGTGCGACCACACTTCTACTGGTTGCCAAGCTGTCCTTGCAGTGCAACAGTGCATTCCAAGGTGCCCTCCAACCTTGATCTTGACTACTTCCCAAGGAAGCCTATGACTCTCTGAGGAATTTCTCAATTCATTCAGCATCACTGGGAGACTCATCCTATTCCAGAACCATTTAACAATCATCTCTGTAACTCTGTATCAACAAAGTGAAGAGCCGTATACCCAGAAATTACCCAGAAAAGTCAATAAGTGGAATCATTCTCAAGAACTAACAACAAAATTGCATTTTTCATCACTAGATTTTTATTACCTGAATTAATCACTGTCTCTTTTCTCTGGATTTTCCTTTATGAAACTTTGCACAGAGTACTCAAAGTGTGTCCAAGGCCCACACTCACAAGAGATCAATTCATAGGTTCTCTATGGAGACCCCTCTTTGGCAGGCAGGATGTTTATGCAAGAAATGTTTGCATATTTGAAATTGGTAATTACAGGTATGTTTTACAAAGAGATGGTGACGGATGAATACTTACATGTTACCATAGAAATTTTCTTTTATGCTGATCATAAAATTACAACTACCAACATTTTCTGAGGATTTATTATGCCCTTGACACAGGTCTATGTGCCTTTAATACGTTGTTTCATTTAATCCTTATAATGGTTATAGCGATACTGGGGCTTGAAGAAGTTAAGTGACTTGCCTAAAGTCATCCACTTTATAAGTGGAGAACCAGAATTAAAAGGAAGGTCTGTTTGACCAAAGAAACCCAGTTCTTTTTATCAGCTAAGCATACTCCTTACCTGAGACCTCATTGCCAATACTGATATCCCTGACCCGTTTCTATAAAGCATTCCCACGGCAGCTGGAATAAACCAAAGCCACACGGCTTAAATCCGAAAGGCATTCCCAGGCAGCACTGTGGAGAAGGGGCAAAAGGTTTACTGCCTTTGAAAGACTCAGGGATTCCCACCATTAGTCATAAGCAAAGGTGCATTAGCAAACACTGGTTTCAATCCACGTCAAAGGTATTTTCACTTATTCCTATGAAAATACTCAAAAATTTCCCACCCAATTTATTATCACACCTGGTACCACCTTCAGCACTCCCAACCCCCTTACCCTAGACTGCTTGTTTTCCCATAGTCTTATCACTAACACACTATAACATTTACTAATTTCTTGTGCCTATCATCATCATACTGTGCTGGAATACAAGCTTGTTATAGAGAACAGGGATCTTTGTTTTATTCACTTCTATGTCCCCAGTGTTTAGAAATACAATGGCCTGGACCACAGTTGGAGCGCATTCCTCTTCCTTACAAAAGTACACGATGGTATCTATTCGAACCACTTTCTAACATTTCACTAAATGCTGCTAAATATTTCGCACATTTGGACGGAGACACTGCCACGTCTATAAGTGATTCAGCAGCTACATCACTGAGGACAAAGCTGTAATTATGGAATAATAGAAATATCCCTGACAGATGGAAGGGGTTTTTCTTGTTGTTACAGCTTATCCAGGAATTATATAAAGAGTTCAGTGAGTTTCCACGACTGACAGGCTATCCACGTATAGGAATCTAGTCGTGATACCTCAATAACTCTCAGCGTCAGGAAGCTGGGGGTTTGGGGGGAGGACAGGGCGATGCAGGAAGGATGTTGAACTTCAAAACGTATGTTGATCTTTATACTAGCAGTTACTATTTGGAAAGTGTTTTAAATGTCCATTAATTCTATAATGAAAACTACAGAAAATAGCATGACAAACTAATATGGCGGGGCGTGGGCTAATAAGCGTTCATTTATTAAACACTTTACTAGGCACCAGGCACTGTTCTGAGGTCTTTATGTATATTGCATCATTTGAATATCCTCACAACAACTCTGTGATGTAGGTACTATTACTATTTTATAGATAATGAAACTGAGGCTCAGAGAGGTTGTCTGACCTGCCCATGACCACACCGCTATTTAGTGATGGAGCTGGGCTCATGCCCAAGAGTTGTACTCTAGGTTAGTGGTTCTCAACTGGAGTAGTTTTGTCCCCCAGTTGATATTGGCAATGTGTGGAGACATTTTGGTTGTCCCAACCTTCCCCCAGGGGGAAGGTCCAACTGGCATCTAGAGGGTGGGAATGATGGTAAACATCCTACAGTGCAGAGGACAGCCCCGCAGCAAAGAATTATCTGGCCCCAAATGTCACTACTACCAAGGTTGAGAAACTCTGTTCTAGAAGTAAAGGTCTTAACCACTATACTCAAAGTCTGAGAAACACCGCCTTTGATACAAGGACAGAAAGGAGGAAAACAAACTAACATGCCAGTTATAAGTAGTCATGTTACCTAGTAAAAGAAGTGTATTAGTTTCCTGAAGCTGCTGTAACAAATCACAGTAAATTTGGTGGCTTAAAACTGCAAACATTTATTCTCTAACAGTTCTGGAGGCCAGGAGTCCAAAACCAGTATTACTGGATGGAAAGCAAGGTGCTGGCAGGACTGTGCTCTCTCCGGGGCTCTAGGGGAGACTCTGTCCTTCACCTGTCCCAGCTTTTGGAGGCTGCTAGCACTGGCACTCCTTGGTTTGTGGCCACATCACATAAGTCTGTGCCTCTGTCTTACTAGGATGCTTGTGATGCCATTGGGGCCCACCTGAATAACCCAGGGTAGTCAGCAAATCTCAAAATCCTTAATTTAATCACATCTACAGAAACCCTTTTTCCAAATAAGGTAACATTTACAGGTTCTTGGCATTAGGACATGGATATCTTTTGGAGACCACAAGTAGAGAAGTAGAGATCATTATTCCCATTTTACCTGTGAGGGAACTTAAAGTCATGTGCCCCAGGATGCATGGCTAACAAGAGGTGGAGGCAGGATTTGAACCCAGCTCTGTCCATCTCTGAAGCTCATTCTCTTTTTTTTATATACTATGCTACCTACAAAGGCTGAAGAAAAGATGTTAAACCCAACCACCAAGTGGGGCCTGCTGCAAAGGAACTATAAATCTGTATGTGTTCCAGGCACTGTCAGTAAAAATCATAACAACACAAACTCCCATGATGCAAGGGTCTCAATAATATTTTTGTGAATTTGTTATTTTCTTTACATCATTTACATTTGTAAATGATTTCTTGTCCCCTAGAAGGTGCCTATTATACAAAGAATCACCTGCAGTCCTTGCATAGAACTGCTTACGGGCTTCTCCCCTGAGTTGTAAGTAATATGCAACAAATTACAGCTTTGCCTGCACATGCTCCTTAAGCATTTGTACTTTACTATGGACAAAAATCCCATGCTTGCTGTGGACAGGAAGTTATTGCCAGTGGAGGCAAGGGTATAGCAGGCCTATGTGTGAGTGAGTGCTGGATTTTTCATAACTCCACAAATGTTTTGATATTAAAAATACTGGGTATTCAGCCATAAAAGGGAATGAAGTTCTGATTCATGCTATGGTGTGGATGAGCCTTGAAAACATTGTGCCCCATGAAAGAAGTCAGACACAAAAGCACCCATATTGTGTGATTCCATTTATATGAAATATCCAGAATAGTTAATTGCACAAAAACAGAAAGCAGATAGTGGTTGCCTGGGGCTACAGAGAGCAGGAAGTGGGGAGTGACTGTTTAGCGAGTATGAGGTTTTATTTTGGAGTGGTGAAAATGTCTTGGAAATAGCCAGAGGTGGTGGTTATCTCTATTTTTCACTATAACCATTTTAATGGTTAATTTTATGTTCTGTGAATTTTACCTCAATACAAATAAGTGAATAAATAAATGAGGTCTCTATGCTAAGCAAACTCTGGGGTAGACAACTCATTTCTTTACAATGTAGTATTCAACCATATTCTGGATCAATTCTAGAGTAGTGGCTCCTAGCCAAGATATTATGATTTATTTTATATGACCCTGGATGGACTATGTCTTCTAAGTACTCAACTTTTTAGATTTTGACAAAAGGCTTTAAGAGCAGCAAATCATACAATTTTAATATTCACTTTTAATCTTTGTAACTAAGGTAATAAATACTTGCTGGAAAAAAAGTTACATTATGCCAAAATTTGTAGTAGAGTAATACCTAAATAAAAACTTTACCTCCCACTCTCCTAAAATTAGTTGCCTACTTGCACTTTCTTATAACAGAGCCAGGTGAGATAATAAAATGAAAGTGTTACATTAATTCTGAGGCACATTTCAAATGCAAGGCATTATTATTAGTGTAAATAACAATATTCATCAAAGAGACAGCACAAAGTACAACACTGCCATGTTACAGTGCACACTTTCAGATGAAATGGCAGTAATAATAGCTAACCAGCGAAATTGGTGGTCTATTATTTTGTAATCAACAGGCAGTAATTAAGCAACAAACGCCAACTGCTGCAGTTTCGATTTGATAATCACCAGATAGCACACAGCAGTAGAATGTGCACATACGAGATAAGCCTTGTCCTCCCGAAGCAAGGAGCTTCCCAGGTTGTCACCCCGGGGAATCTAGACTGCCTCAAGGGGCCTTATGTGTAGTAAAACTTATCTAAGAAAGAATGTGCAGTTCTCTGACTTATGGCCAGGGTCAGGACAGTCTGTTGAGCAAGAGGGAACGAGTGAGAGGTGAGGCAATCGCCAAGCCTAGTTCAAGTCCAGCACCTTCCTTCAGAATCCAGCTTCTGCTTTTCCCTGGGGAGGAAGGTCTTCCCTTGGCCCATGAACCCACAACCGTATGGGCCGAGAGCAGTGGGGGGGGACATCAAAGGGGGAGGAGTATGAAAACTGATGGGATTTGCCACCTGTAAGTGTGTTGCTTTTATGGGGCTGAATCTTGAAGAGACATTCTCTTGCTCTGTCTGCACCATGCATGATAGATTCTGGGCGGGGAACTAGTCCTTCCATTCTAGACCAGACCAAGCTGCTGCCACCTCTGCATGATCTGAAAGGTGTGAGCCAGGCCATGGCCTTACTGCAAGGCCAGAGGACAGATGGACAGGAGGGACAGCAGGGGAGGTGGAGAGAGAACAAGATCAGAAGAGAGAGGGTGCCAATAGCTTCATAAGGGATCTCACACCTAACTTCTCTTTAGTGTGGTTATCTGTAAAATGGGTGGCAGCTCTGTCCTGCTCGCCTCAAATACATTTCTTGTTAGAAGAGAGTGAGAACGAGTGAGTGAGAAAAACAGACAGATAGAGACAGAGACAGAGAAACAGAAAGTGAGGCCGAGAGAGAAGAGAAGGTGGGGAGACGATGATGAACAGAAAAATACACCAAAAGCTGAGCCTTCTATCAGCACTTCCCAACCTCTGCATATCATCCGCTGTAACCAAGACTCCAGATGTGAAGAGATACATTTGTGAAAGAAGAAGAGATACATTTGTGAAAGAAATGGCTTAAAGAAAAGTAACTTTTTAATTCATGCTTTCATTCATTTATTCAACAAATATTTAGTGAGCACTGATTAGGTATCTATGTTAATGAACAAAACGGACATGGACTTTTCCTTCATGAGGGTTACCATTTAATAGAAGGAAAGATACTAAATAGCTTGTATCATTTATTTGGAAACATTCTCACCTGTAAGGTGTACTGTGAGGGAAATGAAGAGAATACAGTGACAGAAAATTAGGGGGAGATCTACTTGGGTGGGGGAAGCAAAGAAGTCTTTTCTGGGGAGGGAGCACTGAAGAATCCTGAAGGAACAGGAGGAGCCAGCAAGGCAAGGAGGGAACTGGCAGAGAGAGGGGGTGTCCCAGCGGCAGGAGACCTAGCATCAGTGAGCACAGGCCCTGGAGCGGGAAGCCTGGCAGGAAGGGGAGATGCAGCAACGAAGTGGGCAGGACGCCCGGGAGCCTTTTATACACTGCATGACTTACAGATCTCCAGAAGTGAGGGATATGATTAAGTACTGCTTCCCAAAAAAGTCTCACAGAACGTTCAAATGGGACATGTCATCCAAGCCACTAAGATGGACTAGATACTGGATTCCAAGGTGAGGTGCGGGGCCTAGATGCAGTAATTCTCAAAGGACAGAGCCCCAAACCCTTTTCAACAGTCCTAAACCTCTTGCCAACAAGGAGCTTGCAAATGGGTCGAGCTGTTGGTGGCTAAGAGAAGAGAATGTTTGAAGCAAGTAGGCTGCAAGGCTAAGGGGAGAAGGGAAGAGAACCTTCCCCTGCCTGCCCCTCCCCCTTCCAGCCTGGGGGAGGGGCGCTTTGCAACCAGACCTTAGCATGAGAGGCTTACTGTAGGAGGGCACTGTGTCCTTGTTTGGGACTTCTGTCTGAGAAATCTGAAGGCCTGGGGTGGGGTGGGGTGGGGGGCTGCCTGGATGCTGGAGGATGACCCAGAGGAAACCACAGCTGCACTGTGAGCAACCTGCACTCTCCCAGTTTGTGGGAGCAAAGAATGTGTATTACCCGTAGACCGCACCACGAGCATAAGTACGGGGCTATATTAGGCTCTTCTCCACAAGGTGCACCTGGACAGCAATGGAACCCAGCAGACAGGTGTCCAAACGGACCGGCTAACTTTCTAGAGACTGACAAAGGAGTTTGCAACGAGGCTACAGAGAGTGCAGCAGCCACACCAAGGAAACTGGAGGTAAGAGACCCCCAGAGACAGGGTGAGGGGTATCTCTGAAGAACCCACAAAAAGGTTCAAGAGAAAGAATTGACTCTAAACATCCCCAACACAAAGACAGAACTCCTGTGATACTGCCATCTTCCTGTGGCCCTTCCTGTTCCTCCCTCACCCCCTAACCCCAATAGCGACTAAGTAAGTGAGAGAGAAACCCTCCAACCACCGCCCCTTCTCCTTGCAACAGGCCCTAGAGCTAGAGGAAGGGGAGCGGTTATAAATATGAATGAGGCTGGAAGCTTTGACTATTCTATGATACTAGACATTTTAAGGATCTGGCAAATTAAAGTTGGGCTTTTTATTGCATAAGAGGAATCAGAATAGCCATGTGATATGTTTTCATCCAAAAGCAGGGGAAATGCTTTCCACTGAATACATTTTAATGGCAGAGTGGGAGACTCTTCCACTAAAGTTGTTTTTTGATGGCATCCCAGGAAATCTGTTTTTCTGAGGCAGATTACACATAGGCACTCTTTGTGGTAGCACACACCTCATGGAACATGTACTCTCCACAAATGAGATCCAGCATGTCCCAGCTTGGACCCTAAGATCACTATGGTTTCCAGGTTCACTTGGAACACTGTCCATCCTTCGCCAGCCCATGCAGAACCTTCTGCAGCTGTAGCAGCTGAGGCTACTGACCTCCTGCCTATGTCACCCTCTTCCTCTTCCAGAAGACAAACATGGTGCAGGAAGGGATCCCGGTCACCAGGGACCACCGCCAAGCTAAGCTCTGGTCCTCCTGAAAGGGGCTCAACTGGGTTCCCAACTTCAAGCCTTGTGAGTCTTCTTCTTAGATGTCGCCTAGAACAGGATTCCTGGCACTTTCATCTGGGCCCCAGCTGAGAAGCTCAGAGCCTCAATCCATACTCTATAGGAAACCCGGGAAGCATCAGTCACAGGACGGGGGTCTCTGTAATACCATGCATGCATTCTTCCTTTGTCTTACGTGTCATGAAAAGCAAATCTTACAGTGCAGGGCAGCGAAACACGAGATGGAACTCATCTTCAGTAAGCGGGCACTGAGGTCAAGCAAATGTGCAAAAGTCAACAGTCTCCGTCTGCAACATCATATGCCAGTGGGTTTTAGCAAATCCACACACTGGCTGGGTCTTTGTGCTCTTGCAAATCTTGCTTACCAAATCCATACTATGTGGAAGCGATTTCTCCTCACACATACACACTGCTCCGTGAGAGCTCATTTAAAACTGAGATAATTCTAAAAGACACTTTGGCATTTGGGCTGTTTTAAAAATACAAAGTAGAGGATCTGAAGGTTTCTGGGCCTGCCATCCACTAGGTTTTGAGCTCCTTGAAGGCAGAGACTGTGTCTAATATACTTTTGTATACCCTGGGGCCCAGCACAGAACCTGTATCTACAAGAGTTGATTAAAAATCTGATAGCTGATGAGTGAGTGAACAAATAAACATTCTGGCTCACATTTTAAATTAGATTTATGTGAATGCTGTAATTAAATATGTTTTTTAAAAAGGCCTGCTATCCATCATTGTTGACTACTCCATTTCATTCTCTCCAGACCATTTTTAGTATGTTTATTTGAATCTTATAACTGAACATTGTCATGTTATTTTAAGTAAAAGCTTCTTCCAAGGCTACTCTTTCTACTGCAGGTCCCTAAGGCCATGTCGACTCCCAGTTCACACCACTGAGAAGCAGTAAAGATCCGTAATGATATTTGACCCCATCAAAGGGAATCGTCATTTCAGATCTCTGGAAGGGAGTAATACTGCTTTAAAATAGCTACTTTTAAAAGAATTAACACTTTCACCTCTCTCGTGGCAGGACCTCTGGGGGCAAAGCAGAAGGAGAAAGGGCTCGCCTGCACGAGCTTGGGAGGCATCAGGCATCAAAGAAGGAAGGTCACAAGATTGGGGGCTGGACGGGTCTGCAGTCACGTCTTGGCTCTGCTGGGCCTCAGCTTCCTCATCTGTAAAATGGAGATAATAAAGCCTACCTCAAAGAATTATTGTGAAGAGGAGAACATGTGAATGTACAAAGGCTCTTACTATAATACCTGACACATAATAAGTGCTCAAATAGCAGTTTTATTACTATTATCTACACAGAAAGCAAATGACATACACCTACCTGCATAGTTCAAGATGATTTAATGTATGAGTAGTCTACAACTCTGATAAAAGTTGGGATCCAAAAGTCAGCCTCAGCTGTTTGGAATTTGGAATGTGTTTTCCCATAGAAACAATGCTATAAAGCATAGAATTTTGGAATTATTAGTGACCTTATAATGCATGTAGTGATGCAGTAGAACTTCCCACTAAATGTAGGCTCTCTGGTGTTTAAATTCCAAGCCAGCCCATCAAAACCGATACAACCCATAACGTCACTGAAACCACATGCAAACAACAACAAAAATAGCAGTAGAAAGTAATTTGTAAATGTCCAGTAGTATTTCAGCTTCACATGTTGTTTTAACCTTAGCTAAGACTATCGTCCAACTTGACACTCAATGATGTGGAGGTGAGGAGACGTAAATTTCTTGTGGGTCAGGCCACAATAAGCTCCCCTGCCCCTCCTCCACCCCCAACTACAGCCACCCAAATCTTCCAGTGAATAACATGCGATAAGAAGTCTATCAGCAGCATGAACAAAATGCAAAAGGCCCATGGAGGAGAAAGAGATAACTAGGGTTGGGGTGGGTGGGGAGGAGGAGAGGAATGTCAAAGAGAGGTGGTGGCAGTGGGGGGAGGGTGTTGATCAGAAGTTCCCCTCCTAGGAGGGGGGTAGGACCGAGGATTTCTGATGTGGGCAGGAGGTCAGTAGGCTCAACACAATAGCACTGAGAAACACTAATTAGGGGTTTTAAAACTAAAAGAGTCCTTGGAAATGACCTGATCTAACACTTTCCCCAACCCCTCTCAGTTTTGTAGACGAAACACCACTGGCACATCAAATGAGTTCTGAGCGTGAAGTGGGTAACTAGTCACACCACGGCTTGAACTCACAACTTGTGACATTTATGGTCTGTGCCACTCCCGGAATACCACGCAGTCCCAGAGTAAGGGACTAATGAACTTCATAAGGAAATACTCCATAAGGAAGGAGCAAGCCTTCCTGTGTACACCTACATTTCTCACTGAATAAATATTTGCCTAAAGTCATATCATAGTTTTATGACATGCAAACACTTGGTTGCTAAAGGAGCTCCAGTGACCTCATCAGAGCTACTGAACCAGAGTCCTAGTTGTAAAGTTTGTAATCCTGCATTGCGTAGAAACCCACTTTCAGAGACCTTCACGATGAAAATATACCAAAAGGCACCTTTGTCCTTTGTGCTAGGCATTTCTGTGACTATAGAGAACAAATGGGTTATTTCTGTCTCCTACTCTTGTCAACTACACATATACCAGCCACTTAACTTCCATTTCGTTGTGTCTCACTGTATTAGAACTACTTAACATTTAGTCGGTCTAAAACAGGGGACCCCAAACTATGGCCCGCGGGCCACATGCGGCCCGAGGAGGACATTTATCCGGCCCCGCCGGGTGTTCTTGCCGCAGCTGCCTGCCCTGCTTAGCAGCCGACTCGTCCCGGGCCCACAGTGCGCATGTGTGGAATGTGCGCCGCACTCTCCAACGGCCCTCCAACGGTCTGAGGGACAGTGAACTGCCCTCCTGTCTAAAAAGTTTGAGGACCCCTGGTCTAAAACATGTCTAGAAATCAGACAGACTAAAAACCCTTTCTAAAAGCATCTAAGGCCTAAAGACTGTATTTCTAATTTATAAATATAAAGCCCTGTTAGGGGATACGTAACCTCTAAGTCTGACAAAAAGATCAGTTCCACGATCTTCCATTTCTTTAGGGAGAAAATGCAGACATTCAATGCAAACACATGGATAGAGGAGCTATGGGCCACACAGAAGTGGCTTCCTGATTTGCTCCACCCCAATCTAATTGGGGTCAGGAAAGCTTTCTAGGTAAGGCGTGGGGAGCTGGCCTCCAAGGACACAGTGGCAGAGAAGGACTGGCCACAGGTGGCAAAGTCAAAGAACTGTTTTTCAGATAAGCAAAGAGACTCTACACCTGGTCAGAGCCACAATGGGTAGCTTGTTTCCTGCCCAATGTGCTAATCAGAAACATAACACATGACCCCAAGATACACTTGTGGCAGGCAGAGAGCATGCACAAGCCTGAGCAATATGTCAGTCTCCTGGCTTCAGCAGCAATAAACCTAGACTAGAACGTGAAATTAGTTACACACATTACATGAACTTAGGGCAAAGCCTAGAGCATGCATAGGCACAGCAGAGCAGACAGTCCTGAAATGAACACTGAAAGTGTGAAAATGCTGACTGGGAAGAATTCACAGAAGAAGCTAAAGGCGGAATTTAGGGAAAAGCAGGCTGAAAAGCATTGCCATCTGAGATATCACAGGTTGCAAAATATTCCCCCAACTAAAATTATGCTGGTATGAAGGGAAGTCCTCAGAAGGAGGCTGGAATTTATATATTGAAATATAAATGCAGAATTCTGACATATTTTAATGTTTTCAGGAAAGAATATAATGTGCTAAAGTGACCTCTCATCTTTATTTCATTGGTCAAAACAAAGGCACCTAAAATAGATCAAGAACCATACCAATGTTCCCCTCAATCGGAGACCTCCCACTCGAGAACTGAATCTAAGTACATAAGATAAAAGATGCAAAAGCCTAGATTGTATGAAGATGTACAAATGGTGTGTTCCATAAGAGCAAACCTAAAAACACTTGAGATCCTATTTGATGACTGACAATAGGGGAAAAGTCAGACTGAGCAAGAGTAAATTAATGCATGTGAAATATTTTTGACTCCTTTAGAAATGATAATATGAAGATACAAAGTGGGAAAATAAAATATGAAGTCTGCAAATTCCAAATTAAATGTTCACAGTGATTACAACCAAATCAAAGAGAGGTGCTAGGGAGAAAGCCAGGGGCGCACTCAGTAATGGCCTAGGGAAGCCTGGGTGGGCCAGGGTGGGCTGATGGCCACCGGGGAAGCTGAAAGGCAGTCCCCTTGGGTAAAACCTTGGAGAACTTCGTGGGCTGGTGAAGGAGAGGCTCTAGCCTCATCCAGAAATTCCAAAGGGTGGGCATGAGCCCTAAATTAGAAAAAAAAAAATGTTGGTTTTCCTGAGATCAAAGGGGGCTCCAGTGCAATGCATGAGCCTTGGATTGGACTGAAGGGTAGAAAATACAGATGGTTTAATATGACCCCAAAGAAGGGTGATCTGAAGGATTAAAAGAAAAAGGACTTCTTCTCAGAGAGGGTGTGAAACGGTTTGTTTAATCTAGAAATATCTGGAAGGGTCCGTTTAGTCTATAAATTTGGCTGAGCTCGTTGAGGAACAGAAGAATGAACTTGCACTGACTGATAGCGCATGAGAGTGGGAATGGAGCAAGGTGATTAGCTGTACCCCACTCCCGCCGTCCCCAGCTTTCAGATAAGAATACCCACAGCGAGAAAGGTGATGCCAGCTGCTGGCTCATGATGACAACTAGTTTATGGCAGTGGTGGGTCAGATCTTTTCCTCTCAGTCTAGTAATTTTTATATTCTATCATGTTCTGATATGAACCATATGTAGGTAGACTCATACATGAATTAACCTTAAGATAATTGTTTTCACTATATAAGTACTATTGATTTTATTTTTTATTGGTGAAATTTAAGAAAGCCCCCCAAAAGAGTGAAATCAACTGCTGTTTCAATTCTCCATACAACCACAATTTTAAAAATTCTCATTATTCTGTCAAATTTATGTAGTTGGTGTTGACCTATTTTCACAGAACAATTTTCATAGTTCATATTGTGGTATCTATTCCATAGGTTTAGCTAACCTATTGGACTTTGTGTCATCAGCCACATAAATATGAATTTTTAAATATTTCTGTCCAAATCCGAAGGATATTTCTTAAGCTGTGGCCAAGAAAAAAATCTACATGCCCGTCCCTGGAAACTTCTTTCCAGGCCGACACTCAGTCATTACTCCTGCCATGGTATATGAATAGAATCAGCTATGAATTTATTTAATTATTCTGTCATCCTCCAATGTCTCTCTGTTATGTGCGTTAAGGAGACCTGTGAGAGATTTTTGTCAAATGCTTAGATATCCATGACAATGTGTTCCAATACAGAAACCCCTAGCAAAAAAGGAAATGTGACAAACTGGTCACTACACATTATTAGTAAATGTATGCTGGTTCCTAGGGATCAATGCAATCTCTTCTCTGGACTCCTTAGTCACTTCTATGATGATGATTTAGAAATACTGCAAGGGTATATTTCATACATTGAAAGTTTTAGGAATTCCACTTTTTCAACACCTATACAGAACAACCTTTGTATGTCTCTGGTCTTCTGGAACCTATGCTACTCTCCAAGTTCACTCAACCGTCACTGGCAGTGGCTCAGAGATGGTATCTGCTAACTCCTTCAACACCCTGAGATATGATCTAACGTGCCCTGGAGATGTGAGCTCATTCCAATTACCTGGATGCTCTTTGACTGTTGTCTGAATCCCTGTTAATAACACCCTTTTCATTCTGAAAATCATTCTCTTTGATGGAGAACTGAAAGCGATATAGTTCTGTATTTGTCATCTATTCGTGCCAGCCTTACTCCCTTTTCTTAAGCAACAGTCTGTCTCCACTCTTCTAGCTCCAGATACAACTAAAAAGCAAAATAAACAAACAAAAAAAAACACTATTCTTAAAATACAAATGACATATTATTCACACTCCGAAAAGTTCAACCTATCCAGCAAGGAAATTAAATGAACACAAAAAGGAAATATCATTTTATAACGAACTGCGGAAACACACCTTTAAGTGATAGTAAGCCATGCTGGGGAGATCGTAGGGAAATGGACATACTCATATATATGTCGATAATGTAACTTTAATATGTATTCAGAAAGCAAATATGTAAGATGTTCATGCCCTCTGTTCCAGGTAACCTACACCTGAATATATATCTTGAGAGACACATTCTAAAAGAAAAGGAGGTCAAAGTGTGCAAATGTAGGAAGAACAGGAATATCATAACAGCCCCAGACTGGATGCAGTCTAAATAGCCCACAATGGAAATGGTTAAATAAACTGTAAAATACCAACTGCGGTAGGCTGAATAATGGTTCCCCCAAAGACATCCACGTCGTAATCCCCAGAACCTGTGCATATACTACTTTACATGGTAAAAGGAATTGTGTAGATGTGATTACATTAAGAATCTAAAGATGGGGAGATTATCCTGGGGTACCCCAGGGTCCAAGTAGGCCCAATGTAATCACAAGGATCTGTATAGGAGGCAGGAGGGTCAGAGTCAGAGGAGGAGATATGAGGACAGAAGTCAAGCTGGGGAGTGGAGTGAGATTTGAAGATCCTGCTGGCTTTAAAGTTGGAGAAAGGGGCCATGAGTCCAGGAATGAGAGTGGCCTCTGGAAGCTGGAAACAGCAAGAATATGGATTCTCCTCTAGAGCTTCCAAAAGAAATACACCCCTGCCAACATCTTGATTTTAGGATTTCTGACCTCCAGAAGTGTAGGATAATAAATTTGTATACTTATAAGCCACTAAATCTGTGGTATGTTTTTACAGCAGCATAGGAAACGGATGCACAATTATGCAGCCACTAAATGTTATAAACCTGAGGATTATAGAACAGAAGAAAAATATTAAAATATGCAGATGACAAAATTGTATGCATACAATTACTACCATGTAACTACCATACAAGTAGATCAAGATTAGTAGATTAAGATTTAAAAAGACTAATAGATTAAAAGACCTCCTAACTGGTCCCTCTGTTTCTGCAACATCCATTGTGGCCAGCATGGTCCTTTCCAAATGTAAAATCTGATTACCTTATTCCTCTGCTCAAAAGTCTCCAGTGGCTTCTCTCTCCTCAAAGAAAAAGCCCAAGTTGCAACAAGATCTACATAGCCCAGGTCCACAGAGAGCATAGCTCCAGGGACAGCCATGCACATTTGCTTCAAATGAATGGCATCCTGGAAGTGTGCGGTACACCGCCTGCCCACGCGTGCATGTTTGTCCTCACTCACCCCACCTCTCTACCTTGCTGACTCCCCTCCAGCCCCACTGACCAACTTGCTATTCCTGGAATGTTACAAGCACACTCCTGCTTCTGGCTTTTAGTACCCTCTGTTCTCTTTGCTTGAAATACTACTTTTTCTAGGGGTAGGTGTATGGCTCATTCCCTTGCTTCCTTCTGGTCTCTGATCAAATGTCACCTTGTCAATAGAGCTTCCCTCAATCACCTTATATAAATAACAATTCCATCACCCTACCCCAGAACTCCCCATTTCCCTTATCTTTCTTGACTTCTCTCGATAGCATGTATCTGTCATATTAAAAATATCTATTTTTTTTATCCATCTCCCTGAATTAGAATATAAACTCCATCAGAGCACAGATTTTTGGCAGCTTTGTTCATTGATGCATCCTCAGAGCCTAAATGTATTCACATAGTGGGAATTAAAATTCACATAGTGGGCAAATGAAAATTTGTTGAGTAAATGAATGAAGATCAGAGATGATTTCAGAGAAATGAAAACAGCACCCATTTTAATAAAATACAACTTGTTTATAGGGAACCAAATAACTTCAATTACCAAAATAGTTGAAATTTTTTTAAGAAACCAGTAGCTAAGTAACTTTGGAAGATGATATTTTTAGATAGTTTGATCATAAGTCCTTTCTTCATCTTCTGTGCATGCCTTTTTAAAATTCAAATTAATCATACAGTGTCCTCTGAAGCCACATGGGTTCCTTTAGATTGTCTCCCCATCTCTCCTGAGAAGTTTCATCACATTTGTGTGATCCGGATTTCATTTTTCAGAAACTCTCATCCCTTCTGGGTCACATATCCCCTTAAAAGCCATGAGATCTGATTTACTTTCATTGAAATGTTTTTAAAACTGTGCTCTTAAAGCTCTGGTAACACGTCTTATGACCAGAATTTTTTCTTCATTGTTAAAAATTTCAACAGATCTGAGACAGGAAATATACCAAATGAGCCAAGAGTACCTTGTAGTACCAGAAAGTAAGAAGTTGCTAAAAAAAAAAACAAGCAAACAAACATACCCCCAAAATGACGAGTGTATGTCAAGGGCTACTGGAGCCAATAGGAGGCCAAAAAGGAGCTATTAATAAAACTAGAACAATATGAGCAAGAAAATAAAGTAATATTGAATTATAACTAATGTATAAAATAAATGAGTCCATAGTGACATAAACAAGCGATTGCATAAATAAATGAACTGGGAAGACTAGACAAATTTCTGGCTGGGTATGATGACTCACGCCTGTAATCCTAGCACTCTGGCAGGCCAAGACGGGAGGACTGCTCGAGGTCAGGAGTTTGAGACCAGACTGAGCAGGAGCAAGACCCCGTCTCTACCAGAAATAGAAAAAATTAGCCGGGTGTGGTGGCATGCACCTCTAGTCCCAGCTACTCAGGAAGCTGAGGCAGGAGGATCGTTTGAGCCCAGGAGTCTGAGGTTGCAGTGAGCTATGATAATGCCACAGCATCTAGCCGGGGCAACAAGGCAGGACTCTGTCACACACAAAAAAAACATAGACAAATCTCTTGAAGAAGATCCACATAATTTTTTACAGATACTCACTCTGAAGGAGTATCCTAACTCCCCACTCCCTAACTGTGGGCTGCAAATAGTGACTTTCTTCCAAAGACTATAGTAGAGGAACCTGACAAACATTACTTCAGCCAGGCAATCAAGATCTGCATCAACTGTGATACGTCAAATTAATAGTATTACCCTTTTTATGGCCGGGCGCTGTGGCTCACGCCTGTAATCCTAGCTCTTGGGAGGCCGAGGCGGGCGGATTGCTCAAGGTCAGGAGTTCAAAACCAGCCTGAGCGAGACCCCGTCTCTACTATAAATAGAAAGAAATTAATTGGCCAACTGATATATATATAAAAAATTAGCCGGGCATGGTGGCGCATGCCTGTAGTCCCAGCTACTTGGGAGGCTGAGGCAGAAGGATCACTCGAGCCCAGGAGTTTGAGGTTGCTGTGAGCTAGGCTGACGCCACGGCACTCACTCTAGCCTGGGCAACAAAGCGAGACTCTGTCTCAAAAAAAAAAAAAAAAAAAAAAAAAAAAAAAAAAAAAAAATAGTATTACCCTTTTTATGATGTGATGAGGATGACATTTACCTCCCAAAACACTCCAGTCTACATTAATCTAGCCTAATCATGAGAAAAATATCAGACAAATCCCAAGTGATGGACCTTTCACAAAACACCTAACAGTAACTCTCCAAATTGTCAAGGACATCAAAACCAAGGAACATCTGAGAAACTGTCACAACAAAGGGGATCCTAAGGAGACATGACAACTAAATGTAATGTGGTAGTCCAGGTAGAATCCTAGAACAAAAACAAAGGGACATTAGGGGGAAACAGTAAATCTGAACAAAGTATGAACTTTAACAATAATGTATCAATATCAGTTCATGAATTGGGTCAAATGTACTATACCAATGTAAGATCAAGATAGGGGTATAAGGTATACAAGAGTTCTCTCTGTATGACATCCTCAATAGTTCTCTACATCTAATAAATAGATGATTTACTAATAATAGTTCTCTACATCTCAAATAAAAATGTTGTTAAAAAAAAATCCAAGAGATCATGACCACTGCCTTCAAAGGCTCCTGCCTCTTCTGCATCATAGGATAATTCTTCCTTAATGGTCAGTGTTAAATCCAACATGGTAACTTCTTTGTTGTATTCTGAGAAGTGACAAAATAGGCCAAAAGGTATTGGGGATTTTTTAGCTGGATTACCCAGCCAGCAGAAGCGGAGATGGTCACCTCCTATTGCCTTTTTTCAGTTTTGCAGTCTGTACAGTATCAACAAGGCATCAGCCTTCGCTTCCATCTGTTGGCTGACAGAAGGTTCCCACAACCATCAAACTGATGGACTTTTTTTCTTTTAACCTCACCAAATGTTCTGCAGAAGAGTTCTGTTTTTAGACTGTGGATGTACAGATAGGCATGATCTTTCCTTTCTGTCAATTCTGTTTCTCTCCTTCTCTTCCATAGACTAGAGGGACATCCTCATCCCTGTGAGTCTCGGGACCATTTGAGCAGGAAGCCATGGAAGCAGGAATCAGCCACCACATTAAAGGGGGAAAAAGGAGCAAGACCTTCTGGTTCCAGTCCATTTTACATATTCTGGACTCATCTGCCTGCTATCAGCAGTCCTCATTAGCCAAGTACTTAACCAAACAGTCAAGATAGGTTGGATGTAGCTTTGAGTCTTTGTTTTTATTGTCCTTCCCTCCCATTGAAATACATCTTGCCTTTTATGTTGTTTCTTCCTGCTTCATTAATTCTGTTTGGCTCCCACATAGGCGAGATCTTTCCCTTCTCTGAACTCTAATAAACCCAATCTCGCTCACTTTGCATTCCCAGCACCCAAGTTGGCTGTGTCTCCTAAGTGTATCTCCTCAACTACCCTGTAAATTCCTTAATGGAGTGAACTTCATCTACTTTTCTTCATCTACTACACTTTGTGCCTTGGTCAATCAAGTTGTCCAATAAACACTGGCAAGTATTTGAGTGTTTGCCATTGAGTATTTATTTTACAACAACTCGATGGAATAGGAATGTAATTACCCCGATTTTACAGCCAAAAATTCTAAAGAATAAAGTAGTTGAGTGATTTTCCTGGGGTCATGTGGAAGTTGCAGAGCCAGAATTTGAACCCAAATTCAAGCTCTTAATTACAACAGTACGTTCCACTGCTTCCTAATAAATACTTACTGAGTTAAATGATCGCTTAAAGAGTCTAAGTGTTTCAATAAGTGGTGATCTCAGAAGGAAAGTGAAAAACCCTTGGTCTTTCACCCCCAATTAAATGAGAAAGTTTTTATTCAGTTGTTCCCACCCAAACCTAAAAGTCACACAGAGTTTGTATATAGTGTTAGACAAGAGGACTCAAGGGAGACAGCAATTTAAAAAAATCTGCAGGGAGCACTGTGGTTAGCCATTTTTCTTCACACTTCAACCGGTTAGGAGGACTAGTGGACACAAAATGAACAAACAGAGAACAACAGAATATGCAAGACAGTAGAGTTTGGAGCACAACACCAGGCTGGCTCACACGCTTTGATGTATGAATAACTGGACAGAGACAAGGCAACACACTGGAGGAGTAACCAGCACCTGGCGCCATATTGCACACATACATACAAGCAGCACGCTTCCCTCCCGCACTCATCTCCCACTGTAAATTTTGTGGTTGGATGGTTTGCTTTTTAGACAATTTCTAGAAATAAGTTACCACCAATTTTATTACACAAATACATGAGTATTTACAATCACCCTGTGGCCCACACCTAAATTAAATAACTTTCTCTTCTAATATGAGGAAGAAGGTGCAAAGTGCCAAATTGGTACAGGCTCCATCCACCCACCACATCGTCGTCATCATCATCATCATCATCATCACCCCACACACACACACACACACACCACCACCACCACAGTTTGAGCTTTTAACACATAACTGCCACATGAGTTGTGCTTAACTCATGCTGGTTTTGAGCCGGGGGGCTTGTGAAGCACATGTAACTCGCATGCCTCTTCACCTTGGAAGCCGCAAGAACTATTTTTCAAGTTGCATATAACTCATGCACAGAAAACAATAAAAAATAACAAATTTTTCATTAAATTAGAAAAGATTGTTTCGTTTTTGAAGTTTTTATTCTATTTTCACAATAAAACACATGTGGCGGCCGGGCGTCGGTGGCTCATGCCTGTAATCCTAGCACTCTGGGAGGCCGAGGCGGGTGGATTGCTCAAGGTCAGGAGTTCGAAACCAGCCTGAGCAAGAGCAAGACCCCATCTCTACTATAAATAGAAAGAAATTAATTGGCCAACTAATATATATAGAAAAAATTAGCTGGGCATGGTGGCACATGCCTGTAGTCCCAGTGACTTGGGAGGCTGAGGCAGGAAGATCACTTGAGCCCAGGAGTTTGAGGTTGCTGTGAGCTAGGCTGACGCCATGGCACTCACTCTAGCCTGGGCAACAAAGCGAGACTCTGTCTCAAAAAAAAAAAAAAATACATGTAGCCCCAAGGAAAATTTTTTTTCTGGTGTGGCAGTTAGTGTGTTAAACGATGCCTACTATGGTGCCAGTAATCAATCGTAATGCCCATTCTATCCAACCAGGAGTTACCCAGCTTTGCCTAAGAAGCAGGTAGACCTTTCCACTCTGCTGTGTTCTTGCCATTTCTCTCATGCCAACTGCTACTTAACTCTGAACTCTCCTAGACAGCTATACTCAAGACAAACAATGGCCTCCCTGCGTCTGTTAGATATGTCAATTCGTTTTCTTTCTCATCCCACTATCTTCCATTTATTAGACCCAGGTGTCTGAGTTAGCTGTCAGATGTGAGACCAGAGCTGCCTATTATTCACAAAGAAGAGGTGGCCATGGTTCTGAGTTTCCAAAGAGATATGGATGAAGACTCTAAAATACACCGTGGCTGATCCCTAATGTTGGCAGAGTATAAGTTAGGAATGGTAAGGGAATGAATTTCCTTTGAATCCCAACCAGGCCACAACCCAAATGACTACTGTATATAGTTTCAGATACTCTAGAACAGCACAATAATACAAAAAAAGTGATCCATGTCATTCAAAGTCAGAAGATTTTGGAGTAAAGGGAACTTCTTTTGACAAAGTTTTGTTTACTAAAAATAAACAGGAGGCCCCTCCTCCCTCAAAGAATTTACAATCCAACCGGGAAGATAAGACACGCCTGCAAATGACTGAAAATACATATTGAAAGGTGATAAGTCCAGTAGAAGAGGTATAAATAAAATGCTTATCTCCTCCACCTCTCTATTTATTCCAGCATCACAGGAAGGCCTTCGGGAGCTGCTGGCAAGCAAGTCTAGCCTGGGACTACTTCACAGCAGACCCACCAAAGGCAATGCCATGGAGCCCAAGATTCCCTGGAAGACAGAGACAGCCGGAAGGAGCTGCAATCATCTCCATCGCTTCCTACGCCTCCTTCCACCCACATTGTAAAAAGGGTTGCAGTGTGCTTGTTATGAAACACTTCCTGAAATACAGTGAACAAGAGGCAATTTTCAAAAACAAAGAGCATAATTCTAACATTTTGTCACTTTTTAAAGTGTAACTCTCTCTCAGAGTAATTTCATAGCATGCAGTTGCCCTGTGCATTAACCTGCCTTCAAATTTGGATATCATCACATTCTCCAACCTCAGAGGCTTAATTTGGAACCCTAAGGCTGTCTTTTACTCTTAACTCCAGCCACATTCAGCACTTTTGCCACCTTTCTTTTAATTGCATTATCTTCCCCTAATTAAGTGTGTTAGCCTGACTTTTCCAATCTATTGCAAATTCCCTGAGTGCAAAAACCATGCATTTGTTTTTGTAATTGCTTCCCCACCCACCCCTTACTCTAAATGTTAACCCCTTTTGCCCTTGCCACCTTACAAATTGCTTTGCACATAAAAAAAAAAAATGAAAGGAAGTAGCATTTACTTAGCTCCTTCTACCACATTCCTTTACCTCAGTCAATTCTCTCAATAATCCACTGAAGTGGTCAACATTAGCCTTATTTTAGAGGCTGTTCTTTGCTGGGAAGACAAAGGGATTGGATCATCTTTGATCCTCTCCAGTGTACACAACATAATGTCAACTTCACCTCTTCTAATTTTCCCCCCAAGAAACATACACATCCTATCCAGTCATCGGGGATATCAGAAATCATATTGTATAAGAGATATGCATAAACCAATGTTAAAGTGAAATATGACAACTTTTAGACATCAAGAGTTCTGGAACAACCTTCTAAGGTTTTCAAGTAGCACTCAAACATGACACATGACCTTTGAAACCAAATTATCTCACATACTGAAAAGGATCCATAGGCTTGTGCTAAAGGTAACTGTCCTGGACAGTAGTGATTATGGAAGTCATATCTGTTTACCTGTTAATGATTGAAAGATCCATAAGGAGGAGCAGATTTCAACTAAGACTTCATGAAAACCACTGACCTGTCTGGCCCCTTTTCAGGGTAACTCTTTCTCTTGAAAAGAGGAGATATATTGGACTACTATATTCAAAATTCTAAGTTCAAAATGACCGTGACATCCATTAATCCTCCGTTTCCATACTAGTTGATTTGTATTTGTACTTAGCATTTATTTACCTAAAGGCTACCCACCCATTTTAAGGACCGAATGAATTCTTTGGAATTTATTGTCCTGATCCAATACAACCTGGTGTGAGAAGCTCAAGGGTTTTATTTCTTTACATAGTCCAGGTCAAATTCCATTACAATCACTCCTGTGGGCTTACTGAAGTTCTCTGCTTTTCTGGAATTTAATTGTATGCAATATTAAAGTATGATACCTGTTAAGAATTGAGAAATTTGTGTCTATATAGAAAAATATTTTTAAATGTCATTGGATATGAGGCTGTGATAACAGATCTAAAACTTTCTTTAGAGTAATTTTTTTCAATCCAAAAATAAATCTCATCAGCTGCTATGGCTTACTTTGGGGGAATCTATGTTAGTTTCAATTAGTTTTGAGGAATATTTCTTCAATTGCCTTATTCTCGACTTTACTGGGAACATAGAGTGGAGCCTCACTGGCACTCTAGTTCCTGGCTGTTGGTATCAGGTGATTCAAATCTTGTTGACCTTGTATGTTATTTTCTACATCCTATGATATCCTTTAAGTGAATTAATTATATCTTCTTATATTGTTCATATCATATTCATATATAATCAAATATATAATAAAAAGGTAAATAAAATCATCAAAGCAAATTATATATGGGCACTCCATGCTTTCTCATCTTGATTGGAAACAGTCTTTCACAATATTGTGTCTATTTTTTTTTTCATTTAATTTTAAATATACTACTCCATGGCATTTTATCTGCAAATAATATTCTATTGTTATGAGCTACTATAGTTCATTTAATCATTTCTCCAAATGTTAGATATTGGAGTTATTTTTAGCCTTTCATTATTATGATTAACATTGTTCTAACAAGATTTTTTTTCTCCTTTGATTTTTTTCCCCCATGAAAAAACTACTGGATCAAAGGGTATGTTCAATGAAATGGCTTTTGTCAAATATTGTTGGTAGGAAGTACACACACATTCAAATGCTAACAATCATTTGCAAGTACCCAGCTCTATACAGTGATACCAACATTTTAATTCATCATTTTAATTTATTTCTTTAACCTCAGCTACTTCAGGTTGCATTTCTTTTACCATTACTATGGATGATTACTTTTGCATGTGTTGGCCCTTTTTATGTATAAAAAAATGATAGTACCCAACCTTTGGCCATTTCTCTAAGTAGAGATTAGTTGTTACATAATTATGTAAGTGCCTTATGTATTCTGGATACTACCCTTTATGTGTGTATAAATATGGATATGTTCCCTATTTCATTACATTTCTTTAAATCTTAGTTATATTGATTCTAATATAAGTTTTAATACAGTTGTACATGTTAAGAAATCATTTTCCTTTTATATTTTGGATAAGTAAATTAGACTAGAGTTGTTTTATATCTCCTAGAAATAAACCAAGATATGTTTTGTTCTAGATAACAGAAGAATTTACTTTTACTCTTTAATAATCATTGATTTAAAAAATATATGCTTTGAATAAGTGAATCAAAAAAGTTCTTGTAAGAAAAATAAAGGAACATGAATATATTCAGATATTTAGTGTCTCCATTTATCCAAATATTTTAAATTCAAGTTAAACTTTTCTTAAAAATTCCTTCTCTCTCCTTATGCACCCCCATATACCAATACCCTAATGTATTCTTGTGATTACCTTATAACTGAGAAAGACAAATTTTAAATGATGGTTGAACATAATCACATCATTAAACATAGAAAGCAATCAGTAACCATGCCATGAACTACCATTTCTGTGTAGCTACAATTCAACTACTGCCCCAGCCAGTAAGTCACATTTAGGGAAAGTACATACTAATGCAATGAATGCAAACACTTTCACTTGTTCATAGAAGACTTGACTTCCCTGGCAGTTCATTTATTCAAACCTTCACTGACTAGCCAAATAGCTGACAGCTTTAAGACTCTTCTTGAAATACTGTCTCTTCATGAGATATGGGGCAGGAAGTCCTTGTTGGATATCCTTAACCTTCACTCAGCCCTCTAATGTCTTCTCATCACACTAAGAATAAAATCCAAAGTCACTGCGTGGTTTATAAAGCTCTACCTGCCTTGGCGCCAAGCACTCCCCCTCCCTCACCTTCCCCAGCTTTGGCCATGCTGGCTTCCTCCCAGTACCTCGAACAGGCCACAGGAACTCTGCTCA
Organism: Microcebus murinus; assembly: GCF_040939455.1. Taxonomy (NCBI): domain Eukaryota; kingdom Metazoa; phylum Chordata; class Mammalia; order Primates; family Cheirogaleidae; genus Microcebus; species Microcebus murinus. The sequence continues at coordinate 29,349,622 of NC_134115.1, forward strand.
GGACTTCACGCTTACTTCACACAGCCAGAAATGCTTTTCCCCAGATCTTCCCAGTTTGTGGCTCTACTTTATGAGGGTCTTTGTTGTTGTTGTTGTTATGAACTGAATGTTTGTGCCCCCTCCCCCCCCCCCCCCCCCGCAAATTCATATGTTGGAATCCTTACCCCAGTGGGATGGTATTAAGAGGCAGGATCTTTGGGAGGTCATTAGGTTATAAGGATGGATCCCTCACGAATAAGATCAGTACCTTCAAAAAGGAGCCATACAGAGCTTGCTTCCTCTCTTTCTGCTCTCTGCCTTGTGAGGATACAAGAGGACGGCTCCCTGCAAACCATAAAGAGGACCCTTACTCAACACTGGATCTTTCAGCACCTTGATCGAGGACTTCCGAGTCTTCAGAACTGTGAGAAATAAATGTTTGTTGTTCGAGCCACACAATCTACGGTATTTTGTTGTAGCAAGACAATGTTCATGTGCCACCTCTTCAGAGAGGGCCTCCCCCGCCTCACCACCACCGCTACCGTCACTCCATTCCTTATCCTGCTTCATCTGTCCCCATGGCATCTTGTGTCAAATTAATATTTGTTAATATTTTCCTTTATCCTTGGCCTCCCCCACTAGAAAGGAATAATCCCAGTACCTAGAACTGTGTTAACAGGCATTCGAATGCCTGTTGTATCATGAATGAACTGAGGTTAAGTACCTCTTTAGGAGATGGCCTCAGAGAACAACCCAAGTCATCTTGGGATGAAGCACCCGCTGTTTGCACTGTAGGGTGTCACACCCGTCGTCCTTCCACGAGAGACAACATCGTGTCAAAGATAGAGAGATGGCTCTGGAGCTGGGCCCGCTGGCTATGATTACCAACTGTGTAATAACATCAATATAACATCAATATCGCTGCTCCTTGGTGTCCTCTTTCATAAAATGGTGATAATAATACCTACCCATGGGTGGCTGTGATTAATTAAACATGTTACTCATGTTTATTGTTTAGAAAGTACCCAGAATGTAGTAAGAGCCCACTCAGTGTTAGGTACTCATCAGCACTGTCATTTTAGGGCCCCTCCTTCATTTATACAACTCTCCAATCATTGACTATTTCCCCCATATTTCTTATTTTGGAATATTTGCTTCTTAGTCTCTTACTCATTTTAGTTACTTCATGTCACTTTTATCTTTATGTTCTAATTACCAATATACCAATAATTTATTTTTATCAAGGAAATGCATGTACAAGGCATGTATCAAATGGTACAGAAGACTTCACAAGAGCAACCAACTCTTGCTTTTCCTTTTCCTGCTACCAGTTCCATGGCAACTGTTCTTAAAATTTTTGGTTTTGGTCTCTTGATGCTTATCTTCATAACTCTTGATAACAAGCTTAAATCTCTAGGTCTTGATTCATATCAGGGACTCTGCCCACCCCGCCCTGGCCTCCTCTCAAAGTTTGATATATCATTCTGTTCAACACCATTGTAAGTTTAAGTACTCAAGTCTTCATTTGTGTTTTTGCCAACTTCTGTTTTAAAGTAAAACTGTCTTTATTCATAGATAATATGATTGTCTATGTAAAAAAAAAATTCTATACATGCTACAAAAAATTTATTAGAATTAACACAAGAACTTAACTCCTTACCAAAAAACATATAAGGCTAGCAAATTGGCACATGAAAGGATGCTCAAACGTGATTAGCCATCTGAGAAACGCAATTTAAGACTACAGGGAGTCACCATGACCGCCTATTAGAATGTGTAAATTGAAAAAGACTGATTATACCAACTGTTCATGACAAGGCGGAGGAACTGGAACTCTCATCTGCCACTGGTGAGAATGCAAGGTGGCACAATTCTGGAATGTCACCAGCTTTTAACGATTATTTTTTACTTCCCCATTTTAGCAGATGAGACTATTAGAGCTTTACCCTCTCCTCTCTGATTCCATGTCCCAGCTCCTGCCAACTACACTTTCACTTTGTTGAGGCTGCCAACATTTGTAATATAGCCTGCAATCATAACCAAGTCTGCCATGCATGGTCCACAGTCTGATTCTAAGGGAATAAAAGAGAAACAGCATCTATATGGTTATGATATGCTACTATGCTCGCCATCAGGCTAAGTGAAGAATTAAGATTCCAGTCTCTTATTATGATCCAACGACATGACTGCAGATCTAACGTTGTGACACCTATGCCAGTGCTGTGGAGCTCCATGAGTTTCCCTCATTCTTGCTCAGGTATTACCCATGTCAGTAATTCCAGTCAGATCCCTCTGCCACTCGGCGGTACAGGCCATCAGACTAAAAATATTTCTATTAGTAACTGAAGTTTTCATTAGCATTTGAGGAATGTCCAATTAATAATTTAAAACAAACTTAAAGATTCCACAGGTGTTAAAAGCACTTTCTAGATGACTTCTAGGAGCTGCTCATATCTAAACAGGCAGCACTAAATGAAACACTAATCATCTTTGTATGCAAGACAGAGAACATTAGGCACTCAGGAGGATGTGATAAGTTGACAACCACATACCATATGGACTAGATGGAATAAGCAATGAATTTATTTAATACCTGGAGGACCACATCCTAGTTTGGACCCTATCATATGGATTATTTGCTGTTCACCAGCGTTCTTTTTTTCTGACAAGTAAGCATGAGTTTTGCTTTCTCCCGTAGACATCCACATCCAGGATTCATCTCTTTTTAAAGATAGAAGCATGCTGCTCTCCTCATCCATGCTGAGGGTGTCTTTAAATTCTGTAACTCTCATTAGACTCTAGCAAAGTGCCCCACTCATGTCTTTGGCCTCAGGGACAGGAGAGGAGAATTCTTCTTTATGGGGATCCCTTGACTCAGATCTGCTTACTCATGGGCTATAAAGGTAGGTGCCCTGAGCCTGACCCCTTTCTGCAATTCCTATGAAATAAATTATCTAATGTGCATGATGCTTTTGTTCTAAGGACCTGAAAGGCCATCACTCCATCTGGCCTCACAATGTGCCTTTGAACTAGGTCAGGAGCCAATGGACAGATTCTCATTTCACAGAGGAGGGAAAGAAAAGGGCACAAAAGGGGTCAAGCCATTTGACCACAGGTCACCAAAGTGTTATCAGAGAGGTCAGACAAGTCAGAATCGCTGCTTCTTGGAGAAGCGCTCTCACTGCATCCAAATTCAGCTTGAACAAATGTATGCAAAATGTCACTTAAAAACACAGGAAGTTTGACCCAATGAAACCAGGAGATAAACTCTGCTCACAGAAGCTATAGTAGGTGTAGGGGAACTGCCAAAAGATATATTCTCTTCCTCCAGAGTTTAAAAATAGTGAGAATGACAAATGACCCAAATTCTACACTGGGTTTTGTATACTTTTTTGCTAATCTAATTTTTTTTTAAGTGAGAAATAGAACATCCAGCTATAAACACATTTTAACCAAGCATTTTCAATTTAGTTTGAGGTACATCAATTGATATAAACCCTTATAGAACTTTGAGTTGTTCACCTTGTTTCTTAATACTTCTAAAGGAAAATAAAAATAATCAATAAAAAGTAGTAGGGGAAAAGTCAAAAGCCTTTCCACTCAGATCTGGAATAACACAGGAGGTCCACTTTCACCACTTCTACTCAACAGTACTGGAAGTCCTAGCCACAGCAATTAGGCAATGGAAAGAAAGAACCGGTATCCGAATTGGAAAGGAAGAAATCAAATTATCTTTGTTTACATATGACACAAATCCATATTTAGAAAAACCTAGACTTCACCAAAAAACTCTTCGAACTAATAAACAAATTCAATAAAGTTGCAGGATACAAAATCAACGTACAAAAATGCATAGTTTTTCTATAAGCTAACAGCAATGAATCTGAAAAAGAAATCAAGAAAGCAATCCCATTTACAATAGCTACAAAAAATAAATATCTAGGAATAAATTTAAACAAAGAAGTGAAATATCTCTACAAGGAAAACTATACAACACTGATGAAAAAATTGAAGAAGACACACAAAAATGGAAAGATATCTCATGCTCATGGATAAGAAGAATTATTATTGTTAAAATGTCTGTACTACTCAAAGAAATCTATTGATTAAATGCAATCTCTATCACAATATCAATGACATTCTTCACAGAAATAGAAAAAAACAAAACAAATTAAAAAAAATCAAAATTTGTATGAAAACACAAAAGACCTTGAATAGCTAAAGCAATCATGAACAAAAAAGAACAAAGCTGGAGATATCATACTACCTGACCTCAAATTATACTAGAAAGCTATAGTAATCAAAACAGCATATGGTATTGGCATAAAAACAGACACAAATGGAACAGAATAGAGGACTCAGAAAGAAATCCCTGCACTTAAAGCCAACTCATTTTGGGCAAAGTTTCCAACAATATACACTGGGGGAAAGGACAGTCTCTTTAATAAATGGTGCTGGGAAAAATGGGTATCCATATAGAGAATGAAACTAGATCCCCCTCTTTCACCATATATAAAAACCAACTCAAAATGCACTAAAGACTTAAATATAAGACCTGAAACTGAGAAACTGCATAAAAAGAAAACATTGTAAAAATGCTACAGGACATTGGTCTGGGTAAAGACTTTTTGAGTAAGACCCAAAAGCACAGGGAACAAAAGTAAAAACAGACAAATGGGATTGCATCAAGCTAAAAAGCTTTTGCACAGCAAAGAAAACAACCAAGAAAATAAAGAGAAAACCTATAGAATGGGAGAAAATGTTTGCAAACTCTCCATTTGACAAGGGATTGATAATCAGAATATACAAGGAACTCAATAGTAAAAACCCAAATAATTTGATTTAAAAATGAGCAAAAGACCTGAATAGCCATTTCTTAAATGAAGACATACAAATGGCCAATAGGTACATGAAAAAATGGTCAAAATTATTAATCAGAAAAATTTGAATCAAAACTATAATCAAAATCATCTCACCCCAGTCGGAATGGCAACTATAAAAAAAAAAAAAACAAACATAAAATAACAAATGCTGGCAAGAATGCAGAGAAAGAGGAACTCCTGTACACTATTGTTGGGAACGTAAAGCAGTACAGCCATTATGGAAAACAGTATGGAAATTACTAAAAAAACTAAAAATAGCACTACCATTCAATCCAGCAATCCTACTGCTGGACATATATCCAAAAGAAAGGAAATCAGTATATTAAAGAGATATCTATGCTCCATGTTTATTGCAGCACTTATTCATAACAACCAAGATAGGCAAGCAACCTAAATGTCCATCAACAGATAAATGGAGAAAGAAAATGTGGTATATGTGCCCAATAGAATATTATTCAGCCATAAAAAAGATTGAAATCTTGTCATTTGCAGCGACATAGATGGAACTGGAGGTCATTATGTTAAGTGAAATAAGTCAGGCACAGAAAGACAAATATTGCATGTTTTCACTCATATTGGAGACTTAAAAAGTGGATTTCATGGTGGTAGAGAGTGAAATGGTTATCAGAGGCTGGGAAAGGAACAAGATGAGAGGGGATGAATGGAAGTTGGTTAAGGGGTACAAAAATACAGTTAGAAGGAATATGTTCTATTAATAGTATTTGATAGTACAGTAGGGAAATTATAGTTAACAATATTTTATTGTATATTTCAAAATAGCTAGAAGAGAAGAATTGTAATGTTCCCAACACAAAGAAAAATGTTTGAGGTGATGGATATCCCAATTACCCTGATTTGGTCTTTACACATTATATACAGGCATCAAAATGTCACATGTACCCCAAACATATATACAACTATTATATAACATTAAATAAAGTAATGAAATAAAAATAACCATTATATGGTCAGCAAATGAACCTCCAAAGAGGACAAAGGAAAAGACACTGTAGCAGGAACAGCTAGTCGTAGAAGGAACCGTTTGGCTGGGGGGGGGAAGACAAGGCAGACCAAGACGTGGTCCCTTCAGGTGGTCCCTTCAGTCAGGACTGAGTCCGCTTAGAGAGATAAGCTGAGAACTGAGCCTCGAGGGAGCACTCCCAAAGAGTCACAAGAGCAAGGGCACCAAAGAGAATGTGTGCTTGAGAAATCACTTCCGGGGAAGTGGCTGTGGGGAATAGTGGGGTCAGAGAGGCCTTCCAGAACAGTGGGATGTGTGTGCTATCATGAAAATCTGATGCCATTTCCTTAAAAGGAGAAAGAAAAAAAAGAGAGAGAGAGAGAGATGAAGATTCAGTAAGAAAACAAGGGAACGAGCCAAGGTGTGGAGAAACAAAACTGCAAATGAAGATCTGGGCATGATGTTCTCTCTTGCTTCACAAACCCTTGCAGGGAAGCGTCATTTGATCCCATGGCTCTAGTCACTGGCAAGTGCTCATCATACTGTGTCTCCAACGTGGCCTCTCTTCTTACATCCACACTCATACGCAGCTTCCTTCTAGGCTCTGCACCTGGGTGTCCTGCAGGTATCTCAATCTCATCCACTCCCATGGCTTGAATCACTGCCCAGAGCATATGACCAGGGTCTCCATCCTGGACTGCTCTCCTTACAGCCACACTCTGCCTGGACACCCCACAGATGTCTCAAATGCATGTCCAAAACAGGACTCGTCATCACAGTGCCCTGCCTCTGCCACCATATAGATACTGCCTCTTCTTGATATTCCTTCTGTTGAGCACTACTCCCCAGTCTCTCTTGCCACTCAAGCCAAAAGCCAGAGAATCATCTTCTACTATTGCCCCAAGTTCATATCCAGGTGGTCACCAAGTCCTAGAAACTCTGCCTCCTAAATGTCAAATCTGGTCACTCTTCCCTATGCTCCCTACCTTAATTCAGACCCTCATCATCTCTCTGGTAATTAGTCTCCCTGTCTCCTGTCTCTTACCCATCTCCCAAACTACAGCTCATGTTGCTGATATGAAATAAAATATGAGCTCATCACTTGTCCATGAAACTCTTCTAGTTGTTTCCTCATTGCCTGTGGAAGAAAAGTTCAAGCTCCTTAGCACAGCTGACAAGATGTCCATGGTCCGGCCCCAACACACTTCTCTAGCCCTATCGCCTTCCACCCTGCCCATTATCCCATTATACAGCTCCAATACACACTAGGAAGCTTTATGAGTTCATGCCTTCTTATGTGCTGTGCCTAAAACAGAGTAAGAGTCTAAAAAAAGGTAGCTATTGTCACTGCTATCCTGCTAAAACTAGGATGATGACAATGATGATGATGATGATGATCAATGGCAACTAGGACCGGACTGAGATTGGTCCTATGAACCAAACCAAAGCATTTACATTTCAGACGCAGTAAAACTTTTAAGGATGTCTGAGCACGGCAGTGACAAAATTATAATGTCTGAAAGTGTCTATTATAATTGATGGAAAGGGGTAGAAAGAGAAGTATGGAAGCCATTTGGGAAACTGCTACAACAGGTGAGAGGCATCAATATAGGAAATAGGGGTGAGAAAAGAGGAGAACATTTCTTTAAAACTGGGAGCTGCTGCACAGACACAGAGATGAGCAAAGTAAAAAGATTGCTAAAATTTCAAAGGCAGGTAAAAAGAATGAGGGTATCTTTGATGAAAACTTAGAATTTGGGAAGGGAGGTAGATTGCATTTTTTTAAAAGGTGACAGCACAGCTGTAGGTATAGATTTTGTAATAGAGGTATTTTTCACAGAGGTAAGGGTTTGGGATCACAAGAGCAGATGAGTGGCTGATAGAAAGTGGAGCATTAGGTTATTAAATTGTTCTAAATGGAACAGACCCAAAAAGCAAGAGAATGAAAGAAGACTAAAACTTGACAACAAACAAGGCTGCTCCTTGGGAAAGGATCTTGAAGCAGTGGTAAGGCTAGAAGCTAGATTGTAGAAATCTTTTAAAGAAAGGAAGAGCTAGAAAATTAAAGAAAAAAACAGTTATAGCTTTAAAAATTCATTTATATAGCTTAGGAATAAATTAATTCATCCATTCAACAAATGGTCATCGCAGGCTGTCTTCGTGCTGGGCACTGTTCTAGGTACTGCGGATATGGCAGTAAAGAGAACAAAGTTCTTGTCCTCGTGAAACTTTGCATTTTAGCAAGGAAGCAGACAAACGAAGAAACAAATAAAAATGTAATGGCCAAGATGTGTTGATCATCTGTCTCCAAAGCTTCCAGGCGCACGTGTAGGATACTTAAGATTCAGTTCTAAAATGCTTCCAGAAGTCTTTTGACATATGTGGAAATGACTATTCCTTGTACAAAGTTTGCACAAAATGAAATGATGCATCGTGTTTACATTATAAATTGTCATGTAGGAGAGGGAGTTCCTGCGAAACTGCTAAACTAAATAATGAAGCCCAACTGTACACAAAATCTTAAAAGCCGAATTTCCATTCTGTCTTCTATAAACAAACATAAACAAAAGTCATGTTTCTTTCTTAACCCTTAGCATGAGAGACTGATTTCCCATTTGTTCCAGTTTCCATAATCTTCAGGGCTCTGTCTAAACTACATGTCTTGGGAAAAAAACAACAAAAGGGCATCATTTAAATATAGTTTGTCAAAGCAATGGCACCGTTGTTTTTTTGTCTCCATATAATGAATTCACAAGCCCTAAGAACAGCTGGGTTCACATCACTCTTTAAAAATAAGTTAATTTTTCATTATTCACCTTATGTGTTTCATTGCAGGTGTTAAAGTTTATTTTCCAATGGAAGATGAAAATCAGGAAAATTTGGGAAATTTTCTATGTGATTTTTCCAAGGGAAAGAGAAACACTTTTGGTAATCTATAATAACCTCTAAAGGCATAAAACATTGCAAATGAAACTGTCACCAAAATGCCCATAAATTACCACTATATTTAAGTTAAATGGAAAAGTCTATGATATCTTTCTGTAGATCATAATATAAACACATTAAAAATATTTTATATAAATAAAGAAAAAGAAACCATGCCTATCTCTGTCTGAAAAGATAGCACTTTATTTGAACAACCCAAAAACAGGATGGAAGAAAAACATGCTCTTTATTGGCCTATAAACTAAATGAACAAGAAAGAACTAAAGCTTGCTTGCTTTACAAATAGAACTCTTAAAGCTCTCCCTCAAAAGTTATTTTTTTCCCTTTAAAAAAAATTTTTTTTTTTTTTTTTTTTTTTTTTTTTTTTTTTTTTTTTTTTTTTTTTTTTTTTTTGAGACAGAGTCTCACTTTGTTGCCCAGGCTAGAGTGAGTGCCGTGGCGTCAGCCTAGCTCACAGCAACCTCAAACTCCTGGGCTCGAGTGATCCTTCTGCCTCAGCCTCCCCGGTAGCTGGGACTACAGGCATGCGCCACCATGCCCGGCTAATTTTTTTTTTTTTTATATATATATCAATTGGCCAATTAATTTCTTTGTATTTATAGTAGAGACGGGGTCTCACTCTTGCTCAGGCTGGTTTTGAACTCCTGACCTTGAGCAATCCGCCCGCCTCGGCCTCCCAAGAGCTAGGATTACAGGCGTGAGCCACAGCGCCCGGCCTAAAAAAAATTTAATTTCCATGGATTATATGAGTCTATTTGGGAAACACAGTTCAGACAATATGGTTATCTGGTTCCCAAGATCACAACAGATTCCCAAGAACAAACAATGAATGACGGACTGACTATTAAAAGCCACAGAAACAAGGACAAAAAAAAAAAAAAATCAAGAATAAAAGCACACAAGATTTTTGAAAATAGCAAAACAGGGCCAGTTGGTTCAGGGCAAAGAGCTTTGCATCCTTGAATGAATCATAAACCTAACACCTTATTACAGCGTAAAAGACACATTCTGTTCTGCATAATCTTTCATAGGATAAGGAAAAGATCTGAGAACTTTGGGAAACTTTTCTATATAAAACTTGGCCATAATAAATGTTGGGACTTAAAAGAGCAAGCAATCAGGAAATTTATTCTAGAAGTAAAACATCCTGCCCAAAGATTCTGAGTAGCCAAGAGTTCCCCGTTTTGAGCCCCTTTCATTTTGCGCTTGAGCAGCCAATTAAAATGAGCAGGCTGGATGTCCGAATGAATTTTAGGAAGGAAAAAAAAAAACAAAAAACTGCCAAGTTGTTCTTGAAATATTTTTAAAGTCAGGGGTTTTTTTTTCCTTACAGTATTTAGGTTCTTGCTAAAATAACTTAGTATGAACTTTATGGTGAGCACTATATGACAAAATATAGAAATGTCCCAGTTTAAAGGCCATGTTTCATTATTAAAGCTTACCTGTCCTGTATGATAGACAAGGAGGCTGCATGAGTCTCTGCATTGAGATAGAACTCAAAGTTCTATCACATGCCTACCCTCCAAGTTTCACCCAGTTTTCTTGACAGAAAGGAAAACTTTGCAGAGGGTGACTTTAGGGCATTGTTAACTCACAACCCACTATGGTTCCATAGGAGTACAAAGAGCACTGGATGTGGAGTCATGTAGCTCCTCAGCCTGTGGGTTGAGCACAGACCACAGGCAGCACTGGAGGGGATGGAAGATTAGATCCATGCCTTCTTAGTTGCAGGTTTCTGCACTTTAATGGGGAGGAAAATCAATTCCGTGGCTCCTGACCAATGTGTGGTGGAAACTGGAGGTGGGAGGGAACATAGAAAATAACAGAGCACATTTCATGTAGTATGGTTAAGTGTTATTTCATGAAACCTTTGTTTTGGTTATATGTATTATTTATATGTCTATGTATGTATTGGGTTTCAATGGAGAATGTGTTTCATACAGGGCATTGGCTGGGCCATAAAGGGTTATGCAATGGTCTGAATGTTTTGTCCCCTCAAATTCATGTTGAAATTCTAACTCCCAAGATGATGGTATTAGGAGGTGGGATCTTTGGAGGTGATTAGGTCATGGGGTAGAAATCTCATGAATGGGACTTAGTGCCCTTATAAAAGGGACCCCAGAGAGCTCTTTCTCCTTCTTTCAGCTGTAATGAGGATACAATGAGAAGTTGGCCATCTGAAACCCCACCACGGGCTCACCGGAACCAGGCCATGCTGGCATCCTGATCTCAAACTTCCAGCCCCCAAAACTATGAGAAGTAAATCTCTGTTGTTTATGAGCCACGTAGTCTTTGGTGTTTTGTTATAGCAGCCTGAATGGACTATGATAAGTTGGTATTTCCCTTTTATTTATACTTCAAGTATGACTAACTAAAAAACCCATGTGCAAAGATCAAATACAAGCTTAAGTTAGGCCAATTTATATTAACCAGCTTCTATATGCTACGATCCTGTCTCTTATTCTATCCTAAAGATATCTAGATCGTCAAAGAGAATGCTTTAGCCTCTATCTAACTCTTTCCTTAACAACTGCTCTGCTCTTTTATTATTATTAATTATTATTATTTTTATTTAGAGACAGGGTCTTGCTCCACTCTGTTGACCAGGCTGGAGTACAGTGGTGCAATCACAGCTCACAATAACCTCCAACTCCTGGGCTCAAGCGATCCTCCCACCTCAGCCTCCTGAGCAGCTGGACTATGCTCAGCTAATTTTTTATTTTTTGTAGAGATGGAGTCTCGCTATGTTACCCAGGCCAATCTCAAACTCCTGGCCTAAAGTGATCCTCCCACCTCAGCCTCCCAAAGCACTGGGATTACAGGTGTGAGCCACTGTGCCTGGCCGCTGCTCTTAAATACTTAGGCTATCTTAGCCCTTAGACTTGGATTAAATGTAATAATTTGTGATAAGAGCGGTCAGGCAAACTTCTTTAAGTCAAGTTACACTGTGTGGAATCCCTTTTAAGTAGAAGCCACATAATCCTCCGTAGATATGCACAGCAATTCAGGATAACTGCCTGTAACCCCGAAGACAAGAATTTCTTTTTAGGACAAACTCCGTTCAATTGCACCTCCATCTTCTTTTCTCTAAATAACGATCATTCCCATTCCTTCACATCCCTTTGTATACCTTCCCTCCTTTTCCTTTTACCATTTTAATTTTTTAAATAAGTAATCCACACATCTGGTTCAAAATTCAGAAGTACGAGAGACACGTGATGAAAAGCCTCCCATCCCCACCCCCCGGGTAGTCAATGTACCTTCCCCAGAAGCAAACAAGGATACCAGTATCTCAAGTGTCCTCCCAGAAATATTTTACATGACGATTTTGGGGTAGCCTTTCTTGGGTAGTCACTGCAGCTGCCATGACAGAAGTGCTGGTCGTGTCAGCTGTGGAATTAGGCAGCAAAAAGAACACTGAAAGTCCACAGACAGGATCAGTCATAAGAGGTGATTCATTCACCATCTCTGTGCATTTCCTTTCTTCACTGGAAATCTACAAAAAGGATTTTTTAAAGGTAAAGGTACTGACATCCATATACTCATTTATTCGAGAAAATAATGCATGTGCCAGCACTGTCTACCTGCTGGGGGTGCAGTGGGCCCTGGTGGGGGAGATGGAATGAGCCAAGTAATCACAGCATTGAACCCTCCCTGGAGAGCAAACTGCTGGCCCTGTCCTAGACTAGGGGTAGGTGCTGAAGGTCTCCTTTCAAAAGTAACCACAGAGCTGACCTGAAGCATGGTCAGCCAATGAGAAGAACATTCCAGAGGGAGCAACACGTGTGCTGCAGGGAGGGTCCGGAGCTGGCAGTGCTTAGAGTGGCTGGGCAGAGGGGCGGGCCTGGGGCTGGAGGGGCAGGCAGCACCCAGGCTGTGCAGGAACACGTCAATGACCTGGAGCTTTATTCCAGGCACAAAGAGGGACCGCTGGAGAGACTAAGGCTGATTCCTGTGTTTCTCTCTCTCTCCAGCACCCCTCCACTCTCACCCCTAGGTCAGGAAGTTTTCCTCCACCTATTTCAACTGGTTTCTATTACAAGAAACGACAGAGAGAATGATTTCAGGCCATGCTTCTTCAAAACCCCACCCGTTATGCAAAGCAACCCCCGGTCTTGCCCCAAAGCTGCCAGGGGAAGCCACGGTCATGGGTCAGAGACAGGCACCTTTCGAAAGAGGGTTCGATTTTACCCCCAGCCCACAAGTGGAACCTTTCTCTACTACAGTGGCTACAGATGTGGTGTTGGGAGGATGCTCAGGCCCAGGGTATAGGTAATTGTGGGGGTGGAACAGTTTTTAGTTCCATGTTAGAATGAGTGCCTGTACCTTGGGGATTCCCAGAGCACTGTAAAAACCTGGTATTTGGGGTGGGGTTGAGCAAGTCTCCCTAGGGCCACCCTGGGGATTTCATCCTGCACCTTTAAGAGCAGCCAACTGTAGTTATGATCTGGATCTGACTGTACTTACTCCAGGAGAGCCAAAGCATCAGAGTAGAATGCTGCTTGGAAGAACAAGTCCTCAGAGGCTTGCAGAAGCTCAAAAGGCCACCGAGGTGGAGACCCCTGGGGCCATAATTTGTCTGCTTCCAGGAGGGCTTGGCTGAGTACAGAAAGGAAAGATCCAGCAAGCAGGGTTTCCCATCCTCTCAGCCCTTTTAAGCACTCTGGCTGCAGTATGGGCAGTGGATCAGAGGAGAGCCAGAGTGGACTCAGGAGACCAGGCCTGCAGCCAGATAAGAAGCTGGGCTAGGATAGAATCAGCAGAAGTGATGAGGATGAGATGGAAAGGTGGAGAAATTCAGGGAGCAAAATCAATAGACACTGGTGACGGATTAGATACGGTGCGTGGAAAGGATAGAGCCAAGGATGGCTCCCAAGTTTCTGCTTGTGCTACTTGATGGCTAGCAGTGTCTACCACAGAGCTGGGGACCCTGCAAGAATATCAGGTATGGAGAAAAAAAGATCATGATTCTGTTTGTTGACATGTACAATTTGAGGTGGCTCTGCGATATCCAAGTGCAATGTCCATTACACAATCTAGAGTTCAGAGAGAGACTTAGGTTGGAAATATAAACTTTAGATTCACTGATGTTCTCCTCTTTAAACTTCTTGCTGCAAAATTACAGTTTGAGGTGCTACAGCATGAAACAGAGATAGAGTGTGGGCTTTAAAAATCAGAAAAGCCAGGGCTGGAACCTTAGCACCATCCTTTACTGGTTCTGTGCCCATGTTCAAGTTACAACTAAATGACTAGGTCTCCACTTCCTATTTTTGCAGCGAGGATGCTGCAGCCCACCTTGTAGACAGACCCATGGTGGCGAAAAGAAACAGAACTTGAGAAGGGACTAGAACAGAGTAAGTTCTTAGCACAGCCAGCCTCCCTGACAGCCAGGACCATGTATATACTTTTTTGTATACATCATAGTACCTAGTACTGTCCTTGGCCAATGGGTCCATCGATATCTAGTGCACTGAACTGTCTTGATATAGTCTGAGAATTGTCAGAAAACCACTGGTTCCTCTTCCTAGACAACCACTAGCTCTTGGAATCTTTCCTCTACCTGGTGTCGAAGCAAAACCCAACAGAAGTCATGCATGGAGCTAGCATCATACCCCTCATTGCCCACACACGCCAAACCATCTCCCAGTCCTGGGAGTCCCCATCACTTGGCAGTAACTATTAAAAGTTTTTTTATATTCCATGTAAAATCCTAGATATCCAATCCAGTCACAAGAATCTGTTCTCCTGTGATCCACACAGTTTCTAAGTAAAGCCAAGACTGGCAGAGGGAGGATTTTTCATTTATCCCCTCGTATTTCTGACGGAGCAGGCAGACGGCACCTTCTCCATGCACCCCTGGATTTACCTGGGAATAAGGAACACTTCAGGTGGCTTATACTTCAGTCAACATATGGAACATCTACTCTCAGTATTGAGTGTGGATTAGAATTACCTGGAGGCCTGCTGACACACAGAATGCTAACTCCAACCCCACAGTTTTCAATTCAGTTGGCCTAGGGTAAAGTGTGAGAATTTGCATTTTTAACAAGTTCTCATATAATGCTATTGGTCCAAAGATCACACTTTGAGAATCACTGCCCTGGCTTCTTCCATGGTATTAGACTTATTAATATGCCAAATGTTTAAGGAAAAACAAGCTGAGGGTAGAAAACTTTATGTGAGGCATCCTAGGATTTGTCTTGTCTATTAACACTAAAGTGTCGTAATTAGGAATTAATATGCTTATGATTTAGGTACTTTGAGAGGCCATTTTTAACAATTTTGGAATATTTTGTTTTGTGCTGGATAACTTCCCACTAATTTGTTTGCTACCAATGATTTTTGAGTTAAATAAAAGGAATCACTCTTTAAATAAAGATAATGCTTCATTCTTAATCATGGCAGAATTTACTCACCTAAACAAGGGTTTCCTCATCCTGAAGGGCTTGTCATCATTTTAATGGTGATGTCGCAGCTAATATGTAAGCACTGTCTTCATAGCTAGACTGATTTAGCTCGAGTGACCTCAATGGTAGCTCATTACATCTTGACAGGATGAATAGGACTTATTCATTCATTCATTTCTACATTTACATTCATTTAAATATAGAATGTACAAAATCAAGTCTGGCACCCACTTTGCACCAAACACTACAAAAATACTGTTAAAGAAATATGACTTCTGCCCTCAAGGGGTTTGCAATCTTGGGTTGAGTGCGAGTTTGGGCATAGGTGACAGAAAAACAAGTGAAATACAGATAAATATATAAGTATCCATTGTTATAAGTGAACAAGGCACATGGGAAGGTCCCCTTTAGGTTAGATGATATGAAAAGGCCCCAGGAGGAGGTGATATTTAAGCTGATTAACTTAGAGAAGCTTAAAGTCCATTCTTATCTCTGTACCCTGAACCAAACCAACAATTAAGCCACTGTGGTGGTGCTTTAAAAATATGTTTATTGGATACTTTTAAAGAAAAATAGAACACATTTAATATGTTTTTCTCCTAAAGAAGAGAAATAACAAAAAAATTATTCCTAGGCATGTTGGCTAAAAAAAGGTTGGAGTCTAGTGAATAAATACCATTTA
Organism: Microcebus murinus; assembly: GCF_040939455.1. Taxonomy (NCBI): domain Eukaryota; kingdom Metazoa; phylum Chordata; class Mammalia; order Primates; family Cheirogaleidae; genus Microcebus; species Microcebus murinus. The sequence continues at coordinate 29,365,480 of NC_134115.1, forward strand.
TGATTTATGAAAATGGGACCATTATAAACTATTGAAATTAGTGTCTACCAGCCTGCCTAAAAGACAAATGGTTTGGAAAATAACAGAATCATTTGAATAATTATGGAACATCCCAAGATTTTGAAGAGTAATATTCATTTGGATGCATAAATTGTTCAGTACACATTTATTAAACCCTCACCATTTGCCAGACACAGTGCTAAGTTCCAAGAATACAAATATAAATAAAATGTGATGCCTAACCTTTTCAAACATTGACAAATATTTGCTGAACACCTATGATGTGCTCACTATTTCCTCAAGTAGGTCATAGTATTGCTTTTCAGTTGCTGCTGCTATTGTTGTTTCCTTATTTTATCATCAAATGTATGACCAAGTGATCCAGAGAGCATGATGGTGGGCATGGTTAAAAAAAGAAAAAGAAAAAAAACTGTGTACTGTGTATGTTAAAAACCCACTATACAACATGTTTAATCCATTGCATTTCTTATGCCAGTCTGGCTATGAAGCAAATAAACACATTTTTACAGCTAGCTATAACTTTATCCTCCTCCCCAAACCTCTTGCTCAGCATTACTGGATGGTGAAGACTTTAAATATCACTTTCCTTCTTACAAAATAAATGGACTTTCTACAGTCCCGTCTCTGAACTTTAGTTCCAATTCAAGGTAATTATACTCCCTAGGCCCTCAGCACTGCAAAATTCCAACCCTCGCCTGAACCTCCACTGAAAGACATACACGTGCATTTTTTAAACAGGGGGCAATACTAAACACTCAGTGTTTTATATTTCATTGCATTTTGATTGTATATAAATCAATTACAACTGATTTTTTAGAAAAGTATTAGAGAGTCTCAAAAACTTATTATTCACCCATTATGTAAACTACCCAAAACATATTATTAAATACACACCCATTGTTTATTCAGCCCCTAAACAATACATACAGAAGACTTGCTACAAGGACACCCACTTAATTCGGTTGTTCACTCAAATGCAGGTTTGTTTTAACTTAAAATGATAATACCAAGGTACTGTCAGCTGACTGAACGTGCAGCCTTGTCCCAATCACTATCTGTCTCAAATCTTCCCAAGAGTAATCTAATTTGGGCAGTATTCCTACACTTTCCAGTGTGATCGTTTCCTTATACTCCTCTGATGAAGCTATACAGGAGTAGGTATAATTGAGAATAGAATGTACTATATCAAGCCTGTTTTCCCTGGCCTAATCTTTGATATGGAAAGAAACCTGACTGAATCAAATTCTTTGTCAATGGTAGCTGATTGTGTACCACCGGGCACCTCAAAAACTTCATCAACAGATTAAAATTAATTTTAAAAATGAAAACAAAAAACTAAATAAAAGTCTAGTTTCCCTCCCTCCCTGATTTCCCTGGCATCTAGAAGAAAGTAACACATCCTGCTCCACAGATAAGACCACAAATGAACAACGGAGCTACATAATGTACAGTTCTAACTGGGCAGCTTCTAAAAAATATAAAAGGACTCCTTCCAACTCCAGTTAATGCACTTGATAAAAAGAGAACATGTTTCAGCAACAAATACATTTAGGACTTGATGTTTTAGAGAATTAACTCTAATGAAGGCACTCTGCACATAGGAAAAAAAATTATTCTTCCAGGATATTAAATGTTCTGACTCATTATTTAACCAAAGTACAGGCAAAATACAAATGCAAATTAAATGTATACATGTTTATGACTTTACCAGCTGTATGCAGGGCCACCTTTGGCTTCTGGCTTTATTTACCAGGAAGAGAAGCTTAGAAAACCAGCATACATTTGTGTTTCTATTCAAATAGTTTTCTCTCTCCAAGCACTGGTTGGAGCAAAGTATTAATTCTGAGTCTACTGATGTACGTAAGCCAAGAGAATCATGATCAATAGATAAAAACAGTCAAACATTTTCTCATTAATGGTATCTCCTTGGACAAGAAAACCTTAAAATACAAATACTAAACCATTTGAAAATGTCCTGACTCTATAATAATTATAGTAAACATAAGTTTTCTATTAATCGTCTATCATTTCTAAAAGTCAAAACTGCACCCTCACCATAGTACTCCAGGTATTTCCTTGAATATGAACCTTCTTAAGAATTCCACATTCGCCCTGGTCCTTCTGCTATGATCTTTGTGATGACAAGCAGGCCAATTCACCTAAGTTTCCATTTTTTTATCCTTAAACGGTATGAGTCTCTAAACTAGTTAATATTTTGAATTCTTTATAAGATGGAAATAGACCTCAATTCTCAATATAAATTGCAGATCTGTTAACAATAGTTAAGATCCATTGTATTCTTTGTCTTCATTCTTTCAAACATAAGAACACTACTTGTCTGTATACAGGAAGGAGGGGTGAAAAGAGAAGAATATTGTTAAAGGGAACAGAAACTAGGTTGGTTTTGTTAATTAGGTTCCCCCTCTGAAACCACGAGCCAGTATTAACATCTGCTGAAATTTACTCAATATCTATTTAAAAAAAAAAAAAAAGAGTGGTTGGTTTCTCCATGGCAAGACATACCCTTTCATAAAATGGGTCAAGTCAATTTCTAAGAATGTATCTCTTAGCCAGCTATACTTACTAACAACTAAGGGAGTGGGAAGCAAAAGAGCATGATGTACATGAGCCTATTGTCCACAGGGAGAAAGAAAAACTCGTCTCTATATGACACATTCAGGAAAGAGAGCGACAATGGGCTCCTGTACCTGCCAGCTTCAGGAGGTACACCCTGTAGGTAAATTATCTTACGTGTTGGGAATTTACATGGTGAGACGCTTTCTATGTTTGACAGCATCTGTTTTCCTTATGAATGATTTCATTCACCTCCTTCATTAATTCAACAGATATTTATTGAGTAATTACTCTATGCAAACCACAAAGCTAAAAAAAAAAGATACAAGTTTATTTTCAGAATATTCAAACAAACCCTGACATGTATTATATCTTAGAATACTTCACCCCCCCCAAGATTTTCGAATCAAAAAGTAATACTAAACAATATACTATAGATGCTAAGCTAAAGCGCACTTGTAATTGTCTTTCCCTTGATTAAGTGATATGTGGTGAAAGTGGGAAAGAGTAAATTAAAGTTGGTGTGGGTGATTAGCTAAATCTCTCAGTTGATATCGGGTAAAAAGCTTTCCTTCCCCTAAAGGAAATGATAGCATTGGATTATAAATACATTGGTAAGCATTATAGAATGCTAAAGCTAGAAAGAAGAAATGTGATTTAATATGAACTTTTTGTTTGACGTGTAAGAGACTTGGAGGTGATATGAAGTGGCCCCGGTCAGTTAGCCAAATGTCGTAGTGTCAGAACCAGAACCCAGATCGCCAGCCCGCATGCTTAACGGTCCCTAGTGGATTGCAGTATCCGTGATGTGTCCCCCATGCCCTCAGAGGTAGAATGATGGCAGAATACACAAAGCGATGGACTAGACATCAGGAGACCTGAGTTCTAGCATTGTAAACACCATTAAATTAGAAGTCATGCCATGGAAAACTCTCATCACTTGTCTAAACCTCAGTTTCCTCATCCATAAAAATGTGAGCAGTAATTCATGGTGAAACTGTGCAGACCACAATAAATGCAGAAGAACTCTGGCAGTTTTTTTCCAAACATTATACAAGTACAGAACAGGCACTGGGTTATGACAGAAAACCTGGCTGTGACTCTAACACCAGCCACTTGTTAAATCCCTGAGTCTGTGAGCCTCATATTCCTTCTGCGAATATGTGGTAAATAATTTTTGCCCTGCCTCCCTTCGAAATGGTTGGAATTAAGTGAGAATATTGAGAAACATTTACGGATTGCAAGACATGGATGCAAATGCAAGGTAGTATTATTAAATTTCTCTAATCATCTTACTTTGGACAAAAAGGTAACACGTGGTCGTATCATTCAGTGCTTTACAGTGTTCCTTCTCAAGTAAGAGGCCATCATACATCAGTCCCAGACTTAGCACCTTTCTCATCAGCCCTCACAGGTCTCCACACTCAGTCCTGTACTCAGAACCCACCGTTTCCCTCTGCTAAGAGAGCACACGTAGGCTTACTTCACCTCCTGCTGGCTTGGATTTGGCTGGGAAAGGTTTTTTCCAGGGTCTACTTTCAGCTGGGAATACTATCTAGCAAAAGCTTCCATGACCACTATTTCTACTTCATCACATTGGAGTCCTAATGAAACCAACCCTTTGGCTTTTCTCCATTGCAACAACTGCAGAACACTTCAGCCTCTGCACAGAACAAGGGAGAAGAAGTCTCTGAGTAGATGCTTCCTCAGAGGGACAATAGGGGCTCCACACTCACAAGTACTGATGCATCCACCACTTCTTCCCTGCACCGAGAGGAACACATTCTGACGTACCCCTGGTCCCTAAGGGTTATTCACCTGAGAGCTAGGGCCCCGGCAGTCTGACAGTGTCACAGACAGGTAGCAGCAGTGGCAGTGGGTGTTATTTTGGTCTGCAACACACTCCCTTTAAAAAGCATAGGAGTCACTGGCATTTCCTTGTTCGGAGTCCTGATTTCAGAAGATCAGATGACAGAATTCATCAACCTACCCAACCAACTTCTCGGGAACAGGTTTCTACCCAGCCATGCGGGGCACCAGAGACAAACGAGCTGGGTGGTGGTGGGGGGGAGGAGGCAGGGGGAGATAAAGCAACGACAACATGCTCATCTGCATAGATGAAAGATAAGCAGACATTTGGTGGGGTTTTTTTTCCTTTTCTGTTCTGGCGTCTGCTGGCACCGGCATGGCAAATCAAACCTGGGCATTCTCCTTTCCCCAATGCCCCCACACTCCCACCCCCCGCCCCAGATGTTGAAGCGTCACGTTGACTGGGCTGGGGGACAGAGCCTGGGAAACGCAGAAGTCTGTTGCTGCATTTAGGCTGAGACCATATCGCACCTGTTCGACCCGGCTCCAGCGCCAGGAAGGCGCAGAACACCGACTCGCAAGCCCCTCTCGCGATCCCAGAGGCGCCTAACAAGTTCGCCGCTGTTTAGTGCCAGGGGAGGGTGGCGGGGAGACCTCCCCTTCTGCTGCCAAACTCTGCAGCTTTCCCGGACAAGGGGAGGGGGCTCCCGTTCAAGTGAGCCCAGAGTGATCTCCGAGTGTCACTGCGGCCCGAGGAATCAGGGTGATGAGCGGGTGGGTGCACGCTGGGAGCGCGCCGCTGTGGCACAGCGCTACGGAGGGTCCCGCTTCGGTAGCCACGAGAGCCCCCTGCACGCCACCCCTCGCACAGCGCGGACAGGCAAAGTGGAAGCGTCGAGAGACCGGCAGGATTCATCAGTGGCACAGAGCCCCCCAGCGCGAGCCCCGCAGGAGGGTCTGGGGGGAGGGGCCGGGGACGCGCAGGAAACTTACCTCACCCGGGCAGCATTCGGGTGCCACCGCTGTCGAGACCAGTTGCGCCACAGTCTGCAAGTTATCGGGACGTTGTTGCTTTCCCCCGGGCGGTGGGAGAGCAGTGCCGGCGAGGGGCGGGAGGGGCTGCGGGGCGGGGCCGGGGCCGGGGTGCAGCCCCCAGGGCGGGCAGGTGCCGGGGCCCGCGCCGCGGGGCCAAACTCGCCCCGGACGCGCCTCGGCGGGGGCGCGCGGCTGCGAGTGTGCAATGCGCGCGCGCCGCGGCGAGTGTGTGTGTCCCCGCTTTCCCCTTCCCTCCCAGCCAGTCCTCCGGCCAGACGGAGCGGCGAGCGGCAGCCCAAGCCCCCGCAACTCGCAGAGGCTCCGCAGCAGGGCGCAGCCTGGCCGCGGCGCGTTCGGGGACCGAGGCCGAGGAGCAGCGGCGCTCCCGGGCTCGGCAGTGCGCCCCGGAGTCGGAGCGAGGCGCAGAGAGAGCGGGCTGCGCGGCGGCGGCCGCGGCTCGGGGAGGCTGCAGGCCCCGCCCGCCGGCCGCCAGGCTCTTCCCCTTTTCTCTCCACCCCCTTGCTCCATCCCCGCACGCCCTGCAGGGAAGCCAGACCGGTTTGCAGCACCGGCAGCTGCGGTCGGTGCGTGGGGACCGGGCGCCCTGTCCCTCTGCCGCTCGCCCAGGACAGAGAGCGGGGTTGGGACGGGCCCCTAGAATTGGCGGGTGCCTGCAGGGCTAGTCTAGGGGTTCCCGGCTGTCGCCAGCGTCTGGAAGCCCCGCGAAACAGGGCTGCGTTTGGGATAGGGCGTCCCCCTTGCTCAGGCCACTGAACTCGGCTACGCTGATCGCCTGCCCGCTGGACTCTGCTTGCTGCGAAGCCCGCACTTAAGCGCCCCGGGTTAACCAGGAAGGGACAGGCCAGGATTCCAAGGCGACGTTTGCCCCTTCTAAGGTCAGCAGGTGTTCCCTGGAAGTAACACCTACCCAACAGGTAGGGGTAGGCTGGCGAGGGAGTCCTAGGAGGCGGCTGGAGTGCGATCGGGGTGGGGGCCAAATCCTGATAGCGCCGGGTGGGCTGGGGGCGCTCGTGATGTCAGTCTAGCTGCAAAGAGGGTAGGGACCAGACCTAAGGGACTCCTTTGGGGAAATGCTGTCGTGGAAGCTAAAGCTAAATTCACTTAATGGGAACCGAAATGGAGCGGGCCCCTCCCAGCTGAATGCAAGCAAGTGGTGTTTCTCAGCCTCATCATTTCCTTCCACCTTACCCTTCTGTAACAAAACAAACACTGATGGAAAACGTCAGACACGTTGTGTCTGGGGAAGACCAGCAATTCTTGATCCTTATCCTCAGGCATCCCTGGCTTGGTGAGCCAAAGGGAATTGCTGTTTGAAAGGATACTCCCTTAGTTCTCTGCAAATGAACACCTCTTTTCGGTTTTGTAACCCCTTTGCATCTCCCGCCACCCCCTCCCACCCCCGTTTTGGGTGAGTTTGTTATGGTTTAATATCAGCCTGGAATCACGTACAATAAGTCCTTTATAATGCAAATATCTGTTGTTCTTGTTTTTCAACTTTACTGAGGCATAATTGGCAAATTATTATTCCTCAGCTATTTTCCAAGCCTACTTCCTCCAGATGTGTCTGGCCATTACTGGGAGATTTAGGGCATCGTGTGTTTAGGACCCTGTGACCTGTGTCTGGTTTTACCCTGGCATCCTAGAGTCTTCAAAGCTGGGAACAGGAACGTACATCTAGTCCAGCTCGCTCACGTCACAAATGAGAACACTAAGGCCACAAGACATTGAGTGACCCAAGGACCAGAACACAGTTTCCTTGACTCCTGATTCCTGACCAATAAAAGAAACACTGTATTAACAAAGTTCTACATGGGGTCAAGAGAGGGGCCGGTGGAGGACAGAGGCACAGGTCAAAGAACCGTTCATCCGACGGGTGTGAATCATTGCACAGGGGGCAGCATCACACCACTGTAAGTGTGGGGTCTGGGCGTGATATCCCAGTCTCTCCTGCTCCTAAGACTGCAGCTCTGACATCCAGAACAGAAAATAAATTTGCTTCCCAGCAAGGAGGTGGTGGTGAGTGAAAATGCAAAGTCAGTTCCTAGTGATGCAGGGGAGGTAAAAATAGGTAAAACCAAACTTGAGTGAAATAACAGTGGATCAGAAGTGGATACACTTTACATATAAATGCCCAAAAACATGTGTACATACACACAGCCCCCCCCCCTTTTGTTTACATTAAAGAGCCTCGTATTAACTCCCTTCCATAAATCAAAAATGCAAACAGAATTAGGTTTCCAGAAAGAAGTCTCAAGCAGATTGCCCACTGGCTATTTAGAGAGCTAACTCTATGAAACAGGATTCTAAGGAACTGCACTGAGAGCCTTAAGATTGCATCATTACTGTGAATTAATTAATGGAATGAGAGACCATGTAGTGTGAGACCTGATGTTTCTTCCTGATTCCGTCTCTAACCCTATTAACAGGAATTTAAGAAAGTCATCCTCTGTTGGAAATAAAACAGCAACATCAATATCACTAGCAAGAGTGACTTGGCCAGAAAATCTGGAAACCTATTTAAAAATCAGAAAATGCTTATCTAATTATTTTACTTAACTTTAAATGTGATTTTTCCAGTTGATTCCAGATCTCAGTCCAAAATCTTGATAATGCTATAGAATACTCCCCTCTCTATGAGAAATATGCATAGGTTCATTGTAGTAGATTTGATAGTATTAATGGCCCCCAATAAATGACCTCCCTTTACCCGAGGTCTTTGCCTCTAACTTTGTAGTCCTCTTCCACTCTGAGCTCAACTGTGTGATTTACTTTGGCCAATGGGGCAATAGCAAACTTGATGTAAATGAAGGCCTGTAAAATGTTTATGCATTTCTGCTTTCACTCTTAGGATTCTGACGTCACTAGGAGAATGAGCCTGCTGGAAAATGGAAGACCCTGTGAGGCAGAGCTGAGTCATCACAGCTGGGGCTAACCTATGAAACCAATCCAATGGCCAGCCAGCCCTTAGTTGACTGCAGAGGCACAAGCATGTCTAAAGCAGACTGGCCAAGCTTGGTCTAGATCACCCAAACCACCCACTCAACCCACAGACTCATGAGAAGTACAAATGGTTGCTGTTTTAAGCCACTGCTTTGCTTATCAGTTGCTGCATAACAAACCATCCCAAAACTTAGTAGCCAAAAACATAAAGCATTTACTGTACCTCAAGACTCTGTGGGTCAACTAAGCTCAGCTGAGCATTGGCTAATGTCACTCATTTGACCGTACTCAGCTGGCCACTGGCAGATGGGCTGAGCTGGAAGGTGCAAGAAGCCTTCATTCACACACTGGGACTGAGGCATCTCAGTCCTCCTCCACATAACCTCTCTCCTTCCATGTGGCTGGCTTCCTTCCAGCAGGGTGGTCAGAGTTCTTCTATGGCATCTGGCTTCTAAGAGGGAGGAATGGAAACTCCCAGTCATCTTAAGGCCTGAGCCTGGAAGTTCTAGAACATTATTTCTGCTTGCTTCATTCTATTGGTCAAAGCAAGTCACAAGACCAACCAGATTCAAGAGAGGGGGAATAGACTCTACCTTCTGATTTTAGGGGAGCCATGTATGTATAAGAAAAAAGAGCTTGATGGAAGCCATTTTGGGGAGACTACTTCATCCACTAAATGTCTGAGTGCTTTATTACACATTAGATAACCTATATATTCTTCTTAGCTATTTGCACATCCTTCCTGGGACTTTCCATGAAATGTAGGAGGTTGCATTTCTATGAGTTCTTAACATACATTTAGCATTTTCTTTAATGATGTCTCAAGGGCAACTGAAGTCCAATAAATATTCAGAAAGGAGCTACCAGAGGGAATTTGAGGAACATTGATTAGTTACGGGTATTTCCACTTATTTATTTGCCATTTATTCTCCAAAGATTAAGAAAAGTCCATATGAAAGACATTCATTGCATCCACTGATGTCAAAGATAGAAAAGTAGTGCCTGCATCCTTCACAACTCCTGAGTGGCCATCCTTCTCCCTCACTGCCTTCTCTTTCTAGAAATTTCTACCACACTGCCCTCTCTTTCTAGAAATTTAATTTCTAAGCAGACAAAAAAAGCTCAATGCCTAGCTGATGCCTTTATATAAATTGGGGTGCTAATTTCAGAGGGCCAGTATTATCCTGTATTATCTAATTTCAAGTTTGCTCTTAAGGTTAGTAATGACTTAAACCCCTCATGCCCACTTCCCTTCTCTTCTTTCTCCCCTCATATTGTCTTCCATTGTTTCTAGCTTTGCTTGCTTGCTTTTTTTCTGCTGCCTTTTTTCTTTCTTAATCATAGCCATCCCCTTGTGCCTACTTTCCAATACTCAGGATTGGAAAGAGCATTGACTTGAGAGCCATAAGGCCTGGTTTGTCACCCCAGCTCTGTCCTTGCAACAGTGAAATCTGCATTCTCTCTTGGCTTCACATTCCTGGTCTGTGTCATGAGGGTGTTAGATGAGATGCTCTGAAAGGTCCCTTGCATGCCTAACATTCTGTGCTCCTTAGACACTTTCTGCAGTCTGTTCAGTGCCAAGGCTTGGAAGGGTTTGAATATTAAGGACTCAATCCTTTAGAAGAGGTGCACCTGTACCTAATCCTGCTTGAGTGATTTCCAGTAACTCTCAGTACTTATTTCCTAAGTTTTTTTTAAACGAGAAAACATGCAACTCTACTAGCTCTATGCCCTATTTAACTTACTGTTCTGTGCCCAGAGATTGGTATTATCCAGTCTCCTCAAAACTCGCCGATGTTTACATTCTTTAGCCAGGGAAAATAAGAAAACTGGAGGCCCAGTACTAACAGGCACACAAGTCTGCCACTGAAAATGCTCTCCCAAATACCAAGTAACTCAGCTAAGAAATATGACCAAGAGCTCAGAAAGATTTCCCTAAAAAATTTATCCCAAAAATACAAAATTATGGGCATGGGGATTATGATTATATGAAAAAATACTCACATGAACAATACCTGGAAGAGAACAATTTAAAAAGTTCTCATGTCAGGATGGGGAATTCTAAGATTGCTTACAAAAATTGATGTGATGTTGTTTTTACATTTTAGAAAACATGTATGTCACTAAAACTCCAAAGCTAGTTTCCACTAGCCTGTACAATCTATTTTCTATTGAATTCGGTGACTCCCTTTCAACATTTTTTTCTTGTTACAGACTCACATGTATACCCTTTTTTGGTGAATTTTCACTTGGCCCACAAGTTACAAAAATAACAAAAACCAAATGGTGGTTGAAGAATGAACAAGACGCATGAAAATATTAGAAAGGAGAGGAGAGAAAGAAGGACAGCAATAGGGAATTGCTAGGATAGCACAGAGAGCCAAGCTACGTTGCAGAACATCTTAGAGGCACTTAAAATTTATACGCACATTGTCTGTATCAAGTCTGAACTTTTCAGGAACCTGAAACTCAAGGCCTTTCTAAGGGAGAAGCAACCCCTTTTTGGCTAGAAAGGCTGTTTGAAAAGCTTAAGGTAGAAGAGGAAGGCAGGAATGAGTCAGCAATGTTCCTCAAGGCACTTAAAAAAATCTATTGCAATCATTATACCCTGAGGAGCAGTGAGTTGAAACAATTTTCCTAAAGTCATAAAAATCAGCTGTGGACCAGGAATCAAAGCCCAGGCTGCCATTTTATCCCCAGAACAGGAGGTGATCAGCAGAATGTGCCCTAGAGTCTTCATGAACAAGCACAGGTTTTCATGCTCAAACCTTCTCTGTTCTAACATGTGAAATAATTTGTTTCCTATCTCCTTAAAACATTTTTTAAAAAAAGTCTCATCCATTGGGAACACATTTGACATCAAGTGGGTCAAAATGAAAGAGTGATGGGTCTCAAAAGAATACCAAGAAATAATGGAGTCTACTGGGGTGGCTGAAAAAGAAGGAACTGGGTAATGAATTGGACAAAGACACTCGAGCTTCCTAAGTAGAGGCAATAGCTGTCCATCCAAAATGTAGCTGACGGCTTCCTGTAGCCATTTCAGGAAGGACTCACGGGGAACAAGCCACATCCCACCCTGGATGGGGAGCAGCTTCCAGGACCAAGACGTGCACTCTCTCAGCTTTGTTTCTGAAGGGAGGTGGTATGCACCATGCTGATGACAACAACGCTTGTAGAACAGAAGTGATTTTAGCGTTAGCCGACCAGAGAAGCCCCCATTCAGATTTCTCCAATCTTCTGTGCCACATGACCATGCTGAGAAGACAACATGGCTTTTTGCTTTTATTTCTCAAAAAATGTAGTGACTGTCCTGACTTGGAACCACTTAGGAGGAGCCCTACCAGCAAGCCTCTCTCCTCTTGGCAGTATTTGAATTTGAATGCTTTGCTAGTGAAATGGAGCTTCTGATTCTGACATCCCTTCGAAGATGTGGTCAACAAGCCATCGTGACAGCCTAAAATGCTCACCCAGGGTCGGGGGGCAGAGCTAGCAAAAGGAACTGTGTTAATCAGGATATGCAAACTAATGTAACATACAACCCTCAAGCCTCAGCAGGTTCCGCACAATAAAGGTTCGTTTTTCATTCATGTCACTGTTCAGGGTGATTTGGTGGCACGCAGTCCATCAGAGACCCTGCTTCCTTCTATCTTGTGGCACTGTTATCTTCAACAAGTGGCTTCTGAATTCCCTGCTGAATGGAAGAGAGAGCAGAAGATTTAGAGTGTGGGATGGGGACGTGGCAAACATCATGTCCACTCAGATTCCACTGGCCAGGGCTCAGTCTCACAGCCCCACCTACCCACAAGGGGCCTGGAAAACGATGTCTAAGCCCTGCGCCTGGGAAGAATGGCAGAGGCTGGGCATTGGAGAGCACTATATTCTCAGCCCCATGCACTGAATTACAGACAAACAATTTATCCCAAGTTTATTCTTGCACGGCTATGTTTGGCAACTTAGGAATGAAGGTCTTCAGTAGTCAGTTATTCTCCTGTGCTTATACCCTGGTTTTCCCCCTGGATTTTTAGATTGGAAGCAGCCTATCCTGTGTGTGTGGTTTTGGATGGCACGGCTGTCTTGAAGTGTTTGTGGATGTACATGGGAGCTGAAAGGTGCGACAGCCTATGTTGTCACAGAATGTTGAACTCTCAAAGCAAGTGTAAAAGGAAGAGTCTTCTGGAGTGCTTGCCAGGAGAAGAGTCTGTCAATTCCATTACCATGGGAGAAAATGGAATCTCTGAAATCAGCTTTTGAAGTTACTGCCCCTGGAAACTCTGGAGCCTTTAGGATAAGAAAAAAAAAGAAAAGAAACATAAGTTGTAGCTTTACCTGTGGTCATCCTGTCCTGATGGCATAGGTGATTTTAGGAACAAGAATTATAATGCAGAAAAGAAAAATAGGATGGGGTAAGCAAATAGCTAGGACTGCAGATATGAGCTACCACACCTGACTGATTTTTTTTTTTTTTTTTTTGAGACAGAGTCTCGCTTTGTTGCCCAGGCTAGAGTGAGTGCTATGGCGTCAGCCTAGCTCACAGCAACCTCAAACTCCTGGGCTCAAGCGATCCTTCTGCCTCAGCCTCCCAAGTAGCTGGGACTACAGGCATATGCCACCATGCCTAGCCAAGTTCTTCTATATATATTAGTTGAGCAATTAATTTCTTTCTATTTATAGTAGAGATGGGATCTCACTCTTGCTCAGGCTGGTTTCGAACTCCTGATCTCAAGCAATCTGCCCACCTCAGCCTCCCAGAGAGCTAGGATTATAGGCATGAGCCACCTCGCCTGGCCTGATTTTTTAAAAATTTATTTATTATTTATTTATTTATTAAAATTTATTTATTTATTTTCAGCATATTATGGGGGTACAGATTTTAAGGTTTCAATAAATGCCTTTCCCTCAATTATTTTTTTTAGAGATAGGGTCTTGCTATGTTGCTCAGGCTGGTGTCAAACTCCTACCCTCAAGTGATCCTCTGGCCTCAGCCTCTCAAAGTACTAGGTACAACCACTTTTGAAAACAGTCTGATAGTTCTTTAAAAGGTTACATATAGAGTTATCATTAGAATCATCAATTCCACTTCTAGATATACATTCAAGAGAAATGAAAACACACATCCACACAAAAACCTATGCACAGATGTTCATAGCAGCACTGTTCACAATAGCCAAAAAGTGAAAACAACCCAAATGTCCATCAGCTGATGAATGGATACAAAATGTAGTATATCCACACAATGGAATGTCATTCAGCAATCAAAAGGAAAGAAGTATTGATATATGCTACAACACAAATGAACCTTTACAAGATTATGCTAACTGAAATAAGCAAGACACAAAATGTCATATATTATTTGATTCCATTTATGTAAAATGTCCAGAATAGTCAAATCTGTAGAGACAGAAAGTGGTTGCCTGGGGCTGGGGAGAGGGGGGCTTAATGAGGACAGCTTATGAGTACAGGATTTGCAAGGGGTGATGAAAATGTTCTAAAGTCATTAACAATGATGGATGCACAACTTTGTGAATATACTGAACACCATCAAATTGTAAATAGGTCAATGGAATGGTATGTAAATTATATCTCTATAAAGCAATAAAGGAAAAATGTGCACACATTAAAAAATGTCAAACCCTATAGGAGAGTCTAAAATTAAATGTAAGATTTTCCTTCTCACCTACCCTCCAACCTCTAGCTCTAGATTCCAGAGAGGATCGCTTTTACAAGTTTCTGTTTTTTCTTCTCTTAGTAGTTCCCATTTTAACATTAAATAATATAGTTATTTGAGATCTCTCTTAATTGAGCTATCATTCTAAAAACAATCTTTAACATTCTACTCTGAAAGAGAAGAAAGTCAACACACTTTTACTATTTCCCATATGATCTCCCCTTTTCTGCTTTCCAATTTTTGTTCCTTTTTAAAAATTTTATTTCAAAATATTAGGGGGGGCACAAGCGTTTTTGTTACATGGATGAATTGTATGATGCTGAAGTCAGGGCTTTTAGTGTGCCCATCACCAGAATAGCGCACATTTTCTTATTTTTGTAATAGTTTTCACTTTTATAACTTTAAATAACATCCTTAAGTCTCTTGATTTATATCTTGGTTTATCAATCTTAGACACCATCTATTATCTAGAAGAAAATAGACTTTAGATGTTTCATGGCTATAAACTACCTATAAACTACAAGGGAGAAGTCCAGATAAATAAAATACGGAGTCCTATCGACAGAAGACTGCTGCCTACTCTGTTTGCTTATGACCTTAAGACTTAATTCAGTGTTTCCCAAAGATGTTTCAGAATTTGGCTAAGTGGTAGTACAGATATCTGAGCACTGACTGTAGTGGATCAGGGATGACTGTGTTGGCTGGGGACCAAAAATAAAGAGGCCCAATTCTAGCCTCCCTGTAAGTTCTTCATACTATTTATTCAATAGGCATTATTAGTGCATTTTAAGAAGAAAACATTTCTGTTGATGGGAAACTGTCAAGTACCCACTGGAAAGTTGGACAGACAACAATCGGGGCTTCCTTTCCTCTTGGAGAGTCTGCGACCCTGGAACTCTGCATAAGAAGGATGCTCTGCTGTGTCCTATTTACGCTGCACCTTGGGTCTAGCTCCCATGGCGAGAATCTTACGCCTGGTGGAGAACAGATGATGGTAGAGTCTAGTTCAGGACTGGGGTATCCTGTGGGGCAGAGGAGATGAAGAAGAGTGGCAATTGACAGAGGCTTTAAAACATGCTCATACTGGTATTTCAGTAATAATAACCTGAAACAAATGCTTAACTTCAGTGGCAATAAGGGAACAACGCAAAGAGAAACAGCTCTAGGGTAGTTCTGTGCAGCACTCCCGGAGGGGGTGGGGAGTAGACGTTGGCTGCCTGTGGACTACACACTATGCACATGTCCCATGCCAGGTGCTTTGCATGCACTATCTCATTCAATCCTGAAAAGCAGTGTCATTACCACATTCACAGGTGAAGCAACTGAGGCAGAGAGGCTAAGTAAGGCCCCAAACTCAAAAGAGCTGTGATTCTCCTTGGCTCCAAATGCTTTAAATTGCCAAAAGCAAAGTAGTAATTCAAAACCGGATGTTGGCAGGGCTTTGGGGAAACAGATACACTAAATAAATATTGCTACAATCTTTCTTGAGAACAACAAACACAAAGTATACAACTAGCAATACCTATGTCCCAGTCATCCCATTTTGGGGAATATGTTCTAAAAATAAAAACGCATAATTTAAAAAATTGATTGTATAGAACTATTCATTGCACTGATATATTTTAATACTAACAGGGAATACACCTACCAGCCAACAATTAAAGACTGATTTTCTTATAAACTATCACTCAAAAGTAGTCTTATTTGTACCATAATGATGTGCCTGAAAAAGTATGTATGATAATGTTAAGACAAACAAGTGGAACACAACAGGTAACGTGTAAACAGTGGACCAAACTATATAAACTGCGTGTACAGTATTGACATGTCCTATTTATGTTGTTCACAAATCGACTCATTTATGTTAATTGGATTATTTTTTCCATGAAGTTGAGTGCATAATAGTATATTGATTTAAAATTCCCAACACTAATTCTGCACTCCTTGGCACTGAGATCCATCTGAGGGTTTGAAGGGAGGTGTGAATAAAAGGGAAAGAGCCATCTGACACACTCTGAAAACAAAGCATTGCCCTGAAAATCTCTCCTGTGTGTTCCTGAAGGTGGTTGTTTTTCCCCCTGCTGAAAAGAGACAAATTCTGACATGCTATCGCTAATACTGCCTGAGATGAGGGAGACAATCAGGGATGTCTTTGCCCTGCCCCTAAAGCAATCTGTTTATACACACAGCCACAAATATTGTTCAAGAAGAATTTGCATTGAAAGTCCATGCCTGCAGAAAGGACTGAGTCATCTCGTTTTAATAAATCACCAACCTAAGACTGAGGGGTTCCTGTTCTCAGCACTGGCCTTGCAGTGCCTACCCTAAGCCTTCCTTCAAGTCTGTCCTGCCTAGAATGCTCCTGCTACTTACATCCTACATATTTTTCAAGACCCCCTTAACTCCTCCTCCTTCCAAGGAGTCTTCGCAGGAAGACATCGCCACCTCTTGGAATTCCTATAGCTCTTAGAATCCACTCGCTTGTTCTGCCAACATTTCACAGGCACCTGCCTTTCTCTCTCAGGGAAATGGCAAACTCCATGTGGCAAGAGGCCCTGGTATTTTGTAAACCATCCATATTAAATCAGTGCGTAACAGAGTGCTTTAAAATACAAGCACAAAGTGTTCAAGCAATATTTGCGAAGTTGCCACCTGTTCCTTTCAAAAGAGGTCTTGTTTGCCCGAGCTTCCCTTAGTTACAGTACTATTGTTTCCAGCACGGTACTGCAGACAGATGGATATGGGAGCCAATATTCCCTCTTACAACCTTCTTGTGACTTTAGGCAAGTTTCTTAACTTCTTGGAGTCCATTTCCTTGTGCATTTAATAGGGATATTAAAGCATCTCCCAGAAATATAGTAAGGATTAAAACTACTCATTCTTCAGGTCTCACCTTAAATATTACTTTGTTCAGGATCCCTCTCCTGGCATCTTTCCTCACCTCCACCTCTAGATGCAGTATAATCTTTCTAGAGAACAATGAACAAGAAGTATACAATTATCAATACCTCCTCTGTGCTTCCAAACACTCTAAACCAGTGCCACTAGCCACATGTGCACTTGAAATGTGGCTAATGTGACTGAGGGAATGATTTTTTAAATTATGTTTAATTTTAATTAATTTAAATAGCCACATGTAGCTGGTGACTACTGGATTGGACTGCACAGCTCTAAACAGGGCCATTATTGCACCTGGTGCATGGTTGCTTCTTGCTTGCAAGACGGTGCTCCATGATGAAATTCACCTGGACTGTGGTGCTCACTAGTAGATTCATAGCACCTAGTACAGGCTCTAGGTGCAGAGTGGGCTCTCAGCCCATCTTTGTACCCCACAGCTTAGCTCAGCACACACTGTAAGTACTCAATATTTGCTAATTGAGTTAATTGACCTCTAGGCTTGGGAACCAACCAATCATCTGATCCTGGAGAATGTTTAACCAAAGGGAGTTGCATAAATGTCTTTCTACATCACATTGTATTCAGGTATCAACATACTATACTATACTATATAACTGTGTATAATTATTATGTGTCAATTAAAAATAATTTTCAACAATGTCTTTCCAATACATTTCTTTGTGTGCAGCATAGAGATTACAAGCATCTGCCTGCATCCAACCCCTGGCCCCCTCAACTTTCTAGCTACATGACCTCTAGTAGGTAATTTTTTGTGCCTTTAGTTTATTTTTTTTTTATTTATTTTTTTTTTTTTTTTGAGACAGAGTCTCACTTTGTTGTCCAGGCTAGAGTGAGTGCCGTGGCGTCAGCCTAGCTCACAGCAACCTCAAACTCCTGGGCTCAAGCGATCTTCCTGCCTCAGCCTCCCGAGTAGCTGGGACTACAGGCATGCGCCACCATGCCCGGCTAATTTTTTTTTTTTATATATATATCAGTTGGCCAATTAATTTCTTTCTATTTATAGTAGAGACGGGGTCTCGCTCTTGCTCAGGCTGGTTTTGAACTCCTGACCTTGAGCAATCCGCCCGCCTCAGCCTCCCAAGAGCTAGGATTACAGGCGTGAGCCACAGCGCCCGGCCGTGCCTTTAGTTTATTACTCTATAAAGTGGGGATATGAATGGCCCTGCCTTATTGAGTTGTTGTACAGATCATATGTATGGAGGCTCATGACTACCATTTTACAGGAAATACAGAGAACAGAGGGTCATGTTAAATGATACCATGAAGGTTCAATCAGCAAACTCCAGAGTGCAGTAAACTCTAGTGAGGAAATGGAGGCAGTGGTCCCATGGTCATTAGGGAGCAAATGTAGGGGACAACACCCTCCTCTGACATTGGTGATCTGGCTGCCATGGAGGAGAAAAACATCTGGCATCATTACCATTTATGTAGGAAGAAGGCTCTCAGGTAAGGAGGAAGTGCTGAGGAGTGGCTGCTTCATATCAATGATGTGAGCTCTAAAGATGTTGGTAAAAGAAAGTTAGTTGCAGCTGCCTTCAAGTTTGCATGGACGTAAGGGTGGGCAGTGTTTTAGCAAAGAGAGCCCCAAGCTTCCAATTCCATCTGTAGGATGTTGGCAAGTCAGGCACAGGAGATGTGTCAGTTAATGGTCTCAATTGTTCCATGAGTAGCAGCTGCAACAAAAGTACAGAAATGAGAGTGTGAAAATAGGGGATGGGATAAGAAAAGAAGGAAACAGCTAGAAAAAAAATGGTCTGTTTTGCTGCTCTCAGGAGTTCTCTGGAGACCCCAAGGATGACAATCTTCAGTTTCTTTGCAGACTACTCTGCCCCTTACTCCCTAAATTTCCAGCCACACTTCTCTCTTTCTGTTTAGTGAACATGCTGAATGATTTCATGCTCAGGGCATTTAAACTGGCTATTCCCTCTGCCAGGAAGGTTCTTTTTTTTTTTTAATTTTTTTTTTAAATTTCAGCATAATATGGGGGTACAGATTTTAAGGTTTCAATAAATGCCCATTACCCCCCTCCCCCACAAGTCTGAGTCTCCAGCATGACCATCCCCCAGATGGTGCACATCTCACTCATTATGTATGTATACACCCGTCCCCTCCCCCCTCTCCCCTGCCCAATACCCTATTACTGTAGTACCTATGTGTCCACTTAGGTGCTGCTCAGTTAATACCAATTTGCTGGTGAGTATATGTGGTGCTTGTTTTTCCATTCTTGGGATACTTCACTTAATAGTATGGGCTCCAGCTCTAACCAGGAAAATATAAGATGTGTTATAACACCGTTGTTTCTTAGAGCTGAATAGTACTCCATAGTATACATATACCACATTTTATTAATCCATTCTTGGATTGACGGGCACTTGGGCTGTTTCCACAGCCTTGCAATTATGAATTGTGCTGCTATAAACATTCGAGTGCAGGTGTCTTTTTTGTAGAGTGTCATTGGATCTTTTGGGTAGATGCCCAGCAATGGGATTGCTGGATCAAATGGTAGATTCACTTGTATCGCTTTAAGGTATCTCCATATTGCTTTCCACAGAGGTTGAACTAGTTTGCAGTCCCACCAGCAGTGTAGGAGTGTTCCTCTCTCTCCGCATCCATGCCAGCATTTATTGTTTGGACACTTTTTGATAAATGCCATTCTCACTGGAGTTAAGTGATATCTCATTGTGGTTTTGATTTGCATTTCCCTGATGATTAGAGATGTTGAGCATTTTTTCATATGTTTGTTGGCCATTCTTCTGTCTTCTTTAGAAAAGTTTCCGTTCAAGTCCTTTGCCCACTTTTTTACAGGTTATTTGATTTTTTCTTGCTGATTTTCATGAGTTCTGAGTATATTCTAGTTATCAGCCCCTTATCGGATGCGTAGGATGCAAAAATTTTCTCCCATTCTGTAGGTTGTCTGTTTACTTTCATGACTATTTCTTTGGCTGTGCAGAAGCTTTGTAGTTTGATCATGTCCCATTTATTTATTTTTGTTGCTGCTGTGATCGCCTTTGGGGACTCAGGAAGGTTCTTGACTTGGGTCTTTCATGGTGGTCTTCTTCCCCTGCAGGTAAACCTTGGCTCCTATGTCATCTCCTCCAGGAGGTCTTTCCTGATCATTATATTGAAAGATTTACAGTTATAACCTTCCCTCTAAGACATACACACAACACCAATTTTACTCACATTATTAATACATATGAGGTGAAAGGCTTAGAACAGTACATCATAAGTCTTCAGTATTATTAGGTATTATTTTTTCCATTATACTATTTATTACTAAATTTATCTTGTGTATTTATGTATTGACTTTTCAATGGTTAGTCCACCCCTTCTTCCTTATTAGCTCCATAAGTGCAGAGACCTTGAGTGTTTTGTATATTTTTATATCTCCAGCACCTAGAATAAAACCTGTTACTTGGTAGGTGCTCAATAACCATTGTTGAAAGAACGAATTAACTATAGAAAAAAAATATGACACAGGAAAAAAAGAAGACTAAGAGATACCCACTGGAAACTCTGAGTAGTGGGCTTCTTGGAAAATTTTTTTTCTTCTCTCTAGCTTTTCATATATTCCAAATTTTTCTAAAGATCATGTGTTCGTTTTAATCATAAGAGAGTTTAATCTTTACAAAAAGACTTAGGTCAACAGACTGTAAGAAATGTCAATTGATCAATTTTTGCAGGCATGCTGCAGATTGCAATCTTCGGATCTGTTTACAACTACTTCTTAAATCAGAAGTCATCTGACATTCTTTAGGAAGAACTGTCAGCATTGTGTTCCTTGGTGTTTGAACACAAATGCAAGCCCTAGAGAAAGCCCCTGGGGGCTCTGACAAGTCACATTCCATCAGCAGCAGCCAGTGTACTGCCCTGTGACCAGCCACCCACCTCTTTATCTGGAGCTCCTTAAGTCAGGAGTTCCGTTTGGCTCCAGACCTTGGCACTGTGGAGGTCAGCCAAGGTCAGGGCTCCAGTAGGAATGACTCACACCCTGCTCCCTGCTTTCCACTGGGCACAGTCTGGAGCATGAGGAACGCTGTGATTTTCCAGGCTCAACTCCCAGGAGGTGAGATTCATTCCCTGAAACACTGGTCCATGAAAGAAAACCCAAAGCTCCACCAAAGGGGTGGTTAGCATTCAGGAAAAAAAAAAGCAACAGCAGTTTCAACTCTATGGTCCTATCCAGCATGATTCAAAGTTGACTGCTCAGTGTAAACACCATTTTTAGGCTTGTGCCAAAGGTGGCAATCATTATAATGTTTTAAAAATAATGATTGTGAGCCGGGCGCGGTGGCTCACGCCTGTAATCCTAGCACTCTGGGAGGCTGAGGCGGGTGGATTGCTCAAGGTCAGGAGTTCAAAACCAGCCTGAGCAAGAGCAAGACCCCGTCTCTACTATAAATAGAAAGAAATTAATTGGCCAACTAATATATATATATATAACTAGCCGGGCATGGTGGCGCATGCCTGTAGTCCCAGCTACTCAGGAGGCTGAGGCAGCAGGATTGCTTGAGTCCAGGAGTTTGAGGTTGCTGTGAGCTAGGCTGACACCACGGCACTCACTCTAGCCTGGGCAACAAGTGAGACTCTGTCTCAAAAAAAAAAATAAAATAAAATAATGATTGTGAAAGATTGCAAACATGCATAAAAGTATTAACAATAATACAGTAAGAAATTGCAATACCAAAACCAGGCTTTATAAGATTTTTACAATGCCTCGTTTGCTTTGAAATCTTCTGCCTTTTAAAACAAACAAACAAACAAACAAGATAGTATAGATACAGTCTATCCACTCCCAATTCCATTCCTTTCCTTCCTCCCCAATGGCAACCAGTGACATACAGTAGATTTATCGTTCCTTACATGGTTATATACATCCATGTCTCCAGAAACGTTATGTGAAATTGTTTTGCCCATTTTAAACCTTTATGCAAATGTTACCATATCTCACGTATCACTTTGCAACTGGTTGTTGTTCAGCGTTATGTTTATGAGGTTTACCTTTGTAGATACATATAATGGTTAGTTTTATGTGCCAATTTGGTCAGGCCAGCTATTTAATTAAACACTAATCTAGGTGTTTCTGTGAAGGTATTTTGTAGGTATTATTAAAGTCTATAATCAATTGGTTTTAAATAAAGAGGATTATCTGAGATAATCTGAATGGACCTGATTCAATCAGTTCAAAGGCATTAGGAAGGCAGTTGAAAGGAATAGCTAAGGCTTCCCTGGAGAAGAATAAACTTCACCTATGAACAAGAGCTTCAGCTTATGCCTGGCTGTTCCAGCCTGCCCTTCCTGACAGCCTGCCCTGTGGATTTCAGACATGCTCAGCCAGCCTCCACAATCTCATAAGCCAATTCCTTGCAATAAGCCTCTGGGTATGTATCTCTCACTGGTTCTGTTTCTCTGGTTGAACTCTGACTTGATACAATATATATGTCTTTGACTCACTTTTTTGCATTGCAATGTAGCAGGGGTCAGCAAACTTTTCACACAAAGGGACAGTCAGTATATATTCTAGGCTCTGTGGGCCACACGGTCTTTGTTACAACTATTCAACAATGTTGTTGTATGAAAGCAGTTATAGATAATATGTCAATGAATGAGTGTGGCTGGGTTTCAGTCAAGGTTTATTTATACAAAGAAGCAACCAGGATGGATTTGACTCACAGGCCATGATTTTGCTAACCCCTGCTATACAGTATGCCGTTGTGTGAATGAGCCACAGTTTATCTAATCTACTGTTGATGGATATTTTTCTACATTTTCCCCCAAAGCCACAAAATACAGCACCTAACATTCTTGTATTCATTCTTTGTGCACATGTGCAAGAATAAGTGGAATTGCTGGGTCATGGGGTATGTGAATCCTCATCATAACCAGATGGTGCCAGTTGCACACAAGGAAACTGTTTCAATTTACACTCCTATCAGTAGTGCATGAGAGTTCCAGTTTCTCCACATTTTCCATAACACTTGGAGAGTTGCCAGACTTGTGTTTATAGTCTGGTATCTGCAAAATTGCATCTCATTATAGTTTTAATTTACATTCCCCTGATGAATAATGATGAGAAGCATCTTTTTATATGCTTATTTTCCACACATATATCCTCTTTGATAAAGTGTCTCTTTAAATCTTTTGATCATTTAAAAAATTGGATTCTCTTATTATTGAGTTTTGTGAGTTCTTTATATATTATGGGTACAAGCCATTTGTTGGATATGTGATTTGCAAATATTTTCTTCCAGTCTGCACTGTGTCTTTTCATTTTCTGAAGTGTCTTTTGGAGAGCAGAAGTTTTTAATTTTTATAAAGCTAAATTTATCAGTTTGTTCTCTTATGAATCGTGTTTCTGGTGACATATCGAAGAAATCTTTGCTTAAATCTTTGCAAAGATTTTTTTCCTATGTTATCTTCTAAAAATTTTATAGTTTTAAGTCTTGTATTTAGGCTTATGGTGTATTTTTAGTTACTTTTTGTATATAATATAGGATATAGACCAAAATTAATTTTTTACAGATGGATGTTTAATTATTCCAGCATTATTTGTTGAAAAGACTATTTTTCTCTACTGTCTTTGCATCTTTGTCAGAAATCAAGTGACCATATATGTGTGGATCAATTTCAGGGGTCTCTCTTCTGTTTTTTTTGATCTATATGTTATCTTTTTGCCAATATCACTCTGTCTTGATTACTGTAGCTTTATACTGATTCTTCTAGTAAGGTAGCATGAGTCCCTAAAGGTGTCCCTCTTTTTCAAAACTGATTGACTATTCTAATTTATTTGCATTTTCATATCAATAGTAGAACTGGCTTGTTGATATTTTCCCCAAATACCCCACTGATATTTTGATTAGGATTGTGTTGAATCAATCTGGAATCAATCTGAAGATCAATCTGGAAAAACAACTGTCATTTTAACAATGCACATAGTATGTGTCTTTCCACGTATTTAGTTCTTTGTTTTTTTATCAGTGTTTTTATCAGTGTTTTCTAGTTTTTTAGCATACAGATCCTGCATATATTCTGTTAGATTCATACATACATATTCTCTCTTTTGGGTGAAATTTAAATGGTGCTTTAAAACTTGTTGCTTCTCAATTGTTCATTTGTAGAATTAATAGAAATACAATTGATTTTTGTATATTGACCTTGAATCCTGCAACCTTGCTAAATTCATTAGTTCTAGAAGTTTTTCCTTTGCCAATTTGTGTATTGCTTTGTGGTATTTTCTTATTGGTTTGCAAGAGTTCTGTATATATTCTATATATTCATTCCTTTGATGAATATTTGAGAGCTGCTGTGTTCCAGGTTCTATATTTGTATTCTAATATTTAGTCAACTTTTTTCATTGGAAAATTCTTCAGGAAGCAGTTATTCATTTCGATTATAGGAATACTTATAGAGTAATGTCCACTAATTTACTTAGTCAATAAATTTGTTGAGCATCTATTATGTGTCAGGTGCTAGTCTAGCTACTGGAGATACATACAGCAGAGAAAGAGAGGCAGACTGAGAGGGAGAGGGAAGGGGTTGGGGAGAGGGACAGGGACAGGGAACCACAAGGTCTTTGCCATTATGGAACTTACATTCTGGAGAGAGAGAGAGAGACAACAAATAAGTAAATAAATGAGCTAATTAAGCTCATTTGAGAAAACAAATCAAGGTTAATAGGACAGAGAAGACAGGAGAAAGGACAAAGAAAAGAGTGGCATTAGATAGGGTGACTGTGGAAGACCTCTTCTCGGAGGCAACATTTAAGCTGAGACCTGTGTCACAAGAGCCAGCTGAGGCAAGGGCACTCCAGGAAGAGTCAACAGCAAGTGCAAAGGCCCTGAGTGAGAATGACCTTGGCCTGAGTGTGGGGAGTGCACTGAGCAAGAGCCTGGAGGGGCAGAGAGAGGCTGGAGGTAGGTGTATATGCAGCGGTACCGTCTTACAGAGCCCTTCTCTGTGCTCCTGTCATTCCCCCTTTCTTTCCCTAGCCCCTGTAGAGCCTATATTACTTGCTTTTTTGTCCCACTAATCTCTAAGTTTCACAAAGGCAGCAGCCAGGCATTATTTCTCATTATATGCTGGTCCAAGACATTCATTCTGTGTTCAGTAAATGCTCAGTGTAAGGGAGAACACAACTCTGAGCAGTGACTTAGAGACTAAAAAGCACACATATATGATCTCCTTTGCTTCTCACCCCAATCCTGGGAGATGGGAAGGGCAGGTATTAGCATCGTATTTCACAGATGAGTAAACTAATGACCACAAAGAGTAAGTGACTTGTCCAATGAGGCACAGCTGGGAGTGATAGGACAGGACCTCATGATCCCAGGGGCCCTGCCTTTTTCTAGGTCAGGGTTTTGTCCTTTGCTATCCTATCTCATGCTACTTTGGGGGAACATGCCACAGTATATGCAGGTCAAGGTGATGCTCTCACTTCACCAGTAATCCACTTATGTGTCTTCTAACCACAAAGTATCACTAGACTATTATAATTTATTCAATTACTTTAAATTATAAAATGTATGATACATTCAGAAGAGTGTAACATTCTACAGTTTGAAAAATAATAAAGATCCATGTACACAATATCCTGGCTAAGAAGTAGGTCGTGACTACTGCTTTAGAAGCTTCCTGTGTATCCCTCCCTAATTACATCCTCTCCTTCCCACCTCAAAGTAAGCATTTTCCTTACTTTTGGGTTAATCAGTCCCCTGTTGTTCTTTACAGATTTCCTACTTATACAGTCATCCTGCAGTATCCACAGGGGACTGGTTCCAGGTCCCCCATGTATACCAAAGTCCAACGATGCTCAAGTCCCTGATATAAAATGGCACAGTATTTGCATATAACTTACCCACATCCTCCTGCATGCTTTAACTCATCTATAGGTTACTTCTAATATCTACTACAATGTGAATAATATATAAATAGTTGTTATACTATGTCTTTAAGTCTATATTATCATTATTATTATTATTATTTTTAGAGACAGGGTCTCACTCTGTCATCCAAGCTGGAATGCAGTGACATCATCCAAGCTCACTGTAACCTTGAACTCCTGGGCTTCAATGATCTTCATGGCTCAACCTCCCAAGTAGCTAGAATTATAGGCACATGCCACCACATCTGGCTAATTTTTAATTTTTTTTTATTTTTGTAGAGACAGGTTATGTTGCTCAGGCTGGTCTCCAACTCCTGGCCTCAAGCAATCCTCCTGCTTAGCCTCCCAAAATGTTGGGATTATAGGGGTGAGCCACCACACCCCACCTGTATTATTTTTTATTGTTGTATTGTTATTTTTTGTTGTATTTTCCAAATATTTTCTGTCTGTGGTTGGTTGAATCCACAAGTACAGAAGGCTGTGTATGTGTATCTAAACAAAATATGTTTGGTTTTAAAACACTGAATAGCAAGCACAGATTTAGTTGTGCAAGAAAGGGGTGATCTTCTCTCTAGTAAACAAAGACTCCTAGGAAAAGATAAGCTGAACAGAGTCCCCAAGCCAAGTATGCATTCAGATTCCCTGGGAGTGTATAAGAAACTTTTCTAAGGAATTCAGTGGGCAAGGTAATTAATAAATCACAAGAATGAAATGAGAGAAAAGGGCTGGCACAGTCCTGTAACCCACCCCTTCCTTGCTGGGAGATGCTTCAGCCAGATCTTCCAGTAGAGCAGACAATGGTATCTAAGAGCAGAAAGATACAGGAAGAGCCTACCTATAAAATCTTTTCATCCTGCTCTGCTTGGATTGGTCCCTGTAAATAAACATGAAATTTATGGATTAAAAAGCATAGCTGGCTGGAGGATGGGGGGCAGAGCAGTGAGTAAGCATTTCCTACCTGCATAATTAATGGGGTATAAAACTGAGAGGCTCCAAAACAGACACAGCTTCCTTTGAGAGCAATCGCATACGTGGTTCAAAACTCCTTCTGCTGACCTGACAACTAAAATGTGTCCTAATGCAGGAGAAAAGGACACTTTTTGGAAGATTATTGTTTGGGACTCTCCAGGAAAAGAATGTTCTGTGTGTGCCTGGTGCTTGCCTGCATCCTTTGAATCATTAGCAAAGCTTGGTGCTGAGTAAGATCTAGGATTCACACAGTCCCACTTGACAAATGGACATTTCATGTGATTTCAGTACAGATTGCCATAGTTGGGGGCGTCTGTAGAATGGCCCAGAGACTGACTGTCTAACAGGAGTGCAGCTAAGGAAGTGGTGTTCTCCACGAGATGCCTTCCAAGGTCACCGTGGATTCCCCATCTCTCAACAATAGGGGACACCACAATGAGCTACAACCTCACACCTGTTAGGATAGCTGCTATCAAAACACCCTGGGAAACAGCAAGTGTTGGCAAGGATGTGGAGCAATCAGAACCCTTGTGCACTGTTGGTGGGAATATAAAATGGTGCAGGTGCTGTGGAAAAACAGTGTGTCAGTTCCTCGAAAAATTAAAAATGGAATTATAATGTGATTCAGCAATCTCGCTTCTGGGCATATACTTAAAAGAGTTGAAATCTAGGTTGCAAAGAGATACTTGTATACCCATGTTCATAACAGAATTATTCACAATTGACAAAAGGTAGATGCAACCCAGTGTCCATCAATGGATGAATGGAGAAATAAAATGTGGTGAGAGAGAGAGAGAGAGGGAGAGAGAGAGTATAGAAAGAAATATTATTCAGCTTTAAAGAGGAGGGAAATTTGGACACATGCTACATCATGGATGAATTCTGAGGACACTATGCTAAATTAAATACTACAGTTACAAAAAGACAAATACTGTATGATTCCATTTATATGAGGTGCCTAAAGTAGACAAATTCATATAGACAGAAAGTAGAACGGTAGTTGCCAGGGGCTGGGGAAAGAGGGAAAGGGGAAGTTGTTTTTTTTAATGGGTATAGAGTTTCTGTTTTGAAAGACGAAAAAAGTTCTAGAGCTTGCACAACAATGTGAATGTGCTGGACACGTTCACACAAGATCTCATATATGTCTCTGTAAATGAACTGTACACTTCAAAATAGTTACAGTGGTAAATCTCATGTTTTGTGTATTTTATGAAAAATTTGGGAAAAAAAACGGGGCAAGGTGGGTGTCATCCCTGGGGGAGAGACAAGTATTCCTGCTGATCCAGGGAGCAGGGCATGGTGGGGGGTGGGGCAGGCAGAGGACAGAGGAGAGTCTAGACCAGTTTCACCCAGACATGCTGCTTTTAGTTACAAAGAAGGCAGAGGCAGCAAGCGTCATGGTGACAGCTCCTCTGTCACGTTGCTCTGTCTGGACTGGCTGTTCTGAACATCTGATGGCAAGCTGCCACCCAAGCTCCCCTTTGCCACACTTTCCCCTCTGTGCTCTCTTGGACCTCCTGTCTTCTGTATCTTACATCTTTTTTTCTTGGTATACTCCCTCCTTTGGGTGGGGCATGACTAGGAAATCAATTTCTTAAGACTCTCCATTCCAGAAAACGTCCTTGTTCCACCCTCATACACAAATGACAGTTTGGCTAAGTACAGAATTCCAGGGTGGAATCATTTTTCTTCAGAATTTTGGAAGAATGGTTCCATGTCTTCTTGACTCCAATGTTGCTTTTAAGAAGTCTAAATCTATTCTGATTACTGCTCCTCTGCGGGTGACTTCTCTTTTTCCTCCTCTGTGGATGCTTTTTGGATCTGAGTTGCCAGTGTTTGGGGAAACTTACTATGTGTGTTGGCGTGAGTCTATTCTCATGTTATGCTGTAAGTCCTTTGAGTCCCGCAACTCATCTCGCTCAGTTCTGGACATTTCTATTGAATTATTTCATCCTTTCTGTTTTTTCTCACCTGTCATCAGCAAAATCTTATCCTTTAAGTGTTGAAGTTCCTGGACTGCTCCTCTGGTTTCGTATCTTTTTCTCTCTTTCTCCCTTTGCTCCACTGTATAGGAGATTTTCTCAGCTTTATCTTCTAACTTCTCTTTTTTGGATTATTTTCATTTCTGCTATCATATATATATAATTTCCCAAAGCTCTTTTTGTTTTCTAAATTTTTCTTGATAATATGCTATTGTGATTTCATGCATGCAATATCTTCTAATCTCTCTGTGTATATTGATAGTTTATCATGGAGATACTGATGTTTTCTTCTCCCTGAGTAGCCTCAGTTTCTTCCTAGTTCTGTTTTTATTTGCTTGTTTAGATTTTTGGAGGCTTTTTCCTAAGTTGCCAAATAATCTTGATTGTCTGCTCGTGATGAAGAATAGGGGAATGAAAATGTGGACTGGAATCTGAGGGCTCAGGTGGCACTTCTTATCTCTGAGCACCCCTGTAGGGTGACTTGGGTGAGATTTGGGGGGCTTTTGATGCTAGTTCCTTAGAGCCATTCCTTTTGGCCAGATTCCCCCCTTCCTCCCAGAAGAGGCTCACAGTCTTCTGCCTACAGGGAGTGACTGGACACAGACATTCTGCAAGACCAGTGGGGGAAGAGGGCTCGAGGTTTCTGTTAAATATCCCCAACGCTTACAGTCACTTAATTTCCCTGTTATTGCATAGGTGGGTCCCATTCCCATTTTTAAAAAATTGTTTACTGATTGAATTTCAAATCTTTATTCAAAAAGCAATAAAACATGTAGATCCACTTTTGTAGAACTATAGGGATGTTTAGAAAAGAAAGAGGACTTCCTGCTCACACTGCTGTCTCGTGGCCCCTTTCCTGGATCCCTCTCTCAGGATTTATCCATAGGCTTAATGATCCAGTGTAAGGAGACTGCTGTAGCTAGAATATTTGATCCTCCAAACCTCATGTTAAAATTTGATCTCCAATGTTGGAGGTGGGGCCTAGTGAGAGGCCTTTGGGTCATGGGGGTGGATCCCTCATAAATGGCTCGGTGCTGTCCTCGTGGTGACAAGTGAGTTCTCACTCTGTGATCAGTTCCCACAAGACCTGGTTGTTTAAAAGAGCCTGGCGCCTCCGTCCCCTCTCTCTTGCCTTCTCTGTCACTGTGTGATCTCTGCACTTGCAGGCTCTCCTTCGCCTTCCACCGTGAGTGGAAGCAGCCTGAAGGCCTTGCCAGAAGCAGGTGCCAGTGCTGTGCTTCTTATACAGTCTGCAAAACTGTGAGCCAAATAAACCTCTTTTCTTTACAAAATTCCCAGCCTCAAAGATTCCTTTAGAGCAACACAATCGGACGAAGGCAGGGTCTCTTCTTTGACTGAGCTTTTCAGTTGTTTACTAAATATAGTGCATTTCTTAGGTTCTTAAAGCGTACTATGATGAGGTGAGATGCACCCAACCAATGCAATACTGGCGTGTCTTAGATTAACCAAGGCGGAGACTCACAGAATCATGTTTCCCCAACAGGAACTAGGAAACCTTCATATTTCCCAGAAGAATATTTTTGCCCTGTAACTCTGGGCTCTGGAACATGGCTTTCTGAGGAAGATATCTGAAAAATAACCAAACTATTAGACTCTATGCAGTCACTAAGCATGAAAATACCTTAGGTAACCACAGACCTCCAGTAACCACCTTTGGTAAATAGAATGGGAAATGAGGCTGGGCTTTTGTTCCTTGCTTTCATTCAAGACTCAGATGTTGGGCCTCAACCTACTGCCTTACAAATATCACTCCCACTTGAAAGATGAGAAGGCAGAGAAAGGCCGGGCACCGTGGCTCACGCCTGTAATCCTAGCACTCTGGGAGGCCAAGGCAGGAGGATCACTTGAGGTCAGGAGTTTGAGACCAGGCTGAGCAAGAGTGAGGCCCTGTCTCTACTAAAAATAGGAAAAATTAGCCGGGCATGGTGGCGTGTGCCTGTAGTCCCAGCTACTCAGCAGGCTGAGGCAGGAGGATTGTCTGAGCCCTGGAGTTCGAGGTTGCTGTGAGCTAGGCTGACCCCATGGCACTCTAGCCTGGGCAACAGGATGAAACTTTGTCTCAAAAAAAAAAAAAAAAAAAAAAGAAAGAAAGAAAGAAAGAAAAAGAAAAAGAAAAGAAAAAAAGAAGGCAGAGAAAGAAAAAAAAGCATTCTAGATAGGAAGAAGTTGTCAAGCAATTTGGCTTAGTTGGAAGAAAGGCAGGAAAGTTGGAGGGTCTGAAGTGGGGAATGGAAGTGGGGTTGCAGGCTGGGGTGGAGGGTTGGGGCAGGGACTGGTGGAGATGAGTGAAACCACCCAGCCCAGCACATGAATAACCAGCTGGCAAAAAGGCAGGATGAAACCCCAACTGGGTAATTTAGGGGATGGATGAGAGCCGAAGGAACCAGGTAAGGAGCCCTAGATGATTATAATAAAAATAGCAACCAAATTATCCATGCTCATTAGTAAGCCAGGTGCTTCCATACATTATCTCCAATCTTTATCCCAACGTCCTGAAGGTACCATTGTTCCTGCACTACAAGTGCAAAAGCAGAGGGTCCCAGAGTCCCAGGGTGGCAAGGTCTGTCTGCCTCTGGAGTCCACCAGCCTGCCTCCAAACTCATGCTGAGTTCACTCACTCATTCGGCCAACCAGCCTGCTAGCACCTACTAACTATTAAGCTGTATGCTGAAAACAAAACAATACTTGTCACTAAGTGGCAGGGAACCCTAACTACATTCTTCTAAAGTCCATTTATTTTCTCCAAATTTTGTTTATAAGACTGCTAAAGCCACTCCAGTTCACGAAAGCTACTTTTGAATGTGAGCCTCTCTTAAGTGGGTCGATGGAGGCTGAGCCTCTCTGACTTAAACATCAGTTCACAAGAGAGGTATGGGTTGCTCTCCTCAGACAATTAAGCCTGTCACCCAAACCAGTCAAGAACAGGCATAAACATCTAACTAATGTAAGGTGTGAAATGCTCCAGGGCTCCAAAGGGGTTCTTAGTGCTCTTAGCTGCTATTTAGATTCATAACCACCTGTCACCAACAGGGGCAAATGCCAGGAAGGAATCTTGCCCCTTCTAAAGGCAGCCATGCCGTATGGCAGGGTATGGACAGACATAACATTTCACCCAGGTCCTGGCCCACAGGGACACATTCAGATAACTTTTTTTTATTTTTTTGAGACAGGGTCTTGCTCTATTGCCCCAGGTAAAATGCAGTGGTGTCATCCTAGCTCACAGAACCTCAAACTCCTGGGCTCAAGCGATCCTCCTGCCTCAGCCTCCCAAGTAGCTGGGACTACAGGTGTGTGCCACCATGCCCAGCTAATCTTTCTATTGTTAGTAGAGATGGGTTCTTGCCCTTGCTCAGGCTGGTCTTGAACTCCTGATCTCAAGCAATCCTCCCACCTCGGCCTCCCAAAGTGCTGGGATTACAGGTGTGAGCCGCCGACCTCGCCTCAAATAACCTTTAAAATTATAAAAAGCATTTATTAATTGGTATGTAATCTTTTGGAGTTCAGATTCTAAAGATTATTTTTCATTCCAATGCCTCTTTGAGGACCAAATGTAAAGAAAGGGGGCTCAAATAGAGGTGTCAGCATGGGATTTTCCTCCCTCCTTTCAATTCCTTCTTTCCTAGCCTAATCCGCCTACTCACCCTCACCAAGAGCTAAGCGACAAACTCTTTGTTAGCATAAGGCATGAAAAGTATGCTCTAGGAGGTGGCTGGTATTCGTAGAAGTCCCTGGACCAGCAGCTTCAGCACCACCTGGGCGTTTAATAGAAATGTAGACTCACAGGCCCCCACCCAGACCTACCGACTCGGAGTCTGTGTTTTAACAGAACCTCCAGGTGAAGGTGACAGGCACTGGTGTAGAAATATCATAGGATCCTCCTACGTGACTCCTAAAGAGTCCAACTTTGGGCCTCTAGGATGGGGCCAGCCAGGTTCATGGAGAGGGATAGACAAAAAGCAAAGGCGACGATGATGATGACGACAGAAAGAAAGTAGCATTAAGATGAGAGAGGGGGGTGTCCTAACACCTACTCTGGGTGCACACTGGGCAGGTGGACAGAGTGACACCTTGGGAGAGATGAGTGTTACCGTCACCTGGACTCCAGGTACAGCTGTCATCTTGTTTCTGGTAATGGACTGACACCTCTCATCCTTCCCAGGATTGTCTACATAACCAAGGGGTTACAGGTGGCTCTGAAACTTTGAGGGGAAATGTTCTTTTTAAAGCTAAACCACTTCTGCAAATGGGACACATAAAGAACACATTTAGAAATATTTTTTTTTATCAGAGACTCATTTTTTTCCAAAAAAAAATAAGTAGGGGATGTTCATTCTTGATTTACTTCCCTTGTGAATTCCAGACTCGCACCACCACTGCCTTCTCCACACCTCCCCTCGGCATCTCATGGTACAACAAACATAGCCTGAGCAACCTGCTCCCTCAAGAGTCTCTTGGCATGTTGTCTCTGTAAACAGCATCACCATCCGCCTGATTGCTCAAGACAGAAGTCTGGGAGTCCCTTTCCATTCCTTGATTCTCCCCTTCCACCACCAACCCCCACATCTATTCCAGCAGCAAATCCTGCCAATCCCACCTCCAACGTATCTATTTAAGCCACTGCCTTCTCTGTATTCCCACCATCACCACCTCACTCTTGGCCACCATGATCTCTTTCCTGGACTCCTGCAGTAGCCCCCTAATTGACCTACCTTCTTCCATTCCTGCCCGACCTCCACCCATTCTCCTCTGAGAGGTAATTATAAACCTCTTAAGCATGAAGCCATAGCCCTTCCCCATGTCAACCCTCCCCAATGCATTGAGGGAAACATTCAAATCTGTACCAGGATCCTTCTTGAAGCCTCCTTCTCAACTCCCCTATTCTCTCTACACCCCCACTGGATAAAGTTCATCCACACTGGTCCCTTCCTTGAATTGCCAAGCAGGCATTTGCATGTGCTATCAGCACTTCCTGCAATCTTTCCCCCTCAC
Organism: Microcebus murinus; assembly: GCF_040939455.1. Taxonomy (NCBI): domain Eukaryota; kingdom Metazoa; phylum Chordata; class Mammalia; order Primates; family Cheirogaleidae; genus Microcebus; species Microcebus murinus. The sequence goes on from NC_134115.1 coordinate 29,399,306, forward strand.
TCTTTCCAGGGTCAACTCCTTTTTATCTTTATGTTTGAATGTCACCTCCTAAGAGAGGCTCCATTTCGATCGTTCTGACTAAAGTAGGCTTTCTCTGTAATCCCCTTGCTGACGCCCGTTTCCATCAGGGCATTTATTACAAATCAAAAGAATTTTTGTTTTATTTTTCTATTTCTTTTGAGTTGTCTTCGCATCAGTATGCACTCCACAGAGGCATGGGGTTATCTGTCTTGAGTTATCTGTCTTGCCACCATTTGCCCTGGACTCTGTGTCGTGCCTGGCAAAAGTAGTAGTTCAGTACATATACGGTGAGTAAATGAAAGCTGAAATTACAGAGGTTCACTCTGTATGTTCCAGCATTGAATTGGGATTTCTTAAAATCTTAGCATTCTTGGTGGATACATTTATTTCTATGTAGAGAATTTCTGATTCTGTCTGCTACTAGATTCTAAGTAATTTCTAATTATGAGAATTCTATGGGATCACTGATTTCCTTGTGACCAAGTATTGCCTACTGATAATTTTTCCATGTATGTTAGACTAGGTGTTGGTTCAAATGAATCACACTGGGGAATTTGTTCTGAATTCCTGAACTATCAAAAAGTCAAACTATCAAAAAGTCACATGACTCTTTCCCCATCACTTGTACAATTGCACTGTCGAAGATTTAATCCTTGTAGGTGTTTTAGCTCTTGATTTAACAAACAATGAGCATTTGTTAACAACTGAATTATCTACAGCCTGCTTTCTGAAATGTAAAATCGAAGTATTGCAGCTACGATATCATAGATTTGCTTTGCTTCTGGGATCCAATCTGTCCATGCAAATTAGTACGAATCTGCTCTCTGAAAGAGTTGAGGCTGGACTCAATAAAACAGGCTACAAGGCCGGGCGCGGTGGCTCACGCCTGTAATCCTAGCACTCTGGGAGGCCGAGGTGGGCGGATTGCTCAAGGTCAGGAGTTCAAAACCAGCCTGAGCGAGACCCCGTCTCTACCATAAAAATAGAAAGAAATTAATTGGCCAACTAATATATATAATATATATATATATAAAAAAAAACAGGCTACAGACAAATAAGCATTTTTCACAAAATTTGAAATTTAAAGCCACTGCACTGGTGTAGCATATTATCAGGCACCTACTGTTCATGTCATTGCTAAGCATCAGGTCGTGTTTACCATTCTTTTTTTTTTTTTTTTTGAGACAGAGTCTCATTCTGTTGCCCAGGCTAGAGTGCCGTAGCGTCAGCCTAGCTCACAGCAACCTCAAACTCCTGGGCTCAAGTGATCCTCCTGCCTCAGCCTCCTGAGTAGCTGGGACTACCTACAGGCATGCACCACCATGCTGGGCTAATTTTTTCTATATATTTTTTAGTCATCCAACTAATTTCTTTCTATTTTTAGTAGAGACGGGGTTTCACTCTTGCTCAGGCTAGTCTCAAACTTCTGAGCTCAAAGGATCCGCCTGTCTCTGCCTCCCAGGGTGCTAGGATTATAGGCATGAGCCACCGCACCTGGCTGACCATTCTTTAATTTATTCTGCTGTGATTCTCTTCTTGTTCATCTGTTTCATTTTGATAAACCTTCAGTGTCCTCAGAGCTCTGATCTCAGCCCCCTCCTTAAGCCATCTGGCCACACTCTTTCATGGCTTCCATCCACACCTGGATGCAGGGAGAACCCAAATCTCCTTCTTCTGCCTGGGACTCTCTCCTCAGAGCCACCAGAGGCTATTCCCAAAGCCTTTTGAGTAAGTCCTTTTGAATGTGCTGCCAGCAACTCAGATTCAACACTTACAAAATCAAATTCGCTAACAACTCCTGACCTTCAAAGAAAATTCCTGCTCTTCTTCCCATGAAAGGTCCCATCACTCACCCTGATCCAGAAAGCTGAGTGTCACCTGAGACTCATCCATCTTGTTTCCTCCCACACTCTATCATGCTCCAAATGCTTTCAGTTTTATTTGCTAAATATTTCTTGGACCTGTCTCCACCATGCTATATCCTTTTCTTTGGTTCAGCCCCTCATAGAATAAAAAGAGTAAATATTTTTTCTGTTCTAAGCAATTTGTATAAATTTTCATTTAATCCTGCACAGTTGCTCTCATCAGTTATTATTATAAACCCCGTTTTCAGATGAGGACATTGGGGCACAGAAGAGCTGAGTAACTTGTCCGAGCTACTAACCAACACTCTTTAAATTCACTCTTTAAATTCTACATGTGTAACCACTAGGCTAGGTGGCTTCCATAATCTGTAGCCTGGAATATTCCAGCAGTCTCCCCACTCTTTTTGCTGCCTCTTATTTCTTCTTCTAAAACCTTCCATTCAGCTACTCAAAAGATTGCTCAGTAATGCAGATTGGATTAAATGTGTTCAAGCCATTCAATGATTCCTCACCTCCTGTAAGACAAAGTCCACACTTACTGGCACAACCTGCATTGCCCTTCAGAATTTTGCCCCAGCTGAGCTGTCCAACCCCTATGTCCTGGACTTGAGTCATATTCCAAATCTGAGAGTTGATTTTTCTCTTTGTAATGTATTCCCCAGCTGGGTCCTCAACCCCTCATCACCTTGGTGAACACCAAACTAGTCTTCAGTATTCAAATATCACCTCTTCCTCGTTTTCTTCTCTGAAAAATAAGGTGTTTCTTCTTTGGCTTCCCATATCACCTGTACTATATAAATAGCTATTGTCTCATTGTAACATAATTCTTTGTTATTATCCATGTCTCTAACCTGGACCGTGAGGTTCTTGTGGGTGTAGAGAATGCTGCAGACAATTTTACACCCTAGACATTCTTGGTGTACTGTTTAGTTCCTGACTCATCGTAGGGTGCTCATCGAACACATTGTTTATGGGTTAAGAACTAGGAACTGAGGGTATGGAAAGTGATAGCTTAAACAGTAGACTAGAATCTTCCAGTGAATTTTACAAACATAATTTCTAGAAATTTCCAGTCTTTGAATTTAAGCCTCCATCTAGTACAGACGTCACCAATTTGTGATGCCTTTACTTAAAATTTTCTGGTTTTACAATGGCATGAAAGCAATATGCATTCTGTACACTCCTCAAATAACGATGGGATTGTGTCTGGATAATTCATCATAATTTGAAAATATCCTGAATTGTGCCCATTTTCAACTTATGGCATTTTCAATTTATAATGGATTTACTGAGCTATAACCCCGTCATGAATCAAAGAACATCTGTACGTGATTCTCTTCTACAAAATTCACTCATTCTATAGACCTTTCTTGAGTGCCTGTTATGAATCAGTACCATGCTGAGATGTGGGAAACACAAAGAACAAGGCATAGCATCCATTTCTAATAAAAGCAAGTTTGTTTAGGGGTTAGTCTAAGTGTGGGGGACTCCAATAAGAATAGGCAGTACCCATGCATTGTGACAGGAACCATGGAATGGGAGGACCCATGGATTATGTTGCGGGGTGAGAGGAAGTCTTGGAGGTGTTGGTGCCTCCAAGTGCAGGAGGGCAAGGCACCTATAGTTCCAGAAAGCAAGGAAACCACTGACTTTTCCAAACTCTGACATAACTTGATTTTGCCAAATAGGTAAGCAAGAGACAGAAGATGAAGGGCTTTGTTTGTCATGCTAAGAACCTTTGGGTTCATCCTAAAAGTTGTGGCTAGTTGTCAAGGGTTTTGGACAAGGCACTAACATAACTGATATGTCCTTAAAAATCACCCTGGCATTGGGAAGCAGAGACAAGACAGTTGTTCAGTAATCTAGGTCAGAGACACCAAATTCTGGCTAATGATCTCTGCAGTGGAGAATGAGAATTGTGGGATGTGAGATAAATTAGTAGTGTAGAATCCACACAGCCTAGTGACTGATTGAACACAGGAAGTGGGACAAACAGAAGGAAGAGTTAAGTATGGCTCCCAGACTGGTGGGACGACAGAGCCATTCATAGAGATATGGAATACGAGAGGAGGACCAAAGGGGTGGAGAGGAATTGAGTTCTTATTTGGAAATGACTGAGATTGCAGTGCTAGTGTGCTAGTGGAGATAATCCATAGAATCTATTTAAAATTCATAGGGGGGGAAATGAGAGTTCTGAGTTAAAGTATGAGAAATTATCAACATATGAATGTTAAATGAAAGAGAAAGGGGGAAAGACTAAGGATGGACCCCCGAGCAATAGCCATGCAAGACATAAGAGGAAATGCTGGTGAAGTGTCAGGTACCCATCTTCACGGAGAAAGAGTCATGAAGTCATAATGCTCCTAGATACATGGACATTGTGTCAAAGAATTTGTGGTCACACTTCACACCAGCCAATTAGCCTGCAGGGGCTACGCTAAGGCCACTGAAAGCAGAGTCTCCTATATGTGAGCCACATGCTTATCATTAAACCAATGGCTTCCCAGTAGCCATAAGCAGGCTATGTCTTTAATGAGTGGAGAACATAATTTTATTATTAAATCACTGATATAAGGTCAGGGAAATTAAATGTAGTTGAGAGATAGCACGAACATCGATATGAATAGCAATCATTTTCCCTCATAGCAAACTATTCTTAAATATTTTCCCAAATGTGCTAGTATTTATATATTTGATTTCATCTAACCTCAGGCATGTGTCATATTCAGATTTTCATTTTTGGGGGAACACTGCTCTACCCCATGAGACTCATTAATAATGCACAAGTCCAAGCACTTCAATTGTATTGAAGTTCATTATGTTTCTTAAAAGAGAGAGAGTGAGCACACAAGCCAGAGAATTGAAGCCTTTTCTCAAGACTTATTTTGCAGCCTTCTACAGCAATTCTTTGGTCCTTGTGGATGGGAATGTTTATCTACGTATTTATGTAATATGCAGTCCCACAGGGTCTAAGCACCTGGAAAATCTAATTAGCCTGGTCTTGATTGACTGTATGCAGGATAATGCCACAGTCCTCAGTCTGCTCTTCATCTCCTACAGCGTGCTCACTGATATGAAAATGAAGGCAGTAAGAGTTTCCATGAGGAGCTGCCAAATGAGCTCCTTGTGGTATCTTGTCTGTGCAGAGCAATTGCCCATAAATAAGGAGGTCTCCCCACCAATCAGGGGCTGAGAAGAAGGCTGCACCCAAGGAGAAATCACAACAGCAGGTTTTATGACTATAACCTAGTTACACCATTAGTGGCAGAGCATTTTTCGGCCCTTGCTGGGGACAGCCTGCCAGCAAACTGCATTGCATAGTTAGGAACCACAGTGGAAACATCAGGAAGAAGAAATGTAAGATCTATTTTGCTTTGTTTTATTATTCTTTGGCAAAATATTGCTGCCACATTTGGCCCTGACCTTGAAACTTGACAAAATCTATCCTATAGAAATGGTCTAAAGTACTGTTTGTAGGACTGGGGAGAACTTGATTGGGATGTTGATTGGTGAACCCGAGCAGGGGTAGATTTACCATGAACTGATGAAGCTTAAGCTTTCCGGCCCCTCACTAGCATGATCCCTTCAAAGGCCCTGTACTCCTAATGCTGTGTTATCCGTTGGCATTCTGTGTCCTAAGGAGGACCCACAAGAGTTGCATCAACTTTAGGTCCCTTCAAATCTTGATTGGCTCCTGGGCTTAAGCCAAAAGTAGTCTTGTAGCATAGCCCAATCATTGTTCCATAAGATCTATTTGGATCTATTCTCCTTCATTCATTGAATGATCTAACCACCCACCCTACTCTAAGTTTTAGATGGGATTGTCTGCTCATCTAGAGGTTACATTTCCCAGGCTCTTTAGAAGCTAGGTGGGGCATGTGACTAAGACATATTTGTTGGTAGGATGTGAGTAGAGGTACTATGCACAACTGCTGTGGTTTCCTTTTTCTAAAGGTGTGCACTACCCTTTTCTCTTTCCCCCTCTTATTTTGGCTGACAAAAGGATAGCCACCTTGGACCCAGAGAGAAACCATGTTAATTATAGCAGGTAATTGTAAACCACTTACCTCTGGACTGCTGCTTGGGAAGGATATAAGCTCAAGTTTATTTAAGCCTCTGTACTTTTGAGGTCTTTTGCTCAGCCTGGAACTGGGTCAGGATTTGCTTCAGAGGCAATGTGGCGTGGACAGAGTGGGCAGGATAAGCCTGAGTCAAAGCCTTTGATGGATATTGAAGAGTCATAAGCCAGAGAGGCAGATGCTCAAGTGGCCAGGAATGGAATCATGATAAAGAGAGGATTCTGAGTCAGGGAACTGATGGACACAGGATGAGGTGGGGGAAGGAGAGGCAGGACCGGGAACATTGCTTCTTGGTGCCCATGGCTTGACACTGGGGTTTGAGTGTGTTGAGCTGTGTCATGGCAAAGAGTCTATGAAGGGAGCTATGTAAGCCATCAGACTTTATATGTCTTGACCTATAGCCCAGCCTTAGCTGATGGAACCAAGGCCCAGTAGCTGATCTTAAGCTATCACCAACAGGCCACCCAGTAGTTCTGGACTATTCTTCTCACCAGGGTGTTCTTCTCTTAATAGGACTGACTATCCTACTGGCATCTTTTCTCATATGAAGTTTGAATGAGAAAGAGAAGTGAGCAGTTGGCACTAGAGCCAGAAGCCAAGAGACACTAAGAAAAATGACAGCAAGAAAACAGTAAGACAAACCCACCAGGCAAAAGAATTAGAGACAAGAGTCAGGATAGGAAGTAGTTCCCTTTGCTCTTGGGTGCCCAGGACTTTGGATGCAGGGTTAGAGCTACTGCTATGCCCTACACTTCCTTAGCTCTTTATGAGATTCTCTGGTTTTGCAGCTTCCGAAGAGATATCTTCCCTTGCATAACCTTCCATTAAACCCCTTTCACTGAGATAAACCAGGCTGAATTGCAGATACAAAGCTAAGATAGCCTGAAAAACCTGCATTGTATCTCCTCTAAATTTTCTATTTCTTTCTCAATCTGGATTCATTATCTTCATGACAGTGCTATCAATTAAAGGGAAATAAAAGGGAAGCCAGAGCTATTTTTGGGTCATGTAGGTCTGATGTTGAAGTTGGACACGTCAGGAAAGTGATGGAGTGTGTCCTTCTTTGCATATAATTTGTCTAGATGAACCTCATAGCAGAATGACGCTATGTCATTGTTCATGTTCGCAGCAGATACAAATTTAGACTAGTTTACGTGTATTTAGTCTCACTGCTGGAAGAGCTGTTAGAACATTACATGCTATTCTGGTGCCCTCCTGTGAATGCTTGCTATGTCGGAGGGAGGGAAAGAGGTTTTACATCATGTTCTGAAGACGTTTACTTTAAGGAGCTATTTTTCTGGAAAGGAAAGATGATAGCCTCAATAATACCTGGCAGGAATCTATAGAGCTCACAGTCATTTTTACCTTATCTGATTTGTCCTCACGACTCCTTGGAGAGAAAAATGAATGAGCAGAAGAAGCATTCTTTCAATTTTAGAAAATGAGGCTCCTAGCATTTCCACCTGATCTCTCACTTTTCTCTGAGGCCCATCCTTGTCTCCAGATCAATGAGCCTCTTTGACACCCCTGTTTGTGCATTGCGACTACATGCCTTTGCATGCCATCTCTGAGTGAGGAAATCCATTTCTCTGTCAGCCGAGACAGCTTAAATTCCAGGGTCTCTTTGAGTTGGGGTGGCCAGAAGCTCTTTCTCTTGCTATTAGATAGTACTGCTGTGTACCATTTATTGCCTGGGAAGACATCTACAGAGATAACTCGCTCCTAGCCAGGTGTTAAGCACATAGAACACGGATCAGCAAGCTATGGCCTGTAGGCCAGCTCTAACCTGCGGCCTATTTTTGTAAGTGAATACAAAATTCATTTGGATGAATTAATATTTGTTGGAATATTGCTACACCTGTTTGTTTACATCTATGACTACTTTCATGCTCCAGCAGCAGATTTGGATACTTGTTTGCATATCTTAATTACATACTTCCTGGTCTTTTAAACAAGTTTGCTGATCCCTGACAGAGAAGAAAGGGATCACACCCAATCTAGCATCGGACACTGAGGACATTCTGGAAATTCTTATCGAAGGAAGGACGGAAGAATGGAAGGAAGCAAGGAAAGAAAGGAGGAAAGAAGAAAAAAGAGAAGGAAGGAAGGAGGCACAGGGAGATAAGGTGAATTGCCCCCGAATCATGTTGTGTATAATGGAATATAAATAAGAACAGGATTTGAATCAGAATACACTCAAGATAGGCTATTTCAGGTAAGGAGACAGGTGGATGGAGGTGTTGGAGGGATTGGGATAACAGGGGTTGTTCTACTTGACTATTGCTGGATCATAAACTACACCCAAACTTAATGACTTAAAACAACCATTTTATTGTATCTCATGATTTTGTGGGCTAGACATTTGGATAGGGCTTCTTTGGGCAACCCTTCTGTTCCATGTAGTATCAATGGGGACCACTTGATGGCATTCAGCTAGCAGATGGACTGGTTCTAAAGGTCCAATTCAGCCTTCCTTTGGGCCTGGTGCCTTGGTGGGAGAGTCCCTAAGGCTGGGCTCAGCTGCAGTTGTCCAGCTTCAGGGTGGTCAAGTTCCTTACATGGAGGCTCAGGGCTCCAGGAGTGTTTCAGCATATAGGTAAAAGCTGCACCATTTTTTTATGATCCAACTACAGAAATGACATAATGACACTTCACCCTTAATCTATTGGTTGAAGTAGTCATGAGCCTGCTCAGATTCAAGGGGAGGGAACATAGACTCCACCTCTCAGAGAGAAGGCATTAAAGAATTTGTGGTCATGCTTCACACCAGCTAAGGAGAAAGAGGATGAAATAGTTGGGGGCAGGTAACCAACATTTAGGGAAGGTTTTTCATGGTTATTTCACCACAGCCTTATGAGAAAGGTATCAGTATCCCCACCTTACAGCTTAAAGATGTATTTAAGATGAAATGATTTATAATTAAATTATATAAAGTGACTGAGCCAATGAGTTATGGAGTTGTGATTTCAACCCAGGTCTGTCTAACTCCAACTCTGGAGCCTTTCCCATTATACCGTGATGCTTGTCATAAAGAAATAAAGAAGAGTCAACCAGAGCAGACAGCATGATAATGGGGTTAAAGGGAAAGGCCATGGTCTTTGCCTTCTTGCTCTTGGGAAATAGTTATCAGTGGCAGCAGGACCCTGAGTGTCCTTCTGGGTAGACAGAATGCCCTGGCATAGCAACGGTTCCTGAAACTCTGGTCTGACAGCTGCCAGGTCTATCTTTTCTCCAATTTACAGTCAGCTACACCAGGCAATGTATGCCCTGGGTCACCACACCTTTGACCACTGAAAAGGGTGACACTGGGGGAACAGTTCCACCATCTCCTGTGCAGTAAACAGGTGACTCTCACATCTCTGCCTTCAGACCCCGTCTCTCACATGGGCAAGCTCTAAGCCTCACCTTCAAACTCCCTGTAGGCCCCCTCTACTTTGATGTTCCCCAGCTCAGGCTCAACATGTCAAGACACATGTCATTTTCCAAGGTGTCATTTTTCAAGCTTCTGCTCTTCCTCCCCTCCTGGGTTCCCAGGCCCAAGAATCCTCACTGATTGCTCCTTTGCCTCCTCCTATGGTGCAGGACAGTGCAGCATGGTAGCTTATCACATGGGCTCTGGTACTGCACTGCCTGGGTTTGAGTCCCTGTTGGTCTTTTCTTAGTTATTTGATTTCAGGCAAGTTATTTCATTTCACTGAGCCTCAGTTTTCTAAATTGTGAGATGGCAGCAAAACCAGTACCTCCTCAGAGCACTTTTAGGAGAATTGAGTTAATGTATTGAAGTATTTAGAATAGCACTTGGTACACACTAGGCACTTAAATGTTAGCTATTATTATGTTCAATTCATCTCCAAAATTCATCTCCAAGTTCTAGTAATTTTTCTTTTATTCAGGGTCTTTTTTGTTACCACCATCACTATCTTAGCTCGGGTCCTGATGGCCTATCCCCATGTAACTGTAATTTTCAAAACAGAAAAGATCTGTGCCCTCACTTCTTCTATACCAATCCATGCTGCATGTAGCTAGCTAGAAAATACTCACCATTTATTGATCTCCTATGTACTGGGCACTACACCAAGTATTTTAGAGATATAATCTATAACCTCTGCAACACCTCATTCAGCTAATGTGACTATTACTCCTTCCCAAGACAGATGAGGACACTGGCCTCAGAGAAGCAACTTGTCCAAGGTCATGCAGCTAGTAAGTGCCAGAGACAAGATAAGAAACTTGGTGATCTTCTTTTATTATACCATACTTCATTCTTCTATGACATTGGATTTCAATATTTAATATATCATCTCCCTGCTTAGAAATTTAAGTAAACAAATAAACAAGAAAATGAATCAATGACTTCAGGGAAAAAGAGCTAGAAACCTTCAAAAGTTTTCTATTACATATAGGATTTCTTTCAACCTAATATTTAAACACATGAAAATTTAGCACCAAATTAATTTTCTAATAAAATCTTTGGTATTTCTCAGCCCAAACCCTCTATTATAGTCAGGCTAATGTACTGAACACTCCACCATGGACCACAGCCCATTCCCACCTCTAAGACTTTGTGACATTCACCCAGCTGGAATGCCCTTCCCCACTGCTGCATATCCAACTAGCCAAGTTATACTCAGATCACAGCTCAAATGTCACTTCCTCCATGCCTAAAATACCAGATGCTGGTGAGGATGTGGACAAGAGGGAACTCTCATGCACTGTTGGTAGGAATGTAAATTAGTATAGCCATTATGGAAAACAGTATAGAGATTTCTCAAAAAACTAAAAATAGAATTACCATATGATCCAGTAATCCTACTACCAGGTATTTATTCAAGGGAAATGAAAGCAGTATACCAAAGGGTCACACACATCCATGTTTATTGCAGCACTATTCACAATAGCAAAGATATGGAATCGACCTAAGTATCTGTCAGTGGATGAATAAATAAAGTGTGGTATATTTACATAATAGTATAGTATTTGACCATAAAAAAAGAATGAAATCATGCGATTGGCAGCAACATGGATGGAAATGGAGGACATTATGTTAAGTGAAATAAGGCAGACACAGAAACAAATATCTCATGTACTCATTCATATGTGAGAACCACAAAAAAAATTGATCTCATGTGGGTAGAGTTATCACAGGCTAGGAAGGATGTAAGTGTGTGGGTGGGTGGGAGATGAAGAGAGGTTGGTTAATGAGTACAAACATAGATTTAGATAGAAGAAGTAAGTTCTAATGTTTGATAGCAGAGTAGGGTGACATAGTTGACAACAATGTATTATACATTTCAAAATAGCTAGAAGCAAGGACTTACCACTTCTCAATGAATAGAAATGAAAAATACTTGTGATGATGGATATCCTAAATACCCTGACTTGATCATTATACATTCTACGTACATAACAAAATACCAAATGTATCCCACAAATATATGAAAATATTATGTGACAATAGAAAAACAAACAAACAAACAAAAGAACTATGAGAGGGTCTTGGATTTCATAGTGATTTCACTCTACTGACAAGCTAACAATTTAGCCAATCATAGTTTCATGAATGCTGGTAGAAAACATGAAACTCCTGGGTCAGAGACAAAGGACGGTTTTTAGCTCACAGCAATAATACCATAGCAGCCAGAGAATCCACATTTTTGTGCCCATTCCCCAAGTTCTGATGCCCACAGGTTAATGTGGAGAGGACCAAGTGACACCAGCACACACAGTAAGCTGCTTTAGAGGAGAGGAACACAGAGCTTAGGGAACCCGAATCTTTTATAATGGACAGTAACCATGCCCCCCTTTTACTATCTCTAATATCTAATGCTATGGGCAACCTATGCTTTGCTTCCTAGAAAGACATTATTTCTGTCTCCCAACATGTTCACTACACAAAGATCCTTGAAAAGCTAGCCCAGAACAAAGGCAGTCAGTGCCTCTGCCCACAGATGTGCAGAAACATGAGAGTCCCCTGCGGAATGGTCTCTCGACACTGATGAACACTGATGCTACATTGATATTGTCTTTTTCCAAGTTTCTAAGACAGTATTTCTCTAGCTTGAGTGTTGTGCAAAGCTCTTCTGAAAAAACAAATTCTCATAGATCCCCTAGGGTTCATTTAAGCAGTTCTACTGTAACATTATTTAAATGCAAGCTAGCCTAGGTATATTCTTGTACTCATAGCCCTTACACAGTAGAAAAAAGGGCAATAAGAGTATAAGTTAAATACAAACTAAAACAAATAAAAAGAAATCAATTTAATATTTACAATAATAGGTTATTGTTATAGAAATTATTATTTGGCTGAAATTAAATTATTAATGAGGGGCTCAGTACTAAAAAGAAAAGTTCATATCTACCTTTATCCTGCTTTTGTTTTATGATTTCAATATTATCTATGTGAAGAATGTCTGTTTACAAAGTATTTTGTACAAAACAGTATTAATAACAATAAAGTTTTGCTTACTAATTCAAGGTTATTATATTTTATATTTAACCAAAATTAAAAAGCAATTTTAATGTTGCCTTGCTTTTTAAACTCTTGAAAAATTATATTCACTTAAATTTTGTTAGTTTGAATTATCAAATCTATACTAAATGTGTTTTCTGATTTACTTATTGGTGGCATCAGTATAGGAAAATACTATCTGGGGTTTTTTTTCCCTTTGCAGATGTCAAAACCAAATTTTTGGTTTTATTAAAGCGTTAATGATAAGAATGTTGACAGAATCTTACACATGTTAGAAAGAGAATTTTAAAAACAATTGGATTTTTTTTTTATTTCAGCATATTATGGGGGTACAGATTTTAAGGTTTCAATAAATGCCCATTTCCCCTTCCTCCCCCCAAACAATTGGATCTTAAGTCAAGTTTTCTTTACATCACAGTTACTTTGACTTTAACCTAGGATATTTAAACTCCTGCAAAACCTTTGTTCAAGAAGGGAAGTCACATGTCTTTTGGTGCTTCCTGGGCTCTGACACCTCATTCACGATTCACATTCACTGGCAGCGGTCACAGCAGCGTGTTCCTGCAAATTCCTGTTATTTTCGTGATGGCAAATCTGACTCAGTTTATTAAGTAACATGAGAGACTAAACTATGACTCTAGAAAAAGGTGTTGCAATGGCAAATTATCACCAGACAGGACTTTGATATGAGGACAGTGACAGACACAGCACCATTACTGGCAGCTTTTTTTTTTCCAGCATATTATGGGGGTATAAACGTTAAGGTTACATACATTGCCCTTGCCTCCTCTCCCCTTCGAGTCAGAGCTTCAGGCGTGTCCATCCCCCAGATGGTGGCATGACAGTCATTATGTATGTAAATACCCATCCCCTCCTCCCCCCCACCTGCCCTACACCCGATAAATGTTTCTTTTTTTTTTTGTTAACAGTTTGGTTACATTTTATATCTCTGCCTCTCCCTAGCAAGGGTTAGAGGTATGCCCTTCCCCTCCACAATGTTCACCACATCCCTCAGATGTGGGGCTATCCCCCCAACCCCCGAAACCCTGGTGAACACCACCACCCTTTGAGCACCATAGTATTAATCAGTCAGTGCCAATTTGATGGCAAGTATATTTGGAACTGGCAACTTGACATTAGGACATATACATCCAACAGTGCCCAGACACTAAAAGTCAATAGAATGCAAGATCTCTAACTTGAGGAAATTTGCTTAGCAATGATGGATGCAAGAATGCCATAATATGCAGAATATATACAATGTATTATGTATTAATTATTATGTATTAATAATATATGTATTATTAATCATATATGCATTATATATGTAATAACATATGCATTATATATGTAATAATATATTTATTAATTAATATGTATTAATTATTATGTATTAATAATATGTATTATTACATATATACAATGTATTATGCCGGTTATAAAAACCTTTTTGCCAGTAGTATTTGCTGCTTGGTCTTCACATATTTTCATTTCCTTCCTAACTATTTCCCACCTCCACATTTTGTTGTTTTTCTGCTTCTTGGAGCTGACCTCTAACTCTTAAGCTTCACACAACAAACACACTGACCTTTTTCTCTTCTCTCTCCGTCACTTCCTGCGGTTTCCGCAGCAGCAGCTCTCGGCCTAATGCAGTCCTCTTCCTCACCAGTGGGGGCTCCCTTGGCATCTCCCCAGGAAGCTCCGCAGCAGGAGCTGTTTTCCTCAGCTCCAGAGGAACGCGGGCACAAAGACATCAAGGCAGTTGCTTAAGGTCACTCCTCAGGCCGGGGATCCAGGCCAGCCCTCTCACCTCCTGTGGTAGGCAGGTCCCCGAAGTTGTTGCTACGCATCGTGAGCACCAGTCCCTGAAAGAAGATAGTGCCAGTGTGGTGCGTCACAGTCCCTTCTACTTACGTTTGTTGTTGTTCATTGAAACGTGGGTGGCTTTCAAACACTTTGTGTTACAATTGCAAACATAGCATAGAATTTACCAGGTTAACCATCTCGAAGCACGCAGTTCACCGGCATTAAGTACACTGACATTGTCGGGCAGCCCTCGCCGCCACCCGTCTCCAGAACTCTTCCGTCGTGGAAAGCCGAAACTCTGCGCCTGTAACAGTAAACGACAACTTCCCCGTTCCCCTCGCGTCAGTCCCTGACAAGCACCGCTCAACCTTCTGTCTCTATGAATTGGTCTACTGTAGGTACCTTATGTAAGTGGAATCATGCGTTGTCTTTTCGTGAGTGGCCTTCAACTCTGAGGTAAAACACCCGCATACATCAGATTAGCCATAGTCAGGGGCCGCCCTTGGGAACGGCACCCGAGGGCTGTGCGTAAAGGCCTGGACGGTTCCGTGCACCCTCAGACGAGTGCTGTTCTCTCTGCCAGCGGCTCCCATCACGCCCATTTGTCACCAAGTGCAAATGTGGACGCCATTCCTTTTGGCTTCCCAGGCTGAGAGAGATTACATTGGACCTGGGGTAGGGGAGGGGGGAATAACTGCTCTCACTGTGAGATAATAAACAGTGGTTCTTACACCATTCAGGTTTGTTTTTGTGGTTTTTTTTTTTTTTTTTTTTTTTTGAGACAGAGTCTCACTTTGTTGCCCAGGCTAGAGTGAGTGCCCAGGCGTCAGCCTGGCTCACAGCAACCTCAAACTCCTGGGCTCAAGCGATCCTGCTGCCTCAGCCTCCTGAGTAGCTAGGACTATAGGCATGAGCCACCATGCCTGGCTAATTTTTTCTATATATATATTTTTAGTTGGGTCAATTAATTTCTTTCTATTTTTAATAGAGACGGGGTCTTGCTCAGGCTGGTTTCAAACTCCTAACCTTGAGCAATTCGCCTACCTTCGCCTCCCAGAGTGCTAGGATTACAGGTGTGAGCCACCATGCCCAGCCACCATTCAAGTTTTGACTAAGAACTTTCGAGGATCTAAAGAAAGCTCTGTGCCCTTTTTCAGAGAAACACACAGCACACATACTTTTCCACATAGTTTCAGGGGCTTATAAACCCCGATTTAATTTGAGTTCCTTCAAAAGCAGACCCTGAGATAAAGACTTGGGTGCAAGTCACGTCTATGAAATGCAGTCCCAGGGAGCATGATAAGGAGTAAGACAGGGAAGGGCGGAAACCCAGGAAAGGTGCGTTGGGCCATGGGTACCAATGTGGACAATCGAGGCTCAGTTTCTCTGGGGACCTTCCGAGACGATGTGCAGAACATACCTCAGAACTGTCCCACCAAGTGGTGAAGAAGTTAGTGTTTACCCTCTTGCCCTTTATTGGTTGGGGGCTGTTGGGTTAACTCTCCGATCGTCCCAGCCTGCTCTGCCCTCGGGCAAACGTGCCCCCGCAGCCACAGAAAGCCTTCAGCCAGAAGGGAGACAGGTGTTTGAGAAGAAGGCTTCCAGGTCTGTGGAACTGCTCGCCAGCGCTGAAGGTAACCTCTGGGTGGGCTGAGGGGATGTTGGTGGAACATCAACACTGTTTGCTACAGATCCCGGGAAGCTCATCCCTGCACCCAGGCTAAGAGCCTTCGGAATAGGTTTACTAGCATCTTTCCAGCTGTCGTAGCCTGTTCTGGTTAAGCAGTGGACAGCTTGCTTGTATTCTCGGGCCTGATCTCTGAGCAGATATTCAAGGGAACCCTGTCCCAAGCCGCCTGCAGCAGACATCCTTGCTGAGATTGCACCAGCCGCCTCATCTGCGGGTTTGATCCAGCTGTCCTTATTTACTCAAGATGTTCATTCTGACAGCAGTGAGTGCAAGGCCTGGCCCGGTGGGCTCATGTGCTTAATTCCATAGTTTATGAGAATGAAGCACACGGTGGGAATCTGCAAAAAGTTAAATGGAAATGACCTTGCAAACCCACCTCAGATTGGATTCTCTTTTATTCACTCTTCTGCCTTATAATTAAAGCTTATGGAGGATGCAATTCTATTAAGCAATAAGCTAGCAACAACATGGGGACATGGATAATAAATTGCAATTTTAAAAAATCCCAAGCATGAGCATCAGGACTTGTTGGTGGTGGCTTTCCTAATTGTCACATCGGGGAAGCAGAAGCAGAGCAGGAATAATTAGACAGGATCTGGGATCTTGGGTTCTATTAGGGGTTGAATTGTGTCCCCCAGAAAGCTGTGACTTCTGAATATGACTTCATTCGGAAATATGGTCATCTCTTAGTATGCATGGGGGTTTGGTTCCAGGACCACTTGCAGATGCTCAAGTCCCTGATATAAAATGGGGTCATATTTGCATATAACCTACCTGCATGCATCTTCCTGTATACTTTAAATCATTTCTAGATTACTTACAATACCTAATACAATGTAAATGCTGTGTAAATAATTGTTATGCTGTATTGTTTGGGAAATAATGACAAGAAAAAGAATCTGTACATGTTCAATATAACACAACCATGCTTGTTTTTCCTGATTATTTTCCATCTACAGTTAGTTGAATCAATGGGTGCAAAAGTTTAGATGATCAAGTTAAGATAAGGTCATTAGGATGGGCCTTAATCCAATACGCCTGTGTCCTTATAGAAAGGAAATTTAGACACAGAGACAGACCACACAGAAGGAAGACAACGTGAAGACAGGGAGAGAAGATGGCCATCTACAGACCAGGGAGAGAAGGACTGAGAACAGACCCCCCTCACAGCCCTCAGAAGGAACAAATCTTTCTGACAATTCGCTCTTGGACTTCTAACCTCCAGATCTGTGCGAAAATAAATTTCTGTTGTTTAAGCCACCCAATCTGTGGCACTTTGTTGCAGCAGCCCTGGGAAACTAATTCAAGCTTTGAATAAGGAAACAAACTGAAGTCCGAGCTTGGGGAGAGGGACAAAGCCGTTAGAGAGGACGAGGCGCAGGAAGAACTCAGCAGAAGTAGTGCTGGGCATCTGAACCATCACAGCAGGTGCCTCTGAGTCACCAGGGATCAGGGACAAGAGTCAAGAAAGTTAAGTCCAGGTACAGGCAATCAGAGAAGGATTCGCTCCATGAATGGGCTCAATGAATGTTTGCTGAAGAAATAAATGAATGAAGGCGTAAAAGGCATGAACTTGATATTAAGAAAAAAATTAGCTTGAGTCTTGGGGATGTTGATGTATTTCCCGGGCTAGAAGTGATTGTCAGATGTGGCTTCGTAGGTAAGACACTGGCCAGGAGAACCAGCAGTTGGGAAGGTCTTGCGGCTGGTTGAGCATGCAGCACTGTGACTACGTAGCCATGTAGCCCTCAGCCACACATCCGTTCATGCACAAGCACGCTTGGCGTGCACAGTGCCCCAGACTATAAAGATGAGGAGACTAAACTTCCTTGAAGGGCTTTATAGATTGTGAGGGGCAAATACTTGTAAACAAGGAAGGGCAAAGGATGTATTTCCAAAGATGCTTGCTGCATCATCGTTTGTAATGTTAAAGAGTTGGAGAAAACCTTAGCACCCATGTATGGGGGAGTGATAGAAATATGGCATATTAACCAAATGGAATATCGTGCAGTGAAAAAAAAGAAAAGACGATCTCTGGGCATTGTTTCAGTTAAGACTAGTTTAGGGTATGAGTGATAGAAAATTTGAAATTAGAGTGGCTGTGACTAATACATAATCTGAAATTAGAGTTTCCTGAAAAAAATTTTCTTTCTTTTTTTTTTCTTTTTTTGAGACAGAGTCTCACTCTGTTGCCCAGGCTAGAGTACTGTGGTATCAGCCTAGCTCACAGCAACCTCAGACTCCTGGGCCTAATCAATCCTTCTGCCTCAGCCTCCTGGGTAGCTGGGATTACAGGCATGTGCCACCATGCCCAGCTAATTTTTTCTATATATTTTTAGTTGGCCAATTAATTTCTTTCTATTTTTAGTAGAGACGAGGTCTTGCTCTTGCTCAGGCTGGTCTCGAACTCCTGACCTTGAGTGATCCTCCCGCTTCGGCCTCCCAGAGTTCTAAGATTACAGGCATGAGCCACCATGCTCGGCCTTCAAAAATTTATTTCTATTTATGTAAACAAAAGCCAGAGGTAAGCAGGGTGATAGGATAGCTTGACAATCACCAACTTAGGCTCCTCCTCTTAATATTCTCTCATGGTCTGAGAGCTGCTGCTAGAGCCCCAGCCATCACCTCTGTGTTCCAGGCAGCAGGAAGAAGGAATGAGTAAAGAAAGGAAAGTCTTCTTTTTATAGATACTTTGCATAAGTCGCATGAGTTCAAAGTCAGAGGCATTATGAGTGTTATGGTATAAGGTGTCTGTTATGGAAAAATAGACCTTATACTGAGTGGGAGGAGCTGAGGAAAAATGGAGGGTCAGAGAAGTCATCACCAACTGGTGATTTTGAAAAACCAAGCACACCCAGCTGCAGAAGAAGGGCTGGAAGAGGGAGTTTATGAAGAGGTCTGTAGGAAGCTGCTGCTCCCTCAGGGGTCATCAGTAAGGGGTCTGAGGGTGGCCCAGGGGCTGCTGCTAGTCAGCAGGGCTGGCGGTTGGAAAGAAGAGCTGGACAGGCCATGGAGGAGAGAGAGCTCCAGCCAGAACATGCTGGACACCTCCACATCCATCTCTTACCATATTGTAGAACAAAATGGCCGTTAGAGAAGAATGGCCACTGCCTCACTTCTGCCTGCTAAGTCTCATAAAAATCCCTTTTTTGGCCAACTATGCTCTGGAACCATACATGAAATGTAATTCTGGGAAATGTAGCTCCAAGTTTAACCAAGTTGACGTAGCACAAACCATCACAATCCATCATTCTTCCCCCTGGCATCCATACATGTCTTTTTTTTTTTTTAAAGGCTTTTAATTTTGAAATCAAGATAATAGTAAAATAATGCCTCTATATAACATGTTGCACTGTCCCTCATACAATGGAAAAAGGCCGACCCTCTCTCCAAAAGAGGACATGCACAGGTTTATGTGCCCCCTTATCCATTACTGGGTGATGTTCAACCTTCTTCCAGCCGAGTTATACTCTACGTGCTGAGATTTAAGGCTAACCACTGTTAGCACATCCTTTGGTAGACAGTAGAAGAATTGGAGATGGAAAAACAAAAATGTACTGGTTAATATATATTAAAAATATGTCCATATCAAAGCCAACAGTGGTTAATACTGCAATCCTCATTTCTATAACTGGTCGTGCGGTCCCAGCTGGTATTTATTACTTCTCTCTTTCCCCAGCCATTCCGTATTTCCTTTTCTCTCAGCAAGTAGTGCAGCTGGTCGTAATCTTGCATGGTAGGGTGGCCTAAGCCTTCATTCCAGCAGGGTCTGGGCCATGAGCAATCCCGGCTGTGTTGGATTGTTGTAGTTTTCCATTAACTTTTATCTCAGGACACAGGAGGGCTGGGAGATAGCCTAAAGGATCCCCTACATTCCACACATACCCCCCCCCCCGCCCCCGCTTCTCCTTGACGGTCAGGATCAGTCTCTCCAGCCAGTGAGTATAGAGACTTTTTTATTTTTTTGCTTGTTTATTCTTTGGTGTGAGGAGCCCAAAGTGACCAGGTCAGCTCAGATTTCAGTTTATAAAACCATTGTTCTATCTCCCAGTGGAAACGATTTCTCCCTTGGGATTTAAGGCCTCTTAACCAACAGGGCCCACAGTTGTGGAGACAAAAAGCAAAAATTTGGTTAATGGATCATTAGGGATAATAGAGAGAGGAGCCATTTCCACTATTACCCCTTGATTCCAGGGCACACAAGATCTGGCCATGGGAGAAACATGACAGTATGCTGGTTGGTAATTTAGGGTATGTATCGCATCCTGGTGGATGTTACCCTGGCCCTGAAAAGTGTTGCTGCGTAGCTGACACGACAACTGCATGTTAAAAGGCCATCTCACCATTCTATCCAGCCAGCTGCTTCCGGAGCCTGGTAAGACAAGTGACTTCAATGAGCACAGTCCCATCACCACACCTGATTTGCTGCACAACGAGTTCTTTGGTCAGAGACAATTTTGTGCAGGGCACTATGACAGCAAATGAGGCAGAAGAATCGTGGATAGGGAAGGCAAATCCATAGGCAGGAAAAAGTGCTACCCTTTCTGTGATGGAAGGCGTCCAGTGTAATCAACCTGCCACCAGGGGAACTGCTGGACCCTCAGGGGATGGTGCCCCATCAGGACTTAGTGTTGGTCTCTGCTGTTGGCAGGTTTGGTGCTCAGCACTGGCTGTGGCCGTATTGGCTTCGGTGGGTGTAACTCCATGTTGCTGACCACATTATTAATGTCCATCCCTGCTATCAGGGTCACATTGTTGATGACCCCATGGAGACAGACAGGAGTTGGAGGAGAAGGCTGAATGACACAGAATAGCTTACCTTGTTCACTTAGTAATTAAGGTCTTCCTTCGCTGAGGTGGCTCTTTGGTGAACATTCACATGAGACTTAACTACTTTCCAGACTCTGTGCTCACTCAGAGAAGTCTATTCCTATAATCCTTTCCTAAATTTCTTTGTCACCAATTTTCCAAACATGTCCCTTCAAGTCTCTGGCCATTTACCCACTGGCTATGAATCAGTAGGTCATACCACTGATTATCATGAGTCATATCACTGATTATCATGAGTCATATCACTGATTATCAACCCTTCCAGAAAGGAATAAACAACCAGATGCATTGCTCAAAGTTCTGCCACTGGGAGGATTTCCCTTAAGGGCTTTGAGAAAGGGTATAGCGCTTAGCTAGTGGTCTACTTTCAGGTGATGCTAGCATTTTGGGCCTGATGATCTATAAACCAGGCCTAAATAATTCATCCTCAATCATTTAGTCATAGGGAACACCCCCTTAGAATGCAGGTGCGGGCTGCTAAAGAAGAAGGGAGCAGCAAGAGTAGGAGCTATTCTCAGCCACTTGTCTGGACAACTTACTTCTGCCTTCAGGATGTGCTTGGGTCACTTCCACTCCATGAAGTGCCACTATGCATGCTCAACTTTATGACATAATGAGTCAGGCAGTGCTCAATTAATGATGGGTATCTCATGCCCCATGTCAACTTGGTGGCTCATGGTCAAGTGTTCAGTCTACACTAGGGCTCAGTCGCAAGCCAGCAACTATTTCTCCTTACAGAGGATGGTATAGATTTGCCCCCAAATCCTGAAGATATGCACTGTGACTCCCCAACAGGGCCTTTCTAAAGGCTCCATCCAGCACGCGTATCTGCCACAAACATTTCAAACACCAGTGGCTTTGGTGGGCCACATGGCCCAAGTGGCAGAGCAGCTTGAATGGCAGCCTGGACATTTGTCAAAACTGACAGCCTTTGGATTACTTGGTAAAGAGTTAAAGTAGCACTTCCAAATAAGGTATATGTAGCTTCCAAAATTCAAGGAGGACTGCTAGCCATTATGCCTATTTCTTAGTGGTAGGGGGACCCAGATAGAGCAACTTGTCCTTCGCTTTGGAAAGAATATCTTGACATGCACCAGGCACCTAGATTCCTGGGAATTTCACCTAGGTGGCAGGCTCTGAACTTTGGCCAGCTGTATCTCACTCTCTGGCATGAAGGTGGCTTGCCATGCTGTGTAGGGTAATGGTTACTTCCTACTTCACAGGTTCAAAGATCATTATATCATAAATGCAGTAGACCAGTGTCATATTCTGTGTCTTGGAGAGGTGATAAAAGAATCCAGACTGGATTTTGACAGAGGACTGGAGTGTTCACAGAGTCTGGAGGTGGACAGTGAAGGTGCATTGCTGAGCCTGTCAGCTGCAAACAAATGGCTCCTGATGGTCTTCACCAGTTAGGGTGTGGAAAAGCATTCACTGCAGCAATTATCATCCTTGAGCCCATTTAAACAGTGGGTTGTGAAACCTGCTGAATTTGAAAGATTCCAAATATTTCCCAAGCTGTATGCCTTGTTAGTATTTCTGAGGGTGACGTGCAATGTCTGCTGAACCCCCTCTTTTTACTACAGCTCTGCAACTCCTTCTTTGCATCAAAATGAAAATCAGAACTGTTAGAGGCATTTGGCGCCTAAAGACAAGTTACCCAACAGGTACTAAGTGACAAGGAATGGTGGTATATATGAATTTTGTTACATGCTGGAATGTGGAAGAATAAAACATGCCCAGGTGATAAGACAATTCAGACACTCACTTTGGGTACTTTCCTGAGAAGATCTGCGTAAAAACAAATAAACAAGCACTTGTATATAGAATTACACTTTCTCATTGACTTCCATTGCATTTGGTACTGTGTGTAAAGATAGCAAGATGAATGCAGAGTCACTTTCCTGCGGTACTCATAGGCCAGATGGGAAGGCAAGATTAACTTAGCTGGAATGAGTTCCCCAGGCTGGTAGTTAAGAAGGGATTTTTGATGAAGGACTTTAAAATGGGTGGCATCAAATACTTGCTGGGGAGAATATCACTCCCTAATATGAGGGGAGTAGAATAATAGGACAGCTGGCCTGGAGGGGACTTCAGAGGCCATGTAGGACAAGTCTTTCATGTGACAGATGGGAAAAATGAGATTCATTATGTTAAAGGGACCATCACACAGCTAGAAATTTAGTTGCAGTGAAACTCAATATCCTGGTACTTCCCCTTAGAAACCAGACAATCATGAACAAGTTGCTTAACTTCTCAGTGCCTCAGTTTCCTCATCTATAAAATAAGGATAATTATAGTGCCTACTTCATAGGCTGTTGCAAAGACCAAATGAGGTACTTAACATAAAGCACAGAACACAATGGCACGGAGAAAACGATAAATGTGTTATCATTATTAACTGTAGTTAAGACAGGCTTCTGATTCTTACACCAGCGCTGTGTCTAATAGCCTATGCCTATCTTTGAAATAGCTTCTTGGAATCTGAGTGCCTGTCAGAATAGGACAGGTGCAAACTTGTCTCCAAGGGGATTAGAATACGGTCTTTTCAGGGTGTCCCTCATCACCTCCAGCCAGTAATGATCTTTAAAGAGTAATGGCAGCCACTTGACTTTCACCTCTTAAATCTTGGGCAATGTCATTCTTGGCCAACTCTAACTCAGATTCTGGGGAACATATTCCTCAGTTGACAATAGGACAGCACAGTGTGCCTCTTCTCACAATAACCTAACTTCATGTCAGTCCTTCTTCCTCTTGCAAATAAGTGACAAAGTGTGCCATTTTATTGCATCCTTACACACTGCCAGCATCACATGACATTCTAGCTAGTGAAACTTTCTTTTGTAATGTGGTGGCTTGCCTTGTTTAGAGGCTCAGAAAAACATTCATAGACACCTAGAATAGTTACCCACTCCTTCAGAAGGGTGTGTAGCTATTGGAAATCTCTCAGCTGGTGACATGGTACAACTTGTTTCATTAAGAAGCATTTGAAATATGCAGCGCTAAATTGTAATGTGTAATAATACATTTCATCTCTTTTAATCCTGTGTTTTAAGAGAAAATATGCATGAAGGATTAGGAAACACCTCTCAGGAAATTTTCTAATGTGTTTATTTTAACTTCAAATAAAGTGATGCATTTTCTTCTGCTGATTTTCAAGCTCCAGACACAGAAATTTATTTTCAAGCAGTTCTCAGTGTGATGGTGTCTTAGGTATTAGAGACGCATTCAGATCTTCCTTAGCCACCCTTTTTGGCTACCCAGGGTGATATAAAGAGCACTGTCTTTAAATCTAGAGGGGCTTGATAGAAATCTCTACTATCTACCAGCTTTGGGACCTTGAGCAGGTGAGCACAGCAAAACCTCCGTACCTTTCCCCAGCTATCCCTGGGTGGACGCCTTCTTCTCATCCAGTGTATGCTTATTTTGCCAACTTTTTGTGATAGATTAATTTATATTAATGTGCAGATGACATACATAGTAGGCAAATTTTGACCCTTAGGGAAAACAGTCTTCTCATTCTCTTCTCTCGATCCTTGTTTTCCACTCCAAGGAAAGGATGTGCTAATCTGCTTTGATCAGCTTCCCTGGTAACGATGGGGTGAAATTTAAGGGCTGTTGAGGATGGAATGTGTGTGTCTCTCTTCACTGATTTCCTTCTGGCTGCAATGGTGAAATTGCACGGAGCTGCTTGGGACGGCATCGGCCACTTCATTTTTTCTTATCTTTAGATGTTTTCTCTTCTACTGCAGCAGGCAGGCCTGAGAGGGTTGGGTAGAGAGGGTGGGGTGGGGAGCAGGGAGATAGCTCTAAGCATTCCTAAATTCCCTTCCCTCTGGCCTTGGAGGTGTGTGGCTGTTAATTGGAATGATAGGTTCTGAGGTTTATATTGGACATGTTGGGTGAATATCAGATGAAGCCTTCGTTGAGGCACAGACTTACACTTCCTTATTGAGGAAGTTCATCGAAAGCATCATTTTGTCTAGCTTTGCCTGCTCTTTGCATGTGTATTCTTTGAGGACCTTGTGGGGAAGGTGGAGGTGACTGGTCCAAGCAAGATTTAGTGCTCTCCGCCCCTTGCAGATATTATAGCATCTCCAGCTCATTCTTGTCTGTCATCGACGTTAGTTATATGGCTTCTGGTGTTATTCCTCCCAGAAATGATGACATTTAATGGGGGAGGAGACCTTCAACCAAAGAAATGGAACTCTTTGCAGAGATGAATTCTACACAGAAAGCAGTAAAAAGAAAATCACATTGAACTGATATGAAGTCTTTAGGGTCACACAGAAAGCCCATCTCTGTCGATGCCCAGAGTGGGCAACCTAGACAGCTGGCCAACCTCACAGAGGTGAATGGGCCACATGCCACATGGAAGTCAATAAACAGGTATCCAAGAGCAGGATCATGATCATTGTCCTTAATCAGTGACTTCTTGCAACCCACCCTTTGTCACATAGTTCATGACTTTGGGAAATTAAAGGGAAGAGGACACTGATGAGAATTCATGATGACACTCTAACATCTCACAATCAGGCCAATAGTATATAGAATGGATTTGAGAAGAGTGGCCAGTGGACATTGTTTTAGAAATCTTTAGGGCCATCTGAGCAGCAAATTTCTGGGCAATAGTAGGGGCTAGAAAAGAAACCTGGAGACAGCCTGGCAATTGAGAATAACATCAGTAAAAGACAATCTTCTTTCTCTCCTTTCAGAAATGTATTGTTTATGGCAGTCAGCTTAGACTAGGACTCCTTGGCTTTTCCCAGTTGAAGAGGTAACAAACTTTTCTCCCCATTTCTTCTATGAACCTTGCCTTCAGTAGGTACACAAATGAATTGACCTTAATGATGGGTACATTGTCTCCTTTTTCAAAAATATTATTTACTAGACTTTATTTTTAAGAGCACTTTTAGGTTCACAGCAAAATCGAACAGAAAGTACAGAAAAGTCCCAGATACTCCCTTCGTGCCGCCATGCATAGCCTCTCCTTTATCAACATCCTCACCGGAGTGGCACATTGGTTACAATCAATGAATCCACATTGACATATACATCATTGTCACCCAAAGTCCATGGTTTGCATTAGGGGGTCACTCCTGGTGTGGTACATTCTGTGGGTTTGGAAAAATGTATGACATCATGTAGCCATCATTATAATATCATAGAGAGTAATTTCACCACCCTAAAAATTCTCTGTGTGCCACTCATTCATCACTCCCTCCCCTCAGCCCCTGGCAACCACTGATCTTATTACTCCCTCCATAGTTTTGCCTTTTCCACAATGTCATATGGTTAGAATCACACAGCATGTAGCCTTGCAGATTGGCTTCTTTCGCTTAGTAAAATGTGTTTAAGTTTCCTCCATGTTTTTTCACGGCTTGGTGGCTCATTTCTTTTTAGCACTGAATAATATTCCTCTGTCTGGATATACCATAGTTTATTTAGCCATTCATTCTTGGTTGCTTCAAGCTTTAGCAATTATGAATAAAGCTACTATAAACATCCATGTGCAGGATTTTGTGTTGAGGTAAGTCTTCAACTCCTTTGGGTAAATACCAAGGAGTGTAATTGTTAGATCACATGTTTAGTTTAGTAAGAAGCCACCAAATTGTCTTCCAATGTGGCTGCATCATTTTACATTCCCACAAACAATGAACGAGAGTTCCTGTTGCTCCACATCCTTGCCAGCATTTGGTATTGACTAGATTTTGGTCATTCTAGCAGATGTGTAGTACTTTTTAAAATTTTTTAAGATAAACATTGAGTACTCCTTTTAATATGGAGGGGTGTGTGTGTGTGTATGTGTGTGTACTCAGATTTTGTATTAGTCAATCTTCTACTAAATGGAGGAACAGTCTTTTTCCAGTCTGTTCTCCTCCCTTTGAATGTTTTATGAAAAGAAAGTAAAAGTTATCTAAGCAGATTCAAGAAATTAAGGAAAAACAGAATTGTTCCTCCTCAGAGAAGAAATTCATCCTTGAGAAAAATTTGGGTGGTCTGAAATGTCTGGAAGCATTTGCATAACGTTGGATTTACCTATAGTAATATTTGGTAGAACTCACCACTAACATCATTTGACCTGGTGGTAGTTTTTTACATTCTACTTCTTTTTGTCCTCCTCTTCCTTCTTTTTTTGGGGTTGGCAGGATAGATTTTTTTGTATAATGATAGATTCAATGTCTTTAATGATTATAGGCCCATTTGGTTTTCTATTTCTTCCTGACTGAGTTGTGCAAAATTATATTCTCCTGGGAAATTGTCCATTTTGTTTAAATTTTCACATTTATTTATGTAAAGTTCATGCTATTCTTTTATTATTTTAATATATGTTTCATCTTTGTTTATATCCCCTGTTTCATCTTAATGTATTTACTTATGCTCTATCTCTTTCCTTTCTAAAGTTTTTCAATTTTCCCCAAATGTTTCTATTTTATTAAACTCAAAATACTTAATTTGGTTGATAGCTATTGTATTTAACAGGGAGAAAAACTTATTCCCCACTCCTGTGGTTCAGTTTCCCTAAATAATCCTGATTTCTTTCCTTACTCCTCTGCATAAAGGTGAACTTGAGTATCTATTATTGGATGACAGCCATTGGTCCTTATTTCTTGATTGGGTTGATGTAAACCAACAAAAATTCTAAGCACGGGGAACTGGATTTCTTTCCACCTTCTAGCCCAGTGTAAGATAACAATTCTGGGTGTGTGTGTCTGCTTCTCTCCAATGTCTGGTTCCAAGTTCTATAAATAGAGGGTGGGCAGGGAGCATTAGTAGATCTGTTTGGCCCTGGCTCTTGGTTATACATGCTAACATAATTTATCACTAAGTTTTACTCATTTTGAAAACCCATCTATAGTCTATAACAGATAATTCAATTATCTGAAACTCTGGGGGGTCTCATCCTGCAGTGTGTCCCTCCAGAGAGGCCTTGCATATGCACCTGCCAGTCAGTATGGGGTATGACCTACCAAAGCCACTTGGATTTTTATTTCCCAGCTCCGGGGTTCCTAAGTCAAGTGAGTTGTGTAAATTTGAAACCCTAATCTATGTGAGCACAAATCCTCTGGTTACAAATTATTGGAGGAGATTTTCCCCCCACCCATACCTAGACTGAAACTAAGAAGTGTCTAGATTGTTGCTTTGTGCTGGTGGGCAAATTTCAGGGATCTCAGCTTTGTGCATGGATTTTTGTTTTCAACTCTCTATTTCGCAGGGGTTCAGAGTCATCAAAATACAAAACCTTAAATGACTGAGACTGTCCCTCACCAAGCTTCCACAGGGTGATCTGATTTGCTTATCATTCTAGTTGTCAATTTCCTCTTCGTTTCTGGCCATTGATAATTTTCTTGTTTATTTTTATTTGTTTTTTTCTTTTTTGCAAGCACTATCCATTATAAAGAATGTTTTTGTAGTTTATCTGAAATTTCTACATTCCTTGTATTAAAAGGGGTTTCCAGCTATATATAATCTGGCATATTGCCAGATGCAGAAGTCCAGTCTCTGTTTTCATCTGTTTCATAAACCTAACCTAAATCCATAGTAGTCTATATGGGCTAGTCAAAACATCAAGCTTTTGATTGGAGAAATATTGGTATAGCATGTGGCTCAGACATTTTGACAGTCGATAGCACCCTAAGGCATTTTGATTCCTATGGGGAAAATAATTACAGGGATTCTTGAGAGTGAAAGTGTTGGTTAACTCCATTTCACAATCAGAAGTCCACTCTCAACACACTTGTACTGTTAATGGCACATCAACACTACGCCTCAATAGACACAGCTCCCAAATTGATCTCTCTGTAACTACCTTTGTTTTCAATGTGGTGATCCTCAGATTTTGCTACCACAGAACACTAGTTTCAGTGATCAGAACTACCACTAATACAAAATAATGGCAGCTTATCTCCAATTTTTAGAAAAGTCTTAGCTAATGAATATCAATTTTCTTCATTGAAAAAATTTCGGAGGTGGGGATGGGTAGATTCACACCTAATGGGTATTATGTACCCTGTCTGGGGGATGAGAACAGTACAAAAGCATTTTATGTAATCAAATGGTTTGTATCCCCATAATATTTGGGAAAAAAAAATTTTCCCCATAATGTTTTCCTAACATTTTTGTACTCACAATTGCTTGTTGTCTACTATTTAAAAAATGGATGAATTAGTAGGAAACATATAGTAACAGAAAAACTCATAAACTTGATTTGTTAAGGATTTTGCATATACTTTTTTATGTAAAGATGCAGAGACCTGCAGAGTTTTTGTAATAAGCTCTTTGTTTTCAAAAGTAAACTCTTCTACAAACCTGAGTTTACCTGAGTATCCATATCTTTACGATATTTTTCTGCTATCAAATTTCATTAATCTTTTTCGAAACTCACTGATAACTTTTTGACAATTATTCTATGCGAGAATTAGATATGTCAATATTCCATGGCATTCTGCAAAGGACATTATCCTTTCTAGGTGTTCTGATGCTTGAGAAATGTAAGAAACATCCCAGAGCAAAGTTTTTCAAAATTTGTTTGTCATCAGTGTATTGTATTGCATATAAACACATCTTCCAAAAATTGGAAGAATTTTGATAAATTTATAATGTTTAAGTAGGCACCTGTAATATTGAAAAGTTGTCCATCCATATGGTTCAGTTTAAGAACAGTCTCACAATCAAAGAAACCCAATCTGACAGCCAAAAAAGTCATTTAAAAATAAATCAAAAAGTCATTTAAAAATATTTACTTGTCTTTTGAGAACACAGGAGAATACATAGCCTTTAAAACTACTTTTTTTATCCCTCATCTACCTTGGGCATACGCAGCAGCAACTCCCACACTTCTTTTCTCAACACTCCCCAAACTCTTCTCACTGCCCTGAGTCAAGTTTCGCTATTCTCTTCTCCCTCCATCTTTCTTACCAATTTTGCAGCACAAAAGTTCAATATGGTGGACCACATGGTAAGCTGGGACCTTCCTTAGATGGGAAGAGGAGAAGAAATGGGGCAGGTAGGACCAGAATCCTCTTCACGGTAAGACCTGGAAACACCTGGAGAAGTGTCAGTAGTTATTATTACTTGGTATTAATAGTAGTGGCCACCCAACATGTGGTGGATAGTAATGTGTAAAGACACAGCTTACACTGGTTTACAGGCAATATGCAATCCACATTAAGTAAAGGCCTACAACAATAACATAAGTAAGTATTAGGATGGTAATGTTGGTGATGAAAGATGTAATAAAATTTTACACCCTCCTCTCTAAGTACTTCTTTATTCAAACCATGATAAAACTACAATATATATATATATTTTTTTTTAAAGGTACTCAAATGTCAATTTTATTGCTTATGCACACATTTATTTGCTACTACGAAGTAAAAATAGAGCACATCAAAATTTCCTTTCATTGCAATTTTTGAAAACCAGAAAATCTAATCAATTAATCTCTAGCCAAAACTACCCAATGTTTCCTTCAGATTCTTCTCCCACAACTCATGCTGCAAATACAATATACTTTTTGCCTATCAGTTGAAACACTAGTATTTATCTTTCTAAAGATATTATCTTTCTACTTAATTATTAATAATAATAAATATTATTAAAGATATTATTATCTTTCTACCTAATTTAATAACAGCCTGTTTGTATTAAGTGCCTGCAATGCACTGGGCACTCTGCTAAAAACTTAACATGTATTACCTTGTTTAACTACTACTACAACTGTGAAAGACAGGGGTTATTATTACTATCCTCATTTTTGAGGTGAGGAAACTGAGGCTTCAGAAAAATTCCTTAAGAACAATGAGGACATTTTTCTTTCTTTGTGTCTCCATCATCTTTCAACGTGCTCCCCAAAACACGGAAATTGATAAAGATTTGTCGAATGGATGAAAGGAACAATTAAACATTACCAGTTGTTATTTGAGCCCCGGACCTTACATCCAAAATAGGTTTTCAAAATCAAGTATGAAAGCAGACACAACCATACTTTAGGAACAAACCAATTTCCCTAGACCGTTTTAGGAGGGAAATGGATAATGAAAAGGTAAAACGACACAAGCATCTTGGGAGAAAACTGTAAGACGTTCTGATATTAAGATTGCCAAGGGTATCACAGCAAGGTGGATGGCTAGGATCACAGAAGAAATCATCCTGCCTTAGGAGTCATCAGCAGAATAAGTCAAGTCAGAGGTGCCTGCTTTCTCCATGCTGTTTCTGTTTTGAGGACCAGTACTTGCTGGCCTGGGCTATTTGAGCTGCTGGAATGGAAATGGAAACACAGGATGCCATCAGTACACACAGCTGCTGCTGCTCTCACCCAGCGTCTTAAGAGAAGGGCAGGTTCAGAGGTCTGGGCAAGCCACGCAGCAACCCAGCGCTTTACCCTGAGGTTAGACAGCTTCTCCTCCTCATTACCCCATAGGTGGACGTGCAATGGCTCCATGGTTCTCAGGATAGTCCAACTCTACTGTTTTACTTTTCGTAAACTGGCCATTATACCCAAGTTGACAAGCTTTACAGGCTCCTATTAAAAATGCAGACAAGCAAATTTATCCACTGCTGGATTCCTTTAAAGAAACAGATCCTCTTTTCTTGGAAAGCCACTAAAAAAGTGGTTCTCAAAGTGTGTCTGAACCAACAGCATCGGCATAGCCTGGGATCTTGTTACAAATGCAAATCCTTGGGCCCTACCCCAGACCTCCTGAACCTGAAAGCAGCAATTTGTGCTTTAAGAAGCCTTCCAGGTGATTCTGATGCATGCTTAAATTTGAGAGCCACTTTGCTAAGAGGTTAAGATCAGGAGAGTTGAATTGGATACAGAAAGCAATATTTGGATACAGAAAGCAATATTGGAAGGCCATGGTAACATTGAGAGTGTCATCCACAGCTGGTCTTTTCAGTTTATTTGTTTGAATATGTATTTTGGATGGCCATAGACCAGTTGGATAATTCTCAAAATTGCAATTTACTACTGAGGTTGAAGATTTAAATGAGAGAGAGTAAGGTCAAAAATTCCAGTGACCATTTGAACAGATTAGTAGGGACTGATTTAATGTAGTAGGGACTGATTTAATGTTGAATGTCTTGTTTGAAAAAGATTTGTCACTATTTACATATCTTATAGAGCTATTGGAGAGACAGAAAATGAGATAATTTGTTAATGCAGGGCTGTTGAGAGTTTTGGCAAGAGAGAAAGAGAAGGCCTGATACAGATCATGAGAACAGGGACTGGAAGTCTCCATTCATTCCCATGACTATTATTTATTAAACACAGAATATATACCAAATTGCCAGATGCTGGGGATAAAATGTTGAAAAAAAAAATAACAAAAATCCAGACATGGCCCTTGCTTTCATGAAGTTTAAATTTAATAGGGGAGGCAGATATTTATAAAGTAATTACATAAATGAATGTCTAATTACTAAACCTAAGAAAAGTATTCTTCAGCAAAAGAATATAGTTCCACGACAGCACATAACAAAGGAACCTATTCTAGATTAGTGGGAGGAGGGGGGGAAGAGGAAAAGAAGGAAGTCCAGGAAGACTGCTCTAAGAAGGTTCTGCTGGGACTGAAATCTGAAGGATGAGTAATGGTAAGGTAGACTGAGCTGGAGGATCAGGGGTTGGGCAGGAAAATCCTATAGACAGAGGAAAGATACACGAAAGCCCTGTGCAGGAAGGCAGCCAGGTGCATTTGAACGACTAAAAGCAGGCCAACGTTGCTGCATGGAAGAACACACAGGCGAGAGTCAGGTAAGACGCAACTTGGGAAGGAGAGCAGAGACCACACTATGTA
The DNA here is from genome assembly GCF_040939455.1 of Microcebus murinus. Classification (NCBI taxonomy): domain Eukaryota; kingdom Metazoa; phylum Chordata; class Mammalia; order Primates; family Cheirogaleidae; genus Microcebus; species Microcebus murinus. The sequence continues at coordinate 29,431,864 of NC_134115.1, forward strand.
GGGCTTTACAAATCTTGTATGTGTCCATTAGAGATTGAGTTCTACTCCAAGTGCCAGAAATCCAACTGTACTGAGGTTAAATGTATAAAGATTTTGTTCTTTCACAAATAAGAAGCCCAGAAGTAGAAAGTCAAGTTGCATATGGTGGTTCTCCCAAGTCATCAAGATCCTTCCATCTTTTTGCCTTACCATCTCTAGTTCCAGCCTCCACCCTCAAGGTCTCAAGATGGAGGCTGGAGATCCAACCATCACATCTATATTCCAGGCATGAAGAACCAAAAGGGCAAGGATAAAAGGCCTTTCCTAGTTGCTCCATTTAATAAACTTCTGCTTATATCTCATAGATTATCCCTCTCTGTAAGGGAGGTTATAAAATGTCTTTTCTTTGTGTGTGTGTGAGAGAGAGATTCCCATCCCAATAATGAAAGATATTGTGAGGAAGAAGGAGAATATGGATATTTTGAAAAGGCAGTCTTCGCCACACCATATTCAGGATTTTGTTCATTTTCCTGTGATCGATAGGAAGCCACTGGCCAGTTTATGGAAGGACAGGACATGCAGATGGTTGGGCAGCCCAGAAGAATAGAGAAAAGATGTGAGGGCAGCATAGATTAGGGTGATGACTATGGAAATACTAGAAGTAAGATTGTTTTGAGAGACATTTAAAAAGTAAAAGAAATATGCATGCCTTGGTGATGAATTAGGGATGGTGAATGAGGGAGAGGAAGGCATCAGGGATGATACCTGTTGGCTGGATGACACGGATGCCATTCACTGAGACAGAGAATAAAGGAAGGGAGTGGGTTGCTGGGGAGGATCGTGAAGTTGGTCGTGGACAAGTTGAAGAGCAATGCCTTCCAAATGGAGATGTAGTAAACAAATATTTGGGCACCTGGTGCTGGAACACAGAGCAGCAGGCTGTGCTGGAGATGTAAATTGGTATCACATGACTGAAATCCCAATTGACAATGATTGCCTGGAGAGAGTCCACAGAGTAAGAAGAGGGTCTAGGACTGAGACTTGGGGAACTTCAATATTTAATGAAAGGAGGAAGAAAAAGCCAGAAATGGAGACAAAAGAAGAAAAGCCAGAGAGGTGACAGGAAAACCAAGATACAATATCCCAGAGCCAAGGGAGTTCAAGCAAGAGGGACCAAGTCCAATGTTGATGAGGGGCCAGTGAGATGAAGACTGAAAAAGTCTTTTGGGTTTAACAACACGGAGACCCTGGAGATCTCAGTGAGGAGTCTTGGTAGTATCTGTGGACTAGGAACCAGATTGTAACGGGCTAAGGAGTGAGTCAGGTATAAAAAATGGCAGCATGAGTACATAATTTGTTAAGAGACTGGCTCTGAAAGAAAAGAGAGAAATGGAGAAGTAGCAAAAGAGGAAAGATGAGTCCCCGTATTATTATTATTATTATTTTTCATATGGAAAGGCCTAGAGTGGCTTAGGGCTTAGTTACTGATAGGATGGACCGAGTTGAGAGGAGAGAAGGGGTAACTGGTACACGAAACGTTTCTCAGAAGGTGGGAGAATGTGGGACCCTAAGCAGACAGCCTGGAACAACCCTAGCGAGACTGAAGTAAGAACTGGAGGATAGATAAGAATTTGGGGCCGGAAGGTAGGATATTGCGGTTCAGGATGATAATTTCTTATCTTACCCTCTCCAAAATATATTATCTTGGGGACACGGAAGCCACACAAGTGCTATAATTTTTAGGAAGTATGCAGATCACGTTCAAGTTGTCATGAAATGTCAAGCACTTCCATTTCATCTTCCCTCTCTCAGGCGTCTAGTTCAATGAGCCCTCAATAAAATACTGTAGTAAAAGTTAGGATTCAGGGAGCCTTGATGAAACCATGTGATCCTCACAGCATTCCTGTGGGGTGGATACTGTTGTAGTCTCAACTCTAGAGATGTGGAAATTGAGGTTTTGAGGGTCTAAGAAACTGGCCTGAGGTCACTGACTATTCTGTGGTAACAAAAGGATTCAAAGCTTTCTCTGAGGGGTAAGTTATGGGAACCTATTGTACAGCATAGTGACTATAATTAACAGTAATGTATTATATATTTCAAAATCGCTAAAAGAGCAGATTTTAAAAGCTCTCACCACAAAGAAGTAAGAATGTGAGGTAATGGATATGTTAATTAGCCTGATGTGATCATCCCACAATGTATATATGTATTGAAACATCACAGTGTACCCCATACATATGTGCATAAAATTATTACTTGTCAATTAAAAATAAAATTTAAAAATTCAAAGGAAGCTTGATCTGCCAGCTGCAAGATTCTTTTATTTTATCTTTTTTCCTTTGAGACAGAGTCTCACTCTGTGCCTGGGCTAGAGTGCCGTGGCGTCAGCCTAGCTCACAGCAACCTCAAACTCCTGGATTCAAGCGATCCTCCTGACTCAGCCTTCTGGGTAGCTGGGACTACAGGCATGCGCCACCATGCCGGGCTAATTTTTTCTATATATATTTTTAGTTGGCCAATTAAATTCTTTCTATTTTTTGGTAAAGACGAGGTTCGCTCTTGCTCAGGCTGGTTTCAAACTCCTGACCTTGAGTGATCTACCCGCCTCGGCCTCCCAGAGTGCTAGGATTATAGGTGTGAGCCATGGCGCCCGGCCGGCTGCAAGATTCTTTACGGCTATGCTGGGCTACGTGCCTCATCAGAAAAGATGCTGGTAGACCAATCGATTCAGAGTAACCCATCTGAGAAGGGAGGCAGGTGTCCTGCCATGTGAGATTAAAACCTGTGTTTGTGGCTTGAAGGTTATTACCCCATCATCCCTTAGTCAAAGGTTTCCTCTTCTCGAAGTATCACAGAGTGAATGAAAATAATTATGAAATAGAAAGGGAGATAAGCAAGAGAAATGAAACAAGAAATGCCACCCAAAAAGGGAACAAGGTTAATCTACACGCACACAGAAGGACAAGTACCTATGTGACCTTAAAATGCTCAGGCAAATACGTGGCAGGTGGGACTTCCAAGCTGCTGCTCTGGGATTTCCAACCTTTCGCTGTGCAGCCCGAGGCGAGTCTCTGGTGGAACAGAAAGGCAATGTCTGCTTCAACTTCACACAGAACCCTCCACTCTCTTCTGTCCTGTGACCTTTTTCAGAGGGTTGCTTGCTTCAAGGAAACGCCATACACATCAAGAGGTTATCTGGAACTACTTTACATTGGAACTGGGCAGCTTTCTTGGGACACAATGATTGTCCCAAAGTTTTTCAGAGGGGCGGATCTTTGGTCATTTTTAACTGACCTTAGTGGGACTTGACCTGTGGCTAGAGGTTACCAGGATGTGTACTTGAGTTTACTTCCCCTTCTTTAAGCTCCAGTGACTCGACTAGCTAAATGGAGGATGGAATGATTGACACCTGTCTGCTGGGGCTCTCCCTGGGAACTTCAGGAGCATTATTTTTCTAGAGAGAAAGGCAGCCCTTACAGTGGGGATTTTCCATCAACGCTTCTGGAAACCTAAGAATGCTTTTTAGCCTCCCATCTTCTTTCCTTCCACTCTACCCTAAAAGAAAAACTTTCCCTGAGCCTATTAATATAAACCCTGAAAATGTTTAAAGAGATAACACAAATAGACACACGTTTGTTAGAGTTCCTTCTTTCGCTGCAGCTTCTTTGTTGGAAGAAATTCATGGCCTTTGCAGCTTGAGTCAGGAAAGTTTAGAAGACTGTGTTATTCAAAGTGTGCTTCGGCTCAGAGGATGCTTGGGGATTGACTTTGAGCTTCCACAAGGCTAGAAATGTAAGGCAATAAAGAGCAAACGATAGTGAGTGCCTCACAAAAGGTGTGCTTTCTCCAATGCTCTCAGAGGGGCTACAGAATTAAAAATCCTTTGCATGTTATTTATTCATAATCTTATGAAGCATATTATCTCTGCCCTAATTTATGTTTTTCGATTTTGATTATTGGGGAAAAACCTGGATTCAGTGAGGGTGATGCTTCTGGCTTCTTGCCTTATAACTTTTTAGCAACGTTTGGTTCATTGATTTTACTGATCTGTTCCAAGGCCTTAAAATCTCTTTCTAGGATATAGAACTTTAACTGACAAGAAGTGTATTTGGGGATGAACCAGGAACTATACAGCAATTATAAATTGTACACGTATATTAACAATGGCCTATGTATATTTTTCAGCCATTAGGCTAAGCTCCATACAGGAATTACCTTAAGTTAAAAATTGCAGGCCGGGCGCTGTGGCTCACGCCTGTAATCCTAGCTCTTGGGAGGCCGAGGCGGGCGGATTGCTCAAGGTCAGGAGTTCAAAACCAGCCTGAGCAAAAGCGAGACCCCGTCTCTACTATAAACAGAAAGAAATTAATTGGCCAACTGATATATATATATAAAAAATTAGCCGGGCATAGTGGCACATGCCTGTAGTCCCAGCTACTCGGGAGGCTGAGGCAGAAGGATCACTCGAGCCCAGGAGTTTGAGGTTGCTGTGAGCTAGGCTGACGCCACGGCACTCACTCTAGCCTGGACAACAAAGTGAGACTCTGTCTCAAAAAAAAAAAAAAAAAAAAAATTGCAATGTCCCTCTAAGGTTGGTACTCTTATGAGTACCAACTTGCTTTATTGATTGCCTTAATGAGTGCCTTATTTTCTACTGAGGAAACTGAGGTTTAGAATAGTAAAAAAAAAAAAAAAAAAAAAAAAAATGTCCTAAACCAGATGCTGTTCTTCACTGCTATGCTACCTTGCTCCTAAGAAATATCACTTCTTAGACATGGATTGCCAAGCAGGGGAGGAAGATGGCAAAGCTCACAGGAAGGAAGCATGGCAGGCTACCTTCACTGGAAAAGGAGATCCTTGAATCCAAAGCTGGAGAAAATTCTCGATCCCATTCTTCATGCCCTGCCCCAGGTTTTCAAACATGATTATGATCTATACTAGAACGGAAATTAACCAGTTTAAGTCTCTGGAATCAAGGACATTCTACGGCTTCCTTTCTCCCATCATCCATGAAGTCATCCCCAAGCACTCAACCCTCGGGGACAACCACTTCCCCAATTTTCTGCAGCACTTCCAAGGAATGAAACTCATTAAAGAAAATTTTTACAGTGTTTTATAGCGCAATTATACTATTACTTCATTCGATCTCCACTGAACCTTGGGAAGTAGGCCAGGTCATACACTAAACTTTATTTTTATTATTTCTTTTCTGCATACTAGGAAATTGAATGCCAAAGAGGTGAGTTAATTGGCAAAGGCACTGAGCTAGTTTGGGATAGGGCTGGGACCATTACTTGGGACTTTCAGCCTTAAGAACCGTTTTGTTTGATTGTTGTATGACACCATGTCATTCCCTTCAGCATCAAGAGGTGTTTGTCCAGAGCCCTCTGGGTACAGGCCTTTGAGCAAAGCACTCTGGGTAGGAGAGAAGATGTGGTCTCCACCCTCAGGAGGATTACTATTTTCTTTGGGAGAGGGCCCTTATTCTAACCCAATTAGTAACCACACAAATGGTTCATTGTTTTGTTTTGTTTTGTTTTGTTTTGGACTATATTGCAAGCTCAGTCCATTTTATACTTCTTTTTGTGCCGCTGGGGATTTTGTAGATTTCCCTGCATCCAGCTCTACCTGTGTCAATGACGCCTGTATTAATGACTAACAGTGATAGCTTGGTAGAAAGAACTGGAATGTTGGAACCGGGCCAATCTATGTTCAAGTCTTGCCTCTGCACTTTCTGGTTGTGTGACTCTAGGCAGGCACCTGACCTCTCAGTGCCTCGGGCACCTCAACTGTAAAAGGAAATCATAGTGCCTACCTCACAGAGTGACGCAAGAACGCTGACATGATACAACTATGGGCTTGGGTACAGTGCCTGGCACAGAGCGTGTATGCAGGAAGTGCTCACTGTCTAGTTATTGTTATTAGGATGTCTACCTTATCACCTTCCTAATAGAGTTTCATCTCGTCATCGTTGAGCCTGCAAAGCTTCCTCAATGTATTTCAACACATCCTTCTGTTGCATCTGTAACTGCAGGTGTTTCTCTTTTATGTTCATTCAGGCGAGGAGGATGATCACATTCAAAGGCATAGTTCAACCAAGTGCAACTGAGCACTGTAACTTCCCCAGCTGTGGGGATGCATATTAATAGGATCAAACTGGTACCCTCTTGGCAGGTGTCAACCCCACCCTTAACCAAGTTCACCAAAAACACAAGTTGAATTTGGAACAGTTATTTTTTTTTGTTTTGTTTTGTTTTTTTTGAGACAGAGTCTTACTCAGTCACCCTGAGTAGAGTATAGGATCATCATTATAGCTCACTGCAACCTCAAACTCCTGGGCTCAAGTGATTGATCCTCCTGCCTCAGCCTCTCCAGTAGTTGCAACTACAGGCACTCACCACCACGCCCAGATAATTTTTCTATTTTTGGTAGAGACAGGGTCTTGCTCTTGCTCAGGCTGGTCCTGAACTCCTAAACTCAAGCAATCCTCCTGCATCAGCCACCCAGAGTGCTAGGATTACAGGCATGAGCCACCACACCCGGCCAAATTTGGAACAGGAGACTTTGTGAAGCAGATCCCCCTGGTTGCTATCTGTGATGCCATTCCTCTAAATGCAATGGCCAGGGGAACTGCATTTTAGAGTTATGGGTACTTCGAACAGGACCAGCAACTTCTGGAAAACAAGTCAATACCTGTTCAAAGGACTCCTTGGGCTTTAGTAGAGCACGTTAATGTGGACCAAAGCCATTTTCCAAAGAGCTAATCCCCCCACCCCTTGCCAAACTTGAACATAACTGCTCATTGAGCCAGTCTACCGTCTCACAAGATGCCTCTGAGGCTAAAGAATTTCAGCTCAATAATATCCAATCTGCATGCTAGTTTCCCTCAAAGCAACCCTGGAAAAAGGAGATGTTGCCTGGGTTGAAATGGGGCCTCTGCGGGAAAGAATAACACGGTTCCACTGCAGGTCAGCATACTCAGCCCTACACTCTCCTCGTAGTGGCACACACAGCAAGACTCGTCCAGGTTCACGTGTAGAACTCTACCAATTTATGTGTCTCTAATTTACTGTGATTCAGGTAGGAGAGGGCAATCGACAACCTTGACTTTCAGAGTCACCTCCCACCTGGAACTTCCCAGGCCCAGAAGCAAGTGCCTTTCCTTTTCTTCAGCCCTTAGACCCTCTCCCCTGCCCCACTGCATGGAACCTGGCATGGGCGGAAGTATCTGTTTCTACTGTGAAATATGTGTTTAGCATAAAATGCCTCATAAGAATGAGCCCAATGTCAAAAATAGCTTGATAGCAGCTCAGCTGTCCCTGGTATGTGTCTGAGTGAGCCTCTTAAGTTTAAGATATTTGTTGTTCCACCCTGGCATTTGAACAATTGCTTTTCCCATTTCTGAACCTACCTGTAGCTAACTTTGTGCTCTTATTATATGACAGGCTCTGCACTGAGATTTACTTGCATTATCTTGTTTAAATCTAACAAAGACCCCATGAAGTAGGCACCACTGTTAGACGATTATACTGTCAAGAAAAGCGAGGGATCATCTTTAAATTAGAAGTTAGGAAAAAAGAAAAGGAAAGAAAATAAAGGGAGATTAGCTTTAATGCCCATGATGCTAACTTCTGCCACAGTGCCTCCCAGGTATAAATGCTGTGAGCTTTGTTTTCCTTAGAGAGGAAAGCACCTTGATGGTGGGGACCAGCCTCAAAATTCTATGCCAAGTTCTCAGTTGGGTCCTCACAACCAGGTGGGTGTTTCACAAATGCTACAATCAGTCCAATTCTCAGTAAGAATTTTTACAAAGTACGTATCTATTTAGAATCTCCTAGGTTTGCAACTTAGAATCAATCCCTGTGGAGTAGAGAAAGGAAGTACATAATCTATTTGGGGAGATATGGGTCCATATGAAACAGAGAAATCAATGAAATGTTTAGCCAAAAATAAATGTTTCAGCATCCAGAGAACAGGGAGATCAGAAGCACGGGGAGATGGTGAGGTTTGAGCTGGCCGTTGAAGAATGAGGCCAATGTCAAGAGGTAGAAGAGAATGGAAGAGAAGGAAGAGAATGAGGGTCAAGGTGGGACAATGTGGGAAAAGGCAGTCTTGTGGGGAGAAAAATGGGGAGTCGCCCTGCAACAATACACACATTGTAATTTCTTTCACAATCAAGCCTGGGAATTCTAGAAGGCTTACAAACTCTCTTCCCTTGATAAATAACCAAATACTTAATACTTCATAGCCCACCTGACAGATTTTCCTCCCGGGCCAGAACTGGGAGGAAAAGGACCCATATAGGGTAAGTTCTGGAGACAGAGAGGCTGGTCTGTCTGCTTCCAGTTCTTGTGTTCTCCCTTGTCCATTCTTTTCTATTTCAAATTATTTCCCCTGAATTTAGTTTTTGCAAATGGAATGTACAGAAGCTTTATGAGCAAAATAAAACAGCCAGAGTTGGCAGCCTACCTCTACCACCTGCTAGCCGTGTGTGGTCTTTGAGGAGGACGGTGACAAACCCCTGTTCAGCACGTCTCGTTTGCTAGGTGATGCGCCAGGCATTTTGTGTGCGTTGGCTCATTGCATCTTCACAAGCAAGGTAGCTCATTAGCTATTACCACCTCCCTTTTATGGGTGACAACACGAAGGCTTAATGAGATTAGGTAACTTGCCTAAAACCTCCCTGCTGGTCAGTAGCACAGCTGGGACTCATGCCCATGTCTTCATGAACTCCAAGTCTGCTCTTAGCCCACTCATTGCTACTTCCCAAGTCATTGAGCTTCTTGGAATCCCAGTTCCTTCATTTGTAAAATATTCATAAATATTTAATAAATATTAAATAATAAATATAATGAAATATTCAGAATATTCATACTCTCTTCTATGGTGGTGAGTAGCAAGAAGTAATGTGACAATGTAAAGAAAGCATCTAGCCCATGCTTAGTCATGGTGGGTATTCAGAAGGGGCATCATTACTAGTTTTCACCATTCCAAACAGTAAATATTTACATTGCCTTTGTCTTGTATTTTGGCTTTACACTTCTTTAAGGATTGTGTGAGCACTCAGGAAGTACCCAGGACTCTTACATATTTTTGTGTCTTTCTCAACCTCTGTGATTAAAAGCAAAAAATGACACTCAATTACTCTTTAGTTTCTCTCTCCTCTTTTTCTCTTTCTCTCTTGCATATCTTTGCAGATCTCATTAAAGATGAAACTAGGAAAGTACTTCACTCAGAGGTGAGTCTATAGGTAATGAAAAGTGGAACAAGGCTCTGTTGTCCTCAGATAAAGGTGCGTGCCCTGGGTGCTCTTAGGTAAGGCATTAAATACTGTTCTACCAAGTACTCACACAGTGGGCAGGTGCTTGAGCAGGTGTGGCCGCCTTGGGGCAGATGCTGCACGTGGTACACAAGAGGTTAGTGGATATAATTACACCTTCATAAAAAACGAATGCTGGACTCTCTCCCCTGCCGCGTCTTAGCTACAGGGGCTAAAATAAATATTTTAATTAGTTTCAGCTTCCAAAAGAGTCTTAGCAGGCCAGATTTCCAAATCTGCCTCCCACAGGGAAAACACTTTCAAATTCTACCAGTTGGCAACAAATCCCTTCCAAACAAAACCTAAAAACCAAAAATCACTTCCCTAACTAAACAAGTAACTGTGCTTCTTAGATAGACAGCTTCATTATGCACCAGCAGCTTGGAGTGATACCATCTTTCTTGAGCAAAAGTGGAACAAGTAAGAGGGGAACCTGAGCTATCTGAGAGTTCAGCTCAGAATGATGGAAGATGGATCGGAGAGGCTAGGTGGAGAAAAAGGGAAGAATCAAGGTTGACGCCTAATTTTTTTTCCCCCTTAGCAACATGTTAGATTTTTGGGGCCTATTATGCTTCTAGGAATGAACACTTTACATTGTAATTTCACTTTTTCAAAGACCTTTCATCTCTTTACCCTTGTTGACAGAAATGATCACATTGAGTTTTACCTAGGTTAGTTTTAGAAGAGAATAAGTTCAGGGATTTCTGGGATAAAGGGAGGATTTATATTTTATTTCTTTGCCTCAGGTAGCATTCAATATATAAATACTTCTCTTTCTTAAATCCCAATGAAGTTTAACTAAACTTTCAAAACAGATTGGGAGATGTTCTTTTCATTATAAAAGGCATCCCCACAAACTTCCTTAAAGCCGTGGACTTTTCTTGGCATTCCTTAATTTACTCAACAGATATCTTTTGAGCACCTGCAATGTCCCAGACACTGAGCTGAGTGTGCGTGCTGCTGCGGTGATCAGTCTTTGGCAGAGACGGGAAACCTGCAAACATGGTTCCGAGTTGTAACAGATGGAAGGAGCGAGAATAACGGTGTGGGAAGGAAAGCCACTTTGGTTTTGGGTGGTCAATGGAAGCTTCTATGAGGAAAGAACATTTTAGCAAGACTTGACAGATACCCAGGAGCCAGGTGGGTAAAGAATGAGGCAAGGAGCAGAGAGGAGAGGGGAGGAAACACATTTCTGGAACAAGGAACAGCATTTGCAAAGACCTTGAGATGGGAAAAAGTTTGGCAAGTTTGAGAAACAAACGGCATGGCTGGAGTGCAGGGAATGTGGGAGAGAGAGGTGGAAGACAGGCAGGAGTGGGGCTACATTTACGTAATCTTGATTTACCAATAGACAAGTCACTTCACAGAGAATGAACTGAGTAACGTCTATCTTGTTAGGGAGCCATGGCTTATGTAAAACCTATCAGAAACGAAATGGTAATGTTCTCCCTGAAATTATAAACTCAGTCAGTGGAAAACTGATTTGGTTTCCATACATTCATTTTACCACACGATTGGGTAGAATATGGCGCACTTGTTTCTATATGAGTTAAGAACTCATTGGCTGAGTTGCTAGCAATTTCTTTTTCACAGTTCTGGGGAATAATATCTGGGCTACAGGTTCCAAACTTGGGGGGTCCACAAACTGACTCTGGTCCACAGGCACGCTTCTTTGGCCTGGACAGTGTTTTCCCAAAATCTAAAAAAGTTGCAGGAGCAGGAACTGCGAAGATTTCACCAAATGCGTTTCCTTTTATAATGGGTGCACAGCTGCGCCACAGTCCCAGCTTCCCCAGCAGGTCGGAGGCACTGCAGGGCACAGCTCTGCCAGTGGAATGGGGGCAGAGGTGCTGGTCACTGTCTCTAGGCCTTGCCGATAAAAATCCTCCTCCCATCCTCCATGTTCCCCTTCTTCATCTACAACTGAGTACAGAGAAGGAAAACGTCTTAGAGCCACACAATAAAGGGATCGTGGCTCCCTGAGTGAGGGGACAAAGTCTCCACAATGATGGGACAAAGTCTCCACAATGATGCTCATTGCACTGTGACGTGAGTGAGCTTGAAACGCCATTGTGTTCACCACGGAGACTTTGAGTGTGTTTGCCACAACAGTGTCTTGGTTTGGGTTCCTCCAGAACCAGGTTCTGAGACATGGATTGGTGTCCAAGTTCCGAGACATGGATTGGAGCTATCACTAGGAAATACCACTAGGCAGGCGAGTGAGGATGGGAGGGAAGCCAATGGATGGCACCATTTTCTACCCACTTCTGCTGTGGGCGGCGGGAGCCAGGTCATGCAAGGCGCTTGGGAGGCGATACAGAGAGTACCTCAGAGCCGCCCTGCCTGAGCGGAGAGATCAGGGTGTGTATTTACTACGTCTGTGTCTCTCACTGGGTGAGAGCTTCTTTTGAGGGCATTAACTCTTCAGCAATCCCGGCCTGCCCTGCGTGCGGCCAAGTGTGTGTGCAGCATCTTCCGGCAAAGTCGAAGGCAGTCACAGTAGGCAGCTTCACTGCAGAAGTGAATGCAGTGGATATGAGGCCCCCACAGTGTCTGCTAATAACATTTAGTCAACACTGACCAATACTGTTGCCAAGATTTAAAATTAGGTGACTTAACACTGCGGTCCCCAAATCCTGGGCCTGTCCATGGCCTGTTAGGAACCAGGCCACACAGCAGGAGGTGAGCGGTGGGCGATGGAAAAGCTCCATCTGTGTTTACAGCCTCTCCCCATGGCTCACATCGCTGCCTGAGCCCCGCCTGCCCCTGCCCCCACCCACTCTGTGGAAAAATTGCCTTCCGTGAAAGCGGTTCCTGGTGTCAAAAAGGTTGGGGACTGCTGATTAACATAGCAATCTGAGTTTCTGACTTTTTTTTAAAAAAAGTAAGAAGATAGTCAACATGGGGATAGTCTGCATTTCTGTGTGGCAATAACTGAAGCTGACTGGTGACTGCCACTTTAGATGACACTTGAGATGGGGGTAGGGTCTCTAATTCTCCAAAGTCACCACCATATTCCCTTGCTTGCATTACCTCGTGGCCCTTGCCATAGGCATTTGAATCTATAACTTCAGGCCTTCCACTAGGACAAACCTCTTTTTTTTTCCCTTTCCTCCTTTCTTTCTCAATCCAATTCATCTTCTTCCCTCCCTACCTCATTTCAAAAGCTGATCAAAATGTATTTTTTTTATGAGACTTTTCCCGACCACCTTTATCAGACTTCTGTGGTTATCTAGAGTAGTGCTGTCCAATCCCATAACCACTGGCCACATGTGGCTATTTAAATTTCAGTTAAAGTTAACTAATTAAGATTAATTAAAATTTAAAAATCAGTTCCTCCATCCCACTAGCCACATTTCAAATACTCCATAGCCACATGTGGGCAGGCAGCCACATATATTGGACAATATATTGGATATACCATATATTGGATGGTGTAGCTATAATACATTTGCATAATGACAGAAAGTTCTGTTGGACAGTGCTGATCTACAAAATGTACTAAAATTCTTAGTTCTGGTTTACTTATAGGTACTTTTGTGTTTTTCTTGAGTATTTCCCCCCTTCAGGTGAAATCCTTTTTTAAAAATGAGAACCAATGTGTGTTCTAAATGTCTCGCATTCTTGCTCACCTTCAAGTACCCAAGCAATTGCCTGCAGTACAACTGCTAACGTTTCTCCACTTTGTGAATGAGGTTCTGTACCAGAGTGCCCTGTGGGCTAATGCAGGGAGGCATTGCGTGCTCTCCTGCCCCCTGCAGGCTTGTGTGGAAGCTTGGGGAATTGCTTAGGGTGAAAGGAGACAGGGATTTCAACATCATACCCTCAGAGGAGGACAGGAAGGAAATTCATTAAGACCACTTGTTGTTTCCCACTTTAAAAAAAGATTTAACCCATACTTTCATGATTTAATTTTTTTTGATGTCTATATTTTATTTAATATTCCATAGACGTTGAGACATTATAACATCAAGGTAAAGCATTTTGATTTGTGAGTTTGACAGAGTTTACCAGCTCTGTGCAAGGTAAATGGGACCTTCCTCCATTGCCTTCTCTAAGCCTCAATTTTTTCCAAGAGGAATACTAACAATACCAACCCCATGGAATTTTTGTGAGGATTAAATGCAATAAATGCCATAGACATTATTATTATCAGCAAAAAATTAAATCCAAAGGAAAACCAATCAAGATAAGAATAGACTTCCAGTTGTGCAGCTTGTTGGAAAGGACCAAAGTAGATAATGTATTCAGAAAATTCCTCCCAAAAGAAACATGGGCAGATTTTTTGCAGGGAATCCTTTGAAAAAATAGTCATTTTTCTTGGAAAATATTAATGTATTTGCATTAGCATAAAGACTAGGGCTATTGGGCAAGCATTGCATTCTCCCCTTTCCCTACTATCCCAAACAAATAATGTCTCCAGTTAAAGCTACCATTTGTTGGGGGGTGGGGAGGATGATAGAAATAGAATGACCAGGAAAAAAGAGACCAGACACTCAGTTTTAGGTCAGAAAGTAAAATCTTTATGGGGAATATCTATCTCTTTTTCTGTCCTCTCCATCCACAGGTTTATACATTTGAAAAGAATGGAAGAACATTCAGAATGAAATTATTGTCTTCTTTCTCCAAAGAGAAAGAAATACCTGGAAAGGTTAATATTCTCAAGCCCCTTTAAAGCATGACTATGTCCTTCTCCCGATCATCAAGCTGTGAAAAGGTGTTGTACTGTCCAACAATCTTCTTGAGAAACAGGCTAAAGGCACTTCCTGTTTTACAGAACAGATTATGCTAGGCCTACCTAAGAATGGCATTTTGGCCAATGACCATGATGTCATGACGAAAACTGATTTGGGCAGAGGCTCAAAAGTGGCATTTCGAAGATTGTCCCTTCTTTACTGTGCCCAGTTTGTTGTTAGGAAAAGATGCTCAAAATCTGTTGCAAAGTGAAATAAAGTAGATTACAAAAGAGGATGAGTGCTGTGATCACATTCTGTTAAAGGAATGAGAGACTAGTTAGAAAGTGTCAATTAAAGTTCTTTGTTTGCAGCCACAAACATTCACAAGGAAAGGAATTTATTGGAAGGCTGTGGAACTTCGTAGAAGCGTGAGTTAGTTATTGCTGCATAACAAAGCACTCCAAAGTTTGTGGCTTAAAAAAAATCATTTTATTTAGCTCCATGATGTAAGCTGGTCTTCCTCATGTGTCTGAGGGCAGCTGTGTGTCCACCAGGTGGTTCTGCTTCTGATTTTTGGCTGAGGTCCCTGGGCTCTCCTCCAAATGGTTTGTCATCCTCCAGAAGCCTGAGCTAGTCTTGTTCTTGTAGCAGAGTCAAAGCTCCAAGAGAGAGAACGGAAGCACACAGCTCTCTGGAAGCTGAGACTCTGGGCCAACACACTGTCACTTCTCCTGCATTCTGTTGGTCAAAGCGAGGCACAAGGCATCCCAGGGAACCAGATTCAGGTCCTAATGGGACTCCGCCTCTTGCGCAGGGTGTGGATGTGGAGGCCACGAACTGGGACCATCCATGCAATCACTCTGTCATGTTAAAATTGAAGGAAAAGCTGGAGAATCAGTTCTCAGAAGGCCCAGGCCCTGGAGCTGCTCCAGGTGGCGGGGTGGTGGGACTTCACGGAAGATCTAATTAAGGATTTTCCACTCTCAGGATGAAGAAAGGCCAGAACTCGTAGCCCCTTGAGGCTTTCTTAGCTGGAGACTGAAATCATACCTTGGTCACTTACCTTCGGCTTTGCCAGCAGCGGATGTGAAATCATCTGGATTGGCAGTCCCACCAGAAAGGATATTCCATTAATTGAGGGTCTGTCCCCAGAGCAAACTGTGAGCGTGGCTCCTTGAGGAAGACAGACTAGATGCTGGCCGTCCATACCAAAGCACTTTCTCCACACACTGAAATGTTAGCAGTAATAATATCTGTGAGTTGGATTCATGGAAGAGACTTTTCTCTTTGTTTGTACATATTCCTGAGATTTCAGCAAGGAATATATATATAGGATTAATGTAATTTTTAAAAAAGTTTATAGAAAAGAAAAGTTCTGGAAACCCACAATCTTGTGGTAAGCTAGGTGTAGTGGAAAGGTAATTGTATTTCTGGTATTTTTGGCTCAGTTCTCCTCCTTCTCTTACTCCCCCACCTCTTCCCACTACTACTACTACTACTATTCACACACACTTCTTCCATCTCATTCCAAAAAAGGAAACTTCCGTGAGTCTCTGTCTCCTCCTTTGTCAAATGATAGGAGGAGGGGAGATTGTCTCTCAAACCATTTCCATCCATGAATAATGGTCACACACACATAACTCTGATTTTCCAGATAAATTATTTCTATATCCTGTTTGACACTGTCTCTTTGATTTTCCCAATATATTAATACTACGTTTTATCTCTACAACCACCTTGTACCTGCTCTGAAAGCTCCAGCCCAGGGGAAGGCCCATGACTAGGGCTCTACCTACCAGAAATCAGTCCCCAAACAAATATCCCTCCTCAACCTGCACACACCCAGACACTAACGAGAGAAAGGGTTCTCTCTCCCATACATTTATGGGGCCTCTGACAAGTGACAACCTTGTGGGTTGGAATTAGGATAGCCAAATAAAAAGAGTGAAATTTGAAGTTCAGGTAAACAACAAATAATTTGTTAGCATAAGTATGTCCCATGAAGTATAGATATTGCCTATTTGAATGGGGCATATTCATACTAAAAATTTATTTATTTTTATCTAAAATTCAGATTTTGTTTGCTAAATCTGGTAACCTCAGTTGGGTGAGATTCCTACCGTTGTTTGTTCTCCCTCCACCACCATGGACTCAGGCACGGAGAAAATATATGACCTAAACCAGACTTTGGCCAAAGAAAGACCTAAAACTTCTAAATATATTTTGAAGCATCTGAAAGAAATCATGAGGGAAGCCGTTTATGGAAGGATATTATTCCTCATTTCCTTGTGGTCATGACAGTCTGAAACAGGAATTAAAGTCTGGTTCTAAACTCAGAGAAAAAGTTGTTCCTTTTTCTTACTTTTACTTTTGCCTTCATAAAAGTACCACATTAAAAAAAAAATTTTTTTTTAAGCAAGTACAAACTATAATCAACCATAGGCAGTACAAGGGAGGCCAGCCTTGGTTTAGGGGTGTAAATGGTTTCACCTGGAGATTGAACCCACTCTTAAGAAAAAAATACATAGACATTCTGCTTCATGCATCAATTGCATGGGAAATTCATGTGAGTGCATTACTGTGTCTTCTCATTCCTCAGTGTCGTAATGGAGTTCACTGCTGGGCTGGAAGGCTGGGGGCCTGGTCTCAGGGTGCAAGAGGACATGAGACGAAGCCAGTGCAGCACAGAATCCTGGCAGCCTACCCACAGGTTCATCTACCTTTCTATTAATAACTGCAGCACACACACATTTGGACACCTCGACACTCTAGAAAAGAATAAACTGGGGGGAAGGGGGAAGTGCCGCTGTGAGCTCTCTAGGATAAAGTGGGCAGACTATTTGTAAAGAGAGGTTTGAACTTCCTTAATTAATAATTGTTGGTAATAGGTTTGCATTGTTCTAAACAACAACCATGGAGAGAAGTACTATTATATTCATTTTACAGATGAATGAAGTTGAGCCTCAAAGAGCTTCCAAAACTTACCTGAAGTCACACAGCCAGTTTAAACACTGGCCAGTTTGACTCTGAAATCTATTTTTTTCCACTTTACCATACCGTATTGCCTTTTATCTCTAAGAGTTGCAAAGGTTGCAGTAGATGTTTCGTAGGTCAAATCCAGCCCATGGATTAGCCAATATTGTTTAACCAGTACTACTTTCTTGTCTTTTTTTTTATTATTATTATTTTTAGAACATTATAGGGGTGCAAACGTTTAGGTTACATATATTGCCTTTGCACAGCCCAAGTCAGAGCTACAAGCGTGCCCATATCCAGCCTAAAGACATTCAAATTTGAGGGTTTAAAAAAGTAGTACTGGGGTTTCAGGTTGGCTCTTCCACACTTCCCACTTTATCATAGTCACTACCACTCTCTACTGTATTTCACCTGCCTCCGGTCACACACTTATGTTACCTACCTGGCCACTGCAGGCATTTGAGTTTGCAACTCCAGGTTTGGTGTTTGAAGGTTCTTTTACCAATATTATTTGAGACTCTTAATGACTCTACATAGGAGAAATGGTAGATTTTAACCAATGCTATGGAGATTGATAAAGAAACATGCTCAGTGGTGAAAGATGTTTTTTTCAGAGTCTCCACCCAGTACTTAGCAAGGCCAGCGTCTTACACTGAGCATTCTGAGTGACCCACACAGTTTGGGGTGAAAGTCACTAACATCTCAGAGATTTGAATTAGATCAGAGGGAAAGCTAAAGAAAATGGGGGAAGAACTTGGAATTAGAGAAGACTCAGTTCAAGGATAACTTGTATTTTGTTGGTGTGTTCAGCATAGCAAGAACTCTACCTCCTCCAAACATCCAATCTGCCTCATGAGTAAAAATTGGTGATACATTGCAAGAGAAAACTATAGAGAAACGTCCTCCAATTGTGTGCCCCAAATAAACAACTGGGGACCTCATGTAAACAAAGAATGTCAATAACTAGGAATGGTCATTGTTTCCTCCTCAGTCATTGTACTTCTGAACAATGTACAAATGTAATTTGAACAAGGTACAATGTAAATGGTGCAGCCACCATTTAATTTATTCATGTCCTTCTGGTGCTAATAAGATTGGTTCATTTTAGCCTTTATTAACAAGGAAGGAATGGAAGGCAGGCAGGGGTCCAGAGCACTAATCTACGAAAGGACAATGTCCATGCTTTCAGCTGATAGAACTCTATTCTTTGGTTATATTTCCTAAACAGAGCCCAGTTCAATCCTCAAATTTGCCAAGCAGATCCACTCACACACCTCTTGTTTATATTCTTCCCTCTGGCCTTTGCAGTCAGAACGTGTGGGATCAAGGTCAAGTTACTTCATTTATTTTTTGTTTATAAAACACTTAACGTAGCCCATCTTACGTGCCAGGCACAGTTTTAAAGTAATAACTCATGGAAGCCTCCTGTTAGCTGTATGAGGTAGGGTCCACTATTGTCCCCATTTTACAGATGGAGAAACTGAGGCACAGAGTTGTTAAGAAACCTTCCCAAGTCACACAGGTAGTATGTGAAGTTGGTACTCTTGACTACTTTGCCGAGTGCTCTCATCTTGGCTATGTGCTGACATAACATCTCCTGGCTATACCATTGCTAATGCTCCTGATTACTGGGGGAATAGATTCTCCTGCTGTGCTCTTTATACATTTGCCTTGCTGTTCTAGTCCTGGGCTGGCACCGGTAAGTCAGCCAGCTTTAATAAGTGCTGGGAAAGCTCCCCGTGGTACTCTGATAGGAACTGTATGTGTGTCCTGCAGACCTGCTTCCCTCCATCACTGATGCATGAAATAGAGCACCTTAAATAGACCACCTGAGACCCCCCCGAATTTAGGCCAAGCTAGCGCAAGGACGCAAAGAACCACCGACCTGCTAACTCTCAACAGATGACCAGCTGCCACCTGAATTTCCGAATGGGTTTTTCTCTGAGCCCACTTGATATGCTGTGGCTCAGTGGAGGGTGACAGGAAGTCGAGGAGACTTGACACCCTGCCAACAGAGAGACAGCTGAAGGAAACGAGGACATTTAGCTTGGAGAAGAGAAACATGGGGGCCTCAGGGGCTGGCATCAGATAGCTGACACGGTGCCACGTGCAAGGAGGCATAGGCTCAAGTTGTCTGGAGGGCAGAACACAATGGAAACTCCAGGCAATCAGATTTCGGCTCAATGTAAATGATTTCTCTTTCTCCCTGTTTTTTAAAAATTTTTGAGAAAAAAACATTTTAAGTGATAAAAGTAGCACAAGCTGTTTGTAAAAGAAAATTCAAACAATAATGAAAGTAAATGGAAAGTAAATGCCTCCTGTTTTCTCTTACTCCCACGCCCTAGGAATACACTTGACATTTATTTTCCCATGGCCCTATCTATGCACATGCAAACACACCATCCATACATACACATGCATATCCACACATATACATGCCTACTATGTGTGTCCATGTAAGTTTGCTCCTCTTTTATTTTCAAAAATACACCCATAAAATGGACACATCTCAGTAGGTAATGAACAAAAAAGACCTTTCAAATGTAAATTTCTGTGATGTCTAAATGACATCATATATAGATGACCTGCTGAAGGGTCTGAAATATATGACTTTTTAATTATTGACTGGAAATATTTGAAGTGTTCCACAATTTTAGTTAACCTGATTTGATATTTTTGCATTAAAAAAAATCACCAGGTACCTCGTAAAATGGAAGTAGGCATTTTGTTCTGATACTTAAGAGAAAGGACATTCAAATGATTTAAGCAACTCAAAAATGGGCTGCTGGCTGGGTGTGGTGGCTCATGCCTGTAATCCTAGCACTCTAGGAGGCTGAGGTGGGAGGATTGCTCAAGGTCAGGAGTTCAAGACCAGCCTGAGCAAGAGCGATACCCTGTCTCTACTAAAAATAGAAAGAAATTAATTGGCCAACTAAAAATATATAGAAAAAATTAGCCGGGCATGGTGGTGCATGCCTGTAGTCCCAGCTACTCAGGAGGCTGAGGCAGGATTGCTTGAACCCAGGAGTCTGAGGTTGCTGTGAGCTAGGCTGATGCCACAACACTCACTCTAGCCTGGGCAACTGAGTGAGACTCTGTCTCAAAACAAAAAACAAAAAAAACATGGGCTGCCTAGGAGTTTTAACCACTGGCTATGCTCAAGGAGAGGCTGGTTGACCAGTTGGTTAGGAGGGTGTAGAGGTGATCAAAGCCACAGATGGGAAGGCGGGAGAGTTGGACTGGGTGCCTTCAATGATCCATTTCAGCGCTCTGCTTCCCTGGCTTCCTGTGTGCGCGCACCTAGGCAGCGAGAAGGATCACAGGTGGTGCCCTATGACCAGGAGCATCCAAATGGCTCCCACTCGCCACCGCAGGAACAGCCGGTGCACACACAGCCTGGCTAGCTCCAGAGCCGCCCACGGACACATGCTGGGGGGACAGGAGTGCCTGCAGGCAGCAATTCTTGTGCCAGCTGCTCTTTAGACATCGGGAGCTTTCCACTTTGGTACCTGGATTTAAAAGAAAACAAATTCCTCTCTAAACACTGCAGGTTTTAAATTGACAGCAAATACTGTACATTCTTATGAGCCTGGCATGGCAGGAAATGATTCCTTCACCTGTTTCCTATTTTGACATTTCATCAAGATGGAATTTAGTGGCTAGGAAAGATAATATTGAAATATTTGATCTTAAAAAAAAGAAAGACTGATTAGAGTCTTCAGTGTTCAGACTCCCTCTGTTTGTGTATGGATTAGACAGATATATTTCGTTTCTTTTTATTTTGAAAAAAAAAAAAACAACCCAGACACATTGCAAAAGGAGTACATTGAACACAGATAAGGTGTATACTCTTACCTGCATTCACCAAAATTATTAACATTTTGCCATATTTGCTTTATCTCTCTCTCTATATATTAATATATATGTATAATTAATATTATTATTGTTAGGAACTATTGAGGTAAGTTGCAGATATCATGGCCTTCCCACCTAAATAAAACACATCAGCAGGTGCCTCCTAAAAACAAAGACAGAGTGCTGATCAAATTTAGGAAATGTCACACTGATAATGAATCTATTGCTGAATGTAATCATTTTGCCCATCTTTTATAACATGTTTTCCCAATTGAGAATTTCTTATGTATGCTTAGTTGTCATGTTTCTTGACTCTCTTTAATTTCAGAACAAAAAGGTTACTCTCAACCTTTGCCTTTTCTGACATTGATATTTTTGAAGAGTGCAAGTAGTTTTCTAGCATGCCTCTCGATTTGGGCTCGTCTGGTGTTTCCTTTAGATGAGCTGCAAATTATGCACACTCAGAATCCTTCTCAGTGCATCACATTAGGGGGCACCTGATGTCATTTTGCCCCATTAGTGGTGAAGTTAACCTTGATCATGTGGTTAAAGTGGTATCCACATCATTCTTCCACTTTAGGGGAATCTTTTCCACTTATAATAAATGATCTATGGGAAGATGCTGGTGGTGTCACTCGGATTTCTTCACTCTAAACCTTTTGTCCTTTGTTATACTAATCTTTGGGGAGACACTTTTAGACTGGGTTAGTAGCTTGTTTACAAGCAGGCTGGCTTTAGCATCCATTGATGACACTTACCTGAATCAATTACAACGTTACTAGAGTGGATAAATGCTTTTGGAAATGGGAAAATTGTAATATTGAGGTTTCCTCCCTGCAAATACCCCCACTACATTATTTCTCCCCTGACCCCAAAAGGGATACCTCAGCCAAACCTCTTGGGCCCATGTGTATCAGCTACAAGTCAAGGTCCCTGACTGCACTTTCTCCCCACCATCCCCAAGTGTAAGATATATCTGGGGGACAGAGCAGCTGTGGAGCAGCAGAGAGAGCCCCAGATTGAGCATCAGAGAGCTGATAACCTGGCACCTCCACTTGGAGGTTCCACAGGTTCCTCTAAATGGACATGTCCTAAGCTGAATCCCTCATGCTTTTGCCTCCTCCAGAGTTCCTGTTTCAATGATGTCACCACCATCTACAGTTTCCCAAGCCAAAAATCTGAATCTGAGCAGTATTCTCGACTCCTACTTCTTACTTACATTCCACATCCAATCGATAACCAAGTCTTGTGTGATAAGATCTTCCAAACATCTCTAAGAATTTGTCCCCTTCTCTCTGTCTCTATCGCCACCATCCTTTCTCCAGGCTACCATCCTCTCTCACCTGGTCAGAAATAGCCTTTTGCCTCTCCTCCTGCCTCTAAGATTTTCTGTATTGCAATCCATTCTTTTCATGTCAGCCAGAGTGCCCTCTCCAAAGTATAAATCTGACCACATCCTCCCAAACCCACCTACATTAAACCTTTTGGCAGCTCCCCATTGCTCCAAGAACTATTTGGTTAAAGTGATAGGTCTAAACTCTCTACCATGGTATCCCCACAACGTAGAGTTGGCCCAATTCCCCAGAGATGTTTTCCATCATGACAGCATCTCTTCCTTATTGGCCTCATTTCTGGCCAGTGAGATCAAGACAGGCACAGGGTGACATATGTCTGAAATGGGTTCTTGAAAAAGCACATGCATCTTGGCAATGTGCACATGCAAAGCAATCATCCCTTAGGAAATCCTAGGAGCAATCTTTGACTTGGTCATTTCCAGGGCTCTAACTGTAGAAAGCTGCCCCTGAACTGTGGATCCTCTTCTTGGTTGAAGAGAGAAGTACCTTCAACAGTTTGCTCATCAGGGCAGGGGAAGCCATTTAAAAAGATGGGCCACCAGAGGGCGCACCATGACCCTGCAACAGGCTGGGGAAGAATGGGTTCCACATGTATAGTATTATATCTTGAAAGAAAAGATATTAGAAAGATATTAGATATATTTGTTTACTCTTTATGACTGCAACATGCATCCCAAATCCCAGAGAAAACAAATTCATCTATTTTTATTCCATATTCATAGTTTCAGGACAAACCTGCCAAGAAAAATCTTTTCCATCGCTGAATGGAAAAGGAAACAGGTAATCTCAGCTATTTTTTTTTTTTCTCCAGGAAGTCAGACTACATTTCAAATAGTGTCTCCTTAGGCCAGAACTCTTGATCCATTGAAGAAACTTTTAAGAATCTATAAGGCACAGTATGTATAAATATTAGAAAATTCTCAAGAATATTGAGGTTTAGGCCGAATCATAAAGTATGATTAATAGCTACCTCTTATGTGCATTTACCGTGTTCCAGGCACTATACTAAGACTTGTATTAGTATTATACGTCAATATAAATACACTTAGGTCACATAACAAGCTTTGAAGTATTTTTGTTCGCATTTTGCAAATGAAAAAGCTAAGGCCCAGAGCGCTTCAGCAACTTCACTAAGACCACAAAATTAGGACTTGAATGCAGGACTAACAGGTGTCAAAGCCCATGTTCCTACTCACAGTAGGGTGTGTCTTGGCACTCTCTCATCTTTCTCTTAGAAGCCCACCTCCTCTATTTTAGGACTTCTTCTTTTCCTTCCATGAGTACCTTTGCATTGCTAGGTGTGACTCCAGAAGCCATCTACCACAGTCTAGATCCAAGTTGCCCCCACTGTTTTCTAGATTTTACTTTCTATTTCCAATCAAAAGTGGCCTATCCTGTGACTCATTCCTTTAGGACCACAATTTCATGCTAGAGTACCCTTTAGTGCCAGGTGGTCAATAAATACTACTTGACCATCACTGTGCCAGACTAAGGTGATTCCTGTATACGTGGTGTGTACTAGATCCTTGTTGGATGAATGAATGAATCAGTGAATGAAAGAATGAATGAACAAATACTAATACACAATCAATGACAATAGAGGTAGAAGACAGAACATGAGTTCTGGATTAAGGAAGTTAGATTTAGATTCTGGCTCTATCATTTGGGTTGTACTTAGTACTATTCACCGGAAATTTCTGACTGTGGTCATTTTAGGCATCTGATAGTACCATATCTCCCACTGCTTAGTGTCTTCAAATTTCCAAGAGGTGCCAGTCTTCAGGATTTGGGAATAAGAAATCAGAATTCCCAAGAATTCTAAGAAATCCTGAAATCATAAATTACTCTTTATTTTTCATGGTAATTTTTTTTTTTTTTTTTTTTTTTTTTTGAGACAGAGTCTCACTTTGTTGCCCGGGCTAGAGTGAGTGCCGTGGCGTCAGCCTAGCTCACAGCAACCTCAATCTCCTGGGCTCGAGTGATCCTTCTGCCTCAGCCTCCCGGGTAGCTGGGACTACAGGCATGCGCCACCATGCCCGGCTAATTTTTTATATATATATCAGTTGGCCAATTAATTCCTTTCTATTTATAGTAGAGACGGGGTCTCGCTCAGGCTGGTTTTGAACTCCTGACCTTGAGCAATCCGCCCGCCTCGGCCTCCCAAGAGCTAGGATTACAGGCGTGAGCCACAGCGCCCGGCCGGTAATTTATTTTTATATATTTCTATAATAGGAGCAACCATAATGAACACTAAGTCATTTTTCTGTGATAGAGTTATATTATTTGAGGTTTTCTGTATTAAAAAATGACATAATAATAAATGTGTGGCTTATGATTATTGTGAATTGGCTTATCGTGACAAGACTACATATTTCAATAATGTGTAAAAATAATCTCTTCCTTATGTATACATTTGATATTAGAAAATATTAAAAGATGGAGACAGTAACATAAGATAAATACCAACTAAAAATTATAAAAATGAAGTATATCACAACTATTTCTATAAGTTACCATTATTAAGATGAAAATTTAGAACACACAAAGCATTATTTGCCTAGCCAATTTCCTGTTTTACATTGACATTTGTTCAGCTGTTAGGAAGGCATTCAAAAGGATCTTCAAGTCGAACATTAGAGTACTTATTGCTTCATACAAGTGCTTTCTTTTTTTAATTAAAATAAAAATATTTGTTTTTCTTGGCTGCTAGATCTGGTTGATTTTGCCACTGAAATTGATATTGCTTTTGCTAATTCAGATTTTTGTTCAGTCTCTGATTTCCTGTCAAAGTAGTATACAACATTCATATCATCTGCTCTTTGCATCTCTTTATTAAAATATTTACAAAGAACTGCAGCATAGAAGGAACACTCAAAGACTGGAAAACGCCAGTGAACATTACTGGGTTGTATTCAACTAAATAGAACATTCAGATCTCTTAGCAAAGTTAACGGTACTAAATAGAATCACATGTTGAAGTTGCCAATTTAAGGACTTTCGTTTCCAAAACTGGATTCTTAGAACCTCACTTATAGAATTTGTGTGAAGTATGCTATATGTACAAACTTACTAATACTTATTTATTTGAAAAATGACTCACCCAGCAGACAAGGCCATGAACACACAGTTACAATACGACAATAGCTACAGGCAAAAGACTGACTGACTAGATGGCTCTCGCTTCTCTAGTACCTCCTCCCTATCCCAGTTCTTAGAAATGTCGACCTTAACCTTTGATTCTACACACCAGTACTGCTTGGTCTTGCTTTCGACTTAACATGAGTGAGGCCTTTGAGCCAACAGTGTCTCTATGTTGATTCCCAGCCTTTAATTCTTATGGAAGAATCATAATACTTTTTCCCATTTTCCTAATTTGTTGACTAAATGTCACCGGGACTTGGGATCTGGAAAAACATATGCATTTCCAGAAAACTACCAGGAAGGAATTCCCTCGTGGAAATACCACCACTGCCTTTAAAGTGAGATGTGATGATGTGACAGGCTTTGGCCAATAGGACATGGAAAGGGGTGACCTGTGCTACTTCCAGGCAGAAACTTTGACAACCAGTATGAGATTTGCCATGTTACCTTCGCCCTGCTACACTAAGCATGGAAGCACAAATTGAGTTGGAACCTCCAGAGCTGGAATTCCTGTGTGACGATGATAAGCTGAGCCCACTGATGATTCCCGTAACACACATAATAGGCATGAGAGGATCTTGTGAGCTTTTGAGGCTGTCACTGCAGCACAGCCTAGAGCAGCAGGCCCCCATGTATCGGGTAGATTTCTTACCCTTCCTGAGTTTCAACTCCCTCATTTGAAAAGTGAAAAAGTAATTTCCACTTCAGTTTTCTTTTTTTTTTGTAAGAACTATCAAGATAAGTGCATACAAAGATTTGAATATGTCTAATACATAGTAGATGTTCAAGACTATTCTCCTCCAAAGGGATAAAGAGAACATGCTAGAGACAGACACTATTTTAAAAAATCAGGAGTCAGAGAGATGTCAGACTTCCCAAATGCAACACTGGAAGCAGGATGTCCAAGGAGCAATGCCTTTGAAATGCTGAGGGAGAATTCTATAACCAGATAAACTGTCAGTTAAGTAGGCAAGTCTATAATGAGCCGAACTATTGATTACGTATGAGGGTAGAATTTAGCCATTGTCATGACAATTTTTCATCCTGTCCACCTTTTCTCATGCAGTTTCTTCACCAAAACGAATGAATGATTTGTCCAAGGTGAATACAAATGGTATAGGAAACAGGAGAATCCAACCCAAGATAGAGGGAGCTCCTGTGTACAGTGTCCCCAACTTGATGTCTGGGTGGAGCCTATTGAACAACTGGCCAGTCTGGAGCAGGAGAACAGGGGTCCAAGGGAGGCATGATCAGGGACAGTGTGAAACTGGTAGGAAACCTGATGTGTATGGAAAATAGTGCTGAGAGGGAGAGTATACTCTGTTGGAAAATTTGAGAAGAATTAATGATAGTACATGGGTAACTAAAAGAAAAAAAAAAAAATATATATATATAAGGCAATTACTAACTCCAGGAACAAGAAAAATTTTAAAAAGAAAGGAAATGCAATCATGATATATTACTTGACTCAGCAGAGAAGATTATTTACAAGGTTATAATGATTTATTTACTAATTATTGATTTAATCAGAAACGTAAAAAGAACTGCCAAATATAGGTAGAACAGAGGAAGAGGGAGGTAAAGTCAGGGAAGTGCTAACTCTTCATTTTTCCAATTAGAAAATCAATAGGTAATGCCTGAAATTGGTAAGATCGGAAATCCTATCTCAGCAGATTATTCAAAACTATAGAGGCATATGCCACAGGAAGCATGTGACAGATTTAAAAGTAGTTGCTTCCAAGGAGTTTGCATTTGGGGCTTGGGACCATCGTTCTCTGTTATAAACCATGTAGTGCTATTGGCTCTTTAAAAGATGAACATGTATTACTCTGAGATGAAGATTAGTTACTATTTAAAAATTAATAAACACATACCTAAATCCATAAATATTTACACAAAGCCTTGGGTTCCAGTCCCGGGTCAGCCAGCGGCAAGTTTTGTGGCCCTGGGTAAGTTCTTTCACCTCTCAGGTTCCCCATCTGCAAGCAGAAGGTTTGAACTCACTGGCTATTGCACCGCTATCACTATTTGCACTATTGCACTATATCCGTTATTGCAGTGATGCGCTACTATTAAAATGCAAACTTGTAAACTACCTTTAAAAAGACTGCTCCTTACTTTTAAAAGCACATTATTTTTCTTAGATAAAATACTAAAATGAACTAAAAATTTTAGGTTACAAAAAAAGAAGTACCTACAAAGCCTCAGACATACTGGCCACATTATTATTATTTTTTTTAATAGAGCAGTTTCAATAGTCAGGCAAGCTTTGTGTGAGATACACTTATCATTCTAGGCAATGTGGGTAAATATGCCCTTGAGTGTTCTCATTTATCATATGTCCCATTTTCCCCCCTGGGGACAGTTTCAATGGTTATTAAACCAGAATTCAGACCCAGATAACACCAGGGAGTGATCTTCCCCCTGAAGGACCTCCTGTGTAACCACTGCAGGCATAAGAGGTCTTGGGTGGAACTAATGAAGCACTTTGGTGGTTCAGAGATTTTTCAGTGGAGAGAATTCATTCTCCCCTTACCTCCAGCTCCCTGAGCCACTTCCCTAGCTGTGCTAAACCCTCAAACAAGGAGCAGCAAAGAGCATTTCCAAAAAAACAGAGAGAGAGAGATCAAAGTTGCAGACTGTATCTGCCTCCTACAGCTTTTTCTTTCTTCCTTCTACTCTGTTCTTTCCACTCTCCCCACCCACTCAGTCTGTTGCCCGGGACGTACAGTTCAGGTGACTTAACCTTACTTTTCCCCTTCAGCCCTCAGACATGATTTGTTCTTCTCTGGGGTCAGAACTGCTTCCCCAGCACCAGGTGGTCTGGCTGCGAGCAGGTGAAGTTAGCTGGGTATAATTTGCAAAGAGCCATTTATTTTTCTGGCAGGAGCAAGCCCCAGTGATCTACCTTCATTAAAACTTCAATTCAGAAAAGTAAATCTGACAGCCCCAGACTCCTGGCCTCAGAGCTCTTGATTATTAATAATTTCTGTGCTCAGAGTCCCAGGTGGGGATGAGGAAGGGAGTTCCTGGGTGGCCGCTGGAGGTGCATTTGCAGGCCACGACTACTCTTGCAGCTTCTTCACTCAGTTATGCAGAGCTGAGATTTGTCGCACTTTGCATAAGCTAGCTCATCTAATACCTTAACACCCTTATTCCCATTTTATAGGTGAAGAAACTGAGGCATAGGGTGGTGATGTGGCTTGCCCAAGTTTACACAACTAGGAGTTGGAGACATCAGATTGGAACTAAGGACTGTGTTACTCTAAAGCTCGAGTCTTGGGCTGCTTGGGCTGCTTCTCCTCTTGGGACTGTCTGCTCTGTGCTACCGAGACTAGGCTGGGGGTGGAGATTGCAGTTTGGTGCAGAGGGCTAGGTTTGGCTAGGTTTGAGGGAAACTCAGAGATTTGCTAAGTAAATGTAGACTGTCCCTGCTTTGGCTGGAGGAATATCTTCCTTCATTTTTGGTCGTCTTCATGTTTTTGAATCCCAGGTATAGGCTGAGAAGTGACTGTAGGCGACACTTGGAATACAACAGGATAGAATTCTAGTCTGACTTAGCAACAAAATGTAAGTGCTCATATGCTCAAGTTATTGGACACGTGGGCTAGGGGCAAAGAGTGACCTCACTGCTCTTGAACTGTGTTCTTTTTCATTCCTCATCTTCGTCTTCCTCCTTGCAGTGGGGACGAAGGTCTCAGCATCACCCTGTTTCCCAGGTGCGTCTGCGGTATCTTCTTGGCCCCAGTCAGTGAGGACTGGTTTAGCAGCTGGTCTGTGCCAGGTGTCCTCAAACTATGGCCTGCAGGCACATGCTGCCCGCCTAGGACATTTATCTGGCCCACGGGGTGTTTTTGCCGCTGCTGCCTGTCCTGCTTAGCAGCCGACTCGTCCCGGGCCCACAGTGCGCACCTTCCAACAGTCTGAGGGACAGTGAACTGGCCCCCTGTTTAAAAACTTTGAGGACCCCTGGCAACCCTCTGGCTTGGGAGAGGAACTGATGGGGTGCAGTCTTCCCAGCAGCGGGAGTAGCCCCTCAGGGAGAGGTGCTGAAATCTCTGCGGGGCCTCTAGGGTCCCGTCAGTCACGCAGGTGCAGGAGGCTCGGTGGCTTTGGAGACCACACCAGACAGATTCCAACCTCAGCCGAATCCCCTGGGCTTGCTCTTACATAATCGTTCTTTGTTATCTACTTAAAAAAAAATCCCTAGTGAGGACTATAAATGCTTTATTTTAAAATAACATTTCTTGGTTATTTGGGGTGGGAGGATGGAGTTCAAATGTATTACATATTCATTCCGGAATATTTAAGAAAAAAAGAAAAGCAGAAACAAGAAAAATAAATATTTCCTGTAATCCCACCAACTTGAATAACATTTTTTAAAATGTATAGCTTCTCATTTTTTTTCCTAGATGTATCTGTATTCACTTTTATTTATAAAAATAGAATTACATTGCATTTGCTGTTTGTGTCTCCCCCCGACACTGGCCAACTAACATTCATTTCTCTGCCTTCTGCTCTGCCAGCCAACCCTGACTTTGTTCAGATGTAGGACAGCCACATGCCATGGGGAAGGCTGGGACCTTCTCCAGCCCGAGGGAATGAAACTTAATTGGTCTAGGCCATTCTTGATAATTCCTTTTGCCTTGTCAGTGGTTACCTTGGGAATAAGCATGTGACATTATTTTGACCAAAGAGACATGAAGGAAGTCTATAGGAAGCCTCTGGGGAAAGTTTCTTTGCTCTTAAAAAAATAACTGACTTACAAAAAGCAAGTTCCCCTTTTCACATCTGGATATGGTTGTCTGTGTCTGAAACAATGGTGGTCAGTGTAGGGGAATGACATACATTTTCCTAGTTTAAGAATTAAAGTTAGTGAGTAATGTATATGTTCTGCCCAGAGTGTTTGAAAGTAATCTGTTCTGGACAAGGTCCTTGTGATAAACAAGGATGTTGCCTAGAGGCATAACAAAGGACCTGAGCTGCGAGTAGCAAGAGCGGCCCCGCCCCACGGCATTGGGGGTCTGGAGGCCACACGATAAACATATGGTTCCTGTGACTGCTGCGTACACCCCATAAGATGGCTGGTTAGTCAATGACGGGTAAGACCCCTCAAGGGAGGGGTGACCTAAGCCAGGCACAGCCGCCAGGGTTTAGCCGAAGATCTTAGGGGGTCACCCTAAGAAAAGCTGGGGATGAGAAATGTCCCCTGTGACTCTCCTTGCCCATCCTTGCTAATCTCTGTCCTTTATCTATGCCTAGAGCAACCACCTTGAGATTCTGAGTCAGGGGATGTCTGCTTCCCTAAGGCTATGCCAGAATTTATGGCCATTGCTGCAATGCCTGGGCGGTTACATACAAGGAACTAACTTTAATTTTTTAGAGTATAAAAATAAAACGGACCCGGTGTATTATTACTTGAGTCAACTGTTTGTATGTGTGTCTGTGTTTTTCTTTGTGTTCCCCACGTTTGTGTTCTGTGTGCTGTGTTCATCCTCCATCTTGTAAACAGGCCACAACAAGCCAGCTTGAGAGGATGAGCTAACGTCAGAACCAGGACTGTTAAGCTTCTGAATTAACCAATCTTGCCACCATTCCAAAACTGGGCATCATGATGGGTGACAAGATAAATAGCTTTATTGTTTCTGCTGTTTAAAATGTTTCTATTACTTGCAGCCAGAAGCATCCTATCTAACAAAATTTCTCTTGTTGTTAGATACTCTTCTGCAACATTATTCTAGATGGGCTTATACTATTTTTTTTTTTTTTTACACTCATACCATTATTTGTGCAACCACTTCCCTGTTTTTGGACACTGAGTTCATTCCCATGCTCTTGCTGTTACAGCATTGGGAAAGTGGTGCACACACTTGCACTCGTTTTGTTATCTCCTTGGTTTAAATCCTGGGTTAAATGTGAACAATTTTAAGGCTTTTCCTATACATTACAAGTTGCCTGGGAGTCATTATTAATGTGTTTTGTACTAACCTTTGGAAATTCTTCACGTAAGGTCTAGCTTCTCCCTCTCTCTTTTTTATACAGTGATCTATCAATTGCTATGAGAAGAATCATTATCAAAAAATATTATTCTGCAAGTGTGGACTTATTTGGCCAAATGAGTTCCATTTACATAAAGTTATGTCTTATAATAACTTTATCACTTTATGTGCTTCAATCATATTACATTGAGTTCAAATTATTAGACTCTTACGATGTCACATCCCAGGGTCGTGTAAGGTCATATGTTTGGGCACCTGAGGAACTTAAAAAAATCTTTAATAAGGCATGATTGATGTACAATAAACTGCATATACAAACATGAACAACTTGATAAGTTTTAATAATATATACACCCATGAAACCATCCTTGCAATCAAGATAATAAGCATATTCATCTTCAAATTACAAGCCCCGATATCCTTAGTTGCCTGATGTCTAATGTACCATGTCTTGAAATCCATTGTTTCGTATATTTTGTCTTTTTTTTACATTTTTTTTTGGCTGTCTCAGGTGGGGATAAAATCTATTCCCTCATACTCCATCTTGCAACAAAGAAGATATCTTCCACCTGGGGAGCTTTTAAAAATTAATCTCTAGGCTCCACCCAAGGCCAGATGAATTATAATATTTGGGAGAAGGCCTTGGGAACCATATTTATTTATAGTTTTTATTAAAGTATAACTTATATGCGATAAAAGTCATCCTTTTTAGTATGTAGTTTTGTGAATTTTGTCACATGCAGACAGACATGTAACTATCACAATCAATATAGAACAGCTCTATGCCTCTCTAAATTCTTCTATGCCCCTTTGTAGTCAACCTGTCCCCCTAGCCCTAGCTCCTGGCAACCATTGATCTGTTTTCTCTTCCCACAGTTTTGCTCTTTCAGAATGTCATACAAGTGAAATCATGCCATAGGTAGTTTTTTTATTTGGACTTTTTCACTTAGCATAATGCATTTGAGATTTATCAATTAAGCTGATACAGTATGTCGATAGTTCATTTATTTTTATTATTGAGTGTACATTCCACTGTGTGGATATGCCATAGTTTGTTTTGGACTCTGAGTCCTAGCTAAAAGACATATGTTTAAAAAGCTCCCCAGCTGATTGTAATGACCTCCAGGGTTGAGAATCATTGGACTAGCTAGGTAAAACTGTACAATAGCCCAATTAAGGTAAACATTGGGCCCCTTCCCTTGTTGCCCACATCCCCCTTCAAATCACGTTATCCTGTATCAGTTGCCTCCGCTGCCTTATCAAATGACCCATGATCTAAAGCAGGGGTCCTCAAACTTTGTAAACAGGGGCCAGTTCACTGTCCCTCAGACCGTTGGAGGGCCGTTGGAGAGTGCAGCCACATTCCACACATGCGCACTGTGGGCCCAGGACGAGTAGGCTGCTAAGCAGGACAGGCAGCAGCAGCAAAAACACCTGGCGGGCAGGATCAATGTCCTCAGCGGGCCGCATGTGGCCCACTGGCCATAGTTTGAGGACCCCTGATCTAAAGCATCCCCCAGATAACTCAGACTCTCCTTGTAACAGCCTCCCTCTCTGGGACACTCATGCGGCCACCCCACGTGCCAGCCTCCTGTTGCTTATTTGCACTCATTCATCAAAACGCAGACCTCCCACATCCAGTTTCTCATAAAATTCCACTTGGATTTCTAAGATGACAGCATTCAACTGGTAATTAATATTAATGCTTTAATGGTATATTAGGATTCTCTAGAGAAACAGAACTAATAGTGTGTGTACGTGCGTGTGTGTTTATTTATGACAGGAATTGATTCACACAATTATGAGGGCTGAAAAGACGTATGATCTGCCATTTGCAAGCTGGAGAACCGGCAAAGATGGGAGTGTAAATTCAGTCTGTGTCTGAAGGCCTGAGAGCCAGGAGCCCTGATGTCCAAACGCAGGACGAGATGGATGTCTCAGCTCAAGCAGAGAACAAATTTGCCTTGTCAAGAAGTTCCCAGAACTATTAGCCTAAGACACCTGAAATTGTCCTTGATTAAAAAGGGGACCTAATTCTGCTGGATCCAGAATAACAACATCTATGTTATTAATGAAACTACGATGACTGAGAATGTTTGTTTCTTCAGTTCTTTTGTCTTTCATTCTAGAATGTTTAGTCAAACTACCATGTTTAAAAACTCTTGAAATAATTCCTTTCTATATATTTATGCCTCCTACTTGATATATAGTTAAGGTTCATTTGTCTTATTTTGCCTTAGACTTATAGTGCTTTTTTCCTATTTTTATTTAAATTTATATTTTAATATATAAAATATTTATATAATTACAAAGTTTAATGTATATAAAAGTATATATAGAGAATTCTAGCTTCTATCTCTGTCTCTTCTGCTTTGTTCTCTCCTACCTCCATAGTTAACCTTTTCTGAAAAGTTTTTTATTTATCCTTTTCATGTTTATTAACTGTAAGTAATTATATATTATATACATATATATGAATGTATATTCCTCCATCCCAATCTAAGCTAACTGCTATTATACTCACTTTACTCTTGCATGCTTATTTTACCTAAAATATATCCTGGAGAGGATACCATAGATCATAGAGAGGTGTTTGTTATTCTTTTTCACAACTGCATGACACTGTATTGTGTAATGTGTCATTGTTTAATCAACCAGATCCTTCTACCTGGAATTTGGGTTTTTCCATTTATTTGCCATTTTTTTAAAATTTATTTTTATTTTTTTGAGACAGTCTCATTCTGTTGCCCAGGCTAGAGTGCCATGGCATCAGCCTAGCTCACAGCAACCTCAGACTCCTAGGCTCAAGCGATCCTCCTGCCTCAGCTTCCCAGGTAGCTGGGACTACAGGCATGCGCCACCATGCCCAGCTAATTTTTTCTGTATATTTTTAGTTGTACAGCTAATTTCTTTCTATTTTTAGTAGAGACGGGGTCTTGCTCTTGCTCAGGCTGGTCTTGAACTCCTGAGCTCAAAGGATCCTCCCACCTTGGCCTCCCAGAGTGCTAGGATTACAAGGTGTGAGCCACCACGCCTGGCCTATTTGCTGTTTTAAATAGAGCTGCAATGAATAGTCTTTTACGCACACACACCCCAGTTTTTTGCCTTTGTATTTTTGCGGTGTAACTTGGGGACAGATTTCTAGAAGTGTAGTTGCTAGGAAAAAGGGTGAAGGGGTATGCACAAGATATTACAAGATCCCTCCTATGATGTTGGTAACGTTTTTCCTTTCCTCCAGCAATATATGAGAGTGCCCTTTTCCCCATAGCCTTGCCATAGCGTATTTTGCTAAACATTTGGATTTTTGCCCATCTGCTGGGGAAAATGGCGTCCTCAAAGAGTTTTAATTTGCATTTTCTTTATTTTGAGTAAGTTGAACTTCTTGCAATATGTTTATAAGCCATTGACAATTCTGACCTGACTCCCCTATTCATTATTTTTGTCTACTTTTCTATAGGATTGTTGGGTTTTTCCTTCTCTACTTTTCAAAGTTCTTCATATGTTAGCAACATTAACCCTTTGTGATGTGATTTTCAAAATGTTCCTGTTGGTCAATTGTGTTCTGACTTTGCTGTGGTGTTTTACTGCCATGCAAACTTTCAAAAAGTAAAATCTGCATCTACATCTACATGTATCTATATCTAGAAGTAGCTACATCTTCTGACTTAGTTGTTATTGATAGATAAACACACGCATAGAAAATGTATGGATCCATGCATGGACATGACAAACACCAGAGGCAAGATGGCTGTCATCGTAGAGAGAGGGGCGTATTTGTATTATTTTGTATACTTTTTGTCTGACTGAAATATTTCGTGATAAAAAAAGGAAACTGTTGCTTGAGCGCAATTCTGTTAATTGGCTGTGTGAGGCTGGGGATCCTGTGTAAATTTAACTTTCTGTTCTGTGTTTTAGTGATGGTTAACACCTCTCCTTCCTGCATCAGAGGAATTGCAGGTTCTTGTGAAGATCAAACAGCAAATACTTGTGAACACCTTTCTTAAACTGTAAAGAATGATATAGAAAAGTTATTAAAAAGTTATTAGAATTATCAGCTCACAAGTTAAACAAGCCTCCTACTAAGAATGTGGTACCATTGACTGGTGATGTCTATTTCACTACCCTTTGAATCGGGGCTGGTCTTGTGATTTGCTTTGATTAATAGAATATGGCAAAAATGACACAGCAAATTCCAGAGCAGAGACCTTGACAGTAATATAGCTTTGGCTGTAACACTCCTGGAATCCTGAGACCACCACCATACTGTGAAGAAGCCTAGTCTAGCCCAGTATAGTCACATGAAGAGCCAAGAAGCCCAGCCACCGGCCAGAACCAAGGGCCAGACCTGAGTGAGGCCATCTTGGCCCCTCCCCACCCATCGCCCCTCCCACTGAATGCTGTAGACCAGCAGAAGAACTCCACAGTCAAGCCACAGAATCACAAGAAATGATAAGTCGGCATTGTTTTCAGGCTGCTACGATTTAGGCTGGCTTGTGTTGCAGCAAAGTCTACCTGACGTTGGAAGCCTTTGAGAATTACACTGACCTATGTCTTGCAGTTTGATATGATCTATTTTGTAGACCACAAGACACTGCTATTGCTATATTGTACTCTGTGTCAAGCAGTAAGTAAATATTAAGCACCTATTGTGTGTAGGTTACTGGCAAGGTGCTATGAAGACTACAAAAAGACACTGTTGGCAGCTTAGTTGTAGTGCTCAAAGGACCTGTAATCTCAGTAAGAAGATACAAACTATAGAAAGTTAAATAAGAATATACCAATTTGAAAATACATGCTAAACAGAGAAAAGCTAACATGTATGTTCTTACTATGTAGCTGAAACTATTGCTCAAGTCATCTGTTTCTCACAACAACCCTACGAGGTAAGTACAACAATTATGCCTATTTTACAGATAAGGAAACTGAGGACACTGCAGTTAAGTAAGTTGCCCAGAGTCACACAGCCTGGGGCCTTGGGGCCGGGTTGCAAAGCCCGAGTGCTACTCAGAGCATATGCCCTGGACGGGATGAATGGGAGGGAGAGCTGGTGCTGGGTACAAGGAGGCAGATGCTCTGGGGGTGGGGAATGGCCAAGAAGACTCCTACCAGAGCTGAGACCACAGCCAGCCTTGGAGGGTGGACAGGAGTTGAGATGGAATTAAGGTGGGAGGGGGTTCTAGGCAGGGGGGCATGACATGAACACTGAGGGAAAGGTGGGGAAGAGGTGGGTCTTGGAGGACCCGTGAACAGCTGCACACAGCTGGGTTGGGACTGGCCTTCCTCCCACCCAGGCATGCTCCTCCTGACTGTCCCTGCTGGCTGCTGGGCTCTCATGAAGACCCCCTCTGCCTGACTGAAGGATACCCGGGAGAGGACTGGGAGGAGCTTGGCAGCTGAGAGAGAGTGGCAGGCTCCCCAGTTGAGCTGTAAGACAGTGCCAGAAAACAGAGATGGGAGGGTCCCAAGGGCCACTTGAGCTTCCTCCCACTGGCTTGGTGGAGGGAGCAGGGACCTGGCAGGAGCTGTCTTCCAACTGCCCTGGGAACCCCATGTCCACCTGCCAGGACAGCACAGAGGCCAGGCACAGTCGTGTGGCTGAGGAGAAGAAAAGCAGAGTGCAGGTTGCCAAGCCCTGGGGACAGCCCCATTTGCATCAGGGCCCTGTACTCCGAGCCCTGAGTGTGATGGTACAAACCTCATCTATGACTTTCCAGGGAATGGTGTGCTCAGATATGCCATGGAAATTCTCATTCCTCAATAATCTCTCAATCTTAATGGAACGTGTTAGTGTGAGGCCAAGTCTTGTTTATTATATGCATTTTTGGCCAAACTATGTCACTTGGCCTAATAAATGCTCACTGTACTGGTGGGGCAGGGCTGGAAGCTGAGAACTCAAGTGGCATCATGGGAAAAGCAGGGAGCCCAAAGAGATACCTTCTGGCTTCATTCCTCCCTCTGAGTGAAGAAGCACTGGACACAGCCTTAAAGGATGGAGAAGATATTGGCGGGCAGGACCAGAAGGGGAAGGTATGCCCGGTGGTGGGGTAAACTGAGCTGAGGCCTGGGGCCTACCAGGTGCAGAGGATGATTGGAGAAGGGGGAAAGTCTAGGCAGGTTAAGAATAGGAAATAGAGTAACATGGGACAGAGAAGAGGATGAGTGTGGTGTTACGGGGAAGGCCCACCCAGACCAGGGACAGTTTGGTGACGTGGCATTTCATGCTGAACGCAAGGAGAAGAAGTTCAACATCAGGTGAAAGTAGCAATTCTACCTGGCCAGTTCTTTACTCAGCCTTGTGGATCTAGGTTAAGGACAGATGGATGGAAATTGTATCATTAGGGGAATATAGTGTTTAAAAGGATCAGAAGGCTCTACCTGAACAAATCCATGAAATGCACAAGAAATAAAATGCATATTTTGGTAAACTTAAAAAAAATTACAAATGTAATATGGTTGGGCAGAAAAATGTGAACATGCATATAAGCAAAAAGGAGCATAAAAGAGATATCACTTATAATTCTACCATCCAGAAATAACCATTTTGGGATACATCCTTCAGACTTTCCAATGTATGCTTATAAGTATATGTTCTAAGACATAAATGGACTCATACTGCTTTAAAACCTATGTTTAAAAAAATTTATATATAGCGTCTATTCTTCCATATCAATAAATATACTCCTCAGGATCATTTTAAATGACTGCTTATTATTCCATGTTGAAGAACATCTTGAACCTTCTCCAATCGCCCACTACTATTTGCATAAAACATTAAGTGTATTCCTTCAAGGGCTATGTTCTTAGTCACAAAAAGAGGGTACTTGAAAAATAAATCCCAGAGTAATCATTCTTGTCATTATGTGAATAACTACAGAGAGCTGTCTTCGTGCACACTCTGAAGGAGTGTCCTGCAGTCTTCCAAAAGAGTCTTTAGGTGGTGCTGTTAGATGGTCCAGTTCCTTCAGGACAGGGTGGCTTGTTCGGAGAGTGCGTGGGCTACTTTCACCAGGACCTGGTCCTCCTGTTGTCTGTCTATTTATTCTATCGTAACTCTAACTCCCTCAAAAAGAAATGCCAAGAATCAGATCTTTAGAAGTTGTTTGTGATCAACATGCACTCTTGAAACAGGGCATGTTTTAATGAGTTTAATATATCCTCCAAAATCATATGAATAGACTGAGCAGAAGAAAATGCCTTTTTTGCCAGGTGAGCTGCACGTGAGGCATCCCACAGTTACCTGATGAGATGGAAATGCTGGGCTGAAGTGTGCCCCTGCGGTTTGCAGAGCATGGTGTTCACTGCACCAGCCAGGCACTATAAAGCATGCCTCTTAGATGAAAGCATCCTTAAAATGATGACACTGTAAACCAGGCGTCCTCAAACTACGGCCTGTGGGCCACATGCGGGTGTTTTTTGCCCGTTTGTCTTTTTACTTCAAAATAAGATATGTGCAGTGTGCATAAGAATTTGTTCATAGTTTTTTTAAACTATAGTCCGGCCCTCCAACAATCTGAGGGACAGTGAACTGGCCCCCTGTTTAAAAAGTTTGAGGACCCCTGCGTAAACAAATTTGAATCCTACAGAATGAAGCATAAGGACCTCACTGCCTCCCTCTAGTGGTCATGACATGTTTAACCAGATCTCTCAACAGCTGTTTAGGTTCTGTCCTGGGCATTCCAGTGCCTTCTTGCAGAGGGAGGGGGGAGGCCTCTACATTCCTGAGATGGCAGACAGGCTGCAGAGAAGCCAGTAGACCAGAAAAGACAAGAGACCTGCCTTAAGGGTTGGGACGTGTGGATTACCTTTACCCTCAAATAATTCCTAAAAGCAGAATTGAATCAATTCTCATTCATTTAGGATGATTGAATTGTATGTCTTTTTTTTTTTTTAAATTCAGTCATTTTTTATTATTTGCATTCTTAAGTATGGCATATTTTTCTTGCTTCTTAGAAGTATTATCTTTAATTTGCCATGACATCTGTAATTTTTAATTTTGTTAAAATTAATCTGGTTCTTAACTACCATAACTAGGAAATACAAACATATTTTAAACAGCAATGTAATTTTGTGGTTCTTTTAGAGAGAAACCCAAGATATAACCTGGATAATCTCATTATTGCTCATAAGATCTTAGTGAAATAGAAGATCATAGGGAAATTGTATCCGGTTACATCGGAACATCCTCTCCAAGCTAGCTATTTTAAGAAGTACAGTATTGCCTCACTTGTGAGACATGACCTGTGGATGAAGGGACAGCCCCAGAGAGCTGACGGTGTGACCCTTGAACCACTAAAACATTTATTGGGTTTTACGGATAAAGATAGTGAACCAAGGCTTGGGCTTGCTCCACCATCTGTATCTGGTTCCAAAGCTGGTTCTGTCATATGCAAGAAGTGTTGCAGACAGGCACCTGAGTCAACATCCCAAACCTTGCTTTCTTGTCCTATAAAATGAGGATCCCGTAGTTCCTGCCTTGTAGGTTATTGTGAGGCTTAAAGGCGATTAGGTGAGGTGTTTGGCTCAGTGCTCAGCTCACTGTGCTCAGCAAATATTAACCATTACTATTTAACCATGATGATGAACATTTTTAAAGGGTCCATCACATTCTTTGCTGCCTTCTTATACAGAGTACAACGACTGACATTAACCATTGTCTTGGAAGACTCAGATGCTTCCTTTTAAAAATCAACTCTGGTCCCATAAACAAGAATAACCAAATGCTGAGAAACTGCTGAGCTCTGAGCACGGTTTTCATACTCTTTTCCACTACGGAGCTGAGGGCCTGTATATGAACTGCCTGCAGCCTGCAATGCTGTTTTCTGAGTTCTCATTTCTTTTTCTGTTTTCACCTCTTCCCTGGCTATCTTGCTGTCTGTCTCCTGACCCCTCCCTTCTTCCTAACCTGCTGTGGGATCAGAAGTAAGGTAACACGGCTTGTTATAATTCAGCTTCATCAACAGAGTCGCTAGACGCCAGTAAACAACTGTTCTCCTCTTTGCAAACTACATAACCTCCCCTCTAATTACACGTATGCCTTTTAGTGCCTCGGGGACCCACACCCAGTGAGTAGGAAAGACCTAAAAGAATGAAGATGTTATACGAAATTTCTCTAGGATGGGCAGCTGGTCTTGCGAGCTGGGAGCTTTGGAAACTGCGCTGATTTAATCCTTGCCTCCTTGGGTGGGGTGGGGGTGGGGGCCTGGGATCTGCGCCCTGGGCTGGAGGTGCTGCCCCCTAGTGGCGGGGAGAGCCGCGTGACGCACAGGGCCGGACCGCGGCTTGAGAGAACAGTTCTGCAGGTCGGGGTGCACAAGACCCCAGCAGATCTTGCCCCCAGGGAGCCCGAGAGGAGAACCGGAGCCAGAGTCAAAGTGGGAACAAAGACCGCAGCGAGGAAGAGCAAGGTGATCCAGGACAAGGGCGGTGGGTGCCAAGTAGCTAGATAAAATGGCCCTATTTTGTTTTCCTGATAAGCTCTTTATTTGTTTACTTTTGGCAAATACAAAATTGTATGTATTTAGAGTGTACGACATGATGTTTTGTTACGTGTGTCTACTGTGGCCTGATTAAATCAAGCTAATTAACAGATACATCACCTCATACACTTATTTTTGTTGTTGTGAGAACATTTAAAATCCACTTCTCTTAGTGATGTTTCAAATATACAACCCACTGTTATTAGCTATATTCGCTGTGCTGTACAATAGAGCTCCATAAGTTATTCCTCGTGTCTGGCTGAAACTTTGTACCCCAGTATCTTTCCGTCTCCCCTCCTCACTCACCTTCGCCTCTGCCTACCACCATTTTACTCTCTGCTTCCATGAGTTTGGCTTTTTTAGATCCCACATACAGGTGAGCTCAAGAGTGGTCATATTTTAATGTGGTGCTAGTTTTGTTGCATGGTAATAATAGGCCTTATGACCTCAATGACTTGGCCAGAGACAGTGGGAGGGGGATATTTGTAACAGAAAATGTCCATAGACAAAGAGATGTTGTGTTTCTCAAGGGGGTTATCTTCAAATGGTGCTCTCCAACAGTGTTTCCCAGACTGAACCCCACAGAAAACACCAGTGCTCCATGAGTTGTCGGGTCCATAAGGATGGTTTTCTATATTCAAGTAGTTTTTGACAATTACATACCGAATATGATAAAAAGCTCGCTAACCCTTGCAGACTCACACTCCGCCCCTCTTCTCCCTGGATTTCCTGTGGGATCACATTGGTCCATTTCTGTCTCTTGATCAAAAGAGCACAACTTCAGTCTGCAGACTTCTCTCTCTTTGCTAGTACCTGCTAGTACTAATGCTGAGGTATTGCACTATCCCTTGTGATTTCCCTACACCCTGCCCACACCTTTATAAACAATCCAGTTTTATAAACTGTACTCAATTTATCCACATTGAGCATGCCATCAATTTCCTTCCAGGACCCTGAGTGACACACCATATATTTCATTACAGAACCATGATGCCTAATGGCATTTTAAAATGTATTCCTCATACTGGTTGATTTGTTCACCACGGTCTCCTCCACTAGAACACAATCACGGTGTCTGGCACATAGAAGGTGCTTGTCTTAGATGAGGTTTTCTTAGAAGCAGGCCCTTAGCCAAAAATGTGGGTGTGTGTGATTTATTAAGGAAATGCTTCCAGGATAAACTTCTAAGGGAGAGGGGAGGCAGCGTGGAGAAGAGGAAGAAACCAAGCAGCGGTGCAGTGGCAGTCTCAGCCTGGTCCTGTGGGTGCACTGAAGCATAAATGGCACCTCAGAGTTTATTTCTTCTTGAGGCAAGGAAGCTGGTCTTTTGAATGTCCCCTTCTGCAACACCAGTCTGTCATTGGTGGCAGAGGCCAGTGAAGGGTTGGTGACTCATAAACTCCCCAGCACTTCAACTCTCTAAAGGGACCAAGCAGCTTCAGTGGCCACAGGCAAAGCTCTGAAGGAGGGCAGAGCTATGAGTAGGTAGCAAAGCACACAGAAGCTGGGCGTGGGCACACAGGACCAAGGGGCTATGTGGGGATCTGGGAAGGGAATTGATGGTTTCTTCTAGGGCCATCAAATATATGTTAAAAAAAAACAAGTGAATACATGAATGAGTAAATGTCCCCAAAAGGTCCTCCATATAGAAACACCTAATTCTAACACATAGGGCATATCTTTTTGTCTTGTATTACATTTATTTACATCCCAATTACCTAGTATTCTATGGTAAAAAAAAAAAATTGCTGAGCTAAAAGAGCTGAATTTTCTTTATCCAGGATACTGGTGTGTTAGGATACTGCATAAAAGCAAACCCAGTAGGATAGAGAGAGAGATGTAAGGGGAGATTTATTATGGAAATTGGCTAGTGTGATTATGGAAGCCAAGAAGCCCCGTGACATTCCATCTGCAAACTGGAGAACCAGGCAAGCTGGTGGTGGAATTCAGTCTGAGTCCAAGGGTCTGGGAACCCAAAGCACTGCTGGTGTAAGCGTGTGAAGGCCCGAGAACCTGTAGTTCTGATGCCCAAGGGCAGGAGAAGATGGATGTCTCAGCCTCAGAAGAGAAAGTAAATTTGTCCTTCCTGTACCTTTTTGTCCTATTTGGACCCTCAACAGGT
The DNA here is from genome assembly GCF_040939455.1 of Microcebus murinus. Taxonomy (NCBI): domain Eukaryota; kingdom Metazoa; phylum Chordata; class Mammalia; order Primates; family Cheirogaleidae; genus Microcebus; species Microcebus murinus. Next base: position 29,474,762 of record NC_134115.1, read on the forward strand.
TAGATGAAGCTGCCCAAAGTGGTGAGGGTGGATCTTTTCTACTGAGTCTACTGATTCAAATGCTACTCTTCTGGAAACACCCTCACAGACAAAATCAGAAATAATGTTTTACCAGCTATCTGGGCATCCCTTAGCCCAGTCATGCTGACACATAACATTAACCATCACGCTGGGGTTCAGGCAATAGACCTCCTCATGGCTGAAACAGCAGGGGTGAGTCTTGCCAGCATCACACCTTCTAAAGAAATGAAATAACCAGTACATGACAAGTGTGACCCGAGAGAGAGAAAGATGTCACCAATAAGGTTACAGACTCAGCATACAAATGGATACGATGGGGTCTAAGATGAGCCCAGGCCTGCACCAGTAAGTAGATGACCAAAGAGAAAACAGGGCCCTGGAAGTCTACACACAGGGCGATTGAGAAGGTGACCATGCATGCCACATGGGTGAGGGAAGAAGAAGAGATCAATGTGAATGTGCCTGTGAGAAGCAGGAACATCAGCAGCAAAAAGTCTACAAAATAATTTTAATGGCAGTAAATCTCTTGCATGACGGTGAAGAGAAGGTATGGACATATGAATGAAAACCCTAACACTCAAAATAAGATGGCGGCTTTGTCCTAGTCACCATGAACAGAGAGATACATCACTACCCACTATCCCAGGAGAAGGAGTAAAGATTAAAACCAGAATGGCCTCCATTCGTGATGTTTATTTTTGTTCAAATATGTAAGTTTACCTATCAGTGAAGTGATTATGTTCAAATAGTGATAACTTCCTTTCTTATAGACCTGTCAGAATACCCACAACCTGGGTGGTATTGTAGCAAAAATATATGTGAATCTGAGGAATGACCGTGTATCACTCCACTGTTGTCCAGTCTAGACAGTTGGGCAGACATTGTTATAAAAATTATACCCTCAGGGCCGGGCGCGGTGGCTCACGCCTGTAATCCTAGCACTTTGGGAGGCCGAGGCGGGCGGATTGCTCAAGGTCAGGAGTTCGAAACCAGCCTGAGCAAGACCCCGTCTCTACCAAAAATAGAAATAAATTAATTGACCAACTAAAAATATATATACAAAAAAAAAATTAGCCGGGCATGGTGGCGCATGCCTATAGTCCCAGCTACTCGGGAGGCTGAAGCAGAAGGATCGCTGAGCCCCGGAGATTGAGGTTGCTGTGAGCCAGGCTGATGCCACGGCACTCACTCTAGCCTGGGCAACAAAGTGAGACTCTGTCTCAAAAAAAAAAAAAAAAAAAATTATACCCTCAAACAAGATCTTGGTGTAAAGTTATTAATGCCAAAATCTTGGGTGTTTTAGAGTCTTAAAAACAGATAAGAAAACAAAACAAAATAGTACATCCTTATTTTTAACTATGTTCCCAATGTCAAGAGCACAGGATATAGGAGCCCTGGAAGGGTGAGATACTACAGTGCATGATGACTGAGAAGGGAAGCCAGCTCATTTCCTTTCCACCATATTTGAATCCAGAAGGTCTCTACGGTTCATGTGTCCTCACTATGGACAGGTGCACATTGATTTAAAGGATTAAGACAAGAACCGATCTGACTCTTGTCACACCCTTTAAAGAAGGCAGAAATAGAAGCCCTGACCACAAACTTGGGCTTGTTTCTAGGGTTTGAAAATGTACAGTTAATCCAGACTATTATTACTTCTGAGCTTTCACCACTAGCAGTAATGTGCCAAAGGAAGTCTGAGATTCTACAGCCCAACCTGTAAGTCTGAAATAATGGAACTGAGGATGAACTCAATCCATTAACCATTTCTTGGTGTGCCTTGCTCTGCTTTTGGGGAGAGTGGTGTGAGGGCTGGGGTAGAGGATTAGATAATGTATGACAGAATCTCTGGTCCGAAGGCAATAAAAGTGAACCGCTGTGGTGGAAACAATGGGCTGGGAGTGAATTAGAACCATTCTTTATGTGGCAAGTTTGACATAAAAGTGTTAGTAGATACCTAGAAAGAAATTTTCTACATGTTCAAAAATATCAAAGTGGGTAGGAAAGCTGTGAGCATTTGAGTCCATCCTCTCCTACTGATTTGTCTGCAGCTTGGGGAATATTTCCCATTGCCAACAAACTCTGCTAGGTGAAGCCTGCAGCAAAAACCCTTTTGGAGGAGCTGCCCAGACTCGACTTGCTGCACCAAACAAGGAATCCAAAGAGAAACTTCCCTGGTGTGGGCTCCGAGCTTTGCTCCTCCCTATCCATCATCCCCTAGCACCATGGTCCAATTAAAGTCCTTAGAATCGACCCATCCTGAGAGCTCCTCCTCCTTGGGGATAGCCTGTCATATAGTTGGGGTTGGAGCCCCACTCTAGCCAATGCCTTTTGTAAAAATAGATTCGTCATGCATGGGTGGGAATTCAGCAGAGGGGAAGAAGGAGTCATGATTTCAGGTAGATTGTCTGCAGGTTTCTGATTACCCCTTTGACTACTCATTACCACCACGCAGCCAGTATTCTTCATTGTGAGAGGAAAACAACTGGCCATGTGTGCATTGTTCTCCGCAGACCAGGAGCTGTGTAATCAAATACCTAGGAGAGTCATGCAAGTAACAGAAATTATAAAAGCCTGCTGAGCACCAGGCCTCCTGAAAAGGCATTTAGTATCAGAGTTTGTTTGTTTTTAAACATCATTTGTTTGCTTGCTGTAACATTGTGCTGGCCAAACAAAATGTATCTACATTCTAAATTCTAACCACAGGCCACTAGAGTGTAACCTATGATGTCGATGGCCCTTTCTCTTTAATGAGCAGAAATAATGACAAAAATGCAAGAAACTGTTCTAACATTTTTGTTTATGTTGATGGTTCTTTCTCAAAGAAAACCAGACATTTTGTCCAACTGTGTCTATAAAAGCACAATTAGAAAAGAAACATTTCAATACACGATGTTTCTTCCTGCTGCTAATCCTAAAAACAAGAACTCAAAGAATCTAAAAGGAACATCAATTTTGAAAGTATGTTTATTTGCTACTTCTTGGTGATTTAATGTAGATAGCCTCCAGACTGCTGGAGGTAGAATTAACATAGAATCAGCCCTCATGAGAACAGCTGCAAAAGAAAAGTCCCAAATGCCCTAAATATCTCCTCTAGTGGTTCGCTGCAGAGCCCTAAAGCTATTGGCATTAGCAGCTATTATTTTTTAAATTTCTAAAAAAAGCGATAATTCAATAATCAGATATTAAAGGCCTATGAGTCGTTAGACTTGGGCATTTTATCCGGGGTGTGTCTCACTTACAGGCATAGAACACTGGTTGATTCAGTTGCATGGAGTTGTCTACTTGATTGACCAACTGGCAGCCTCCACCTCCTAGCAAAGACCAGTGTCTAAGGGAAACAGGAGGTAGGTTTTACTGGCTGGCATTTTTCCATTAGGAGCATCCTCATCTACATTGTCTTTTCTTGATGGCCCCTTCTGTCGGCAGGTGTGGAATCTACAAAACTTCTGCCGGTCTTAGGAAAAAGATTTTCTCCTTCTTGAAACGATCCCAGTGCATATGCAAGGCTCTCAGGCAGGGGATGCTACGGCACGTCTCTCAGTGGGCAGCTCACAGGACACCAAACACGTGCAGCTGATTAAATAACTACTCCATTTTTAAAAAGCTTAATTCAGAGTATACATTTTGCCATTTTCCCCAGAAGACTCTTATGGCTATCTAGTTTCTGCAATCCCCACTGTGAATTCTTTCACTTCTTCTGAAACTCCAGACTAGCCTATGAAAAATCCCTTTCTTCCTGATTCTACTAGCAGAAAATTGATACTTAACCACGTTACTTGTCTCTTCTGTGTTAACTTTCTCACTCTCTAAAAATGGCTGATCCTGCTTTCCAAACTGTCCTTAGTACTGATACCTGTGTATAGGCATGTATATGCAAATAAAAATTCACACAAGGTAAGTTGTGGAAGTCCTTTTTTGTTAATAAATTATAACTATATAATCAGAACTCTTTGACCTAAAACCTAGGTACTTCAAATGGCAGATTTGGAATTTTTTTAACCATGTAATCTTGGGAAATTATTTACCCTTTCTGAAATTAGATTTTCTCTCTATAACATGGAGATAAAACCAATCATCTTGCACAGTTGTAAAGATTGTATAAGATGATCAATAGACATGCTCAGCACCATTTGTGGTATACTGTGCTTCAGAAATATTGGTTTCCTTTTCAACTCTTATTCATTTCCTCCTTTTTTAAAACTTAGATTTGCAGGTTTTGAATATCAAGTGAAAAAAAGTATCATAGAAGCTGAGTGGCCTAAGATATTGTCTACTTCCTCTACTCTAACTACCTCATTTTACAGATGAGGATAATAAACCCACAGTTAAAAACAAATTAGTAGCAAACTCAACCTCAAATTCAGGTTTCTGGACCCCAAGTTCAGGGCCCTTGCCATGACATGTCATAAAAGTTATATTGTTAAATTTTTCATTGCCCATTTATCAGAAATGTGATATGATGTGGAACATTCTTTCATAGGCTGGATCTTGGGCTTGCAGTTGGGAGAGAGGAGAAAGAGTTGACAAATATAAAAATAAACCCTAAAGAGATAAAGCCAAGTGGGGCAGGGAGTTGTCTGAGAAGGAAATTGAAGACTTATAAATATAAATGATGGCTAGGACTATGGAAGGAAGAAACATAGTATAAAAATTACCAAGGGTATTATCAAAGGTAGTTTTCAAAAGATCAATTTGCCTGTAGGGGGAATAAAAATCCCAGAATATATTAGCATGTGTCCTTGGTTCATTTGTTCTCCCATCTTTGTTGTCTGAGATGTTATGAGACGGGGCTCTTTGACATTTTAGAATAAACATTAAGACTGTCAAAATTCCACAGCTTATAGGTCCCAGGAAATGAATGTTAAACCTCCTTCCCTTCTCCCCACACACAAAGTCTAAATACAGGTCAGTTTCATTTTAAAAAGCTATAAGGGACTGCCCTTTTCCCAATTGCTTTCTTCTTATTTTCCAAATACTTGACTTGTGTCTGAAATAAATGGAGCATCATCTAGACTTTGAAAATTTATTTATTGTAATTTGACTAATCATCATGATAACTAAGAAGAAACCTCCCAAAAAAGCACTACTTCACAGAGAGGTACCCAGACTTTAATAGCCAAAAGAAATATTGTCCAGTGTTCCGTCTTTAGAAGTTTATTCCCTACTCCATATACAGAATTGTGACCAGCCTGTGTTACAGGGCTGATAACTGACTCAGGCTACAGAAATAAACAATTATTGGTAACCATGTCAACGTATTGTGGGAAACTCAGGCTCCACTTGCAAATACACACACACACACACACACACGAATACTTTGAAGCTGGGAGTCTTCATTTTGCAGGTTGTAAAACTGAGTCGTTTATTTAAAGGGAGAAATCTGATTTTTGCAATTGTAAAAACTGATGAAATTTTACGTGGTTGATGATTTCATCCATTACCTCAATGTTTGACAACCTTGTGAAACTGCTTTCTAGAGAGAGTAGATTTAGTTCATGCTCTCATACTCTGGGAAGTATATTAAGCCACTTTGGTAAACATGGTAATTTATATAATCATTAAGCTTCTCTATAATGACTATATTTGTATTTCTGTGACATGTTTTTGTTTGAGCGTGAGCAGTAAGCTTCAGAACACTTTCAGAGGGATTGAGTTCACAGAAATGAATTCATTCTGGACAATAATTTAGAGACTCACATTTGAATCTTTAATCAGAACAGTAAGTCCTAAAACTTACCTTAACCTATGGAGTCCCTTTATATGAATCCATTCAGGGATGGCGGAAAATCTAACAACGACTCTCTTATGTCATGGTCAACCCTAGAAAAACTAAGCTATACTTCCCAACTTTTCCCAACTTCTCTCCTTTTAAGAGAACAATAGCAAGTGCTTAGAACAATTTTACCGCAAGTGTCTTTCCAAAGGACATTTCTCAAACTTGGGTGAGAGTCAGAATGGTCTGGAGGAGTGTTAAAACACAGATTGCCTGGTGACAACCCCCCACAAAGTTTCCGTGGGTCTGGGGTGGAGCCCAGAAATTGCATTTCTAACAAGTATCAAGGTGGTTCTTGTTCCCAGGGATGACACTTTAAGGATCACTAAAACTTCCGTGTGTGTGTGTGTATGTGTGTGTGTGTGTGTGTATGTATGTACATATTCAGGGTGTGATTCCCGAATACACACATATACACACATGCAGAGAGAGAGAGAGAGAGAGCACATGTGCAAATGCAGCAAAATGATAATAATTGGCAAATCTGGGTAACCGGTATTTGGAAGTTACTTACTATTGGTGCAACTTTTCTCTAAATTTGAAATTATTTCAAAACAAAAGTTAAAAAAATTATACCATGAAACTAACACTTGATATCTGAAAAAATGGAAAACCAGTATGAGTAAAGTCTCCTTGAGCCCTTGTCTTGAGTTTGAGTCACGCCCAGTACTTAACAGGTAACCTAATTTCTTCTTGATTCATCATTATCCATACAAGACTCACAGAGTCTGAGCACATATATGGATTTCTGAAGCAGATGCTTATATATTGATTAGAACATGGCTTTTGGCTTCAGACAGTCCTGGATGCGATTCCTAAATTTGCCATTTACCAGTTCCATGAAACCAGGAGTCACTTAACCCAGGGGTGCTGCATTGTGCTTCATGAGGTGCTATTTACATAGAAAACAAAATAAATTATTCTCCCTCTAGTTGTGCAAGGTTATGGCACTGATTTAACCTTTCTGAACCTCAGTTTCCATGTCTGTAGAATGGGGAGAATAATAATGCCTAGAATGATCATTGAGATTAAATGGCAATGCTTGTAAAGAACTTAGCACAGCTGACTAGTGCATAGTAAGTGCTCAAGAAATTGGCTGGGGGCAGTGGCTCACGCCTATAATCCTAGCACTGGGAGGCTGAGGCAGGAGGATCACTTGAGGTCAGGAGTTCAAGACCAGCCTGAGCAAGAGCGAGACCCCATCTCTACTAAAAAATAGAAAAAAGTAGCTAGGTGTGATGGCATGTGCCTATAGTCCCAGCTGCTCGGGAGGCTGAGGCAGGAGGATCACTTGAGCCCAGGAGTCTGAGATTGCTGTGAGCCAAGCTGATGCTATGGCACTCTAGCCTTGGCAACAGAATGAGACTCTGTCTCATAAAAAAAAAAAAAAAGAAAGAAAGAAAGAAAGGAAAAAAAGAAATGGTAGCAGTGTTGAAGATGATGGTACTGGATAGTACTGGAAACCATGAATTCTCTTGAAGGAGAAATGGTCTCCATGGTCCCTTCTAGTTCCAGTACTATGATCTGGAGCCTGTTCCCATTAACAAAGTCAACATAAACCTTTCTCCTTTATATTACTGTTACTAGTATTATTATTTTCTCCTGGGAGACCGTGATGAAAAGTTATGACTAATAACTAAATAATTTTAGTTATTTTTAACTTTTGTCAAAGAGACACATCCATGATTTCTCCACTCCGTATGTAAAAATCCTGTTTTCTTTGAAGTGGGTCACGTTTGTAGAATCGTTCCTTGGGGATATCAGGGTCCAGTCCCTCGCTGCCATGCCTCTGCAGTCTTTATTCCTGCCAGGCCACACTGCACTGGGGACTTTTAGACAATAAACATTTATCTAGTTATTGACCTGAGGAGCAAACAGGTTGTTGTTGGAAGTGCCGTGCTAGGCAGAAAATCCAATTAGCTAGATGGAAATAAAATCAAAGAAGCAAGAAGTTCATCCACAAGAGAATGAAGTCCGGAGGCTTGGGAAGCAGTTGTTTAGAATTCTATCTTGAGTGGCAGGTGTGTGCTAGCATTATGTTTCCGGCCGAAAGACCACTGAGAGAATAGGCGACTGGGGAGTGGGGGAACCTTCTAGTCCCAGCTACACCTCGGAGTATCTCTGAGGCCTTAGCAAGTCACTTAAACCCAATGTTCTATGTCATCATCTATAAAACGAGAGAGCTGGACCATGTCGGAAGCTTATCAAACTATTTTTAATCTGTAGAGTTCTTTGTTAAGATCAATTTTATGAGACTCTTTAGATGAAAATCAGACAAATGCAGGGTTGCTCTGTGGAAGTTGGGTTGGTTAGTCCTGAGGGTCACTATGCTAACCTCTCAGTTCCGGGCACCGCAGAAGGAAATTCAAGGGACTCTGAGGGCTCCGCAGAATACAGATTGAAAACCACCGGGCTGAAGGAAATGCCTTCCCGCTCAAACACTTTACCCTCTGGCTTTGATCTGTTTCCTCAAAGGAATGGCCATATTTGATGTGAAATTCCATAAAGTTTTATTTTTCAAAATCATTCATAGGCTCTTTTATCATCTGATAAGGATAGAAGAGCTCTGCATGGAAGCTATTATTAATCTAACTTTGTTCATGGGCAAAATTTTAATCTATTTGTCCAAGGCTTTTGACCCTGACAAGGTCAGGGCCAAATTTAAAAGCAGCAGGCCTTGCCTCTGGTACACAGACAGAAATAAGGGACTAGTTTTAGCATTTGTTCCAACTGTTAGTGCTGTAACTCATGCAGATTTTATTTGATTCATAGGTTTTTGATGTTGCTTAATTCTAACTTTCCACATAACTGGGTTTCTAGAGCCAGGAACCCATGGATCATGAACCAGCCACCACCATAAATTTTACACGATTTTATTTATTAGCTACACAGAAGTTGCTGGAAAGCCTGAAGGGAAAGCAGATGGTTAAAAAAAACCTATTCTGTCCTTGTGAATTTTGGGTACTTCCTATGAGAAATTATAGATTATTATTTTCCTTGTTATACCTTCAGTCAAGCAGATGGAACAAGATGGGGAATAAGAATTCTAGAGAGTTTCCATGGCAATTGCTGGAGAGCCTTGGTCTATTTGTGATTATGTGTAGCGCAGTATCTAGGGCCAAGGTAAAATTGTGGGGTTTCATTCTGCAACACCTACTGATTTTAAACTACTCAAATGCCATTTGCTGAGCCCCTATGGCCCAAAAAGCAACGTCCTACTTATTGGGCAGAGGGAGGAGAGATGACAAAGACAGTAAAGCATTGCTTTTTCTTTATACAAGTTTACTGTATTCAATGAAATATGTATGGATAATAGAAGAACACCATAATAGATAATATAATGAAACCAGTAAACATGCCATCAATATAGGGCTTTTCTTTAACTAACTGTGGTCTAATTAAGTAAAGGCAAAAATATAATCCTTATAAGCTGGGTAAATTAATAGCTTAACTCTGTTGTTTCTCAGTTTCCTTGGCTATAGAAATGGGACTAATGATGGTATTTGATTCATACAGTTGCTAAGAGGGTAACTTGAGTCAATGCCTGGAAAGGGCTTGGAACAGGGTAGGTGTTCAATACACGCTAAGCAGCAGCAAGAGCTATAAGCCCTCGATGTAACTTCGTTCACTGATTTTTCAAAAGGCAACACTCACTTGACCTGAAGCAGAGAAAGAGCAGAGTGGTCACGATGATACTGTTGATCTAGCTCTGTGACCTTTGACATGCAACTTAATCTCTCCGAGCCTCAGTTTCCTCATTCGTAAAATAGAGGATACTGTACTCACCTTCTACGGTCACCTCATGCAGAGGAGATGAAGCCCTGCCCCAAAATTTGGTTTGAGTGTTGAGAATGATGATGCCCCACAGACACCAAGAAGGTATGAAGAGCTTTGTAAGTCACATGATGAGGCTTTCTGGGTGGCAGTAAGACAAGCTCCCAAGAAGTCCAATAATTGGTTAAGGGAGTGGAGAAAGGAGACTGGCTTTCAGGTTTTATGGTAGTGACAGGATGGCGCTGGGTGGGGGTCCCCCTCGTGGTTGGGGTGTACGTGGTTTAACTTCCCATCAGCACCAAAGGAGGGAGCACCTGGGCTCTTTCATCGGCTTGCCCAGATGCAGGGCTTGAAAGGCTAAACATCAAAACTGCGGGCAGATTCTTCATTACACCACCTCAGAGTATTGCGATGAGATTTAAACGAGATCACATGCACACAGCCTTAAGTTTAGTGGCTTGTAAACAGTAAGTGCTCAATAAATGTTACCTTTTAAAATAAACTTTTTTCTTAAAAAAGAAACCACTCATTAATAAAATGTGGTATACGTATACCATGGACCACTACTCAGCTTTAAGAAACAATGGTGATATAGCACCTCTTGTATATTCCTGGATAGAGCTGGAACCCATTCTACTAAGTGAAGTATCTCAAGAATGGAAAAACCAGCACCACATGTACTCACCAGCAAATTGGTATTAACAGATCAACACCTAAGTGGACATATAGAAGTAACATTTATCGGGTGTTGGGAGGGTGGGAGTGGGGAGGAGGGGAGGGGTATATACAACCACAATGAGTAAGATGTGCAACGTTTGGGGGATGGACATGCTTGAAGCTCTTACTCGAGGGGGGAGGGGGGCATGGGCAATATAAGTAACCTTAACACTTGTACCCCCATAATACGCTAAAATAAAAAATAATAATAATAAAAAAGAAACCACTCAACTTTTAAAATGACCCCTAAAATACAAAAAGCAGCACCTACTTTTTCCTTGTTCTATTTGTTTATACTAGATTAAAAAAAAAAACCAAAACTTCACTATAATCTCTACATGTGAAGAAACAATGACCAGCAATCCGCAATCCTCCAGCGATGAAAAGGCTGTGGCTAAGCACTCCATTTTAAACTGATTGTCACTTGGAACGCTCTTTCCCATAGAAACGATGTTATAAATAGAGTTCAGTTCCCACAGGGACCCTCGAATTCTTTCTAAGCTCTAATATAGCTAAAAGTCCTTGACAGAGCAGGGAACTCTGAATTCTAGAACACCACCTGGGACTCTCAGAATCCCAAACTCCCGCCGGCTCAAGGTGACCCTGAGTGAGACTGGACCTTAAGACTTCTGGAAACCTTGGTAAGGAGAAGCGGGTTGAGAACGAACTGAGCTGAGCACCGCGTGTCCGGCAGGGGCCCACACACGATTGTGACTGCACTTCCCAACGTCCCTAAGCCAGACCCTAATGGGATTGTCTTGCCGGGCCTCGGGTCTGTCCCACGGCCCCGTGGGTGGAGTGGGGCTTGCCCTGAAGGGAAGGGATGTTCTTATTCCCAGCCGTCCTGGGAAGGGGTCAGTCCAGGGGCAGGAAAGGAGCCCTCCAGTGTAGGCCTCAGCTGGGGCGAGGGGGAAACCCAGCCCTTTGTTCTGGAGCTCAACTTTGACATATCTGTGGGGAGGCCTGGAGTTGGGCAGAACTGTCTCTGGTCACGTGGAAGAGGCCAGGACCAGGCCATGAGCCAGCTCAGGAATGAACCCTGAGGGTGCGGGCCTATGCCAGCGAGAGGCGTTACCGTTGGTGCTGTCTCTGCTCCACCTCTCCAAGCGTCATGGCAGAGCTTGGCTTTCCTCAGCTGCGGGGAGTTATGGGAAGTGAGATTGCGTGGAAGAGACACTAGCGGCAGGTGAAGGAAGGTGACCTGGGGCTGGACGCCAGCAGCCTTCAGGAGGGAAGAGCTGCAGTCTAGGCCCACTGAGGCAGCAAAGGAAGGGCGGATGTGCAGACACAGAGTAACACTAGTGGCTCACACAGCACTTGGCATGTGGCAGAGCCTATTCCTAGCACCTTATTAGCACATTCAAGCCACCCCCTGGCACACTATTGTCACTCCCTTTTACAGATGGGAATAACAGAGCATGGAGAAGTTAAATAAATTGCTCAATGTCAGACAGCAGTTAAGTGACACAGCCAGAAATTGAACACGGGCAGCTTGCCTCCCAGGCCCGGGATCTTAACCAAATGTTTTATTCTCTTTCACATGGAAGCATTCACCAGGGACAGCCCCAGAAATACATGGAGAGGTATTAAATAATACATCGGTGAGGTTAGTGAGGTAGCAGGGCTTTTTAACACAGCAAGCTGTGTGCGTATAAGGTATATGAACAAACAATGGAAACTCCTTGTTAAAGCTGAAAATTTTTGAAGAACTTATTTGATGTTTCAGAGTACTGTTGTCCTACAGGCACTTCCGGCTGGAATGTATATCTCTCTAATGTTTCTATGTATGTATCTATTTTTCATACACACTCAAGAGTGTGCCTGCATGTCTAACTGATAAGGATTTTCTTTTTTTAAGTAATCATCATCTGGCTGGAATTTTTAACGAAACTCACATCAGCTGAATGATATTATTTTTCGTGAAGGCATTACCGAGAGGTTTCGCGGAATAGTCTATTATTAATGTTCCTCAGACAACATGCCACTAAGGATTTCAGATGAAGACATTTGACTGTCATTCTTTTCAAACCATTTTCTTTACTTATTATCCATGTAAACATACCACCGAAAGCCTCATTTTATTTTATTAAATGCAATAGTGTTATTCAATCTTTCAGTTACCAGTGATAAGTGGCCTACATGTTGGTAACCAGACAGAAATGCGACATCCCAGGCCATAAATTCTGACCTTATTTACTCCTAAGGTTTGTGCACCCCAAAGGGGTGGTCTGGAGAGGAATGGCCTTTGGGAAAGTGAGGGTTGACATAGCACAGAACTTCTCCATTGGCTGGTTGTGAGGTCTGTGTAAGATGGTGACAATGCCTGGCACAGGGTAAGCAATTGTTGATTACTACTGTTAAGTAGGTAAATAGCTATCATTAGCATTCTCTTTGGGGCCAGTTGCTATCTATTACATGGTTGTAGAGATTTTTGTTTGTTTTGTTTACTGCAAAATCACAAGCGCCTCTTACAAAATCTGTCACATAATAGGGAAGTATTAGAGAAATATTAGTTAACATAACGTTATGCCAACTTAATCTACTCATCCACCAGGCAATTTGTGGACACCAGGGCTATCCTTACCTCATTTCCTTTCCTTAATCCCATATAAGTTTAGTTCTGCCCAGGTCCTGATGTCTGATTATCTCCAATTTTTAGCCCTGCTACTTCCTTTTGGACTTTCAAATTAATCCTGATTTCCATAGCTTGACCAAGGCACTCTGTGATAAGTGTCAGCCTCTGGTTCTTTCCTGCCTGGTTGCTTAAAAAAGGAAACCCTGCCCTACCTCTCACCTTGAGAACAAACTCTACTACCAGCCTGACCGATATTTCCAAATATTTATCAGCTATGTAGCAGGCAATATGCTAAACCCTTGAGACGCATGGTGAAGGAGAAAGGCAGGATCACTAGCCTTTGTGGGATTGGGCTGTCTGCTCTCTTAATTTTCCCAGAGGTGGGAAGAGACGAAGCCAGATTCACCCAATGAACAGGCTGCAGAGCCGCAAAGAGTGAGAACCATGGCTAAGCTGATGAGCGCCCAGTCCAGCTGCTTTGAGGTAGCCTTGCCAAAGCAAGAGGCCCGCTCTCCCCTTGCTTGTCTTTCGGCTGTGCCTTCCCTTTCCCATTCTGAGTTGTCCAAACTCATTTTATCATGGACCACGATAAAATGACCAGTCTTGTCAGAGGGCATCCCTCTGCCTCAGATCCTCCATCTTAAGTGTCTATGTCTTGAGTTGCGAAAAGAAGAATCAGAACGTTCTTAGTCTCTGCTCTCCGTCAGTGAATTCCTGGACACCAGGAAACTGTGGTTGGAGTCAGTAGGGCGAAATTGTCCTCCTCTGGCCTAGAAGGCTATTGTATTTATTTTCTTCAGGATACAAAGGGAAGAAGAGCTGATGACCATTCTCATTTACTCGTGCCTGTGATCATCGCATGGCAGAATGGTTTTTAGAGAGATGCTAAGTGTAAAGTGGCAACTGTCTTTCCCCTGAACTGGTGGTCCTGCAACATTACGGAATGCCCTAGAGGCTTGTTAAAAACACAGAGGGCTGGGCCCCACGTCCACAGTTTCTGACTCAGTAGTTCTGGATGGGGCCTGAGAATCTGCATTTTTAACAAGTTCCCAGGTGTTGCTGACACTGCTGGTCAGGGGACTACAGAGTCCTAAAATATTAACCCTTTGCACTCGCTTGCTTTTTTCTCGATTCCTTTATTCTACTTGGGATTTAATGTTTTAAATACCCCAGATTTTACGAAGTGCGGCAGTAGAATAAAAAACTGGAGTTTCTTTTCATACGAACTTATTTATTTGGATTTTTTTATATTTCAAATTATTGATACATTCAAAGAGTAATTTTAATCTCTATAACCGATGCTAACCGTGTCGAGTCACACTCGACATCCGAGTGCAAAGGGTTAATAAATCCACTGTTTCCATTGTTCCCCAAACGAATCATACTGACCTGATAGTCTTTGTATACTTTTCCTTCTGGGCTCTTCTGGACTTTGCACATCAGGGCGTGTGCGCCTGCACTTTCTATCCTGGCCACTTAGCTGATGCTTTAACCACCAAACATCTCATGCCTGAGACCCCAGGAAAGTGGCATTTCAGTCTCTGATGACCAACATCCGTACCAGGCTTTTCCCTCCAAAATTACACAGTGGGCTGTTTAAAATTAATTCTCGTGGAAACCCCATGATCACACTAAAATATGCCCTGCAAGCTCTTTTCAGGGTTTACTTTGACACATTGGTTCCATTTTGTATTTCCAGACACTTAAGTGTTTTATAAAATGCTATCATCAAGCTTTTATCTCCTCGTAATTATAATTCCTATGAATAAAACGTATGATCTAGAAGTCCTTGGACTTTTAAACATTAAGCTTTGTACTTAGTAAATGATTGTTGAAGCCGTGTCTGCAATTTCACGTGCGCATGTGGGAGCGGCGGCAGGGAGGCATGCTAAAATCACGCACTTCAAAGACCTTGAGTTCCTCATGGTAATAAACACAGTTTGATTATTTAAAAAGAAAAATTGTATGTTAATAACCATAAATCACAGTAAAATTGCCCCCAAACTGTGCACTTTTACGGAACAGTATGAAACTAGGTATATCCTTTACTAATAAATCTTCCTTCCTAAATTCAATGCCCCTGGCTGTCTTTGCTCTACCAGCCTGGGGCCACGGAAGAACAGAATGGCGTGCATTTGCATAACAACAACACTGTCCAGTCCTCCTGCAGTGGAGACTGTGCACCAGGTACTGCTCTGTGCCCTTGTCATAGGTCAACATGTTTAATTCTCACAGCCACCTTGTGAGGTAAGTACCACCCTTATCCTGAGGAAACTGAGGCACAGAGATGTTTGGAAATGTTATGCAAGGCCATACCTTCATGATATTTGTCAAGTGCCACCTTGGATATTAGGTACTTTTATTTTTTTGAACTTGACTTAGTTTTTTTTTTTTTTTAAGTTACGTTTATTTTAAAAGGAAATTTCATGTCTCTACTGTAGGTGAAAAATTGGTATCACTTGCCCTAAATAGGAGGGTAAGTATGAAAGTGGATACAATGAAGGCAAAACAATGATATTAAATTCCAGCTCGATTCTCTTGCCTGCCAAAGTCTGAGATTTGCTCCTTCTTTGTTAAGAGGAGGGGAAGCAGTAGAGAAAGGCGAGTGTTGTAGGGTGTTAAAAATATATCAAAACCAAAATGTAAAGATGGAACAAAGCAAAGAATCCAAAAATAAAATAAAACAAAAATATGTATGAATACCAGAGTGAGACTTTCTCCTTAATACAATCATAACAAATGAAAGACCTTTTTAAACATAAAAATTTCCTTATTATGTGATCTGGTTTGCAAATCTAGTTTTGTTCCTTCGTTGCCCTATGTCAACTCACAGCCTTGAGCCTCACTTTAGCTTTCCATCTGAAAATGAGAGGAATTTCAGAGGTTTAGATGTAACATCTACATGGAGCCGGGTGCATGGCACTCAGTAAGTCATTCTGATCAAGGATCACTTTGTGGGGGCAGAGAAAAGGTATGCCCAGGTACCTCAGCTCTGAGTTTCATATCTGGACTCTCACATGTTCTTGTTTCATTCCAGAAGATTGACAGAGCAGGGACAGGGGGTGGGGGTGGGGCGATGGTGACAAGTCACATTCAGCCGTGACAACAGTGATAAGGACTGTTGTAAAGAATCTGCTCGTCTTCTGGGAGCCCTTGATGCGGAAAATGTCGGGCGCCGGGATGCAGCCGATTGCTGCCTCCCTGTAGTTCCGCATCTACGCGGGCCAGTGCTGCACGTGGCCAGTTGGAGGGCAGGAGCGCGTGCCGCCAGGACCCCGGTGCCAGAATGCCCCAGGCCCACGTGCCGCTGCTTGTTTTCGGCCACGCTGCTTGTGTGATCCTGATTGGGTAATTTTTGAATCCCACTGTTTTGGGTTGGATGTTAAAGGTTGCTGCTGATTGGATGTTAAAGCTTGTAGTTGATTGGACGCTTCTTGAGCCCTACCAAGGGTATAAAAGCAGGGGCAGAAGGGCAGGAAGGAGAGAAACATCAAAAGACAGGAAGAGAGCTGTTCCACTAGGTGTGCTGAGTTTGCTGTAGAAGAATAAAGACTGTTCTCCGACTCTTCGTATGCCGCTCGGTTCTTTCCCCGGTCACAAGAGCTGTAACACTAGCTGTACACACTGCTGCAACACCCTGAGTAGGTAGGTGGCAGGGAGACATGGGAGACTTCAAATCTGAATACCTTACAACTGTAGGAACAGAAGGGAGACCACAGAATTCAGTCCCTCTCCGTGCATGAGGGAGGCCACTGAGCCTTTGGGCGGCAGGCCCCTGCCCCATGGTCCATAAGCGGTGAGGGGCAGCCTGCCCCAGGTCCCACGTGCCTTCCAGCCAAGCCTGGGCCCCTCCAGCCACACTCGATCGCTCCAGGCTCTGAACACTGGAAAACATTAGAGAACTGTAATCCCTGTTTTCTTCCATGGTCTGGGCCCCAGGACGGTAATTTACAAAATGAGTATTGGCTTCAGTGCTATCTACTAATTTGCTAAAATGTTTGTTGCCTTGCTTAGAAAAACAGAAAAATGTGACTTTCTTGCCAAGCCCTGATTACATCAATACTCAAAAAAAAAAAAAAAAAAGCCAAAATAACAAGTCCATACAAAGGGAAAATAGTTGTACTTGGGGCTTTAGTCTGTCTCGAGGGAATTTTTATTCCCTTGAGACTGGCACTTGCTGAGCTGCATGCTGTGGAAAAACGACCTGGCCTTTGCAGCTCAGCCTCTCAGCGGAAGGGTAATGAGGGAGAAAACAACACAGGAGCTTGAGTGACAGGCTGACAGCCCCTGGAGGGCCAGATCGGGAATGGGAGGCCCCAGACTTCCCTCCGAAGGGGGCTGGGTGGGGCCTGTGGATTGCTCGAGAGCCCAGGGCGAGGAGTCACTTAGTCCCAGTAGAAACAACACCATGATGTTGTGTTAGCTGCGATTAAAGTTTTGGATGTTAAATCCTACGCTTATACTCAGTCCTGGAGCCCTTCCCCAAAACGAATTTGGATTCTTTTGTGGGAAACCATTTTTTTTGTTATTGTTCAGGGCTAGCAAACAAATGCCCCATGGGAAGGTCCATGAATGAGAGAGCAGCCGGTGGGGACTGAGTGAACTTGAGGGCACGTGTCCCTTTTATCAAAAGGCAGCTCATGTGCCACTCCTGCCAAGTATCCCCATGCAGGGACATGGCTGCAGAATTGCCGATGGAGTGGCTATAAGCTGTTACCTGCTCTACTGAGTTGGCTCCGCGGTGCTGGGCCCTTCCGGTTTGGTTCTGCCAATCGTGGGCACTGCAGGAGGCTGGATGGTAGAGGGTGGGGAGAAGGCTCTTGCTCCTTCCTATTTGCTTGCTGGACCCATCAGCATGCCCCAGCAATTGCTTTCTCCCTGATAGCAACAGCCAGACTCCGTTTCCTGCTTTCCTTCCCATTTCTAGAATCAGCTTTTTTGTGTCCTTTCGAAAGTACCAGCAGCTGCCAGGTGGCTCCTCCTCCCCAGAGAACCGATTCCCAGCTCCACATTTTCACTGGGAACTTCCCTCCAATGAAGGCAACTGCCTTGTCCAAGGATAAGCCCCTTCCCAAGGGACAGCCAATGCAGGGGAACAAAGGCCTGGCCCCTAGCTTCCATTTGAAACACCTCTGGAGGACCATCCAGCTCCAGAACTCTCTGCAGGATTGGCTGAAGCCTTTGAGTTGCAGCCCCTGTGGTGGCTCAGCTACTCCACTTGCTCCCTTCTGTCGTGGTCACTTTCTTGTAGGTGCAGCTCCTTACGCACTCCCAACAAACCCTGCACTCAGCTCTCCACTGCAGTCTGCTGCCGGGGAACCCGATCCGCGCCAAGCCTGCTTTACTTTGATGTATAGACCATTGCTGTCTTACATGAAGGACTTAAAGAATAGAAACAGTGTCAAGTTCACCAAAGCACAATTAACTGGAAAGAGGGAGAAAAGGAATCAGGGCAAAAGAGTAAGGGCAAAGTAGAGAGAAAGGGAGACTAACTGGGGAAGTCTGTGTGAAATATTAAATGCAGGTGAAGCAAAGAGTACCTAGGAGCAAAGTGGTCATTCAAGAGCATAAAGACTGCCCCGGAGCTTTTCTATGAACCTACGCATGCGTCATTCCCCAAAGCCAAGAAGACACGGCAGTCATCTCAGCCTTTTCTGGCACCCAAAGGCTTGAGTGCACAGAGCAGGGGAAGTACTGCCAGGGACTTTATTTGAAAGCAACTTGAACTTGC
Source organism: Microcebus murinus (assembly GCF_040939455.1). NCBI lineage: Eukaryota > Metazoa > Chordata > Mammalia > Primates > Cheirogaleidae > Microcebus > Microcebus murinus. Next base: position 29,493,356 of record NC_134115.1, read on the forward strand.
TCCACCAGCAGAGGCCTCCCATGGCTGAAGGGGGCAAGGAGCATGTTTTGCATTGGCATGTGGTCAGTCTCATGCAATAGTAGCCAAATGGCTTGTGCCCTCCTCCTGTTGAGCCGCGCCAGGGTGACAATTGATAGAGATGCTGCCAGAGTCCCTGCTCATGGCAGGGAGGCCAGACATCATCCCACTCTGACACCTACCCAGCCTAGCTAGGAAAGAGGACCCGCTGCAGTGGGACGGACCCCATACTTCTACTATCTGCTGCAACGGTCGGTGCAGAGGAGAAGGTGGACATGGTGTGAACTTTGGCCTTTGTAGTTTCTGCAGGATGCAGTACGTGAACCTCCATCGTCTGTCCCAAGACAGCTCTTTTGGGAATGTGAAATTGCTTTCTTATTAAAGTGTAACATGTGCCTTTTCCTGCTGCCTCCCTCTGCAGCTCACCCATGTTTGTCTGATCAGCACAAGTTAGAATCACGTCAAAAGGGTGGGGCAGGGGAGGCAGGGGTCAACCGCACTGTAATGTTTAACCATATTACTTAAAAGCAACCGGAGAAAACTCATTTTAATTTTCAGCTTCAAAGAGAGGCCAAGGCCAAGGGGATCATTGTAGTGTCTATCCCCTGGGGCCATATTGAGGAATACTGTGCCAAAGGGTATGAAAATAAAAGAAGTGAGGCCTCTGCTATCAGAAGCCAGCAGCCTTGCTGTCCCCTGTCTGTTTGTAGGCCTGGCATTGGCCTGGGAGCCAAAGAGACAGACAAATAACAAAGAAGTGTAAGAAAAGATCACACTAATTTAGGTGTCACTAAGTCACCTATTCTGTATTCTGATTAATGGAGACACAGAGAAGTCACGTTTAGGGTGAACTAGTGTAGGGATCTGATCTGTCAAGATATTAACTGTCAGGTAAGTTGCAAAATCGCACTTCCAGTGAGCATACATGCTTCTGTTAGGCATGTGAACTGGTCAGCCGGAAGACAGTCATTTGGACTGGTGAATAGGTCCAAACCTCCCAGAATATTCCAAATGGCAAAAGTCCACTTTCGAGGCAATCAGGTATTCTTTTAAAGGTATACAATTACAGTTGGCCACCATAATTATTTAAAGAAATGTCTTTAACACAGCTTCCTTAAAGAAAGAATGGTTGCACCATTCCTGGGCTTGGAGTGGTGAGTACCAAGGTGAGATAGATGAGATAGATATAGTGCTTGCCTCGATGGAACTTGTAGTCTCACAGGGAATAGAGACCTTAGAGCACAAGAATAATTGCAATCGTGCTGTGCGTTATTCTGGAAGGACCTAGTCTTATCCAGGAGCCGAGGAAGGCCTTTCTAAGGAGGGAACAACTTTCTTAGGGTAGCTCTTTTTCTGGGTCCACAGGACCACAGACTCCAGGCCAGAGATTCCACACTGGGACCACGAGGCGACCCTCTCTCCCAGGGCTCAAAAAGTATTAAGTATAGGGGTGAGGTCTCACCTGGTGAGTTATCTCTAGTGTTTGAGGCTCTGAGACTTTAAGAGACATACAGAGGGCCTAGAAAAATGTCCTTAGTGAAGGACATTTTGTCCTTAGAGAAGGACAAATTTGATTAAATAATTGGTGGGGGGCAAACCTAAGAGGAAATGTTAAAAGAATTCATATACACCAAGCTAAAGAAAGGACGAATGGGCAGTAATTAAACATATAGAAGCAGATGACCGTTTTATTGAGGTGTCATCCAAGCAGTTCTCTTTAGTAATTTTTGTTCTTTATTTCTTAAAAAATAAATCAGTATGCATACTCAGAATTTGATACATGATAAAAGGATTAATGTATAATGCCTTCCTTGACTTTCTTCCTACCTGTTCACTCATTCATATTTATTGATTATCTGTCATGTGTCAGGCACTCTATTCTGACAATCTTGTTGTTTTACTCTAATTGGCATGAGAACATATTCTTCTAAGAAACATAAACATGTCAAGATGGAAACAGTAATTCATTTGAGACAATATCTCTAATATAGTTCTGATACAAATGTCACCACCTCACTATAAAAGGCACCATTTCCTTATGTGACATTCCTACTTCCATGGTCTGTCCCCAGATGGCTTTTCTAGTGACTCATTTCATTCCTGGTCTCACTCACCTGCCTCTCTGGTCCCATCAGTCTACTCATCGTTGCCTTGAACAGACCAAACCCCTTCACACAGTTCCCTTAGTCCGAGTACGTTTTCCCCCAAAATACTCTTCAGTGCTTTGAAACTCTTCAAGCTTTTAAAGCTCACATGTAGCATTCTCTGCAAAGGCTTCTGTAATCTCACCATGTAAAATTAATCATTCTTTCCTCTGTGTTCCTCTAACATGATGCTTGTACTGCAGTTTGAGACTTATTCTGCTTTGCATTATGGTTGCTTGCTTGCATGAATCATGGAAGTTTGCAGAGGACAAAGACCACATTTTATTCTTTGTGTTCCCCCCAGCACTTAGCTGTGTGCATGGTAAGGTAGAGTTCATGGTGCTCACCAAATATTTCTCGCTATTTGAATCTTCTGGGCCTATAGTAGGTTTATACTTCTTGGCCCCTTATGGCTAGTTGGGGCCGTCCATGTGGCCAATTATGGCCAAGGATTTATAACCAAGTGACATGTGACTTTGAGCCAAAATTGTAACTGCCAGTGCAGGACCCTTTGGTGTCATCTTTTCTCTTGGCTATTATGACTGTTAATGTTCAGGAGACTAGCTACTCCCTCAGCTAGAGCCTACAGTGAGGGCAATGTCAACTTATGGCAGAACTCAGCTGACCTGTGACGGACACTGTGAACGAACAAAAAATAAACTTTTGTCATTTAGAGTCACTGAGATCCAGGGTTGTTCGCTACAAAGCCCAGCTTAGCCTATACTAATCAGTATGTTTGTAAATGGTAGGTGTTCGATAAATACTGTGAGCCTATAATTTTTTTTACAAACCCACAAGAAGCAGAAATTAATAATTTTATCATCAATTGTAAATTTCTTAAGTGAAATTGCCAGCCTTCAACTCAACTGTCCAGAGAGGTATTGTGATATAAGATGATGAGTGTAGGATATAGAGCCAGTTGAGTTGTGGGTTTGCAAAGTGGCTCTAAATGGCCTTGGGGAGGTTAAGGATCCTCTCAGGACTCAGCATCCTCCAGTCTTGATGGGAGCTTATAATGTCTACCTTACAATACTGTAAGAATATAAAATAGGGGGAGGAGGGGATGGGTATATTCACACCTAATGGGTGCGGTGTGCACCATCTGGGGGATGGACACACTTGAAGCTCTGACTCTGGTGGGGCAAAGGCAATATACATAACCTAAACGTTTGCACCCCTGTAATATGCTGAAATAAAAAAATAAAAATAAAAAATAAAATCAGCAGATGAAAATTGCCTGGCACACGCTGATACTCAATAAATTATTATTACCATTGTTTTAGATGTATTTTTGACACAGGACCTCATGAAAAGTAAGAAATATGAAAAACTATACATGTTTTGATTTAAACCAAGGTATTCACTGCTAATCTTTCCTATAGAGCAGCAATTCCCCGCCTGTCCCGGCCCGCTGGGCGAGAGAAAGGAACGAGACCAAGCAAATGGTTGTCAAGGTCTATTTTACTTAGATTTTCTGCTGGTTTTATAATCATACAGAAACAAGGAAGTATGAACAGAAAAATAGAGTGGGGGGATGATGAGGCTCGGGTTTGGGTCAATCAGCCCCAATTAGCATCTTATGGGCATCGAAGCTCTTTGTAACTGATCACTCAACCTCAACTGGGCGGGAGTCGGGAACAATTGCAGGTAGCACACCCTGGAGCAAACAATTGCAGGTAGCACACCCTGGAGCAAGCATGTCATGGAATGCATTCTTCTCGGAGCTATAGCTGGAGGGTTGGGTGCTTATTTTCGTCCTGGGAATTTTCCAGGGCGAGGCCCGTGCCTAGGACAAGTCGTTGGGGTGTTGAGGGTCTTAGTCTCTAACATCTCCCCCTCTTTTTATTAATATGAGGGAGATTTACACAGGTTGGTGGAGAGCCTATCTTAGGCTATGCGATGGGCTTCTGCGACCAGCACCCCGAACAGGATCATGTGATCAATGTGAAGATGAGGCCTCTGTCTTAGGCTATGTAGGTGGCATCCAGCTCCGGCACTTCTAATGATGAAGTGTGCCCCCGGGCATGGACCTATAATATTCCCGTCATGGAGTTACCTCACTGCTGGTGGGGGTGTGCACCTGGTACGCGGCATCGTGATAATCCCGTCATGGGCGTCTCCACAGCCTTTGGAACCAACTGCGTTCCATGTCTGAGACAAGGTTTGAAAAATTTAGACCCTCTATGGCTGTATGGGGAGGCTCTGTATGGAGGTCTTTTCTGGAGCCTCTTTGTTCCAGCCATTGGTAAAACACGGAGACCGATTTTTGTGTGGCTGCGTCTACCTGCGACTTGACAAAGTTGGTTAGTTTTTTGAATGCCCAAGGCCCAAAGGTGAGAAGCAACAAAAAACCTATAAACGGCCCCAAGACACTGGGAAGCAATGTGGATAACCAGGGGGATGTGGAAAACCAATTTTGATACCATGCCTCACTTTGTTTTTTTTGTTTTTTTCTATTTTTAAGGCTTTGTCTAACTTTTTTAATGCTATCTTCTACCAGGCCTGTTTTGTCTGCATAGAAGCAGCATTCTTCTTTAAGTGCTGTGCACAAACCTCCCTCTTGGAGGAACACTAAGTCTAGGCCTCTTCTATTTTGTAACACTATTTTAGAAAGCGAAGCGAGGGATTTTTCGAGATATTTTAGGCCCTGCTATAGCTCTCAGAGATCATTATCGATGGCTGCAGAGAGCTGCAGGTATTGTTGATTGGAGGTGACTAGAGAGGCTATGCCTGTTCCAGCCCCTGTGGCACCAAGGCCTAGAACAACTGTGAGTGTTATGGCCGTGATGGGTTTTTTCTTTACCCTGGGCATTGTGGTGCCTTTGTTTTCCTCAGAGTCTTTCCATGTCAAAATTTTTGAGCTCTGGAGAGTATCTCTAGACTGTCCTATACCTTGTAAGTGCGTAAGGGAGGGCTGCAGTGGCCATGAATCGGGCCAGGCGTCTTGGGCAATAACCGTGGAATCGGCGCCAGAATCAAGAAGGCCCTCAAAAAGTTTACCATCTAATTTTAGCTGCAGGGTGGGCCGTTCTTTGGTGATAGCTTGGACCCAATAGAGATCAGAAGAGCCAGGGCAAGAAGCACCTCGCTTAGCGGCATGGCTGGGAAGGACGTATTAAGGGGCAAGGGTAACGCCTGAGCTAAGCGCTGTCTCTTAGAGACACACACAGGGCCGGTAAGCACGCTGGCTGAGATGTTAATTTCCCCGGTAAAGTCACTATCTACTATGGAAGGGTGGACTATGAGCCCTGCAAGAGTGGAGGAGGCTCAGCCCAGAATAAAAAAGAACATATTAGCCGGGGGAGGGGGGGGTCCAAAGGAGCCAGTAGGCAAAATTTGAACACCATCCTCAGGTTTTAATATTGTGTCGGAGGAGGCACACAAGTCCACTCTTGCGTTCCCTGCGGTTGCTCGGAGGAGTCTAGGGGCTGGGGATCCTCTTGTCGGCTGTTCCCCGAGGCCGACTGAAATTGAATAGGGCGAGGGGCCCGGGGCTGGCCCCTCAGGCCGTTTCCCGAAGGGGGGGGGGCAAGGGATTTCCGAGGTAATCGGTCTTGGAGCGGCACTGATTGGCCCAATGATTTCCCCTCCTGCAGCGAGGGCAGAGGCCTGGCGGCTTAGGAGGGTTAAGGTCGGCAGAGGAAGTGGCCAAGGGGCATTGCCTCGCAAAGTGTCCTGGCTGACCGCACATAAAACAGCCTCTCTGTGCCGCAGTGTCTTGAATGGCAGCCCCGACCGCAAGCTGCACGGCCTGGGACACCTTATGAGCGAAGGGGTCAGCATCATTACACATCCTAATCATGTCATTAAGGTCTTTGTCTTTAAGTTTGCCCCTGAGGATGGCCCTGCAGGTGCTGTTGGCATTTTCATAGGCCAATTGTTTAATAAGTTTATTATCGCCATCCTCCTGTCCGGGGGTCCTCTCAGCAGATTTTAAAAGCCTACCTATAAATTCACTGAAGCCCTCTTGAGCTCCCTGGGTGATTTTTGTCAGGGGAGTGAGAACAGATCCCGTAGAGGGAAGTGTTCGCCAGGCGCCGAAAGCGGCTGCGGCGGTCTGAGACAAGAGCCCAATCGGGAGTCCCCTTTGGCGCCGGTCAGTGGCAAACTTCCCTTGTCCGCTAAGTTTTTTAAGGGTCCAAGATGCAGAATTGGGGTTTTTTAAATTATTAGCAGCCGTAGTCTGACAGCGGTCGATAAAGTCGGCCTTCCATGAGAGGAACTGTCCGAGAGGAAGGACCGCCTGTACTAGCTTGATCCATTCTCCGGGGAGCAGGTAGCCGCCTCCCGAGGCTGCCTCTAGGAGGGAGTAGGTAAAGGGTGCATTGGGCCCATACGCCCTAACGGCAGAGTTCAGTTCTTTTAAGGTTTTGAACTTTAGTCTGCGAAATTTAGTGGGCTGTGAATCTGTCTCTTTTGGGAGGTCATCGCTTTTGCTTTCTCTTTTCCTCCCTTCCGTATCCTCATTGTCAGAGTCTCGGGGCGGGGATTGGCTCGAAGAAGGGGCGGCAAGGTCTTTAGACCGGGTAACCACCAGGGATGGTAGGGCCTTATGGGGGGATTTTAAGGATCTCTTAGGTAAGGTGGCTGTCTCATAACGTGGGTGGCTAATGGGGACAGAATCTTTAAGCGTCTCTTGGAGGAGGGACAAGTCTTTGGAAAGCTGGGCAAATTCTTTTTGAAGTTGTAAGACATCTTTTAATTGCGTAACCCTTTGACTTAAGTCTTTTTTGGCACGCAAAAGTAAGGGCATTGTAAAGGGAGGCATTAATGAAGGTGCGCAAATCTGGGACGCATAGGGAGGAGGTCTATGGGGTGCCGCGGTAAGAGACGGCCATTCGGAATCGTGATATCGGGCCACCTCCTCTGCAGGGTCGAGGGACTGTGGCGGGGGGGTTGTTTTTTGAATACCGGGTAATTGAATGCATGAGGAGCCGTACCCTCAGGCAAGGGAGGGTAGAGGGTCTTAGTGTCTGGCCTACTAATCGGGGGGCTCGTCTCTAAATGTCTGGAGCTCAGCCGGGGGGTCCTGAGGGGGCATATTAATACGGACCGAGGGGCAAGGGGAAGGGCATATTAGAGGGAGTCGACCCTTCTGCCTCCTCTAAAGACCCTCTTGAAGCGGACCGTGACACGGGTCGGAGGCAGAATTCTGCTACTGAGAGCAGCTGCTTTTTATTGGGGTCTGAATCTGCCCCTTTAACAATATCTCTGATTAATCCCCAGTATGAGAAGACAGATACGGCATCTGGGCCCTGATCTAGAAGTAAATTATTTAGATCTCTGCCTACCTTTTGCCATTTGTGTGGGTGAATCTCAGGTCTACCAATAATAAACCAAGGACAAGCACGATCAATGAACACAAAATACGTTACTAGATCCTTTTTCTTAACTCTAATTCCTCTCTCTCTGAGTGAGGCCTTAAGATCCTTGATAAAAACGGCCTCTTTAGACAATGAATGGCCCATCTCGATGGGATGACAATGTAAAAAATCTACTCACCAGACCATCGATTCTGTGAGCGGCAGAACGGAGGTCTCTCTAGGGGTTTCTCGGCCGAGGAGCTTGCAGCGGCGTCATCCAACAAAGGTCCGTACCTCGAGCCCCACGTTTGGCGCCACTTGTCCCGGCCCGCGGGACCTTTTGTTACTCGAGGGGGGCGAGGGGGACCGTGCCTGAAAGAGATGGGGGAGAGAAAGGAAGGAGACCAAGCAAATGGTTGTCAAGGTCTATTTTACTTAGATTTTCTGCTGGTTTTATAATCATACAGAAACAAGGAAGTATGAACAGAAAAATAGAGTGGGGGGATGATGAGGCTCAGGTTTGGGTCAATCAGCCCCAATTAGCATCTTATCGGCATCTGGGCGGGAGTCGGGAACAATTGCAGGTAGCACACCCTGGAGCAAACAATTGCAGGTAGCACACCCTGGAGCAAGCATGTCATGGAATGCATTCTTCTCGGAGCTATAGCTGGAGGGTTGGGTGCTTATTTTCGTCCTGGGAATTTTCCAGGGCGAGGCCCGTGCCTAGGACAAGTCGTTGGGGTGTTGAGGGTCTTAGTCTCTAACACCCGCCTCCTTCCTTCTTTCACTCATCTTTCAAAAAATAAATTTAGGCTCTTACTGATATATATATATATATATATATATATATATATATATATATATATATTTAAAAAATTCACAAAATATCTCCTCATATACAATGAAGAGATAATAATTTATGTCTAAGTCTTATTTTCTCATTCGGAGAAAGAAATATTTTTAATGAATTATTTAATTTCTTCCTGTGCTAGACATCAGTGACTCATTTGAAGTAGACACATTGAAAAGAGAAAGAGAGAGAGAGAGAGAGAGATTCAGGATTTATTTTTCTGGCTTTGTGGATAAAAAATTAAAATCATCTGTTTTTGAAGCTCTCAATTATGTTTATAAATTTTTAAAAATATCATGGGCTTAACGATAAATCTTCTATGTGAGTGTAATGTCATGCTTTGTCTTCTTATTTTGATTTCCAGCACTTGTTCAGGAGCAGTGAACTATTCATCGCAATACACTTAAATAAAGGTTTCTAACAGTCTAGTGTCATAGTCCCAGGGTAGTTTATAGTTACTGTTATGGCATATTCACAACATAATCACCCTCCTGGCTGTGAGGAGATGGAACTTCAGTCCCTCAACATAAACAGAGAATGACTCATCCTTCTGAGGCAGTAAATAGCAACTGGGGTAGATCAACACCATCTTCATATTTCTTTATGCACCTTTAACTTAGAAGCACATCCCCTCAGAAATATTTTATACATATTGTGCTATGTGCTGAATGAAACATTGTGTTCCAAAGATAGCTTCTTGTTTCTAGGGCTCTAATAAGAGGAAGGAAAATCTCAACATTCGTATTTCCAGTTCAACTAAGCATTCTGCTTCTGTAATAGTGGCACTCATTTAGGAGAGGGGAAATTGAATCAAGACAGAATTGAACACATTTAGTCTTCTCTTCTTCCCACATCAACCTTGCTCCCTGTTTCCGCTCTCTGCCCCCTCGCCAAGTCTTTACCTTGGTTCTCACTTATTCAGATCATCATTAGAGGTAATAGTGCCGGGGAAAAGGGTGGGCTCACTGAGAAAGCCCCCACCCCCAATACCCAGGATCAGAGGTATTGCCTAAAGCTGAGGGGGACCAAGACGACAGAGAAACCCCCTGCTCCTCCCACCCAGCTTGCAAGCACCAATTAACAAGCAACAGCCATCTACGGATAAGGGAATGGGCCAGAGTGTGAAGGCCCCTTGTGAGGTGTAGGTGTTCAGTGAAGGTCTAAAGTTGGTGGGAGAAAAGGAACATTGAGGGAAACCCTCCAGCAATCCAACTCTCACCCCAGGAGCCAGTTAACACAAGAGGAATTTGAAGCCAGTTGGGCACTGAAAAAAACCATCATGACAATGAATCCCAAACTCAGCTCAAATCTGGATTAGATTCCCTCAAACTCCTATACTGATTGGTAGGTGAGCACTAGAAAAGTTGTGCCCATTTCTGGGTGTGGCATACATACTCTTTATCTCAGTATCTTCTGCTATCCTACACACTGTACTTGGCATTCAATAAAAAATTACAAGAAACAAAAGAGTGAGGGAAAAAAAGTTCTTGGACCCACTGGTTTTATGAGTGAGTTCTACTAAATCGTTGAAGAACACATAGTTTTGCTATTATTTAAGTTGTTCAAGAGTATTAAAAACTAGGAGTGGGGGGTGAGGGCAATGGAAGATAAATATTGAAGACAATTTCATGAAGTGAGGCACAGAGCCTGCTTCATATCTACAAGTTCCTGTCTACCACACCAAATTGTGTGAACTCAGGCAGTCAAATCCTACCTGGCTAGAGACTTCTGTTGTGACCCAAAGTGGCCACAGAAGGGTGGTCTTCTTTCAGTTTTCCAAGGATCCCGAAAGGAATTAAGTTTGTTCTGGATTATTTGTGGATTAAATTGGAAGCTGAGCACTCTCTAGAACAGAATTTGTCTTCTTCTTTGGCCCACAGGCACGACCCAATTTCCTCACCAAAACTTTATTTACAGAAACAAGCAGCCGGCCTATGGGCCACAGTCTGCCAATTTGATTTTTTAAAACATTGTTAGAAAATATGATTTGTCTTGATTATTAAGGTTTTCCTGCCCTCTAAAAAATTTTGCATGCCATGTGACTATCCCATGGGCCACCCAGTTCTGGTCTGGCACCGAGTCCCCTGTCTTGAGGACTTACTAGGTTCAGCCCAGGGTGAGTAGGAGCCTTACATGCTGTTCTAACACCACTTACCTGACTGTGCTGTGTGTTTTCTGGAAAGCTTTTGTCCTTTGTGGACCTAAAAAATGTCTTCATATAAATCTTCCTCTGAGTGAGGGAAAAGAGGAGGTGGGGGGAAGGTTTCAAAAGCAAAGAAAACAAGGAGGAGGAGGAAGTGACCAGTGCTCAATGAACCCTCAAGTGTGAAAGGCTAATCCAGAAATCACTCAGTAATCACCACCATGAAATCAGACAGGGGTGGCATCTCTCGCTACCCATAAGCTCACCCTCCCTGCCTCCCACAAAGCCCCACTTCCTGAACCAAAGTGACCTTCTGAAATCTGGCCACTCTGCCTTGGGTCTTGGCCCCGTGCCCCTCCTGTGCAACAGCTTCTACACACACCATTAGCTTCTTTCCAAAGTCCCACTGACTTCTCATTCACAGCAATACGCTTTTCCTGTTTTCAAGAGAAGGGCACTGGCCCATGTGCCCAGTAAACAGAAGCTGGAGTGCATAGGACTGTGAGAAGTTCCAAGGCATTCACGTCTTGCATGGGAGAGTGTGCAAAAAGGGTGAGGCTCCAGGGGGCTCTGACGTGAATGGGAAGGCAAAACAGTACCTGCAACTCAGCCGCACTTGGTGTTCAGAACAATCCTCACGGGTCTGTCAGGCTCAAAGGAACAGAGTGTTGAAAGAGCGATTATGGTTTAAGATAGGTTGGCTGTCAACCAAATAATATGTTACTGCCCAGTGCCAAGTCAGACACTTTTGCTGATTGAAGAATTTTTAGGAAGAAGAAGAATAAACAAATAGCCTGGTTTGAAAGTAAGACATCATTTCCTCAATGGATCTCTTGCGAAGGGGATGGGAACAAGGAGAGGAGAACTTTGGCTTGGCATCCACTGGATCCTACCATGTTTCTCCGAAAATAAGACCTACCCATAAAATAAGCCCTAGCAGGATTTCTAAGCATTTGCACAATATAAGCCCTACCCCGAAAATAAGACCTAGTGCTGGGCGTGGCCACACAGCGTATCTGCACAACCCATGCATTTCGTGGCTGAGAGGTAAAGAAGACGAGCAGCCCTTCTCATCTGCCCCATCGTGACAGCTACTATGCCAGAGATGACCGGAGAGGTGCGGGCAGCCCCACCAACAAGGTCAGCTCCCCTTGTCACGTCCCGGCCATCCTGTGCGTGCTGCAAGCTGAGGCCTTGAGGGGAAAATAACACATCCCCTGAAAATAAGCCTTAGGGTGTCGTCTTGAGGAAAAATAAATATAAGACCTTGTCTTATTTTCGGGGAAACACGGTAGCCTTTTTCTCTTTTAGACAGGTGAGCTGTGCTCCTTTCTGAGTATCAATTTCCCATCAGTGCCATGATGTCTGTTTGAACTTAGGTGAATCATCAGTCTCTCTCTCCTGCAGTTTCCCTACCTTTGAATGGCCCCTTACTCTCCTAATCTGTGCTGAATAGTGGCAGGGTGGGCAAGAGCAGGCAAGTTGGCTTGGGAGAGAAGGCAGATCCAGAAGATAGGTAAAGCTCAGCCCGAGAGCCAAAGGTCCCCTGAAATGACTCTTTAAGGCAACTTCTTGGTGTTTGCTTCATTATTGGATTCTTTTTGTTCGTCTCTAGCCCTGAAAATGCAGCCTGCTTTTCTCTTCTGTCATTACAACTGCTCTTCTGCTTGGGTTTCTTCTACCCCTTCAAGATAGCTGAAGAACAAGGTGCTTTCTCTCAACGTTTGTGATATTTCACTATCACGGAAACAAGCACACATCCACTTTCATTTTTTTTCAAAAATGATTTTACTGCCAGCAATAATGGGCAAAGAGGACACACGATAACACAAATAATAGGGAAATAACAAGAAGAATTTGTTAAAACTACAAGTCATTGATTTTAGTGATCCTTCGTCATTTTTGAGGCATCAAAAGAGAATAATACTTATAGAGCAGTGATTCATGTGGTTTAGAACTGAAGCAGAGTCATAGTTTTAAAAATTACAATTATTTAATAATATAGATTTAATAACAATAAACACGAACTTGCAAAAACAGCCTCAACTTCACTAGTATTTCTTAACAGTTATGGAGGAGACATATGGCTCCCAGTGATACTTTCATATTTCCTTTTTTTCCCTTTTCCATCTACTTCTCTCATACACTACAGATTCTCCTGTACCTTTACCCTTGCTGCCATATCTCACCCCAAATAAGCCCCTCAAATACCCTGACTCCAGGAATTTGTAGTTTATTTTATATACATTTTATGTACAAGAATTGAGTTCTTCCATCCTTCTGCAATTTCCCGTATTTTGCTCTTTCCTATCCAATTTCTCCCCCCCCAGAATACCATCATTATCAATGCCGACAGCAAAACACTGCTCCAGAATGACAGGGGTCTTCTCAAAGAGTATTTGAGAGGAAGAACCTGCCTTGCAAACTATAAGGCAATGGTTGTAGAGTCCTTTAAGAGTCCTTCCTTGGTATGGAGGCAGGAAAGCATAGAGACACTTATTTGCTCATAGGCCGATGTGATCACAGGAATGAGGTCTGATCTGTCATAATCCCTGGTCTAATTTATTCCCCCAGTTTGGTCTAAAATAAAGAAGCCCAACCCTCTGGATGGACGGTTCTCATTGAAGGTGCTGTCCCTCCTTACTCTGATTCTCAATGGTGGTTCTGAGTCTCCACTGTCTACCTCTTCTTGGGACCCAGCTCCTAGTCCTGACCTCTCAGCTGGGAATCCTGGGTCTTTCACAACTGCCTGAAATTGCTACAGAAATGACAGTGACAAGGTTGGAGAGGACGATTGCCACTAGCTTTCACAGGGCACACTCTCTGTGCCAGGTGCTGAGATAAACACTTAACATGCATGGTCGCCTCTGATTTCCAAGTCCTAAAAAAAAAGTTTTAGTTATCGATTGCTGCCTAACAAATTGCCACAACACTTAGCTTAAGATAAAGCACATTTCTTATGGCACACTTTCTGTGGGTCAGGAATCTGGGCAGGACTTGATTGAATCCTCTACTTCAGGGTCTCTCAGTCAAGGTGTTGCTCAAGGCTCAACTAGGCAAGGATTTGATTCCAAGGTCACAGTCACTGGTGGGATGCGGTTCCTTATGGGCCTCAGTTCTTCACGGACTGTTGACCAGAACCTGCCCCCAGTTCCTTGACACATGGGCCCCCAGTATGGCAGCCTCTTTCTTCAAAAGGCACCAGCCAGGAGGGCAACAGAGAGGGTCTGATAGCAACACAGAAGTCACAATCTTTTGCAACCTAATCATGGAAGTGACTTCCCATCACCTTTACCATGTTCTACTGGTTAGAATCAAGTCACTAGGTCCAGCCCACACTTAAGGGGAGCAGATTACTTACACAAGGACATGGACACTGGGGGTCACTGGGGAGCATCTTAGGAATCTGCCAACCTCCAGGCCAACTGGAGAAGGAGGGAGAAAGAATTATTTTAAGATTACAAGGATAGTATCCAGACTAGAAGATGGAAGTAGTTCAGGGTTGGGATTGAAGCTAATAAAGGTAGGGGTGAGGGGGTGCAATGGGGAAGTGCCTCACATCATTTTTGATCCACAGTGCCTTCCTCTCTCTCCCAGCCCCAGCACAAAGGTAGAGCTAAGGAGATGTTGGCACCAGGCTAAAGGGGATGCGTGGAACTACTAGGGCAATGCACTGCTCTTCCCGTTGGAAAAGTAAATGGAAAATGCTGGTAATGAAGTAGTAGGGGAGAGGAGTAGCAAAGAGGAACTGAAGGTCACTCCTCTGGGCAAATATGACTAAGAGCTCCTCTGGGAAGGAGACTTTTGGCAGCAACGTGACAAACCATCACACACAAAAAGGGGAGGGATCAGGGCATAAACCAGATCTGGGATAAGGTGTCTCCAACCAAAGACAGTCAAGATGAAGGAAGCAAATTCCAGACAGAAAACAGAAGCAATGCTACACAGAGCAAAGGTTTGGGAGCAAGCACAGGGAACATTTTGTAGCAGCATCTACTAAAACAACTTTCAGTTAATATGTGTTTTATGAGAGGGAAAAGATTATAGGATTTTCAGAGCCCAGAAATCCCCACAAACTCCCAGGGCTCTGCCTATTAGACCATCCTTCTCTCCAGCACTCTTCTTTCCCTCCTGCCAAAGCCCATCATCTTGTCAACAGAACAGGAATTGGGGAGTTCACATTCTGAACTTTTGTCTTGGGATTTTCCCAATATTGTAGTGTGACACTAAGGAGAGATTCGTTGAGGAGTCAAGACAAACATGTTAAGAACCTTGAAGAAATGCCTTTTTAGTACAAAGAAAGAAAGAAGGAACCAGTAAAGGATTCCTTGCCAAACCACAGAGAAGACAGTTCTTCAAGAAATGCCAATTCGTCTAGTTTTTAGTGGGGAATTATTCTCGGTGGGGATTAAGAGACCAGAGGGGTTAATCAAAGGACGAAGGACATATGCTCAAACAACTGGGAACAGCCAAGTGTCATACCCAGCTCCAAAGAGCTCCTCCTTCCGGCAATACACAATGCTGTGTTTTTAGGTTAATCCTCCAAGGATATTGTAGTTACTTTAGATGGTTAATGAATAGCTTCTAAGTGCCTGCTTCATCTAATTGTCCAAAGGCCAGTTGGTCCCAGAGCGTATAAAGCTGCACACTAGCTAATGAGCTCATTCTCCTGGAGCAGAGTGGCAGGGTCAGGGGGCTGGGTTCTTAAGGAGCAGGGATGCAGAACAGAACTGGCCTAATTCTCTGTCTTCTCGCCCTCCTGACGGGCTTCCTGATGGTCTGCCTGGGGGCCGCATTCCTGTCTTCTGCCTCCTTATCGAACTGTTGGGGCGGCCTCATCGTGGCCTATGTGCTTCTGTCTCTGGGGTTTGTCATCCTTCTGAATGGAATTTTCTGGAGCAGCTACTGCCAGGCGAGTGAAAGCAAAAGGTTGTTCAGCCTTGTGCTCAGACGACACCTTGCTTGTGGGGCCCTGCCCCTGGCCACGGTGGACAGGTATGTGTGACAGCCAGGGGGACTGAGAAGGGCTGAGATGGGCTGAGTGGTGTAAAAGTGGAATAATTTCTAATCCTACTGTGGAGCAAATGACATGTCCCATGGGCTGTATGAAGCTTTATTGTTGAGGAATTACTCTGGGGTTAGTCATTAGGAAGAATGGTGCCATCTTTGGGCACCATCTTTGGGCAAATCATGATGTAGGGGGAATTTATCTTAGAGAAACACTATCACCAACGCCACCACTCTATTCCAGCAGTGAAAACGCACTTGAGCCAATTTAAGAACTCAAGTTCTTCTGTTATATCATGGGAATTGTCATTAGTTAGAGGCAGGTAATGGTTAGTTACTCCCCATAACCTGGCTACCAGGTTATAAGGAAAACAAGTCGCAGACCAAATTCTGCCACACAACCAGTGAGCCAGGAGGCATAAAATCAGACTTGCAAACTTTGTGAGCTCAGGGAACTCCTAGCTTACTGTCTTTTTAGGTGTTGTGATTTCACCTTATGAAAAAGATTCATTCAAAACAAGGTGACAATGTTCTAAAGCTAAGATTTAGTTAACCTTACCACCGCACATATTAGAATAGCTATTATCAAAAAACAAAACAAGACAGCAAGCTTTGGTGAGGATGTCAAGAAATTGGAACCCTTGTGCCTTGCTGGTGGGAATGTAGCATGGTGCAACTTCTGTGGAAAACAGAATTGAGGTTCATGTAAATAGTAAATATAGGATTACCATTTGATCCAGCAATTCTATATTCTATATCTAATTCTGAGTATACACACAAAAGAATTGAATTCAGGGACTCGAACAGATGCTCATTCACCGATGTCCATAGCAATATTTCTGATAATAGCCAAAAGTTAGAAACAGCCCAAACGTCCATCAATGGATGAACGGATAAACAAAATGTGATGTGTACATGCAATGGAATATCAGTCAGCCTTAAAAAGGAAGAAAAACCTGACACATGCTACAACTTGGATGAACCTTGAAAACATTATGCTAAGTGAAATAAACTAGTCACAAAGGGAAAATATTGTATAATTCCACTTATATGAGTACCTAGAGTATTTAAATTCATGGACACAGCAAGTAGAACAATGGTTACCGGGGTTAGGGGAGGAGAGATTGGGGAGTTATTGTGTAATGAGTAGAGAGTTTTGGTTTGGGATGATGGAAAAGTTCTGACAATGGTTGCACAACAATATGAGCGTACTTAATGCCACTGAACTGTATATTTAAAAATAGTAAATTTTATGTTATATATATTTTACCACAAGAAAAAAGAAGATTCACTTAAGCTTAGGGTCTGTATCAGGCAACCGGGACCCCACCACCACCACCACCATCAATTCTTGGCAAAACACAGGAACATTTACTGATAAAACCTCAGGTAACATTTTTAAGACACAGGCTGCAGGACTCGATAAATTCTTTTGCCCTCTTCATGCAAGGGTAAGGGAGTATATAAAATATTTTAGCTACTCCATGTATCTTGAATACAAACAATCTTAACCATGATGGTTCATTTTTGATTTCTTTTATGCTAATCAATAAGATACTAATTACAACAACCAAAACTCATTTCCAATGTTTATTATACTAACCAGCAAGGTTTCTGGGTTTGATGAGAAATTAAGATAAATGAAGTGATTGTAGAAGATGTTTCTAGAGTGATGATTTTCGGGTTTTTCACAGTCATTAGATGACTAGCTCTAGAGTATGAATTCCTGATAAATGTAACTGATTGCCTTTAGGAGGTAGCTTAAATTTACTAACCCATGCATAATATTATATTGTCTGTGCTGAAATATTTGAAAGTAAATTAGGGACATCATAACATCCCAATTTGCCTGCCTCTTTCTGCTGCATCTAATTAATGGTTCAGCCCACTCGGAATGGCTAGTAAGTCAGACTGGGAAGTTCTAGGAAGTTTCTCAGGAGCCCTTGCATTCAGAATAGGTCCCCAGGTTCAGGTTATGAAAGTGAATGAGTCTAGAGTGGTGGAATTCAGGGCTTTGGGAATGTACATGGCAGTGGGAGGAGGGAGGGATTGGAAGAGGTGTTGGGACTTGGGGACAGGCGGTGGCCATCACAGAGCCTCTCAAATCACTCCAGGGAACAGCTCACCTATCTGTGCAAAATGTCTTTACACATGTGCCCTGTGACTCAGCCTTGGCTGTTCTGGGTGAAGGCTGAGATTTATGCCATACAGTAGATAGCTCCTGCAGCTATCTGGCTTTGGGCCTGGCAACATTTGGAGTGGAGCTGTGGCTACAAATGGCAGTCCCTGTTCTGTTGTGGTTACACGCCATAAACATGCTGAAGGACTTGCTCTATAAATATACAATCCAACCAAGCTCAGCCATCTCTCTTTCTCCTCTCCACCCCAGCCCCCATCCCATTCATAATGGAGGAGCCAGAAGGGTTTAGCAATTAGCAACGTTGGGCAAGGTTACCAATGAGCGCATCAGCCCTGGCCTGGACGGCCCCTTTACCGTTGGCCTATTGGCACAGAAAGAGCTGCAGCTGAAATCTGCATAAAGTTGTCCATTGAAATAGTTTGAGAAGTGAGTGCATTCATATGTTTTCTTTAAAACTAGCTGCTGAGACTTGAAGGAGTGTTAGGAAAAAGAGAAGCATCTGGTATAGTTCAGGGATCTGCACATAGTTGGTTTTCCTTCTTTGTTTTATTGGCTGTGAAGATCTGAGCTAGTGAGTGCAATAGAGTGGAAGACACTTGTGTGGGGCTGGGCACGAGTATGTTAGTGGACTAAGCACTGGGTAGGGAGAAGTCCGCTGCGTCTGCTAGGAATCTCACACCGAATGGCCCTATTTCCATGAATGAATGAGCAAGGGAGAAGGAACAGCTTGGAATAACCTGCTGCAAAAAATATAACTAGAGGCACACATCGTATGGTTGATAAAGAAGTTCTTCTGGAAGATCAGCACACTTAAAAAAAAAAAAAACAACTGATGATGCCAGGCGAGAAATACATCTGTTTCAAAAATCAATGTTTCTTAACAGTTTAGCTTCTCACAATGTGAGTTGAGAGAGGCAGCCACATGCCTCTTTGGCACTGACGCCCAAATAATGCCTGTGTGTGTGATGTTTCGTCCCCCAGGCCAGACTTCTACCCTCCAGCGTACGAAGAGAGCCTGGGTGCGGAGAAACAGACCCGCCCTGCAGAGGGAGGGGCCTCTGAGGTTCCTCCACCTCCGTACACAGAGACGGGCCTGGAACTCCAGGATGAAAACGAAGCCCAGCCAGAGGCCCCGCCGCCCTACACGGAGTCCACGGCCGCCCTGGCAGTTGCAGTGACATCAGAGGGTGCTGAGAGGCAGAGCCCAGAGTGCCAAAGGCAGGAGAGCTCTCCGGCACGCGTGGCGCACCCCGTGGGCTAATTGCAAAGGCAGGCAAGGGACTGCGGGAGGAAAAGCCACACGGGGGGCCCTGCAGATGAGCTCGTGGAGGGGCTGCTGCGTGTGACAGCCGCCCAATTCCACAGACTTGCTCGGCCATGCACAGGCAGGGTGGGGGCCCTGGAAGCGCGTGGCCACATTTCAGGGGACATTTCAGCAGACATTTCAGGGGACTCTGGCTAATCCCCACCCAGGCAAGCCTCAGGACTGCTGTTAGAGCTCAGCTCACAGACAGCCTTTCTGCTCTCACTCAACTCCCTTCCCACAGCCCAGACAGGGAGGGACAGAGCTGCTTGCCAGGGCAGCCACGTGCCTTCGTGTACTACCTTCCTAATAAGCAAAGATACAGTGTGTTGTTTAACATGTAGGCTGCTCAGCATTCCTTTAGCTGGTTTTATAGCTGCCCCTAATGACGACACTACCAGAGTGACACAGTCCTTCACATCGTGGAAGATATGCCCTTGGAACTCATGAATGTTATTTTGTATTATTTTATTTTAATTATGTGTATTTATTCTATGTGAAAGCAAAGTGATCATTATAATATTCACTCTCAAAATGGCTCAAACACAAAATGTTAAATGAGCTACTTTTAAGAGAGGTCCTCATAGGAACAGATATGATAACATGTCTTACAGATGCCCATTGAATAGACAGAACACATAATTCATAATACAAAGAATTCAGAGGAGAAAAGAATTTGTACTAGCCATAGATGGTATTCATATGCAATTTGATATAAATCTTGTAAAGTTTAAAAAATATTTATATGTAATTCAAAGGCTGTCCCTGTAAATCTCTATAATTTGAAAGACAAGAGACTATAATGATGTACTTTCATCAGTAACGGGAAATTCTTTACGTCTCAAGATACAGATTTTGACTTTTAGACTTAGGACATTTATTTAAAAACCCAGTGATTCCTCCTTAGCTTTATTGTATTTTGTTATATTAATATTTTTAATACAAGAAGACAAGTCAGGTGGCAGGGTGGTGGAAAGAGATGCAGCCTGATGCTTCTGCACAGAATTGGACAAGAATCCTCCTCTCTCTGGGCCTCAGTTTCCTCCTGTCAAGTGAGGCATTTATGCTGGAGTTAATATCTAACAGCTATGAAATGCCTTTCATTAATATATGGCAGGCTCCATGCTATGAACTTTTCATGCGTATTATTTAGTCCTCATGCACATTCAGTCTTTAAGAACAGAGGTGCTATGATTATTCCCATTTTACAGATGCATAAAACTGAGACTTTGAGAAGTTAAAAAACTTGTCCAATAAAATAACATGCAGTACCTCCCAGAAGGGTGAAGAAGGATCCCTAGAGAGACCTGGGAGGACCTATTTACTTCATACTTCTGTGCTAAGCGAGCCCTGTCTCACTTCCTTCCTTCCAGGGAGCAATGCTGATTTCTCTTTCTTTTCAGAAAATGAGCTTTAAAAGAAAGTGGAGCCCAAAGGTTGCTGTAATATCTTAAAACCCTTGGAGCAGCAGAGGTGTTTGCTTTAGGGTTAGTTATTTAAAGTGTAAATAAGCCCTCCATGTTTTCTGCTAGGAGCTGGGCCCTCACTTCATGGCATAATTTCTCTTCAATTGATCATTATACAGATGGTAAGTATGATTCCTAACGATGACAGGCCCTGGATGAATGAGCACAGGAAGGGCTTTGCACAGTTTTAGGGACGGATGTGGCTCTTTCAAGGAGGAAGGGGGTGAACAAGACGGGGTGGGGCCTCCTCATTGGCCTCCTCTTCCCCATCACTGCTGAGTGTGCAGATTAAGCATATTCTGACAAATACACAGGAAGCCATGTGAAAGGAAATCCTGATCCACAAAGCATGAATTTGGGAATCTGTGATCTGAATCCTTGACATGAAGGGTGTGAGTGGATATGAAGGTCACTCACAGTTGTCCAGGTAGGAAGTGATCATTTAATTACTAATACAATATATCATCCCTTTCTTGTCATCTCTTTCCATCCCTCTCCTAAGACAGTTACCTTGAAATTTTCCCTGGTGGTCTGAGCATATTCACTGATCTGAACAAGCAATATCATCAGTGTTTCTTCCAGAGTTTTTCCAACTACTATTTATGGTAGTCAGGTCAAACAAATGTTAATTTTGGTTTACATAAGAAAGGGTTTTAATCTCTTTACTGCAATAAATTTTGTACTTAAACTTTCTCTTTTGCCATTTTTTTGTGTCAGAAAAAAAATCAATAGAAAACCTTAAGTCAAAGTATTCTTCATCATGTGAAACCAACAGAGTGTCAAGATAAGCTCATCTTTGTGCAAACCCAAATATTATTGAACGCCAAATATTGATTCAGATGATAATCTGGGTGTGTCTTTTTTTTTTTTTTTTTTTGAGACAGAGTCTCGCTTTGTTGCCCAGGCTAGAGTGAGTGCCGTGGCGTCAGCCTAGCTCACAGCAACCTCAAACTCCTGGGCTCGAGTGATCCTTCTGCCTCAGCCTCCCGGGTAGCTGGGACTACAGGCATGCGCCACCATGCCCGGCTAATTTTTTTTTTTTTTATATATATCAGTTGGCCAATTAATTTCTTTCTATTTATAGTAGAGACAGAGTCTCGCTCTTGCTCAGGCTGGTTTTGAACTCCTGACCTTGAGCAATCCGCCCGCCTCGGCATCCCAAGAGCTAGGATTACAGGCGTGAGCCACAGCGCCCGGCCTTGGGTGTGTCTTTTTGAAAAAGAGATATTAATAGGCACTTAAAGATTTTTTTAACATATGTACTCTGAATCAAGCATCAAGAACATAGGTGTAACCCAAAACAAACCCTCTGTTTGAGATGTTCTGCAGTGAAATTCACTGCGCAAGTCAGAGTGTCCTTTTGGGATTGATAATAATAATAATACATGAGTCATGGCTGGCAGAGTCACTCAGGGGAAATAGATATCGCATATCCTCTTCTTTCTCTTTATGATAGAAGTACTGGTGATGGCTTGGGAACCATAATTCCATAAATGGTGGTGAGGCACTTAGAATATGAGAAAGTGGAAAGAGGAAAATACCCACTACAGACAGCCTTTGCTCATTTCCTACTCTCACATGTGAATAATAAGTTCACATGTCAATGGGGATGGGAATTCTCAGAGTTGAGTTGATGGCCCTCCAGTATCATCATATCATAATGTCCTTTGAGAAGCAAATTTGTCCCTTTTTTTTTTTTTTTTTTTGAGACAGAGTCTCGCTTTATTGCCCAGGTTAGAGTAAGTGCCGTGGTGTCAGCCTAGCTCACAGCAACCTCAAACTCCTGGGCTCAAGCGATCCTATTGCTTCAGCCTCCTGAGTAGCTGGGACTACAGGCATGCGCCACCATGCCCGGCTGATTTTTTCTATATATATTAGTTGGCCAATTAATTTCTTTGTATTTATAGTAGAGACGGGGTCTCGCTCTTGCTCAGGGTGGTTTCAAACTCCTGACCTTGAGCAATCCGCCCGCCTCGGCCTCCCAGAGTGCTAGGATTACAGGCGTGAGCCACCGCGCCCAGCCAGAGCAGCAAATTTAAATAAGCACTACCACCATCCCAGAAGATGAGGATGGCAAGGTCAATTATAGAATAAATAATGCTGCATCTTCTGCATATGTGAGATGTACTGTGTTCATTTTCAACTGCTCCATTAAAAAAAAAACTCACCAATGCTTTTACAGACACTCCTATCCATCCTTCAAGATCCTCCTTAAATACATTGTCTTTGGTGAGGCATTGCTCCAGGTCACCTACATTGCTGGGTACATACTAGGTGCCAACAGACATGGAAAGATGATAATGACAAGGATTTATAATTCATGTCTTCACTGTATTCCATAAAGTTCCACGACAACCTAGGCTGACTCACATTCCAAGTGTGCTGTCAACTGCATGAGCTATTTCTACTGATAACTCCAGCAGGTTGGAGTGGAACGGGCATTCTGCTAAGCTCTGCTGCCTCAGATAATCTCTTGCTGTTTGTAACCGTTGCAGGGCCAAAGACTGATTTACGGGTGGTTACGTCATTTCCAAAGCCACACGGTTTCTCAGGAATGGAAATCATCTCAAGGCAGGTGTCTGAGATGTCAGTGTCCACATGTTTTGAGGACATCCAGTGCGTGATCCAGCAACGGAATGGAGTCACCCTGTTAGGGCACGACCAGTTCCTGCAGGTGCTTTTTAAATTCCCCACACCTGCCACTACTGACTGATCTGGCCATCAAAGTAAATTCCATGCCTTACACTGACCCACAGGTGGCCAATCAAAAGTCCCCGTCATGCTTAGAGCAGCCAGCTCAGCCCTATGCATCACCACGGGGCTGCGCATCCGTGTGAGGCTCCCTGTTCAGAACGCCTTGCTGTCATGTCAAGCCCTTCGGCCTACAATGTCATGCAACACTTTGTCCACAAACACTGTAGGCATGTGCTGCACTTGGATTGGTAAGATCTGATAAATGATCTCATTTTAATAATGGCTGCCTACCCATTTTCAAGAACATTTAATAAATTCAAGAATCCTGGCTGAGCAGCAACAACTTTTCATTCTGGGAGTCCGGCTGACGCCTGGCAGGATGCGTATCATCTGTGGTCCCCTCCCACTAAGTGCTCCTCCGTGGCCCATATGCACACATATTTTCAAACACCCCCTGGGTAGGCGGCAGTACTGTCCTGGTCAAGAGCCACGACATTACGCATAGTGCTGCTGGCCATTTTTCTGCAGGCTCATGGTGCAGTAAGTGGACCCATCGGTAACAGCAGATCCCAGAGTGGCCCTGCCAGCTACCGCACTCTAGCCATAGTTTCCTCTACGGTGGACTGCTGTAAGGTGCCCACAACATTCTTGGACCTGTCAAGTCATTTACTGTTCAAAACCAGTGGCTGGAGCTCCATCCTTAAGAACATAAAGAACATCACATGGGAAAGAGTGATGTCTTGCCTTTCACCTCTCCAGAGAATCAGGCGAGAGAACATGCATGTATAGTTCAGCAAGAGAAGCTTGGACTTCATGTACGGCAGAAATAATACCTTGACAATGAGAATGAGAGCAGGTTGCAGAGTGAGGCTGTGCACTAGAGCTACGGGAGGACCTTTCCCTTGGCAACGTAGCTGAGAAGCAGCTCTGTGACCATGGGTAGCTGTGCAGCTGCTTCTTTCCATGGTGGGGCCCAAGCCTTTGCTCTGCCAGATATTCATAACCCCTGTGTCTGCTTCAACCCCACCCGTCCACATGAGACCCTAAACCAGCCTCCTCTCCCGCCGTGCTAGCTCTCAACTCCTAGTCTTTCTTCACGTTTTATTCACCCCTGGTGAAACTATATAAATGGTTACAAATCCTACAAACTCTACTCTTGGGAAGACCCCTTTTTGCGTCTAGTGTCCCATCATCTGATTTACTTGCTCCATTCCATTGTTTGTGCTTCTACTATACCACTTGTGTCAACCTGAATATTTGTGTATGTTTGTCATAATCCCCTGTTCCCAAATTATAAACTCATGAGAGCAGCAATATCATTTTATCCATCTCCCTGTCACATCTAATACAGAACTCTGCCTAGATTAGTTGCTCAACCAATGCTGGCTAAATGAATGAATGAATTGATGAATAAATGGGTAAATATTTGGGCTACTGATTACCCATGACTCCATATCAAAATAAACAGATTTTTTTAAGTGAGGACTAATTTACATTTGAACGTAAAAGTTTGAGATGATTAAAAGTTCAGAACCTTCAGAAAAAAATAAATATTTTCTTACCTAGAACTGACATGCCTAAGAATGCGTCTGATTATCCTGACCTACACATCCACAATTAATGAATGGTTGGCTGGCCCCTCACTTAAGAGATGATGAGTACCAAAGCTATAGGGCAAATTTTATTCCACTGCTGATAAATTTCATAAGTGGTTCTTTAGAATCTCAGCTCAAAGCCACCTTTCTATTATTCTGAAATGAAGATAGTTACAATGAAAGATAAGATACCATTTTAGTTTCTGCTGACTCCCAAGGGCAGTTCTCAGTAATTCCCCTTTTCTGTTCCATTTATTTAATAAATTTACTAGCTCATAATAGTGAAACATAGCGCTCATGAGCACTCTGCAAAGCAGATTTATCAGGATAAGGTGACCACTACTAAGGTTTCTCAGATGGTGAGATAAGTGAATAAGCAAAAAACCCACAATCCTTGGATAAGGTTGAAATAAGGATTTTTTTTTTTTATTGGCTACTAAATGTCCTAGCAAGTTTGTGACAGAAGCATAGACAGAAAATGGAAACAAATACCTTACTGGGAATGTTTCCTTGCTTGCGCTAACCTTGACTACAGCAATAATGCATTGCTTAACAGTCAAAGTGCACCAGGTCATGTCCACAAATGGCAGGATAAGTGAGTGTGCCGTTCCCAAGGAAGCAAAACAGATGCAAACAGGTCCCACGCACCAAGTGTCCTGGCTGAGTACAGGAGAGGCTGCTGCAGCTGCAGTATCCTTTTCCCAAGCGAAGAAAGCCAGCTGTGACCCTCTGCTTTCCAGTAGGGGTCCTCACCCTCCCCTCTGTCTCATCCGGCATATACCACCAGCAATGTTTTTTTCCCCATCCACTTCGCTGCCCACTGTTACAGCATCTCATTCTCTCCTCTGACAGCCATTGCAAGTGAGATCAGAACTAGGTCCAAACAAGTGCATTCAAATAGGTCCTTAATGGAAAAATCAGAGAGATCTCAGACATGGTGGTATTTTTGTCTTTTCAGGAGGTATTTGTATAACCCATGTCTCAACCTACATGATATAATCAAGGAAGCCTCTCCCCCCCCCCTCCAATTTAAATCACTCATTTGCAGAGTCTTGTCAAGAAACTTCTTCCGGCCTGCACAATGAATGGCTGGATTTGAAAGAAGCTGGCTTAATAGCTAAAATAATAGTATTTATAAAATAAGAAAAATAATCATCCTTTGATACGTTTTGTTGGAAGCGTGCCATTGTGATGTGTAGAAAGCTTTAGAAGATGTGAGAGAAGGTGACACAGGGATGTTGGGAAGGAGATGGGGGAGGCGGGGCAGTCAGGTGGTTGGTAGGGGTGAGGTGGGCTATCAGGAGTTCTAAAACCATCCCTCACTGGACACCTGACCTGGGAGGAGAGCTACATCCTCCTCCATGCTGAAGAGTGTCTTCTTCTGCCCACCCAGGGGTACCTGTGGCTCAGGGTCAGTTTAATTCTGGCACTACCCTCTCTTCCATTATCTAGAAGCTTTTCCCATGTGATACCAATGATGCTCAGATGCTGTGATTAACAGTTTCCTAGCCCACTTATTCTTTCTCAAAAGGGGAGGTCCTTTGTGTGATAAAATACAGTTATCAAATGATAGTGCAGCTTTAACAGGCCATTAAAGACCCTGTTGCATTTGGAGGAACTGGACAAAACCAAAACAAAACAGATTTTTTTTCCTACCCACCCCCTGCCCCCCAAAAGCAAAATATCTTTTTTTTTTTTTTCAAAGTCATAAAAGGCACAAACAGGTAGCAAGAAGGCATCGGTGAAGCATGTCCCGCTGAGCGCTCTTTGGCCCTGGTGAGTGATCTTTCCTCCATTCAGGTGATGACCGTAGGTCCCCTCCGGCCAGTTCTCTCGTGAATCTGGGATATTTTCAGCGCGATGGCTATGAGAGGGCTCAGCACTGCCTGGAAAGGGGAGAAAGAAAGTGTGTGAACAACTCAATTGAGTCACAGGATGGGGCCTTGTGATGGATTTCTATTGCCTGCATCTGGATGCCAGTTCCAATTTGCTGCTTACGGACAGAGTCACCATGGGCAGGACGTCTGTCCTCTCTCAACCTCTGTTTCCTCCTTTACCAAAGGAGACTGGAATGGGCAGTGCAGGGTTGTAGGGGGAGAAGATGATCTCCAAAGTCTTAACCGGCTCCAAAATAAATTTATCTAAAATAACAAAATAACGGCACAACCAACTACCAGAACATTCAAGTGTTTTACGAAAAGAGCACTGTGAATTAAGGAAGTTCAGAAAACTCCTAGTCTTCCTCTGCTGTACCCTTGTCCCCAGTTTCACTCCCCCAACCCCTGCACACATATACAACTTGAGGATAAAAGCTCATTCACCATCCTAAGACCATGGTCTAAAGAACATGTAAACACAGCAAGACAGAAGAAACAGTTCTGATGTTTGACAGCAGACTAGGAGACTACATTTAGAACATTATTATGTATATTTCAAAGTAACTAGAAGGAAGGGCTTGAAATGATGCCTACAGACAAAAATGATAAACATTCAAAGTGATGGATACCCCAAATACCCTGACTCGACCATGTCACATTTTATGCATGTAACAAACAATCACATGTAGCCCATAAATATGTAAATTATTGTGTATCCATAAAAGAGAAAAAAAAAAGAACTCCAATCCTGATGCTTCTGAGATGACAGGCCAATCCGCTGGCTGGTGCTGCAGAAATAACAGGTCATCTCTCCCATCACATAACCCTGTGGCCCATGAGGCACCTCACTGGCCCCTAGAAGGAGGTGGGGGTACTTTAAAAGCCTAAGAAATAGATTCTTTGAGAGGTGATGGACGTGAAGAGGAGAAGCAGCACTTCTTGCTTACTGTTTCATGGGAGTGAGACATTGTTTTCCAAAGTGCGGAGCGTGCACCAGTCACCATGATTTTAGATGGTGCCTGAACATGGTATTACTTACAAAACAGTGAGAAAGTCGGTCTATTTCCCATTTTCTTCAAGCCTCCTGATTTCACGAAGGAGAAATTCTGCTTGCTGCCAATCTTTAACACACTTTAGCCGAGATAGCCCATGTCTCAGTCAAGAGTTACCTAGTTAGAAGGTAAAGTCGCTGCATGTTTTTATCGGATTCATGTCTATGGTGCTTCAAGTTAAGCTCCCATTTTTATGGATAATAAAGTAATGTGTTTTTTATTCCCTGGGTGTATAAATACAGTCATGCATCACTTAGTGATGGGGATACTTTCTGAGAAATGTGTCATTAGGCAATTTCATCACTGTGAGAGCATCATAGAGTGTACTTACCCAAACCTAGATGACATATGTATATTTTCTGGGAGAGGAGGGAGGACAGAGTCTTAACTCTGTCATCCAGACTCGAGTGCAGTGGTGTGATCATAGCTCACTATAACCTTGGACTCTTGGGCTTAAGTGATCCTCCCACTTCAGCCTCCCAAGTACCTAGGGCTACAGGCATGTGCCACCACACATGGCTAATTTTTCTTATTTTTTATGAAGATGGGGGTCTTTCTTTGTCATCTGGGCTGGTCTCAAACTCCTGGCCTCAAGTGATCCTCTCGCCTTGGCCTCTCAAAGTTTTGGGATCATAGGTGTAAGCCACCACGACCAGCCAATATATTTTTATTAATATACATATTTTTTTCCCATGGAAAATCAAATATTCCAGCAATATTACTGAATATCCATCATTTCCTGTACTTCATTTGTGATGCCAATATCAAGTGGCATATATCAGGTTTCTGTATAAGTGCCATCATAATCTTATAGGACCACTATTGAATATGTGGTCCTGTTGTTGACTGAAACATCATTATGTGGCTCATGCCTGGTCACACCGTGAGGGTAGGAACTTTGTCCTATTCAAGGCTGAGGGAAGTGGTTCCTGCATGGGAAGCATTCAATAAATATTTGTGGAATAAATAAATGATATATCAATTTGATGAAAAGATGAGACAGATAGAGACTTCGACAGACATTCATGAAGGGCATTCTGGTCATGTGGAAGGGTCAGCAGTGCTGGATTTTTACTGTCATGTTTTTCTTCAACTTGAGCTGGAAGCACAGAGTTTGAGAAGCAGAGAGGAATGTGAGAGGATTTAGTTTCATGCCACAGACAAGGACTCTGAAGCCCGGGGGAGACATGATTGACCCAGGGTCACACATCTGCTTAGTGGCTGAGCTGGGATAAGAACATAGGGTTGCCTCCTCTACTGCTCTTCTCATCATACAATTCTGAATATGAGACCTGTGAGTGACAAGGACAAACAGAGAAGACAAAAATGAGCCTGGGGATAGGGAAGAAATCATGGGATGGTCATCCCACTAGACCAGACAAGTTCTGCATCAGATGAAGGGTTGGATTGGACTGATCAGCCATCCTTATCGATCAAAACCAGGTGGATGGTGGGGAGAAGTGTTCCCAGCTATGTGGTATGCGACTGTACTGGAAGCTCCAAATTACTCCTTATGAAGAAAGCAAATAAATAATAGAGACGTCGATTGTTTATGTTAGAAATATAGCACCTTTTTTCTAATTCCAGTGCTTCTTAGAGGGCTTGGCATAGTTTTTCAACTTTTCAGGAGTAGGAAATAGTGAATGCTTATCTTGCTTCAAACCAAGTGGACAATGTATCCATTCAACAACACTCACCCTGTGGCTCCAGTGTCTTCCTCCACCTTGCAGGGCTTGGTGGTTGCTTGCTGTCCACCAAGGTGAACAGGCTACAGAGGGAATCAAATCCTGTCTCTAGTTCAAATTTTGAAACTTTGTTTATCATGAATATTTTTTGCATTGATTTTGATTTTTGAATATATTGCATTAAAACATTTTTCTTGATTACTGAGTATTTTGGTGGCCTCTTTTAAATTTAGGTGGCCTCAGTTAACCTTATCCTAATCCTAGTTCTCTATTGGGCTTTAACATGCTCATATACCCTGGAAAGACAATGAAGGTTTCTCCTTTTACTCTCTTTCCTACCTTCTCTATTGCTTTTTGTTGTTGTAATCCACATTCATATAAATTAAATCCACTAATAAAAAAAACCAAAAAACTAACAAACTGAACTTCTTACCCTGGCAGGCAAAAGACAGGAAAGGCGTAAATGACCTGAATGTCACAAGACTCAAAGTAAATTGTTAACCAATTTTTGGGAAGCAAACAAAACCCTAACCAGAAATATAATCATTTATTAAGCAAGATTTGTCAAAATTTGTGGAGGGAACTCAGCATCAGGCTGGTGTCTCTAAGGAATGTGCATTCACAGGGTCAGGGAAGGAGTGGGGTGGGAGATGGGGGTAGGGGAGAGTGAACAGGTAGGGGTGACAATACTTATCACAGCTCATCTTTTGGGACAGCCAATACAACCCAGAGAAATCAGATCATCCAATGACAGAAAACACTGAAATTCTGCATCCATAAAATAGTGATTTATAACAAATGCCATCCTCTCCTCATCCTTAGGATCAACTAACATCCACATTTCCACTTTGTTTAAAACCTACTGAACCTGGAATGCCTGACTTTCTCTCATGATTTCATTCAAACATTTGTTTTTAGTCAATGTACTGTTTGCTTGGTCTAAGGCAATGGTTCTCAAATTCGAACAGGTACCAGAATCACCAGGAGGGTGGTTAGAATGCAGGGGGCTGGGCTCTTCCTCCTGTGTTTCTGATTCAAGAAGTCTGGGGTAGGGCCCAAGAACTGGCATTTCTAACAAGTTCCCAGGATGTCCTTGCTCCAAGGATCACACTTTTTTGAAGACCACTGACTGCTCTTAGGTAAGCTATGCTTTGCTCCAGCTAAAGGCTAGGTGGCCTTTGTGTCACATGATCCCACCTTTGTATCACATGATCCCAGCCCCTGGCTGTAGCTGATTGGATCAGGAGTGACTTTTAGACCTATAGGCAGCCAATCTGCAGCCTGGCTAGCAACTTACCCTATAGCCCGGGGCAAAACTTCGCCTCCCAATTGGATTTTTTTCCCTCAGGGATTGAACTGCTAAGTAAAGAAAAAACAGGCCACTGTGGGGCAGGGATTACCCATGAAGCATAATTAACCAGGAAGGCCATAATACTCATGGTAATCCAGGGTTATAAGAAAGCAGAGACTCTGAAAAAGATAAAAAAGTAGAATGAAACCAGGAGAAGAATTAAAGAGAGTAGAAGGAAATAATAAAAGAGTCGATAGAGAGAAAAGAATGGCATGGATCCCAATAATCTCTAAATTGAAGACCCACTCATTGCTGCTAGGAGGCCCCGCGTTGGTGGTGACTTTGCTGCTCCAGGTCTAGTCTCTGAGGCTTGGCCCTATGACAGACTCCACTCTTGGATTTCTTGACTGACCTTGGTTCCTTTGGGTATTAAAGTAAATTAAAATTTTAAAACAAATTAAAGTTAAATCACATTAATAAGATAAACACCCAAAGTATGTTTTTCTTGGATCATTTCAAGGAACCATCATTGTTCCAACTTTCTACTACTAATGAAAAAGAACTTTTTTTTTTCCTTCTAAAACTAAGCCTGTTGCCAACCAAAACGAACCTTCTCACCATGCCAGTTCACGGTGCCAACTTCTTCCTGCTAGAGCAGGTCCCACCAAGCTCACCGTCAGCTGGAACAGAAGTACTCTTGGGTGAGTCTTTTCCCCTTTTCACGCACTTCCACATGGTTGCCAAACTCTCTGACTGCAGCCCTTCAATGGCTCTACACTCACTCTCTCCTCCTCGTCTCCGCTGTCTCTTCCCTAACACTGTCCCTCACTGTCCCTGGCTTGCAAGACTCTGCTGTCTGCCCTCAGCCTCACCAGAGGGGGCTTCTTTTTGAAAGAGACTTGTTCACATGATCCCCTGGTATAAAAGTCTTGGGTGGCTTCTCCAATGTTATGGTCAGCCACTCTCAGCCTGGCTGTCAGGCTGAGAGACATTTGGGTTTTACCCTCTATGGCAGGCAGAATAATGGTCTCCTCAAAAGATACCAGGTCCTGATCCCCGGAACTTGTGAATGTTAAACTTATTTAGGAAAAACAAAGGGGGGAGGGCTGTAAATGTGATTAAGGGTCTTGCAATGAGGACATTATCCTGGATTATTCTGGTGGGCCCTAAATGCCATCACAATTATTCTAATAAGAGTCAGAGGAAGGTCGTATACACACAGAGAGAGAAGGCCATGTGAAGACGGAGGCAGAGATGGGAGTGATGTGGCCACAAGCCAAGGAATGCCTGCAGCCACCAGAAAGAAGCTGGAAGAGGCAAGATATGGAATCTCTCCCACCAAAGGAAGTGTAACCCTGCCAACACCTTGATTTCAGACTTCTGGCCTTCTGAACTATGAGAGAATACATTTCTCTCCAATGTTTTAAACGCCCCAGGTTGTGGTGACTTGTTACAGTCACAAGAAATGAATACACCCTTCCTTTCCACTCTTCCTCCTCACGCCCTTTCCTCTCCATCCCCCACCCCCTGAATCCCCTTAAGTTTCAATCTCTCAGCCTAGGCAACCCCACACTCTCTCCCTCCTGCACTTTTTTTTTTTTTTTTTTTTTTTTTTTTTTTTTGAGACAGAGTCCCACTGTGTTGCCCGGGCCAGAGTGCTGTGGTGTCAGCCTAGCTCACAGCAACCTCAATCTCCTGGGCTCAAGCGATCCTGCTGCCTCAGCCTCCCAAGTAGCTGGGACTACAGGCGTGTGCCACCATGACCGGCTAATTTTTTCTATATATTTTTAGTTGGCCAATTAATTTATTTCTATTTTTAGTAGAGATGGGGTCTCGCTCTTGTTCAGGCTGGTTTGAAACTCCTGACCTCAAGCAATCCGCCCGCCTCGGCCTCCCAGAGTGCTAGGATTACAGGTGTGAACCACCGCGCCCAGCCTCTTCTGCACTTTTATGTACATCGTTCTTTCTGCTTAGAATGATTTTAAAACTCCACCCTCCCACAGGGCCTCCATCATGAAATATCTCTTACCCTTGCACCACCTAAGTAGGATGTCTCCATTCCCTAACTCCTCACTTGTTTCTCTGTTAATTCCTATGTTTCGTCTTGAATTTCAGGGATTTGTGAAAATCTCTTCTCTTTCCCCACCACAATTCAATTAAACTCTAAGCTATTGGAAGGCAAAAGGTTTCTTAAAAGTCTTTGTTTCCTTCACAATTTGTGTTTTGCCCATAGGAAATGCTCAAAATAATAACTGGTGGGTTTGGAATATATTATGTCACAGGCTGAATTATCACGTGTTTAAGGCAGTGGGGTGTTCTACTGAGGAACCACCTTGCACTTTGCCCGCCCTTCATCTGGAAGATTCATCTAGATTCATCAATGAGAGGTGAAGCTATCCATCTATCCCTCACTTGCCTCCCTCTCAATCTAAGTGAGGGGCCAGGCCTTTGTGTCTCTTAAGGCCAGGACCCTCTTTATCTGCCTGGGAAGGCTTAGTAGGCACTTGGTGGCTCTGGTTGAGCCACTAGGTGCTACTGTGGAGAAGGGGCTGGGGTGAGGCCTTCATAATTCCAGACTCGAAAGCAGAAGAAAGCTGTCCAACCCGGGAATGCAGTAAAGGGGAAAGGACTGTGAGTTCCAGGAATGGTGGGAACCTGAGCCCACTTGGATGCAGTGCCACCAAGGATGGCCTATGGGCAGTGGCAAGGACCACTGCGGACAAGACCCTGTGCTCCTGCCCAGCGCAGCACAGCAGACAGGTGGTGGGGATCCACTCTCAGAGGCAGCATCGCAGAGCAGCAAGGAACAGCAGCACGATGGCAACCACAGAGACCTACACTTGTCCCCCCAACAGTGTGAGCCCTCCCCTCGCCTCCTACCCACTCTGCTGGCCTGTCTTAGATGATCTTGCAAGAGGAGAGAAAGCCCCAAATGACCGCTACTGAGTCTCCTGCCAATTCAGATGGGGGTGGCTGAACTAGAGGTTGCTTGATTCACACAATACAGAAATGTGACATTTCTTACATTGCAAAAGTAATGGAGTAATTCAGACCTGTTATAATTATAAACCTGGAGTCATCCTCTGGCTTCATTTCTAATACATCTCAGTGTTGGAGACAGTTTCTGATTACACTGCCCTTCAAATCCTGAACACTCATGCAATGTGACAGAGAGAGCCAAGTACAAGGATCTGTGACCTATGGGGCCACTTTATAAGGCTCCCGCCCAATGGGGTGAGGGAGTATGGGAACCCATCCCGAAGTCCTCTCGCCAAGTGGGAGTCCTGAGAGGGGCTGCCACTTCCCAGAGGAAGGGCGTGTGCCTTCGCTCTCACAAAGACGCTGCCCACCTGCCTGCTTGTCCCTTGCTTTCCTGCTGAGGGTGCCTTTTCCTTATTTGTACGAAAGTACCCTATTGGCTACATGCTGCCAGTTTACAGTAGCCCAGATTCTAGCTAGGTCCTTATCAGCAATGGATGCCTGGCTTAGCTATTTTAAATCCATTGGGAAAACTTATAGAAGAGAAGGATCACTGAAAACAAAATCCAATGCGTTTTTGCTAATAAAACTTAAATTAAAATGCTAAACACTGCAGACGTGTTGATTTTCATTACAATACATACAACTGCAGTCCGAACTTTAATCCCCTTTCCATGTCATAGATCTACCTATCTCTCTTGTTCCCAAATGGACCGAAAATGAACCAAAACAGACAACATGAAAAATGACTATAGATAAATCTGGATTTAGAGCCCAACGCTGAGAGAATCCATCTGTCTTGTCAATATCAGGAAAATAAGCCTTCACGAAAGCTCTCTTCTGAGGAAGAAAAAAGCTATTCCAAGACAGAAATAGATGAAATACTCCCAAAGAGGTTCATCAAAGCCAAGCCAAGCCAGCATTTGGGAGTGCAGTGACCTGCCTAACAGAAACCAGATTGGCCATGCAGGCTCGGCCTCCTGCCCCACTGCCAGCCCCACTTTTGCAATTGATTTGGGACTTTAGGAGGTGGAGGGTGGCATTTAGATTGCAAATCCAAAATAAAATAGAAGAGTCCTGAAGCCAATCTTCCTATATATTCAACTGTGAACTCCAATTGGCTCCAGTATCTGCGGCACAGCTGAAAGGCATTAGGCAGAATCTCTGAGCCCCTTCGCTGTCCTGCCCCATGCTACAAACCAACCTGCAAAAGCTGACAGTTCAAACTGCATGGAACTGCTTCGCTGGTCATGGTTTCCCTTTTCCTCTCTTTGCTCTTTCTCTCCCCCTACCTCTCCCCACCTTCTTCCACAAAAACACTGTAACAGGTTGGGGAATTCCTAACTGGTTCAGATCCCCATCCCCACCCCAAGAAATGTCCCTCTCATGTCTTCATATTTGTCTTCATTGGGTATATCCGTACCAGACTTCAAAGGTTTCTCTCACATGGAACACACTTGCTACTTTAAAGGGAAACTAGTATCCCCCGCCCCTATGAAACTGCTAGCAGAAGTATAACTGGGAGATTGAAACCAGAGGTTAAAAAAACAAAAGCAGCCTGGCCTCTCCAGTGTGTGTTATTCAAAGGACTCTCTGTCTCTCCATTTGCTTCCCTGTCCCCTGCTTTGTTCCCCAAAAGACTTTGGAAGCCAAGATCTAGGTGATCAGTCCTCTCACTGTCTCTTTTTAAAAACTGGGTTCCTTTAAGTAAGAACAATGACGTGATTCAGCGTGGCTTTCTGTTTATGGATCCTGAGAAGCCTTGCTCCTTAGAGATGAATTTAAAGGATCAACAGAAGTCTCCCAAAGACTGGTCAGCAGACTGTTACCTGAGGCCAAGTAAGAACCACCAGCAGAGAATGTGTAGCTGACAAGCTCCCAACCCGATTCTGATGCAAACTCAGGTCTGGGAACCACTTTCATTAAAAATCCCTAATTTTCAGTGGTTTTAGGCCACTAAGATTTTCACATTGTTGGTTACCATGGAATTATAATGTCTCTTCCAACCTGACTAAAGAAAACACTGTTCACTAACATGAAGCAGAAAATGCTCTTTCAAAAATATTTCCCAAACCAGAAGGTAAGAAGAAAGAGAATATATCTTGCAGACTCTATCCTGCTTAAGCATCTTTTGCTTTTCGGCATGGGGCCATCTTTATTGTATTGGATATTCTGAAGCCAATTAAAAGGGTAAGAATGGTGTAGCAGTTTTAAAACATGGCTGTAAATTTTTTGGAGTGCCTCCCATTAAGAGGTGGGGTTTATTCCCCCTTCCCTTGAACTTGGCTTATGAATACTTCAACCAAAAGAGGTTAGCAGAGTTGATCTTACTTAAGTGACTTCTGAGACCGGGTCACAGGAAGCCCTGACTATTAGGGCCAACAGGCAACAGAAGTCTCCAGAAGATTCCAGCCCGCACCTTTTGAGTCACTCCCAGTCTTTCTAGCTTTTCCATCCAAGACCCCAGACATCATGGAGCAGGGTAGGGCAAGCCATCTCACTGTGCTATGTCTGAATTTCTGGCCCACAGGATCCATGGACATGCTAAAATCATTGCTGCATTGTGCCAGTAAGTTTTGAGGCAGTTTGTTAGGCAACGATAGCTTACAAAAACAAAAGGTTTCTGAACAGTGCTTTAGGCTGACATGTTGCTTGACCATTCATTAGGAGGGGAAAGAAGTCAAGGGCTGAGAAATATGGGAGACCATGTAGTACATTGGTTGAATGCATGAATCAGTTGGGCCTAGGTTTAATTCCATCTCCAGCACTAACTAGTCAAGGTTTGTTGTCTTCTGTGCCTCATGTTTGAAATTGGGATGCAAATGTTAGTTTCTACCTTCCAGAGTTGTTGTAAACATGAAATGAGATAATACATTTAAGGCACTAAGCAAAGTGCCTGTCCCATAGTAAACGATCCATGTTAGGTACTAACAGTATTGTTATTAAATGTTCCCAGTCAGTTTTGAATCATGATCTTTCATTGCCTGATGATTTACAGGCATCGGAGCAATTCTCAGACATACAGAGTATGTTTAGCTGGCTTTTTCACCCTGTGGACCAGCAATTAGAATACAGATCTGAAGGCCATACCCTGTCTACCCTTAAATTGCCACTAAGCCATATTCCAGGGCTGCTCTTGCAAATTAGTGTTAGTGAGCATAGAAGAAGAAATCTTTTTCATATCATCACAGGACAGGGGCTCCTCTTTCTCCATGCATTTCACACCTGACCACAGCTTTCAGAAACGGGATCCCACAGTGGCTACCAGGCATGCAGTTGTCTGAATGGCATGGCCCTTAGCATCAGCCCCAGCCCTGCGTTCAAGGCTGCCAGGAAGGCTCATCTTGGTGAATATGCAGCAAGTACGTGTGATTGTCAAATACATCCCACTCTTGGCTAAGCAGACTAGGAAGCCAAAGAATGTTATGTTTCCTGGCTGGGTTTAGGTCACAGGCAACACAGTTGGCTCCACAGCAAGACAGAGAATTGATTTAAAGGAGAGGAAACACTTTCTCTTGACCTCATCTATAATTTGTGCCTTGGGTTATGAAGTTTTGATTTTTTTTTTTAGTGATTTTTAATAGCTGACACTGAGCACTCACTACGTGTCAAGCCCTATTCCAAATTCACGTATTGACTTAATCCTTATAATGGTGTATAAAGTAGTTGGTATTGTCCACATTTTACAGAAGAGTAAACTGAGGCTCAGAGGCATTACATAACTTCCTCTACATCACATAAATAAGTAGCAAAGCTGAGCTCTGAACCCAGTAGTCACTGATTTTAACAGCAAAGCTGTGCTGGATCACACTACCCCCAACTGCCCTTATACTGGGAGGAAAGTTTTCATTTTCCGAAAATTAAAAAAAATTTTGTTTTAATGCCAAAGGTTTCTCTTTACTAAGTGCACTATTTGAAAACTAACCTTACTACCTTTTTAAGAATTGTAAAATATAACAATCACAGTGAACACTCAAATTATATGTAAGACTGCTTCTTGTACTTCATTTAATTTCTAAATGAATCCATCAGTTGCCCCCCACTTTGTTAGCAAAAATACAGTCAGCCCATACAGCTTACATATAAGATTTTCCTTTAACAATGCCCTTCTTGAGATTAAAGGGCTTTCCTTTGATTCTCATTTGCAGAATTTTTATCATGAATAAATGTTGCATTTCATCAAATGCTTTTTTGTGTCCACTTTGCTTTTACTCTCTTAGTTGCTCTTGTGATAATATTCTGCTTTCTTTCATTCCTCAGTACATAGTTACTTTTTATATATGTTCCCTGTAGCATGAAAGAAATTTATATGTTGTTGTTTGGTGTAATATCTATACATGTCCATTAAGTCAGTATGTTAACTATATTGTTTAAATATTCTATATTCTTACTAGTTATTGTGTCTACTTAGTCTAATAATTACTGAGAGGGGGTATTAAAATATTCCAGGATGATTGTGGATTTCTCTATTTTCCTCTTATACTTTTGTCATTTGTTTGCTTCATAAATTTAAAATTGTTGTGTCTTCCTGGGG
Organism: Microcebus murinus; assembly: GCF_040939455.1. Classification (NCBI taxonomy): domain Eukaryota; kingdom Metazoa; phylum Chordata; class Mammalia; order Primates; family Cheirogaleidae; genus Microcebus; species Microcebus murinus. Next base: position 29,531,437 of record NC_134115.1, read on the forward strand.
GAATTAAATCTTTTATCATTTTGAAGAGTCCCTCTTTATCTTTAGCAATATTTTCAACCTTAAAGTCTACTCTATATGAAAATAATAGAGCTAGTGTTTTATTATTGGTAGATATCTTTTTAAATTTTTTCAACTTTCAAGCTTTCTGTATTTTATATTTAAGACATATCTTTTATAGTGAGATTATCATTGTCTTTTTTTGAAATTTAGACATTGTCTCTTTCCTGGAGGATTTAGTTCATTTATATTTAAAGTAATAACCAATAAATCTGAATTTAAATCTTCCATCTTATATGCTCTCTCCTTGATCTACCTGTTTTTCTTTCTCTTCTTAGATTGATTTTTTTAAAGTTCCTATGTCTTCCTTGAAGATAGAAAGTTATGTCATTTTTTCTTACTTTTTTTACACTTACCTAGAAATTATAACAGGAATCCTTGACCTATCTAACTTTACGATTTATACCTTTAATTTCCTCCAATATATTCAAAGATATTATCTTAATTATAATTATTCTCATGGTACTTACAGTTATTCTGGTTGTATATTTTAATTTTACATAATATTAACTAGTATACTTTACTTTCAGCACCACAAGACATTATTGTTGTCTTATACAGCCTATGTTCATTTATACCAACTCTTATTTTTAACATTTCTTTATTTTTATTCATTACCACATTTTATACTAGATATCAACTGAAATAATTTTCCTCCTGCCTAAAGAATATCCTTGAGAATTTCTTTTTGTGTGAGTAGACTATTCTCTCAGCTTTTGTTTTTCTGAAGATGTCTTTTTTTTGCTTACATTTTAGAAGGAGAGTTATACTGGAGTGAGAATTCTAGGCTGTTATCCAGTTTCCTGATTTTCAGTGTTGTTGAAAATTTAGTTGTCAATCAACTAATTGCTTCTTTATCTTTGATTATCTGCAATTTTAGTCAAATATGTCTAGGCATGAATTTATTTTTACATATCCGCTTTGATTTCTAGAACCAGTGGATTGATCTCTTTCATTGGTTCTGGGAAATCCTTAGCCATTATCTTTTCAAGTTTGGCCTATACCAAACTTGAAGTGTGCCTCTCCTCTTTTGAGACTCCAACTAAATTATGTTAGAGTTTCTCACTGTATCCTTTATGTCTCTTACCCTCTATTATATATTTTTCACTTTTTATCTCTCCAGCTGCATAGTTTCTTCTGACATATTTTAAGTTCACTAATACTCTTCAACTGCTGTTAAACTCATTTATTATGTTATTAATTCTAGTTATCATTTTTAGTTAATTTCAACATCTTGATATCTTTTTATAGTTTCCAGTAATTTGATAACATTGTTATATTCTGTGTTTAATGTCCATGAACATAGTGAGAATAACTGTTTTTACAATCTGTATTGAATAAATTCCAGTATCTGTGGGTCTTTTTCTGTTATATGTTGTTTCTCTTGATTCTGGTACATGTTTTGTCTATCCAAATGCCTTATAATCTTTGTTTGTCATTTTGTTTTAAAAATTGCTTATAGAAACAACCTGAGACTAAGGATATTGTTAATTTCCTTCATTTCCTTGAATGAAACTTGTGAGGGAGCTAGTAGGTCAGAGCCATGGATTTATAATTCTCTGGATTACAGTCTGTATGCTACTTTGAAGTGGCTACCTTTGAGTTTAAAATCTATAATAGGTGTTGTTATGCCAGGATCTCTGCCTTTGGTAAGTACTTAGCCTTTTTCCGTCAGCTGCATGAATCTGCCACACAGGTCTGCCTCTTAGCTGCCTCTTAGGTTAGTCCCCTGGGTAGCAGAGGCAGACTGTCATAGATCAGATTCTCCACCTGGACCTGTGCAGTTCACCCAAAGCACTTGTTCTTTAGCTCCTCTCCCAAATAGGCAAATGCCCCAGGACAGAAAGAGCTCTGGCTCACTTCCCTGAGCTCCAACCATTTTTCTATTCTTATTACTATTGTATTAGATCATTGGTCATTGATGATTTTAAAAAGATCCTTTCCTATGTTTCTTTCAGCCTTTTTCTTTTCAGAGGGAGGGTTAATTTGAATCACCTAGTTTGCCATTACTAGAAGTCCTTCCCACAGGTTTGTTTTGTTTTGCAATCATTTTCCTGCCAATATTTAAAAATCAAATTCATATGAAAATCTAGATATCTTGCTTCTTTTCAAACCAAAAGGCTAGCAACCTCAGGCCCACATTTCACAGGAGCAGAGTTCCCACCATGCTCTATTGCCTTAAACTAGCCCCAATCTAAGATTTTACTGCCTGTCTTGGTGGGCATCTGAATTTGCTACCACTAAACAAGCAATAATGGAGAAAGAGGTGAAATGATCTCAATATTAATGAATGTGAATTTTACCTGGATAGTTACATATTCAGGAATCTAGGGGATTCGAATTTAAATTTTCTTTTTCTGAAATAGGGATTCTCACTATGAGGGGCTTGAAGACTGCTGGGCATGCTGGCAGATTTGCATAAGGAGCCCAGAAATCTTTTGGGGAGAAAGGGACTGAGATCCTCCCCAACCTCTACTCTCTGAGGTACAGACTCTCAGCATGGACTGAACTGGCCATGATCAAGGCACAGGACTATATATAATCCAGGAACTGTTTCCACTCAATGTAGCCCCCCAGGGAGGACACCAGAGCAGAGCAGCTATACGAGAAAAGCTGCAAAGCACGGAGATTGAGACTCCAGGCCCATTTTGGCAAGGAGAACTCCTGGCAGCGTGGAACTATGAGAGTACAGGCTCTTTTCCCCTCCCCCCTTAAGGAACTGCTAAGGCCTAGGCAGGGGCCTTCAGTGGCCAGATGGTGGAGGCCCAGCCCTTCTCCTTTCAGGCCCACCCCAGGGTGCTGATACTGCTTCTCTAGAAAAAGAGTTAACAGTCTCTTTATACTTCTCTCAACTGCCACCCCACAGACCCCTTGATGTAACTGGTTGGAAGAAGCACAGTGGCATTCTCCAGCTTCCAGAGAGTACAGCCTTCTAAGAGAAGGCTAACCCTTTAGAAAGGATTTGAGGACATGAAAGAGAGTAGAAGGTCTGAAAGAGAGACCAGACTTCCTACTAGTCTGGATTTTTGTGGGGCTTGAGGATTGCATTTGAGAAAACTCTTTGAAGATGGATTGGGGTGCGTTAATTCTATGCCAGACTGAAGATGGGCACCCTGGTTATTCCAACTTACTTTCCATAGGTGGGTGAGCATCCTTATATATATATTTTTACCCTAGTTAAGACCATGGGCTCTGGAGTGAGAGTCTAGGTACAAATACCTGCTATACTACTTAGAAACAGTAGGTTATTCAAATTCTCAGGACCAAAGTTTTCTCATTTGTAAAACATAGGTGGATAGCACAAGTACCTGGAGCATTAGATTGTGGAGAGAAAGAGATATAACACACACAAAACACATAGCATTCTACCCAGCCCATATGCAGGCAAGCGCCTGATACATGCTTATGAACACTATCGTCATTATTGTCATCTGAAGCAGGAATCCTGGTTTGCTCAAACAGTAGGGCAGAAGCGAGTGGACCAGCACTCCAGTCCCAACAGGCTGACTGCTAAATACACAACAGCCTCTCTGGCTTCAGCTTCTTTTCCCATAAAACAAAGTTCATATTATTTTTTGTGAAAAAAAAAAAGAGAACATAAAAAGAGATTAACAATGTCAGACCCAGTGTTCTCTGCTCTTTGGATGAAAGACTCCCAAAGCCACTCAGATCAGAGGCAACATCTCTGTGCGTCAGTCGGATACTCTCAGCCCAGGAAAGCCAGCCTTCCTTTTTGTTTGTGTGCACAGGGGCCCCATATATCCAGCCAGAGAGGATACAATCAGATTAAAGTTGGATAAGACAATGCTAAAAACAGAAGGAATAGACGTCACCGCATTTGGAACACATTCCTCAAGGGCATATCAGTTTCTAAAGCAGTTAGCAAGGACTGCCATAGTGAGTACAGTTAGCAAGGATGGCTGCATTGAGCAAGTCGAATAGCAGAATTGAGTAGCAGAAGCAAATATGAGAGAACTTCCGCTGTGAAGCCACCTGAGTCTTATGGAGGAGGCAGTACAGCAGGAGAGTCACCAATACCAGGTACTAAAAAGATGGAAATGAGCCCTCTACACAAACACAGATTCATCCCCACACTATGAAGACTATTAGTGGAATTTATGGACAGTTAATACACATTTTATGAGTGCAGTTTTGACAAAGGAACATGTTCTTTTATGGTCTTTGACTTTAAGACTCAGCTGCCACATAACCTAACCCTTAAGTGCTTTAAATAATTGACCTTTTCCTAGTAATTGAGGTTTCGCTAGACTATCTACCCACAATTTTAGCAAAGCTTCGTGTCTTGGCAAAATCAAACTAGAACTTTCTTTACTTCATCCATAGCTTATTTTGAATCTCTGAGCTCAACTAGTATAACTGTGTGAAGAAAACAGACTAACAGATCAAGTTGATATTGAAGAAGAATTTCTATGGAAACACAAAGTGAAACTGATTTTCTTGTTTCTTTTTTTTGTTAATTGACCTAAGAAGCAGGGGATAGGTCTTTAAGAATCTTGGAACATTTTTTTCTGGGTTGTTTTCTGCATTCTTTGTAATTTTCAAAAAGTGGGAGGGAATAGCAGAGGCCAGTTACCCTATAAATGCATCCTAGTTGGTTTGGCATTAGAGGGTTTTATCAGGTCTGGAAGAAAGTCAATCCTGCTAAGCAAAGGTGGATATAAGGATCCCAAAGGTCGTCTGTGGCAATGCTTCTCCAACTTTAATATGCACACGGATCACCTGAGGAGCTTGTTAAAATGCAGAATCTAATTTAGTTGGTCTGGGTTGGGGCCTGAGATTCTGCATTTCTAAGTAGCAACTGTGTGATGCTGCTGCTGGTCCAAGAACAACCCTTTGGGTAGCAAAAGTATAAAGTGCTCTTAGTAACAGTATGAAATATACTTGCTTTAAAACTTTTTCTTTCTTTCTTTCTTTTATTTTTTGTAGAGATGGTGGAGAGGGAGCTCTCGAACTCCTCAAGTAATCCTCCCACCTCGGCCTCCCAAAGTGCTGGGATTATAGGTGTGAGCCACTGTGCCTGGACTGCTTTTAAACTTTTTATTGAATCTTATCCATTAAATGGAAAGTGAATCCATAATGACTGCAAATTCTGAACAATATTAGTATGAGTCAGTGACTTAATTCACCAATAACCTGCCACATAACCTAACCCTATATAGAAATGCATAGTTAAATACTATATAAAATGTACAACTTGGAAATCTTAATATGTCATCAAGGAATCTTAGCGTTTTTTGAGCACCACACTGACCATCCTATTCCCAAGGATGTAACTAAAGCAAACAAAGAACGAAAAGCAACAGACTTCTTGATCCCTGGAGGCAAGGGGGGTTCTTAGGAGAGTGGATTTGAGGATCACTGTGTTAAAGAGACTGAAATGCAATAGTGCCTTGTTACCAGTTCCTGGAAGCCCCATTCACACCAGCATACAATGTCGCAGCACTCCCCGGCTTGCGGCAACTGCCAAAATGGCACATGTTGGCTTCCCATATGTTGTAAGTATTCACCAGAGCTCACTTTTATCATTTCTGTTTTCATCTCACTTATCCCTTAACATTTTCTCCCTTTCTTCTGACATACTTATGGTGCTGCTCATCTGAAAATCATTTATAAGCAACTGCTTTAAATAAAAAAAGGAGAAACCCTCCAACAAGAAACCAAAGACCTGAAAAAGGAGTTTAACTTCATGAATACAAACATATTGTAAAACATTTTCCTTTCATGTTTGGTTGCGATCAAAAGCTATGGGATTCAATCTCAGAAGGCCAACGTTGGAGATTTCCAGCGATATTTGATATCTTTTTCTAAAACTTTAAAATTCCTCTATACATACACATACATGAATGCAAATATAATTTCACCTTTACAAAATGTATTGTTTAGCCAAACTCATTTTGATGCACGCTTCACTGAATGTAATCAGAAGTTGTGCATAATGTATCATGTTCAAACACCTGTAAGGCAGGGGTCAACCAATTGCAGTCCTTGGGCCAAACCCAAGCTGCCACCTGGTTTTGGTACAGCCCATGAGCTAAGAATGGTTTTGATGTTTTTAAACAGTTGGAAAAAAATCAAAAGAACATTTTTCGACATGTTAAAATCATATAAAATGTGAATTTCAGTGCCCATAAATATAGTTTTATTGGAATATAGGCTCACTAATTCATTTACTTGTTTTCTGTGGCTGCTTTTGTGCTACAATGGCAGTTGAGAAGTTGCAACGCAAATCATATGATTCAGGTTATGGATTGAATTGTGTCCCTTCAAATTTATATGTTGAAGTTAAAATGGCCAGTACCTCAGAATGTGACTTTACTTGAAGATAGGGTCTTTAGAGAGGTAATCAAGTTAAAATCATTAGAGTCATTAGAGTGGGCCCTAATCCAATGGGACAGGTGTCTTTATAAAAAGGAAAAATTTGGACACAGGGAAGATGTACGCAGAGGGAGATGGGGTGAAAAGACATGGGGAGAAGATAGCTATGTACAAACCCAGGAGAGAGGCTTTGGAGCACGTCCCTCCCTCACAGCCCCCAGAGGGAACAAACCCTGCCAGCACCTTGATCTCACACTTTTAGCCTCCAGAACTGTGAGACCTTAACCTTCTGTTATTTAAGCAACCCACTCTGGGTACTTTGTTACATCAGCCCCGGGAAAGTAACACAACTAGCAAACCCTAAACAATTTGCTCTCTGGGCTTTTACAGAGAAAGCTTACCGACCAATTTTTGTGTTGAATGCCTTGAAGCCGGCAAGCACATGCCTCCTGGTTAGCCACAGACACCAGGAATCCTTTCTTCAGTGAACCTGCCTTTCATCTCACACCCATGCTAGTGTTTTGAACCCTTTCTCCCTGGCAAGTGAGCTAGGAACAACCAACAGATTGCACCTTATTTGGATACAACAGCATTGTTGAACAGCCCCCAACTCGAGGGCAGCAAAAAAAGTGACAGTGGTTTTATCTTTTTTCCTCTCTGGATTAAGCATGTCTTTTCATTCCAATGCTTTGTCATCTTGAGGCCTTGCTGACACTGGAAGGGACTCCCCTCCCAGGGTTGGCTAACTCTTAGAGATAACAAACCACCCACCCTGGAGCCTGCCTTGCATATGCAGACCAACACTTCTTTTATCAGGCTCTAGCAGGACTCTCACACTTAGCCACTACCTCCCTGCCCCAACCACCCCAAGGCCAGGTACCAGGCAATTAGGGAGAGTTCCCATGCTCCAGAGCCTGCTGAAATTATTCAAGCTAGCCTATCTTAAACCTGCTTTACCTTGCCCACAGAAACCCCAATAAAGGCTTTTGCCCATGTTTTCCCCCTGCCTCTTCGGCCCCCTGACCCAGCCCAGTACCTCCCCATATGACACTGTCCCTTCCTCTAGGGAACTGTGAGTAACAACCATCTTTCAGTGCCAGTCATCTCCTGGGCTGTCGGCTTCCTCCTAGCTGAATAATAATGAAGCCCACATTTTAAGCCACTCTCCCAGCCTCGCCTACCTTCCATCCTATATCATGAAGTATGGAGTACACAGGCCCAACCTACCAAACAATGCCTCACATGATGGTTTCTACCAACAAAAGATGTTCAGAAATGAAACCCAGAAAAGGAATGTACAGCCAGAATTTCACCAGTCTTTCATTGCTTTCCCTCCTGCCAAGACCTATGCATTCCAGCATATGTCTGAAATGCTTTGAACATCACACTGACCATCCTACTCCCAAGGATGTAACTAAAGCAAACAAAGAACGAAAAGCAACAGACTTCTTGCTTCCTGGAGGGGAGGGGGGTTCTTAGGAGAGTGGATTTGAGGATCACTGTGTTAAAGAGACTGAATTGCAATAGTGCCTTGTTACCAGTTCCTGGAAGCCCCATTCACACCAGCATACAATGTCGCAGCACTCCCCGGCTTGGGGCAACTGCCAAAATGGCACATGTTGGCTTCCCATATGTTGTAAGTATTCACCAGAGCTCACTTTTATCATTTCTGTTTTCATCTCATGTATCCCTTCTGAAATGCTTCGCCTCTGGAGTTTGTCAGGCCTCTCAGCATCTTGGCAGGCAAAATCCAGGGATGGGGAACTCCCTCACCTGCATCTTGAACAGGAGTTCTGATTCTGGTTTGATTAGGACATCAAACCTAAATTCAGCCAAAAGTAGACAGGAGAGCTAAAACAGCAACATTCTCCCCTTGCCAACCCAGATCTTGTCTTCCCCATGTAAATGAAGCATGACCGTGGTGGGAAGCCAGGCAACTGCACATACTAATCCAGAGCTTTCTTCTGAGGACTACAACCAATCTCCAGGTTCATCATCAGTATTAATTTGTTAAGATACACTCTCATTTAGGAGTAAAGCAAATGATTTACTATGCACCACTTCAAAGAAAGCCTGAATTGCCACTGGTTCATGAGACTTGGGTGGCTTTCTGCTGAAAGGCACAGAAATGTGGCTGACGCTGGGAAAGCCAGATTGTGCCGGGCAAAGCTTGTCAAACCCATTCATCTGGCAAGAGAAGTTACAACCAATGACCCTCTGTACTTGTGTGACCAATGCAAATTCATTCATGCTCCCTTTTCAGGCTGAGTAAACAAGATTCAGCAAGACTCGGTGATTTGTGGACATGAACAGCACTGGTTAACCAATAGCTGCTTACGCATGTGCTTCAGACACTGCAAAACAAAGGCAACAACATGGGAAATAACTTGGTAACAAGTTGATGTTTACTATTTTAGGGAACCATTAGAATAGCATCATAAGGAAGAAAATTAAAATTGTGTTAAATTTTCTTCATTTATTTTTAAAGGTGTAATAATTTTGTTTTTATTTTGAATTACATAAGAGGAAGTAGGGAATGGAAATATAATTTTTTCAGGGTTTATGGTTTCTAAACCATAACCCGAACTTGATCCAAAACCAGGATCAAGGCACAACTTGATCCTGGCCCTTCAGTGTTCTGTTCTTAAGGCCACCAGTCTCTTGGGATAAGTTGGCAATGCCAAAGATATTCTCACAAGATTTGTAGTAAGTGTCTCTTTTGTATCTATTACCAGAAAGAGAGATTTGAGATGGGCTGTCTATGGGGTGGACATGAATGGCTGGCAGTGACAGTCACATACTTTCTCACAATCCTAGTGTCTCAGTAACTTCTGTGGGCAAGGCAAGGCAAAGTGTCTCAGTAACTTGAAGGGAGATCGGATCACAATGGTCAGCTGAGAAAAAGCCTTGTCATCAAAACTCTGAACAGCCCTGGTCTATGATAAGATGCTAGCCCTTGGGAGACATGTGCCAAATTCCAAACCCAAGGGAGTTTCTCACACGCCATCTAATGACCGACCATCTCAGGAGTGTTCTCAGCTCCCAGGAAAACAATGCATAGTAATAGCAGAGCGAGTCCATTTCAATATCTAACGGAGAAAAACGAGGTCTGTTTGCCCTGGATTCCCCCCCCCCCAAAACCTATACATCTTTGCATCCTTCCAAGTGTCATTCCATTCCTAGTAACATCTAGGAAAACACAGCTGTACTAAATTCCTTTCTATACCACTAGAGGGAAATCTAACCCACCTGACCAGAATTTGTTTGTTTCTTATTTCTTTTCTTTCTTTACAAAAAAAAATTATAATCACAGAAACACAATTTTAAGGCTGAAAAATACTTCAAAAAAAAATGCTCAGTCCTTTTCCACTGTTACCCATATTTTAAAATTATTTGAATCTATGTGGTGAGAGAGACTTCTAGAAAAGCCCAAACCGGCCATCCTAATTGGGCCTTCACAATTGAGAAATTGTTCTAACAGTCAGCCTGAATCCCTTCCAGTTCAGCTTGAGTTTATTTCCTCAAATTACATATTCATTAGTTACGGAGAACAGCTGGTCATCTTTCCTGCCTCATATTATTCTTTAAATTCCTGCAGACCTCCAAGTCACGCCTCTCTTCTGAGCAAACTGAGCCAGATCTTGGTGCTAGAGTTTCTATCACAATCCTTTCACTACGTGTTTCTTTTCTAAACTCTCTCTGCATCACTCCACCCTTCCCCCATGGTTCCAAATTGCAGCAATACAGACACAATTCTGGGGAAAAAAAATAAAATGAAGTATTTCCTTATGTTTTTCCTTGCATATATGGCTATTAATATATCCCTGTGAAGGTTTTTTTCAAAATAACAATATAATGTTTTTGATATATAACACACACACATACATAAATGCAGATATATATCAAAATTTTCATCTTGTCATGAAAATTGAATGGCTAAGTGAATGCTCATATATGTGTCACTTCTGGGCTCCATTCTGTTTCCAACTCTTTCACATCACATATATTATTTCATATTTCTGATTTTGTTCTCCAAGTTTTTGACCATTCACTCCAGATTCCTAATTAACTATAAAGCAGAACCAGTATGTATTTAGAACATTATTCTTTTAACAATGTTTTTAAAATCTCTTCATTGCTAATTCAAGTTAAGGGAGAGAAAAGTGGTTATTTTTAAAGCATTAATTTATTCACTTTTATACGTGTCATTAAAAGAAAAACTTTAGATGAATTAAATTGAACTGAGTTTAACTGAGCAAAGAACGATTCTTGAATCAGGCAGCCAAAAGAGGTTCACAGAAAGACTCCAGGCTGCCACACAGACAGATAACATTTATGGACAGAAAAATGAAAGTGACACCCAGAAAACGGAAGTGAGGTACAGAAACAGCTGGACTGGTGACGGTTCAGCTTTGGCCTTATTTGAAGAACAGTGCGAACAGTTGGCCGCCGGGGATTGGCGGACACTGGGCTGCTGTGATTGGCTGAGACTCAGCCACTTGTTACTGGACAAGGTTACAGTCTGCTTCTGCATCCAGTTAGGTTACAGATCACTATGTATGTTGAAACCTGTAGGTCGAGCTTAAAATATGTAAGGAGGAAGCTTTAGGCTAAACAGTGTGAAATACTAGAAAATATATTTGGTCTTTGTCCCCAGTTTCTGCATAGAGCCTTAAAACTCTTGGAATTTCCTGAGTGATGAGTATCTATTGTTATTCATATTTCAACCCAGTCTGCTTTGTGCTGATGAGGTGACTCCTGGTGGGCCCCAAAGCAGATTCCGGTTGGGGGCTGGCTGCCAGAGGAGCCAACCTGTGTTTAGAGGGTTGGAACTTTCAGCCCCACCCCTGACTTCCAGGGAGGGGAGAAGGGCTGGAGATTGAGTTCAACCTCCAAGGGCCAATGATTGAATCAATGATGCTTACATAATGAACCCTCCGTAAGAACCCCCAAACAACAGGGTTTGCAGAGCTTCCGGGCAGGTGCACACATGGAGGGGCTGGAGGGTGGCTTCCCTAGATAGGGGGTGCAAGCTCTTGCCCTCTGCACTTCTTCTATTTGGCTGTTCCTGAGTTGTATCCTTTACAGTAAACCAGTAATAGAAAATGAAGTGCTTTCCTGAAGTCTGTGAGTCATTCTAGTGAATCACTGACCCCGAAGGAGGGTCATGGGAAAGCCTGAATTTGTAGTTGGCCAGGCAGAACAGTGGGTAGCCTGGGCACCCCATGTGTGGCTGGCATTGGAAGCAGGGGCAGTCTTGAGGGACTAAGCCCTTAACCTGTGGGATCTGGGCCAACTCCAGAGAGTGTCAGAATCAGACTGAATTGAATTGGTGGGCACCCAGTTGGTGTCAGAGAATCAAAGAATTGGTTGGTATGAGGGGAAAAAAATCTCTTTCAATAATACTGTGATGGTCCCTGACTTATGATGGTTTGTCTTAATGATTTTTCAAGTTTACAATGGTATGAATGAGATACACATTCAGCAGAAAACACACTTTGAGTACCCATATAACCATTTTTTTCACATTCAGTATTCAACAAATTTCATGAGATATTCAACACTTTATTATAAAATAGGCTTTGTGTTAGATGATTTTGCCCAACTGTAGGCTAATGTAAGTATTTTGAGCGTGTTTAAGGTAGGCTGGTCTAAGCTATGATATTTGGCAGGTTAGGTGTATTACATGCATTTTTGACTTCATGATATTTTATTTTCAATTTATCATAGATTTATCCAGATATAACTCCACCATAAGTCTAGGAGCATCTGTATCCTGGTTTAGATGATAAATCATATGTTCTCTTATCTAAAACAAAATGGCTCTATATTTTATTTCTGGATTATAAAGCCATATTAAAAACAGGTATAACAAAATGACAGATGTCCTTTGGGCTGACGGGTGAATCAAACACAGAGGGACTCCTGGTGCTTAGCTATTAGTCCTTAAAGTCTTCTAGTTACATCTTATCTAAAACACATACATAAATTCCTCAATTTCCAGAAGGCTGGGGAAAATCAGGCTCCTCCCAAGAATGGGGGTGGGATGGGATGAGGAGGAGGGGCTATATTCTGCAATGAAAGTGCCAAAGCCAAGGGTTGATTAGCCACAAGCTGATTATCAGTCTGTGATTATCCCAGCCCTTAACAAAACTTCTCCTTCCTTTTCCTTTTGGATCTTCTATTGTTCATTTGCTACTCCACCCATGGGCTAACAGGGTCAAGGGAAGAAGGTAAAAAAAAAAAAAAAAAAAAAAAAAAAGCTCATTTGGCAGCCCTGCTAATAAATTGAGTGGGAAAGAAGATAAAAAACAATCACATTGTTTCTGGTTACCTATGAATTTAAACCCTTTTGGATCATGCCATTTTCCAAATTATTACCAGCTGGTTTGAAGGCTCCTTGAAGGCCTACTGATTGCCAGTAAAAGTAATCTTGTATTTCCAAAACCATGTGATCTTCCAACAATAGGCCTTGGGAAGCCTGCCTTCCTGGTTTACCAAGGACACACAGTGGGGCAGGGCAAAGACCTTCTCCTCTCATCAGGGCCCTTCCAGTGTCCTTCCCCCCACCTTAGCACGAATTCATACGTGCATATGGATAGAATTGTTTACAAATATTTTTTGATGTTGGCAAGAAATTATTTGACATCTATTTAAAACCAATAGCACGATCACTTTTATATAAAAGGATGCAAATGGAAAACCCTACATGTGGGAGTAGAGATTCATGTGCATATAGATTATATCGCAATTTTTCCTAATTGCATCACTAGGATAGTTATGAGTACTTCTGCAAGGCAACCAGTGTAAATGTTTAAAACATTCTCTGTTCACATGTGTTTAAAATGTCTGGAAAAGAAACTACCCATGTGCAAAGTCAAATAGCCAGATGCTGCCAAACTGAAGGGAACTCTCTGTCCTTTTGCGAAATAACTTGAACGTAGATGGCTATTGAGTTAGGGTGTAAAATATGAAAAACTACCTGTTGAAGTAGAATAAGATTACCAATGAAATCTCTGCAGATTAGAGAGGCACTTTCATGGGTGTCTGGGTGTGTGTGGGTGGGCGAGGTGAGGGTGGGTATCTGTTTTCCACTCTCTGGGCTGCAAATCAGAACAAGCTAAAAAGGTGGAAGAAGTTCTCTCTGCAGCTAAGAAGGCAACACAAGCTGGTCTTTCTCTGCCAGGCCCTGGATCAGTAATAACGCTAGCATTTTGAGGAGCATGTGTTATCTTTGATCTTTGGTTAATGGTTAAACAAAAGCTTTCCCTTCCAGAGCTCCTTGAAAGCAGAAGCCAGTGGTGCAGGAAAGCAACACTGCAAGGAGCCCCAAAATGCTCCAACTTAAAGGCCTAGCTGAAGCTGAGCAGTAAATAAGGCAGGTAAGTCTGTTGAGAGAAGCCTCCTCCTTTCTTTTGTTTTTTTTTGAGGCAGGGTCTTATTCTGTTGCCCCAGCTAGAGTGCCATGGCCTCATCATAGCTCATTGCAACCTCAAACTCCTAGACTAGAGTGATCCTCCTGCCTCAGCCTCCTGAGTAGCTCTGGCTACAGGCATGTGCCACCATGTCTGGTTAATTTTTCTATTTTTTGTAGAGATGGGGTCTCGCTCTTGCCCACGCTAGTCTTGAACTCCTGCCCTCAAGCGATCCTCCTGCCTCTGCCTCCCATAGTGCTAGGATTGCAGGCATGAGACACTGAGCCTGGTCCCTTTCTTTAGGTATTTAAATTTCTTTTAAAATCTTACTCTACATTATCTCTTGACTTAAATGTTTTATGCAGTAGGGCTTAAGTTGATGAGTCAACAATGTAGGATATTTTAATAAGAAGTTCTATTTAGTATAACATTTTTAGCTAGATTGTGTGCTGAACACTCTGAGACCCACCTAGCCAGACCTGGGAAGACCCTTGCTGATGGTCAGGAAGGGAGGGAGTATCTGCAATCAGAAGAGCAACATCAGCAAAGGGATTCCCCAACCATTCACCCCGGCAAGCTCTTTAAACCAACAGAATGGAAAATGTGCAGTCATGGGGACCAGAACAAATAGTATTTATTTTTTCTTTACCCATAGAGTCTTCTAAGAGCAGGCCTATGGAGGTTTTTGGCTTCCAAAGAAGTCTTTAGAAAAAGCACCACTTGGCTTTTGTGGACCACCTGGGAGACAGGCTCGTGTGTATATAGGATTGTTTTCCTACTTGTCTAATGGCCTGGACTAAGTCCAATGTGGAAGGTAAATAAAAACAAGGAAAAACCATAACCACTTAGCCTGTGCAAATTAGGGAAAAGAATGTTAAGAAAAAATAGCCTAGAGTCAGAGTGAGTCAGAGTCGGTGAGGCCAGGAATATCATTCCTCACCCTGTACGTAGCTCTGGACTTGCAGGCCCCTGCTTTAATCTCCCTTCCCAACATGAGACGTAGAAGAGGGTTTTATTCGGAAAGAGAGGGTAAGCCTCCCATTCCTGCATGATTTGGTACTATCTTGGGTGAAATGTACTCACTAACAAATTATTTTGGCAACGCCTGGCCCATCCCCTGCATGGAAAGGCTGCGATGGGGAGAGGAAGAGCCAAGGGCTTTCTGCTAGCCACGTGCTCTGCCCACTCACCCTCCTGGTGACCCTGAGAACAGCTCTCAGCCTCCCGGACCTCTGCTTCCCCAGCTACCATGATTTTACCCCAGACAGATCTTCTGGTTACAGGGTCAGCTGTAAGGACCTACGGCACCATTATCACCAACTTCTTTGAGACTCTCCAAAGAAAGAGCCCACGAAAACAATACTGAACTACTGACAAAAAAAGAAAACCCTCCCTGATTTCTTATTCCATCAGGACAAATTACAGCTGGAAATTCTGAGCAACTCAAAAATGAGTAGCAGTGCACATATCTCTGTTCCTCTACTTTTCCACAAAAGAAGTGTTGCAGATGGAACCAATGTTTTCATCTCAAAAAATCATCCCAAGGACTCTCTGCTTCAAAGCCCAGGAAGAACTGAAGATCAAGAAGACAGGAGCAGCGAGCAGTACAGCTCCAAGTAGTACCCCAAACTAGAGTGGGACCTTTCTAGTGTTAATTAGTGTTGCTTGGAGCTTTAATGAATGTGGGAGTGGGGAGGCTTATGGGTGTCTATTTATGATTTCCCTGAGTTCCTAATTAGCTCTATTGTTGAAAACATGAGGGGCTTTGCCAAACACAGGCCGGCCTAGCCTCATGGATGTCTTCCTTTAACTTTAAAGGTCGGCCACAGCTCCTCCTCTTACGGTGGACTCTGCAGCCACCTCAGAGAGGACACCCAGGGTGACATCTGTATTGGCACCTCAAGGTCATGGTCCAACCCGGAGTTATCCAGAAACTTAGAGATTCACATTTTACATAAGCATAATCAGAGCTCTCAGTAGTTTAACCAGTTTGATTCTAACTCACAATTTCCTTAACTTATCAAGGTATCTTTGCTTAATTTCACCCCAATTAACAAACTTCTGGACAGTCAAGACAGGCAAGTTGTTTGGGAAATGCTCGTCTAAACATCTTATAGATGCTAGAGAGCAATTTTTCTGTTGGAAACACTGTACTGCATAAATTAAACTTGCTTGGAGTTGCACTAGGCTTGCCCTTCAGCTGAAGCTATCAACACGCCTTTCCAGAAAGTAAAACCACCCCCACACCAAAGGCGCAGGGACATTCTCTAAATTTGCCAGGAGCCATGAGACACACAACAGTTCTGCTTTTGTACCTGTGGCTCCTGGTCGTGGCCGCTGGGATCCTTCTCATAGCTCTCTGCGTACAGCCTGATGGTGGCCCGCACGCCACTGGAGGAGCTGAGCCGGAAGATGAGACGTGACGCGTCTGAGAAGATGATCCTCAGGCCCTGAGACGGAGAACATGCAGAATGGATCAGCGAATAAATGAGCACACAGGTAAGAAAAATTAATACCTACTATAGGAATCAGCACATTTCTATGACCTAAAACAGTCAGAGTCATGACAATTGATAACTGGCTCTGGACAATCCCCCAGGTGGGGCAGTGCATGAACCTACCCTGGCTGGCTGGCCACTTGCCCCTTATTCTATTCCTGATGCTTTGTGGTTACCACTGGGGGAAGAGTTAGGAACAAAACTATGAACAGATGCTCAGGTTCTCTTGGCCTGGTGGTGAGGAAACCAGAAAGAAGTGGGGTAACAAGGATGAAAGGATATTTAATAAATATCCCTGGGACCAGGGATAGATAGAAAGTTGGTCCTTTGTAGATCTGCTGGATGCAATCAGGGTAGACAATTCATCACTTACAGTCAGACGAATTACCCATGTTAAGGTTAGCCACACCTTCACGTGACGCTAGACTTTGCAAGTTCCTCTGTGCACGGTGGAACCCTACAATGAAGTGCTCGGGGCTGGAGCCTCAGAGGGGTTCCGAGGGTTGCTGGGCACATTGCCATCCTCTTGGCTCTCTCCACACCTATGAGTGCTGCCTTGTACTGATTGGATTTAGGCTCAGAAAATCTCCACTCTCTAAGCGTTTCTTCTCAGTAGAGGCAGGGATATTTTTAAGTTACGACCATAAGATCACACTGTGACTTCTGTTGAAGGAAATTTGTTCTCCTAAGACAACTGATAAAGCAATTGTTGTAAATAAGCATATTGGCAGGGGCCAGAGGAAGGAAGAGGAGGGAACAAAATAATATGTCTGGTGAACTTGTTACTTCTGAAAAAGTAGATGATTCAGGCGACTTCCATATCAGACATTTTCCCTAAGCAATTTATCCTTGAAGCTTCTCTGGCTTCAAACCTTGCTCGTTAAGAATAAGCTGTTATTATTAATTATTAATTATTATTATTATTATATACACACCTGCTGTATATAGCTGATTGCCAATTCTTTACCCTCACCTCCATCTGGTGACTTCTGCTGGAGGAAATGTGATTCCATCTGAGTGACTTTCTGCTTTTTAAGTTTTGTAGGCATAACTTGTTTCCATTCTCAAACTAAAAGCTTTAGTTTCTTTCTGGAGTGGTTCAAAGTCTGCCACAATTTGTGTAACAAAAGAGAGCCATCTTCATTACTGGCAACCACTCACTCCACCATACAGGCTGTGCAAACAGGATGATATCATTCAGGATTCATTCACATCTTAGAGTGGCCCTTGTGGCTTAGGTACTGGGCTGAATCCTGGGTATACGAAGGTAGAATCACAGTATTGGCCTGGAGTAGTTTATTACAATGAACAGAAACCATTTTCTTAACCACCGGATACTCCTGAAGAGGTGAATAGTTACAGAATTCCAAATGGAGCAAATGAACAAGTGACTTGCTATCTAGAAAGCACTATATACCAAATTATGTTCAAAAGGACAATAAAGCCCCAGAGGTTTCACAATTGTGTTTTCAGGCATGCTTTTACAAACTCTTTCGAAGCTCTTACTTATGTTTAAGCCTACATTCTCACTGTCAATGTGTGTGGGTCACACAAGTAAGTAACTTTTGCTCAGGACTATGGCTCATCCACAAATTGGTTAAAGCAATATCGAAGGCTGAGGTCCTAACCCACCTGTCGTTGCAGATTCCAAGTCACTTGGAGCTACTCTTCTGACGATCTCCCAGAATGAACCCTTTAAAGTAACTCCCATTACACAATTAACCTCCCAAGTTAGTTGATGGCCGGTGGGAGGTATCTACTAATCAAGTCATAACAAACCATCGACATGTGTTATCTGCTCATAACTAAGCCTTTTCACAATGAAATTATGTTATTTTTTTTCCTGAGGGTAGCTAAAATAGCTTTGGCTGTACTACATGCTACACTCATAGAAAATGGTTAGAATCTACGTCTGGTAGCCTGGAATAAATTTTGCACTTGAAAAGATGATAAAGATGTGAATAGCACGCATCAGCCTACTGGCAATGACTCAACATCTTCTCTCTTTCCTAGGAAGGCAACTATGAGATCCTCGCTGAGAATCCGTGTTGCTTTTCCAGGTGAGGAGCACCACAATTCTCCTTCTCCACATAGAATGAAAGGTCATTTTAGAGCCAGCCTAGTTCTGTGCTGTGACATTCCTGGGTCCACGTCTGTTGAGTGCCACTTTGATGTGTGAATAGTTGTCTTGGATTGCTTTGGAATCTGCATCCCAAAATGAACTAAATGAATTTGCAACTCATACACGAGCCATGTTCTTTCCATCATGTGTCATCACCTACTATCAATTAAACCATCAGGCCAAAGTAACCACTGACTAAGACTTGCCAAGTTTCTAATCATTCCTGAATTTCAACAAGAGAATACCAATAATATAATTCGTTTTTATTTTTTTGCATATACCAGGAATTGGCAATATGCAGCCTGTAGGCGAAATAGGACCTGCCCCTTGTTTTTATAAATCAAGTCTTTTTGGGACACAGCCATGCCCATTCACTTATATATTTATTGTCTGTGGCTGCTTTTGTGCTATGGTGGCAGAGATGAATGGTTGTGACAGAGATCATCTATCCCACAGACCTAAAATATTTACTATTTAGCCCTTTACAGAAAATGTTTGCTGACCCCTGGTATAAACCATTAATATTCCCTACAACTTAGAATGCTTATCCTTCAACACTACACCAGAACATAGAAAATATAACCTTCAGCCTTATCAAAATCTCAGTAGAGAGAAACAATGTCTATGAAGACTGTTAAAAGGTTGTACAATTACTCCATTTTATGGCTAGACCCAGCAGCTTCTAGCCATAGATTCATCTGGCCCAAATCAACTTATTTCTGACCACCTACTCCTGACAGAAATAGATTTATTAAACTGCATTTTAGTTTTATATTCTCACGATTATTGCAGGGTGCTACAAGTCATGGTCTTATAAAATCCACTTTTGTAGTCACTATAGGAATATTGTTAGAGACTGTACATGCTCCGCATGAGACACTTCCTCAAGAGCCAAGTATTAGGAAAGCCTTCCCTTCCCTGAGGAACGGGTATTCTTTTTCTCTCTGACAATACGGACTTTGCAACTAACCATATTTCCCTTTTCAATATGGCTGCCAGGATACTTGATGCCAAATCTGAGGTTCAGCCCAAGTGGATCCTTATGACTTGCATAACTATAAATTTTTCTTCTTCTGTTCTTGACTCTCTACTCTTATTTATGTATTCCCTAGTCTTGATTTCTGTTTCTTATTTATACTCTAACAACTTCATTATGTGCCTTTGCTGCCACAAATCCTCTTGAGAAACAAGGCCCAGTGAAAATGAATAAAACAAGTTCCCATCACAATGTTAACCCTAACATTTTGGAACTGCTAAGTTATGTCTGTGGGTCCTTCATTAGCTAAAAAGCTCTGGGAAAGCAGAGCCTTATACCTTGTCCACCATTTTATCCTCACAGTCCCCAGGACAATGCCCGCCCGGCACACAGCAGACCCTCCATAAACATTTGTTGAGTGAATGTCACTGCATGTTCAACAACTAAAGTGAGCACCACTGGGGTACCCACTGAGGCAGTCTCCGAAGGCCTCACTCCACAGTTAGTGAGCACTAACAG
This sequence comes from Microcebus murinus, assembly GCF_040939455.1. Lineage (NCBI taxonomy): Eukaryota > Metazoa > Chordata > Mammalia > Primates > Cheirogaleidae > Microcebus > Microcebus murinus. Next base: position 29,551,360 of record NC_134115.1, read on the forward strand.
GCCAACCAAAAATACACTCATGTTCTTCATGCTGAACTAGGGCTAATGTGTCCACCTTGAAGAGTAGTTGCAAAAGATAAATTAATAAATGGAAACTACCTGGCATAGCATCATGGCAGTTGCTCTACTATGTCTGTTCATCCTTTATTTCTCAAAGTATCCCAAGACAAGGGTTGGTTTTGGCTGAAAACAAAGGAGTTGAACCATGGTGGGTTCCTGGCCCCCCAGTTGTATGATCTTAGACAAACCATTATCAGTCCATTAATTGCAAACTGTGACACATCAGAATCAGTGGGAGGTCTTTAAAAAATGGTGGTGCTTGGCTCTCACCCTAGACATTGTGATTTAACTCTTAAGGGACATCACTTGGGCACTGAGATTGCCAAAGCTTTCCAGGAGATTCGATTGTGCAGTTAAATGTAGGAGCCACTGCAGTAACCTTTTTTTCTCTGGGTTACCTGCCTCTTCTATCCAGTGACTGGACTGTGCTACATGTCAGTGGTAGAAAGGTCCCTTTAGGATTTAAAGCTTCACGCAGATGCTACCATCAGACTGGCTCCTTAGGAGGACCATAACATAGCAAGGGCTAGTAAAACAATATCATGCTACTGAGTCCTGAAATCTTCCTCCTAGGGCCTTGTCAGCAGCAGGACCATCAGAAGTACCTCCTCTCGAGCCATCCGACACTAACTGTTTTTAGCACAATCTTCTAAGATAATCCTGGAGCAACCATGAAGGAATCCATGATATCTCCCCACCGACAGCAGCTATGGTAGCTGGCATATCCAGGATGACACAACAGCCACAAGCTCAAAAAATGGAAAAAGATGCCCTCCTCCACTATGTTAACTGTGAGGCAGGGTGTGGAGTATCAGAGGAGCACTTCAGTTGCAGCCTAGCGTTTTTCTTCCTTTGCGTGCCTGTGGACGTACGCTTCAACGATGACAGTGCAGTTTTGCCCACCTTAGCTTTGCCCCAATGAAGAATGATTGTTGAAAGATTTCATCTCCCTTGTCCACATGCAGCTATTTCCACACAAAAATCTTCAAGTCTGCTTCCAGTTATCACTGCAGCTTCTCTTTTCCCTCCCCAGATTTGCCCTATCTTTGATTTACTGTTTATGGAGAGTCAGTTTGGAAATGATACAGGAATAGCAACTGGATAAACTCAGGGTAGAATTCTGGCTTGGCCACTCTTTAGCTGGTGGTCTTGAGTAAGTCACTTAAGCTCTCTAAGCCTAAGTTTCCTAAAAAGCAGATGAATAATAATACAGCCTGAGTTATTGGGTTGTTGAAAGCATCATATCATAAAATAAATGTGAAAAGTGCTTTGAAAATTATCAATCACCATATATTATTTTTATGTTAAACTTCTAATGAAAATGGTGCTATGCTCCAAGTTTTCCAACCTTCCAGATTTTGCAAATGATTACTAAATAAAGGCTCCATGCTGATGGTTTGTCATGCAGAAATGCATACTTATTTATTTTTAAATTAGGCAGAATTAAGATTAATTTTAAGAACTTTGCTATGCCCTCTCAAATCACTGCTAAACTCAAGGATCTCTTACCATTTATCTTCTCTGTACCTCTTATTGAACTGGCTTCTTTAGCAATAAAAAACTCTTTCATGATTGGTGTATTTAGACCCTTAAGGTCCTGAAAGAAGGACCTTAGAGTCATCCAGGTCACTTCCTAGAAGTTAAAAACTTGCTCAAGGTAATATATTTAGTAAATAGAGGAGCTAGGACTTCAGTCTAGGTCTTCTGACTACAGGTTTATATTTGAAGTTGAACCATATGAATCTATTGATATTCACACACTGTTTCTCATGGGAGATGTTTGAACAATATCTTGTATGTTTTGTATGGTTCCCAAATATGGCACAGAGCCTTATGTAGGGTAAGGTATCTGATAAATGTTTGATAAGTAAATGTTGGGATTTCTGTTGATTTTGGGGTTTTTTTGTTGTTGTTTTTTTAAAATTCATATGTAAATCAATACAGGGAAGTCTGCAAGTTGCTAAATACACGCAGAGTTGCCAGATGTTAGTTTGGAGACTATAGAACATGTTGCAGCCAGGCGGAGAAGGATGAACTGTACGTTACCAACAGTTATTTGGCAGCATCTAACCTAGTCAAATACCGACTTAGGATGAATTCCAGGGGAAAACAGCATATGGCTCTGAAATCTGGTACAATGTCACCTATACAGTAAGTTGGCCACACTAGGCACGCAAACCTGGAGACAAGACAGCCTTGGAAGAGAGAGACTCTGTGAACCTAACTCAGATATTATCTCCCACAGGAAATCCCAGTGATTTATCTGGAAACTTCAAGGTGAAAATGTAGCTCTGCAGCATCTGACCCATATTTTATAGAAGCAAACATGCAGCCTATAAAGCAGATTTGGATTGAACAGATATATCACTCTATAAAAAAATTACCTAAAATTACACATATTTCTTTAAGTCACAGAGTTAGCTGTGAGCATGAGTTCAAAAGCGGTTGAACAAGGCAGCAGCTAGTCCATAGGGTGCCTTTGTATGATTTACAAAAAGCTTCCTCCTCTGCGTGGACAAATTACAGAAAAGCATCCTTCCTTTGTCTGCCTTGGACTTCAGCTTCTTCTCCCCTATTAGGCAGAGTGCCTTTGTGCAGTGCCCTGACTGCACAGCCATACCTAGCTCCCCTGTTCTTGGGAGCAATTCTTTTTTTTTTTTTAAACAACCAACCAGCCCTCTTGGAGGTGAACAATTACAAAGAAATGTCTGGGGACATCAAGGTCAAATGACTCCTTGAATGCATTTTTAAAGCATCCACTTGGCAAACACCACATTAGAGGATAAGAGAGCTGCCTGGAGAGTAAAGACTTGAAAGCTACTCCTCATCTAGATTCGAACTATCAAAATTGGAACAATGGAACTAGGTCACACACGTTCTGTTTCCCCATTTCTTTGGCCCAAATGACTGCTGATCCCTGTTCACACAACACCTGCCCGAGTTCTGGCATATTTTGGATTCAGACATACTTTTCCCAAACAATAGCATAGCTTCCTCCCTTAGTTCCAGTGACAGTTTGCAGCTTTTCCCTTTCATATTTATGCTTCCTGGTGATGGTCACCCTCCTAACTACACAGAAACATTAGTATTTCAGTAGAAAGTAACTGTGATGCTATTCTAGAATGCTTAGATTCTTACTACACATCTTAGGGCAATTTTACTACTGACATTTTAGAAGATGGTTCTAAAGCAATCAACGTATGCCAGGAGGAGGTAATTCATTGTAACAAAACTTCAATTAATCAGATGCAGGAGAGTAAGAACTTCCCAACTAACCAGAAACAGTGTCTTCCTCACTCTATTTTCAAATCAGCCAATGGGTTGTTATAAAGCACTGAATATGTGTTTGGTCCTTGGAAGACAAATAGGAAAATCACGGGGAAAAGTGGCTATTAGGAATACTTTTTTTTTAATCCATGGTTTTTAAGACATCTTACCAAGAGGCATATTTAGTGCAACATATAGCCCAATTGTCTTTACTACAATTATAGTGTTGTAGAATGAGCACTGAAGTTCAGAATCATAATCATAGCTATTGGAACATCCCTTGAGAATGCCTTCAGAAAATCTCAGCTCTTTCTCTGGAAAGCTAGACAGCCATGTAACCACATCTGATTGAAGAAAAGCATGTCATCTGATAAGATAGCTCTGCCTAGGCCAGCTCCTGCTCGTTCTTCAGGGCACAGCATAAATATCACGTCTTCACAGAGAACTTTCCAGAGCCTTAGTCTAGATTAGTTCCTCCCCACTATGTATGTCCAAATAAATTCTTTCTCTGTAATACTGTTAAATAATCTCTATAGCAATTACAAGTTTAATGTCAATCTGTCTTCCCTGCTAGACTGTAAGCAGAGGGCAAGAATCTCAAATGTCCTGCATACTATGGTATCCTCAACACCAGCAAGCTGACTGGCATATTGTAGTGTTTGGTAAATACTCACCAAATAGGTAAAAACATGAGTGAATCAAATTTCAACTACCTTGACCCTATTATACTAAGTTAGGAAAGGAATGTATATTTGTCAGAGGGATTTTTTTTCAACATCACAATTTGCAATAGAAAAGGAATTTTTAAATTCACATTTAATCACAATATACTATATGTAATACATCCCACTCTCTAAACATTTCTTTCACTCAATGTAGAAGAACTATTTAGTTAAGTATAGTAACTTTCAGATTTAACTAAGTATTATAGGTGGGCTAATCAGTGCAACTAAAATGATTTCTAAAGTTCTATTTCTAGATGGGCAAACCACACTCCAGCAAAAGGTACAATGATAAATTGTTTCTATTGCGATCTCTCAATTTGGTTCATAGATTAAAATGAGTTCAAAGTTGAAGTTGAAGGTCGACCAGTTAGTTAGCTCTGAAAACACGGCCTCAGTCTTCAAGCTCCAGATTCTTCGGCTGACACCATTCTGTTGCCTTTATACAGGGCTGCCTGTAATGATGCCTGGGTCAGCTTCTCTACAGCTGCTGAGCAAGGGTTGGTAGCAGGTCCATTGTAAAGTACAACATGCTGGAACTAAAATGTGATTTCAAGATTGCTAACTTACTTTATTATTTCTAAATATAGAAATTAAAAATGCACACACCTTCCTGCACATTAAAATAACAACTCTAAAGGCAAACTGACTTCAGAATCAGTCTTCAAAGTGTGTTTTCCTCTGAACTAATTTCAAATGGTTCTTTTTATTTTTTTTTCCAGGTTGAGGACAACATCAAAATGTTTCCACACCACTGCATCACTTGAAGAGGTATTAATAAGGTCACAGCTAGCCTGACATAAATTGGATTTGGTTTTCCACATCAGCTAGCTGGTATGCATTTATTTACATCAGTTTTTTTTAATGTCAGCTGAACTGTTACTTGCAAACAACTTTAGCACTGGTAGAATTTCCCAAGTTTTGAGCTTGGTAGATAGAAATAGAAGAGGAGTTGCATGAGTCATAAAGAGACTCAGTTGCTTAAATTTTGCTCCTGATGTTTCCAAGTTTTTCATTTCCAAGCTAATTTTCAAAATATAGGTCATGGTTCTGGATTGATGCCCCCTGTCATGGCAATATGCTGTCTCTCAGTGTGGGCCCATTTCTGTCATATTGTCCTTCACTCACAACACCAGCACTGGACTATTTCTTCTATCAGAGCTGGGGCATAACTATGGGCACTGATGAGGAGATTCCAGGACTCAGATCACAAGTAAGAGATGGGGAAGAGATGACGGCAAGAGGCAATCTTGGTATTGATAATGTTCCTTGGGGTATTGACGGTGGAGGGAAGAGAGAGAATGCCAGCACAACAGAAACCCTCGACGTTTACACAATGAATTCGCCATTGAAGAAAGAGTAGGCCACCCTTCAGACCACGTGGAGTCTCTTAACCTTCCCTCATCTTTCCCATCTCTTTACAAGGCATGAATTGGGAACTTAAACTAGTCAGCAATTTGATCAAACTGCTCCCCTACTCTCATAGTAGCTATTGGCTAATTTTCCCCACTTATATTTAAGGAAGCCAGCATCAGTCATTCATGTGACTGGATTTTACTTGAAAATAAACAGTGCCATTTCCCCATGGGAAGATAGAAGGAAGAACTGCAGTTGTTGAACCATGCCTCATTAAATTGCTATTTCTAAGCCAAGCAGAGTCTCTCTTGGGCCCTGTTTGAGGGAAGGCACGCATCAGCTTTTCTCTTGGCACCCAAGGTCACAAATATATCAGACACTTGGAGGCAGTCATAGTGAATCCCATGAAATCCGACAAGCCACAGTGAGGCCAGAGAGGTCTCTGGGATTTCACAGCAGGGGTTGAGAGCCTCATGGCTTTCCTTCTTGCCTGAATGACCTCGTGGGCTCTCTCAGGCAGGAAAGGCTTCACAGACACTTGGAGGCAGTCATAGTGAATCCCATGAAATCCGACAAGCCACAGTGAGGCCAGAGAGGTCTCTGGGATTTCACAGCAGGGGTTGAGAGCCTCATGGCTTTCCTTCTTGCCTGAATGACCTCGTGGGCTCTCTCAGGCAGGAAAGGCTTCACCGAACATTTCCACAGCAGTGGAATCAGCAGGGGTCGGGGTGTGGTTATCACCAGAACAGAATTTTAATTTCATTTTGGGTAGAGAAGCATTTCTACTTTATCTCTAGGGATGTATGCAAAACAGATTCTTTTTTTCTCCCATAGTCTGTTTCCTGACTCTGACCTCAAGTCAAGGACAAAGAGGGGACTAAGCTGCCTTGAAAAACCTTTTCCTCTCTGAAGCAGAGTGTGTGTGTGTGTTTGGGGGTGGGGAGGTGACTTGGGGGAGACAGAGAAATGTGAGTTTGAATCAGCTCACAGATGACTCAGAAACTGAAGAGGTCTTTTCATATCTCCATGTGACACCCTGCAAAGTTGTATTTATCTTTCTGCTTTTCTTATCATATGTGGCTCATTAAATGCCATGGTCTGTCTTTCCCAAGGATGCTCTTTTAGCATAACTAATTTTAGTTAACCATTTACTAGCATTCATTATGTGCCAGGACTCAAAGTGTATTATCTCACTTACTTCTCCCAATGGCTATATGGGGACATTATTGTTCTTATTTTCATAGATAAGAAATGGCAGGCACAGAAAGGTTGAATAACTCGCCTCAGATAACTCAGCAAGGAGGTGGCAGAGTCGAGATGCAAACCCAAGACTCTGACTTCAAGCCTGTGCAACTTAAACACTGCTCACTGGCTTTGCAGTCACACCATGAAGCCTGGGGTGCTCTGGAGCAGAATGTTGTGCTTAAGTATAATTTCTTGATAAAACAGGAATAGCAAAAAAAAAAATGGTTAAAAATTTTGTTGTTGAAAATCATTTCTGTTATCTACTTTTTTCCCCTTAGTAAGTAGAATTTAAAGCAAATAAGAGATAGCTGGGAATCCCCCACTACCTTGAGATCATTAATCTGAACCTCAAATTTCACTGCAAAGTATTTTAAAAAATAGAATAAATAAAGGAATGTTTTCTAACCCTAAGGGCATACTGAAGATTATTTGTAAAAATATATACTTGATTGTACATGAGAGAGAGAGAGAATAGGAGATTTATCCTTTCCTCAAATTGATATGCAGTCAAATTAAGTATTCTGGTAAGGGCTGGGGAGGGAATTGATATTTCTCAAGCACTGATTAGGTACCAGCCACTGTACCTGGGGCTTTACAGGACTTTCTCCTCGAACTTTTTCCATTACCCTGTATATGGTAAATATCACCAGCCCACTTCCCAGTTGAAGTTCAGAGAAGTTAAGTAACATGCCAAAAGTCACAAAGGAAGGCAGTGACAAAGCCAGCTTTCAAACCCGTGTCTGTGGCTCCAACGCAACAGAATACTGAGGAGGACCATAGTGGTCGGCCTCCCACAGCAAGCAGAGATTTTACAGTATCATGGTTCCCTTGGGTTCTGTTAACAGGGAGACATACTTCTGTTTCTCCTTATGGAGATTAAATATCCTTCTATATTAATTTAAAAATAACCCATATTATAGTAGGTTGTTTTTAAGATAATAGTATGTTAAAATGAAGACATAGTGTATTAGTTTGTTTTGCATTGCTATAAAGGAATACCAGAGGCTGGGGGACTTATTATACAAAGAAAAGAGGTATATTCGGGCCACAGTTCTGCAGACTGGACAAGAAACATGGCACCAGCATCTGCTCCTGGTAAGGGCTTCAAGGAGCTTCCAATTGTGGTGAAAGGAGAAGGGGGAGCAGGCGTGTTACATGGGAGAGAAGGAGCAAGAGAGAGCCCACTCTTTTAAACCACCAGCTCGCATGTGAAAATTAACAGAGCAAGAACTCACTCATTATCAAGAGGAAGGCACCAAGCCACTCATGAGAGATCCGCCCCCTTGACCAAAACAACTCCCACCAGGCCTCACCTCCAACACTGGGGATGGAACTTCCAGATGAGCTTTGGAGGGCCAAGGATGCAAAGTAGATCACATGATAACAAGGGTTAACGAAGATGTGGAAAAACTGGAACCCTCACACACTGTTGGCAGGAATGTAAAATAGTAGGCAGTTACTTCTGATGACTATATGGCAGCTCCTTTAAGGGTTAAAGAGAGCTACCACTTGACCCTGCAATTCTACTCCTAGGTAGAGAATTGAAATTTTTACCTAAGAGAATTGAAAACCTGTGTCCACACAAAACCCTGTCTATAAATGTCTACAGAAGTGTTATTCATAATAACCCAAAAGTGGAAACAACCCAAATGTTCATCAACTGGTGAATGGATAAACAAAATGTGGTATATCCACACAATGGAATATTATTTGGCAATAAAAGGAATGAAGTACTGATATTTGGTACAACACAGATGAACCCTGAAAACATTACACTAAGTGAAAGAAGCTAGTCAGAATGGACCACATACTATATGATTCCATTTATAGGAAATGTCCAGAGTAGGCAAATCCATGGAGACAGAAAGTAGAATGGAGTTTGTCAGGGGCTGGGGGTTGGAGGGATGTTAGAAGAAAGATGACCACCAAAGAGCACAAGGTTTCTTTTGCGAGGTGATGAAAAATGTTCTGAAATTGATTGTGGTGATGACTGCACAACTCTGTAAATACTAGAAACCCTTGAAGTGTACACTTTAAATAAGTGAAATGTACGGTATGAGGATTATATCTCAATAAAACGGTTTTATATTTATATAAAAAACAAATTATGCATTTGCCATGCTCTCATTAAATATCCATTGAATGAATGCACCAATATACTTTGACTATTTTAGAAGTCCAATGCGCTATCCATTGCGCCACGGAGCCACCTACTTTGACTGTTTTAAAATAATACTAGATCATTTAAATTCAAATATGTCTTTTTGGTATGTATAGTTTGAAAACATATGCTTATTTTACAAAACGTGACCCGAAGTGTGCCCCGGACTCCACTATTCCTGGAGCTGCACGCTGGTATCTGTTGACATCTCAAGAGTGCTGCCACAGCACACCACGCTGTGCAGGGATTCCCTCTCTACCCAACAAGACCAGCTGTGGCAAAAGAACCATCTGTGACTTGCTGGCAATGAAGATGTCCCTGGGTGTTAACTGGTCTCTCATCACACTCGCTGAGCCAAAGCCCAGACCTGCAGAGAACTTCAGTGTGACTCAGGGCCACCAGCCAATGAGGATGTCACTTGGGCCCTGGAATCTGGGAAAATGATCAACCATCTTTATTTTCTTCTTTCCTAGAAAAACTCTCAAGAGCAGGTCTTGGTAGCACTTACCTATTTACAGCCACATCTAAGCTCAGATGGGAGAACATGGAAAGGAAGGGAGGGAGGGAATCAATTCCAGAATAAAAATGGCAGCCAATATGCAGGGTTGTAGAGGGGGAAGGGGAATAGAATAAGTAAATGTCAGGACTAGAGATCCAGTGGAGGAGTTAGCCTGATGCGAATGGTTAAATTTTTTAAAAAGTATGCAAATGCTGAGTACATTGAGGAACATATAAGGTAGAATAATATTGAATAAATAGCAAAACAAATTAGCTCAACAGACAAGCTTCACAGGGGTGGGGAACCTGTGGCCTTGGGATCACATGTGGCTTTCTGGATCCTTGAGTGTGGCCTTTTGACTGAATCCAAATTTTACAGAACAAATCCTTTTAATAAGGGTTCCCCACGCTTGCACGGGCCTCCTCCAACAAGTGGTGCCCAAGCCTTCCTCATCAGTGAACAAAAGCCTCCCAAGGATACCTTAGAAAGCACTTTATGTCGCTTGAATTCTACACTAACAAAAACAAAATAAGCCTTGGAATTAGGAAAAGTTTGTCCTGAGGGCCCTGTGTAAAATGGGAACGTGGTACAAAACTGGAACAGTCTTATCTGGGACACAGGGGCTCAAAGATGCCAGCTGAGCTCCTGTCTTTGTATCTGCAAGGACTGATTTGTTGTTGTTATTTCAGAGTGAATTCAGTCCAGTCTACAAGCAATCTTCCTGAGTGAAACAAAACACAACCAGAGAAATGTATTGTACACTCTCTCTATAAAAGATAGCTAGGAGCTTTGGTATAATTTATTTCATTCCGTTTCTAAAACAGTTCTGTGAGATAGGTATTTTACAAATAAGGAAGAAACTGTAGCTCAAAGAAATCAAGCAACTTTCCCAAAGGCATACAACTATTAAGCGGCCCGGGTAGGATTTGATTCTGAGTCTTCTAACTTCTTATCCACTATTTTCTCTACTACCATTTTCCAAAGTGAGGTGGTAATCCTTTTGTTGGGCCACTGTAGGGCTTCTAGAATGAAAGACTAACTTTTTGATATACATGAAAGATTACCATAAAACTAAGAAAACCAGAGAGAAAATATCAAGAGAGAAACAAAAGAGCATTGGGATTTGGAATATCTGTACCTCAGGGACCCTAGGAAAAAGAGGATATAGGATATACAAGTCAAATTAAATTAGTAACTACCATGATACAAGGGCTGTCTGGAAAGTATCTAGCCATTGATAATACAATGAGAACAGTTACATGGCTGGATACTTTCTGGACAGCCCTCATATGTAGTCCCAAAAGACCTGAAGCTTCTGACTTGTTTAATATAGTCTGTACTTAGGAAGAATGTATAAAAAATTAAGAATCCATATTTTCCTGGATAGAGCTGGAACCCATTCTACTAAGTGAAGTATCCCAACAATGGAAATATAAGCGCCACATGTACTCACCAGCAAATTGGTTTCACTGATCAATACCTAAGTGCACATATAGGAATAACATTTATTGAGTGTTGGGCAGATGGGAGGGGGGAAGAGGGGATGGGTATATACACACATAATGAGTACGATACGCACCATCTGAGGGATGGACACACTTGAAGCTCTGACTGGGGGATGGGGGAGGGCAACAGCAACATACATAACCCAAACTTTTGTACCCCCATAATATGCAGAAACAAACAAAGAACACTATGGTAAATCCACTCAAAAAATCATATATGGTCTTTTATACATTAAAAGAAAAATGAAAAATAAGAAAATGTCAGAAACACCTAAAAAAAAATAAGAATCTGGAAATTTTAGAATAGAACTTCTCTTAATGTTACCCACAGTGTGTTATTTAGACTATAAACATTAACATATGCTCCCAGAGGGGTCAATATTTGCCATTGCCAATAAATAAACAAAACTGAGAAGTAAAATACTTATAGTAGCTATTAACCTGTCTTACATGATTCACAAAGATAAGACCATAATAGATAGGGTGGTTGACTTTGCCACTCATCTATGATAATCCTCATTTGTGTCTTCCTTTTGGGTTTTCTGGGCAAATTTTTCTACTGATTCTTCCCTTACCAGGGTACCAAACCCATCTGGCTAAGCTTCTATGATTCCTCAAAGACATAAGGTAATAGAAGGTGAAATGTCCCTGTACCTGGGGGTCCCCAGGGCAGGGATCTTTTGCTTTTGGAAACTTTTCTGAATCCATCGCCGATAATGGCCACCACACAAGAGCACTTGCAGGCTACAAGTATTTCAGAAGGAAATGTTGGATCTATATATATTTGAGGTATTGGCCCATCTGTCACCAAGTAGAAAGAATACTGGACAGAGAAGACCTATGTTCTAATCCATTCTCTGCCACTAACTAGTGGCCTTCATCAAGGGCTTTCTCTTTCCTGGCTGCAGAGTTCTCAACTGTACAATTAGGGCTCAGAACAGATCATCCCTAAAGACCTCTCCAACTCTAGGACACTTTGGCCACCGGTTCTGTCTAACAACCTGTTTTAGCGACATCATAGCGAGTACCTGTTTCTTGGTCACGGTGCCATCCACAGGGTCCACGTACTCAAAGCTGTCTGTCTTCGCCACACTGTAGACGTGGCTCCCCACGGCAAACTGCTGGCCGACGAAGGACTTGCCTGTGACCAGGGCCTCCAGGTCCCTCATGATGTAATACGTCGTCTTGGGCTCCAGCCCCACATAGTCAAACCTGGCGAGGGAGGGCAGGACACAGGATGAACAAAAACAGAGAAGCAGCAACTGGGTGCGCCTCTTAAGGTCATCTAATCATTGTTTCTGTTTTCAAGGAAGGGAAGCACAGAAAAGTACCCTCAACCAGCCTCCCCTCTCCCACCTGGCCCTCGTCATCCATCCTCTTTACAGCAGCCTGAGTGATCTTGTGAAAATCAAATCACGCCACTCCTTTCCTTTGAGCCCCTCCAGAAACACTCATGATGTTGAGAACAAAACTCAAAGCCCTAACCACAGTGTATCAGGCATATGGGATCAGCCCTGTTCACCTAGTGACCTTGTTCTGCTTTTCACCCTTGCTCACTTCTTCCAGCCTCGCTGGCCTCCTTTCCTGCACTCAATGACTCTTCACCCTTTCCTGCCTCCGGACCTCTGCCCGCGCCGTGTGTTCCATCTACCTGGTACACTCTTCCTCCAGCTATTCAATCCGCTGGCTGATTCTCTGCCTTCAGTATTCAAACTTGCTGTCACCTCCAGAAAGTGATCTCTGACCATCTATCTAAGGGAGCTCCGCTTCCTTCCCCTCTCTCATCGCCCTTTATATTTTCTGTTGGTAGTTATCCCAACCTGTATCTTGTTTGTACACCTGTTTACTTATCGTCTGTCTTTGCCCACCAGAATGTGAGCTCCGGGAGGGCAGGGACCTTAGCTGCCTTGCTCTCTGCTACTTCTGGCTGATAGGAAGTGCTATGGAAGTAGGGAATGAAAGGTGGGAGGAAGGAAAAGAAGGAAGAAAGGAAAGAGAAGAATCAAGGAAGGCAAAGAGGGAGACAGAAAAGAAACAGAACATGCTATAAAACTCTCTCTCAGAAACTTGGGAGAAATGTCACAATTGTTCTATTTTGAAAGTTCTCCTAGCCAAGTGCATCAAATATAACAAGGAGGCTGGGAAGTGATTAGAAAAAAGAAAAAGAAAAAGAATAGTTATTGCATGTGCTGCTGTGGGGCTTAAAATATGATAATGCATACCAAGCAGCTGGCACAGTGCCAGGCACATGGGAGACCTAGTGGCACACCCAGGAGGGTCCGTTTAACAGGGACGCCCCTGGAGGGGCAGCTGAGCCCCAGTGGCTGTGCAGGGATCTCACATTTGGGCTTCCTGCAGCATACAGAAAGGATGAGAGTTCTCAGAGCGAACTGAAAGAAGGAAGCTCTGAATAAGCTGTAACTATTTTTTTTTCCCACCGAAGATCCTTTAAGACATCCAGTAAACATCAGAGTACTAGGCAAGATGGAAAATCTGGAATGATACCATGTCAAGCCATGGGTGCCCTGCATCTATATCCCTTTCTGTAATGCTCCTCTCCTAAACAAGGTGCTTCTTCCCCAGCTTCAGGAAAAAAATCAAATGAAATCAAATACTAAAATAAAAGTAAAATAATATAAAATAAAATATAACATAAAAAACAAGAAACCCCCTGAAGACATTCTTTTTCAGCACTGCATGTTTCTGAAACTAGCTTCTTAAAGATAGTTATTTGGAGAAGGTGAAGACCTAACCAAGCAAGGGGGCAGGAAGACCGGAGAGGAGGGTGTAGTAGAAGATAGGGAGGCACTGAAAGAGATTTAAAAGTTGAGAAAAACCATGAATGTGATAGATTTGTTCAGTCTATGGCTGAGGTCATCAGACAAGCCTGCCCAAATATTCCCTCCACACACAAGCAGGACCTAGCACCATCTTCCACCGCAGTTCCCCTTCTGCCCACCACCACCACCACTTCCCAGTGGTGGAAAGGAAAGAAACCTTTAAATGGAGAATTCCTTCTAGAGTCTACTCATACAAGGAAATTCATCCCGGAGATTTTCTCAGATGCAACTTCAGGCTCAGTCTCAGTTAAACTGAAATTGTTTTATCTTCTGCCTGCCAAGAGAATTGTCAAGCTAGAAATAATTTCACTTCACAAGCACCTTTCAACTTGCCATTTGCTGGGAGTTGAAGGAAATGTTGACCTTTCGTTCTACCGATTCCTGCCTCCTTTTTTTTTTATCTCTGTGATCTTTTTGGACAGAAATCTGAAACGTAATTCATCGCCCTATAAGTAATTAAATCTCCATTGCATATTATTCTCTAATATGGCATTTGTTATGAGAAAGTAATTATCGTGTAAGCTCTTGGCCACAAAAAATAAACTATATTATAAATACACTTATCATAATACCAATTCTTCCAAACACCAGCAGCAGAAACCTAATCATTCCACAAATTATGAGAAATACAACTCTGACTTAAAGCAATCTCACTAAGCCAGAGGATGGCAATCATAATATATTTGATCAAGTCAGATTTTTTGGAAGAACCTTATGCAATAGAAGGATTTCATGTGCCAATTGGCCCTTGGTATGCCAAAAAAAAAAAAAAACCACACAAAAATTGGGGGGTTTTGACACTTATTATAAATAATGTCAAATAAAACAAGTTCCTACCTGCCTGCATTGAGAACCCTTTTTTTATGATACAATAAATAATTGGAGGTAGTGTGCAGGCTATCACATCCTCAGCCTTCTTGACTAAACAGGAATTATGGTGCTGTCTACATTCCCCAGAAAGTTGCTATCTCTTTGATTTTAATGAGTACTATCACAACCTTCTTTATTCTCTGATATTTATCTAAGTAAGTGATTTCTTGAGAGAAAAAACAATCACCTTATAAGGGAACTCTAAAGTGTTCTTTCTGTCCCTTAAGCTTTTGAAATACAACCAAACATTCAAAGTAGTTAACTATTCAAAAGCAAAGCAAAATGAGATATAATCTCTGTTTTTAAAACACAGAGAGCCTCTGAGACTACCCAAGGATTCTCTTGCCCCTACCCTCAAGTTCTGCACAGTTAACAGCCTTTCCTCTTCCCTACCCCTAAACCATAACTTGGTACTAGGTATGTTCACATATCTAGTAGGCAACCATGCATCCAGAACACTCTTTCTCTCACTTCAGCAACAGGAAAGAGATAGAGACCCCCAATTCTAAGCTCCTACCCACTGACCTTTCCTCTTCCTCCTTCCCAGGTAGTGTTTTCTGTGCCTCCTTTCATTAGACCAAAACTTTAGCAAAATCTAGGGCTCATGAACCATGTGGTCCATTCAAAGGATGCCAGCTCATGCATTTTGGACATGGTTTGCCCCATTGGTGAGGAGGTAAGACAAAAGCAGGGAAAGGATTACAACTGTCACTGCTTCTGTGTCTGCCCTACTCACTTGATAAGTATGAGTGGAAAACCAACAAGGAATGCCTCTGGTTTGACTGCACGACTCTCACAGCCACCATGGTTACCAAAGCACTTTAGTTCAAAGCTTTGTAGTTCAGATTTCCTCTTGGGATGACCACCCACCATACACAGGCATTGATGTAAAGATTACGGAGAAATATCACTAAGGAAATTTGTACCTTCCCGCTTGGTAGCCCTTGATGTCACCCTCAACCCTCTATCAAGGGTGACCTGTCTTCCTGAAACATGCCTTCTTTTTAAGGTTCTAGCCCATCAGTTTTAGAAACCTGCTCTAAGAGTAGTTCCCCAGTGTCCGTCCAGAAATCCTTCCCCTCCGCCTCACCTGCAATAGTAGTGGCGGCCAAATTTGGCCCAGTGATCTCGAACAATTTCCTCCACACTCTGCTTCCGGGCAGCGATAATGGAGAGCCAGACCAAGACAGCCCAGAGACCGTCTTTCTCTCGGAGGTGGTCAGAGCCTAAGGGAGAAAGAAACACTCAGCTGAGGATTCAGTTCTGGGGCCAAAGTAAAAGCTAACCGAGCTAAGAAGACCAGTTAGTGATTGAATGTTATATTGAAATGGCTGGATACATTTACCCATTATACCAAATATATGTCCCATAATATATTTGCATTTCTGCAACTGAAATCCAAATAACACAAAATAACAAAAAATAAAACCCTGGAAATTGTTGAAGTGATCAAAGAGCCAAGTCGACATCACATTAGTCCAGTGATTTCATTCCTTTATTCAGTAGATATTCAGTGATCTGTACCATATAGCAAGCATTGCTCTACATGCTAGGGACACAGCAGTGAAAAAGACAGCTCTTTACTCATAAATTCAAGTAGGTGGAGACAAGCAAAAGAAGACAGATAGAACAAGATGCATCAAATAAGGACAAGTTCTTTGAAGAAAATACAGGGAGTGGTGATGTCACAGAGCATAACAGCAAGAAGGGTGACTTTACCTAAGGTTGAATGGTGGGCCCCCAACCCCAAAAGATAGGTCCACCCAGAACCGATGACTGTGACCTTATTTGGGGAAACAGTCTTTGCAGGTGTAATTAAACTAGAGATCTTGAAATGAGATTATGCCAATCTCATCTAGATTATCCAGGTGGGCCCTAAATCCAATGGCAAGTGTTCTTATAGGAGTACAGAGGAGTAAGCTGTGCAGACAACACAGAGATTGGAGTTACAGTGCCACAAGCTACGGAGCACGTGGAGCCACCAGAAACTGAATGAGACAAGGAAGGATCCTCCCCTAGCACCGTTAGTAGAAGCATGGCCCTGCCAGCACCTTGGCTTTAGACTTCTGGCCTGCATAACTGTGAAAGAATAACATCTCCATTGTTTTAAGCCACCTCGTTTGTGGCGATTTGTCATGGCAGCCCCAGGAGACTGATGCAGGGAGTTAGGTCCAGCACACTGAGGTGACAACATCTGAGGTGACACCTGAGAAGAAGGAGTTGGCTATGCCAAGATCTGGGGATGACGTATTCCAAGCCAAGGGACAGCAAGTGCAAAGTCCCTGAGGCAGGAATGAGCCCACAAGCTAAATCCTACAGCTGTTTATACAGAAAGAGTTGAGGCAGTTCTTATCGTGTCATTCATGCCATGAAGAGTGCAGTCTAAACAGCTAGCTTCCTGTGCAACGGGAAACCAGAAGAGTTTGGCACAGGCCCATTTAAGCATCTATTGGCCAGTAGTAAGCTCCCTCTGAAATGAATACAAAGAAACATGTTGTAGTGTCAGAACCCTGGAGAAGGCTTTAGAATTAGGGTTTAAACCAAACTCTACTACTTCACAGGTGTGTGGAAAGTTACTACACAGTTATTAAACCTCTCTGAGCCCAGCTTCCCATCTGTAAAATGTGGACACCATCGCCAATTTTGCAGTATTGTTGTATCAATTTAATCAAAGAGGGTGGGTTCTAGAGTGAGATTTATCATGTTCAAATCCTGGCTCTCCCACTTGCCTTTGTTTTCTATACCTGTCTGTAACATAGGAACAATCATAGCCTCTACCCCCCAGGGTTACTGTCAGGATTAAGTGACTAAATATGCATAGGTATTTAGAACAGTGACTGCGATATCACAAGTTGTTGTTGTTGATTTTGTCGTTGGTAATTCACATAAAGTACCTACACAGTGACAATTCCTCAATAAATGCTTTGACAAATTGTTCTCAGGTATGCGTATAATTTTGTCCTCTAACTCTAGTAATAGTAGTGTCTTAAGAAACGAGACTTAGTCCAGGGCATGGAGCAATCCTTCTTGCAACAGGGCAATAAGAATGGACAACAGCAACCTTGGGTTTTAGGACTATGAAACATATGTGGAAAATCAACAGGGCAGACCTGATGTCACAGAGCTATTAAAACCTTGAAAATGGGATAAAACAACACCTTAGTTAAGTTAAACGTCGTTGTCAACTTCTAACTGAAGCTATAGACCATTTACTGTTCTTGTTGTAACAAGAATTTACAGTATTACATGTTTCTAGAGGAGGAAAACATATAACCCAGAGGGAGCAATGAAGTTATTTAAATAAAAAGGGAAAATGTTCAAGTTTTTAGGTCTTTGTGCACACTGATCAATGGTCTTCTGATGCCCCTGCTTGATGTCCCATTGTGGCTGCCTCTACGTTAAGAGCACCCTGGGCATTAGTCGTTGTACCACGAAGTGACTCTAGTCTCATCCAGCGAAATCCTCACACTGCTACAAAAATGGAAGAAGTTTGGAAGACTCTAAGTTAGCTCCATGGCCGACCGCCAAAAAAACAAGTCTAGGAAACCCTGCCCAGTGGGATCATTTCAAAACCTTTTGTCCTTTTATAGCTGAAAAAAAAAGCACTTTTATTTACTGGCTAGTGAAAAATACCCTTTTGTTCTAAAGCATGGGCTTTGCATACCTTGGATCCCCAGCTGGGTTGCATTACCTAGAGATAGAACCACTGGATGCTGTTAAGTTTGGGAGATAACATGTCATAATTTAGTGGTAGAGAGACAAAGTTCTTTTAGCTAGGAAAAAAAAAAAAAAAAAAAACCCTCCACCTCAATCATTTGGAACCAATTGCACAGTAACTTGTGAGCTGGCTTGGATATGCTTGCCTACACATTAAAATTTTCCAAGATTAATAAGGGGCCAATGATCAAGTAAAATTAAGTGTGCTCTTTATAGTTCTTTGAGTTTGGGACAGAGACATTAAGGATGTTTCAATTGCACAGATGTTTCCACCGGATGATCACAGTGTGCTTTGGAGGGGCTTCTGGAAGAACTCCTTAAGGCCAGTGAACTATAATGCTTTACCTGTGACAGGTATAGTAAACAAGAAATGCCGGAAAACACTGGCATCAAATGGTTTTCTAAAACCCCGCTGTAGATAGAGTAAAAGCAGAGGGGAGAAATGCTACACACTATATATGGCAGTGCTAACAGAGTTTATATGTTTTTAAAACATTTGTATAATTCAATACGAAAAGGGGAACTGCAAGAGAAAACTATGTGATAGGGAACAAGCAATCAATTTTCAGAGAAAGATACTAATAGTCAATAAATGTTCAATTTCACTGTGGCCAAAGAATAGTCCACAACATGAGATACCATGTGGGGCCTGTCAGTTAGCAAAAGTTGGGTGGGGAAGGAGAAGTCCTAGTACCGGTGAAGTGCCAGTGTGAATGAACATAGTTTGGTGGAGATAGTTAACGATATGATGATAATGATTTAGCGATAATGATAATGATCAACAGTCTATAAAATATCACTCAGCTTTGGACCCAGCTATTCTATTTCTTAACCTTTAGTCAAAAGGAAATTCCATGAAGTAGCTTAGAGAATAAAGAAGAATTGGAAAAATAAATATTAATCGTTGAACAATAGGATATCGTGGAAAATCCACACAAAAGCTTGTCGTGTATATAAAGTATTGAATACAATCTTCAGTAACATAGAATGATGGTCATTCAATTTTAATAAATACAAAAATCACTTTACCAAAAAAGAATACTCAGTACATTTTTGTAGAAAAATATATGCACATATATGTTTATAGATACATACGTGTGCACAAGTAAACAACAGAAGGATATACACCAAACCATTAACGTGGGTATTTATCTCTGAAATGGTAGAATTGCAGATATTTTTCCCTCCATTTTCTTTGTAGTTTTTCCATAATAAGTGTATTATTTTCATAAGAAAAAAATAAACTTTTTAAGTTCTCAATGATGTGCAGAAATTCATATTTGAAGAAATATT
The DNA here is from genome assembly GCF_040939455.1 of Microcebus murinus. Taxonomy (NCBI): domain Eukaryota; kingdom Metazoa; phylum Chordata; class Mammalia; order Primates; family Cheirogaleidae; genus Microcebus; species Microcebus murinus. The sequence continues at coordinate 29,570,895 of NC_134115.1, forward strand.
CTGCCTTTTCCAGAATGTCATATAGTTGGACTCATATGGTGTGTAGCCTTTTCAGATTGGCTTCTTTCATTTAGTGATATGCATTTAAGGTTCCTCCCCAGCTTTCCATGGCTTGCGAGCTCATGTCTTCCTAGTGCTGGATGACATTAGCACAATTTTGGAAGCTTGCTTCCTCTAGATTCCTGGCTGATGGTACAGCCGGAGCTTGCCACCTGGTTCATGACGCTGCAGGAAGCATTTGCCTATATTCCCAAAGCTCTAAGTACCGCTCACCTTGCCTTTCTCCACCCACCCGAGCCCCGCCCAGAGCCCACTCGGCCTTCCTCTGAACAGCCTGTGGAGCAGCCTTTTCCCGTCAAACACCAGAGCAGGGCTCAGCTCTTCCTTGACTCCAGCAAAAACTGGTACAAAAGAAGGGGGGGAGGGGTGCCTATTTTTTTTCTCATCAGAAATATATCACTAATTCCCCCTTTACCCAAATTAAGCTTTGAATTTTCTCAGACTTTAAAACAATGTTGCTTGAGCTAGATAGGACACCCATAAATATATTGCCCTCACAAAAGAAAAAGGGAAAAACAAGAGAACACTCAATCATCTCGAGTTCTCTTCAAATGGAAATCCCAGTGTGGACAAATCCACTCAATAAAGCATCGTGCATGTTATTAACAGGTCCAGTCATCACAGCTGAAACTCCAGTCAGGAAATTCTAAATTTGTCAATTAGAAAAACATGAGTCAATTTTCACCTGTTGCTGCCTGCAAGTTGTACCATAGGTTAGCAATTTTCAACCCTGGACTGCGTATTAGAATCACCTAAAAAACTTTGACAAAACAGAAGTGCTGAGGCACCAGCTGGGCCAATAAAATAAGAGTTGTTATTTTTGTTTTTTGCTTTTTTTTTTTTTTTAAAGATTTTTTGAGTGATTCTCCTAGGCAGCGAGGGTTGGGAGCCACTGCTTTAGGAGAAGAGTATTCACATGGTCTCGTGTCTGGAGCAGAGTGCTTAGGGGTAGTCAGATAGGCCTCTTCCCCTTTTTGCTTGAATGTGTTGCTAAGGGCAAGTGGCCATTGGTCTCTAGTTCCGAGGATGCCACCAGCCTCCCTCAGGTGGGTGGTTCTCACTGGAATCCGCTTCAGTGTCATGATTTCTGCCTGCCCTTTTCATCTGGAAAACTGAAGATTTTGCCAACTTGGCAAAGTCACCATTTTATCAGCACATGCCCTAGACAACCAAGCCATCCCAGAGGAGGGAGTGTTAACAATATTATGGCCAGCCAGCTGACACGCTGCCCTTACCCGAGCACACCAGCACAAAAAGTTAAAGATAGTGGGACCTCCTAGCTCATATATCTCATCCCATTTCTTTGTTACCAAGGCAGATGGAACAACAGAACTCTAAGAATCGTTCCTTGAGAGGTCATATGCTGAACCAGAAATCTCTCCACTGGGTTTAAGGTTGAAGACCTGTCACTGTAGAGTTACTGTACTCTGTTCTTAATGGGGCCGCCACCTAGCACACCTAGCAACTAGTAATCTCCCAGAGTATGGGAATCTGCCAAACACAATTTTGGGGATTGCATCTAAATCCCAAGGGATAGGTCTCCTTGTTCAAAGTCCCTTAATAGACACTGTGAAAAGAAACCCTTCCTTCAGTTTGGAAGTCTCCAATCTATGACCAAAGGCCATGATGTCCCAGGACTCCCAGTCTCAGGATATACAGGTAAGTGTGGACACAGCCTCAGAAGCCCCATTGCTTTGTTTCTGCTCCACGCTTAGGTGTCACTCGACACTCCCTCTTGCCACTTTTTATTGGCTTGGAGGATTAATTGAAAGGTCCATGGAACTAAGGCCATGGAGATCCCAACAAAAGGATCTTACATGATGGAAACATTCTTCCCACACTAGGTGAGAGCTCTGTTTCCCAGCACAGGGATGTACAGTTTGCAGAGGGCCCAGGGGGGAGTTTCAATTTTAGGACTTTACAAGGAGGCTCGTGGGGACGTGAATGACAGCACCTCTGTGCTCTGGCCTGGCCTAGATTGAAGCGTACATGTGCACACAGCCTGTTTCAAACAGCCCCACAGAGAAACTGCTCTCCTCGTGCTGATAATGCTGTCCTTGCAGCCTTCTAACTCCACATTTGCAACCCGGCCAAATGTACATGCACTGGCCACAAGTCAAAAAAAAAAAAAAAAAGAGGGTATATACATACATAATGAGTGAGATGTGCACCATCTGGGGGATGGTCATGATGGAGACTCAGACTTTTGGGGGGAGGGGGAGAAATGGGCATTTATTGAAACCTTAAAATCTGTACCCCCATAATATGCTGAAATAAAAAAAATTAAAAAAAAGAAATATGGTAGGAGCTCAATAATCTAAAATTCACAGATATATGGGCCTCTTTCTCTGTCCTAGAGATCAGGAAGATGTGAAAACATCCAAATGTAGAGTTAAGGACCGTCTAAATAGGGAATGGACTGAAGTTTTTCTTTATTTTACCTTTTGAAAAATATAAAATAGTTTTATAAATAAGAGACAGTTAAACCTATTCAATATTTGTGCAGAAGCACTACTGTGAGCCCAATCTTGAGTTGGGATGTACATTGTTCATATGTGACATAGAAATAAAGGAAGAAGTATGGCCCTGAAAGTGTTATAAACTGTACAACTGTCGAGGGAAATAAAACGTTCATTCACAAAATAACTGGAGAATAAGCCACCAATATAAATCGTAAGACAAGAGAGCACAGAATGACTATTCTAAAGGCAGTAAAGATTTAGTATATACAAAAGATCACTAAAGCTGCAACCTTGCCCACTGTCCAACATGGCTATTTCTAAGTTATTGTCCATAACCACAGACATATTAATTTGTTGCTAATAACTATATGACAATTAAAAATATCAAAACTTTATTTTTCAATTTTACAAAATTCTGACTTTACTATAATTCATAATATCCCTTCCCACCTCCTTCTAACTGGGCTGTATTTGTGTGGTCTTGTTTCTGTGAATCTGCCATATCTTGGGATACCCAAATGCCTAGATCTTTAGAAATATATCTACTTTAAGAATGATAAAAATATGAGGTCTGTCCAGAAAATATCCAGCCATATAATATGAAAAATAGAGACATTTATTGAAGAAGATACAAGATACAAGAAACATTGTACACAGGACAATGACGCCTCAGTCCCTTTCAAAATAGGCACCTTGGGACCTTACACAGTTCTCCCAGCATCTCTTAACCAGTACACGTTCAACATTCTCAGGTGTTCTGCTTGTTACAGGCCTTTCAACAGATTCTCGACCATCTTTGCAAGCATTTATGTCACACTTTTATTTGTGCTGCCCTCATTGCATTGTCCCTGAAAGCTTTTTGAATCATCTGAATAGTTTCTGTAGAGGAATGTGCAAGCTTAACACAAAATTTGATGCAGATTCATTGCTCTACTCAGTCATTTTAAATGCGATAGCCACACAGTACACATGCACACTCAGCAGCGTCTAGCACCCCACAGAATAGTATAGTGAGGGCATCACTGTTCACGCATGCGCATCCCAGTCTACTCTCCTGGGCTGGCAGGTTATGTCAATGTCAGGCAAACCCTTCTCCATATATATATATATATATATATATTTTTTTTTTTTGAGACAGAGTCTCACTTTGTTGCCCAGGCTAGAGTGAGTGCCATGGCATCAGCCTAGCTCACAGCAACCTCAAACTCCTGGGCTCAAGCAATCCTTCTGTCTCAGCCTCCCAAGTAGCTGGGACTACAGGCATGCGCCACCATGCCCGGCTAATTTTTTATATACATATCAGTTGGCCAATTAATTTCTTTCTATTTATAGTAGAGACGGGGTCTCGCTCTTGCTCAGGCTGGTTTCGAACTCCCGACCTCGAGCAATCCACCCGCCTCGGCCTCCCAGAGTGCTAGGATTACAGGCGTGAGCCACCGCGCCCGGCCACCTTCTCCATATATTAACAATGGCTGCATACTTTCCGGACAGACCAACTTGTATAACTACTAATAAGGCAAGGAAGAAATACTAAAGTGAAAATTCTTTGTTCCTTTTTTCTTTCCTTCCTTCCCTCCATCCACCTACCTTCCCGGCCTTCTGTCCTTTCTTCCATTCACCCTTCTACCCTTCCATCTATCGTACAAACATTTACTTGGAATCACAGAAATATAGCCGAACAAGACAGACGTGGCCCCTGTCCACGGGACATATACAGCACCTGCATGGAATCCATGCATAGAAGCAGAGGAATCCGGCAAACCTCAAAAGACTGGAAAGATACTCAAGACTTCCTGTGACTTGGAATACATACGCACTCTGGGCCCCTTGTTGTTGTGCTAGAAACTGATAACGGCCAACTTCAAGAACACCAGGCTGTCCTTTAGAGTTCACAGTGGAAAAACTTGGTGTGACAATTATGGACAAATCATGTTAATGCTAGATGATCTGGATTCAATTTCGAATTTCCTGGAAGAGATGGGTACACACAAAAGGCTTAAGAATGAATGCCCCAGCACATGCTAAGTCCTCATTAAAAGAAATGCTATTATTGTGAAAAACTCAACATACAGTACTTTCTTGGAAACAATAAGTGCTGTATTACTTGATTTTAGTTGGCAAATTTGTGTGATTATTGACACTAGTTTTTAAAAAATACATAATAAAAGTCATAGTACTACTGAAGATGGTAGTCAGGCTTGGAGATCTTCCAGGTATTCACAAAGAGAACAATACTGCAGTGTTACCCATAGAGGAACAAGCTCTGGCCTGTGACAACTCCTATACTCTGACAATGGTATGGCTTCTTAGAAACCTGATGACAATAATGGGAAACAGTAAAACATTTTCAACAAATGCCTGCCCCCAAATTTCAAACTTTTTGGTTTTTTATATCTTAGTTTTAGTATTTTAGTACATCTTCTGTGTGTATGGGAACAAGGCCAGATTCCGTTAAATTTGGAACCTTAGAGAAGTAACCAGACTGCCATTTAGATGAAAAATCTTCTATCTGAGGATTTACAAAGCGTTCTCCTTTCCCCATATAAAGCAGTTTTCTGAGACTCTTCCCAGGAAATGGGTGACTACCTGGTCCTAGCACAAAAGATGACTTACTTGGCTTTTTAAATGACCGTGGTTTTTTAACAGAGCAATAATACAGGTTTCCTATTGTCCAGGACCTGAAGCTTTCCACAGGAAAGAAGGCTGAACACTGATCCTGTCACCAGCTTGTCACTTTGGCAAGTTCCAGGAGCTCGAGATGTCGGCAAGGGAAATTTTCATTTGGGATGTCTCTTGCTTCTGGTGAATCTAGCCCTGGGCAAAGGCTTGGCATTCTTGAGCCTGAGGCAGAACCTTATTTTCAAGCTCCAAGCTCTCTTGGCATTAGATTATGCATTCCTGGAGGTTGGTACACAGCTTCATGGCCCAGGGATGCTGGAAAAGGCCTCTACTTGAGAAAGCTTGGATAAATTTTAGAAGCTTCTCCCCAGTCTCAGGGCTAGAATCTTTCCATCTCTCCATTTCTCCCCCTATAATTAGCTCATTCAATTGTGAAAACCATATCCTAAATTAGAGAGCTCCTATGATCAGCTGACCTTAACAGGTTGGAAATGAGAGTCAGAGAGGCCACATGGCTTGTCCACAAGCAGCAGGCAAGGGTCTTGAATGTGGGTCACCAACCTTTCATTCCTGTGCCTCTGCACTGCCCAGAAGAAACTTGGTGTGGCAGCTCAGGCACATTCTTGCTACTAACCGTCATGAAAAGCAAAAATACTCGTTTTCACTTAAGCAACGCTTCCTATTCCTGGCTACATGTCAGAATTACTTGAGGATACTTAATTAAAATCCCTTGCTAAGGATTCAAAGTAGGGGTGGGATAGAAAATCTGAATTTTTAACAAGCTTCCCTCGTGATTCTGACACAGACAGCCCAGGGCTTCCCCAGGAACTGAGCCGGGAAGTCCAGTGCAAGAACAGAATGAAGCCACTTTCTCCTTCCAAGCCTGAGTGGTCTGGTTCCTTCAGGCTTTCTAGTGGTCATTTACTGCTGAGCCCTATACATTGAAAAATCTCTCGTGCTTCTTGAAAAGAATATGATAGAAAACCATAAGCATGAGAGACTTTTAAAATTCCCGTCCAGTCCAGCCTACATGTCACTATCAGCTAGCTGTCTGAAAGCAAAGCTTGCTGAGAAGTGCCCGCAAGCTGACCTTCCCTCTGTGCAGAACATGACGTCCTATTTCCAGTTGAGTCAAGTCCCAGCAGCCAAGAAGCACAGAAGAGGGCTGCAAAAATGGGCCCTCCTCACCAGTATTTCCGGTACTGCTTTGATACGCCCTCCTCTACCCTACCTTGTATGTCAGAGGTTAGCAACTACAGCTCATGGGCCACATCTAGACTTATGCTCATTTTTTGTATTCAACGCTTTATTGGAACACAACCATGCTCATCTGTTTACATATTGTGTATAGCTGCTTTTGTGCTACAGTAGCACAGTTGAGTAATTTTGACAGAGACCGTATGTGGCCTCTTGGCCCCCAAAGCCTAAAATATTTACTATCTGGTCCTTTATGAAAAAAGTTCATCGACTGCTGCTATAGACCAGTATTTTTAAGACCTTTTTGATGATTATCTACAATAATTACATTTTGTCTTAAGACCTCCCATACACATATATGCATGTGTGCATATTTATATACAGACATCAAATTTTCAAAATAATATCTTGACTAAATGCAATGTACTCAGATAGATTCTATTCTTCTATTAATATATTTTAAAGCTGTTTGTGATATTGTATTAATCTCATGATCCCAAATGAGTCTTGATCCATATTTGGAAAAACACTGCTCTAGGAAATCTGAACAATTGGCTACTGACAACACATCCCCTGATCTCCCACCTCTATTCCTTGCTTGACATTGTTCTCTCCATCTGCCAAGTCCTTGCTCTTTTCTTCTCTGTGCATACAAATCCTCCACATTCTCTAAGTGCTATCTTACCTTCCATCTCTTTCATGAAGTTAACTTTAAACCCCCAGTCCAAAGCACTTTCTCCTTTTCTCATCTCCCATGGCATATTTTCTACTCCTCCACTGTGGCACCTTAAAATTTTGTAGAACAGTCTTATGTGCATCTTTCTTATTACGTACCCTAAAGAACTTAGAAGTACTTAAAGGTGTGGTCTTGAGCATCTTGTATTCAATCTACCATCCAATACAGTGCCTTGTATTCTGTAAGCACTGAATAAATATTTATTAATTTGAATTAAGCAAATATTCATTACTGAGAGTGTAACATGGTTTACACATGTAATATTTATCTCTTTCATTAAAGAGACTAGAAGGATACAATATGTTGTTAGCACTCAATAAATGCTTATGGAGACAGAGAGGAAGGGCCAACCTAGACTTAGCAGTTTTCATTCCAGTTGCTAGATTTGCTTTATTTTACTAACTAGTGGTCAGAACTATTATATGCAATATATAATTTCTAGCTTTTTGAATAATGCTCACTGGTTTAAGCACACGGAAGACCAAAGAGGAAGGAAAATATTTGTTAAGGCCTCAGCAGAAAAAGGGTATGACAGTTTGAGCTGTCCCAAGCAGAGCTTTCATCTATGCATCCTGAGTTCAAAAAACAATACTTGAGAGAGTTTGATTGGTCTCTTTTTGTGGTCTCTTTTTGTCCAAGGAAACAAAGATGCATGCCATTCTTCTGGAACTATTAATGATAATGCTGCTAGGGTCTGATTGATTTGGGTAAGAGGAGAAAATATCCCAGGAAGAAATTCCTTCATGACCCAACATGATCTGAAAGATGATGATTGTTTATAGCGATTTTGCTGCAATATGTTTAAGCATGACCAAATAGGTCTTATTCTCAGAAATCCAAGTATTATTTGATATCAGAAAATCAATTATGACATTTTATTATGTTCACATAAGAAAAATAAAGAACAAGTATATCACTAGCTTCTGATAGGGTACCTGATAAATCCAGCAGTCTTTTCTAATCTGACTCTAAGTAAAACAGGAAAAGAAACATTAATCTATACAAGCATGATCAAAATTTTACCAATATTAAAAAGCAATGGTCAAAATAGACAGTAAAATACTAAACCCATTTCCATTAAAATTATGAGCTAGTTAACATTTATTTAATAATATTTTAAAGATAATAGCTAATGCAATAAGAATACAAAATAAAGGCTGTAAATATTAAAAAACATACAAAAAATTTTTAGTCATATATCGTATGACTGTGCAACAAAAAAAGTCCCCAAAGTATGTAGAGTTTTAAAAAAGAAAATACTATAATTAATAACAGAATGTGCTAACGGGGTTGCAAGCTAGAGAAAAAGCATACTAATCAACAGCTGTTTTTTTTTCATGTAACACTAAACAAATTGGAAAGGAAAATAAGGACAGCAGCATCAAAATCAAAACTATTCAAAGTACTCTAAGACATATGACCCAGTTTCTTCAATGAATGAATAAGGGGAAAACATAGAAGAAAGAAATGCAGATTAAAAGAGACTTAAGAGACATATCAACCAATTACAATGTGAGATCTTTTAGATCCAATTAGAACAAACCATTAATGAGGGGAAGGAAATGAGGCTAAGGGAAATTATTAAGAAATTACTTTGAAGTTCCACTTGTGTACTACTTTTTAAGATATGAAAATCTTCAAGAGAAAGTCATCACTATCCTAGCAATGAAGAAAGGCCAAGAAATGTACAAAATAATAACTTTGTTTGAACTCAGAAATCTGAGATGACAAAGCAATAAAGTAAATTCCAAAGAGTGACAAGCCACTTTAAGGAGAGACAGGACACAAAAAACGGTCTCACCTTTGGCAAAGTGCAGGAGAAAGAGGGGGCTACTGTACAAATAGTAAGAAATAACTTGAGTTAAAAAAATTTTTTTAAAGCCCAACTGTAGTCTATCATGTTCGTTTAAAATCACTTTGAGTCCCAAAATACAAGGACACGCTCCCAAGTTCTCTCGTACAGACCACCACTAGGTGCTCAGAAGAAACTGGAGGCACGGAGGGAGACTTGGTGATGTAGCCATATTGGAGACAGTCAGCTGCTGCTTGGAGACAGGCACGAAGCCTTTCTGCTTCCCCAAATCCTTCCCTGACATGACACAAAAGCTTTAGCTCCTGGTATACAGACTGAAAACCTTCTCATCCCACAGGCCCAGGCAAAGATCTATTGCTGGGACTTATGTAACAGCTTATCAACATTTGAAGATACTAGTACTTGATATCCTCTTAAGGAAAATTTGTCTCCAAATTTTAAGCTGGAAAGTCACTGGAATAACTGTTTTAAAAAGAATGAAAATAAATGGCTTTTTAGATTTTCAGTACGAATGTTAAGAAGTGTGTACAGATTGAAATGTCTGTATTGATCCTCAACACAACCAATAAAATCTCAATTACAAAAGAATGTTTTGAAGCACATAGATTAAAAAAAAAAAAAAGTCTATTGCTACTGAGGGAGGGGCAAAAGTAAAAAACCCTCTGCCCCTGGGGAGAGGTAGGAAATCTTCTTGGGCTCATAATCCTAAACCAATACTAAGCAGAGGTTGCTGTCACTGCAGAGGTTTAAGAGCCTGGTGATAGAGCTCTATTTTGTGTCATAGACATGCAGTGATTGCTAAAAGCTGAGGGGAGGGGAGCAAGAACACTTAAAAAAAAACCTTTCTAGCACTTCAACCTCAGTTTCAGGCCATGGTAAAAAATAAATCCCAGTGCTGGAGGATTGTGAAGCCTGTGGTACACTGAAGGTTGTAACAGAAACAGTAAAACCCAAACCCAGCTAAACTCCTGACTAGATTAACTGAACTTTCTTACACTAATTGCACCAAAGAAGAGGTGTGCCCATTTCTGGGTGTAAATACCATTTATTTGAATATCTACTTTTCTTATTTATGTACTGTCCAACATTAAACAACAACAAAAAAAAATGAGATCTGCAAAAAGAAAAAAGAAAACAATTGTCAAGAGATGAAGTAATCAGCAGAACGAGAGTCATAGATGAACCAGATATATTAGAACTATCAGAGAGTTTAAAATAACCGTGTTTAATATATTAAATTATCGAATGGAAAAGATAATACATAAACAGATGGGGAATTTCATTAGAGAGATGGAAATTATAACTTGTGGGGGGAGGGAGGAAATGGGCATTTATTGAAACCTTAAAATCTGTACCCCCATAATATGCTGAAATAAAAAAAAAAGAAAACTAAAAAAAAAGAGAGATGGAAATTATAAAAAAGAGTTAAAGATAAATGCTAGAAATAAAAAACACACTATCAGAGAAGAAGAATTCCTTCAACAAGCTCATCAGCAAATTGGACATAGCTAAGGAAAGAATTTGGTAAACTTAAAGGTATTCCAATAGCTATTATCTAAACTGAAACACAAAGTAAAAAAAGAATCAAACAAGTCAAACAATGATAAAGAGCTCTGAGGCAGCACTTATAGTCACAAGTTATCTAACATGTGTAACTGAAGCCTCAGAAAAAGAAAAGTCTGAGAATGGGGAAGGAAATATTCAAAAAGATAGTGGCTGAGTATTTTCTAAAAGTAATGAATAACAACAAATGACACAGCCAAGAATCCAAGAGAACCCTAAGCAGAGCTAAACACACACACACACTCACTCACTCCTAAACATATAATAAAACCAAAGATTAAAAAAAAAAAAAGGAAACCAAAGGGAGAGGATTGATGGGGGAGGAGTGTGGTACTTTACATGCAGAGGAATAAAGATAAGAATTACATCAGATTTCTTGGAAACTGTAAGCTGGAAGACAATGGAGTGACATATTTAAAGTATTGAAAAAAGAAACTATCTTTTTAACATTTTAGGTGTGACAATGGTACTGTTGTTATATGTTTTTTTCTAAAGAGCCCTTATATTTAAAAAATGCACATTGAAATATTTATGGCTAAATCAATAAGCTACAGGGGATTGCTTCATAATAAAGAAGGAGGACTCCCCTTGTGGATGAAGGTAGAGGTAAAGTTGATGATCGTTGAAACTGGGTGATAGGCACATAGGGGTTCAATATAATATTCTCCCTACTCTTTTACATTTTAAAAAATTTCCATAATTGAAAAATAAGAAATATTATTTAAAAGAAGAAACAAAATGGGCAACATCCTACTAGGTTTCTCTAATTTTTTTTTTTTTTTTTTTTTGGCCTCTAATTAACTCTTCCTCTAGCCTTTCATTCACAGAATCACAAATCTTCAGACTGAAGTCACAGAGAGCTGCAGCCACTCTCCCCATGAACATCAACCCTACTAAGCCTACCGGTGCCAAAGCTCTCTTCTCCACACAGAGAGCACCGTCCTGAGTCCATCAGATTTGAGAAGAATCTCCATCCAGCTGGCGTCTCATACACAGGGATCTTCATTGACTTGGCCACCCTGAAAAATGAAATTTGAGACAACAGTCAATTCATATACCTTATTTTCTTTCTTTGTTCAACAGACTAAGAACTCTTTAGGATCTACTTATTCCATAACTAGATTTCAGAACAACTTGAGCAATGGTGATGGTTTTCAGGACATCGAGTCAGAAGTTAGAAAATAATAGCTTATTCCAATGGTTCTCAGTTTTCCTTTCTCCATGATATAGAAAATATTAAAATAATATTTTTACATTTGTTTACCTTTTATAAATTTTTCTTTATCTTTTTGGAAAGAGTTCACTTGGGGATTATCACAATCTAAATTTAAATGGTATTTGGGTAAAAACACTTTGGAATATTGTTCGACAATATCTATTACAGAGGAACTTACCCACATCAAGTGAACCAATAATTCAACTCCTAGAAATTACTAATGATATGTCATGAACACTGTGGTGCACTGCTCAGATTCACCTCCTCTCCCCGCAACACACACACCTTAGATATTTAGGACTAGAATACTCATTCTCCCAGCTGCTAGGAATGTTGATGTCTAACTCCTCACAGATGTGGCCCCCTGCCTCTGCTAAAGAGAGATGTCTCACTCAAAATGAGTCAACCCACATGCAATGACTGGCCAACGATGGAATATGAAGTCCTGCCCTCCCTGCACCAATTTAGCACAGCTCCACGGGGCCATTTCAGCTCCAGAGCTCCCCACAGGCTGGCTGAGGTCTTTGTTGTGACTACATTTCGGGCCAACTTCTTTCTGTTCAGTCCCTCTTCCTCACTCCCCCATAGGTGTTGATCTTGAATGCAACTTTTGATCTTAAAGGCAGAAAGTGGCTGGGTGTAGTCGCTCGCACCTGTAACCTTAGCACTTGGGGAGACTGCAGTGGGAGGATCTCTTAAGGCCAGGAGTTCAAGATCAGCCTGAGCAACATAGCAAGACCCTGTCTCTACAAAAAAGTTTTAAAAGATTAGCCAGGCATGCTGGTACATACCTGTATTCCCAGCTACTCAGGAAGCTGAGGCAAAAGGATCACTTGAGCTCAGGGGCTCAGACAGGAAACACATTTTGTTTCAAGGTCTCAAGACTCAGACTGTTCCAAGTCTGCTTAATTTCTGCTCACTTTGCATTCCAACACACCATGCTGTCTTTCCAAATGTCTCAGTGCTTGAAGAAGGACATAGATCTCAAAGAATGCTAGAGAATGTGCTGGTTCCACAGACACTGGCCTGAAGAGTTTCACCTTCCACATATGCAAGCAACCAAAAGAGAAAAACACCAAATGCCCACCATCATCAAGGGTTAGTTATTCGAAGGCTGTGAGTGCAGAGGGTGGCCAGAGAAGGATAAATAAAGATCTTGAGGAAGACGAGGGAGAAAGACGCACATAGGATAAGAGACACAATGTCGTAGTGACTCCTTTAGATTTGTTTTGTGCCCAACTAAAGGAAAAAAATCTAGAAACCCTTGCCATGGGAAAATGAACATCTGCCTTTCCACAAATTCAAAAAATAATGAAAGTGATCAGGAGTGAAAAATTGTGTGCTTCCTCTTTCAAGTTTGCTTAGAAAAGAAATAGCTTTTAGGAGGTTCACTGTTGCTTCAAAGATTCTGTCTTTCTTTTTCAATGGTTTAAGAAAGATACGCAGTCATGCTTACATCTTGGTAGAGACAATGGAAGAAACCCTCCCCAAACTGTAGAGCAAAGGTAAAATTTCAGAGCCATTAATTTCATGGCCAGAAGCTCCAGGGAGGAAGAATATATCACACAGAAGCCTGCCAGGGGCAGCACATATTATAGTAAAGCCTGGGTCAAAGTTAATTTAGCAAAGATGAATGCATATGAATAGCAAATAGAACATGCAATGTGGGGCAGAGGTGAGGGTGAGAGAGAGGGTAGAGGGCGTGGGGATATCTATTCTCTGACCAAAACATTCCTCTAGGTTCAAAGCCAAGTTGGCAGGTCTGAAGGGAGGAGAAAGGATTTCCCCAGCTCCCACCCTTCCCAATTAATCACTGTCAGGAGGTCATCAAGCTTAAGGCTGTGGCTGGATTTTAAAGGACCGGATACTTTTATAACTGTGAGCCACAGTTGCAGCTATGCAAGCCAAAATAACAAAATGGGTAATCAAATTCCAGGATCCTGACCACAAGCTGATTGTGTCTTAGGGTCCAAAAGGAATTCCCCCTCCCCTCCTCCCTCCCTATATTTGGGATTCATCCCTTACACAGTATTCAGCAGATACCATGCATTAGACTGGTTTTTGGCAGGAGGCCCCTGGAATCTCTGAAATCCTCTAGTACAAAGGCTCAAAATGATGCTGCCCATGCTGAGGATCTGAACCCATCTCCCTAACTGGCTGACACTATGTGTTTGAAAGAAACATGAGATCTTACTTCCTAGGAAAGCCTAGAGTATGAAGGAAAAAAAAGAAAACCAATCTGGGCCACAGTTGTTCTGCAAGTGGGAATGAGCCCTGGTGACCAGAAGAACAAGCTGGATATAAGCTCCTTAGTCTGGATTTTAAAACCTCTAGAAATATAACTTCAGGTTGGAAATAGTCTCAACATAGTTTTCCAACAGGTTCTCCCATACCACTAACTATATAGTCTATGCTCCTAACAAACTGTTGTCCAAAATGCCCCTGCATGTTGTTGCTGTTGTTATATCAATATATTGCTTATCCTTCTTTATGCTATTCATTTTACCTGAATTCATCCTTCTTTCCAATCTCTGTCAAAATACTTCAAATTGCCTGAAAACCTATCTTAAATGGCCTGCTATCATAAAGCCTGTCTTAGTCCATTTTGTGCTGCTATAATGAGATAGCTGATATTGGGGAATTTATAAAGAAGAAAAATTTATTTCTCACAGTTCTAGGGACTGGGAAATCCAAGATCAAGGCAGCAGCACCTGGTCTGGTGAGGGCCTTCTTGCTGCATCCTCACATGGCAAAGGCAGAAGGGCAAGCTAGCCAAATGCTATGTAAAGCCTCTTTCATAAGGACCTTAATCCCATTAATGATAAAGGAGCCCTGATGGCCTAATCACCTCTTAAATACTATCACCTTTTAATACTATCACATTGGCAACACCTGGAGTTTGGAGGGAATTAAGTTTCAACATGAATTTTGGAGAGGACAAAAGCATTCAAAGCCTGTGGAAAAAACTAACAGGTGGTCAACAAACACATCTCTCATTTTCTTGAACACATAGTTAGACTACACTTCTCAAGGTCCCTTGCAATTAGCTGTGGCCATGTGACTGAGTTCTAGCCAATGGAACTCCTATTTCAGGTCTGGCTAGAAAAACTTCCCATTTTCCATATTCTTTCTCCTTCTGCCAGCTTGATGTGAATAAGCCCAGCAATCTTAAAAGCCATATGTTGAAGAATGGAAGGATCTGGCTCTCTGAATTACCATTTGAAGCAGAGTCAACTACCAATCAGGAACACCTGTTTTTAACTTTTGATAATTGAGACATAACCTTTTTTTGTGTGTTTGAGCCACAATACATCTTGGGGCTAGTTTTATAGTAGCAGCTACACTATCTTAATAAATGCAATCCTTTCCTCCTCGTTGCAATCAATCCAACATGATCCTTCCTGCAGCTAAGCTTCCTGTCACTTGGGATGGGTTTTTGTGTTCATATTGTCACTTTATATGTTGTGTACCTCCTTAACACTTTCCCTCCACATACACATGCTATCACCACCACCAATGTGTAAAAGATGTTTGAGGGCAGGGACTGTACCTTACATGTCTTACGTCTCCTTCAATGTCTAAGCTAACATAGCATCTTACAGACTTGCCCTCAATAAATGCTATATGATTTTAGTTGACTAATAGCTATTATTTAAGGGGTTATTAAAAGGATTGTTAGATAGCAGGGGGCTAAGTATATCTATTTTATGGTCTTTTCTCCTTGTAGCTTCCTTAAAAATATAACTAAGTCATTTCTGTATGTTTTATGTTAGTCATTTTGAGAAACGAGAATTTCTTCAGGTATTGATTGGTGGGGCTATTAGGATGAGAAAAGGCATATCTTAGAATTACAGATCTTAAAGAATTAGGGCAGTGACTAAATGAGAATCAAAGTTTGAGGAGCAGAAGCACACATTAATTTTATTTTACCAGTCTGATGGTCACCCTACCCTCATATGATAAAATAGGAGAGTAGATACAAAAAGTGCCCTAAATGTGCCCTGAAAGCTCAGTAAATGTAGGGGTGCTGACATACCTATCTTTGTGCTTTCAGCATGCTGCACAGTGCAGGTCCATAGTAGGTATTCAAGTATTTATTAACGCAAAGCACTATATTATTATGTATGATAATTTGCTGGAATAGCACATTGATGACTCTCTTCTAGCTTGCAAGAGGGTAGCCAAATAAACACAGACTGATCATATCAAGTGCATGAGGCATACTCAGCTGCTCTCCGAATCCTGCTTCAAGAAAGTTGTGATAAATTTAAAGAGAATGAGATCCAGATCTCTCCTCTCTTCCTTTGTCTTCAAATGTCTACTTTTCTGAGAGCCAAGAAGAGCCCACAGTACATTTTGTACACATTGAACTCTCAGCCCCTTTTTAAAAAGCCTTCAACTGCAGACCAGGAGAAATATCTGCATCACATACATACAACAGAGGATTTATATGCAGTTTACATTTTTAAAACTCCTATAACTTTTTTTTTAAAGCAGATAACCCTAATGATATGGGTAAGAGTTTGAATAGGTACTTTACAAAAGAGGGTATGCAAATAACAAATTAGCATGTGAAAAGATGCTCACCATCATTAGCAATCTGGGAAACACAAATTAAAAACCACAGTGAAATATCACTAAATATCCACAAAACTAGTTGAAAAGAGTGATGTTGCCAAGTGCTGGTGAAGATGTGGAACTCTCATGCACTGCTAACGGTATGCAAATTAGTACCGAGTGTGGTGAATTTATTCAAGGTGGTATATTCACACAAAGGAATATCATAGAACAACAAAAATAAACAAACTACAATGTGAATGTATCTCATAAATATAACATTGAGTGAAAGAAGCCAGATACAGAGGAATATATACAGTATTATTCCATTTATATATAGTTCAAAAATAGACAAAACTAGTCATTGATGGTAGAAGACAGGATAGTGATTATCTCCGGAGAGGAAATACAAAGAAGTGATTAGAATGAGGAACAAAGAAGCTTCAAGAGTAATATTCTGCTTCTTTGATTTATTTATTTATTTGTTTAGTTTAATAACAAGTAATGAGATTGAATCAGTAAATATTCTGTTTCTTGAACCAGATTACCATCTGGTTCCATGGGTGTGTCTGTTTTGTGCAAATTCCTCGAGCTTAGGGGTTGTGCTTTCGCTGCATGTACATTAAACTTCAATTAAAAGTTTATTTAAAAGAAAAAGCCCTCTGCAGTGTTTATAACTAAGCGCATGTCTGAACGGCCACGTTTACGTAATTCTGAGAAACAAACCGCTGAAGATGGAGTTTAACAGCATCCTGGAGATGCTGGTTAATGTCTAGCAGACATTTAACAAAACAAGCCTCATATCAGTTCGTCAATATCTTCGCATCGATGAGTTCACTCCCGGATCCCTTCTTTGATGTGGCTGGGGCAGGCTCTGTGGTAAAAAGCTTATAAGAGCTTTCACTTTAAAAGCCTTTTTAAGAAAGCCTGCTCAGGCCATAAATACAAAAGGGGCAGAGTTCAGCTAAGCCTGGTTTTCTAAGGGCAATCTTAAAGTCTACCCTTAAACCAGGTTTTTGCATGGAACAACTCACACTTTTTAGGTAAAATAAACATAAAACGTGAGTCTATCATACTAAGATGACTACAAAAGTTTTTTAACCATATATATATATAAGTTTTTAGCAGAGTGCTGCTTGGTTCTGGAGCCTGTGTTATCTCTGCCTGACCCAAACCTCAAAACTCAAATATTATATAACTCCTCCCTTGCCTGCCTTATCAAAGAGGCTGTGAGGATCAAATGGGATAGATAAGGAAAACAAAGTGCTATAACAACTGTGAAATGGCCTACAGAATTACATTATCACTGTTCTTAGTATTGGATCTTTCATTTAACCCAAAGGGAAATAAATATATCATTTAAACAATATTTTAAAAAGTAAAAGAGAACCACATGTCTCATGCTCGCTTTAAGCTTCTAGATTTTGACCAATTATAATACAAACAAAGGTGGACCCCAAACCCAGAGGCCTTTGCCACTTTACCTAGAAGCTTCTGCATTTTCAGGTAGGTGTCATGGGGGAAAGCAGAGGACACTTCCTAGTTAGATTTTAAATTTTGTTAGGCAACTTAAGGCAGGCAGATTTCTGAAGATCCCAACTTGACTTGAAAGAAAAAAGTTGACTTTAGGAAATTGAGCAAAGATCCTGGAGAAAAAATATGTAAAATTAAAACAACCACAGGTTCTCTCTCTTAAACTATTAAATAATCTGGAAACTCATATCTGGGGAATTAACAGGTGTCTATGTTTACAACCTTGATGCTTGAGCACTTTGATGTAAACTATTTCTGGTTCTGATTATTTTAAAAGAAAAGAAAAAAAAATGCTGAGGGTCTAGGGCTGGGGAATTTTAAGTCCCAAGTGCTCACGCTTAGCTGAGAGACAGTTAAGGGACGATGGTTCAGCTGTGCTTCAGCTTCCCACGAGATTGCTCTCAGAATAGCAAAACCTGAATTCTCTTCTTATCTTTTTGTTTTGTTTTTGCTTTGTGTTTTCTGACTTATGCAGACCCCTTATTGAGGTTTAAAGAAAAAAAAAAAAAAAGCTTATATAATACCTTGGGAGATTTAGAATCGGTCTGTTAACTCCTACAGACTAACAGTGATTAAGAAGGAACTTACATGATGGCTCCAAACCAGGAGATAAAAGACTTCAGCAAAACAAAGCTTCTTATGTTTCTGAAAATATTTTTGATTGTTTTCTTTTATGGATTCAATAAGCATGTTTTCCTAGATGGTATATGGAAATATTATCGGATCTATGTCATAAGATAGAAGGGAAGGGACACCTAGACATTGGGCATTGAATGAATATACAGCAACTACAAATAGATACTCTAAAAGAAGAACAAAGACCAGAGAAAACTAGTATTTGCATAATGCTGCCTCACCATTCTATGAGCAACAGTAATTCTGTGAGATAGAAGTATGCACTGAAATAGTACGGCATTATCATTTTTCCCAAAACAAACTCCTGTTCCTTGCTCTGCTGTTTTGTACTGGACTCGGTTTCAGCAGGACCACAAGGACCTCACTGTCCGGCCCCAGTGTTCTACGAGGCAGGAGAAAAGGAAGAATGGACAGAATACCCTATAAGTTGGGTCTAAACTTAAGGAAAATGTTGATAAATACAATCACATTGAAAATTATTTAAAAATTTCTATTTGTCAAAGACACTTGAAAAGGCGGTAAGCCATATACTGAGAGAAGATAGTTACCATGCATACAATTGAAGGGTTAATAATAGTCAACCAAAATAAACAAGTCCTGTAAGCTAATAAGAAAAACTCAAATAACCTAAGCAATTCACAGAGGAGAAAGACTAATTGGCCAATATTAAACTATATAGTAAATCAGGGAAATGAAAATTAAAACAAGAGCCAGATATAATGTCACATCCATCACATTAGCCAAAAAGAAAAAAAAAAAAATCTAATAATACCAAGTGTTGCTGGGAGTGTCATGGGAAAACCCATACCCAAAGGGCAGGATTATAAATTGGTACACTCACTCCAGAGCATTATTTGAGAATTCCTATGACCCAGCAAGCCCCCCTCTGTCTGATACCTGCAGTGTTCTCAACTGTCCAAGCCCATCTAAAATCTGAAGGGAAGGGCAGCTTGTTGACAGTCCCTAGAGGTCAGCCTGCAGGACAGGGAGTGGGAGAAGAATGCAGTGGGGATCTTGGGGACAGATGGAAGATACCAGCACACTCTTGATCCATCCCCCACAGGACTCAGGCTCCTTCCTTACTTCCCAGTTAATCTGGCCAATCTCTTCTTTGTGCTGCCACTGCAAACCCCACAGTTAGACACTCAGCACAGGGTACTGCATTAGACGTTGGGACATCTGCCTCCCCCTCTAATCTGTGAGCCCCTGGAGGGCGAGGGCTCTGTCTGGCACAGAGTAAGTACTTAAAGACATTTGCTTATTTCATGCAAACACCATGGGGTCCCTCAGAACACAGATTCCTCCCACATGGTTGTGAAACATGATTTATATTTCAGAACTAGGTCCTTGAAAGACCAGTGGGATCAAATAAATACATGGGACAATTAAAAGTTTAGGATAAAATTAAAGACATCACTGGTGTAGCAGAGAGTGGACTCCACCCTTCTGAGATGGTCACATGGCAGAAGGTGGACCTAAAAGCCTTTTAGTCTTTGAGCTGTTGAAGGTGACTTTCAACAGCACATTTCATTTTGCTCCAACTATGTGCCCTGCCCAATAGCAATCAGTGGTGGGGAATTCTGTGTGTATGTGCATGAAGCCCCACCCCCATCATACCAAACATATTAAAATACATCCACGTCTCACATAAAAAAAAAATCTCCTTTTTGCTCCAAAAGAATCTTGAAAGAATTTTTATAATTTTGCTTTTAAAATGATGAGGCTACAAGTCACTCATTTAATTGACTATTGGCAATGATTTCTCATGGCTCATGCACACTCGGGAATCCTTTCCAAATGAGAAAATATATCCTGCAAATTATTTTCAAGTGTTATGGTGATTTCCTGAATATTAAATTTAATAATAAAGCGACAACATGTTGCACTTTATACATATTCAGTAAGGCAGTTAATCATGCTGTTGTTGCAGATTTCTTCATTTGGGAGCTCATAATTGTTTTTAGGTTTCTGACATTTTTATGGGTTCATGAATATTAAAAGCCTTAGGCAAGGGGCTGAAAGAGCCAGTGAGGGATAAAATGGTCCCGGTGCGCGTGAGCATGTGTTTGTGTGTGTGTGTGTGAGTGGATGGGTGTGTAGTTTGGGGGCAAGGGAGGGTGGTATAACTCTTGTCAGGACTTCAGATTATCTCTTACACAACAAGCTTTCAGGGAGAATGCCGCATCATGTCTTCCACTATCCCCACAACGTTCTGCACATCCTATACTGATTTTCAGAAGGCCCTACAAATTTATTTCTGAACCTTCCATCCCAGAATTCTCTCAGCCAACTCACGTTTTCTCTGTCAATATCTAATGCAGTGAAGGTATGCCCATGTGGGATGCCAGATACGGAAAAGTGCCATCCCAGCACACTAACCAAGCGCTAAGCTATTGACTGAGTTTCTCTGAAAATCCTGAAACAATGTTCCAAGGTTCAGGAAAAGAAATGATCGTTCACTGGTAACAGATTTTCTAGCTTGATGAAATATGACAATGTTTTTTCCCCTCATAAAACCAAATGTGCATATCCAATCCAAATAAAAGTAGCAAATTGACTTCATATGATGTAAACATTTTTAAACTTGTAGTAAGATCACATGTATGGAACCCTCAGATAGTGACTGTAACAGCCTAACCCAGCAAACAAGCTTGCACAAGCTCTCCCCCTTCCCCTTTGTCAAGCTGGAGAACATTCTTAGATGAGAGACACGGTGGTGTCTACCTATTCAGCTTCTAGGAAGAGGATGATGTTTCTCACCCTTTCTTGATAATAAGAATTATCTGGGTTGTGAATTAAAAATGTAAATTTCTAGACCTCCGACAGCAGTCCCCAGCCTTTTTGGCACCAGGGACATGTTTCATGGAAGACAATTTTTCAATGTGGAGTGAGGAGGGGCGGCCAAGCTAAGGCGGTGATGGAAGCGACGGGGAGCAGCTATAAATAAGCTCACTTGCCCACCATTCACCTCCTGCTGTGCGGCCTCCTGGTTCCTAAGTTTCAAGGGAGACAATTTTTCCACAGACCGAGTCAGGCAGGGGGAGTGGAGCTCTGTGGCCTAGTCCCTAACAGGCCATGGACCAGTACTGGGGGTTGGTGACTGCAATGCTAGAATATGCTGAGTTAGTAGGGCTTGGTCAGAGCCCAGGTGTCTGTACTAATAACAAGTAGTGTTTCTTATCTCTGGGGATTCTTATTTCTAGGACAGTTTATAAAACACACAGTTACAACAAACTATATGCAAATAACAGTGGTCAATAACCTATGCAACAGTATATATCTATTCACAATTTTAATAACTGAATCCTGATGCACATATTGCACAATGTTTAAGAAGCCCGCACACAACACTATCTGATTGGGGGTCCAGACTTGAACTGACACTGAACATTGGTGCTGGTGTGACAGTCTGCTGTGTGAGAATATGGACCACGCCAGTCTCACCCCGACAGGTGAGAGCCAGCTCTTGCCTCGTCGTGGCATCTCTTGGACTTCTCAGTCTCCAGGACTGTGAGAAATAAATTTCTGCTGTTTACAAGCAACCTAGTCTA
This sequence comes from Microcebus murinus, assembly GCF_040939455.1. NCBI lineage: Eukaryota > Metazoa > Chordata > Mammalia > Primates > Cheirogaleidae > Microcebus > Microcebus murinus. The sequence goes on from NC_134115.1 coordinate 29,592,838, forward strand.
TGGCACTTGGTTGTAGCAGCCCAAGTGGACCAAGGTGCCCAGAGTGAGAGGTTCCTCCCGAGGTTACCAGGGTGACATGACCACCCCACTACAGGTGTCCTCTTCTGCTCTCCCGTAGCACCTGGAGCACCTCCACCATGACGCCTCTCACACTGCGCTGTCCTTGTGCATGTCCTTGTGCATGACCTTGTGCTTCCCCTGGTAGCTTCAGGGGACAAGGGCTCTGTCTTTCTCTAAATTGTCAACTCCTAGCCCAGGGGCTGGCACTGAATATAGCTTGGGGAATGTCTATTGATTGAACAATGACCTTTGAGACACATTCCAATTAGGGCAAGAAGGACAATCAAAAACTCGGAAGTGAGAAGGTTCTAATATACAGAGCCACACCTGCTTTGAGGATCACTGCAGGTGGCAGGTGGTGCTCCTGATGGACATGAGCTATGTCTGCAAACAGAGCAAGACTTTGATGACCCCGACCTAACTGATAAGAGAAGGGAAGTCCTGACCAGCACAGGTTCATCCATGAAATCAACACTGGGTTCTTAGGTGCTGGGTGGGGCCTTTGGGTGGGAACAGGACTCTGCAGAAAAGTGCAGGGGTCTTGAGGGAGGACACATGCAGCCAACCCTACAGTGTCTCCCCATACAGCCCCTTAGCCCTAGGGCCCCTTAGGGCTACCTGGGTGCTCTGGGGGCAGTGCTGCCAGGTCTGTTGTAGAACACGGCGGGCAGGCACTGGAAGCACACACACTGTCACATTTCTGTCATTTTGGCATGCCCTGCAGGACTTTTGTTAACTGGGAGATACAGCTCAAGAGGGTGGATTTCAAAGAAGGAAGTGAGTCTTGGATTAGAAGCAACTAGAGAAGACAATCTACATGCCTACTAGTAGAAGCGGCTCCTCCCCTCCAGCCCCCCTCTCTTCCTTCTTTCCCATCTTGTGAACTAACCCATAGTTTATTTCAATAAAATCTCTATAGGGTGGCAACAAATCCTTTCTTTGTCCTTCCTATAATTTAATTTTTCTGCCCCTGGCAACCAAAATTCCTGGATGTAAATAACCATTATCACCAGACTTCAAACTAAAAGACTGAGGTACCAAGAAATTCAATAGTCTATCCAATGCCATGAACTGGTAAGTGGCCAGGTGGGGATTCAGGCCCTGTCCTGCCCAGTTCCAGAACCCATTCTCTGTACATGGAATCATGCCAAGACATTCTTTAGGGCCTCTACAAATAATTCTGCATGTGTTTTGCCTATAAGAAAATTTGTTTGTGCTGGAATGAAACAATGGATCTGTAGGAAATATTTGCTGCAAAGATGAAAACTATAGCCCTCTCCTGGCAGTAATTGTAATCATAGTAACAGCTAACATTTATTAAGCATTTACTATGTGCCAAGCACTGGGCTAAACACTTTAACATTTTTAGTTGAGGACCCTGAGCCTCAGAGAGGTTATGTGCTTATCCTAGGCCTCAGAGCTTGTAAGTAAAAGCTCTGTGGCTCAACGCCAGCTCTCTTCAAACTTGACCCCTCACTGTACAGAAACAAATGCTCCAGTGCAGAAAAGACCATCTGACACCTTAAGGAGGCAGTGGTCGCCTCTCTGCAGCCATCATTGCAATTCATAACAGGGAGGGGGCATCTAAGGGACTGTCAGGACACACAAGTTGTGAAGTTTTCACTAAAAGTCCAAAACCCACGTGGCGAGATGGGCTTTTAGTGCAAACTAAGATGCTGACTGTGTTCGGCCGTGAGCGTTGTCCTCTGAGGTTTTCCTCCCTCGAGCTTGGCACCAGCAACGCCCTGTGATTTATGCTTCAGAGTCACACAGAGCTTGCAGGCACCAGCCCTGCAGTAGCACAGAAAATGGATGGACTGCCCTGGGATGTTTTCCCTGCATGCACCGCCTTCCCTTAAAAGGCCTCCAGTGTCTATACAGTCCTGACAGGAGGGCAGAACTAAATCACGCTGGGCCTCTCTTCCCCCTTATATGGTCAAGTGTTACAATGGCATCCTCCCTTCTAATTTATGAAGCAAAAGAGTGGAGGAATGTCGATCGGGAGATGGGGGGATGCTTCGCCAGAGAGAAGATACAAAGCTCATCTGGCTGGCAAATGGCTTACAAGACCAAGTGGAACAGAATGCATACTTGCTGAGTCGATTTTTTAAACTCTAAACACTTTTGTTCCTCTCTCAAATATCAACATTTTATGAAGCCAAAGAATACGCAAAGCTCCCCACCCCCCATATTAGAGAAAGTGAAAAATAAAGCAATAAAGCAAAAATAAAGCCCGTAGACTTTATCCTTCATAAATTTACCCCCCAACTCCCCCCCACACACACACACACACATACACAACCAATTAGGGATCTGAAAAGAAAAGACAACTTCATTTTAAACAGATCACAGAAATAAGACAGAGGACCACTGCACAAAGTTCTCATCCCTACAGGGCCTTGGCCAAATTGCAAGAGGCTCTAAAGCAAGGTTTCCCATCCAATCTCTACCCTAAGATTGGAACCACCAAATACAAGAGGGGCTATCAAATGAGGCCATATGGGAAAGTGTTTTGTACGCTGTAAATCATATAATATCCACAGTTATTTCAAACACTGTGGTAATGGCCTCCTAGAATTATTTTTTTAATTACTATTTATTATTTTATTTAATACACAAATGGATTTCTTGGATGTAACCAAGTATAAGTTATGCCATTATTTAAACTATTTTCATCCTTGCTCTAATTCACTTTCCTTTAGTCCAGACTCTGGATTTATGTGGAGTACATGCTGGACCAAAGGACCAAACTCTTCTATCCTGCCTCAAAAAGCCAAGGAACACTTGGCATCCGCTCTACGTTTCGACGGCACATGGCACAAGCTAATGGAAGAGAAAAACAATCAGGTATTGGATGCACATCAGATATACTCCTTCACCATTTCAAACTACCTATGTGCAACCAGCACCTTGATGTGAAACTGAATACTTTAAAAAATACTCAGAAATCCCCAGATTGACGGTACGGCACAAATAGCAACCCTCAGGAAAACGAGGTACAACACTGCCTTCAATGTAACTCCCAAAAGGAGATGTGTTTAACGTGGAAGTTTAGCCTGGAAGGAAAACGTCTTAAAAGCAGAAATTTATTAAGTCAGACGCTACTGAGCCCAAATACATGTCTTCACCTGAAAAGATTCTATTTAAGGTCCTCATACAATTCATACAATAAGGAAAGCTCTCAAAGTACTCATGGTGGACTCCCTACCCATCAGCTTTATTGAGTGGCTACACTGGAGTCAGAAAGAGGGGAGAATGTGGCATTCCTGGGTTGTGGTGTCCCAATATGCAGGCAATGCAGCCCCTGGCTACCCTGGTGTCCACCGTATTCTGTTCCAAGCATCTTCACACTATGTAGGGGGCCTATCGGGGAGCTTCTGAAGGTTATGCCCAGTTGTTCAACTTTAAACATTTTTAAGTGCCTGCAGCTCTGACTGAGGGGAGTTTGCTTCCAGGGATGGGAAACTAAACAGGTGGTGTGCAGGTCTTTGGCCTTTATCATCTATATTAAAATTACCTGATGATGTTGTTTAAAATGCAGATCATTGGGCCCCACTCAGAATGACTGGATTAGAATCTTTGGGAATGGGGCCCTGGAATCTGCATTTTACAAGGACTTTACCTACCTACAAGGACTTTACCTTTATGCACCTAAGTGCATAGGATTCTTATGCACTTTAATGCTTGAGAATCACTGCTATAAGCACCAAAAAAAAAAAAAAAATCCTGTTGAGTTTAATACAGGCCTATAGCCTAGTGAAGGAATTCAGTCATGGCCCTGGCCCCAAAGTATATGTTTCTTAAGATTTGTAGCAAAAGGGAGTCTTAAGGAATAGCCAGTTCAACCTTTTCAATCTTTAGATAAGGAAAGTGGACTCCAGGCAGAGTAAGTGACTTGCCCTGGGGTCTCAGTGCCTGCTTATGGCAGAGCCCTGTGGGAGTTCTGGTCCAGGTCTAGTTTCCAGACATTGTTCTTTCTACCATAAATAACATCCACCACCCTCTCTGCCCCTTCCTGCACCCCACCTATACCGATCCACACACCCTCTAAGGCTGTTTAGTTTAAAATGTAGAGTAACCCACCATGGTGATGTGGAAGCTGTTGTTTCTACCTGTCCAAACCTCAACCCCTGCCTAAGGAAAGAGAACATTGGTTTATTTTTGTAGAACTTCTGCCTTCCCCACTGCATGTCACCCAAGGTAATCCCCTACTCCCTGGCCAGAGAGTGGACACGTGACTCAACCTAAACTGAGAAAATGCTTAATCTGAGTGAAGTGAAAATGGCGAAATATATGAAATCTCTTCCTTGCTCTGGAAGGCAATTCTCTAAAGAGATTGCTCATACATAGTTCCTGCCACCCAGGTTCCTATTATTTTTGAGACCAGCTTTTCCAGTCATTCTGAATTACTCCTCATCCTTCCATTGCATTCCTTTTAAGTAACCTAAAATTGGTCTCATTACTTGCATCCCATGAACCTTACTTGACCCCTGCTTCCTTATACCATAGCCATAAATGTGCAAGCATTTGATCCAATCCTATGGAAAGGGAAGTTGGGGTTGAATCTGTCCCTTTTGGAAGCATAGAGGATGTGAGACTTTTCGGTTGGTGGGCGGGGGTGAAGCGGTACTGGGAACCCCAGTCTCCCTCAATAGCCACCACTCTTCCCATTCCAAATAGCTCAGCATTTCTGTCTTTGATCCCCAAATCCCCTGTCCCCAAACTAAAAAGCTTAAGATATTATCTGTGCAGCAGAAAATAAAAATAGTCGTGAACCCACAATGGCGAAGTGATCCAAATTACTCTCCTAAGTAGTGCACGTAATCTCAAGATCCCATGCCAAGAAGCGATTGGGCTCTACCACATCTGCACAAGTACACAGATTGTCCTCCCTGTCAGTTTTGGTTTTATCTTTAATGTTCTCTCCCTGGGACTGCACCGTGGTCCCTGACATACGCTACATCTGCATGCAATTTCCACATAATAGGAGCAAGGCTCAGTTATTTTAAAGCCACAAGTGCCATTAAAACGTCTTTCTGCCAAAACCTATATTGCTCTTTTGTTACAAAGAGCTACACAAATATTTATGTTTTCTGTTTGACTTGGCAGCATGGCAAACTTTCAGACTCTCTATTGCTCTTGCTTCGAAATGACCGGCTGTTAACTTGCAGCAAGTGACCTGCAGATTACTTGCTATTTACTGTGATTCTCCAAAATAAGCTCTCACTCTTTGGAGGAGAGTAGCTAAAGAGGTCCCTCGCTGCTCCTTGCTCCAGAGAAGTGGTGCACGACCTGCACAACACATTAGCTAAGAGGGAAGCTTTAAAATATATTTTAATTTTTTTAATTAACATACAATGAAGTTGACTTTTTCCTGTGTTCTGTTCTATGAATGTTGACACATGTGTAGATTCATGTGACGAGCACCACAGTCTGTTTACAGCACATTTCCATCACCATCAGAGACTCCCTCATGCAGTCACACCTGTCCCCCCACCCCTCTGCGCTGGCAACCACTGCTCTGTTTTCATCTCTATAACTTTCTTTTTGAGCACAATATAAATGGAACCATACAGTATGTGACATTTTGATTCAGGCTCCTTTCACTCAGCAAAATCCCTTGAGATTCATCCAAGGGATGAATGTTGTATCAGTAGTCTTGCTCTATTGCTGAGTAGTATTCCATTGTATGATTATAGCATAGCTTGGTCATTATCCACCTGTTGAAGGACTTTTGGTTGTTTCCAGTTTGGAAGCTATTATGAATAAAGCTGCTATAAATATTTATGTAAGTTTTTAAGTCTCTAGGGTATAGACATAGGAATGGGATTACAGGGTCATATGATAAGCGTCTGTTTAACTTTATATGCAATTGACAAACTGTTTTCCAGAGTGGCCTTATGTCCCATTTTGCATTCCCACCAGCTCTATATGACAAGCAGCCTCATCAGCACTTGGCATTAGCAGTAATTTCTATTATAGCAATTCTAATTGTTATGTAGTAGTATCTCATCAGTGTTTTAATTTGCATCTCCTAATGGTTAATGGTATTGAACATCTTTTCATGTGCTTATTTGGCATCCATATACACTCTTTGGCAATGTGTCTGTTCAAATCTTTTGCACAATTTTAATTGGCTTGACTGTATCCAGCCCCCCATTATGTTGAAAACAGTATACTTTTCCCTGTGAATTACTTTAGCACCATTGTCAAAAATCAATTGGCCATATATATTTAGGTCTCTTTCTGGACTCTCTATTCTGTTCATTGATCTATATGTGTATCCCTTTGCCAATAAACACATTGCTTTCCATTAACCAGAAAGCGTGATTCCTCTTTCTTCTTTTCAAAGTCGTTTTGCCTCTTCTGGTTCCTTTGCCTTTGAATACAAATTTTAGAATCAGCTTGTCTATATCTACCAAAATCCTGTGAAAATTTTGATTGGAATTGCATTAAATCTATAAATCAATTTAAAGATAAATGATGCATGTAATCCTAGCATTCGGGGAGATCAATGTGGGAGGATCACTTGAGTCAAGGAGTTTGAGAATAGACTTGACAACATAGCAAGACCCCATCTCTACAAAAAAAATTTTTTAAATTAGCTGGGCATAGTGGTGTATGCCTATAGTCCAGCTACTGAGGAGGCTGAGCCAGGAGGATCACTGGAGCCCAGGAGTTTGAGGTTGCTGTGAACTACGATGATGCCACTGCACTCTAGCCCAGGTGACAGAGCAAGAACCTGCCTCAAGAAAAAAAAAAAAAGATAAATGACATTTTTACTATGTTAAGTCTTCCAATCCATGGACATAGCATTGTAAATATTCATCTAAATATTCTTTGATTTTTTTATTAATGTTTTGTATCTTGAAGCATAGAGATCATGTATGTGTTTTACTAAATTTAGGTAACTATTTCATTTTTTGAGCAATTATAAATAGTATTGCTTTCTTCATTTCAGTTTCCAACTGAACATTAATAGTATATAGAAATACCATTGGCTTTTGAGTATTGACTTCATATCCTCTGGCTTTCTTTTATTAGTCATAGGATTTTTTTTGTGGACTACTAGGGATTTTCTTTGTAGACAATCATGTCATTTGTGAATAGAAACCATTTTATTTCTTTCTTTCCACTCTGTATGCCTTTTAATTCCTTTTCTTGGCTTATTGCATTGGCTAGGACTTCCAGAACAATGTTAAATAGTAGTAAAGAGAGGGGACATCCTTGCTCCTTTCCTTGTTCCTGTTCTTAAGGGGAAAGTGTGCAGTTTTTCGCTATTAAATATGACTTTATTGTAAGTTTTCTGTAGACGCTCTTTATTTGGCTGAAGAAGTTATCTTCTATTCCTCATTTGAATGGATGTTGAATTTTTGTCAAATGATTTTGTGTCTCAATTAATAATGGTATGTGATTTTTCTTCCTATACTGCTAATAAAGTGGATTACATTGATTGATTTTAAATATTAAATCAGACTAATATTCCCAGGATAAATACCAATGATTTTTCTTTTTATGCATTGTTGGCTTCATTGTGTTAATATTTTGTTATGGATTTTTACATCTATGTTTATGAGGGATATTGGTCTGTATTTTCCTTTTTTAATTCTATCTATCTTTGTCTGGTTTTACTGTCAGGCAATAGTAGTCTCATAAAATGTGCTGGAAATTTTCCATCTTTTTATTTTTTCTGGAAGAGATTATGTAGAAATTTTTTTAATGTTTGGAATAATTCACCAGTGCATCTATTTGCACTTGGATGTTTCTTTTTTTGGAAGGTTTTAAAGTATGGAGTCAATTTATTTAATAGTCATAGAAATATTCAAATTATTTAATCTTGGATAAGTGTTGGTAATTTGTGTTTTTCAAGGAACTGATCTATTTTATATAAGTTAGTGAATTCATTCATGGAGAGTTGTTTGTAGTGCCTCCTTATTGTCCTTTTAATGTATAAAGGGTCTGTAGTGATATTTTCCTTCCTGATATTCATAATTTGTATCTTATCTTTTCTTCTTTTTGTCAGTCTTGCTACAGGTTTCTCATTTTTATTGATTTTCTTTTTCAAAGAACCAGCTTTTGTTTTTATTGGGTTTTAAAAATTGTTTTCCATATCATTAATTTCTACTTTTATTTTTATTCATTTTTTTCCTTGAGCTGATTTTGTTCTCTTTTCTCTAATTTATTAAAATGGAAGCATAGCTATTAACTTGAAGCCTCTTCTCTCTCTCTTTTTTTGTAAACAACAGAAATTTATTTTCTCACAGTTCCAGAGGCTAGAAGTCTGAGATCAGGGTGTCAGCGAAAGTGGTTTCCTCTGAGGCCTCTCTCTGTGACCCGAGATGGCTGTCTTCTCCCTGTGTCTTCATATGGTCTTCCCTCCATGGCTCTCTTTTAAACCACTTCGGTACGGCGCTCACGGGCCGCGAAACCTTGCCCACAGCTGGCACTCAGTCCGCACGGTAGTTTGTGCTGCGCATTGACGACGAGTCCATTTTGCTCTCGTGTGATGAGGAAAGCTTTAAAGCACTGAAAGCTTGTTTTACTTTACAGGCAGCTTTACTTGTAATGTAAATCAGAATAGGTAACATATACATATATGTTTTTGTTACGTTATTTTTAAATGTTCACAATTTTATTTGGATAAATGAAAAATTAGAAAACTTAATTCAAAATTATAGACTAAAGTCGACGCTTGGCCATGCGCCTTCATATCATGGCTGTTGGCTACAGTCGACGCTCGGCTGTGCACGTTCATCTGTGGCTATCGACTATAGTCGACGCTTGTACTGTATTGATAGCTTAGGTGCCTACTTTGATTAATTGTACTGCTTCTTGCTTGAGATATAATAACCTACACTTTTTGATTCTTATCTGCATCCCACAAATTTTGATGTATTTTCATTTAGTTCAAAATATTTTTTAATTTTCCTTGAAACTTTTTCTTTGATGGATTGTTAAGAGGGATATTGTTTAAGTTCCAAGTGTTCAGAGATGTCCCTGTTATCTTTCTGTCATTAATTTTTGGTCTAATTTTGTTATGGTTGGGAGACATACTTTGCATGATATCAATTCTTTTGCATTTTATTATTTTTGTTTGTTTGTTTGTTTTAGTGACCCAAGATATGGTCTACCTTCATTGGTGAATGGTCCACACGTTTTAAATGAACATGTATTCTGCAGGTGGTTGGAGTGTTCTATAAATGTCAGTCAGATCCGGTTGGTTGATGGTGTTGTTCAGTGCTTCCATACCTTGCCAATTTTCTGTCTAATCTGTCTGTTTCTGTTTGTTCTGTAAGTTTTTTACAGAGGACTGTTGATAACCTCCAACCACAATTGTGGATTTGTCTATTTCTCTTTTCTGTTCCACCAATTTTTGCTTCATGTACTTTGAAGCTCTTTTATTAGAAGCACATATATTTAGGATTGTTATGTATTTTTGGTAAATTGACCCAACAAAATTTCAGCTTTCAAAGACTTCAAAGTGCAGTCCAGTTCTCAAAATTTCTGTATAGTGTTTAGCACCAGATCCATGCAGGCCCAGCTCTGGGGTGAGTTTCTACAAAACCTTAAAGGTTATTTTCCCCAATTTCACCCTCTCCTTGATAACCCTGATAGTTCCAGCTTCCCTGGAGCTCTTTTTGGTACTCTCACCAAAAAGCTGGGTGTTTATTTACTATGTTCTGTCACATGCTTCTCACATCTGCCCGTTTGGAGAGAAGTGTTGTCAAGCAATGGAAAGACACAGAAGAAAAAAAGGCAATGGTGGACCCATCGCTTCTTCAAGAGGAGAGGAAGGTTTTTCCTCCCTCCAAGTTTTAGGCTCCTATTGGCTGCCTTACTACTATTGCCTTGGATTTCTTGGGATCTGTGGCGCAAAGAATGGAGAAAAGGAAAGAAAAAAATTTTCAGATGAGGAATTTCTCCCATCCCTCCCACCCAGACTCGCTCTCTGGCTATGAGGATCCTCAAGCCAAAACTAGAGGACTTCTCCTGGAGTGTTCTGTCTTTTCTCATGCCTACTTCCAGGTTGCAGGCTATGTTGAGTTCAAGCTGGAAAATACTGAACACACACAAAAGGAAAACTCATCACCAGTTCTGTGGCATTCTGAACTCTTGTTTTCTTCTGTCCACTACTATGTACTTTCCAGAGTCCTCAAATAGCCGTTCCATACATCCTGTCTAGACTTTATAGCTGCATGCAATGGGAGAGACAGTGGCTGAAGTATGCTTATTCCATTTTACTCAAAATCAGGACTAAAAGGAAGTTTTCTCAACATTCAGATTCCCTGGCTCCACTCCAGACTTACTGAATCTTAAAGTGAAGCTGGGAAGGGTGGGACAAAAGGTAGATTTTTTAGAAAGCTCCATAGGAAATATTGATACACACCTGCAGTTGAGAGCCACTCCTCAGAATATGGTCAAGCAGCTACAACTGCTCAAATTCTCCCCAGCTCATTCCAATAGTAGCTAAAGTTTAAGAACTCTGGGTTCTTAATCAGAGATTAAATGGCTCCATGGGCCAAACACACGATGTGTGAGAAAAGCATCCAGTTGCATGCAAGATGCTAGACAATGATGGAGATGACGGTTACAGAGCCTGTGCGTGTTGGGAGCAGCCTCCACTCAGCTCCACACAATTATTGCCATGGGGAAATGTAGGACTAGTAGTGCCAGAGCTGCAATTTTTCAATAACGTCACAACAATCTAAATGTTTATACAAAATCTCCCCATTTTCAATGGTTAGCAAAATAATTCAAAAATAAAACTGCAGGGCATCGGTTTGCTATTTTTGGTCCAGAGAGAAACTGATAGCATTCCAATAAAGTGATTTGGGTTGTGCATATACAGTAGTGTATGTGTGTGTAAAACGTGTGCGTGTGTGTGTGTGTGTGTGTGTGTGTGTGTGTGTGTGTATCCCTTGAAAAACCTTGAGGTACCTGGAGATCCTCTATATGTAGAAAAACCGTTGTTTAGAAACTTTGTGGTGCAGTATCATGTATAAAATACAATACCATTCAGAAAGAGATATGCACCAACTAGTAGACTGTTGCCCATGCAGTGGGCTCTCTGAGGCATTCCAATGGACTCCTTGCTCTTTAAGGCACATAATTTCATGGAAGTTGCCAAACTTCCTTTTCTCTATCTACAAATCTTTTATCAGAGCCTCTCCCTTCAATAAGAACCCGGAAGAAATGAAACAAGGAGCAAATTAGTCAAAGAGAGAAAAACCTCAAAAATGATCATTGATCTATGTTGCCAAGAATTTTTTTAATTTGCAAGTCACTGACAGGTATGTCTTATTTGATGTTAATTTCAAAATGATGTGAACTGATGGGGATAATGAAGCCCAATGTATGCTACAAACACATTTTCATATACAGCCAGTTCTTAATCACTGTCAATAATGGAAAATCAGGAGTTAGCTATGCATAAATGCGAGGGCATTTTTAAATTTTGGTGAAGAAGTTCATGAATACACTTAGTTCCAAGCTGGTTCACTTAGCTGATGAGAGCATATTGCTATCACAACTAAAGGTAAACACCTGATAGGGTCAGGAAATACATCTGAGTGCATGGTATAGGGTTAAAAAGCTTGGGCCGTGGAGTTGGATAAGTTTGGATCTGAATTCCAGCACCTTCACTCGCTAGAACATGACCTAGTTTCATCTTCTGTAAAATGTGGTTCCCAATGAAAGTTTTCAAATCAGCTTTTCTGGTTGCAAGGAAAAATGCCACAAACTCAAGTTACCACCAATAATAATCAGGTAGGATTTTGCAAGTTGAAGGGGTTTGCAAGAATATACTTGAGAACAAGGACACTGAAATTTCAATCAGGAGGCTAAGTCATTCAAAGACACCCAGGAAATGCTAAATAACAGGCCTTAGAAAGAGAAAAAAACATGTGGTTCAGAATCTAAGGAGTGTACACAGCTCATCATTTAGCTTGTCACCCCCTTACCCAGATACTCCTTACTCTCATCTCCCACACTGGAAGGATATTGTCTGTACCTGCTAGGCTCTGCTTTCTCATCATTCTGGTTGCCTACGTCTCCACGGCCATCATGACCTCACCAACTTCCCTCTGCCTTGTGACATTCAAAATGCTCCTGTTGCTTCTCACCTACTTCTTATACATTCAGATTGCTAAGTTCAAGATTATTAAAAACAAGAATAATGGGACACCTGCACTTGAATGTTTATAGCAGCACAGTTCACAATCGCAAAGGTGTGGAAACAACCCAGGTGCCCATTGATACATGAGTGGATTAATAAAATGTGGTATATGTATACATACCATGGAGTACTATTCAGCTTTAAGAAACAATGGTGATATAGCACCTCTTGTATTTTCCTGGATAGAGCTGGAATCTATTCTACTAAGTGAAGTACCTCAAGAATGGAAAAACAAGCACCACAGGTACTCACCAGCAAATTGGTATTAATGGATCAACACTTAAGTGGACATATAAGTGTAACATTTATCAGGTGTCGGGTGGGTGGGGCATGGGCAATATAAATAACCTTAACATTTGTACCCCCATAATATGCTGAAATTTAAAAAAAGAAGAAAAAAAAAGAACATGATAGGCTTGGTAATTCCTGTTTGGGCAGAGCTTTTTGCTCTGTCTCAAAGGATGTTGACCAGTCTGCAAACAGGCTACATTTGAGCTGGTTGCCCACCTTCAGGTAATCTGCTGTGACTCAAAGGTGAAGTTTTTCTGCAGTGGCTGGGGAGGGAGGTTGGTGTTGTACGGTTTAAAATGGGCAGAGGTTTGACAGGGCAAGTTCCCTTGGGGAGTGCAAGGATGTCAGCCCTGCAGTTGATATTTCTGGCACAGCACCTCTTTCAAGTTGTATCTAATATAGACATCCAGCACCACACCCGATGCCTGGCAGGATGTGTTAGTTGAGTCACAGATTCAGCAAGTACTAACTAAGCAGCTACTATATAAGAGACACAATGCTAGGTATTGACGCTGTAATAGTGACAAGGCAGGTGTGCCCTCTGCTCTTATAGAGTTTATAATCTAGTGGAGGAGATATCCAAAAATACATAAGCAACCCAGCAAGCCCAGTTTTAGGTATATAATCAAGAGAAAGAAAAACATACGTCCACACAAAAACTAATACACAAATTTTTGCAGTAGCATTATTCACAAGAGCCAAAAGGTGGAAATAACCCAAATGTCCGTCAATGGACAAATGGATATGGTATAATCATATGGTGGAATATTACTCAGCCACAAAAGGGATGAAGTATTGGTACATGCTATAATATCGATGAACACTGAAAACATTAGGCTAACTTAAAAAAAACAAGACACAAAAGGCCTCATATTATATGATTCCGTTTACATGAAAGTCTGAATAGGGAAATCTACAGATACAGAAAGTAGATTTGCAATTGCTTAGGGCTGGGTAGGTGATGGGATTTAGGATGGTGATAGCTAAAGGGTACAGGGATTTTTTTCGAGATGATGAAAATTCTCTAAAATTATGGTGATGGTTGCATCTATCTGTAAATATACCGAAATCATTAAATTATACACTTTAAATGGGTAAATTATACAGCGTGTGAACTATGTATCAACAAAGCTGTTAAAAATTCTAAAAACTAAATATTATATATGCAGAAGATTAATAAAATAAATGTGCCTGGGCTATAAAGGAAACACACGAGACTGAGATAAAGAATAGAAGAAAGAGGCTCTCCTTTCGGCAAGGTGGTCAAGGAAGGTCTCTAAGGAGGTGACACGGAATTTGAGGATTTAAGGAGGAACAGGAGCCAGGTGTGAGAACAGTAGGACAAGAACATTCCCAGCAGATGACACAGTTTGTGCAAAGGCCTGGGGGCAGGAAAAGACTTAGCAATAGAGTGGCCACCCTTTTCTCTCCCACTTGGGATACACATGATTAAGACTGATGTTAAGATAAAGATAATTTTTAATTGATTCCAATTTATTATAAAAAATAAAATTAATACCACTCTATGGCACTATAAGTAGTAACAATTTGTGATGTGCAATCGCCCTAGTTAGGACCCCACATCACAGAAAGACCAGATCAAAATTCTCACACCTTTGGCTAACTAGAGAACAAAATGATTTACAAATAATCTTTTGCATGGTAGATCTAAAAATACCCTAGCAATGCAAAAATTCTAAACCATATCTGTATTGGTTTGAACGGATTTCAAATCTTCACATTGATGTTTCTGTGTTAAACCACGATTGTTTCCTTGAGGGTCTCCTAGGAACTGGTGAATAGTATATTTTACAGAGGACCGTTCATCTGCAGATGTGTTCAGTTAAGTACAGTAAAGAGTAAAATCCCCATCGTCCTACCTTCCCCTTCTTTGGCCCTGAGCCCTCAATAAGCACAAGGTTGAAAGAAACCAAACCAACATCTTTCCCAACCTCTTCATTTTATTTATGCATTTGATTTTTACAAGGTTCAGTGAGCAAAATGTGGCCTTTGAATGAAAAATCACTATCACATGAGTGCTATATCTGACTTGGAACTCGATTAAAACCAAATCTGTTCATTGGCCAACAGGTCAAATGTCCCGTGTCCAAGTACTGGGGAACATTTAAGAGCACGCATAAACACACAGCCATCAAACTGACTTGAATCATACAAAATACTCAAAATCTGGCCCAAAGGGGAGTCTGCCCAGTAGTGGCTCTCAGCTTTCAAAAAGATGTGAAAGAGAAATTCTCAGTTTGAGTGTTTCAAAAACATCTTCCAGGGGGTTAATGGATTTGTTTATTAATCAAAGATAAATCACAAAGAATTTAAATTAGCTCTGCTCTTGACAATCTTTTCAAGACAAGATTTTCATAAAAGCCTTAAATAATTCTCTGAACGTGGGCAACATCAATTTGTGAATGTTAAGACTCATAGCACGCTGGCACTCAGAGGTCCTCTGTTCCCCTTCTCTCATTTCACACAGAAGTGAAGAAGCAACTTGCTCAAAGTCCACAGCTAAATAGCAACAGGATCCAGATTCAAGCCCATGTATTCTGGGGGCAAAGGTTTTTTCTTTAGAGTGCAGGGGCATAACAGCAGCAATTAAAATTTTGAATGCACACCCTCTTTGACCTAGAAATTACAATTTTAGAAATCAATAGTATAGAAATACTAAGACAAGTGTTTAAAAATAATATAGGCCAGGATATTCACGGTACTATTATAGAAGAGTGAAAAATTGGAAGCAACCTGCATGTCCAACAACAGGGGAACTTATTGTGTACAAGATTCCATCATCATGTGGTAGAATAAGACAGCTGTTAAAACGATTACAGTATATTTAAATGCTCTGACATAGATATCGTATGACATAGATATCGTAACAAACTATATAGGAGAAAATTGAATTTCAGATTGACGAGTAAATATGACCTCAGTTTTTGTTTGTTTAAAACATAAATTGAAGCTCTGTGCATGCCTTCATGCACACGTGCCATGCCATGTCTGGAAGGCTACACGTCACTGCCAGTAGTGGTTATGTATAGGAAGAGAGATTTTTTAAAAACAAAAAGTAACACAATAAAAAAAGCCCTGTAAGAATAATAAAATAACGCAAGTGCCCTAAAGCATACTGCATGCAAGAAAGTCTCCTGGTCTGCCAACGACTGACATGAGCAGTGGGAGCTCCCAGGGACAGACTGGACAGAGGAGGCTTCGGCACTGCCTTGATCTCCATCTGGCCAGCCTCGCCCGCACTCTATTCTGTGCTGTGGAGTTTGATGTTCTCTCCATCTCACATAAAGTTCTATGCAAACCCAAATTCACTCTCCCCAGGGGACTGCTGCCTCCTTTAGCTGCTCCTAAAGGGAAATTCTGGAAAAACCTCAGCGCAGAGTCCTGGCAAATCTACCATCCTTATGAGATGGAATGGACTCCGACTCTTAAAAGTGTGTTTTGTCCCTCTAGCTGTTATGATTCTAGAAGAAGACTGTAAATTTGTTATCTGAGGTTTCTCTGAGCACACACTCCATTGCCACGGGCTTGAAACCCGTGGACAGGTTGCCTCCTTTGGAAAGTGTAACGTAAGCTAAGTAAAGCAAGAACTTTAATAGCTGCATTAAATCCCTGTGTTCTTTGTAAAAATTCTTTCATGACAGAGAGAGAATTTATTAGAATATTACTTGAGTATTACCAGCTTCATTCTGAACCCCTCAAGGCCTCTGCTTCCCAATAAAACAATTTTGTCTTCTCCCCTTTGCCTACCCTCTAAAGAGACTTTGTTTTGCTAACTTGATTCCTGGGTTTCTGTGATGCCGAATCAGGAGAATGGGAAGATAGGGGTAAGACTTGAAAGACAGAATCCAGGAGGTCAGAAAAACTGAGAGTGTAAGGAGAGTCGTGGGAAGGAGAAAGTGGAGAACAGGGGCTCTAGGCAGCACCAGCAACGGGGACACGAGAGAGTAGAGGAAGGAGAATATTAGGCAACATGGTTAGGATCTGTAAATTGGATCTCCTTTAATGTGTTCTGAGGACTGCAAGCAAAACTTAAGAATCCCTTTTCATTTGTTTTTGGTTGTGACTTTGAAAGTCACATTGCCCCGAGACTTGGCCACATAAGGCCCAGGATTTATTCAGGTTATAATTAACATAGGGAAAATGACGGGTATGATACCCATAAAATTGTCTTTACAAGAGACCAAGGTGTAAAACTGGTTGCTGAGAACTATTTATTAGAAAAATGTAAATAGTCGATGCATATTATGATGGTTACTCTAATTTCAAAAGACAACTTAGATTCAAAGAAAGAGTTAAGAAAATAACCTTCTGATTTGATAAGAACAATCACCTAAAATTTTTAAACTCTCTGTTTCAGATCATAAAAGTACCAAGGTCTGGAGAACTAAAGCACATACACTTAGAGGTATGGAAAAGGAAATCCTTAATAGGAGAAAGTTGAAGCCAATTTTACACCTGGACAAAACGGCTATAAGACTCCAAATTCGAAAGAATATCCAGGGAAACCTGATTCCAGAAAAGCTGATGGATGAATTTAATATCCTTGGGCCTGGAGAAAATTAGAATTAAATTAGGAAGTAAGAGAATGTGAAGGTCAGTGACAAAAGTACAAAGATTTACATAAATGCCCCTCTCATTTTGCTGTAAATGATTTACCTTTTATGTTAATGAT
Organism: Microcebus murinus; assembly: GCF_040939455.1. Taxonomy (NCBI): domain Eukaryota; kingdom Metazoa; phylum Chordata; class Mammalia; order Primates; family Cheirogaleidae; genus Microcebus; species Microcebus murinus. The sequence continues at coordinate 29,610,057 of NC_134115.1, forward strand.
ATAATTACAACCAATGATTCCTCTGTAAGTTGAGTTTACTTTAGTAGAATAAACATTCTGGAAAGGAAAAGCATGCAATGCATTCATTCAGTTACCCATGAGACACAGGCTGGTTAGGCCCCAAGGCCATAGCTCACATATGTCTACTGCAAGCACAAGAACTGGGAAATAAAACAAAGCCAAAACAGCCACTCTAGGCTGGGCTGGAAAACTCAACCTGCAGAATAATGAAAAATACCCCATGGTTAAATTTCAAAACCATAGAGAAGACAAAAGGAAACTATGTCTTTCCGAAAGTATCAGTTTTGAGAGCTATTTCAATAACATATGTTTATTTTTTCAGGATGTTTCTATATTTCAAATGACATATCTGAAGACAGCAACAAATTTTTTAAACTAGGTTTTGCATTTCAAACAATGCCCGAAGGTGTGAAGAAAATAAAGCAAGCAACAACCAACCTCACTCAGATACTCAAACACTGTTCTTCTTTCCAGCAACATAAAAACTAAAATCTTATTCGAGATTACTGGCATTCCTCCCTGTGCAGCAGAGGACTGTGAGGTTCAAGTCCATACATGGCTGTTGTTCCAAGCCTGAGCATGGACGATAGGCTAAAAAGAAACTGTCTTAAATTGCAACAATGGAAATTATCTCTAAGAAAAATTTTCATACAGTGATTAGCTGTTAAACTCCAGGAAGGAGGCCTGAGAAAAACTGTGGCCTGGTCTTCTCCAGATGTCGGGACAAACAAGAATGAGTGATTCTTAATCCAAAACAGTGCAATTGGTGGGAACAAATGAAAAATTGCAAATCGGGAAATTTGTCACCACATATTATACTACTAATATTTCATTCCAAAATAAACTTTTTTCATTTAACTTGAGTTTTTGTCTTTTGAAAGACATTAGAGCAATAAATACTTCTTGAAGGGAGAGTATTAATTGCAAGTTTGGATTGACTCTAAGTTTTTGTTTTATAAACTTTTCGTTAGTGATAAATACAATTAAGTAGCGTCATTCCACTGCTTTAGAATCTAGATTGGTTGTTTTGTTGGTTGATTGGTTGTTTGGTTGATTGGTTGGTTGGTTGATTATTTTTAACATTTGATTGCATTTACAGCTCTAGCAATGCAGGAAAAACATCAATTTCCCACAGGAGGCATGCATCTAATTTAATTATTAATAGAACTCTGTCCCATATCAGAGGCAGAGAATTTATATTTTCTTGAGATTTTTATGGCCATAATGGTAACTGATACATACTAAAAGCATATTATGTGCTAGAACCTATTCTAAATGCTCTAAGATTTGACTTCATATAATAGTTATAACAAAACTGGTATAATCCTTAGAACTTGGTACTATGCCTATGTAGACAATAAAAGTATTTCATCCATATACCTTTGACCACTGGAAGAATCCAAACCAAGATCATTGTCACCTCCATTTTGCAGATAAGGAAAGCAAAGGACAGAAAGGTTAAAAGACTTGTCCAAGCTCACCCAACTGGTAATCCAGCACTGCACCATCAATACTACCTCCCCAGTTATGTAGCAATAATTTTGTGCATAAAATCTGAGTTATGGGGAGCATTCTTCAAAGCACAAACACTCACAGAAATTCCATAAGTTTCACTGGATGTATGTGCACATGAAATTGCAGAATGTGAAACAGCAACTTCCAGGGACAGCAGGTCTCCTGCAGCTGCTTTGAATTAACATTAAGAACCATCATTAAGACATGAGAAGCACAGAGCAGAGTTTTCTCCAACAGAAACTCCTGGAAATCCTGATTCCATGCAGAATCACAAACCCCAGATATATATTTCCATACTCCCGACAGGCTATTAGCTTGCAGCTGAAACACAAGATGTGATCTTGGCTCAGGGGATACAGGCATTTGCATGCTGCCTGAAAGTCAGTCAACAGAAACAAAGCAAAGAAAATACAGGCACTCTTGAAATAGGAACTGAAATGAAAAAGTTTGAATTTGCTCATCAATATAAATTTGGGGGAATGAAATCATCTATAGGTAGCCAAAAATAAATCAAATACCTCCCAAACCCCTAACTATACGTGCACACATAAAACTGTACTAATAAGCCATGCAACACATCTGTGCTAGATCCATCTCCCAGGTGACAATTAAAACTTATATGTCATTAACACTCTATCTAAAACACAGAAAATGTGCTTGGTCACAGAAATGATCATTGATTAAGGGCAATCTTGGGCAGATAATATTTTTCTGGTCAAATTAAAACAAATAATAAATATTATCAAATCGAGTTTCATCTGTAAGTTCAAATGCATTTATTTTCGCTAAACTGGACAGATGATTGTACCGCAATGCATACTCAAAAAGTATGTAATTTTTTAGCCAAATTTGGAGAATTCTTTAACTGAGCATTGTAAAAGGAAAACCACAGCATTCTAACTGATAAAGAGAAATCTGAGTCTTTGCTCAATAGTGCAATGCTCAACATACAACAATCTGGGGTCTAAGAGACTTGTCAGAGTTCTCTGAGGGTTTCCCCAGAAAACAGTGATTAGAAGCATAGAGCAGAGCTGCCTTCTTTGACAATCTCTGTCCACAGCATTCAAGCTAAGCCAACACTACAAGAGCCTTCATGGTAAACCTAAGATTGGTTTTTAGCCAGCTTTCAATAAATTACACAAACTTCCAAGGAACTGGTTGCAAAACAAGCCAGAGTTTAAGGCCAAGGAAAACTTTCTACACCCCTTTTCAGAACTATTTGCTCCTTTTCTGCTCCCTTTATCAGATTTTCCAGCAACAGACAAGTAGGAAACATATCATGTTTAGATATATTTGTTCATATACAAGTCAAAAGCCCAGAACTCGATTTTTTTCCTGAGTTGTCCAAAGACACCCCACTCCCCCCAGCATCCCACAGCAGGTGGCCTTGTGGTGCTGGATAGGATCAAACAGGGACTTTCTGCTCCAGAGGAGCTTTGGAAACCCTCCCCAGCCCTGCTGTGTCAAGGAACTCTGCCTCTTGCAACAGAGCTTGGGGTTCTTTGACACAGGATATGGTTATCAAACAACATAGCGGAGGCCCCTTCTGTCATCTCCATTTCTGTAACAAGATCTGTGTTACAGAATGACAGATATTAGTGGGTGGATGGTTAAAATATTTGAGCAGAGCAAGAGCCTTCCCTGCAATCACATTACACAGGAAAAGGTCAACTCCATCTTTGAACCCCTTCTCAAGGAATTCAGATGCAAGATTAAGATCTCCCACAGCCAGTGGGGGCTCTGCGTGCTAGGCCCAGGAGGCCACCTCTGCCTTCTGCCTCTCCCGTCTCCAGTTTCTAGCACCAGTGCCTGGCATTTTTAACAACTCTTTGATGAATGAATGTTTTGGCAAGTCAGGTGAGTACAAGGAGTCTATCATGTATTAGCCATCTGCTCAGTTTATTTCCGTTGAACAATCACTCATTGAGTTACTGTGACAAGCCAGGCCATGCTAGGATGCAAAGATGATTAAGGCACAGCCTTGACCTGCAGGACCTTGCAGCCTAGCGGGAGGCCTCGCAGTGGTTCATATAGAGTCTGAAGATGGAAATATGGCCTCCAAATGCAGATAATGAATCTTGCTGGCTGCCTTCAAAAAGGCATTTGAGCACTCTGTGACATTCTAGGAAAGTTACCAAAGGGAGAGGCATTTGGATGAAGTGAAAAGCTCAAAAGACAGTATAGATAAAAAATGTTCGTTCACTTTGACTCCGTAATCTCTCTTCTGGAAGTAGTCCTAGAGAAATTGATCAAAAAAAGGAAAAAGAGAAAAAAGCCCAAGTGTACAAAAATGTTTAATACTGTACTATTATAACAGGGAACAACTGTAAACCTTTTAAATGTATGTCAATAGAGAAAAACTAATAAATTATAACACAACCATAGATATAGATATAAACTAGATATAAAAACTAGAACAAAAATGTGTATAGGATACTGTGATCGGATCTCTCTCTCCTTCTACATACACACACACACACACACACGCACGAACATTTACGAGGGCTGTCCGGACAGTATCCAGCCATGTAACTATTCTCATTATATTAACAATGGCTGGATACTTTCCAGACAGCCCTCGTGTGTGTGTGTGTGTGTGTGTGTGTGTGTGTGTGTGTGTGTGTATGTATGTATGAAAAAATATCAGAAAGGAGCTAAAAAACAATTGCATGTATGTGTGAAGAACCTGAAGGTTACAAGTTTCTTTAAAATATTTTTTACTGGATACTCACAAAAACCCCAGAAAGGCAGTATGATCATGATATCCTCGTTCTTTATTTTAATGCATGAGGAATTGAGATTTTGGAGAAGAAATGACTTGTCCAAGGTCAGAGTAGAAAACGTAAACACAAGAAAGACATCTGATCTCAAATTCTTTCTTTCCATTATTTCTCTGCCTCTGCGGGAATGAAAATTGTTTCTGGGCAACTTCTGCAAGTTTTTAATCATCCATATACATTTTTGATTTAAAGTGCTTTTAGTGGTAAATTTAATTTTACAAATATATAGCTAGAGTATAACGAAGAGGTTTCACACATCAACTAACAACCACCACCACCACCACTACAACAATAAACTTAGCTAAGAATCCAGGTGTCTTTTTCTATCTAAAACTGCAAGCAAATACTACATATTCTCACTTGTAAGTGGGAGCTAGATAGTGTGGACACATGGGAGCAGAGTGTGGAACGATGGACAATGGAGACTCAGGGGTGGGAAGTCGGGAGGGGAGTAAACAATGGGAAATGTCTTGGTGGGTACCATGTGCGTAGCTCCAGTATTGAATGGGCTAAAACCCTGACTTCACTGCAATGCAACATACCAATGTAGCAAAATTGCACTTATACCTCAGGAATATATACAAATAAAAATTTTAAAAAATAAATGAAAGTCAGCAAAAGGTGAAACCTAGTCTGCTTTCAATACACGTTCATTTTGATTCCAGTTATAGAAACCCACTTTGAGCATCCCTTGTTGCTTTTGTGCCCTGGTTTTACTTACAGTGAAAGTCAAAACAGTGCATTGATTTATTAATCAGTAAAAATGAATAAGGTGTTGTTATACTGTTTGGCCAATGAACACAATTATTTCAAGATGGTTTCCCTCCCACATACCAAGCAAGAAACACACAAACAAAAACCATTTACCCAGAATATCCAGCATCTGACCTATTCTGGATTAAAGACATTTCTGGAATTTAGGGATCTCAACTACAAAATAAGACAATACTTGGAACAGAATTTGATCCAAACCAAACATCCTCTGAGAGTACTCTCTTGGGTTTCGTATATAAGGAACATAATATAAGATGCATATTTGTGAAATTTTAAGTCTACCTCCTCAAGGTTCATAAGCAATTAAGAGCCTCAATATCTCTGCATTACCAGCAATAGCACCTTGGGAATCTTCACCACCTTACTCCCCGCAGCCTTCTTGGGGACTGGTCAATGTGGGACATGATGCCGTCTTTTGAAAACAATTCAGCTGCTTGGATGTTTCTACTTTGTCATCAAGGGAGCTGCCTCTCCTGCCTTCCTCTTGCTCTCTTTGATAACTCTGGCTTGTTTCTTAATTTGTTTTTTTTTTTTTTCCTTGCCAAGGTGCAGAAAACAATAAAGTAGTGACCTAGACTAGAAAAGGCAAACAGAAAAATACCTAAAAAGATCCCCCATTATAATTCTTTAATTAACTATTTATTTCAAAAAGAAATAGAAATTTCTTTTTTTAATGAATAGCTAGAGGGTTACACCAAATTTGCCTTAGTAGAAATCTGTTTAATCATATAATTACATTAATTTTAGAGAAAGGAGAAAGAAGGTCAGTTTGGGACATTGAAAGACAGTTGTGAGTAGGAAAGGCAACCTGAAATCATAGTGTCAGATTTTGCATGGGTTCTTTAAAATCAAACGGTGTGACCTCCCTCCTAATATAAAATCCTTCCTGTGAAATCTTTGACAATGGATTCAACTAGCTTCTGCAGGGTTTCAAATCTTCTTTTTCAAGGATGTCCACTTAATTCCTTTGAAGAACAGAATTAATAGTTAAAATTTCTCTTGTATTGAGTCAAATTTTGTCTCTCCCTAAAACATCCACCAACATTTTCTCTCTTATTCAACAGTGAATAAATCCATTATTTTTTATTTATTTATTTTTTAGAGACAGGATTTCACTCTGTTGCCCAAATTGGAGTACAGTGGCATGATCATAGCTTACTGTAGCCTTGAACTTCTGGGCTCAAATGATCCTCCTGGCTCAGCCTCCTGAGTAGCTAGGACTATAGGCATATGCCACCATATCCAACTAATTTTTTTTGTAGAGACCAGTGCACACTATGTTGTGCAGGCTGGTCTCAAACTCACAATCCTCAAGGATTATGGCTCACACCTGGCCTCACTGCTTTTTAGTTTGATGGTTTTGGTTAGGAAATCTCCTAAGTGATTTCTAAGGAATGCTAGTGCCCTAAGAGATGTTAATGGGTACACCTGGGATGGGTTTCATTGCACAAATAGGTTTGGGAAATACTGCCTTCTGTAGCCCTCTATTGGAGAATCACAACAACCTGTTAATGGCTGTGAAAAGTGAAGAAGTTAAGAAACCTGTTCTATCTTTGTTTATTTCATCATTTTACAAACTTATTCTGTTCATGAAACTCTGCCTTGTTTTGAAAAACCCCTTAACATTTCTCACAAGTGGTGGTATAGTCTGAATGTTTGTGTTGCCCCAAAATTCATATATTGAACCTAATTACCAGTAAGATGATTTTAGGAGGTGGGTCCTTTGGAAGGTGATTAGATCATGAGGGAAGAGCCCTGAGGAATGGAATTAGTGCCCTTATAAAAAAGGCCCCAGACAGATGTCTTGCCCTTTTCTACTACGTGAAGACACAGCAAGAAGAAGCCATCTATGTACCAGGAAACAGGCCCTCAGCAGACACCAAATCTGCCAGTTCCTTGATCTTGGACTTCCCAGCCTCTAGAACTGTGAGGAATAAATTTCTTGTTGTTTTTAAGCCACCCAGTGTATGGAATTTTGTTATAGCAGCCTGAAAGGACTAAGACAAGTAGTGCTTCAAGAAATACTGGTGGGAAATGCAGAGGTGAGTCTTGCCTTTTCTGCGCTAAACATCTGAGGTTTTATCAATAGCTCCTCATACATCAGCATGTTTACCTTTTTACTTTTCTGAAAGAGTGGAGGGGGAAAGAGCACCACACAAGGAGAAAATCTTGAGGGTCTGTTTTACTGCCAAGAGGTAGGGGCTGGGGACTTTGGCCCTACCATAATCACCTTCAGCCCCTCCCTATAACATAACTCAACATGAATAAAAACTGAGTGCTTGCTTTGTAAGTGGAGTTTTCAGACAATTCATTCATGCCCCTTCCAAAAAGACTGATGCCTAAAACCTCCTTCATAAAAAGTATGAAGCCAATCAAATGCTATTACATTTGGTTAGATCAACAAATCATTATTTTATTGTTGTTGGAAATTTTTCCACTTGCTTGGTCTGTCAAAAGTTAGGAAAATTTCAGTACAATCTCTCACCACAGAATTTCCCATACTTTTTTTTTTACATTTAAGAATCATTTCTTTATATATTTGATGCTGTTATTGGATACATAAATATTCATGAGTTATTTAAAATCAATAAAAGTGATCTTAATTGCTTTATGTAACATTTTATTACCTTGAGATTTTTGCTTTTTCTTTTCCTTTTTTTCTTTATCATTTTATATAGCTTTGCCTAACTTTTCACTTTTAACTATTTTGAATCACATTGTTTTAGATGTATCTCTTATAAAGAATATAAAGTTAAATTCTGTATTATCTTTCTTCTCTACAAATTGTTCTACCCATGTCTTAATCTAATATCTATCTTTAAAGTAAGCATCTTGTATCAGTCAGGGTCCAGTGTCCAGTCAGAAAAGCAGAATCGACTCTAGGTATTTCAAACAGAAAGAATTTAATATGGAGAATCAGTTACCCCAGAAATGGAAGAGCTAGGAAGCCAAATGGAAGAACATGAGATCACCCAGAGATAAACAACATCGGGAAACTGCCACAACCTCCAGGGCTGGAGGGACAATACGAAGAGCCCAGGTGCTGGAGCCACCTAACAGGAACAAGTCCCTACCTCTGGGCTTAGCAAGGAAGTTGGCTCTAGGCAGAGGCCTACAGCATGAAGCTCTGGGAGACACAGGGCAGAGTAGAGGAAGAGCAGTCAATGGATCAGAGTGCAACTGTGCAAATGACCAGCACACATCCAATTTCCTATGTGTTACACTATGGACATGGTGTTTGGACACCAACACCTGGCACGGACACATGCACACACACACTCACCACATTATTCACGAATCCACCTCTCATCAGCCCTGCCTTTTAGAGAAGAAACCATCCAGGAACAAAGTATGACTTCTAAATTGGTGTTATTTCTATGATCATCATAATACCTTACACTTGTAATGTAATATAATATAATACTTCGCTGTCCCAAAGCACATTCAAAACCATCAGTACATTTTTATTTTAGCTTTCACAACCACCACATGAGGCAATTCATGCATTAACATCCTCATTTTACAAACAAGGAAATTTGGAGGGATTAAGTAATCCAACTAACTCATCAAAGAGTCAGGTCTGAGGTCCTGAATTCTTCAAGCACCAAGGCCAGGCTCTTTCTGTTCTGCCCCCTGATGAATACCTGAAGGTCACGCGTGTGCACGGTAAGATCTATCAGCTCTATGGCACTACATCTGGACATCCACTGATACACAAGGCTGTTCTAAATTACAGGCAATAGCCTCTCTTAATTACTTTGTGCTTTCAGTTACCCATTTTATGGAAAATTCATCACAGCAATAATTTGTATAATACATAACGGCTTACAAAGTACCTCCCTGTTTCCCCATTTGATCTAATATTCTTGAAATATAACATGAGAAATACAATATGCATTATGAGTGAATAAACTCAAGGTCAGGGGGGCCATTTTTGTATTCCTCAAAGATAATACAAACCTTGAGTCCTACCCCATGAATACAAAGGGGTCAGTTTCCTTCATTTGTACACAAGATCACAATTAGAGGATTTTTCTTCAGCTATGACCTATTTCTGACTATTTCTCCAACCCACAAAATCTCAGAGAACAAAGCTGCTTTGATTCTGTACTCAAGACATCACACTTCAGAAGTTTGCTGCCGGGAGTGACACAACCCAGTCTTCAGGGCTGGGCTGAGAATGCCACCAGTACAGCAGGAATGGCAGATCCCATTACAGAGCAGGGATTCCTCCTGATGTATATTTTCAGAAAGTGATTGATAGTAATTTGATTTGGTTTGCAAGCAGTGACAGCTCCAAACACTGGGGTCAAGGCACTTTCCATGCACTTGGAAAGCATCCTCAAACAGGACTAAAGATCAAAGCCAGCAGCACCATTCAAAACAGAACATTCGCAGACTGACTGGAACCTGATTTTCAGAGACAGTCTTCCAGCAGCATTAGCACTCTGCAGAACGGAGAGGAGGGGGATTTCTCAACAATGTTAGGCCTTACCAGAATTCTCATAAGAGGGAAAAGGGCCATCCACTGCAGAAGAGACACAAATCCTGCCCTAGATGTCACACCTAAAATTCTTTCATTTCTACCATGAAAGTGTTCTTGTTTGGCTCTGGGAATACACAGAGGGCCAGATTCTGCGTAGATGACTGGTTTTGCCAGACTGGGAGCATTTGGAAGGCTAGGGAAAGACAGCAATGGGTGCTGGTTCCCAGGGAATGCTTCTAAGCAGAGCTAAGTCTGCAAGAATCTGCAGAGCAGCTGTGGGAGCCCGCCCAGCACCCATCAAGTACGGCTTCTTCCCCCTCGGCTTCAAAATGTCTATCTTGGTCTGATGCAGTACCTGCTCTGATCATAGCCACACGCTCCCACAACCTGCTCTTGTTCCAGACGCCTGGCTGGTGGTGGAAACAGAGGAGGAGGAGCAAAGCCTTACAAGGGTTGGAAGCTAAGCATTAAATTTTAAACTTTAAATTTGTTTGTTTTGCTGCTTTGCCCATAAAATGCCCAGTGATGGGGATTCTATATATTCATTGGAAATTGCCAGCAACCTTGGAGCTTTAAAACTTAATGCCTTCATTTTTTTTATGTCTTCTATTCATCTTTCTCAGACAACTAAATGTACAGGTCATAGTACCTTTATCTCACTCCTAATAAAAAATTAATAAGCTATGAAATTGAGACCAATTGTGTGTTCTATTTAATCAAATGTATTTCATCAGATTTCTTTGATCTGATTTTTCCATCAAAATAAAGCAGAGTTTATTTCTACGTATATATTGGGGTGGTGGCGGAGGCGTTAGGTAGGGTATTAAGTAAAAGTTACAGCCATTGTAAAGCAGGCCACCGGATCCTCACCACATTCTCTCTTTTCAATCGGCTACAAAGCTCACATAAGCCTGCTTCCTCACACCGTATCATTTTACCCTCCAAGCTTCGTCTTCCAACACCTCCTTACTCCCGCTGACTCTGATACCCACGCAAGAGGCTGTGGGGTGATGGAAGGGGTTTAGGCTGCGAACTGGAAGGGGGGTCGCAAGGGAAGAGGGGGCTGACAAGGGTGCCAGTCAGCCAGGCACCCTCTCACTGCAGCCAGCTGATAAGACGACTCCCTGGGCTCAGATGGGAGTCTGTGAGGGGTCAACACAGGCACAGCCACCCTGGGGGGACTCCCCGCAGGGGCCGGTGGGGAGCAGGGAGCCATCCTGCCACACAGCGGGCGGCAGCTAGGTGACAAACATGGGAAGGCTGCTGTGGCAACTGCAGAGCCCAGTTTTCTTCTGTTTGGGACACAAAGCATCCTTTCTCCTATCGCCTTTTCAGCTCAGGACAAGCTATCAGTGACAGGGTCTGGTTTCCAAAGCGCCTCTCTCTCACACCCTCAACGCTGCAGGATGTCAACTGAAAGGTCTGCGGGCTAAAAATAATACCACTTGTCTGTAGAGCTTAGCACAGGGGCAGAGTCCGGTTCCTGGTCCAGGACACCTTTGTCTAAGCCAAAGGGGAGTAGGAGGTGACAGAAACCCCTTGGGGCAAGCTCCCAGGGGATGCCTTCCTCTGCGTCCACAAAGGTAAATGCAACAACAGGATTCTAGTTGATCTGCCATTGGAATGGGGCACTTTGGTTGGCAGATAGATATGAACCCTGTAGTTGAAATAAATCTTGAGACGCCTTTGACCAAATTCAGAAAACAACAATAGAGTCATGCAGGCAGGTGATTATATGCAGTCTGCAACACAGGGTCGTGACAGACAGAAGGACAAAGTGGAGGGAAAGGCCCTCACGGCCCCAAGAAGAACAGCTCTGCCTCCTGTCAGAACAGAAATAGAGGGAAAAGGAGAGATCCGAGGCAGAATTAAGTCCTCTGCTCCCTGGTGGTACCAGAAAGGGCTTTGGGAATTGTGTGCCTCAAGGGAAGTGTAAGCCAAGCAGGTAGCAGCTAAGGGGAGAGGTTTCCATAACAGACAATGAAATTAAAGTAGTCTAAGAAAGCAGTGGCAGGGGAGAGACGCAGTCCAACTGAGGCAATGCTAGAAAGCTTTCCCTGGCCTCCTCCACGGTCTGGAACATGCCAAGAACTCTTGAGAAACGTGGGTGCCAACATAGAAGGATGATCTTTCATGACAGCCAGGAAAAGGAGCAAGGCCTCAGTGGCTACGGCTGAAGTAAATAGGTTTTGAAAACAGGAGTTACCCCACAATTTAGCAGCATTTATATGCTTTCTTGCCTCTTCCTGCTTGATTAGATGTGTAATGTACTATTTTCCAGCATTAATTTCACTTCTCAATATATCTTTGTGGTTAAAAATGCCTACCTTGCATTATATTAGATATTGCCCAGAATGATGGAAATGAGGGAATATGCGGTTCATTGTTCCATAACATGGATCATCCGGGTAATTGACCAAAATTTTCCATTAATGGAGCTACAATACAAGCATTGCACATGCCCCCAGGAGCCAGGAGCAATCACTCCTTGTTCTCTGACTCTTACTACTTCCCCAAGGTCTCTAGGGTTTGGCAGGAGTCTAGAGGGGAGCAAAGGGCTTCACGCTGCTAATCACATGTGCTTCTCAGCGGGATTAGCCTGAAAGCTCAAAGCATCACTCCCTATCAATAAAGGTACCTCCAAATTCAGTTTCATCACTAGGTCTCACCGTATTTTGACAAGAAAACCCTGTTTCATGGGACCTTCTGCTAAACCTAACTTTAAAATTGTCCCTCCTTCCTCTAGCTCTGCTGTAGACAGTCCTAAAGATGCCCAGCGGGCCTGCATCTGATTAGGAGGGGGCTTATCTTATCAGCATGGAGAACTTAGCAGCAGGATGGTGTGCTCAGTGATCAGAGCACACCTCTCGTTGGTATTTGACCTTGGCTTTCCTGCCAACTTGTCAAACCCCATCAGAAAAGAAAGAATTTGTCAACATTGAGAGCCGAAGAGGAAATAGCATTTTGGAGATAAAATTTCCCTTGTAGCAGATGTATATTTTGTTAGCTTTATCAAGTCTCTTTGCACAGAGTTCCACAGCAGTAGACTCTATAAACTAACAAAATCACACATAATCAAGAAAGCTAGAAATACCCCTTCGAGATTGCCTGCTAAATGGGGCCCAACGCAAAGCCCTAGAGCTGGGCACATTTCTGAGTTATCCTGCTATAATTGTCTGCGGGCCTTAATTTTCTCATTACCTACTTTTATAAGCCAGGTACAGATAATTACAACTGCATATGTAGGGACAATTATTGGGGCTTTAAAATATCTGAGCATCAGATGAGAAGAGAATAAATACATTTTTGTTTTAGCCTGGGCACCACAGGAGACTTGAATGCTGAAACAAAAAATCCAAATGTACATAGTTTATTTTGGGGGACTAAAGGAAGCATAGGTAGGAGAGAAGAGATGTTAAGACAAGGAAGGGAGGAAAACTAATAGAGGTTGGGTTCTCAAGCCAATCACCCCGGTAGATGAGTGAAACTTAATCCAGCATTAGCATTCTGGGAGCCTGTGAAAAACACATGCCTTAGGATCCCCCAAGGGGCAGGGGAGGGGAGGTATTTATACACCAACTTTCACCATGTGTCGTTGCTGGAGTCCCAGCAGAACCATCCATAACTCCTTATGTGGACTACCTTTGACTCAAAGCACTTCACCTAATATTTACTTTTCGCTTACGATTTTAGTTTTTTCGTGGATGGGAGACAGTCATCGGCTAACCAATAATCAGATAAGCAGAGCATTTGTGGAAGGAATTCCTCAGATCCTGCATCTCCCCCTAAGCATGGCTAATTTATTTCAGATCTGATAGCAGTGCCACTGACTTAGAATGCGGACACCATTCAACATACATCAAACATGATGCTGGAAGAGTAGTTAGGGGACTGGGTAAAGGAGAGCACTGTGTTATGTGCTAGGACCTCATCCTTCAAGTAATAAGGAGGCAATTCTGCCCTGGTCCTTCCTACATGCCCCGCAAAGCTTGTCTGGCTTCCTGCCCACTTACTTGCTGGTCATGTGAGGTCTAGCTCTGTCCAGGGTCCAGTAGCTCCTCACATGCAGATGGAAAACCTGGGATTGGCCAGTCATTCTAAAATCTCAACAATAATACTGAATTTATTATCTACAATAGTTTCTAGATCCCAGAATACACAGTTTCTCTTTTGAAAGAGGATGGGATTAATTCAATTAAGTGCAATTCAACAAAAATGTATCTATGTATTTATGTATGCTATAGCTAAAATACCATTTAAATATTTATGCATACACGTGCTGTCTGGAAAGTATCCAGCCATGTAATATATTCTCATTATGTGAACAATGGCTGGATACTTTCCAGGCAGCTCTCATATGTATACATACACACATTCCCTGCCTTAACAAATTTATAATCAAGGGTTGGGGAATAAAGGCACAAAAATACTATAAAACAAGGCATGTTATATCACTAAAAGTATAAACAGAGTGTGCTACACCATTAAAGAAGTAGTAATAAATTCCAACTTGGTGAAAATGAAGGAAATTTTATGGAGAAATGTATTTGAGTTATATCTAAGTAAGGTTGGTTCTTTTCCCTAAGTGCAAGCTCTCTACCTGTGGTCAAGGTCATGACTTCAGCTGTCCACATTCCACAGTCCACGTTCCCAGGGATCCTTCTTAGTTCCAGGCTGTGCTTTGAATCTCCTTAACTGTGGTCAGCTTCAGCCAACCCTGAAGCTCTTACCTGAATTCCCTTGTTTGCCTTTGCCCTATAGGATGCCTTCCCTGCACTCTGCCTCTCAGAACACCCACCTCGGTGCCTCTACCCAAGGGCTGTGGGCAGAACCAACACTGCCAAAAGCACAGCTCAGGTCTCTAGGTCTTCAGATTTTTAGCTCTAAGTCACAGATTTTCCAACTGCAGGTGAGGAGCTACTAGACACTGGACAGTGCTAGACCTCACATGACCAGCAAGTAAGTGGGCAGGAAGCCAGACAAGCTTTGCGGGGCATGTAGGAAGGACCAGGGCAGAATTGCCTCCTTATTACTTGAAGGATGAGGTCCCAGCACATAACACAGTGCTCTCTTTTACAAAATCCCCTGGCTACTCTTCCAGCATCATGACCATCGGTTTACTTAAATGTACTTCAAGGCCCCTTCAACAAATTCTCCAGACAGGTCATGCTCATCAGTCTCCCCATGTGCCTCAATAACTTATGCTTCACACCATTCTACTGATTGCTGCCCACTACCTGGCATGTCCTTCCAATTCTCCTTTCTGTCCACCAAACAAACTCCTATTCTCCAGACCTTATATGCAACCTTCAACACACCCTCCAAATACCTACTTCTCTCTGAAGCTTTCTCTACCCAGCATCCTTCAATCTTACCCAAAGCTGATTCCTCACTTCTTTGTGTCACCAATGTACCTTAACCATTATTTCTGTAATTTTTGGCTTACTTGTCTGTACCTCTTCCTGGGCTATGAGATTCTCCAAGGCCAAGAGGAGGTTGGTAAAGAGAAAGGAAATGAGTTTGTCCACAGTGGGGGAGGCCAACATCTGGAGCACATGTGCATTCAGGTCATTAGGTAGGATGCAGGAAGACAAGAGGAGAAAGTAACCAGTAGCAGATCCTTTCATTGTCTTTCATTTGGACCCATTGCCAGGGTCAAGGACAAATAACCGAGAAGTTCTTGGATTTATCTCACCTGGTGGCCTGAGTGGACTCCTGCGATATGTTGTCTTAGTCCATTTTGTACTGCTATAAAGGAATACCTGAGGCTGGATGATTTATAAAGAAAAGAGGTTTATTTAGCTCAGGGTCCTGCCAGCTGTATAAGAAGCATGGTGTCAGGATCTGCTCAGCTTCTGCCATGGACCTTAGGTTGCTTCCACTCCTGGTGGAAGGTGAAGGGGAGTGGGCATGTGCAGAGGTCACATGGTGAGAGAGCAAGAGGTAGGAGGTGCCAGGCTCTTTTTAACAACCAGCTCTCTCAGAATAATTGAGTGAGAACTCACTCCCTCCCAAATGAGGGCATTAATCTAGTCATGAAGGATACACCCAAACACCTTCCACTGGGTCCCACCTCCAACACTGGGGATCAAATTCCAACACAAGGTTTGGAACCATAGCAAATGGCCTTTGCAATTTCTTTTGATTGATCAATCTACCTTATACTAGAATGGCTGAAAAAGGACCTTATTTTTTTCTGAATATGGTTGTGTTTTTTTGTTAGGAGATGAGCTCCCAAATCTCTTTATTAGTGTTCACAGTGCCTAAGATGCTACCATTTCATAAATGATAGTGGAGATAGTAACATGAGCTCAGTACTATGAATATACACTTCACATTTTATCAGCAGTGTAATAATTTTTTAAATGATTAGTATCTCAGATGCACTGGTATAAAATGCTTTGAATTCTTTGAGTTCTCTAAGGGCAAATTATAAGTGTCAGATACCCACTTTACTTTTTCAAATAATGAAAACTGAGGCAGTTTTCCCTAAGGTAACAACATCTTTAATTCATTCTAGGTAAGTGATTCTGAAGGTAATGAGAAGAGGCAGATACACCTTAGGTATGGTTGATAGTCTCCAAGGTTTTGCAGGCATGAGTGTGCGTGGGTCTGTGTGTTTCCACAGTTTGCACAGTGGTTTCCTAGATATTTTGATGCACTTGGGGAGAATCTTCCTCCACTGAGAGTCACCTCGACAGGGAGCCTTTCTTACCCATGGGAGAGGACAAAGTGGTAGAATTCGGGTTGAGACGTGCCCACTTGTAACTGAAGCCCAGAATGGAAATGGGCTGAGGGAGAAAAAAATAAAGGGAAAGAAATGGAGATAGCCAGACAGATTCAGAAGGAAAATAGTTCCCTTTACATAGAGAAACAGCCAAAGGATACTCTCAAGTAGTGCTGCTTGTTATGTCCATATTTTGATAAATGGGACCACATTGTGTTGCCTGTCCAAACAGCCCCAATCTCAGGCCAGGCCCTGGCTGGAGAAAGGGAACCCACACAATAACAGCAGGTTTCCTACCACATCTATCTTGTTGATGTTGGAGCAGATTAAACCAGATGTTTCCTGTCAAACTGTGAATCTCTTCCCAAAGAACACATCAGCATCCCCAGTCTCTAAGCCATATATGAGACCAGGGCCATCCACGCAACTGGATTTCTACTTGACCTCACTGTTCATTTGTTAGGCCAGTTATCCCTAAACACCATAGCATTACAAACAACACAGTATGCTTTGGAATACTGTGTTCTTCTTATAACTTAAATACAGCACATAGTTTCTGTAAAAGGAGAAAACTATTAAGAAAACGGTCCCTGCAGCCAACTAGAGAAAATATTGTCTGTGACAGGTGCTTGTCATGACCAACTGGACACCGATGCTTAAAGATGCCCAAAGCATTGGGAGAGAGAAGAGAGGGCCCAGAGGGTTAACCCTGAGATGATCTAGAAATTCCCATGGAAATGGGCCCATCAACAAAGGGTGATTTCATCAATTAAGGAAAATTCAGGCACTTGTGGATAAAATTTGGCAACTCTTCAACAGTATATCTTTACCTCTTTTAGGAAATAGGGAACACTGAATAGAGAGAATGTAGGAAATACCGGCATGTGATATTTATCAGACACAAATTAGAAATGTCTGTGTGAACTCCAAGAACTCTCAACTCAGATACCATGAAGCATAAAATGTGTGTAAGTTTCACTTCCAGTTGCCAGAAACGTGATGATCAAGAGGCAGCATTTTCTTCAATGAACAACTCAATAAAATCAAAGATTTAGATGAAAGAGAAAAAATAAGGCAGACTACGTTATTAAGAAATAATAACAGCTAATATTCATTGAGTGCTTATTCTACACTGATCACTTTACATTTATTATCTCATTCGAGTTGCATGACAACCTGACAAGTACTGTAATTTTCATCTGCCAGGTGAGAAAACAGGTATAGAGAGGTTAGGTGACTTCCATACATCACAGCTAGTAACAGTGGATGTCAGATTTGAGCAGGTCTTTGAGAATCCAAAGCCCAGGCTCTCAATCACATCATAGTACTTTGTTACTCACAATGGATGGTTTAGAGAAAAAAGGTTTATTTAGCCCATGGTCCTACAGGCTGTACAAGAAACCTAATCCAATTCATTCCTTCTTACCACACTGATCAACTACTATGGCCAAAGGAGAGGAGGAGGAGGAGGGAGAGGAAGAAGAGGAAGAGGGAGAGGAGGAGGAAGAAGAAGAAGAAGAAGAAGAAGAAGAAGAAGAAGAAGAAGAAGAAGAAGAAGAAGAAGAAGAGAGAGGAGGAGGAGGAGGAGGAGGAGGAGGAGGAGGAGGAGGAGGAGGAGGAGGAGGAGGAGGAGGAGGAGGAGGAGGAGGAGGAGGAGGAGGAGGAGGAGGAGGAAGAGCAAGAGGAAGAAGAAGAAGAAGAAGAAGAAATTCCTGTTCTCTAGGAGCTCATTTAAGGGCTTCTGGTGTGCAACATTCATAATGTAAGAGAAGAAAGCTTTATTACAGCCACAAGTTCTGATTTTTTTCTAAAGTCATTCTGAAAGCAAAAAAAGTAACCATTATAACAGTAAACTGGGGTTGAGATGCTCAGTTGAAAAAAGTAGCCAGTGTTACATTAGTAACCAAGAAAACCACTTTTGTAAATCTCTCCTCTGTCCTCTCACCCCCCACGCACAGGTGTTATCACAGAGCAATTCATTTAATCATGATGTTTTTCTTATTTCACTTTTGTAGCTTTTGGCCAAACTACTAAACAGATTGTGAAATGGACACATGCTTACAATATGCACACAAATCACATGATATGTTTTAATGGGATGTGTATGCAATTCAAAGTCAACATTCTATCATCAGAATTAGTGGCAGGGATAAATGTTTCAGGTCTGTATGGAGGTAATGGCTTCTGGCCAGCATACAGACAGGCACAGATGTGTTTTAAGAGAAGCCCTGCATTTTCCCAGAAAGACAATTTTTCTAAAGACACAAGGCTTCTAAGATTCAGTATGTGTTCTATGGAAGGACGTAACAGAACAAGCTAAGACTGTCTCACTTGCAACAACTTTAGAGGGTGTTAATAGAAAGGCATGGATCAAAAGGCAATAGGGCCACTAACTGAAAGGTTCAATATAAGTATAGAAAAGAGCAAACGAAAATTAACATCATGACTTACAAAGTAATCTGAAAAACTACACAATACAGACACTGGAGGTTCACACAGCGGGTCTTCTAAAAGCTTGTTGTGCTGTGAAATGGGAGGTACCCCACAGCAGGAGCATTGCACAATCACTACTTATATCCATGGAGGATATGAGATCTGAGTGTAGCCACTGGCAAGGGTTTAGTTCATCATGTGGAAGAACGTGGGATTAGTGGGAATCCACTGGCTGTGCTTCAGTTGCCATAAAGCTCCATCGTCATGTTAATAACAGCTAGCGTCCACCAAGCTTGCCCTGTGGACTGGCACTGCTCTAAGCACTATCCATATATCACCTCATTTAATCATCAGTAAGACACCCTGTGCTATGGTTTGAATATTTGTCCCCTCCAAAACTCATGTTGAAACTGGATCCCCAATGTGGCAGTATGGAGAGGTGGCGCCTGTAAGAGGTGATTGGGTCATGAGGGCTCTGCCTTCATGAATAGATTAATCCATTCATAAATAGATTAGTAGATAATTAATTAATGGATTAATGAGTGAATGGGTTAATGAGTTGTCATGGGAGGGAGGCTGGTGGCTTTGTAAGAAGAGGAAGAAAGACCTGAGCTAGCACACTCAGTCCCCTCACCATGTGATACACTGTGCTACCTGGGGACTCTGCAAATAGTCCCCCCCCCCCCCCCGCCTCAGGCAAGAAGGCCCTCACCAGATGCAGCCCCTGGATCTTGGACTTCTCAGCCTCCAGAACTGTAAGAAATAAATTCATTTTCTTTATAAATTACCCAGTTTCAGGTATTCTGTTAAAAGCAACAGAAAACAGACTAAGACACTCAGAGAAGTTAGGTAACCAGCCTAAGGTCACAGAGACAGAAAGCAGAGGAGACAGAGTTCAAACCCAGGTAGTCCAAACGCAGACGCCAATGAAGTTTAGAGAGTACCATGTCCCACCTTGTGCATGAGCTCATATGAGTACTGGCAGGCATAAATGCTTGCTCTTCTTAAACTGTATTGTCTCCAGCATATTCTCTCTCTCTCTCTCTCTTTCTCTCTCTCCCTCCCATCCCAAAATATAGGTAGTAGAATCTGTGTAAGACAATCTGAGAGATGCAATGGCATCATAATTTGAAAATACTCTCCACATCTCTTCTTGAGAGTCAGATTGAAACCATGGACCTCTCTGAATCTAGCAGAATGCCTTACACAGGGAATATTAATAAATCTTGTTGACAGTGAAGTTTGCCAAAGGGAAAAGGAATATGGTAGGGAAGATGAGCTCCAGCAATGACATCCAGGACCAAGCAGTATGCCTGGCACACAGAAGTGGCTAAGAATGTTTTTGGGAAAATGAAAATGTAGAAGGTAGGAGGGAAGGGTGGGAGGGAAAGAATGAAAGCAGGAAGACAAGAAAGGAGAGGGCAAGGAAGGAAGGAGGGAGAAAGAGATGGAGGAAGAAAGGGAGGGAGGGAGGAAGGAGGAAAGGAGTAAAGAGGAGAGGATGGTAAAGGACAGATGACCACTTAAGCATATGTGCCACCATTCCAATTCAAATACAATCGTCAGCTATTCGTTAGCAGCAGAGGATTTGCAGGGGTGAGTGGAAGTAAGAAGAGGGTCCTGAATTCCCCCCAAAACTGCACCCCAATGCACTCACCTACTTCACACCCCTTTGCTTGCCTATTGGGTCCCAAATTATTGTAGTATTCCTTCTAGAAGGAAAAAAGAAAGATCTTGCTTTGGAGAACTAATGCATCCATTCTCAGTCATTTAGTTTGGGAAGGAATGACCTCCTTCTGGCTCTACCTAATGAGAGGAAGCAGGTGTAGGACTGTCAGCCTCCCCCATCTCCCATGGCCCTAGTGAATCAACAGATCAGAGATGGCACGAACTCCAACTAAAGGCAAGACTCTGGGTGATGTTTTCAGTTTGTTCTTGGAAAGAAAAGCTTTGTCTCTCATCCTCGTAGATGGTGGCATAAGGGTGTGAGGTCTAGACATTCTGCAGATGCTTGCTACCTGGATTCTGGCCTAGACAGCCAGAAGCAGAGAGCCCGAGGATGGGAGTGGCACCTTTCTAAGGCAGAGAAGACAAGTGGATGGAGTATCCAGGTGAAATGGTAGTATCATCTGGGCTGCTGCATCCCGGTTCACCTGAGGCCAACCTACTTCAGTTATATGGGCCAACGAATTCCATGCACTATTTAGGCCCATGTCAGCTACTCTTCTCTCATTTGCTGCACAAAGATCCTGACCGATACACTCTTTCTGAGTCCTGAATGGATCTTGCATTCTCAAAAACAGGCCTTGAGTCACCAAAGAGTTTTCCTTCATGCTGGAATATAAGCCACCGATGCAATCGGGAACTCTAAAAGAGCTTGGAATTCCAAAAGACAGTTTTAAGCCTCAGGCAGAAATCTGATCAAAGATGAGACAACTGGATGCCCAGGCCTAGATTTCACCCCTTACCTTGACAGGGGCTAACAAGATCTGCTTTCATTTTTTTCTAGGCACAGACATCTTACACCCAACTGCTAATACATTATTTACTAAAGGAACCCGTTGTACTTAATCGATCTCTTTGATGTTTCTGGTCATCAGGTTGTCTGTCTCAGATTTAAAACTCTTTGAGAGACGGAATTATATCTGCTTAACCCACTTTACACAGAAACTAAGGGAGAAAAGCCGCTGAAACCTGATAAATGCTTGTGGGTGCAGCCGCTGCTGATGATCTTACAACTTCAAGCAGATCCTGAGGAAAGGGTATAAAATTCAAACCTTACCTTGAACTGCAGTCAGTATTTTCCTGGAAGTCTTAAGTTAAATCCAGGACTGCTTCTTCCAGAGTTTAAACAGTAGTGATGTTCAAGGTCAAAATCACAAGACGTCTTGGGTTGAAATTAATTCTGCTTCTCTGATGTCATCTACCACCCTTTGTGTAATATAGGTCCCTCTCTCCACCCCCACCCTTCCCCACATACTCACTCACACAAAGGATTTTCACCCGAGGCACAATCAGAACTTTTCCTGCTCTCAACAATATAGAAGAGTAAAGAGATTATGAGAGTTGAGTCAAACAGTCTGACCAGGTTTGATTGCTTCTTTCTTGCTGTGTGAGCTTAGGCAAGTTACTTAACCTCTCAGCATCATATTTTTCTATAAATACAATGTCAATAATAGCATTTGCCTCGAATATATCTGAGGGTTTGCGTGACAACCACACAAGACACTATAGCAGAGTCATTGCAAATATTAATAAAAATGCATCCACACTCTCACTCTTACACTTAGCTGAGCAAGCAAAGCTTTCAGGCAGCTTCTTGATTCACCCTGCATGTCTGTCTAAGACACTATTCTTCTCTCAGCCTGATGAGTAGTGAAATCAACTATATTTAGCAAGCGTTTGAGCAGCGTTCCAACAGGCCCAGCCTAACACTCCCCTGGAGGCTGGAGTTTAAAATCCATTTTAAAATTTTTTTGTTGCTGTTGGGAGTTACAAAATACATTTCAAAATACAAAGCACACACAAGAAGTGCGATGTTCTTTCACTCCAGAAGTATCTTGAGGGCCAAGATGACTTGTCATCATCCTCTTTCATTTAAAAGCATTGCCAAGCGCCAAACGTCTCTGGTGGCTCAACACAGCATATGGTTCAGGGTTGGGTAGGGCTAGCCTATCTTCCCTATATCTTTTATACCATCAATAAATTTGACTAATGACCTTGAAAACTTAGAACATCTGACTTTATAGGTAAGTTATGTCTTTGCCAAAGAAGATAACATCACAGATGGTATATTTATGTTCTGGTTCACCACAAAAAGGGAAGCAGTAGACAGTGATTCCAGAGGCCACTCAACTCACCTGAACCTGGCCAAGGTTTAATTGATGGTCTAGTAAATGCAAACCTCTGTACCTGCAACTTACAGCCCTTCAAAGAGAGTGATGATTCCTGAACCCAGTCAAAAAGAAGACTCAAGAGAACTACTTCGTTTTATTTTTAAATAAATAGACTTTGATTATTTTATCATCTTTGTGATTATATTTTACCTATAGTTTACATAAAGTAAAATTCATCACTTTTAAGTGTACAGTTCCATGAGTCTTGACAAATATATATGTAGTTGTGTAACTACAATGGTAACCAAGATATGGAACATTTTTTTTTAATTATTTTTTTTTATTTTGGCATATTATGGGGGTACAGATTTTAAGGTTTCAATAAATGCCCATTTCCCCCCCTCCCCCCAAAAGTCTGAGTCTCCATCATGACCATCCCCCAGATGGTGCACATCTCACTCACTATGTATGTATATACCCGCCCCCCTCCCCCCTCCCACCTGCCCAATACCCTATTACTGTAGCACCTATGTGTCCACTTAGGTGCTACTCAGTTAATACCAGTTTGCTGGAGAATATATCTGGTGCTTGTTTTTCCAATCTTGGGATACTTCACTTAGTAGTATCAACCCAAAACATTACTTCATGCCTCTTTGCAGTAACCAATGGGATTGATTTTTAAATTGAAAGAATATTTTAAGTGACAAGAAATAAAAGAGAGAGGTTGTTGAACAAAATGAAGCCTCCAAAAACCAAATTGAGATTATAAATAAAGACAGGCCATGAAGTTAATGTTCCCACTGGAGAGCAATGGCATGCCACTTACTTATATGTTCTAGAATGGGGGGGCCTGGAAACCTCCGCTTAAAGTGGTCTTTAATCCCCAATCACACAGGATGATGTTAAGGGGCTTCTTTCAGTACTGGCTCAATCCACCAATGGTCAAAATGACTTGCTAAAGACCAGAAGGGCCAAGTCAGTGGAAAGGCCCTTAACAATGACAATGTCCTTCCAAAGACAGAATCAAAGAGTGACAAAGAGTCCTTGAAAATATAGCAAACAAAAGAGAGTTGACTTTCAGAAACAGTTCATATTTCAATTCACATGGGAAGGTAATGACAACTAAGTATTTTGGAACTCAATACTCATACTTTGGAACTTAATACTCATCCAACAGTGTTTTTCTGACCAACTCAGATAGCAGAACTCCAAGATGGCTCTGAAAAATTGAATAAAAGATGGTTTATCTAGCATCTCCAAATCTCCTGCAGTTTACAGTCTTAAATGTTAACAATATATTCCTCTCACTCCAGCCAGTTAATACATAAATGCTCTCTACTAACTGTAAGCATGAGATCACTTTTCCATTAGACACCAACTCTTAGAAACACCAAATAACAGACTGGAGCCACTGCCAGCAGCCCTTCCAGTAGGTGAATACAAAAACCATAGAGGAAGGCAATGTTATGCATCCTTTAAATGACCTAGTAATGAATCCAGGCCTCATGCTATTTACCAGGGAAAGAAATAAACAACCCTGAGCTCAGGTTCAGGCTGTGGAGAGCTTTTGATTATCAACTTTAGGCAATAACTGCTCTGTGGTTTCTTCCTTTTATCTCATCTTGATTAAGTTACATGTGCTAATAAGAGCTTCGATACCTACATATCATTACTGAAAATCCAACTCGTTACAAATTCACCTAAATATAAATGAAAAACACAATTGGTCATTGTTTTATTGCATTCAAAGAAGATTGGACAATTAATGCACCATTAATTTTCTTCTTATTCAAGTATATTTTCCTTTGCAACCAAGTTACCATCACTGAATTTATCCATGTACAAAGGTCAAAAGAAGCATATTGCTAGTTCATAGTAGTTAACTTTTAGGAATTTATATTGGGGTGGAGGAAAGATAATATCAAGGGAGGACTTACCAAGAAAGTGATGTCTGACTTAAGCCGTAAAACACAAGAAAGAACAAAGTAGAATGGGATGGTGCAAAAGAAACACATTTCAAGAAAAGAAGCATGTGTGAAGGTATAGAAGTGTTAATGGCAGAACTGTAAGCAGTGCAACATGTCCAGAGGGCAGAGTAAGAATGTAGGCAGGATTGAGATGTTCATAATCAGGTTATGCACATTAAATAATCAGGAGGTGGAATCTCCTTCTGCAGGCATTCGAAGCCCACCAAACAATTTTAAGCAGTTTAAAATGGAAATTCATGACTTTTTGCTTTAAAACAACTGCCCTCAGCATGGCCCAGAATATGGAATGAAGTAGAGGTGGTCCAGAGGCAGGGAGACCAGTTTATTGACCATTGCAAAAGTCCAAGCAAAAGATCATGAGAACCTAAAGTAGAAAAGTAAAAGTAGGGATGGAGAGGGGAAAAGAACAATTAGAAACATTAAGGGATTCTTCTAACAATACCCAATGACTTGTGGTACATCAGGAATGAGGGCGAATTAGAAGTCTAGAATTATCCCAAGATTTACTTTTGGGTGATAGGTAGTTCACCTACAGAGTAAACACAAGAAGAACAATTTTAAGGACAAATTAGAAAAGCTGCTATTTATACATGTTAAATTTGAGTTGTCTATAACAGATCTGTCTACTGATACCACTTTTGATATAGAACTCAGGGCCAAAATTTTGTCTAAAGGAAAAAGGTGAAAATTAGAAGTGCCTATAATGGGCAAGGGTCTAATATCTAGAATATATAAGGAACTTTTGCAAATCAGTCCAATTAAAAAAAAAAGAATCCTAGATAGAAAAATGGTCAAAGAACAGGAATGGGCAATTGATTGAAAAGGAACACCCCCTTCCAAATTTCTCAAGCACATGGAGAGATGATCTAATTCATTAATATAAGAAATGAAAAATTAAAATAGTAATAGTATGTTATTCTATATCTTTTCTACGAGAGATAAATTAGAAAGCTACATAACATAAAGTATTAGCCTGGATTTGAAGACACAGGAACTCTGGAACTGGTGGGAGAAGTAAATGAGAGAAGGCATTCTGCACTGCAGTCTAACAGTATTTAGTTGAAATGGACTAAATTAAGTATAGACACCCCTCTGACCTGAAAATTCTGCTCCTAGATACACGTCTCAAGGAAATTCCCACATGCGTGCACAGGGGGCCCTTAAGGCAGGCTAAGGAACATGAGAGGCAGAATGCCAAGATGTACACCACTGCTATGCAGAGTCAGAACCAACACCCTGCATGCATGCAGAGCCACTGAGATGATCTTAAAACATGGTTTTTGGTGTAAAAAAGTAAGAAATCAAATATAATCTGTTACACAGTACTAGTCACAATACATAAAAATATATGCTAATGAAACAATATAAACAAACAAAAGACTGCCCAATAAATACATTCTTGCAGTTGATTATGGTGGAGTAGTCAATCACAAAAGAAAAAGATATACGTTAATTTTTTTTTTAAGTAATAAGAAATGGACCTTCCATCATCAGACCAAGTATGAAAGGATTATTCAAAGGATTATTCATTATTATAATTTACTCAACTCTCAGTGCCTGAGGTCCAACACAAAGGGAGGAGGATGAGAAGAGGAGAAGGGCAAGGAAAGAATAGCACAAAGACTGGCCACTGTGCTGGCTGTCCTGGTCATTCTTCGTTTGCCCCTTTCCACCCTGGAGTCCCCACATCATTCAGTGTCCTGCTTCCTTCCCTGGAAGGTGGACTCCACAGGCTGCCCTCTGGCTTCCAGCTGGGTTTGGCCCATAGGAGGCTCCAGCAGGAGACTGGAGGGTGAGAAAAGAGAGAAACTGGGGTGTTTCTTCCTCCCTCCACAGTTCAGCTCCTGACAGCCCGTCTTCCACAGCTCCAGACCTCACCAGGCTACCCCAATCTTTCCCCCACCCCCTCAGTCCTCAGGGTGTTAGCAGCATCCTACTATTGCTAGTCCCAGGTTGCCCCTCCCCTTCCTTCTCAACCTACTTGGTTTCCTGAGCCCCAATCACACCTCTATCGACCAGGTTATTAAGTTACTGTTAATTAAGTTCTCCCTAGTAAATCCCTTTTGTGGGTGCCATCTCTTTCCCTCCTTGATCCTAACTGAATCAACTATAAAGAGTTTCAGGGCAATAACTACCATGATAAGGACTTTTTTTCTAATATAGGAGACACTTGAACATATTTATCTGCTGAGGCAAAAGAATTCCCATCACTCTGCAGCAGAAGGAATACATGGGAGACTGAGTAATTAACTATTAGCCCACATCGCTATCTCTTCCGTTACTGTCATCCATCACGACTAATCTGGGAGACGAAATAGCAGTGACCTAAAGGAACGGTAAGAATCGAAGTCACCATAGATCAGTAGATACTCGCATTCTTGCAGGATTAACACTGTCTGGATTCCAACGACCAACTGAGAATGTTCAAGATAAAGCTATAGTACATATTTTAGATTGGGGATTGGCAACAAATGGCTGTAGACTACATTCTGAGGAGAAAGTGTTTTCATATGAACTATGGGTCATTTCTAATTTCAGCGTCACAGCCAGGTCCAGCTGCATGTTTCTGACCTTTGGTCCTGCCCATGACCTTCTCAGCAAGTCCTTCCCTGGGTACCCTCTGTAAATGGGATGCTCCCTACCCACCAATTAGTACTGCGCCAAGTTCATTTCCCTTAACCTATATTACAATTGTGTTTCCATATTTTTTCCTAACTTGTTATTCATTGTCTTCCCCATTAGACTGTAAGTTCCACCATGGGGACCATGTCTAGGACATAGAAGGTCCTTAATAAATATTTGTGGAGTGAATAAATGGTGAATAGCAGGGTTGACACAAAGAGCAAATAGAGGGTAGACAAGGACTAATTCCCTCAGCACCATGTTTATGGGTGGTGGACCCCAGATGGCCTCCCTTGTAGTCAAAACATACTTCTCAGATCTGGCTCTTCTGAGTGTAGATGGGTGTACCCTTGTTTGAGACTGTAAATATCTCTAGCGAGTAGGGCTCAAGTCTGCGTGTGTTTGCCTTATTTTGCACGGCATTTGGCACTGCCCCAAGCACAGATGGGCGCTCCATAAATATTATTGAAGGATGATGACACAAAGGATTATTTAATACCTCTGCAAGGGGTGGAGATGGACTTCGGGCCACAGATATACTTCGAATGTGCTTTATTTCACAAATCATTTGGACCAAAATGTTTTCAGCAACACAGACTCATCTCCAGCCACAAGTCAGACACATTCAGAATGACAAAGCCCCAAAAGAATGCCACTTTCAAGGCTGAAACTGTATCATTCTGGAGTAAATGGAATCCTTGTTTTAGTGGCTCTGTAAGAGTAGACATTAAAGATAACTGAAAGTCTTCCCTCGGGGAATCACAATTATCTGTGAACAATAAAAGTTTGTCTGAAGAATTCATCAGTTTCAAGTACACACCTTCTCGCCCCCTTTTTCTGGAATCCCAGGGGGTTAGGCAATTGTGCCATTTAATTTGTCTCAACAACATACTCAGTTGCTATTCTTCCGGGGCTGGCATTTATGGGCACATTCTTATGAATTTATTAATTTTTTTTAAAAAAATGAAGCTATATGGGACACCACTATTGAGATCAAAATTTTGAAGCCACATTTATTTTACCTAGGAAGAAAGAAACGTACAGAGTGAACATCATGAGAATCCACCTGGGAGCCACACAACAGATCAAATACCCAAGACAAATCACCACGTCAGAGCCCCACTGAATTCTGAATCCCAACCAGCAAGCATGAATAATCCTTTTAAATGGTCACTACATATCAGAACAGGTCCATTGTGAAATTTCTGAGCAAGTCCTCTGGTTTCTGACTGAAACAGAGATTTATTGGGAAGGAGGGAATAAAGTGAAATCAAGAACTAGTGGGAAATTTCCACCAGAAAAGAGGACAAATGGTTTTTGTTGTCAGAATGAAACCAGCCTCTCCGGGCAATGGTTTGGAAAGTTGCTGGCTACCCCACGGGAGGGTTGGGCAACATTCTCAACTGGTTTCTTAGGGACGCTCCTGATCTCACTGTAGTTACCAGACAAGATGCAGTAGTAAACGATAGGTTTATCAGAAGACCTAGTTTCAAATCTTGGGTCAATTTCTAATTAGCTGTGGGACCTTATACAAGTCACTTAACCTCTCTGATCGTTGGTTCAGCATCTTTAATATGAGGAGAATAATGCCCATTCCAACTACCTCACTAAATCATTGCAAAGATAAAGTAGGATGATGTATAAAAATTCTTTCTAAATTATAAAATTCTGTATAAGTGGAAGGTTTAAATGTACCCCCATATTATCAAATAACCTATATGGCACTCCGGATCCTATATGACTCTGACTTCTCAATTTCCAGAGATGGTCCCATTTTTGCTTTGTTCTCTACAGTTTTAGTGAGCTTTTTCGTTTGTTTGTTTTTTGGAAGGAAATAGATAAGCAAAGCTAAATGGGAAAAAAACATGGACTCATACACCCTACTTTTTGGTGCTGCCAGGGAAGAATTTTAAACAGAATTTAGTTCACCACCATGGACTTCATGTCAATATCACCTGAGGGAAAGAAGT
Organism: Microcebus murinus; assembly: GCF_040939455.1. Lineage (NCBI taxonomy): Eukaryota > Metazoa > Chordata > Mammalia > Primates > Cheirogaleidae > Microcebus > Microcebus murinus. Next base: position 29,639,209 of record NC_134115.1, read on the forward strand.
AAAGTGGGAGGCATTCAAAACATATATGCTGCTTCTCCCCTCTGGTGGAAGAATACAAGGCCAATTTACAAAAATCAATTGTATTTCTAATATTAATTAGAAATATTAGAATATTAATTAGAAATAATATTAAACAGCAAACAATTAGAAAATTAAATTTATAAAACTATTCCTTTTACAATAGCACCAAAACATAGAAAATACTCAGGAATGAATTTAACAAAAATTGTGTCAGGTATCTACACTAAAAGCCACCAAATATAAGTAAGAGTAATTAAAGAAAACCAAAAAACAGAGATATATCACATTCATGAATTAGAAGACTCAATATTATTAAAATGTAATCCTCCCCAAATGGCTCTTCAATTCAATAAAATCCCAATCAAAATCCCAATAGGCTTTTGTAGAAATTATTGATTCTAAAATATAAATAAAATGCAGAGGACCGGCCGGGCGCGGTGGCTCACGCCTGTAATCCTAGCTCTCTGGGAGGCCGAGGCGGGTGGATTGCTCGAGGTCAGGAGTTCGAAACCAGCCTGAGCAAGAGCGAGACCCCGTCTCTACTATAAAATAGAAAGAAACTAATTGGCCAACTAATATATATAGAAAAAATTAGCCGGGCATGGTGGCGCATGCCTGTAGTCCCAGCTACTTGGGAGGCTGAGGCAGAAGGATCGCTTGAGCCCAGGAGTTTGAGGTTGCTGTGAGCTAGGCTGACGCCACGGCACTCACTCTAGCCTGGGCAACAAAGTGAGACTCTGTCTCAAAAAAAAAAAAAAAAAAAATGCAGAGGACCTAGGATATAGAATTTTCTTTTAATTCGAGAAAGAAGAAAAAAGTATTGGAGGATTCACCTGATTCCAGTGTAATATTTGCATAAGAATTAACAAATAGATCGATGGAACAGAATACAAAATCCTGAAGCATGTCCACATATATATTTATGGTCAATTGATTTTTAATAAATTCACCAAGGCTATTCAGAGAAAAGAAAATTCTTCTCAATAAATAGGATTAGAACAACTGGATATGGGGAAAAGGTGAACCCCAACCTTTACTTCACACCACACAAAATTAATTCAAAATTATCATAGACATAAATATAAAAGTTAAAGCTGCAATGAATTCTAGAAGAAAACAGAGAGAAACTATCTTTCTGACTTTGGGGTAAGCAAAAATTTCTTGTAGAAGACATCAATATATATAATAACCACATATTAATTATAAGAAAAATTAATAAACTGGACTTCATCAAAATTTAAAATGTCATCTTGTCAAAAGACATTATTAAGAAAATGAAAAGGCAAGGAACATGTAGAGAGAAAATATTTGCAATACAATACATATATATGACAAAAAATGTATTATACAAAATATACAAAGAACTTCTACAAATCAATAACAAAAAAGACAGCTAGTCCACCTTTAGAAATGAACAGATGCATTTTGAACAGATATATAATGAAGAAGTTACACGAATGGCCAAATCAGCATACGAAAAGGAGCTCGGCATCACGAGTTATTGGGATGATGCAAATCTAAGCCACAGTGAAATAATATTTTTCACTCTCTAAAATGGCTAAAATAAAAAAGACTGGCCACACCATATGTTGATTAGAATAGGAAGTAACTGAAACTCTCATACACTGCAAATGAGAGTGTAAAATAGAAAATAGTTTGGCAGTTTCTTGTAAACTGAAACAAACATACATCTATCCTACAACCAGCATTCCATTCCCAAATATTTACCCAGGAGTAATGAAGATGCATCCACAAAAAACACTTGTATAAGAATTCTCATAGCAGGGCGAATCATAATAACTAATAACAGGAAACAACCAAATGTCCATCAACAGGAAATTGCAAAAATACATTGTGATATATTTAAACATTAGTATATGACACATCAAAAGCGAATGAAATACTGACATATGCAATGGATATGAATCAGTTAAAAATATATATTAAGTGACAAGGGCCAGTTACAATGAGTACATAGTATACAATTCCATTTCTGTGAAGTTTAAGAACTGGCAAACATACGTATGGCAACAGAAGTTGTAACAATGGTTGCCCACCGAGGATTGGGAGAAAACACAGGGAAATTTTTTGAGATGATGGGAATGTTCCATGTCTTAATCTCAGTTGGTGGTTACACGGATGTATCCATTTTTCAAAAGTCATTGAATTGTACCCTTTAAGGCTACACATTTCACTGTATATACATTTTATCTCATGAATGAATGAATAAATAACACTAGTAGAAAATAAACACGCAATCCCAGAAGGTGGGCTTCTGCAGGACAACTGGTCATAGCTCTTCAAAAGTCATTGTCATTAAGTGAAAGAGAAAATAAAAGGATTGTGCTGGACAAAAAAAGACTGAATGGACATAACCAGATGTGACATGTGGTCTTGGATGGGATAGTACTTTGGGGAAACCATCCATAAAAGGCATTCTGGGAACATTCAGGGGAAATTTAAATACAACTTTGGTTTCAGATGACTTAGAAATTGGTTAATAGGAAGTTGGCAATTGTTGCTAGATAAGAAAAAGCAGGTTACAAGCAGTATGTAATTTCTGATCTCTTTTTGGTATTATAAAAGACACATATATATGTATATGTATATTATATTATGTATTTTAATTATATATATATATAAAAATATATATAAAGAGATCCAGTAAGGAATATACATTTATCTATTAAAATAGGTAACTCAGGGAAGAGGCTATGAGGTTTACATTTTCTTATTTGTTTGTGTTTTCTAACTTTCCACCATGCACATATACTGCTTCCATAATAATAGATGTTGTTTGCAAATATTAGACTCTGAAATTCACTGTTTTATAATGCAAGATAAGAGATGATAAGGATGGAGAGGGCAAGAAGAAAGAAACCTAACACTGTTTGAGCCCCTACTAAGTGAATCTCCTGTTGGGCACGTTCCATGTACTATCTGATTTCATTCTTACAACAAACCTATGAAGTATCAGCCCTCTTTTTACAGAGCTAATAAGGGTACAAGCTAGCATTTCGACATGATATAATCTGACCTCAAAACCCATGCTCTTTCCACCTCACTTACATATACTTTCAGATTTAGTAAGTTTTGTTATTAAACATTTATGTAGTGTTTATTATGTACCAATCACTCTGTTAAATGTTTTACATGAATCACTTTATTCATACTGCATAACAACCCATATAAAGATGCTACTATTATTCCTACTTTATAGATAAGAAAACTGAGGCGCAGCGATCAAATATGTGTTTCAAGTTCCCACAGCTAGTAAGTGGCAGAACCAAGAATTAAGCTCAGACCACCTGATTCTCCATTGCCCACCCAGTACACTATACCATACTCCAGGCTCCTCTGCTTTCAACAAGTTCCACATGGAGTAGGGGAGAATGAGTGCCAGCTACCAATGAAGGAGACACTGACATCAGAAATCTACCATAAAGTTTCTCATGGTGACATCCTTGCTTACCTGTCCAGGGCCATGCTGGTTGGCATACTCCTCCCAAACCCGCGGACCCCCATCTGACGGAAGTATGGAATGCAAGAGAGGTTGGCAGCAATGATGGCCAGGGAGTCAGAAGGGCTCACAAAGAAACCGTTTTGGCCTAGGATCATGTAACGGTCCTGTGGGGAGGAATGTGTGAAAATGATCAGACAGAAGCATCTGCTACTAGCAGCCCATTCCTATAACCATCACAGGCCACTTCACAGCCATCTTATATTTAATAATATAATAACTGGAATGAGGCCAAAGACAGCATGGGGGGAAAGCTTCTTTTAAATTCCTGAATATCAAGGGCCGAGAATCTTGACACAACTAGGAATGTTCCACCTCTTGAAATGTGGATGACTATATCATGCTTCAGTAGCCTCCAGATAGATACTTAATTCCTTCTTTCCCCCAAATGGAATGGAGAACAGGGTTCTTGCAGAAATAGCTGGTTCCTTAACATGGTGCTTTCAGCCAAATCAGCTGTACATAAAGGTTTATTGCATGAACAACTTTTTTTAAAAAAAGACACAACCTCTTTATAACATAATGCCAATCTATAACTATGAAAAGTAATGGCTATTTAATTGCAATACTTTGCCATGACACAGAAGAGCAGATGCAGAGCCAGTTAGAGTACACAGCCCCCAAACGTGTTAGCTCCAGATGTGCTTATTAATTCTCTGATTTCCAATACTTGACTCATTATATGGTCAAAGGGACAGCAGACAGATAAACTTTTCTACTCACCCCGTCAGCATCAAATGCAGCTCCAAATCCATATTCCCCTCCTTTCATGGCTTCCAGAAGAGTCGTTGCATATGTCAGGTTTGGGTCAGGATGTTGCCCTCCAAAGTCTTCCAGGGGAACACAGTTTATTGCAGAATTGGCTGGGGCCCCCAGCTCGTCACACAGAACTTTTCTCACATAGGGTCCCATAACTAAAAATAAGACACACAGAAATGTGAAATATTTTCAGAACCCTCCCCCAGGGTATTTTGTTATGGTTAGAACAAGAAAGGCCATTTAATAACTCATAAGGAAAAGATAAATTCTACAGGTTCTTTTCAAGACACAACACAGAATTTATTACACATCTACCATGTTCCAGTTACTGTGTTAGGCATTAGAAGATGTATGCAATAACCCAGTTACATGAAATTCTTCTCCCCACGCTTTTCTAAAACATTGCCAGAAAGAACTCAGCTATGTAATAATGATTCATTGTCTGTTGCTTTTCATGTATTAAAAGCTTTAGCTGAATATATGCAAAAGCACTAAAGGGCTCTAGCAATGTTTTTTGTCTCTGCAATCATTTGGACCTTGCCAAGTATATAATTAAATACTGTAAACCACTGAAGCATATAAAACTAAGCACATTTTACAAAATAAATGCTAAGTAATAGTATTCTCCAGTTCAGTGAACATTTATGGAGTGCCTAACATGGAACTCTTATGCTGGGAACTGAAGGGATCATATTGCAGGGATACAAAGTACACAGCTCCTACGTTACTGCGCTCTTACCCTAGTAGTGGGATGAATTAAAGCTATAGGTTACTGACTGCAGTGGTAAAGCTAAAAGAGATGTGCCGGTCAATGCACATTTATGAAATAATTAGATCCAGTGGCTCAAGAAAAGCAATGACCACAGTAAGGCTTTAAGGAGAAAGCAGCATTTCTGAGGGAACTTGAAAGAAGCATACAAACTGGACATGGATTGGGAGTGGGAAGCCATCCAGATGGAAGGAACATTATGAGCAAAGGAATAGGTTAGAACACAGGGCACATTTGGTGACCAGCATGTAATCTTGCTAGCTGACATGTATGTGAAGTATTGCTTCCTACTTACTTTCCACCAGTACAACACAATCCTCCCATAGTGAACATCTCTTGATTTTGCCTGCCCAGCACCCATTCCCCTTCTCTAGATGCAGCATTTGGGGTTTCTTTGAAAAAAACCACTCCTTTCCCCATCTTAGTTCATGTGGTCTGGGTATGGCTAAATCCCACTTCCCCCAAAGCAGAGAAGGTAAAAAGTAACCTAGGCCTGCCCACTCAGGGTACTCCATCCCCTGGGCAGAGTAATTGATTAAAAGATGGACATACAGTACAAGCCAGGCTGGTTCAGTTTCAAACCCAGAAATACTGCTCAAACTATTTAGAAATAGAAGCTGTCTTCCCTTCAGGCCATATAATGCTAAGGCAAGAACCTGAAAGATCATTTTCTGGTGAATATGATCAGCCCAATGGGAAAAAACAGAACAGCTCAGCCAAAGACCTTCAGAGTAAAGTCCATAGAAGATAAAACCCACAATTGGCTCAGAGTGCCCAACAGATTTTTAGTGCCTCACTCTTAAACATGCCAGACAGCCAAGGATTACCAAAATTTTGAGGCATGTACTTAAGATGAGACTAAAAAAAAACAAAAAGTAAAGAGAAACATAGAGGAAACAGAAATGATACAGGGAGAAGAAAGCTTTTTAAAATATATCAGCAATATCTTAACAGATATTAATAAAATAGAGTAGAATGGCTAAAATTATAAAGACTAATAATACCAAGTGTTGGCAAGGATACAGAGAAACAAGAGCCCTAATACACTGCTAGTGGTATAGATGGTACAACTACTTTGGAAAACAGTTTGACAGTTTCTTATAAAGTTAAGCATACACTTATCATATGAGTCAGCAATCCCACTCCTAGGTATTTACCCAAGACAAATGAAAACGTGTGTTCCCATAAAGACTTGCTCATGAATGTTTATAGTAGTTTTATTTATAATAGCCAAAAATTAGGGGGGAAAACCCTAATTTGCATCAATCAGTGAATGGATAAAACAAACTGTGGTACATCAATACAATGAAATACTACTTACTCAGCAGTAACAAGGAACAACCACTAATTCATGTGACACTATGAGTGCATTTCAAAAACATTATGCTGAAGGAAAGAAGCCTGAAGCAAAAGGCTACGTATTGTGTGCTTCCATTTATGTGGCTTTCTGGGAAAGGCCAAACTACTGGGACAGAAAACAGATGAGTGGTTGCCAGGGGCTGGAGGCAGGAATAAGGGCTTGACTACAAAGGGCCACAAGGCAACTTTTTGGAGTGATAGAAATATTCTATATCTTGAATGTGATAGTGGTTACGTGACTATATTTGTTTGTCAAACTTTATCAGACTGTACACCTGCAACAAGTGAGTTTTACATGAGTTTTACCATATATCAATTATACCTCTGCAAACCTGGCTTTAAAAATATATGGCATCCATAGAACATGACTACGATGCTATTTTTAAATGAGAAAATAGTTGGAAAATAAAAAAAAATTGAGATAAATTTAAAAATGTGATAGTAGAACTGAAAAACTTAATGGAAGGACTGGAAGATAAAGTGGAGGAAATCTCCCAGAAAGTAGAACAAAATAAAAAGATGGAAAATCAGGGAGGGGAGGGAGGAAGAGAATAATTAAAGGATCAGTTCAGCAGGGTGATATCTAAACAGTAGCCATTCTGGAAAGAATGCAAAGAGAAAATAAGGGAGGAAATTATCCAAGAAGTAATTCAAGAATATTTCCAGAATTAAAAGACACAGTGTCCAGAATGAAAGGGACTGTCAAATGCCCAGCACAATAGAGATAAATAATCTCACACTAAGATTCATTATTGTAGAATGGAGGGACACCAGAAATAAGTCAAAGACCTTAAAAAAGCTTCCAGAGAAGACAAAAGAAAGTTTTCATACAATGGATTAAAAATCAGAATAGTATCTGATTTCTCAAGTTCAATACTAATAGCTATAAGGCAGTGGAGCAATGCCCTAACACTTCTGAAGGAAAATAATACATCGAACTTAGATTTTTATACCCAGACACATATCAATCAAGAGTGAGCATAGAAAAAAACAAAACAAAACACATTTTTGGATATGCAATGACTCCAAACAATTACCTACATGAGCTTTCTCTCACAGAGTTCCTATAAAACATGTTACTCCAAAATGTAGGTGTAGTCAAGAAAGAGGAAGACAAAAGAACCAGGAAACAAGAAAGTCAACACAGGAGAAAAGTAAAGAAAATGACTACAGTGACGATAGGGGAAGATTCCAGCAGGCTCGGAGAGCAGCCAGTGCAGAGTGGAGCAGATAGAGGTCTCCAGCAAAATAAGTGTGAGAAGACTTAGACACTGGGAAGAGCCTGGTGGTTAATAATGGTAAATACATTTAATAAAAGGCAATCAATGAGAAAACAAGGCAATTACTAATTGCGAGGAAATCAAAAAGTTGTGCTATAAAGGAAATAGAAAATGTTGCACAGCTCAGCGGTGCTGTGATAATATAAACAATGGATACTGATCTTACCAAACTGGCGATATAATTAAATTAGGGAAGTGTGCTTGAATTTGGTGGGTGGAGAGGGTGAAAAATAACTAGAAACTCACCTTCCACAGTGTGAACTCTGTAAAGTGCAAAGTTGAAAAATCAACAAGGAGCTGTATAGTCATGGTATTGAGTCATAGGGATCTAAATACTAAAAGAATAACAGCTAAAAGAGTTGAAAAGGTTGACTCCGCAAAGTAGGAAATTAGAGGGAAGAAAGGAGTTCAGGATAGATATTTTTCATAATAAACCTTGAACTATTTGACTGTTTAAACTAGGGCATGTAGCATGATCAAATAGATGAAGAACTACAGTGTTACTCTATCCACTCCACACTCAAACAGGAATAGCCTCTAACTCATTTGTTGAACTTTTGTTTTCATTCACATCATAAGAGAGAAATTAGAGTCCTGAAGTTTTCCAGAACATTCTAAATATCTGAACATACACATGTGTGAATATCTATGCATCCAACCTTCCTCATAATCTCAAAAACCCAACATATGTAGAGGTCTCAACATTTCTTGCCCATTGATTTATAGAAAACCACAGGCTCACCTCCATGCATTGCATCAACACGAATCTTCAGTTGGCTGGGCCCAGTCAGCAAACTCTTGATGGCATTAAAGTCAAAGATGGTTCGAAGAAGGTTGAGATAGATATCCACTGGGTCCACTATCTCCACTAAAGATAGGAAAACAGAAGTAAATTTCAATGACCAATATTCAGAAAAGATACTTGGGAGCAAAAAAAGAATCACTACCCTAATAGCATGAAATCCTAACAATTCCATCATTACCCCACATGTTATGTAAGCAGTAAAACGTCCATTGGTAGACAAAACCACAAATAAAGGCACAAACAAGATACTACAAACTTTTCAGATGCTGAATGGGTGTAAATAATAGCAAGTTACAAATTCTTCTTTGCAAGGGAAAAATCAACAATAAGAATAAATTAATATAAAAATGAGCCCTGTTACTTCTTTCCACCAACTCCTTCCCCAAAAATATACACTTCTCAATGCTAAGGAGCATCTTGGCATACCCAGTTGCCTTTCCTGTGGAAGTTAGCCAAAGAATGACTCAGCTGGCATGAAACAAATCAAGGAGTGACCTAAGAAGTGACCTCTATTTTCCAAATGCCATTGTGCCCACCAGATTCAGAATTAACAATGAAGAATATACTCCTAAGTTTGCCTGAAATCTTTCATGCCTAATCTAGTACCCAATTTCCAGGTGAATGGCAAGTATCTAGAAATCCCCATTAAACACAAATGCTCTCCAGTACCTGGCATCACCCAATGACCAAGAATCCAAAGTAAGTCTTTTCCTTGATATACCAACAACCCAGAATACATTACATTTTTCAAACTTAGCAATCAGTACCATAATCAATACTCAGAAAGCAGTTTTCCTAGAAGTAGTAAATATTTGATACTTTAGGCACTAAGATTTGCCCAGGAGCTCTGATTTTTAACTTGATAGTTAAAATTTTGAAACTTATTAACACTGTTCTGCAAATTTTTCAAATACATACTACTTTGGAACTTTTTCAAATACATAACTACTTTCAAATACATACTACTTTTAAACCTATACCGAAGATATTACCAATCCACCTTCAATAATTTTCTGTAAATCCAGATGCAACATTTAATGGATGAAATTTTAATATGTGATATGAAATCATCCCTTCATCTGGTCAAATACACATCTAACAATATTTTTTCTTGCACTTAAATTAATGTTGCATTTGTATCCACTCAAATATAATGTAATCACTTTTTAAGAAAATGGATAGTTTAAAATTATCTTTTGACATGAGGGGTATATTAACCTATAAAATAATTTTAAATTAAACCACATGAATTATATATCTAAAAATGGTTAAAATGGTAATTTTTATGCAATATAAATTTTATGTATATTTTACTACAATAAAAAAATAATTTATAAAATAAAAGCTTGCTCCCTGAGTAGAAGTTTTACTATACATTATGATATGCTATTTCTGGTAATTTTATTCTGGTTCTTCAATTCTTGAACCATTTACCTAAACGCATTGGTCTTTACAACAGATAACACATAGTACCAAACAGAAATGTGAAAAACAAGGAAGCAAGGAGAAGTCAGTGAAAATTGAAAGTTCATATCAAATAGTTCATGCTCCCGACATTTTAAGTTGAAATGCCAAGGACTGATTTGTTTCCAATCAACTCAAGATTTGCTCAACATTTGTAACAGAAAGAATACAGCACATAAATTATCCCCAATGATTATCTCCAAATTTTTTCTTAGGAGCCAGGGAATCCCTCTATCCACTCCCTGGCATCAGTAGCAATTTAGAAAATTCATCCAACTAGCAATGTGGCTGCAGCAGTGGGCCTGAATCTGAGCTCACCAAAGATTTGGGTCTCTTGGACAACTATAAAAATTGTGAAGATGAAAGCAAGAAAACAAGCAAGCGAGAAGGAAAGAAAACTTCTTCCTGATGGCAATGCCTGATTTTTCTGGCATCTTATAGCCCAGTGCTTCCAAACATATGTAATCAAGCATACTCAAATCATTTTGTTTATACAACATGTCCCTTGCCTTCCGTTGTCTAGCCATTCCATATGTGTACATGCATATGCATGTGCATGCCTTCAGCTAGATTAATAAAAGCAGTCACTATTGCTTCCAGTGAGCATCACATGACTTTCAATAAATTTATTGCACACACAATAAATTTGAGCAAACAATTGACTCAAAACTTTTCAAGAAAGATTTGGTAGCATTGGTCCCACCCTGTGACCCCTGAACAGTGTATTTTAAACTTTTCTCTGTCCGTAAAATACCATGTGGCCATGAACCAGGTATCTTTTTAGCTAAGTTAAATTTCTTGTAAAATAATGATAGCATCTTAGCACAAAACTGTATTCAAGCTTATAGGGGCACTAACAGAGTAAAACATGTTACTTCTATTGCTACTTGCATGCCTTCTAGGAAAAAGCAACAAGATAAAAGAGGGGATGAATGATGTGTACATACATGGTATTAATGTTGTTACTATATGGTTCGAAATGAATCTATAATATAAAAAGTTATGTTCTGACTACTTTAGAAGTTGTATTCACTCTCCAATATATTTTTGGCAATCTCATTTTGGTTCTTTAATTTCTAAATCACCGGAGTAAAATACATTTGGTAGTTACTGAATTATTTTGTAAAATCTCCTAACATGGTGCTGGTATAAAGCAAGTGATCAATAAATTGTACATTAAATGAAGCTGATCTACATGGCTCTGGCTTAGAAAAGAAAATCCTACTTCCATGAGAAATTTCATAATGCCATTGACTTGCTAGATCTCTTTTTAACTATCTAAGGTATTCCAGCACCTTCACTTTCATTGCTTAGAAAATCAAAGACAAGTTTTGGCAATTCACAACTTCTTGGAATGCTATAATGGAGTCAACCATGAAATTTTTCCGATGTTGTAAATTATATAGAGTTTGAGAAGTGGTTTTTGAAAGTCTCTAGTTCTGAATATCTTGGCTACTCTCATTTCTCTCTACACCATATTCAGTGTCCACATATTTATCAAGAGTCACCCTGAAACTGATAATTCAACAATTTTCATGAATATACTTCCCTGCAGAAACTACAGTCACCCCTGTCAATGGAGTTATCCTGACTTCTTGAAAATATAATTCCTTTATTACCTCTGAATGGTTTGAATTTGTTCTCCAGATCAAATTCTTGTCTTCCTAGTCGAGATAAATCGATTCGAAGATCAGGACATATGGCATATTCCTCGATTGTTTTGCTGATCTGATAGATTTTGTCTGAGACAACATCTGGTGCAGGGCCTAAAATTTGAACACCGAAAATACATTTTTTTAAAAGTCTCAGGAGTTTCAATCAGAGAAATGTTACCATCCTCCTCCCCCACCACTCAGGAGAGATTCATTTATTCTCTAAACAATGAGCAACAGTTCCCAGTTCAATTGGCGTTGCTATTTCTTATGCTGTCATCCATTGTGTCATCCACTGTGGGGGAATTTTGGTCAGCCTCACCTGTTCTATGCAGACTGGTAACCCACATGTTTGTTTGTTTTAATCCACTTCTAAGCAATGATACGTCTTCCCTAAAAATAGTTTCACACCTGCCAGGGAGACCCGGTTATGTAATCAGCTTTATTCAGGATATGAGACACAAACAGGATATGCATTTGACAGAAGTGAGGGATCCCAGATTTACACTGCAGCTTCCCAAGTGCACCTAGAGAAATAAAATATGATTTCTACTCCCAGCTTGGCTGCCTCATTGGTATGTGAGCTTAACAGGGTAAATTAATTATTTTCCCCAACTCACAATCTCTCGTCACTCCCAAGGTTTTAAAGTGAGGCTCAACTAAAAATTGAACATGAAAGCAATACTTGTTCTCCTTTTGTTTTATTTTTTTTCTTTTTAATGTGTATATCTTAATGTAAGCCACTTTAGATATTTTTTGCAACAAGGTTGGGAATCAAATAAATAAGTAGATTGAAAGATCTAAAATATAAAGGATAGATAGATAGCTTTGTGTATGAATCTTACTTGCCAACTACATTGTAACTTTCTACTGAACAAAAATTGTTTCTTGATTTATTTTATACTCCAATCCTTTGAGCTGCACTGTCAAATTCAATAGCCAGGAGTTACACTTGGCTGTTGAGTACTTGAAATGTAGCTGGTCAAACTGAGATGTGCTATAATTGTAAAATGCACCCCAAATTTTGGAAAGTCAGAAGAAAAACAGAATATATTGCATTAGTGATTTTTATGCTGATACCATGTTAAACTGATAATATTTTGGACATAGTAGGTTGAATAAAATATATTATTAATTTCACATTTTCTACTTTTATAATGTGCCTACTAAAAATTTTAAATTATATATAGGACTCACGATATATACCTATTGGACAATGCTGCCTTAGAATATAGCACCATCGCTGTATCCCACTAAATGCTCATAAAAAGAAATAGCAATAGCCCCATTCCAGTAGGTGGGAGAGAAGACAGCCCAGTAGATCTTACCAACGATTCTCTTGTTGTACAGGAAAAGTAAAGACCTCAAAGAAATAAACAGAGCCCTTTCCTTCACTTCTTACTTTTTTACCCCTCACAAAACTTTAAAAGTAAGTCATTTTGTTTAGTTTTTGTGTTTTTTATGCTTGCCAGATCAGAGAATAATGAATATCCCCCTATGTCCCCTACACCCCAGGCACCACGCTATGTTCTTTGGCTGTGTCCATCATTTGCAAGAAGTCTCTAGCTGAATTTCAACACCAATGCACACTGGTTTCCAAAAGTAAAGCCTGTCCTAGCACTCTAGATCACTGTCCATGATGCTACTCAACCACACATGCTGATGACCTGGGAGTTCATCAACAACGTCTGAATTACTTGACAACTTCCCAGGTTCCTGACATCTTCCACTCCAATGATATTCCTCTTTATTTCAGTTTAACTAGTACCTGGCACAGTCATACCTTAAATATTATCGTCCTTTAAAAGTCCATCTTTCAAAAATATCAAATGTGAGCCTCCTCAGTCCACAAATTCCTTCCCTTCCATCAAGCTGACTCTGAACTTGCTTCTCACTCCTATCCTGATGTCTGCCTCACTTAATTCGTACCAGGCCATCATGCTATTGCAGTTTCATTGGTCTCTTATCCCAGACAGGACTCTGTGGCCCACCATTCGAGCCATGCCTTTGTTAGCATAATAACACAAGCCAATATCTGTTGAAACTTACATATACCACATTGCACAATTCAGGTGGAATTACTACCCTCATTTCCCAAATGGAGAGACTGAAACTGGAAGAGATGGGGAGTACCTTAACCAAGGTCACATCACAGAGGCTGGATGTGAATCCTAACAGTCTGATGTCAGCTTGAACACTCCTAAGGATCACCAGCCCTCTGGATGCCCTGCCATGTCCACACTGCCCCTCGCCAACTTCAGGACACCGCCATCATCTGCTCCCACTGCTGATATTCCCAGACTGCCATGCATTGACGGGGGCAGTCATGAAATCACACAAACCGGTTCCCCCAAGAAAGAGGGTCCTCAACTTCACCTTGGTCCTCACAACTTCTCAAGAATCCTCAACAAATTTCCCAGAGTACCTTTTACAAATCACTTCCGTTTATCCCGAGTCCCTTCTCTCTTCTTGTTCCATTATCTTCATATTTTAACAGATACAGGCAACTATTTCCCAAAACTTCTATTCTACACTCCTCAAAGTTGCTTCTTTACACATCTTTGCCTTTTTACTCAGAAGTTCTGCCCCCTTCCATCTAGAGTCTAAATTAGCTCCACAACTTACTCATTGTGTGATATTGGGCAAGCTTTTTTAACCATTTTATTCCTCAGTTACATCACCGAGTTGTTATGAAGATTACATGGGGTAATGTATGAAAAGTGCTGAGCAGGGCTCCTAGCACATTGCAAGTATTCAAAACATCAGTTTATTTATCTTTGTTTCCGTTTCTCCTTGCCACTAACATCTTCCCCTCTAATTAAAAACATGTTTAGAATGGTCATGTTCTGTGAATATATTTAAAGAGCAACATAGCTCCAAATGTGTCCCCTTTCCCTGGATGTGCCCACTTCTATGGACACTTAGTCCTTTAACTCATTCCATAAGATGTATCTGTGGACACACAATCAGATGTATGGCACACAATCAGAAGAGATGAATGCCTGCAATTTCGGAAAGATGTTATGGTAAAATGTATTCTACTTTTAGCAGGAAGAAACCAATTGAATCTCTCTGTGTGACATTAGGAATGTTAATTTCATTAAAGGTGCCTAGATGTTGCAAAACATGAAGAATTAAATATTAGAGGAAGGATTTTCAACATAGTCAAGGCTGAGTGATGAGTTCAACTCCCACCCCAACCCCTTCAGGGTCATGGCTGAGTAGGTCTCATAACCTCCCGTGATTTTGTCTACAGAATGGGTATAGAAGTTATACTTTTCTTCCCTTATGTCTTGTCATAACTGATGCTGTTGTAAGATATGAAACCAGATATTAATTTTAAATGCTTACTTGAAATCCATTTCATTTGGTAATTTATATATACAGCTTTATTACATTTCTCTACAAATTACCATCTTCTAAGCCCATTCAATTTCCCATGTTATCAATTTCCCATGTTATATCTGAAAATTGTGTATTCCTTTACACAATAGCTGCTGTGAGACTAGATGCAGATCCTAGATATGCTTTTTTAGTGAAGCAGCACATCTCTAATCATACCTTCAAAGATAGGGCACTTAAACAGTGTTTTATAAAATAAATTCTATTGTGAATATGTGTATATTTGAGGTCTGCAACATGATGTTATGGGATACATATAGATAGTAAAATGGCTACTATGGTGAAGCAGATTAACACATCTATCACCTCACATAGTTATTTTTTGTGAGAAGCAGCTCAAATCTACTTATTTAACAAAACTCTCTAATACAATTTTATTAACTATAGTCTTCTTGTAATATATTAGATCTCTAGACTTGTTCATCCTCCACATCTGCTATTTTGCTTCCTTTGACCTACATCTCATTTCCTCTCCTACCCCCTACCCTTGGTAACCACTGTTTTAGTCTCTGTCTCTGTATATTTGAATTTTTTTTTTTTAGATTCCACATATAAGTGAGATCATACAATATTTTTATTTGTGTCTGGCTTATTTCACTTGGAATAATGTCCTCCAGATCCATCCATGTTGCAAAGGGTAGGATTTTCTTCCTTTTTTAAGGCTGAATAATATTCCATTGTGTGTGTGTGTGTGTGTGTGTGTGTGTAAAATATGTATACACCACAATTTCTTTATCTATTTGTTGATCAACAGACACCAGAGTTGTTTCCATATCTTAGCTATTGTGAATAATGCTGCAGTGAATATGAGTAGTGCAGGTATCTTTCTGAGATGGTGATTTTATTTCCTCTGGATATATTCCCAGAAGAGGGATTGCTGGGTTGTATGGTAGTTGCATTTTTAGTTTATTTGGGAATCTCCATACTGTTTTTCATAATAGCTATACCAGTCTATATTCCCACCAACAGTGTACTGGGGTTCCCTTTTCCCCACACCCTTGCCAACATTTGTTATCTCTTGTCTTTCTGACAATAGCCATCCTAACAGTGTGAGGCAATATCTCATGGTGGCATTAATTTGCATTTCCCTGATGATCAGTGATGTGAACAACCTTTTCATAAATCTGTTGGCCATTTTCACATCTTCTTTGAAGAAATGTCTGTTCAGGTCCTTTGACCATTTTGAATCAGGTTATTTGTTTTTCTGCTATTAAGTTGCAAGAGTTATTTATAAATTTTGGATATTAATCCCTTATCAGATATGTGGTTTGCATATATTTTTTCCCAGTTTATAGGTTTGTAGCTTTTTCATTTTTGTTAACTGTTTTCTTTGCTGTGCAGAAGCTTTTTAGTTTGATGTAGTCTCATTTATTTATTTTTGCTTTTGTAGCCTGAAGTTTTAGCATAATATCCAAAAAAAATCATTGACAAGGACAATGTCAAGGAGAATTTCTCCTATGTTCTCTTCAAGGAGTTTTATAGTTTCAGGTCTTACATTTAGTTTTTCTATCCATTTAGAGTTGATTTTTGTGTGTGGTCTAAGATAAGGGTCCAATTTCATTCTTTTTTTTTTTTTTTTTTTTTTTTGAGACAGAGTCTCACTTTGTTGTCCAGGCTAGAGTGAGTGCCGTGGCGTCAGCCTAGCTCACAGCAACCTCAAACTCCTGGGCTCCAGTGATCCTTCTGCCTCAGCCTCCCGAGTAGCTGGGACTACAGGCATGCGCCACCATGCCCGGCTAATTTTTTATATATATATCAGTTGGCCAATTAATTTCTTTCTATTTATAGTAGAGACGGGGTCTCGCTGTTGCTCAGGCTGGTTTTGAACTCCTGACCTTGAGCAATCCGCCCGCCTCGGCCTCCCAAGAGCTAGGATTACAGGCGTAATTTCATTCTTTAACATGTGGAAATCCAGTTTTCCCACCATCATTCATTGAAGAAACTATCCTTTTCCCGTTGTGTCTTCTTGGTGCCCTTGCCAAAAAATTAGTTGACCATATACGTTTGGATTTATTTCTGGGCCTCTCTTCTGTTCTAGTCATCCCTGTTTCGGTTTCTATGCCAGTACCATACTATTTCGGTTACTATGCCAGTACCATACTGTTTTGGTTACTATGCCAGTACCATACTGTTTCGGTTACTATAGCTTTATAATATAATTTTAAATCAGGAAATGTGATGCTTTCAACTCTTTTTCCCCTCAGTATTGCTTTGGTTATTGGGGGGGGGGTTGTAGTTCCATATGAATTATGGTATTGTTTTTTTTCTATTTCTGTGAGGAATGTTATTGGAATTTTGATAGGTTTTATACTAAATCTATATATTGCTTTGAGTGGCATAGACATTTTAACAACTAATTTTTCTGGTCCATGAACACAGGATGTCTATTTATTTGTGTCTTCTTAAATTTCCTTCATCAGTGTTTTATAGCTTTTAATGTACAAATTTTTTTGTCTCCTTGGTTAAATTTATTCCTAATTATTTTTTATGCTATCTAGTGTAAATGGGATTCTTTTCTTGATTTCTTCTTCAGCTTTGGTCGTCATTTATGTATAGAAATGCTACTGATTTTGTAGTTGATTTTGTATCCTGCAACTTACTGAATTCATTTATCAGTTTTAACAGTTTTCTGGGGAATCTTTAGGGTTTTCTACATAAAAGATCATGGAGAATGACATAATCCTTTATCTACAAAATGCAAATAGAGATAATTTTACTTCTTCCTTTCCAATTCGGATGCCTTTTATTTCTTTTTCTTATCTAATTGCTTTTGCTAGTACTTCCAGTACTATGTGGACTAAAAGTGGTGAGTGGGTGTTCCTGCCTTGTACCAGACCTTAGTGGAAAAGTTTTCAGTTGCTCCCCACTGATTATGATGTTAGCTGTGGGTTTTTCATAAATGATCTTTATTATTAATATGTTAAGGAATATTCCTTCTATATCAAACTGTTAAGAGTTTTTATCAAGAAAAGCTGCTAAACTTTGTCAAATGCTTTTCCTGCATCAATTGAGATGATTATGTGGTTTTTACCTTGCATTTTGTTAATGTGATGTATCACATTGATTGATTTGTATATGTTAAACCAGCCCTGCATGCCAGGGTAATTCCCACTTGGCCATGATGTATAATTTTGTTGATGTACTGTTTAATTTGGTTTGCTAATATTTTATTGAGGACTTTTGCATCAATGTTCATTAGAGACATTTGCCTGTAGTTGTCTTTTTTTGCAGTGTCTTTGTCTAGCTTAGGTGTCAAGGTAATGCTGGTCTTTTAAAATATATTTGGAAGTATTCCCTCTAGCTCTATTTTTGGGATGAGTTTAAGAAGTACTGGTGTTAATTCTTCTTTTAATGTTTGGTGGAATTCAGCTGTGAAGCTATCTAGTCCCAGGATTTTCTATGTTGGAATGGTTTAAATTACTTCTTCAATTTCTTTGTTATTGATCTGTTCAAATTTTCTATTTCTTCCTGACTTAATGTTGGTAGGTTACATTTTTCTAGGAATTTATTCATCCACTCTAGGATATCCAATTCATTGGCATATAATTGTCCATAATAGTCTTTTATGATCCTTATTATTTATGAGGTATCTGTTGTAAAGTCTCCACTTTTCATTTCTGATTTTATTTATTTGAGTTGTCTCTCTTTTTTTCTTAGTCTAGCCAGGGGTTTGTAGATTTTGCTTATTTTTACAACCAACTCTTAGTTTTATTGATTTTTTCCCTGTGGCTTTTCTGTTTTATTTGTTTTTGTTCTGATCTTCATCATTTCCTTCCTTCTTCTAACTTTGGGTTTAGTTTGTTTTTCTTTTTCTATGCCCTTGAGGTATAATATTAGGCTATTTATTTGAGATCTTTCTTGAGATATTAATGGGGTACAAATGTTTTTGGTTACAAAAAAATTGTTTTCGTAATGTGTGAGCCATGGCTATAGGTGTGCCCATCACCCAAATAGTGTTAACTATACCCATTAGGTAGGTTTTCACTCATCCTCTCCTCTCCCCTCCCTCCTGCTTGATTTCCACTGAGTTTTACTTCCCTCTGTGCATATGTGTGCTCATCAGTTAGTTCCAATTTAATAATGAGTACATGTGGTGTGGGTTTTTTGTTTTTTGTTTTCATTTTTGAGATACTTCACTTAGGAGAAGTGTCTTCAGTTCTATTCAAATTGTTGCAAAAGGCATTAAATCATCATTTTTATGGCTGAGTTGCACTCCATGATATACATGTACCATCTTTTTTAATCTAGGCATTTATAGCTATAAACTTCCTTTTTAGAACTGCTTTTGGTACATTCCATAGGTTTTGACATGTTGTGTTTCCATTCTCACATATCTCAAGATATTTTTTTATGTCTTCTTCAACCCATTGATTGTTCAGAAGCATGTTGTTTAATTTCCATATATTTGTGTATTTTCCAAGATTCCTCCTGTTATTGATTTCTAGTTTCATACTGTTGTGGTTGGAAACAATATTAGATGTGGTTTCAATCTTCTTGAATTTTCTAAGACTTGTTTTGTGGCCTAACATATCATCTATCCTAGAGAACATTCTAAGTGCACTAGAGAAGAATGTATATTCAGCTGCCATCAAAAGGAAAGTCCTTTATATGTCTGTCAGATCCATTTGGTCTAAAGTGCAGTTCAATTTCAGTATTTCCATGTTAATTTTCTGTCTGACTGATCTATCCATTGTTGAAAGTGGGATGTTGAAGTCCCCTACTATTATTGCATTGCTATCTATTTCTTTCTTCATGTCCATTAATATTTGTTTTATATATTTAGGTGCTTCAATGTTGGGTGCATATGTATTTACAAATGTTATGTCTTTTGGTTGAATTGACTCCTTTATCATTAAAGAATGACCTTCTTTGTCTCTTGTAACAGTTTTTGACTTGAAATTTATTTTACCTGATATAAGTATAGCCACTTACACTTTCTTTTGATTACTCTTTGCATGAAATACCTTCTTTCTGTTGCCCTGGCTAGAGTGCCCTGGCATCAGCCTAGCTCACAGCAACCTCAAACTCCTTGGCTCAAGCAATCCTTCTGCCTCAGCCTCCCGAGTAGCTGGGACTACAGGCATGTGCCACCATGCCCAGCTAATTTTTTCTATATATATATTTAGTTGGCCAATTAATTTCTTTCTATTTTTTAGTAGAGATGGAGGTCTCACTCTTGCTCAGACTGGTTTCAAACTCCTGACCTTAAGTGATCCTCCCACTTTGGCCTCCCAGAGTGCTATGATTACAGGCGTGAGCCCTCCCACTTTGGCCTCCCATAGTGCTAGGATTACAGGCGTGAGCCACCGCACCTGGCCATACCTTCTTCCATCTCTTAACTCTCAGCCTCTATGTGTTCTTAAAACTAAAATCGGTCTCTTGCAGACAGCACATAGTTGGATCTTTTGATTTTATCCACTCAGCCATTCTAAGTCTTTTACTGGAGAGTTTAATCCATTTATATTCAAGGTTATTATTGATAGATAATAATTTACTCCCATCATTTTGCTAACTGTTTTCTGGTTGCTTTATAGACCATTTGTTCCTTTCTTGCTCTCTTGTTGTCTACCTTTGTGATTTGGCAATTTTCTGTAGTGTTAAATTTGATTCCTTTCTCTTTCTTATTTGTATCTGCTATAGTTTTTTGTTTTGTGATTATTATGATTCTTTTTATAAAACACTCAACATGAATAAAGTTTATTTTTTTTGGATAATACATAAAGTGGCTGCAAGGAGGGAGGAATAATAAAATTTCCCTTCAGAATGCACTGTTTTGCCTGGAACCAGAAATAATTCATAATGGTAATTGTTGGTTAAAATTCAGCTCCCACCCACATACACAAGCAGACTCAATATTCTAGATTTTTAAAGATTTAAGAGATTGACCAACCAAATACATGGTTCTGAGATGCCTCCTGATTTGAATTAAACAGCTATAAAGAACATTTTGGGGATCACTGGAAAAATTTGACTATAGATTAAGTTTCACATGATATTAGAGAATTATTATTTTTGTAGTTATTAATGTAGTTATGCAGGAATATGTCTTTATTTTTAAGAGATGCATAAAAAATAGGTGTGAAATGTTCTCACACTATAATTTCCTTTAAAATTCTTCAGAAGAAAAATGATAAGAAAAATAGAAAAACTAGGGAATGGATACATGGTATCTATTATTACCTTTCCTTTTAATGTATGTTCATTTTTTTTAAGAAATTCATTCCTATACATATATTCCACCCCCCATAAGGTCCTCCAAGTTGTAAACTGCTATAAATATAAGAAAAAGTGAAATAATTCTATGCATTTCAGTGACAGAAAGTTAACACTGTGACAAAGCAAGAGCCCTGAACTTAAGCTAAAAATCATTTGTCTGATCCTGCATGACCACGTGGCCTTCAACAGTAACTCGGCCTCTTAGAGCTTCAATTTGTTCATCTGTAAAATGAGGAGAATGGTCTAAGTGACCTTCAGGGTATGTTTCAACTTTAGAACCCAGAGTCCTTTCATATCAGATAAGTATCAACTACTCGACCATTTCACTATGCAGAGGAGTGCAGGACTACAAGAGACCAACCAAATGAGTTCAAGAGCCCATTATGCCACTTCCTTGTCAGATCACTGTAGGCACCTCATTGGACTTTTATGAGCCATTTCCTCTCCACCTTGCTTGTCTACCACCAGACGGTCATTGTAAGACTATGATAATATAAAAGGAAGGAAATCATGATCATTAAGGCATGTTCTGGACCACATACCTCCATTGGCAACATTAAACTTCACTCCAAACTCTCCCCCTGGTCCTCCAGGGCAATGGCTGGCTGTTAAGATGATTCCACCAGCTGCCTTGATCTTCCTGATAATGCAGGAAACTGCAGGTGTTGACAAGATGCCATTCTGTCCAATAATCAGTCGTCCAATCTAGACAATCCAGGGAAAAAACAAACAAACAGTAAATCCAATTGCAAGGGATTGAAAGCATTTCAACAGGAAAGTGTCCCAGGCTTGGTTAACACCCAATGAGGTGCAAAATTAAATGAATGGGCTTTAGTTTAGGGGACATGGAGTAGGAAGAGCTCTTGCATTATCTCTCCTTCCCAATATCTCTAAGACAATTTGGGGAATCCCTCTCTAGTAGTCAATGATAAATCTACAAATAGGCTATGCCTCAATGATCTTCAGTAGTTTGAAACATCTGCTTTAGATGACCAAGGTATTTGCTTGAACCACACAAGATGTTCTTAATGTGGGTACTGACTCAGAAACTATACACATGAACATGCTAGAAATTACAAGAATAAAGAAAGGAGTGCTTCTCTGCTTCCCCTGCTCTCTTGGCCTGGAAACAAGCTCACAGAGCAGGAGACCTGGTTTACTACAACTCATCGTCAGCAGGCACACTTTAACTCTACTTTTCAGGGACTACCACTCTCCTGAAGATAGGAATTCTATTTCTGCTGCTACGTGACAGCAAGTGCTGAGGCCATTGGAGAAACTATCCAGTAATGCTAAGCCAAGGTCTGGAGGTCATCCATGGGTGTGGACAGACTCCTGTAGCTACAAAACTGACTTTTTAGAGAGTTAGCAACACAGCCCTGAAGAACATTACTCACTACACTTTGTTTTAAAATTGTGTTTAATAACATCCAGTCCAGTGGTTTTCAAATGTTTCTACAAATTAGAATCACTTATGAAGCTTTTAAAAATCCCAGTACTCAGACTACATTCCAGACTAATTATATTGCAATCTCTGGGGGCAAGATCCAGGCATTAGTAGTTTTTAAAGCTCCATGGGTGATTCCAGTGTTCAGCCAAGCTTGGCAAACAAGCTCCCTCATTTCTGTTTCTCAAAGGACTGGCAGCATGGGCATCACCGGCAAGTTTGATAGAAATGCAGAACTTCAAAGCCCACCCAAGACCTGCCGAATAAAAATCTTCATTTTAATAGGATACCTTCCTCTCTTCCCAGATAATTCATTTGAGGAATACTGATGTAGCCCACAAACCAAAGCAAGCTCTCGCATCCAGTCCAACAGCAAAGTCATCCTGGCACCAACGTTGCGAGAGGTCAGTCACTGACCGGACATAACAGTGAGGGAAGACACAGAGGGGAAAAGATACAGAAGAGACAAAAAGAGCAAACATGAAAACTCCAAAAGCAGGGCAGTGTTGGGATGATTTGGTATGGAGAGACCCACACACCACAACATCCACAGAGTATGTATTTCCAACTAGAGGAGACAGATGATAAGCAAATAAACACACCAAAGTCTTCATCAGAGTCAATGAGACCATACCTGATCTTACCCTCATCACCTACCACTGTCCATTTCCCACACTCCCTCTGTCTAGCCATGGTAACAGCTTAGTGTTTCTTCCTCAAACACACCAAACATGATCCTGCCTCAGGGCCTTTGCATTTTCTCTTCCCTCAGCTTAGAACACTCCTACCCAGGTATTCACATACTTGCTCCCCATGTTCTGTCCAAGAGGTTTCTTTTCTAGTGTTGCCTAAGCAACAATAGCATCCTTGACAGTCCTCTATAATGCAGTACCCATAAGTCTGTAACTTCCCTATTGTTCTCTATTTCCCTTACCTGCTATAATTTCCTGTATCACACATATTGCCACCTAATGTTTCCATATTATTTATTTCCCCACTATATACAAGCCCCAGGGACTGTTTTACTGCAATAGCTCAAAAACCTAGAACAAACTTGGTATGTGGTTAAGTGTACGATAAATATTTGCTGGATAAATTAATAGAAAAAATTAAATGAATGATGAATGACTGCTATGGGAAAAAATATATAGAAGAGTAGCAAGATGAGAAGGAGGAAGATCAGATGGGAGGCTATCCCAGTGGAGTGTTGATAGTATCTTGGACCAGGCTGGAGCCAGCAGAAATGAAGAGGAGTTATTCGATCTCACGTAGATTTTTAGAATGAGAATGAGCTGAACAGGAGATGGACTGGAATATGAAAGAGAGGAGCTGTGGTGACCAGCTTCCAAAATGGCCCCAGCCATTGCCTTCTGGCACTTGTGCCTTTGTGCAGTCCCCTCTCACACTGAATAGCGTAGATCTGGGTGACCAGTATAATACCGTAGAAGTGATAGTGTGTGGCTTCCAAGGTGAGGTCACAAATGACATAGACACTTCTGCCCTGCTCCCTTAGACTGCTCATTTTGAGAGAGGCCAGACACCAGGTCATGAAGACACTCAAGGAACCCTGTGGAGACACACCAAAGCCTGTCACCAACAGCCAGCACCACCTTGCCAGCCAAGTGACTGAGCCATCTTGCAGTGAACCCTCCAGCCCCTTCAAACTTTTGTAAGACAATAGCTTTATCAACATGTGACTACGACCTCATGAGAGTTCCCAAGCCAGAACAACCCATCTCCTGTCTCACAGAACCTGTGAGATAACACATATGCTGTTTGAAGCCACTAAGTTCTGTGGTAATTTCTTACACAGCAATAAACAGCTAATATAGAAGCAGTGAGGAAGGAATGAAGAGTAACTGTCAGCTTTATACCCAGAATAGCATGATGGATAGTGGTGCCACTAATCAAGACAGGAAAGGCAAAAGACAATAATTACACTCATATTATTATCCAGAGCCATGATAAATTATTTTCCTTATGCTCTTATTATTAAATGTATGTAGTCATTCAACTCATTTCATTGAGTACCTACCACACTGAATAGCAATATAGAAGACCCTACTGATAAAGAAATGAACACAATTTAGTCACTGCCCTCAAGTAATAAGTCTGAAGAGTCAAGAATCTGAAAAATATTTGTAACTTTTGTTAATAATGTTCTCTCCCTCCCATTTTTTAGAATCATTCTCAAAGATATAACCTTTTAAAAGGAGAAAGGTGTATACACATATAGACACTTCCTGCAGTGCCATTTATTAAAACATTAAAATTTAAAAACAATCTTTATAAATGTCTAATAATGAAGAACCTGTTCAAGAAAGTGTGATGTGTCAACTTACAGAATACTGTTCAGGCATTTAAAAGGAAAATTATGAAAAGTGTATAGACTTGGGGAGCAGTCACAAAAATGTGTGACCCCCTCCCATAGCACAGAGTTGTTGTGGAGGAACAGCTGCCAAGCCAGGACATTTTCCAGCCCACCTTGGCTTCTAAGTGCGGCCACATGATGCATTTGAACAATGGGTGATAAACTAGTATGAGAATGACAATAAAAGTAATGCGCACTTCTTCTGGGCTAAGGATCCTAGAAAGCAGATATGTTTTCTCTACACTGCCTGTTTCCTCATCTACAGGCCCAGCACAGGTGCCCATGTGGCTCTAGGAGAGGCCAGAGCCACAAGATGGAAGGAACCTGGGTCTCTGTCTCACTGGATAGACAAGAGTCTTTGCCCACCAGGAACATCCACATTAGACCATTACATGAGTGGGAAATAATTTCCTATTGTATTCAAGGCAATAAAAATTGCCTGCATTTCATGTTTATTTTTTTTACAACAACCTGCATTTTCTTAAGTGGCAAAAAAAAGGAATATAGACAATGCTTTAATGCTAAACTGAAAATGTAGAAAACACAATTATTTTTACTCTATTACAACAATGTAAAATTATGTATGCTTTGGGGACAAGGACTTGGAAAAATACAGAAATAAATGTGTGCAGTTTATTTTTTAAGTAGGAGAGATTACAGATAAATTTTTTATCTTATGAAATTTCAATTTAAGAAGGTAAGTAATTAAACTTAAGTAAAATTTCAACCTGAAATATTTTAGTTATAATTGGATTATTAACAGGATATTAAGTTCTAGATAATTGGAAATTTTACCTACATGAGACTCTCTCATGAATCCAGCAATACCAGGGAAAGGAGGAAGTGCTGGCCACTGTCTATAAGTCTAGTAGAAGGGCATCTGAGAGTGATAGGTACTGAGGGGATACAGCAGAGCAAGTGATGGGGCTTCTAAGGTAAGACATGGAAAATCGTGAAGACATTTGTGTCCCATGTGAAGATTCACCAAAGGGTGACCTCAGCAGAGAAGTGTTTGGATAGTCAAGCAGATAGGATGACCAGTTTTGTGGACACCAGTCAGTCTCTTTCTCCAGCCACTTCTGTCATTATCCAATGGGCTTATGAACAAGTGGCCAGGAGGACAGACAGGGAGGTTATGCATGGGCTCAACATGGACTTCCACTCACCAAGGCCAACCTGGCTACGGCCACTGCTGACTGCCCAATCTGCCAGCAGCAGAGCCCACACTGAGTCCCCATATGGCATCATCCCCGGGGTGATCAGCCAGACACCTGGTGGCAGGTCCATTCATTTGGACCACTTCCATCATAGAAGGGGCAGTACTTTGTCCTCACTAGAATAGATACACAGAAGAGAACACACACACACACACACACACACACACACACACACACACACACACGAGAAGGGAATGTGAAGACAGAGGCAGAGATTGGAGTGATGCAGCCATAAGCCCAAGAGTCTAAGGAATGTCAACTGCCACCAGAAACTAGAGCAGATGGGGAACAGATTCTCCCCTAGAGCATCTAGGGAGAGTGGCCCTGCCAACACCTTGATTTCAACTTTTGGCCTCCAGAACTATTAAAAAGTATATTCCAGTTGTTTTAAGCCATCAAATCTGTGGTAATTTGTTTGGGGAGCCCTGGGAAATCAATATAAAATCTGTAAACTAGTACAACATTTATGTTAGTTTTCTAAGGTCACTGTAACAAATTGCCATAAACTTGGTGGCTAAAAAAAATAGAAATTTGTTTTCTCATATTTCTAGATGCCAAAAGTCCAAAGGCAAGGTGTAGGCAGGGCCATGCTTCCTCTGAGGCTCTAGGGGCGGGTCCTCCCTTGCCTCTTCCACTCTCTAAGGCTGCACACATTCCTGGGCTTGTGTCCACATCACTCCAATCTCTGCCTCTGTCTTCATGTCACTTTTTCCTCCGTATGCCTGTGTCTTTCTCTCTTCTATTTACTCTCCTTTTCCCAATTAGGCCAAGACAGACATCATCAGAAAAGTCATGGCTTTCAAGATCTAGTAAATGATAAAAGAAATATAATTTTTGGAGACTTTGTTGTCTCCAAAAGAAAAAGCTCTCAACTTGAACTTCAAAGACATGAGTCTTGGCTCTGCCCCTGACATAAGGTGAATCATTTAACTTCTCTGAGGCCCAGTATCTTTATCTGCAAAGCCAGGAGGAAAAATCCACCTAAGATGAGGTTGTACAAAGAAAAACTCTTCGTAAAATTACACATGACACAGACCATGCTATTGTCTTCCCCAAGTGCCACATGCCCTCCAACATTTAAAATTCATTTTTAAATAGATTATCCCTTAAACTATCATTGCACTCTCTGAAAAAGTCCCAGAAATACTACCTTCTGTCAATGTAGTAGACTGCTAGCTTGTAAGGAAAAGACGGTCTGCATTATTGGCTTTGGTTTGGGTTACAGCGCTGAAGCAGGCAACATCTGACTTTTATTCCGGGTGAAACTCAGGCTGCAACCCACTGGGGACCAAACCGTGGCATCCCAACTGCCCCCTCACTAAAGCTCCTACACTATGGGGTTTGGCTTTGGCTGGAGGAAAGGAAACCCAACCCTGCTCTCCAGAAAGTGCACTCAACCTGATAGACACTAATGCCACTAAGGAACACTTCCTTCAGCTCCCACGTGGAAAGGGGCAAAGGTGGATCCTAGTCCACTGTCCCTTACACACACACACACACATACACAGGAGGCACACAAACACAGCTCCCAGGATCCATGGGTAGGCATATGCACGCTATCACACAGGTCCTGCTGACACATCTGCGAGGCACAGACTTTCTCAAACACACAGATAGAGAGACAGATGCAGGATGAACACGTTTCTACCCAGTCATGACTTCTAAATGCTTGGGGAAGAGTAGACCCAGTAGGGAGCCATGTGCAATTGCCTCATTTCCTGCAAGTCAGTTACTTAGAATCTCTCTGAGTCTGTTCTTCTAACTTGGTACCAATGCCTCCCATCAAGCCTTAAACCTCACCTAGATTATATCATGTTTTTCTCCACCCACAAATGGGCATAGCAGGCACCAAGCGAATTAATATGCCCCTCCGCATGCCTTAGACCAGTATCCTGAGAAAGAGAAAAATTTATTACATAAAAGCTCTCTCCCAGCGCTTCTATTCCTTTACATCATGTGCCATATACAAATTTTTTTAATGCTTTTATTTCTGACAACTTTTTTCTCAGAATGTTAACAACTACTCTTCCAAATTAGATTCAGTATGACTGCAGTTTCTAATTAGCTCAAATTAAAGTCCTAGAGAGCAGGGTTGTACAAGTTAAACCTTCTGGCTAAAATCTTAGAGTAGATGCAGAATTTTGATTCTAAATGCGTTTTCCCCGGTAACATAACACTGATGAAAGCAGGATTGTTTTCCTGTGTGAATTCTCTTAGACTTCCCCATTACAATTCCCTTCTCACTTTAAATAAATCACTTAAGGAAAAAAAAAATGTAAAGAAAAAATGTGCATGACAGTCCTCAACATCCCCTGCTCTCTGTGTCATATCCCTGAGATTCTCAAAGAGAGAGGAGCACAATAAACATAAACTTCCTTGGTGCTTCACAGACAAAGGGCTCTACAGGACCATGCAGCCACCACCAGCTTCACTGCCAAGTGAGATGGAGAGCCATACACACAAAGATGCCTGTCTCCTGTCTTCTCAGTTACAAAAAACAAAAACCAAAAAACCACATGAACAAAGCCCAAACCCAAGCTGCCATGGATTGCAGAGCGCCAACCCTTCTGTAGTGCTGTGCATGGGTAAGCAGGAGATGGCTAAGTGGAATTTCAAGAAATAACGAAGGCACGGATGTTGTGGTTTTCCACACATCAAGGGACTTCTTCATTTGCACATGCATAATTGTGCAGTTATAGGCTTTGCTCCATGGAGACCAGATGGGAGCCAGAAAGCTCCTCCTCAGCTTCCTGTACCCTGGAAGTCTTTACGCACACACTGAGGGGCTGGAGGGAGGGCTGAGGGTTCATTAGAACGAAACCAACATGGATTTCACCTTCAATTCCTAACATCTGAACAAGCACAGCAAAGTCATAGGCATCTAGAAGAGTAACCCAAGATCTGTTCCTCAGTCAGCCCCACCCAATTCTCAAGATTTTGTTGAAAAGATCAGGAAATCTCATTTTCCTCAGCTGCAAAATGGGGTGGTGAAAGTAGGAAGTATACCTCTCCTGGTAATTAGGCAATTCAGTACGTGGAGAATACTCTGAAATCTTTACCTTTAAGGTAAAGGGTCTGACTCGCTAAAACAAGAGAGGGCTCTGCTTGCTGCTGTTTTATCAGGTGGTCGCCCCACCTGGACACCAGAATAAGAACTGCAAGTGTCCATGGGGTCTGCACACTGGTCAGGAAAGCTGAGTTGAGTGCCCTGAGAAAAGCCGAGATTTTGGTGTTCAACAGGAAAGGATGTAAAAACTGACTTTGCTCCCTACTGCCTATGTGACTTTGGGCAAGATCCTGAATCCCTCTGTATCTTGGTTTTATTATCTAAAAGATCTAAAACATCACATGATGGAGGGTGAAAGGAAGTGACATAACCAAGCTCAGCTCACAGCATCCAGCACCCAACAGACTCTTGATACATTTCACTTGCCCTCCTTGCTATTGTCATTTCTTAATAGTAATTGAATCAATTTGTTGTTGTCGTCGTCATAGTAACCTGGAATATTTTCATTTTGAACATTTATGAAGTACACATAAACAAGAATAAATAAAAATAAAAATCACCCATAGTCTTACCACCTAAAAATGACCACCATTAACATTTTGTACATAGACTTTGTCTATGTGTCTTGGTCTCTCTTTATTTTTGTTTCACTTACATATTTTTTTTTAATTAGTATAATGTCTTTATTAATGACAAATTCGTTGTTGATTCCTTCCTTGTACTCCTCCACTGGTTTTCTGGACACAGCTCAACTGATCCTAGATACTTTTGTCAGTCTAACAACTCGTGGATTTCCTTCTTGGCTCACGCAGTGATGTCTTGAGAACAAATATCTATCCACTTCAAGTGAATGAGCACTCCAATTCAGCCAACATCAATCATTCTTACCATGTCGCTTCCCATCATGGAACCACTCATGGTTGCTGGTGGAACTCCAGGATTAGCTTCATAACCTATGCCACCACCACCACCTAGAGGTGGAAATTTCTGGCCTCCTGAACCATAGGGATCTCCCATGTTCATTGCTCCTCCGCCACCCATCCTCATGTCTCTTTCTCTTGGATCCATGTAGCCCATTCGGCTGTAACTTTCCTCTCTTTGGCGCCTCATTTGTTCTTCCATCTCACGTTGACGAATCATCATCTCTTCCTCCCTTCTACGTCGTTCCTCTTCTTGTCTCAATTGCATTTCTTTACGTTTCTGCATTTCTTGATTGTGAAGTTCTTCCATGCGTCTTAACTCTTCCTGTAGTCTCATGAGATCTTGGCGCAAAAGATTTGCCTGATGTTCATGATAAGCATCTTCCATTTCACTTTCCAATTTGTCTTTTGCATCTTTCATGTTTTTTTCAACTTGTTCCCTTTGCTGTTTTTCCATTTCATCCAAGGACTTCCATCGCTGAGAATATTCATACTCAAATGTGCCATGCTGGGCAAAACGAGGAGGAGTTTCTCTCTCCTTTTGATACATTGGATTCTTCTGTGCAAGTTTTTCAGGAAGACCATCTTCATCATCTAATTGTTCAAGTGGTTCCACAATAACTGGGCGAGGAGTTGTTGTCAGTAAGAAAACACCTTCACTGCATCGTTCAAATGCTTTTCTTGCTGCTGGTTTAGAAGCAAATTCAACAATGCCTTTCCCTGTAGATCTTCCACGATCATCCACAATTACAACAGCCCTTTCAATAGGACCAAACTGGCTAAAAGCTTCTTCCAACAATTCATTGGAAACGTAAGGTGAAAGATTACGAACAGAAAGGGCAGCAGCATGTGTGGCAAATCGAACCCGAAGCTGTCTACCTCTCATGGGGGTATCATCAAGTTCAGCTTTGGCAATTTCAGCCAAGGCTCTAGACTCAAGTTTAATAAATCCAAATCCTTTGCCTTTGTTGATAAAAACTTCTCCTGGTTCTCCATATTTAGCAAATAGTCTTTTGAATTCATCCTCTGTGATATCAGCCGGTAGATTCCCAACAAACAAACGACAGCGCTGTGTGTAAGTTTTCTCTCCAGGCCTCCTCAAGAGAGACAAGTTGGCTTTAAACCCCTCGGAGTCCGAAATTTTTTCTTCCCGCCAGGCGGGGGCCCCTGGTGGTGCTGCTGGTGGTAGGGCGGGTGATGCTGGCGGCCCCCACGAGGCTCTCCGCCGCCTCGGTGCGGCGGCTTGGGGTGGCCACCAGGAGTGCTCAAGCCAGGGCCGCCACCGGGCTTCGGCCTGCCAGGCATTTTGCCGCCCTTGGGGCCGCCAGGCCTGGGGCCCTGCTTAGGCCCCGGGCCGGGCCCTGGGCCCCCTCCACTTACATATTTTTACAAAAGGGATCATTGTCATTCATTTACTAAATCTAAACCTTCCCTTGAGTCTGTGTTTCCATGTCATTTATTAATAATATTCTTCCATGATGTGATTTTAATGGCTGTATAGTCTTCTATTATTTAAATGTACTATTGTTTATTGACCAATATAAACCATGGCTTTCATCTTCAATTCCTAACATCTGAACAAGCCCAGAAAAGTCACAACTATCTAGAAGTGTAACCCAAGTTCTGTTCCTCAATCAGCCCACCCAATTCTCAAGATTTTGTTGAAAACATCAGATTGTTCTTCCACCTCAAGTTTTTATACATTAAAAAAATATGTTCAAAGACTAAACCCACACAGTGATATAAATTAAACTGGATGTAGTTTGCCAATAAATAAGCAACAAATGAGTTGTAACCTGCGAACATAACTGCCATGTCTTTCTTCTTTAACCATAAACCTGCTCACTGAGAAGCTGCTGATGTCCACAGGAGGCAGTGGCAGGCCCGGGTCTGTGTCCTCGTCCTGACCTGGACCTTCTGTGATTTTCCCCATCTGTGCCTCTGATTGGCCTTGCCCACTTGCACGTGTCAGGCTGGGCTGCTAATTTATCAATGTCATAGAGCTCACTGCACAAAGCTGCCCTTGCAAGAGTGATTTCTTCCTAGAACAGTCAGATGAACGCTGCTTATATTTCTCACTCTTGGTCCATCCTGCTTCGGCACAAGTTCTATTTATTGTCATGGAAACAACCATAGGTCATTTGGGAACGTTTAGGTAATTCCTTCATGTCTGTGCAGTCTTCAAACTTTTCTAACATTTTAGACTCTGTTCTATCTTCTTCTTAAATATATTCAGGGAAGAAGACATAGCTTTATGGGCTGGGGTCTGTGCACACATGCACAATCATATGCTACATGATAAACTATCAAAATGTTTAAGAACACTTTACAGGTGGCACCTTCATAGGTAGACAGAAATTAAATATGCATATATATATGTACACATATATCCCCTGAACAAAAAACTCAGTATCTTTGACACATTTATATATAGGTAGAATATACATATATATATATATATACATACACATCCATTTATATATCTTTTTTTCTTTATAGGTAGAACAAAACAAAACAAGAAAAGAATTCACTTCTCTTAGAGCCACGTGCTTTCTCCAAGTAAGTATCACAATCAATTAAAATACATTTGTATAGATTTTAAAATAAATTCCCAGACCAGTTTCTGTCTGGCTAGAAAATAATAATTGCCCATTTGCTAAGTGCCCCCACCCCTTATGCTCCGTTCCAGTGAACTAAAGACCTCCGGCAATCACAGATTTACAACTCAGCAAGATTAAACAATTTACTGTTATTTATGACACCCAAGCTGGATCTTCTGTATTATATTCCACATTAGCTTCTATCACTTTACATTTGGGAGAGCCTGTCCAAGAAAAGATTACGCCTCCTACCCAAACATTCGACGGAGCTGCAGGAACAGGCCCCCTGACAAACATCCTGCCAAAATACTTTAAAGGATCGCAAGCTCCCGCAGCTGTGCATTTTCAGACTACCCAACAGATTAGCGTGGAGTCTCTTAGCCTCTGCTTGGTCTGTTCCTTTCAGTAATCTGTCACATGGCCCCGTCCATTAGGTTTGAAAATCCTCATGAAATGAGCAGATTAAGATCTGGCCTCAGTGGGGGGCAGCGGGGTGGGCAAGGGGGGTGGGGGTTCACTCTTAACACAGCCCAAGCCTCAGAGAGGCTGAAGATGGGAAAGCATGGCATCGACTCAGCTCCTTCTTAGCAGGAAGACAGAGACAACACCAAAAAAAGTCCTTTATGTTGAGTGCAAGTCTGTGCCGGACAGCTGCTGCCACTTCATGTGCTGTGGTCATAAGTATCTGTGTGTGCATAAGTGTGTGTGTGTGTGTGTGTGCGTGCACGCACACGCATGCATACTGGGAGGAAAGAGGGGATCGGGCCTTCCCCAGTCACCACCCCAGCCTTAGCCAGTGGCCCGGACGAATGCCAACAATCTAGAGGAAGCTGTACCAGAGCAACTGCGATCACCACATCAGCAGGTGTCTTCTGATTAGTAAAGCTACTGGGACTACAAAACACACACACACACACACACACACACACACACACACACATCCTTCTTTTATTTTAAACCGAGCAAAATATTTTGGTAATGATTGCTATATGAACAAATAAATTCATAATACTGTAATCCATTAAACCGAGCAAAATATTTTGGTAATAATTGTTATATGAACAAATAAAGTAATTCATAATACTGTAATCCATTACCACATTCAACGCTTCCAATGCCCAGGAAGATATGGGGCAAGTATTACTTTTCCTAGTTTTATAAACAAGGAAACAAACCCCAGGATGCCAGGTGACTTCCCCAGGGTAATACAAGTTGCAAATGATAGTACCATGATTCAAATCCAGATCTTTTCCTTTTTTCTTCATTATTCTTCACGGATGCATTTTAATTATGAAAGCAATGTATAAATATATGATATTTTTTTAATCGAGACATATACAAAGCAAAAAGGGAAAGATTCTCCTCCCACTACCATTAACACACACGCTCTCCAGATATCTCCACTATTGACTCTTTGGAATATGTTCTTCCAGCCCTATTTTTTATGCCTCTGTTACATGCACAAAAGTGAGATCATGCTATACACAGTATTCTGGTAATCACCCTTTTCCACCTAACAAGCTATCATTCATATATTTTTCATATTATATATAGATCCATATCCTTTGTTTATAGATTTTATGGTATCTATCATGTGGTTGTGTCATAAATTATGTACCTGTTTTCTAGTATTGAATATATAGATTGTTTTCAAGGTTTTCCTTAACAAAATGCTGTGGTGAGTATTCTTGTATATACAAGTTTGCACATTTGCTCTATAAAATCTACATGATAGATTCTCAGATTAAGAGATCCCTAGATTATTAGATAACTACTCCATTAATTTAGATATATACAGCCAAATTGCCTGACCAAAAGTTATATCAGTTTAACTTCCACCAATAATGTACAAACATGATAAATTTTTAACACCTTACACCAACTCTGAATATTTTCAACTTTTTTTTTACAAATTGATGGACTGTTATTATTTACATTTTTCTGATTATGAATTAGGATTGATCACCTTTCCATGTGTTTGTTGTTGACAATGTTTGCATTGAATTGTTTGAATTTTCTTACTGATTTGGAATAACTTTTATATGTGATAGATTTTAATCATTTGTTATAAAATTCTCCTCCTAGTATTTTGTAGGTCTCTTTTCAAATAGAATAAACTCTTGCCCTCCGATTTCAGATCCTTTCTCTTTCCATTAGAAATTCCTATATACAAAACTAGATACCCCTAGCTAAAAACCGAGACTCTTATTAGAGGAAAACAATAGAAAGGCAATAACTACATATTATATTTATACAAAATACCTATTAATACAGACTTGGAAAGGGAAAGGAAAACTTAAAAACGTCCACAACTTCAAGCTCAGAAAAAGAACTTCTTGGGGGTTGAATGTTCCTGAAATTTTCCTTTTCATGCAAATAAAGACAATACTTCAAAAGTTGATGTCACTAAAAATATAAGAGATGAAAGATATTCAAAGACCCAGAGAATATGGGTTTTCGTTTTAACAAGTCTTGTATATATTCTAGGTATACTCTTATTCATAACTAAGACAGTCAAATCAGATGAAAGAACCTAAAAATTTCCCTTTGGTTGTGCACGTATAAGCAGTAAAGGCATATTGGTGCCTTTGAGTCTTTGCAAATTAACTCTCAAAGCGATAGGCTGACACAAGACATGGAAGCCCTAGCTTTTTACCTCCAATTTAAACATCCCTGGACAATTCATGCCTATTTTTCCTGCCTATTATTCCCAAATAATCTTGTTCAAATTCTATTACAGTGCTTGTTTATGTTACTGCTGTCCAACAGAAGAGTATTCAGGGCCCCAAAACTGAGAGTTTAGGTTGATTAATTCAATACCTAAGCTTGGACTTCTCCAAAAGTGGATTCCAACTTCTAGTCCTCGAGTCTGTATAGAAGCTAGCAAACTCCCAGAGTTCACAAAGAGCTCAAAGAGAACAGATGTTTTTTACAGAAAATTCTTAGGGCAAGTTTCATACATAATGTTGCTGATGTGTGTCTGCCTTTTCAATAAACATCATTATGCTTTATCACAAGATTTAATAAAGCAGCTTAGTTAAAAATGCCATCTGGGTCTCTGGACACATTAAACAAAGCTTAAAATAACCACTCCAGCAACTGGGAGGGCCCAGCTGTTCTCACAACCTCTCCCACTCCTTTTACTTCCCCATAAAAAACAGTGAATGAAGACTAGAGGCTAAAAGTGTCAAGATTGAACTCACTCAAACAGGGAGATCAAGGAAACCAAGGGCTCCCTCAAGTTTCCTATTGCTCACATGATAGATTTCCTAATTTCACAACTTGGTGAATGGTGATTCAGAAAGGGAAGCAAGAGAGAGTTTCAGTAGAGTTTTCTAATGCATCACAAACCTTCCCTCCCTAATGTCTGGATTATTCTTGCTCTTCCCATTCACCTACTCTGTAGTGAACACTAGGAGAAAATACAGAGCAATCTCCACCCAGTTCTTTTTTTCTTCCAGAGATGGGATCTTAGGCCACCCAACCCCAGGCTTTCAGATCCATTCCAGGGAAGAAGCCCTGGGTATTGAAGCACAGATTTCCCTCTCTTGTTTCCTTTTTCTGCTCTGCCTACTTCCTTCGTACACACACACACACACACACACACACACACACACACACACACACACACACATGCATACACTGCCCCTACCACCCATCTCACCCCACTTTGCTTCACTTCCAAACTTACGTTCCTTGTCTTTGGGCCACACCAAGATTTGTTCCCCAGACAGTTCTTGTAAATGCCAAACCAAGTGTGTTCTCATCCTTTAGAGCAACCAGCTTTTCACGGCCAATTGGAATCAAATACAACCTGTGCAGGCATCTCTCTTGAGAATGTTCCAAGTCCCCTGCTGACCTAGCCTTCCTCATACCACTGCACTTCAGCTTCCCCCTCTGAAAGATTTCACAAGGCACTGAGAAGTTCTTTAATTCTGTAAGAGGCACTGTATGTTAATATTATTATTGCTAATCATCATGTGACCAGTGTAGTGCATGGCTAGTCAATAAATGAATTTTCTCTTGGCTAAAACTTACAACAGAGCTGTAACTTGTTAGCCAAGGGGCTTTATTCAATGCATACAGTCAAATAATAATTCTCTGAGATATATTCAGTTGATCATACTCCTTTACATTTCAGGAAATAATACTCCTTTACATTTCTCAGTGCTATAGATGTTACAAAAAGTGCTTCCATATGCAGTGCTTCATTAGATTCCCAGGATAATTTAGTGATGCTGTCATACCTGATTTTTAGGTGAGG
This sequence comes from Microcebus murinus, assembly GCF_040939455.1. NCBI lineage: Eukaryota > Metazoa > Chordata > Mammalia > Primates > Cheirogaleidae > Microcebus > Microcebus murinus. Next base: position 29,676,282 of record NC_134115.1, read on the forward strand.
AAACAAGTGGCTTCTAGGCATTTCAAGAGGCTAACACATCTGCCCTCCAACTTGTATGGCAGAGGTAGGGAAAGAAGGCAAGCTTTCCAGCTGCTGATACAGAGTTTTTTTTCTACCATACTTCACCACCTCCAAGGCTAAAGTTAAAAGAGGACATGATTATCACATGAAAAAATCTGGTTTGTATCTGCCAAATGTGTATTTATAGTACTTGGTGACTTATTTAATTTAACCTATGGTTGTTTTCTGGTTGCAACAGTCTGACTCCGTTTTTGAAAACAGATTTTAAACACTAAGTTATAGATCTGTGGTGTTTAGTATGGTAGCTACTAAACACTTATAGCCATTAATATTTAAATTTCTATTTTAATTAAAATTAAAGAAAATGCAAAATCCAGTTCTACAATTTCTCCAGCTACATTTCAAGTATTCAATATCCACATGCAGCTAGTGGCTGGGACAGTGCAGATTATAGAACTTTTGCTTCATCAGAGAAAGTTCCATTTGACAGTGCTACTATAGAATGCCATTTCCAAAGAAAGAAAATGTTAGAAAAAGTCAGAAACATCTCAAGCCAGGTACAGTACTATCATTTGTCTAATATTGAAGGTAGTTTAGGATGAAAAAAGTTTAGAACAAAGAGGAGAAATAGAGAGATTGCTCTTAGGCATACCCGCCCAGAAAAGGGCAAAGGCATTCCTATAGTTATTGTGTTGCATTTAGCTCTTAAACTCTTTAGGAGATTAGAATAATTTGATATATAGAAGATCTAAACCACTGAAGAGGCTTTGAAGCAGATGGAAATAGAAACAGGATCAAAAACCAATTGGTTACAAATTCTGCTTAATCACAATTCATTTAAATGATACTATTTATTCTTTGTACATAGTTATTTGTCTTTTGCTCCATATAGTATGACATAGTTTGTATCTTTAAAGGGGAATTAAAATACTTCTTAGGATTTTTTTAGGTAAGTTCCCATATTCACATAAAAACTATAAAAACAGGTAAAAAGTGTCTTCTCATTTATTCACTAATGCATTTGAATTAAATATAAAAATCCATAGTGACATTCAAAAAAAGTGAAAGTGAAAAAAACAAAATTTGTTTGTCCAGCGGAGCAAGCTAATTCACCAAATCCTCACTCTAAAAATTGGTAATTTAAAAAAATAGAGAAATAAGCATAGTCTGCCTTTCTGGAAGGAATGATGTTTTAAGATAACCAATTAGCCCAGTTGTGAGGAAAATGCCCAATTTATAGAAAAATGTCAGCTAAAACATATAAATAGAATTAGAGAATTAGAAAAATCACCATTTTCAAACCCCTAAAGAAGTAATCCACTCAAGCAAGGATCATTAATAATTGCTAAAACAACTGGGTAAAGTTGATACAGAACCAAATACACACATGGTACAAAGTTTACCCCGCAGGCTACTGGCTTGACCCAGGAAAGTAAATAATGGAGGGTACAGGAAGGGACCATCATAACTCTACAACCATCTCAGCATCACTAATTATGGGATATGAATAAACACCATCACCTATGAAAGATTCTTGGGGAAAAAAGTTGAACCTGAATCCAATTAAGTCTTGCAACAGGATGAATGCTTGCATCCTCCCAAAATTCATATATTGAAACCCTGTCTCCCAAAGTGGTGGTATTAGGAGGTGGAGCTTTTAGGGAGTGATTAGGTCATGAGGGTGGAGCCTTCATTATTGGAATTTGCGCCCTTATAAAAGAGAAGCTGGAGAGAGAGCTAGTTTCTTCCACTACATGAGAACACAGCAAGAAAGCCCAATCTTACAAACCAAGAAGTTGGCTTTCACCAGACACCAAAACTGCCAGTACCTTGGTCTTGGAATTCCCAGCCTCTAAAACTGTGATAAATAAAAGAGTCTTGAGATAAATAACCAAATGCAATATGTTTTCCTTGATTGGAAGAAACTAGTTTCAACAAACCAACCATAAAAGACATTTCAGAACAATTAAAAAATCCAAATGTGGACTTGGTAATAAATGATGTAAAGAAGACATTTTTTATTTTGTTTGAAATGATATTGTAACTATATAGAAAATATTATTTTTTAGAGCTTTATACTGAGGAATTAAGGGGTAAAATATGATTTTCTTTAATACATGTTAAAGCACCTAAGCAAAAAATAAATGACACAAATACAGCAAAATTATTGCAATCTGGTCTATCAATTGATGTTATCAATCTCATCTCTCCACTTTTTTCCATGTTTGAAAATTTCATAATTTTATAATAAAAATTTCTTAAATCCCAAGTTATATAGGTATATATGTTTGAAATATCTATTTCAAACTTTGAGATATTAAAACATAAGTATTATAGTTTATCATTTTAGAAATTTCATATTTCTGTTCTCCTCCAGCAATTACATAAAGAATAACTACAGTTTTTCATAGAAAATTGCTTTGTAAAATTAACTTTTTCAATCTAAACCAAGATTTTTCAGATAGAGAGAATGCACCCCATCAAATTTGTCAGTCCAAAGAGAATAAATTCTAGTTTTCTACAATTTTTCTAGGCTACTTATGACTATCCAACAGGAAATCAAAAGGCCAAAGCATTTGGAATCAAAGGTCACCATTCCTGAGTCTAACTCTGCAAGACAAACTGGGGGACAGGTGCATTCCCATCAATTTTCAATCATTCAAGACCAATTATCCAGTCCCTTTAGACCGCTTTTCTCCTGAAGCTAGCCTTCTGACTATTCACTTTGCTTTAGCACAAGCCCCCAAGAAAGTGCACAAAATGAGGAATACATTGGTTAAAGTTGGCTGTTTGAAATTTTGAAAAATTTCTACCATTCCCTTCCCCCATGCCCACCCCTCTTAGAAGTAGTACTTTCAGATTATTTAAGGGTTGATACTTCTATGTGAATTTTAATTTGCCATTCTGCCCTTCATAGCAACTGCTAGGTTAAATTTGACTCTATCTTAAGTATATATTAACATATGCTTATTACCTCCTAAAATAAACTCCACTCTTAGAGTAATTAAAATGTGTGAGTCATAGAAGACCCATTGAAGTAAGAGTTTGGAAAGTATTTATTTATGGTAAAGTGGACCAAGAAATAATAATTCATGATAATATTTTGCCTATGCAAGTAAACAACCATAGCTTCAAAAATATCCTGACCCACAATAAATATTGGACATGCTATGTTTCTCTCACTCCCTGAAAAAAATTGGCCCAGGAAGGAGCCATAGCCCTCCCAAGGCTCGTTATTCTCCATCACTCCACGCGAACAGCTTTGTCAGACAGCAGTGAAAGACCATTTGTCAACCTCCCTCCAACTCCCCATTCTAGCCAACTTTCATCAATCTCAAGCGAGAAGCCGGAGAGAAATACAAGTCCCATATCTCCAGCATCACTGTGCTAGAGTTGAAAATTGTAATTCCACCACCCACCCCAGCACCACTGGCCCTATTTCTCCCAATTGCTTTCGGTTATTTTTTGTAAAAGCCTTTTTCCCCAACCCTGAAACACTGAGAAGGAGGAATTATAGCAGAACATGGAACATGAAGCATGGACAATCCTAAAGTTTTGTTTTGTTTTTTAAAATAAGAAATGAGAAAATTAAAAGGACAGTGTTGGGAAGGAGGGAGAGAATCCAAATTGTTTAGTTTTACTTTTAAAGATGTTTGCACTCATGTATAATCTGCAAAAGAGATTTCCCTTAATGAAAAGTTCTGTGTGCGTGGGTCTGCGGGCATTGACAAAGTGGAAATTGCTTTTTTAGACAATGTTTCCCTCAGATAATTCAGATACCCCTGAAATTAGGTATCCCTCTTGTAGACATTCCTGAGATGCTGCCAGACTTGGAAAAGAGGAAACTGGAATATGGGGATATGCCAAAAGGTGCTTCTTTTGCAGGTTAGGGAGGAAAGGGGCAGGAGAAAATCCCAAGGTCTGAGAATTCGGATTGCAAAAGAAGACCACAGAGGTCGTGGGAGAAGGAAGAGAAAATGAGGATGAAAATGAAAAGGGGAAGAGGCATGAAATGTTAAATGCCAAAAGGCATCTTGGAGAGAAGTTGGGAATTGCTTTAAGAAAACCACTGCAAATCTCATTTCAGGCCATTTAGAGATATGCCTCCCGGGAACTGAGAGTTCAAGCCGTTTAGCATCAAACAAATTGATTTGCCCCATCCCTACCCTAATCAAATAAATCATTCAGTAATTCCACTGAGGAACCACTGATATTCAAAACCTTCAGGGTCCACTCTTGCCAAATATGTCAGGGATCAAAACTGGGGTGTGTGTGTGTGTTCTGAAACAACACTACGTTAAATTTGACAGAGCCAAGATGTAGGGGGCTTGAGGATTATTGCAAAAAGGACAGAGAAGGAGGGAAGAACTACGTCGGGAGCCCAAGAAGTCTGTGTGGGGAGGGTGGGCAGCGAACGCAGTTGGAACAATGTTTAAAACCGGGAGCTGCCGAAAAGGGCTAGGGAAGAGAATGTCTAAAAGAAAAAGCAGGTGTGGGACGTGGGCGAAAGCGAGGAAGCGTTCGGGGCGTCCGGAGGGGCTCAGAGAAGAGCGGGACCCTCGAGTCTCTCGGGCGGCGGGTGCTGACAGAACCCGGGCGGGCGCTCGGGGTCCCGGGGAGGCTTCCAGCGCGGGGGGCGGCGGGGAGGAGAGGACGCGGGACGGGGGAAGACTCTCAGATGGGTCGGGGGCGGTGACAAGGGTGAGTGGAGGGGCTGGGGCGGCGGTGGGAAGCGAGGGGCGTCCGGGCCACTCACCCCGTTGGCCGCGGCCATCTGCACCACGATCTCCGTGGCTGTCCTGCTGAAGTACCTGCCGTCGCTGCCCACCACCATGGTGCAGCCCTGGCGGTCGCGCAGGTCGATGGACGACAGCACGCTCTGGATGAAGTTGGGCAGGTAGTTGCGCTGGCCCTCGAAGAGGCCGGTGGGGCGCCGCAGCCCCCCGCCGCCCGCCGGCCGCTGGTCCTCGTAGGGCGCCGTGGGCACCGTCAGCACCGGGATGGGGCTGCCCTCCATGGCGCCTGCTGGCCGGTCCTGCCGCGGCGCGGGGAGCCGGAGGGAATCTGCAGCCCGCCGGGGCCCCCCACCAGCCTGGCGGCGCGCCGGGGCTCCGCCTCGCGCCCGGGCCCCCTCCGCCGCCGCCGGCGCCCTGCGCCCTGCGCCCTCCCGCGGCACCGCCCGCTCCTCCGCCGCGCGTCCCCTCGCTGCCTCAGCAGGGCTCGGCCCCCGCCTTCCTATCAAGTGTCCGCCCGCCCAGCTCCTCTGCTGCCGGGTCGCCCTCAGATTCTTCCCCCAGTTGGGCTCACTTTCGGGGTGTCCCAAGAGCCCTGTACCAGAGCCACCTACCAGGACCCCGCGCCTGTCCCCAGTCTCCCCCCGCGATCGCTGCTCCCCCAGGCGCACCCTCCGCCAGCAAATAGCCCGGGAGTGCAGAGAGCTGGAGCCAGTTGGGGTTCCCCTCCCGCACCCCGGCCCCCGGCCCCCCACGCCCGCAGCCCTCTCTCCCGGCCTCCCTGGGACTGAGCGGCTTACGCGCACAAGTTTCTCTTTTGAACAAGGACAAGGAGGGAGTTGGGAGGGGGCTGAACACTTTTGCCATCAGGGAACAGCCCCGGCCAAAAATAACCCTGGAAAGGCGAGCTGGGAATTGTTATCTTCTGCCAGCGCTGAAATCGGAGGCTGGGCGCTGCGCGCGTGTCCGTGTGTGTGCGCGGCCCCCGCCCATGTGTTGCGGGGAATCACACGCTGTCAGGCCCTGCAGTCCAGGAGGACCCACCCAGCCCTCCACACTTTCCCCTCTTTCCCCGGCCTCGCCCAGGGCTGCACACTTTGCAGTATGGAAACTTTTTTTTTTTTTTTTTTTGCTTGTTTGTTGTGGCGATTGCGACAGCAGCAACACAAACGACACATATTTCCTTATTCTTACTCTTCTTACCCTCCCTACCCAGCTCCTGCTTAGAAAGCTGGCTTATCCCGCACTGTGTTTGTCCACACTGCTGAACTCTTCCTCGATTCATCGCATTTGATAGGAGGAGGCTGAAAGCCCCTATTAATGTCCTCCCAGAAAGGAATGAACAAAGCCAAATTAAGCAAGAAATGGGTACCAGGTCCCTTCGCATGCATCCTCTCATTCTGCAGGGGCTGGGGATTGTCTGCCTTCTCTCCATAAACCCCACTTAAAATCCAAAACCAAGAAATTCTCCATAGAAAATACAAAATAGGCCGGCACGGTGGCTCACGCCTGTAATCCTAGCACTCTGGGAGGCCAAGGCGGGCGGATTGCTCAAGGTCAGGAGTTCAAAACCAGCTTGAGAGAGACCCCGTTCTACTATAAAACAATAGAAAGAAATTAATTGGCCAACTAATATATATAGAAAAAATGAGCCAGGCATGGTGGAACATGCCTGTAGTCCCAGCTATTTGGGAGGCTGAGGCAGAAGGATCGCTTGAGGCCAGGAGTTTGAGGTTGCTGTGAGCTAGGCTGACGCTATGGCACTCACTCTAGCCTGGGCAACAAAGCGAGACTCTGTCTCAAAAAAAAAAAAAAATAGACAATAAATAAATAAAATAAAAATAAATATAGGCCATCAAATTAGCTACAAAAAAAAAGAAAATAGAAATGAAGAGAAAGCAACTAACAGGATAAAACCCAATGGAGGAAGAAATGATTCTTATCTTGGCTTCTATTTCTCATTACCCTTAAGGCATTTTTGCCCCCACTAAGGCTGCTGTCCTAAAATCTCTTGCTGCTGCTTCTTCCCCATATACTGTCCACTTCCTTGGAGTAAGGCTGACTTGCCACAGAGTTATAAAGTGTTTGATCATAGCAAGATAACTGTGAGCAAAGCTCACACTTATCTGTTGTTTTGCAATTGATATAAGGCTTTGCATCTGTTTTTTCTTCAGAGGCCAAAAAAAAAAAAAATGGTATTCATATTGTCCACAGTTTACAGATGAGAAAAAGAGGGCTTTTTTGTGAGGTCAAGGAAGTGGCCAACATGGCACTTGCAGCCTGTCCAAATTCTTGTATTGCCCTCCTCTTTTTATTAATGTCATTGAAGCGTGATGGGGAAAGCGCTGAAGCCATCAACCAAGAGCTGTTGGGACTTTGTTAGCTATTCTCTTCAACAGCAAAGAATGGGGTTTTTTTTTTTTTTAGAAGAGATGGGAGGGATGGAGACATGTTGAACAAGGTGTACACAATTTCAGTTAGATAGGAGGAACATGTTTTTTGAGATCTACTGCACAGCATGGTGCCTAAAGTTAATAATAATGTATTGTGAATTTCAAAATTACTAACAGAGTAAATTTTAAATGTGCACACAAAAGACCTACCACAAAAAAGATAGATATTTGAGCTGATGAATATGTTATCTTGATTTAATCACTTCACGTTGTATACATGTGTTGTGATATCACATTGTACCCATAAATATATGCAATTATAATTTGTCAATTAACAATTTTTGTTTGTTTGTTTTACGGAGACAGAGTCTCACTCTGTCACCCTGGGTAGAGAGCAGTGGCATCATCATAGCTCCCTGCAGCCTCAAACTCTTGGGCTCAAGAGATCCTGAGTAGCCTCCCAAGTAGCTGGGACTACAAGGTCAATTTTTCGGTCTCAACTAACAATTTTAAAAAAGAATGGTTGGGCAGAGTACAGTAACTCAGGCCTGTAATCAATCCTAGCATTTTGGGAGGCCAAGGTGGGAGAACTGCTTGAGCCCAGGAGTTCAAGACCAGCCCCAGCAACATAGCAAGACCTTGTCTCTATTAAAAAAAAAAAAAAAAAAATTTAAATTAGCCAGGCTAATGTTTGTTTGTTTTCTGTTCCTTTGTTTTCCTCTATTTAAGAATCTGTGCACCTCTCTATGGTGTGAGGGTTTTATTAATCTCTTCCTAATGACATTTTATTTTGCAAAGCAGGACAGTGTCATTCCCATAAGAGCCGGTATGGTAAGTCTTTGCCCCATAACAAAGACAAGGATGCACTCCCAAGCCAAGATGACCAGAAGCCCTCCAAGACTCCATCGCTCCACTTCCAGCACCCACCTTTCTCGTGACATCCCCAGCATTCTCCCCTACCTCAGTTCACGCCTTCCACAACCCAGGAACAAGACATCAGCATCTCAGACAAGATTTTGCACTTTTACCATCCAAGAGGAAATCCTCTTTCCATGGTTCTAATTCCAAAATTCCCAAAGGCTCTGATCAATCCAGTTTGAGGCCACATGCCCAACCACATAGCCAGGGCCTCACAGTAGAAAGGAAAATAATTCTTCCAAATAAAGGGGGTGCTGACCTCCAAAGGGAGGAGAGATGAGCAACCAAACAGAAATGTCCAGCACATACTTCACACTCACTGATCAAGTCTTTTGAAAACTATTTTTCTTGGGCCAGGCACCATGGCTCACGCCTATAACCCTATCACTCTGGGAGGCCGAGGTGGGAGGATCACTCAAGGTCAGGAGTTCAAAACCAGCCTGAGCAAGAGCGAGACTAAAAAAAAAATAGAAATAAATTAATTGGCCAACTAAAAATATATAGAAAAAAAAAAATTAGCCGGGCATGGTGGCACATGCCTATAGTCCCAGCTACTTGGGAAGCTGAGGCAGGATTGCTTGAGCCCAGGAGTTTGAAGTTGCTGTGAGCTAGGCTGACGCCATGGCACTATGTTGCCCAGGCAACAGAGTGAGACTCTGTCTCAAAAACAGAAAACTATTTTTCTTTTCTCTGAATTTATATAGCACTTTGTATCACTCATAACATTTCGCAGCTGATATACCTTTCTATGCATGTTGATACATGTCTTCTCTCCCCTAACTGTATGTGACCTTGGAATAATTTCTTAACCTTTCCTAACTTCAGCATCCTCACAGTGAAATGGGGATTATTATAATCCATACCTCATAAATTTCCAGGAGGATTAAAATAATTAGTAAAGTGCCTTCAAATAGGCATTCAATAAATGTTAGCCGTTTATATTATTGCCATCAACATCATATTTACTGTTACTATTACTCTCCTGTATTGCAAGAATTATGGTTTATAGCTTTGTACACCACCACTATACCTGAAGTATCTTTGGGTATAGGTGATATTCTATAAAGGTCGATTGAATTAATCTGTAGTTTTTGACTATGGAAACTCAAAATATATGCAGCAACTTTCCTTTGTTGTGTACTAAAAGGGTTCGCCTGCCAAATAAATTCTTCAAAGCTGCCCTCAAATTTGACCAAGTCAATTTCAATGAATTTGTTACAAAGATGGAGAAAGGAAACTGAGAGGGCCCACAGTTGCTTGCTGGTAAAATGAGAAGGTTGAGTTAGATTACTGTTCCCAGAGTGTTTTCCCCAGAACACTAATGCCTCCCACCTTCTCTGAGCCTCTAGAGAAAAGCATCACACTGAGAATTCTTGGCATGAAACGGGAGCAACTGATACATCCTTCCTTTCCCTGGGGACTCCCTTGCTCTCAGAAAGACATAAGCCGCCATCTTCATGTGGAGAAATGTACTAGCTGCCTCAGCTACACTGGCATTTCCCAAAATGAGAATCTGGGGTAAAATAGGTGTTGAAACACTTTATTCCTTATCCACTTCTTGTAGATTCACAAAGCACATTAGCATATTAAAGACTCTGTGAAGTTCTGCAGGGAAGAAACTTATTTAACTTTAACTCAGCATTTCCAAATTTTATTTGACCATGGAGTCCTTTTCCAAAACACCTGTAAACTGATCAAGGTCATTAATATTCCATGAAATACTTTAGATCCCTATAGATTCCAGCTACATCTTTCTGTGTTCTCTTTTTTACTTATGAGGCATTGAAAGATTCATCTCTACCAGGCTTCTATTTAGGAACTTACTAGAATGTGCAAAGGCAGCAGGTAAAATTGCCCAATTAAAAAAAAAAATTCCCTTGAGTGATTTTGAGACTTAAAATGAAATATATATAATTTTACATATATATATGTGTGTGTATATATATATGTATATATATATACATACATACATATGTATATATATAATATTAGGTCCATTTTACAGATGCAGAAAGTGAGCTAAGGCCACACAGGGAGTCATTGATGAAACAAAGAGGCAATGCCTGTGATGTAAGGACACAGAGACAAATGCACAAACATTTGTAAGATGCACATGTGACATACACCTTTACATTTCTTGATCATTCATTTAGAGGCCTTACGGTGAAGGGATTAGAGGGGCAGCAAGTTCCATTGGACTCAAGGAAGCATGTCTTTGCCCTGGTGGCAGTCATTCAAGCACACATCTATTTGGCCCCGGTAGTGTATACTCCTATTGAGTCAGGGTCCACATCTGTGCACACAGGAGGTGCTAAAAACATGCTTTTGACTCATTGACCAAAAAACAGAAGAAATGCCAAAAGTGCAGGACAAGAGCCAGAAAAGTAGCTGGGAAAATGTCACAGGACAGTCCTCTAAGGGAGTGCTAGTTCCCTGTTTCATCTGCCCAAATACCTTCTGGTGGTGAGGACAGTCAATTACCTATTTCAAGCAGCACCTAAAACACCACCTCCCACTAAGCATTCTGTTTCCCAACTAATGAAATAACATATGGTGATTCCAACAGAATTTTCTGCTCCTCTAATCCCCTCACTGTAAGGCCTCTAAATGAATGTTCAAGTAACGTAAATGTGCAGGTCATATGTGCATCTTGTAAATGTCTGTGCATGTCTCTGTGTTCTTACATCTGCAGCTTCAACTCTTTGTTTCCCACTGTCATCAAATAGCTACCTGGGTAGCCTTGGACAGGTCACTTACCCTCTCTAAGGTTCAGTTTCTGAATCTGTAAAATGGACATAATGCTACTTACCTCATTGGGTCATATTTAAAGAGCTAACGTGGAAATTTCTTGCACAGCGCCTTGCACATAATAAGGGCTTAATAAGTGTTTGATGAGATTATTGTGATGATTATTATTGCTACTACTAAAATAATAATTATTGTTACTATAATAATGATTGCCAAAATATTATTACCAAAATCATAAGTATTCATGTAATTATTTTTATTACTATGACAATTCTTATTCTCTGTATCAGATAGTGTTGTCTTTGAGAGTAGGCATGGATTATGTTTGTCTAACCTTTCTGGCACAGTATCTAGCATGACATCACATGCTAATTAAAGAATTAGTGTTATTAAGGAAGAAAAAATACTTTTACTGACCCTTAAATGCTTTGTTAGTAACTGTACAAAAGAAACCATCAGCCCAACATATGAAAAAAAAAAAAAACAAGTTCCTCTTTGTTGTGTTTTTGGAGGCAACCAGAGGCTACCTAGGATATTAAATGCTATTAATAAGTTTCCCACCTGTAGGTGTCGTTTCTTAACATTTGAATGCACTGGGCCCAACTTTGAAAAGCATTTAATATTAATAAATAGCTAGCAAAAAAATATGTTTTTAAGAAGAAGAAGATTTCACATTAATGCGGTTTTACCTAAAACTAATAGGCCTCTGGTCTGCCAAGGATGAAGATTCAATTTCCAGGTGTCTTCCTAGTACCTAGAAACGTCAATGATATGAAGTAACAGGTTATTAAAAACTTTAGAAATATTCTCACCAAGGTTCTTAATTTTATAATGAGATGAAAAAGTTTCTTTTCCAAAGGAGTTTCTATACTTTTTTAAATAGTTGAACTTTGTTTCTAAAGTCTTAGAAAAAGAACATAATTTAGGTCTTTATTAAAAAGGAAATGTATTTTCCATGTTTCACTTAAATTATATTCCATTAGTCATTTGCAATCTTAGCCTACATAGAATATTTCTTTGGTGGTTTTTATGTTTGTGTTTTAGGAGGGGACCCCCAAGATGGCTAATCTCTGTATAAATATTTTAACATTCCTCTGTAAAGTAGTTTTTTAAAAGCTATTTTATATCCATCTTTGTCATGGAGCTGAATAGCAAATATGTACATACAAGCCAGTATTGCCTTATGAATGGGTTTTGTTCAGCAGTGAAATCTTGGTGCATTTGCATGACTGAGAGTGAAATAACGTGCTATCAGGACCAGTCAGTTTTGGGGGATGTGAGGAGATGCCATCCTCAAGTTTCTCCAGCCCAGCCCAAGCCTAGCTCAGGTTTTACTCACTCATTTCTCAGGAACCTCCCTCTCCAAAGATTCTCTGTGCCCTGTAAAATCCATCAAATTTTACCAGTCTTTTGTTCATTCCCTCTGAGCACAGTGGAGGGAGAATACACTAATTTAAAGATTAACTCAAGCTAATAGAGGGACAACATACTGATCACATTGCATTTTAACATAGGGTTTTCTGGACACATTCTTTTAACTCAAGAGTTGTGCCAATAGTTGGGGTTTTATCAGCTGAAATATGGCTGTCAACTTCAAAGGGAAGCTCACCAGTATCTTCATTGTTCGTTTTCACATTTCACTTTCCTCTGTTACTAAATTTCCTCTGAAGCCAGAAAGTACAAGTTATTTCCCGGCAAAGTGATCGCTTTTCATTTATCATGGGATTGATTTTCCAACTTTCGGTAGAAACTGAAATTGACCAGGAGGTTCTTATCTGGCAGACAGCAGCAAAATTCTCTGTGTTTGCATGTTCCTCACAACACATGTGACTTTCTCAGTGGCAGCATTAGTGAGAATCACTCAGAGCTCAGCAATGATGTGTCTTCATTAATCCCACCAGGTATCCTATACGGGAAGTTATTCTCTCTTTCACTGTTTCCACACTTCTGACAGATACTAATCATTGGTATTTGGAAATGAGGAAGTGGAATTTCTGAGAATTCCTGGGAATTCCCAAATTCTGTAATTCTGTTATTCTGTAATTCTGTAATTCTTTTATTCTGTAATTTTCATAACACTTTACTTACATGTTTCTGAAAAATAACATGTGACCATAGTAGTAAGAAGAGAATCTTTTTTCTGTTACATGATTATATGAAAAGTTTCAGTGGTCCCATGTTTAAAAGTTATATAATAACAAATGTATGATTTTTTATTATTATGAACCAACACATTGTAACAAGATTATGAAATTCAATCACATGTAAAAATGATCTCTACCTGATCCAGACATAAGATAATAGAAAATATTAAGAAGAAATAAACACTATCACAAAATAAATGCTAAAGAAGAATCATTTTAAAATTGAAAGATAATACCACAAATACTGAATACTTAAAAGTAATAATTGTTTAAATGAAATTTTTAAATGCATAAAGCATCGATTGTCCTCTCTGATAGTATTCAAATAATGTAATATTTAGATCCATTGGCAAGCTAAAAAGCATTACACAGAAACAAATGTCAAAGTTGCCAATTTAAGGGCATACCCTATTTCCAAAAGTTGGCATGTCTTATAACACCTCTCAAAGAATTTGTAAAAAGTATACTTTGTCAATATACTTATTAATGCTTATTTGCAGGAATGACTCACTGTTAGCAGTGGACAGTGCCATGAACACACACTTATAACACAGCAACAGATACAGGAAAGTCTAACTGAGGCTTCTCTTCTACTGCTCCTGTCAAGGTTCCCAGGAATGTTGACCTTGACATTCAACTCTGCATGCCAGTGCTTCCTGATCTTGCTTTCAACTTGAACTCAATGGGTTTCTTCAAACCAGTAAGGTCTATATATTGACTATTGAGCTGTAATTCTCACAGGAAAATTAGAATGCTTCTCCCCATTTTCCTGCTTTCTCAACTGATTTTTCTCAGAACTCAGGAATCCATAGCAATTGAAATGCCAGGGAAGAATTTCCAATTGGAAATACTTTTCCTTTTCTCCCTTTTTGGAAGAAACTATAACATAGTGTTTTCCTTCTCATCTCCAGATTTTTTCTACTCATTTATGGTTGTTCCCTTCCTAGGTGCCCAGCTCACAAATTCCTCTCCTCTGCAAATGGCCCCAGTGCTGTGAGGTGGCCCCTAGCAGCTGCATCTTTCACTACATAATCCTGCATTCTTGATTGTATATAGGGAGGGTGACCCAGGGAAGGATAACTGGCTCAACCGGACTCTCTCACTGTCTCTGGAACTTGGAGACTGAAACCCCAGACACGCAAAGTCTGGGGGCCATTATGGTTTGGCCACATTGATGGAGGCAAAGAATTGAATCTACAGCTACTTGTTGTTCATATCCCAAGAGCTGCCCCCTGAACCTTCTCTTTCCCAGTCATGAGATACTTAAGATACTCTAGTGTTCTTCATTAAACCCCTCCATTGTTTAAGCTAGCCAAAATTAGGTTCTGTTGCTTTCAATCAAAAGAGCCTTAGCTTATATATTATTATTTCCTGGCCTTAGTTCCTTTAATTTTCTAGGAAAAGAAAGAAAAATGTCTTGTGGTTTAAAAAAGTGACAACATATGATACCATTTAAGTAAAATTTAGAAGCATACAAAGGAATACTCTGTATAGTTTCTGATACCCATGTGTGTACTATGGACATAAATCTTGAACAGTGTATCAAGGTCGTGGTTGCCATGGTTGCCTTGATGCAAGAAATATCTATATCAAGATCATGGTTGCCTTGGGGGAGAGGGAAGATGGGTCAGGAAGAGGCTCAGAGGAGGACTCAATAGTGACAGTAATGCTTGATATCGAGGCAACCACACAACCCAGTTTGCCTGGAAATGTTCAATTTGTTATCCCACCATAATTATTAATAGCGCCCCTCTTTCTCTCTCAAAAGTATCCCAGTTTGGATGATAAATTCTATGACCACCCTTTAAGAACATTTTAAATAATTATAGAAAAAAATGTTTCTCTGTATTTTTGTATGTTTGAAACATTTTATAACAAAAATATCTTTAAAGTTATTGCATATACAGAACATAGCTACCAACAGCTCCTTACTTTGCTCTTTTAGCCATGATCCCTCTGGAGCAACTACTCCATACCACACTTGTGAGGATTAAACGAAATGAGGTCTACAGTGACCTGCACTGAATAAAAAAGTCACCTGTCAGGTGCCACTTCTTTGTATTTACCAAACTTATAATACTTTATTCAGGAATTTTTTCATTTTTATATTTTATATAGGTTATACATTCACATGGCTCAAAATTCAAAAGGGACAAAAGGTGTCTAATGAAAAGTCTCCCGCCCACCTTCCATGCATCTCCCTAAAGGCAACTGTTTCCAGATTTTTTAATATCCTTAAAGAATATTCTGTGTATGTAAGAGGGAAAAAAGGATTGCATATTTGTGTGTGTGTGTGCAATCATTGCACCATTTGAAGCTCATAAAGATCCTTTGAAGAGAAATAACATTATTATAAATGCTCCTTAACTTACAGTGGAGTTACATTCTAATAACCATGGTAAGTTGAAAATATCGTAAATTGAAAATTCATTTACTACACCTAACCTATCAAACATCACAGCTCAGCCTAGCCTACCTTAAACATGCTAAGAATACTTACATTAGCCTACAGTCGGCCAAAATCAACTAACACAAAGCCTATTTTATAATAAAGTGTTCAATGTCTTATGTAACATATTGCATACTGTACTAAAAGTGAGAAACAGAATGGTTATAGGGGTACCCGAAGCACAATTTCTAGTGAATGTATATCACTTTTGAACCATCTTAAAGCCGAAAAATTGTAAGTCAAATCGTCTTAAGTCAGGGACTGTATTTCCATTTTACATGATGAAATCGAGGCTTGAAAAGACTAAGTGACTTGCCCAAGGCCACAAAGCTAGTAATGAGTGAAACTTGCATTTGGATTCGAATCTTTCAATCACTACATGTATTGTCCTGGATTTTAAAAAAGAAGAAGAAGAATTAACCTGCTAAATTTAAAGCATATTTTAGGCTTAGAAGAAGCTGGCACCTGCATGCCCGGGCTCATCTGGAAAACCCACTTGCTAAACAATGTGTCCCCTAGCCACATGAAATTCCACTGCACTTTCTGCATTTTCTTCACTTTCCCCAGAGCGTGTGTAATTAAAATAGAATTCAAAATCGTGGAAGGCTAAATATATGCTAGCACTAGAGAATTTGTCAGCTCCCCTTCTTAAGGCAAGGCACTGAGAGAAAGGGTCATAGAGAAAGGGTCATATGGGGTGGGCAGGGGTGTCCTTGAGGAGTGGGGAGAAGAAACTGAAAGGCAAGATAGGATGGGACAAAGCATACCTATCTCACAATTCTCCCTGGAACCTGCCCTACCTTAGTTTTACTAGTTTCAGCCACTGATCTGCTATGGGAAGACCACAGCCAATCCAACTTATTTCCAATATGATGAATATTGATTTGGTCCCTTCGTCCAACATTCTCAACTGGTTCTTTCTCTGACCAAGGGCACCCATTACCAGGCAGAGAGTGGACAGTTAATTCTTCCCCAGAGGACTCCAAAGGTTCTGAGTTAACCAGGATCATCTGCCTTAACACCACCTTCCAGTTTGTACCCTGAGTCCTAAGCAGCGCCCCTCCCCCCATGCCCCGGGTTCTCAATATACCATCAAACTAGCAATGAAAGAGGAAACATTCCAGCCCATTACTGAAATACAAAGGATGATAAGAAACCATTACGTACAATTATACAACAACAGATTGGATAATCTAGAAGAAATGGATACATTTCCAGACATATACAACCTACCTACCAAGACTGAATCTTGAAGACATTTTTTTAAAAAAAAACCTGAACAGAACAATACAAAGCCAGGAGATTGAATCAGTAATAAAATGTCTCCTATCGAAGAAAAGCCCAGAACAAGACTGCTTCACAGATGAAGTTTACTAAACATTTAAAGAAGAACTAATACCAATCCTTTTCAAACTCTTCCAGAAGTTGAAGTGGAGGGAATACTTTCAAACTCATTTAACAAGGCCAGGGTTATCCTCATACCAAAACCAGATGAGAACACTACAAGAAAAGAAAATTACAGGCCAACACCTCTGTGAACATAGATGCAAAAACCCTCAACAAAATACTAGCAAACCAAATTCAACAGCATGTTAAAGGAATCATGCACCGTGATCAAGTGGGATTTAATCCTGGGAGGCAAGGATGGTTTAACATACGCAGATCAACACACATGACACACCACATTAACAGAATAAAGGATAAAAACTATATGATCATTTCAATCAATACAGAAAAAGCTCCTGACAAAATTCAACACCCTTTCATAAAAAAAAAACTCTTAACAAATTATGTATTGTGGGAACATACCTCAACAAACTAAGGGCCATATGTGACAAAACCCACAGCTTATATCATAATCAACGGTGAAGAACTGAAAGCTTTTCCTCTAACATCAGGAACAACACAAGGATGCCTGTTCTCACCACCTCCATTCAACATGGTACTAGAAGTCCTGGCAGTGTAATCAGGCAAGAGAAAGAAATAAAAGGCATCTTAATAGATAAGGAATATGATGACATGATCTTATTATGTATAGAAAACCATAAAAACCCCCACAAAAAAAACTAATAAAGGAATTCAATAAGGTTATAGGATACAAAGTCAGCATGTAAAACCTTGAATACAGCAATATCCAGATTTCTGACATGAAAGCTTCAGAGACAAGAAGTATACAAAAGCAAGAAAACCGGCCGGGCGCGGTGGCTCAAGCCTGTAATCCTAGCACTCTGGGAGGCCGAGGCGGGCGGATTGCTCGAGGTCAGGAGTTCGAAACCAGCCTGAGCAAGAGCAAGACCCCGTCTCTACTATAAATAGAAAGAAATTAATTGGCCAACTAATATATATATATAAAAAATTAGCCGGGCGTGGTGGCGCATGCCTGTAGTCCCAGCTACTCGGGAGGCTGAGGCAGGAGGATTGCTTGAGCCCAGGAGTTTGAGGTTGCTGTGAGCTAGGCTGACGCCACGGCACTCACTCTAGCCTGTGCAACAAAGCGAGACTCTGTCTCAAAAAAAAAAAAAAAAAAAAGCAAGAAAACCTATATGTGGACTGAGGAACAACAACCTAAGTTGGGTTTATGTCTGAAAGGATGCTAGGAGCTTCATTCATGTTACATTGGAGCGAATCTGGGGAACCAGCACCCAACAAACAAAAATGACAAGATGAAGGGAAAGTAGAGAGCAGGCTTCACCTTGGAAAGGGCTGATGATTAGCTCAATATGCTATAAAATTATTTGTTCCTGAGCCAAATATGTGTCTAATCATTTGGATATTACTTGTACAACCAGAAAAATCAGTCACTGGTTAGGAAAATGTATTTCTGTGTGAATATTAGGGCTCAGCTATCTGTAATAACATGGGAAGACAATATTTTCATCTAGAGTATTTTTGTTTGTCTTGGATTGTTATTGTAAAGTCAACAGCCTCTAAATAAAGTGTTGAAGTACATGATACAACCTCTTCTTTCTCCATCTTTCCCATTGCTCCTCCAGGGTTTCAGTTGTGCCAAGTTCACCGTTAACAATGCTTTCTGCTGAAATCTGGCTTTCCAAAGAAAGAGTATCCAGAAACAGAAGACATGAATCTGGGAGGCTCTTCCTACAAGAACTGCTACTTTGGTTTAACTTGAAAAAGCCCATGCCCAGTTCCTAATGACAAACATCTGAACCACCAGGTCTTCCCACAAGCAAGACTGTTATGTCTCTTGCTTGCTCCATTCTATATACAACCCACAGATTGCTCCCCGAGACATGAGCCTATTGGGAGCGCAACATTCCACCAGACCCAGATTTAGCAAGACATTTCCATATCATCCCCCCAACCAGCTGGAAACACTCCATTTCTCTTGTGTAAAAATCAAACTCATCTCGATGAATTTCCTGATTTAAAAGTCTAATTCATTTCACCAAAAGTGTGACAGAAGGAAACCAAATACACCAGCCCACTCTTGCCAGATTCTTCCATACCAAAGTTATTTCATTTGCATTCTAGAAAAAAAAAATGGTCCAAATATGCTATGCAGGAGGTGCTAGCCCAGTGTCTCACTCATATTCTTGCCACGGGACCTTGGCTGGTGGCACTGCAGGAAAAACAAGTTTATCATTACATCAGCCATTAAGCTCACTTCTCCATGAAAAATAATAACAACCCCTAATGTCCTGTATTGAAATAAGCACTGCAAAATACAAAAGAGTCACAGTTTTAAAATGTGACACACTTTCTGCAAGCAGTGAGTTACTTTAGAGATGCAATGTTTACGTTGCGTAACCCTCCCGGAGCCACGGTTATGAAGCTCAGCTGTTCTTTGGTGGTCTGGGACAAAAGAGAAAGTATTAATACAAAGGGCTGCCAGGGGCCAGTGGGAAGGAGCCCATGAAAGAAAGGAAGTAATCTATTTGCCAATTACCAAAAATAATAATAGTAATACACAGATACACGGAGCTACACATACATACATGCATATAATTTTTTTAAACAACTTATGGCTTTCACACATGTAATCAGCTCACAGTGGCCTCTCCTGGTTAAACCCCAAGGCAAATCTTCCTTTCTCCTTTTTCCTGCACCATTCTGGGATCCCTTTCTGGCTTCTTTTATGTATGAATGACCAGTTCACATTCTGTACTCTGTTTCCCCTTCCCCCTCCCCTCTCTCCTACACTGTGCATTTACACCAGCGGCTGTCACAGCTGCGGGGCATCCTCAAAGCCACCCGCTTCCCTTTTAGGTTCAAACAGACAAACACGATGCAGTCGGCACCCCCGCTCCACCCCAAATGCTTTATTTGATTTTTTATTGCATCTGATAGAAATCTCAGGGTTGCAACCTAAAAGGAACCAGAGCTGCCCCCATGTGTCTTGGGGTGGGGAAGGAGAGAGACTCTTGGGAAGGTTAAGTTGATTCTACTATTCGGAAGGAACAGAACATCCTCTGAATGCACTTATATTGCTGAGTGGATGTTCACACTAAGAAAATGGTCAAACAGCACCACTTACAGCAAGAGCTGAAAAATGCAACAGAGCCAGACCATGTCAGCAAAGACAAAGCCAGCTGGGGCCGGCTCATAGTCTCCCCTCACACTCCCACCCACCCACCCCATCTCCGCAGAAAGATTGTGACAGTGACAGGAAGCCAGTGCAATTAGTGTGTCATCACGTGCGGGGAACACATGGATTCCAGCAGATATGGGAAAGAAATATTAATATCAGGCTCTGCTAAACAATAGGGAGTGATCCCAGTTGAGACAAGTGATGTTGCCTGGAGGTTCTGGATACCTGAAAACATAGCCCCGGGGAGCCTGTGCTACATCTGGTGTACGTAAATTACACGCTTCTTCCTTTGTAATCAAGCCCCACCCCCAAACTCAAACAAATCCAGATTTTAGTAACTGCCTCTTCCAACTTCCGACTAGCTTGCTTTCCAGGGTCTCTAGGTCAAAAAGAAATACAGCGCAAAGACACTTTCTCCTTGGGGATCATACACAAATTCACTCCATCTGTTTTTTTTTCCACAAAGCAGCAAAGCCATCAGACCTCCCCATCCTCTCTTTGGCTCCTCCTTCGTGGTTATAGTAAGATAAATCTTGGCCATGTGCCTCCCAAGGGCAGTCACAGGACAGGGGTGCGTGCCTCCAGAAGTCCTCCCCACACGTTCAAGCAAGCCCAGGGGGAGGGATGCATGCAAATCAGCTAGCATCTCCACTCCCCAAACCCTCCAGTTAAGAATGGAAATTGTTTGTTTATCTATTTGTACATGTGGAAAGGGGGCAGTTTAAATTACCCTTTTTATCGGTTGCATGGTTTAAATTCATCAGACATTGGCCCTATCTTCATCTTACCTGGGTAGACCCAAGTCAAGACACATTTGCAGCAGCTTTATATTTTCAATGCAGCCATTCCTCTAAGTGCTATCCTCAGGTAAGATCATCAACCCTGATTGGGCAAAGATGTTATTATAAAATGCAATTCTTAAAATTTGGCGTCTAACTACACTTTTAATAAGCCTCCCGTCCTTCCCCATGTATTTTCTCCCTTAGACACCCCTTCTCAAGTTTAATTTTTTTTCACCTTAAGTAATAAAATTTTCTTGAGAATTCCTGGGTTGATAGTTACCTCCTCCCAACCTTGAGAAAAAGAACAACGCTGTAGGAAATCACTGAGAAATCACACACTGCCTAACACCCCTGGCCAACATGGAGAAAGAAAGTCATTCCCCAGAAAAATGGCTGGTCTTCACTCTTCCTTAATCCAAGAGGGGTTGGGAGGCTGGTGCAGCCATCACATGGTACAAGGGGGCTAGACCCCCAGCTGGCTCTTTCAAAACTGGAGGAGAGGCAGATGCACCTGCTCTGAGTCTGGAGTTCTTGGTTCCCAGGCTCATTTCTTACCCTCGAGATGAGGCTGTCACCTCCCCAGGTGAAACCTTCCTCCTGTAGGTTCAGCACAAGGTTGTCAGCAGCGAAGTATTAATAGACACGATTCTGTGATGTGGGGATTGTCTTGGAGATGTTCGGGACCGCCCCGAGCTTGTGAAGTGTGATGTTGCCACTTCCCTCTCAAATTTAAAATCACAGAAACTAAAATATTATATGCCTAAGGAGCCTAGCAATTGCCCAATCCTGTAATTTTATGGTTGGAGCATTGAAGCCCAGAGGAGGTCAAGAAATGTGTTCCCACTGTCTTAAATAAATAAGGAAAATAACCAGCTGGAAAATCCCACTCATGTTCAAGGCAGAGGCACATAGGACCACAAACTACGGTAGAATTGTGCCTCATTCCTGCATCTTTGTTTACGAATCTCAGAAAATCTTTATTTTGAGTCACAGTCAGTGACTCTTTCTTTAGGTTCATTGAGTTCTGTCCTCGTGGGCTGTGACAAGGCATTCTGATATCATGCAACACAAAGACATTTATATGGTTTAAGAATGAGCACGGCAGGAGAGCCCAGCAACTTGCCCCCATGTCTGGTAAATTTAGCCCATCCATTAGAAGTTGTCAGAATTGAGCCTCTGGTTCCTCCTGACTTTGATTTGTGCGTGAATGAACGATTATGCAAGGACAGCCTTCCTAGCTGATATCGTGAGCAAGACTCTTTTCTCACATTTTATAGTAGAATATTAAATTAGAAGTGCAGAGTTATTAATATTTCATGACTTCTTATCTTCCTGGAATTTTCTGGCAGGCATAAATGACTTTTTTGATCCCCCCTCTATCCCCCCCAAGCTTAGTACTAAGTAGGTACTCAATAAATATTTTTTGAATAATGATTCTAGCTACCAAGTATGTGAATGTTGCAGAATGCCTATGCCATAAATGATCTAACATATCGTCTCATTCAGCCAATCAGAATCAAGGGCTACTTTGTTTTGAAGCTCTCATAGCCCTTTTGTATCTGCTTTTGCAGCATTCCCCAAACTTGTCATTCTCAGCCTGCCTTCGTAATTTTTCTCTGTCAAATACTTTTCCTATTATTTATTTAATACTTTTCTTTAAATAGCCTCCCTGTCTAAACTTACATACCTGTCTTTCAAAAGGAAGCTTTATTACCACTCCATGTTGAAAATCAATGTCACTTGTTCTAAGTATTCATAACAATAAATTCACAACTATTAAAATTTTAAAGTGCATATCCGCATACTCTCTGAATTCATACTTTGGGAAACAAAACTGTTACTCAATCAATTCTCTCAACATCCCTATGAGGTTGGGCAAAGCTTGGGCTCATAGAATTGATGTGGCAGTCCAAGTAAACCCCTGGTAACTCTCTTTCACTCTTTCTGCTGCTCTCCAGACCCTTGTATCTCCAAACATGGTTGGTATTCCAGAAGCAGCATCCCATAAAGGTGCTGTCCCCAACCCTGGGCCACACACACTACTGTCTGTGGCCCGTTAGGAACCCCACAGCACATCACCACCTAAGCTCCACCTCCCCCCTCCCTTGATGAGAAATTGTCTTCCATGAAACTTAGGAACCAGGGCACACAGCAGGAGGTGGAGGTGAGCAGTGGGCTAGTGAGCTAGCTAAGGTTCATCTGTATTTACAGCTGCTCCCCATCCCCACTGGCACCATTGCCTGAGCTCTGCCTCCCAACCCCATCCTTGACCCTTCCCCACTCCCCACCCCTTCAGTGGAAAATTCTCATTGTCTTCCATGAAACAGGTCGCTGGGGCCAAAATGGTTGGAGACCACTGCCCTGGAGGCTTGTTAAAAATGCAGAGAAGCTCAGGCCCTGCCCCAGGCCTACTCAATCTGAATCTGTATTTTAACAAAATACAGTTAATTCATCTGCACTTCACAGTTTGAGAAGCCCTGGTCCAGATCAGTGGTTCTCTAATTAGCAGCACATTAGAACCACCTGGAAAGATTTAAATAATACTGATGCCTGGGCTCCACCCCCAAAAGAGTGTAGGGTTTGGTTTGGGCCTATGGATTTTTTAAAAACTCCTCAGCTTATAAAAAGCCAGCAGGTTACAAGCTAGGGAGGGCTATACAGCCAAATTTAAGAAACAAAGATCTGTATCAGTGGCTCTACAAGGTTAGCTACATTAGAACCACCTGGATTACTTGTTAAACCAGTGAAGTGAAACCACTGATAATTCACTGATAATCACTGATTCACTGAAATCACTAATTTCACTGATAATCAGTGAAACCACTGATAATTTGCACTTCTAACAGCTTCCAGGTGATGCTAGTGCTACTGGCCCAGGGACCACTCTTTGAGCATCCCCCACAGAAGTTCAAAGCTCAAATCCATCCCAAGAACTTTTCTAGGCCCACCTGCAAGCCATAGTTGAAGTAAGCATCTTAACAGTGTAAAAAGTTTAATTCTGAAATATTTAAGATATTTTATCTGTGCTCTCATATATTTATATTTCTCTCATCAACCTAAATAACAAACAGAGAGGGGCTCTCTAAAAGAAAAAGATGTATTTGAGAATAGAGTATTGCAATGGGAATACACATGCCATAGTAAACTATGTGCAGATTCAGGACAGTAAAGGCAGACAAAGGTTTTTAAAGGAAAAAATGATGAGGATTACATAATTGCTTTGAAATAATTATTTCTGGTTACAAAGATCAATAACAAGGGTGACACTAATCCAAGGTTGGGCAGGCAGTTGTTGGACAGATACCCTTGGAGAAGTATTTTTGTGTGGAAAGTTGCAATGTATAGATATCTTTGTGAGTAAAGTTTGTACAAGTCTGTGGGTTTTGTAGCCTTTTGTGATGATTTTTTGTCATTAAGCATATAATCATAGTTTCCCTAGCTTTATTTGTTAGGGTTTTGTTTGTTTTTCACTCTTTAATGTACAAATGCCATGAGATAGCTCCCCCACTTGCTTGTTTTAGTCCTCATAAAATAATTTTTCCACCGGAACAAAGTCTAAACATAAATTGTAAAAACACAATTTTCCAGGGGAGCAGCCCCTGGAAAAGCCCAAGGAGCCATGATCCGGGCTCCAGCCCCGGTGAGCAGATGTAACCCTGGGGGTTGGCTGCCAGGAGTGGCCCTGGGTCTGATATTTGGCAGAAGCCACAGCGCCCCTGTTTCACCCTCAGGAAGCCACCCCAAACTGCTCCAAGGAGTCCCTTGAAACCGATGTCACCACTAGGACAGGATGTTGGCCTGAAAGTTCTTTGCCTTTGCATCGGATTGTGCCAGAACAAAGAAAAGGCCACAACTAAAAGATTTCTCCTTTTAAAAATCATACCACTCAACTCATAGTATATTATCATCATCCATCTGTGCAAAGCCCCTCTGTCATTTTTTTCTCCCTCTTATCTGTGATCTCCACACTCTTCCTCCCTACCCCATAGGCTACCTCTATAATTTGTTCAGTATGTGTCCTTAAATATGCATGTATCTCTGTAGAAGTAGGCAGGGTTGTCCTGTGTGCATATGTGGCTTTCAATTACATAATGGCATCATATTATTAACCCCTTTTTATTGTTGCACTCAGCATCATGGTTTTAAGACCTAGGCAGGTTGCTTTATGTACACAAACATAAGGTGCACCCGCCACATTTTACTTATGGAGAAGTCACATTTCCAATCTGTCTCTCACGCTGAAATCTGCACGCTTTTTGAGTCAGAGTGTTTAGGACAGAGCAAGGCTGTTCACTGGAGTTAATCTGACACCAGATGCATTTATCCCTCTTTAGAACTGTAACAAATTCCTTTCCGCTCCATTTGCCCATGCTCACTAGCTTGCATCACAGGTGTCTTCCTTAAAAAAGAAAAAGATCTCGTCTCTTGATTTCCTCTTTCTCTCTATCTGTCTCTCTCTGGTTCTTTCACACGGAGTTTGCACCAAACAGCACAGAGGTGGACTCCTCCAAGACAAAAGTCTCTCTAACGTCTATGATTTATCTTTGCTTAAACAAGATCATTCCAGCCTATGGAAAAGTACTTTTTAAAAATAAGAAAAGTTACCTCAATCTTGGATTACAAGAAGGTTTCAGATCAAGATGAAAAAATAGTAGAATTGCTTATCAGAGAGTTTCCTGTTCTTTCTTGTCCCTTACTCCTTTTGCAGATGTAAGTAATAAATCCAAAACCAAATTCTCTCTCCTGAGAGGTCAACTCCCGCCAACACCCATGAGGAGGGAATTTGGCTCATATGATAACACTTAATTAAAATGTATAATTCCACATGGACGTGAGAGATAAAAAGAATGCTTCTTTGGGCATGTTCCCAGCCCAAGCTTTCAAAATATGTGAAATGGTATTTCTTAATCAACTATACTCCCCAAACTGATAACTATAAGATACGACGATTTAAAATATAAATAATACTTTCCTAGCCCTCAATATGAGCACTACACAATTTGTAATAATAAAATATTTTAAATAACTACCATGTATCCTGCGTTTATAATGTGCCAGGCACCACAGTAAGCATTATTATATTATTCATGTTTTCCCACTTAATCCTCATAAGCCCATAACATGAATTTTTTTATTCCTGTTTCAAAGATGAAAGACCAAAGACTCAGAGATGAAATGAAAGGAAAACTTTAATCCCTTTATGCAAGATTAGCTCAATTCCCCAAGCCAAAAAAAAGAAAAAAAAAAAAAAAAAAAAAAAACCACTCTCCTATCTCCTTTCTGAAGAAACGCTCGCTAACTTATTTTCCCCCCAAGAACCCATCCTTCCCTCCTTTCCGTCCTCAGCCAACATCTGGAAGGCTCTGGCTATGTTCACTCCCCATTTTATCTCCTCCCTTCTCTGCTCAACTCCGTGCAGCCTGAGTGGCTGTCACAGCAGTGAAACCAAGGCACTTTCTGGGTCTGTAACCAACTCAAACTCTGAATCACCTTGAACTCTTGGCCACAGTCTCCCCCTTTAAATTCCCTGCCTTGATTTGACTTCCCTGTTGCTCTGTGCTTTCCATCTCCTCTGTCTCTCTTCACATCTCTGAGCTGCTCTGCCAGCTCCTCTTCCTTTGCTATGCTCATACATGGAGGCAAAGCACACTTCTGCCTCGGCCTCTTCCCTTCGTCCTAGCTGGCATCCCTCGAGCCCCTCCAGCTCCACACTGGGGCCTGTGTCTGGCGGGGAGCCCCCTTCCCCACCCATGGAGCCTCAGCTCCTGCCCACCTGTGGGGTTTGCACAAGTGCTTGCCCATCCCTCAAACTCTGCCTGTGACAGGATTTTCCTGTGTTGGCCATTTATTAGCTGTGGGAACCTGGACCTCAGTGTCCTCCTGTAGAAAATGAGGAGCAGGAACAAGATTTAGTGTCCTGACTAGGTATATCATGCCTGCGCAGGTCCTCTCAACAAAGAACAAACTCGAACTCTTCCATCTGGCACTCAAAGGCCTCCACTCTGTGCCCTCAGGCTTCTCTCTCTGCCTCTTCACCCTGTGGAACCTTCTACAGGCCTCTCAGCCTTTCCCTGCAGCAGGCCCCGAGGAGTGTCTACGCCTTAGCAAAGCTGATCTCTCTGCCAGGAACGTCCCTCTCCAATATCTGCCTACCAAGGCTCTGGTTCAGCTCAAAAATCCTTCAATCCTCCAAGTACCATCCCAGTTAAAAAACATTGGCACGCCGTAGCTCTCGAGAGCTCCGTGATAGCACTTGTGACGTCTGTGTAGTCTTGGGGCCATGAATGTGAGCGTGTCTAGGCCATTGCCCTGGAAGTGCCGGAAGGTGATTAGTCTCCGGATCTGGAGCCAGAGGGCTGGATTCAACTTCGAACCTCCTATTACTAACCCAGTGACTTTAGGCTACTTAATGTGACCAAGCCTCAGAGTCATCTGTAAAAAAGAGCTCATAATTAGCACTGGCCTCAAACAGCTATTGTAAGGGTTCAATAAAATAATATATACAAATATATATTGTTAAAATATACACATAATATGTTTTAATAAAAATTATCCTTAACTTATATTTTAAGGTTTAGCATAGTATCTGACACATGTTAAATAAATAAGATGTTAGTTGTTAATACTGTTGTTGTTGTTATTATTAAATGTATTTTTCTATCCCTGGAGCACAGAAACCTACACTGATATCAAGCAGTGACATGATAGTCTAATAAGGAATGGATGCAGACATGGATTGTGTTTTTTAAAGGATGTAAAGGCAGCTCCAGACTGTCTATTTGAAAATTCACTTCCAGGGCCACAGTGGATTAGAATATTAACAGGTAATCAAGACCTCATGTTCCTTTTGAAGGGACAGGTAATCAAGACCTCATGTTCCTCTTTTGATTGGATTTGCTTTTTGATGACCGTGTTGGACTTTTCTTGACTTCACAGAGGACACTTTTAATGGCCAAATATGGTCTCCAGTTTTCAAAATCATCATGTATGTCACTTCCCCAAAATGCAACCAGAAATTTTAAAAGTACAAGAAAGCTAATGAGAAGATATTACTTCAACAAGCTTCTAGAGAAGAACCAGTCATTAAGAAAAGAACTGGATGGAGTAAAAAAAAGAGAAAGATGTGTATATTTGGTAAAATTTGAGAAGACTATGATGCCATAACAATGTTCACCCCAAGGAAATAATACACATTTCATCCTTCAACATTTGAAAAAAGTTATAATGGCAGAAGGTGCAAACTTTCTTAATTTGCTTTATTGAGGTTTTTTTTTTTCTTTTTCTTTTCTTTTTTTCTTAGAGACAGGTTCTCACTCTATTGCTCAGAACAGAGTACAGTGGCCTGTCACAGCTCACTGTAGCTTCAAACTCCTGGTCTCAAGCAATCTTCCCTCAGTATGCTGAGTAGCTAGTACTACAGGCATGCACCACCATGCCCAGCTAATATTTTTATTTTTTATTTTTTGTAGAGACGAGGTCTCTATGTTGCTCAGGCTGATCTCGAACTCCTGGCCTCGAGCAATCTTCTAGCCTGGGCCTCTGTGCTGGGAATACAGGTATGAGCCACCACCTTTATTGAGAATTTTAATATTTGAGTTTTCTTCCAATAAAGAGATGATTCTCACGTGGGGGAAAACATAATTTAATTATGAGTATATGTATATTCATAAAACCCTGCTTCCCACATCTAATTAAGCTGTAAGCCGATGCAGCAGCTAGGGGTGCAGAAGAGGCAGGTGAGAAGAGGAAATGTGCACGGCACTCTAGGGCACTTGGAAATAAACAAGGAGAACTGAAGTGACCTCGTGGCTCAAAAGGTGGATGTTCATGAGCCTCCTTCTGTCTTTAGACCCAGTTGGAGCAGGACATATACCGGCTCCCAGCTTGTGGGGGTGTCGGCAGTCCACATCACCTGATGGAAGGAAGCCACGTGGCCCTCCTTGGACTTCCTGCTTGGACAGTGAGCCCCCTCAGGGCACAGATCTGTGGCTCTCTCCTTCTCCCACCCCACAACACTTTTTGTCATAGGTGTGCTTCCTCCTATCTTTCTTTTTTCCACCTTTCATTCAAAACTTTTTGACTAAGCACCCACTATCAGCCATTTTTCTAGAATCTGGAAACACATCAATGAGCAGACAGGTTCTTGCTCTCATAGATATTACATTCTAGAGAGAGAAAGATGAATAATAAACAAATAAATAGGCCGGGGTGGTGGTTCATGCCTATAATCCTAGCACTTTGGGAGGCCAAGGCAGGAGGATCACTTGAGGTCAGGATTTCGAGACCAACCTGAGCAAGAGCGAGACCTTGTCTCCTAAAAAAAAACAACAGAAAAATTAGCTGGGTGTGGTGTCACACACCTGTGATCCCAGCTCCTCAAGAGGCTGAGGCAGGAGGATTGCTTGAGCTCAGGAGTTTGAGGTTACTGTGAGCTATGATGATGCCACTGTGCTCTAGCCCCGAGGACAGAGCAAGACCCTGTCTCAAAAAACAAAAAAAAACAAATAACACAGCAGGTGGTGATGGGTGCTGTAGAAGGATGAAGCAGGCTAAGTGGGTGGGAAACATGCTACTTTGTACTACAGAGGCCAGGGAAAGCCTCTCTGTTAAGGTGATCTTTGACGGAGATTTGAAGAAAGTGAGGGTGTGAGCCATTGGCTATCTGGGGAAAGAGCATTCCAGGCAGAAGGTCGGCAAGCACAGACGCCCTGATGAAGAAGTGAGCTTGGCCTGAATGAGGGCAGCAAGGGTGGCTTAGAGTGGGTAAAAGTCTCGGGAGATGAGGTTCCTGGTGTCCTCTTACTGCTCCAGAGGTCCCGTCCACCACACAGCCCAGCCACCTTAAGATACATCTATGCAAGGAATTTGTCCCAAAATTCCTTTAATTTGATTTACCTTTAAGTATCCTACCCCCCAAAAGCAGAAGTTTCCTGCTTCTTCCTAATAATTACTAATCCATCTCCTCCCTAAAATGCAACGCCGATGAAAAGAGAGACTTGGTCTATTTATTCACTGCTCTAGGTTCAGCTCCTATTTCAGTGCTGGAAAACCAAGTGGGCCCTCGTTAAATAAACACTCATTGTATGGATGACGTGGGAAACCCGCTGTGCTACTTGGTGACGGATGGCTGTTGGAGGGAGGAGACCTAAGTTCTAGATGTGGTGACACAAAAGCAATAAGGGAATGACCTCTATCAATCACGAATGTCTCCAACCCTTAGATATAAAACTTCTGGATTAGAACTAGGGCTGGTAAAACCCTGCTGCAGGCATGACCCTCACCCTTCCATGTCCCTGAGACTCTCTACTGGACCAAGGCTCTCTTTCTCTCTAGACAAGACGTCAGCATCTTTCCCAGCCCAATGCTCTTACCAGCCGCTCCCCATAGATCATGATGAACTTAATTTGCCATTCCTTTCAGCTTTAATGTCCTGTGTCTCAAATCTAAGCAAGTCCACTTGTTTGGCCATGTGGAGGTACATGTTACTGCAAAATCGACTCCAGGAAATCACACTGGTCACAGTCAGGTGACCCCTGCTGGCTGCCCACCAAGCTGCTTCTATAGCAGAGGCAGTCAGCTGGCAACACTTGACTCCGTTCTGACAAATATTTTTCACCAAAAAATGAACTCGATGCTAGCTTTTTGAGGCTCTTTCAAAGGCTGCTAGAGTTGATCCTTCAAGAAAGCTGGATGTTGTGGTTCTCCTGGAATCCCACTGCATGGAAGCTTTGATCCCATTCATCAATATGGCTTAAAATCAGCTTAAAATCAGCCTCACCTAGCTTGAAGCCTTTAGATCATGCTGTATCTTTTGGCCTATAAGAATGTGTTTCTGAGGTCCCTGACTGGGTTCTGGTCTTCAGCCTCATTCCTCCTCAGGCATCCATTCCTGACCTGTCCCTGACCTCTTTCCATGTCTCTCTTGCAAGCTTCCTTGCTCCCGATGCCTGAACTGATCTGGACACTCTTCTTCCTACAACATGCACTCACCCCTCAGAA
Organism: Microcebus murinus; assembly: GCF_040939455.1. NCBI lineage: Eukaryota > Metazoa > Chordata > Mammalia > Primates > Cheirogaleidae > Microcebus > Microcebus murinus. The sequence continues at coordinate 29,707,018 of NC_134115.1, forward strand.
CACAGCCTCTTTCAGCAGCTCCAGGCAACGAGTCTGGTTAAATCCATCCTGAAGCCAGGAACGTTCTCCATGGGCAGGCCCAGGAGATCAGCATTTCTGCTGAGGAAGAGAAATGCACAAACATCCAGACACAGAGCGAGACCATGAAAGATGCCCCAAATCCTACCAAGAAATGTGGGAGTGTCTCAACGTCCTTCCAAAACCACTAAAGGGAGCTTTTTGTTAATGACATAAACACATAAGTACAAAGAAAATTGGAGGAGAATCATCAGCAGAGAAGTCAACAAAATTTTTGATGCTGAAAATGGATGAGCAATTCCTGTCCTAGTCAACCAGAGAACAGGAGCTAAAAGAGGACCTTATGACATGGGTCCTGTAATAGGGGACTTACAAACACTGTATGTTCTCAAAGTTCGAGAAACTTTGTTCAGATACCTGTTATCAAAGCAACTTCTCTTCCACCCATTCAACCAAAACGTCTTGACGTCATCACCAATGACTCCACCTTCCTCTGAGTCCATATCTCACAATGGTGGTGTCTCGGGGTAACTGAAGTGCTTTAAACCCCTTAAACTCTAGCAACCCACCACCAAAGTCACCCCAAATAAATACAGAATGGAGGTGAAAATGGTGTGCTTAGTACAAAAGCACAGCTCCAAGACAACCCCCAACCCTCCAACCCTTCACACCAAATCACCATCCTCTAAGCCCCTCTCTCTTCTGTACAAATTCTGGAGTGACAACTTGGGTCTCAGCTACTAGTTCTTACTTCTTGGTATTCTGCCTTAGGTTAGCAACCCCCTCCTCCCTCCCCGTAAAAATCATCCCCACGTCTGCTCCCAGCGATCATTGCAACTGGGGAGGGGGCTGGCTCTCACTGTGAGTGGAGGGATTAGCAGTAATATTAAATTTTGTGAAGGCTTTTCTGGAGTTAAGTTATATGGCATGGCCAGAGATATGCCTGCAGGGATATAATTTAGCAGAGACAGGGTTAGAGAAGTCAGAGGCCCAGATGGTTAATATAGGCATTATTAGGTGTTTGACAGTCTTTCTCAAACATCCACAGCCTCAAGAGAGTCTTTGCTGAAGCTTGATTGCCCATCAGAGGGTCCAAGGCCACTGCAGACTAACCAGGAAGATGAACATTTTCTCCAGATATCTAGAAATCAGAACTTATATTTGGGGGACAAAGTCTTGACTCCAACTTGTACTGAATTGCCCCAAGTTTATGTTGCATGGTAATAAAAAGGCCAAGAGTTTTGAATTTAAGGATATGGGTTTGAAGCCCGAATCTATAAATTACCTGTGTGATCTTGGTTCATCGTTCTGGACCTCAATTTCCTCAGCTGCAAAACCGAGGCAATAATAATACTGACCTTTCATGGTTGTGTTCAGGATTTTAAATAATATACACAAAAATTTTCAGTGCGATGCAAATGACACAGTGGCCCTCTGGAAGTGACGGATAGTCTTTTTGTTCTCACTGAGGCAAACATTGATTTCACTTCCAGCTGGAAGTGGGTCTTGAGAGCACCCATGGTTGGGTCAAGATTTTCCTCAAAAAATACCTTAAAATCATCGTATATGCTTGAATAAGACATTGATTTAATTGAGTAGGCCCCACAGTTCTGGGTTCTATAATGGAGAAGGAAAGAAAAAAAAGTCCTAAGAGCAGGAGTTACCAATCAGCTGCCTTCTCAACACAGAGTATCTGATCTCTAAAGATTAATATCTTCATGGGACTAACCAAGATGAGTTCCTTGCAAAACATGCTCTGACTAAAGGGATCAACTGGTGATTCTCAAACCTGGTTGCACATAAAGAAAAAAAAGAAAACAACCCAAACGATTAATTTAGAACTGCTTGAGGTAAGGAATATTGTTAAGGGCTCTCTGGTGACTCTAGTGTACAGCCAGAATGAAAAACCACCAGGATCTTTTTTACAATGACCTATTGGATGGAGTATAAGGATTTAGTCATTTAGATATTTGGTTTCTTTCAAACAGAATCGCCTGAGTCTCAGCATAGCTGCTGCTAACTCACTTTGTGACAAGTGGCCAACGGTTTCACGTCAGAGCCTTTTAGCCAAAATCATGAAGTCATGGCACGAGTCACGTTGCCCAGGCACAGTGGCCTCAGATTCCCTGAGCACATTGAGGCCAGAGGAAGGAGACAACGTCAAGACCAAAAGAAGAGTTGGGTCTTCTTCTTCTCATGAAGAAGCAGGACAAGTAAGACTCTAAAGAAGAGAAAAGGCAAAATCTGGAAGCAGGGCAGAGGCCAGTTTAACAGCAAGACACGAAGCTGCAGAGTGTTGGAGCCACAGAATGACTCTCGTGGGCAGCACACCCAGGCTGCTGCTTCCCGTTGGCAGGAAGGAAGCCTGGGGAACTCCTGCTGGCAGGGACACCGCCTGGGGCACTGAAACCTACTGGTTCCTCACCCAGACTGTAAGGCTAAGGGGCCCAGACCTAAAATGCGTTGAAGCAAACAGTGGGGAGAGCTGAGGGACCACCCAGCACAAACCTGCTGCAGTCCCTTCCTGAAGGAGAGGCATGTTATGCTGTGAGGAGTATTCTTCAAGCACCAAGAATAAATTAAGGCTTATACAGGGGCCCAGATGGTGACTGGCTCTGCCCTTGGTGAACTGAATTCCATGCTGGCACTGAAGCAGCAGCTTCTTCCATCCCCCTGCAGCTCCGCCACCACCCTGCCCACGTCCTCTCAGAGAATCCTCTTCATAGCTCAATGCTGGGGCTACACGCCTACCCCAGCCCTTTTGCATAATGAGTCCTCTATGCTGGCACAGTCTGGGACCATTCCATAGAGGGCAACATTACTGCTGTGTGAACACCTCATCTCAGAGTTTGATTGCAGGGCTTCTCTCTCTGGCCTTCTAGAACATTCTCCAGGTTGACACGGAAACGGTTCCCCCAAACCGTAATAGGCATGAGCAGATTAGCCTCCTCTTCTTGGTTCCCATGGCTAGAATCCTTAACTAATTCTCTACCCACAGAGTAGGGCTGATTTCACAAGCTGTTATTTCAGCTGCTGGTGTCAACATCTGCTCCCGATTTACTTGCCGAACACCTCCAGTATGCACGGAGCCGCGCTGTCACGCTTCACCCCATTCCTCTCCTTGTCCCCCCCACCCTCAAACACATCTGCATGTGCAGACCCCTCCACTCCCACTCCTGCCCACGGTTGATCCATCCGTCTCTGCTCAGCCCCTAGCCCCTTGGGAGCTTGCACTATTGTCCCAGTGCAGCCTCTCACCACCTCTGGGCCTGGGAGACACCTTCATTCACTGCACCCTGCTTAGTGCTGCTCTCGGGGAGCTTTCTTATACCACCTTGTTTTAAGTCACTCCCCTGCTTCCGAGGCTCGTGGTTGCTGGCAGGACAATGTCCTTAGCACTCCTCCACTTGGAATGATAAAGCCTCTTAGTGTCTGACTCTCAGGAGTTTAGAGTGAAGGAACCCTGGATTCACCTCCATATCTACTACATTCTTGTTGTGTGGCCTTGGGCAAGGCACTTAACCTCTCTGTGCCTCAGATTCCTCACCTGTTACATGGGGATAATAATACTACCTCCCTCACAGGGTTGTCGCAGTACTTAAATGAGCTAATATGTTTACAGTACCCAGAAGAGTGTCCAGCATGTGGTAAGAGGGCACTAAATATTAACTGTTACTGTTGTAAGTGCCACCTGTCCCCCTCTTTCCCTCCCAGCTCCACATGTACATTGATTTGCAGCCAATCGGAATGCTCTCTAACCACATTCCGTGTTCCCCTGGCTCTTGGCCTTGACGCACACTATGCAGAATACATTTCCCCTTCTCTCTCTTCCCAAGCACCCAGTGAACACACTTCAAGACTCATCTTCTCTGTGAGAGTACCCCAGCACCGCTCCGCCGGAGTCAGACGTCCTCGTCACTGTGCCCTCGTGAGTTCCTTGTGCTCACCTCTATTAGAGCACAGATCACACAGGTTTGTAATGAACTGTCTCCTGTCTCTCTGTCCATCCTTCCAGCAAAGGCTTTGCCTTATTGCTCTCGGCAATGTCAGCACCTAGCACTGGGCTGGACAAGGAAAGCAGGCTCAACAAAGGCTGGTGGAATTAAGTAATGAATTGTATAAGGATATAGAATAGAGATGGGGTACAAATATGTCCCAGGTTGCCTGGGACTGTTCTGGTTTAGGCCACAGTCCTGATAACAATTATTAACAGCATCCTCTTTCACTGTCAAAAGTATCTCCTTTGGATAATAAATTAGAAGGCCATTCTAGGTATTAGACCTGTGATTCTCACCCTATCAGGCCAATTTTCCCTTTGTTTAACAACTGTTTTAGAACACCCTATGCACTATCCTTAAATGGAGTTGATGGATATAGAAACTGCCAATGATAGAATTTCCAAATAATCAATGTAATACCCCAAATGGAATGCTAAATGGAAAATAGAGAAGATTTGAAATGAAAGTAGCTTAAAATAGAATTATATGGACAGTATTTTGATGTATAAGTGACTTACACTTTCAGTCAAGATGGAGTAACAGAGACTAAAATTAGTCTCTGAAACAACTGGGCAAACATGAGACAGAACATGTGAAACTGTGATCTTCAAGACACTGGAATCAAGCAACGAAGGGCAGTGACCCCCAAGAGATGAGAAACCAAGAAGGCTCACCCCACAGTTCACCTAGCTCACTGCCTTGTAAGAGTTTCCAGGCCACGGCACAGGAAGGAAGAATGCAGATGGAGGCCAGGCGCGGTGGCTCACGCCTGTAATCCTAGCACTCTGGGAGGCCGAGGTGGGCGGATTGCTCGAGGTCAGGAGTTCAAAACCAGCCTGAGCAAGAGCAAGACCCCGTCTCTACTATAAATAGAAAGAAATTATTGGCCAACTAATCTATATAGAAAAAATTATCCAGGCATGGTGGCGCATGCCTGTAGTCCCAGCTACTCAGGAGGCTGAGGCAGGAGGATTGCTTGAGCCCAGGAGTTTGAGGTTGCTGTGAGCTAGGCTGACGCCACGGCACTCGCTCTAGCCTGGGCAACAAAGTGAGACTCTGTCTCAAAAAAAAAGAGAGGAAAAAAAAAAGAGAAGAATGCTGATGGAGCCCAGCGATCTCCCTGAGTTGAGAAGTCAGAATGGGGCAGAGCACTGCACAAACACACAGCTCTGGAACTCTGAAAAGAATACTCGAGAGAGTAGTGATCAGAGTACGCAGGTGAAAAAACTACCTGAGATTGGAGAAAGAGCCATCTGCAAAGATTAAAGAGATTAAAGGGCACCCAGAGCTCACATAGTGCCAGGGACAGTCCCTGTTGCCATCAGGCAGGATGGAAAACCTTGTAATTTGTGAGGATAGACTACTCAGAAGGGTTTTGCCTCAGTAGTAATCAAAACAACCCCAGACCAAATACTGTTCATATCTCCCAACAAAGCTTAATACACAAGGTCTGAAAATGTCAAACTTTTTCCAAGTAACTTAACTGTGTGAGAGAACAAAGCCCAAGGATATTTATAGGAATACAAAAATACTGAAGCATCCATTAAGGTAAAATTGACAATGTCTGCCATCCGGGATTCTGGGGACCTGGTTCTGGTTTAGCTAAATTGAGATCATGCAAAGCCACTACAGGGAGATAAGGCTAGCAATCGTAACAGGGAGTAATACAAAATAATTAATACAAAATTATCAGGGATGTTAAGAGGCAAGAAAATGTGGAACACAATGAGGATAAAAATCAGTGATAGAATTAGTAGATAAGTATATTTTTAGAGTTCATGTAACTGTATTTCATATGTTTCAGAAGCTAGGGTAATGACTAAGCATTTTAACTTTGGTAGATATAGAAAAAGACCCATATTGAACTCCTAGAGATGAACATTACAAGGTATGATATGAAAAATACATAGGATGGATTAATAGCAGATTAGACATTGTAGAATAAAAGATAAGTGAATTTAAAACATAGCAACAAAAATGATCAAAAAACACAGAGAGAAAAATACTGGAAAAAATAAAAATAGAGTATCATCAAGCTGTGGGACCACTTCAAGCCACCTAATATAAGTGTATTTGGAGTCCCTGGGAGAAGGAGAGACAGAAAAAATACTTAAAGAAATAAGAGCTGAAAATTGTCCAAGTGCTCAGGCAAAATGAGCCTACAAGACAATGAAGTTGTCAGATGCTTACATGTAGATGCATAAATCACCACGAAAGCACCACCTACACATGCAGACCACTGCAGGCGGTGCTACTCTACTGATTCTAATTTGAATATCATCTGTGGTTTTCTTCTTGGGGTGGGGTGAGGGCAAGAGAAGCAGCAGAGACTATACCTGACCCACAAAGCCTCAAATGAGATCTTGCTGACCCCTGGTCTGGACTCCAGGGGAAAAAGGACATCATATGGTTCATCTCCTCAAGGGGTTTATAACCTAATGGAGAGTGTGTCTTTTAGCATTCAGAGAAGCAGAACCACTGTGAGTGATATTATACCCATCAGACTGTGCGATTGTGGGAGCTAATGCCAAAGTCTATGGAAGGCTGATGCCTTTGTGTGTCCTGGTGGCCATCAGTCAGGAAGAGAAGCTGCACTTGAAGCGGGGGAAAGCAAGGTCAAACCGCAGCCCGAGAACCAGCTGGAGCCCACAGAGAGGAAGTGGAATCCATGTCTGTGTCTCATCGCCTCCAATTCATTGGATGGGAATGACAGAGTAAGAAGGCTGCGCTGAGTGGAAGGGTGGGACTGGGTGGATCTTCTGGGGCCACAGCCCCCTGCTAACCCACGCCCCCAAGGCAGGACACAGAGCCTCGGGCAACGATCGCAGGATAGCAACCTTCCAGCATCACAGCTGCTGCTCTGCCTCCACCTTCCCATTCTTGCTCAGATGTCTCTGGGGGCCAACCTTAATCTGGAACCACACAGAAACCAGGACTCTGGGGACCTGGTTTTGGGTTAGCTAAGTTGAGATAATGCAAAGCCACTACAGGGAGAAAAAGCTAGCAATTGTTAAATAATAGGTAATAATACAAAATAAAACACAATCAAATGATATTTCAGAGAGTTCTGGATCTAAATGTTACAGAAATGTACAGGACGGGGAGACCAGTGAGATGGCAAGGACTGGGGAACATGTCTTGGGGCCAGCAGGGCGTGAGCCAGGCTGGGGAAAGGGCTAGAATCTGGGCACGGATGGAGGAGGGTGGGTGTTGGAGGCTGACGAAACAATTAGGGGTCAGCACAGCTTATGCCGGGACAGGGAGGAGACTGGCTTAAGGAGAGGGCAGGGCTGGAGGCAGAATTTCAAAGGCAATGCCGTGGAAACCATCCTTGCCACTGTTATTTCTAGACAGCATCGTGAAAGGCACGTTTGGAGAGGATGAATGTAGCGCACGGCCGGTGGAAGGAGAGCAGCTCAGAGGCGGTTCTCTGGAGGGGGGGAAAGCAGAAGTGAATGTACGTATTGAATGTCCATGGTGAATCAGGCAGGCTGTGTGCATGTTTTTGTTTGTGTTTTTTGAATCCCCTGAGGATACAGATACAAGAAATGAAAGATGTTTCCGCTTTGAGTCCCGGGTCCCAACAAAAGCAGGACATGTCATGCTCTAGCTGGGGAGGGCTGCAGAGGAGGGCTCTCCCAGGTGGCAGTGCAGCACAGAGCCACCTGAACAGCCAGGGATGCTGTGCACAGTGCCAGCCAGCCACGCATGGAAGGTTCTCCACCTGCAGAAGGTTCACCTATTTCAGCACTGGGGAGGTGACACTGGAAGGGGCATTCACAGCAGGCCAGGTTAGCAACAGGACTTCACAAAAATGTGTAAACAGGAGCACTGCAAAAACAGCAAGGAAATAAGTCTCCCCTGGTTAAAGACATTGGGCAAGGAAATGATGGAGAGAAACAGGATTGGCAATAAGCAACAAGGATGTCACCCTATTCTGTTTTCTCTTTCATCTTTTTCACTCTTTCTCAAGTTCCTCCTGACATGGTCCATTGACTTCGAGTTATACTGACCCCAAGTATCCTATTTCATATTCTATCTTTCAGAACATTTTTAAAACATATTACAAACATACATTTTTGCAAAACACGTACAGTTACATAAATTCCATTCATTAATGTAACAGATCACAGATCTCTGTTGAATACCTGCTAGCAGGCTCTCCATGCTAGGCACTGTGGGTATGACAATAACAGAGGCAAAACCCTGCCCCAGTGGAGAAAACAGACTTGTAAACAAGTTTAACCACCAGATTAAATAGGCAACTCAATTGTCTCTCACCGTGTCCCTGAATCAACTCTCTGCGGCTCTTATTCCACCATCCCCAAAAACTCAAGCAGGACACACACACCCACCCACCACACCCCACCCATGCCTTTCTGGCCACTGTTGGGAAATATACAATATTCTTTAGCTGTAGGAGGTTATCAGGGACTGGGGGCAGGGTGAGGGGTGGAGAACAGAGGGGAGTTGTTATTTAACCGGTATAGAGTTTCAGTTTTGCAACATGAAAAAGTTCTGGAGCTCTGTTGCAAAACAGTGTGAATGCACTTACTATTGAAAATGGGTAAGAGGGTAAATTTTATGTTGTGTGCTTTCTCCCACACACGAAAAAAGTTCTTTGGCTATTTCATGTCATACAGCATAGTCCCAATTTAGTAAAATTAAAATGACAATCATAACTAATATCCAAGAGTTCAATTTTGTGTTAGAGTTAAGACTTCTCCCTCGGGGATTAGGGCTTGTTGCAGTTGAGAATCTGACTTTGGGGAAGAAGAGTGTGGGGGATTCTCTCTCTGCTCACCTAGGTCTCCTCCTCCATCTTACTAAGGAGGTTTCTGGCCCCTTTAAAAGTCAGGGTGGGGGAAAGAGATGGCTTCTAGGATGACCAACTACCCCATTTTCCTGGGACTGTCCTGGTTTTAGCACTGAAAGTCCCATATCCCAGCACACCCCCCAGGCCCAGGCATACCAGGGCCATAGATTGCCCCAGATGAGGCAAGGGGAACATATAGTTCTCACTTCACTAGTTTTATTACAGCTTTATCTAGCACTGGTGTTTCCACATCTGGCAGGTTCCCTCTCTCATGGATACTGCTATGGGTTCTTTATAAATAACTCCTTGCTTGCCAGGAAACTCTTACCTGCAGTTTCCCTGAATGGGCAAATGAATTTCTATTCCAGCTGGTCGCTTGCCCCTCCTTCCACAGCCCTTGGGCATCTCGTGGGCCACCTCCAGCTTCTTCCTGCTAAGGTACCCTTTCTACTCCAGGTGCTATCTTGGGCAGGATGTGAAAGAAACCACATGGCTGTCTTGCTGAGGTTTATTTGTGTTCCATAAGAAATACTCAACTATTCTTACGAAAATCCAGTGTAACAGCAGACAACCCAGCCAGCTAGTCATGCCCTACAATTTAGGTGTCTGGTCATCAGTCCCTTCCTCTCTTTTATCTGCTAACTCCTGCTGAACCTTCAGGACTCTGCTTAGGCACCTATTCCTCCAGGATGTCCCCCCATAACTGCCCTCCTTACATGCCCTCATAATAATATGGGCCTACCCAGCATGGCATTTATCACCCAATCTCATAGCTGAGTGCTTCCTTGTCTGTTTCCAAGGCTGGACTCCAAGCCCTGGAGGTGGAGGCTGCGTCTATCTTGTTCATCACTGTATCCCTTGCTCCCAGCACAGTGCTAACGCGGAGTAACTGCTCAGTGAACATTTTCCAAATGGATGAATGACAAGTAAATTTACACATCAAGTGAAAATTAAGCTGGGCAGAAATGATGCAGGTAATTTGTATAAAGGGAAGGATGTGCCTGTTATTCTAGGTATGAGAATTCTAATTTAAAGACATTGTGGCTATTTCATGTTACTCTGCCAGGCTTCAGTGGCGGCAAGGGCAATTCTCTGTGCCAGCAGGGAGAGCTCTCCTGAAAGTCCTGTTGGTCCTGGAAGGTGATGGCCACAGGGCTTGTTCCTCACACCCGAAGGCTGAACTAAACCAGCAGGAGAGCTGCCCTGGTAATCTTCTGGCAAGAAAGCAGCAGCATGCCCTGTCCACCAGCCATGTGTGGCAGGAAATAGAGGATGTCACCATGTGAAAACTGACCCTGACACAGAGAGAGGGATGTCAAGCAAGATTCCGCCAACACTTAGTGACACAACATGGTTAAGTGATAGCTGACATGTATAGAGCATTGAGCGCGGGCAGGGCACTGTGCTAAGCAATACGCATGCATTATTTCAGGTAATCCCCACAATGATCCTATAAAATGAAAACCTGTCATTATCACAATTATATAAATGGGGAAATCGAGGCTTGGAGAAGTTATTTACTCAAGATCACAGAGCTAGTAAGAAGCAGAACTGGGATGCAAACCAACACTGATTTCATCCAGGGACTCCATTCCTCACCATCATCTATCCTTGGAAACTGGACTTGTTCCTGGGAAAACATACGAGTTTAAATTTTATTTGAACAAACAAAAGCTGTTTCCTTAAGGTAGGTATTTAAATAGTTTTAATAAAAATTTAAAATCTATTCCAGGATTAAAGTGTCAAAGCTACTGAATGTCAAGCATATTATATACATAAATATATTTGTATATATTATATGCAGATATGACATAAGATATAACATTGATTAAGTGCTAAATGCAGTAAATAAGAAAATACAAGCAAATAAAAAATACCCAACATCATTTTATAATGCCTACCAAATAGGTACTAAATGATTAAGGAGTATGATATGTTAATTAAAGTATTACGAATCCAGTCCTACCTAAAATCTCTGTTCTAGGTAAATAATACTTTTTGAACAATAATGTTAGTAATTTGAATAATATTTAGATCAGTCTAATCTTAAATTAGAGTTCAATATATATACTACCCCTTTACGTACTTACCAATATTATAGATACAATAGATTTTAATTTGCCCAGGTATTTTTGATTATGTGCTGGGAATTGTTTGAGATATAAAGACAAGTAAGATCTGGCTTTTATCTTTCAAGAGATTCCAGATAGTGGTGGACACACAAATCTGTGCAAATAACTGCAGAATGAGACACATTAAACCACAGGAGTGCAATGTATAATGGAAAAATGGAAATTTTATTTAGTATGCATACTCATTAAACTAATAGGAAGTCAAAGTAAGTTAGCTACCTTTGATTTTCATCACTTACTTCTTACGTTCAAGTGAACTTTTTTCTGTCCAATGTAATAGTGCTCATATTCTGAGTCCCTTTAATTGAGTTGTCCTAAAATGAATGTCTTTTCATGAGTACAGAAACTGTTCTACCCCTACCTCTGACCCTTGCTGAATATTACTACATTTTAGCTTTTATGTTCTAAAATACAAAACAATATAAAACATAAAATTTTAACATAAAATGTCTTTGGATCTTCACCTAAAATTTTAAAGGTATAAAGAGATTTATTCTCAACAAAATAAACTAGATTTAAATTTTTAGGTGAAATATTTGATTCATAATTTTATATTTCTATAAGTATATGGAAAACATCTATCTATTTTTTAAAACTGTAAGAAAATCTTACATTTACATTGAGGAAAATTTCACATAAGCTTTCCTAGATCCATGCTTGCCCTGATAAAAATTTGTTTTCTCAGTAGTTGACTCTTCCAGGTATTTTGACTACTCCCAGGCCCTCTTATTATCATTTCTTACTATTTAAAAGTCTGCATAAATAATTTTATCCCTGGGAATGTCTTGCCATAAAAATATTGCCAGAATGTCAAATTCTTCAGGACAAATAGTCCAATTTCTTCAACAAAAATGCAAGGAAAAAAAGAGGCTCGAGGAAACCTTAAAGAAACACAAGAGACCACATCAACCAAATGCAATGCATGACTATTATTTGCATTCTAATTCAAACCAACCAACTAACAAAACTGTTTTGAGACAATTGAAGATATTTAAATATTGCCTGCATAAATTGATGTGATTATTAGATTATTTAGGTGTAATAATTGTATCGTGGTTACAAGGATAGAATTCTTGTCTTTTAGAGAAATACTGAAAAATATATGGGTAAAATCATAGGCTATCTGGGAGTTGACACAAAATAATTCAGTGGAGAGGACAAAGATGAAACAACGTTGGCCCACAGGAGACCCCTGTAGACGTTAATTATACTAATCTCTCTCTCTTTGTATATGTTTAGAAGTTTCTCTTTTTTAAAACCTTTTAAAAATTAAAGAAAATATAAACACTGTTTGAAATATGGCATAATATATATTATACAATATGTACCTTTGATAAACACAATAATAGTTTATTTTAAGAACTATTAGTCATAAATATGGCTTTAAATATATATATTCTAAACATAGCAAAATCATAATATCTGAGGAAATGGAAATGTCTTATGTTTCATTTAATCTCATTGTTCTCTTTGCCTGGATTTGGGAACAGAAACTGCTTCACTAAGTCATAACTGTCCCAAAATATTCTTAATTACTGATTTCAATAAACATATTCCTGCATCCTAGGAATAAATTAAAAAATGAAGTTTATATCCAGGTACGCCTTGACTATGTTAAGGTAGTTGAATAACAGAGAACTTATGTTGAACTGAATTTTATACAGGATCCTCAAATCCTTTTTTTCCCCTACTCCTAATTTTTCTTTTAGGGGAGCAAATTTTGGTACTGTTAGCTGTCGCCTGTGTAGTTCTTCGCAGCTAGTGGTGTATATGGAATAAATGAATGCTTAAAACCCATGTAAATAATTTCAATGATGATATGAAAAAAAATTTAAAACGAGCTATGAAGACCAAACTATTTTTGTAGAAGTTGCAGGAGGTGACATTAACCATTAGACTAAGGTTACTATTTAGACTGTAATCAGATGTCAATGTGGAAAGAAATCTGTAAACATTTTTTCTGGATGAGAGCTAAAAGTCCCCCGCACTTCCAACAAAACGTAGCGAAGGACGGGTGCAAAATCTTGGAAGACACCGTTTTTTGCTAAGTCTCACTGCCAAGCCTCGTTAGTTCTTACTGCTGTTTTATTCTATTATTTTTCTCGTAGTTTCTGCCGTTTCTCTAGATTTTCTGCCGTCCGTTACTGAAGCCAAGTCAAAATGAAAGGAGCAGGGGCTCCGGATTCTAGCGGTCTGGAAATGCGAGGCTACCCTACCATAAGCTCCATTCCAACGTATAAGCGGGTTTCGAATACGCAGTGCACACGGTATTAGGGCGTGTAGAATGTTACCGCCAGAAACCACCTGCGTGGACGTGCTGGCCACCGCCGGGCACCTGGGCTCTCTGCGGGGGCCGCCACCTCCACCGCCGCTCCTGCAGACCCCGGCCTTCCGACTCGAGCGTCTGACTCGGGCTAGTCCTTTCCTGAGCTCTGCGTCCCCCTCCCCCTCTCGGAACTCCGCCCCCAGCCCTGGGCGCCCCAGCTCCCTGGGCACGTTTCCCGCGGGCACGATCCAGCGCGGGGGCGAACTGGAGGGTGAAATCAAGACTCAGGAGAGGAACTCCAGCTTCGCCGGCTGCGCAGGGCAAGGAGCTCTCCACTTCCACCGCCTCGGGAGGGCGGCCCGGAGGAGGCGGCGGCCCCCCAACCCCCAGAGGACTTCGCAGTACGCGGGCACCTGCGACAAGGGGTTCCTGGGTTCTTGGGGACCACGAGGGGACAGAGAACGAAAATCACGCTGGGGAAAAAGAACGCATAGGGCTCTCTTCTGACTCCTCGCTGGCTGTCTCCTGCTAAGTGGAGAGCTCTAGTTAAGCGTGCACCCGCACGTCCCCGCGTCGGGTCTGGCCGTGACCTTCCCACGCTCCGCCGAGCGCCTCCTAAGGAAGCGCAGAGCCGGGTGCAGGGCCGGGGACCTGACAGCGCGCGGCCTTCGGAGCGTCGGGCGAGTCTGGGGCTGTGAGAGAGAAACGCGCTGCCCGGCGGAGGGGGCCGCGGGACAGAGTCCCAGAGGACGAATTGGGGGCCCTGGCCCTTGTCGGGCCTCGCCCTCTGCGACACACGAGAGGCTCACGCAGGAAAAGGTCGCAGGAGGGCATGGGGTTAGTTGTTCAAAGGCCAGACTGGGTCCGGTGACACTGCCTGGGGGTCCTCAGGCGACTCTCTCAATTTCTCCGAGTTGCAAATTTCTTACCTGTGAAATGGGGAATGCTCTAGTGTGTTCTTCAGTGAGAACTGGGCGTGTTAACGCGGGATCCGGTGCCTGGCAGACAGCGAGCGGGGGAATTTCTTAGCCACTATTGGTGCTATTACTTGTGTACCAATTGGTACTATTGGTACTATTATTTGTGTGACTCGCGAGGGGAGAGTCACTTTCCGCCAGTTTCCCTTCCGCCCTCTCCCCAGCCTCTCTGGGCCTCCCCGCCCTTCGCGCTCCGCCCCAGCCTTTGCTCGGCTGCCCGGGGAGCTCCGGGTTCATCCAGTTAAGCCTGTCCTGGAGACGACGAGCCCGAGGGTCGAAGACGACCCTCGATCCTTCCAGCAATTCGGCAGCGACATGGTTTTTAACCCCAGCCGTCGGGCTGACAGAAGCCCGGGACTCCCCTGCGCAGCACCACGGGGCCCGGCCTGGGATCCGGAGCCGTGGCCGGCTGCTCTGCGCGGTCCCGAGGGCGGCCGGGCCTGGTCACTGCACCGAGCACGACGCGCTCCAGCGACGCGCCCGCTGGATATTTGCAGGGGCCCGCGGCGCCGCCACAACGCCCGGGCCGCGCGGTGGCGGGTTTGGTGGTCGCAGCACCGGGAGACCGTCCTTTGGCAAGCTGAGCCGGGGTCCCCCCAAGCGGGTCCCACCCGAAGACCCGACCTCTCCGCGCGGTCCTGGTGCTTCCGGCCAGGTGGACTCGAACAGCCTTGTTCGATTGGAGAACGACCTCTAATGAACTCCACCACCGATCGATGTGTGTGTGAGTGTGTTTAATTCACCATTCGATATGGTTTCATTAGATAAAATTTAGCCCTTTGCACTCGCTTGCTTTTTTCTCATCAATCCGCTCGACATTATCCACACTCGACATCGGAGTGCAAAGGGTTAGGAGCTCGGGGCCGGCCTGGATCGGGCTCTGACCCTCAAGTGCCCATATTCGGGGCTGTGCTGGTTTGACCTCGGGCAAGGGAGGGAGGAAAATCCCAAGAGCGTCTAGAGAGCCTTGGGAAATCCGTTTTGGGTTCAGTGGCCGGCTGTGCCTGGCGCTCCAGAGCGTTTGTTGACTGACTGACTGAATGAAGGTAGGCCTGGAGACGTTTTCAGGCTAAAGGCAAAGGGCATTGGAACATGAACGGGCGAGAACGTGGCATTAAACAGGACCCCTCTATTACTTAGTTTGTTTGCAAACTGTCCGGCTGCCCTCCCAGACCTGCCACATTGGCTGAAAGTGGTCTATTGAGGACCCCGCTGGTGTCCCGGGGAAGGCGGCAGTGCAAAGGGGAGAGACGAGTTGGGAGCTCGGGACCCCGCGGCTACCAGGGGTGGGGTTTGGGAACTTTCCAGAACTTCCCCGGAACTGCAGAAGCCCCCAAGGAGATCTCTGATAGGGGATCTCAGGCAGGGCGTGCCAAAGAAGTTCCAAGTGATGACTTGGAGAAGAGAAGCTGGAATAAAAAACCGCCCCATTAAACTACTGTAAAAATTGTTGTCTCCGCGTTTTCCCTACCCCCGAAATGAGACCTGCATGGCCGGGAGTGGGACTAGATCAGGGGGAACATTCCCACATTGACAGAGTGGCTTCCCTCAAAGTCGCACCGACTGCAATTCTTTTGAGACGTGAACCCTGCTCAGGACTGGGGAAACAGCCCGGTCTCTACACATTTGTTTTCTTAGGGGGAGTATTTTTGTGATGGGCGTTCTCGCCTTGTTTCCCCATCCACTCGGTCACCTGAAGCCAAGTAACAGCTAAACCTTCCTGGTTGAAAGTGCTTTCAGAGGTTTTTTAAGAAAAAGAAGGTTTTGAAAATTCTACTGCTTTAAAAAACATATATTGCCTTTTATTTTCCCTGAATATGTTGACCACTTCATTCCAAGTTGATCTCAAATGGTCCTCCGTCTTATTGGGGGAGGGGGAATCAACGTCTTCAGAAAGATAGAAAATAAATGGAGAATATATTTACATTTTCTCTGATTCTTTTTCTTCTAGACATAAATACTAAATCTTCTATTTTAAAGGTCAGGGCTTTTTCAACCCCAAATATTCAGAATTTTTAAAAGCCATATGAAAAATGGAATGTTTCTGATACCTATAACAAATATGAATTGTAAAAATAAATTGTTTAATTGGGAGAAAAGAAAATAGGTTTTAAAAGAAGTTCTATTTATAAGGCGTCATAGAAAATAAACGATGTAGTGCAGTGACTTAGCATTTATTTCGTCTGTATAGCTAGGCTTAATTTTAACACCTCTCCATCAAAGATGGCACGTTAGCACAGATAAGAAATATAAATGTTCTGAAATTAAAATTCTACTTATCTTACATATCGCTATCGGGAAGACGCAGAAGGTGTAAGCATTTTGCACTGTACTTGTGAGTAATACTTGCAGTTCCTAGGGGGTGAAGATGGGGGAAACGTGTTTTGCCTTGGAGACTGTTTTCTTTGTTTCTCTTATTAGACAAGAATAAAAATACCCCACTCACGTTCATGGCTCCTCGGGAAATGTGCAAATAGGAAAAGCCACGGAGGCCACGACTGAAGGCAAGCAAAGACAGGGCGACTAGACGCCCTCCGAAGTCGGCGTTTAGGGTGCCTTAAGAGGAGCGGGATGCAGCGGCTCCTCTGTAACTATTTTGCAGCGAACAAAACTTAGAGGTTGCTGGGCGGCGGGGTTCCGATGCACACGCCCAGTGCCGCTGCGCGACGTGCCGCGCGCCAGTGCGGTCGCTCCGCCCTCCCACCCGGCTCCAGGTGCACCTGCGGAGTCGGCCGGGTAACTGGGTGTGGGTGCTACTCAAAAGGCTGGCGAGGTCCCCTCTGCGCCCGAAGGGGCGGCCAGAGATGTCAGCCTAGAGCCCTCTGCCCCGGTCTGGTACTTGAGCAGCGCCGCGGCGGACAGGTGCCGGCCCAGTAGCCCTCCCTTGCTGGGAGCGCCGCTGCGGCCACAGTCCTGCTGCTGCTGCAGGAGCGCTCGAGCGGCGGCGGCGGACACGTGCAGCAAGGGGGCAGTGGCCTGGGGATGCCACAGGCATGACGGACGCTGCAGCAGGTGGCAGTAGCCCCACGGGGCCGGGGGCAAACTCTGCGCGGCCCCGGTCCCCTCTCCCCTGACCCCTTGCATGATACTCTCGATGCTGAAGGAGGTGCGTCCTCCTCCGGGTCGTGCAGCCAGACCCTTGCCCTCCTCCCAAGGCTGGGAGCCCAGCGAGGGCTGCTGCACCCGGAGGGCGCCGGGCGTCGCCAGGTCTGCCCCCTCCGATTTCCTCCGCACCTCGGCGTAGGCCGGCGCCGAGAGCAGCAGGTAGCGGAGGGGATGCGGGTGCGGCAGCGCGGGCGCGCGGCCACCCGGCGCGGCAGTAGGGTAAGCCCCCGGGAGCCGTGGGGCCGGCGGGCCGAGCAAGAGGCCCGGCGGGGGGCCGTGCAGGACGGCGGGTGCCGCGGGCAGAGGGAAGGGGTGGCGCAGGTGGGCTCCCGGGGGCGGGTGGTGCCGCTTGAAACGCTTCCTGCGCCGGAGAAAGCTGCCGTTGTCGAACATGTCCTGGGAGGCGGGGTCCAGGCTCCAGTAGTTGCCCTTGCCCGGGTGGCCCGGCTCGCGGGGGATCTTGACGAAGCAGTCGTTGAGCGAGAGGTTGTGGCGGATGCTGTTCTGCCAGGCGGGGAACCTGCGGCGGTAGTAGGGGAAGCGGCCGCTGATGAAGGCGCAGATGCCGCTGAGCGTGAGGCGCTTGTGCGGGCTCTGCAGGATGGCCATGGTGATGAGCGCGATGTACGAGTACGGGGGCTTCGCCAGCGGAGGGGCGTCCCCGGAGGACGCCGCAGACATCGTCCGCGCCTTGAAATTGGTGCCAAACTCAGAGGGCTCGCTCGGGTCGCCGCCGCCCCCGGCGCGCAGTCCGGGAAGCGCGCCCGCGCCCCGCCGCGCCCCCTGCGGCCCGGGCTGGTGCGGCGGCTCTAGGAACTGCTGGCTCGCCTCTGCCTGCTCGTCTTCCTCCTCCTCCCCTTCATCTGCCTCCTCTCCCAGAACATCGATCTTACCGTCTTCGCCGTCGCAGCCCCAGAGGCTGCGCTGCCGTGTGGAGCGAGGACGCTCGGCTCTTGGCAAGTTCATGGAGAAGCAGGTCCAGCAGACTTGGGAGAGGTGGCGGCCGCCCACCTGGCCTGGGGTGGGCTGGGATAGAAGCCTGGGACGAGACGCAGGAGCGCTGGTGGTTACCCTCTTAGATGCTTCCCTGGCTTCTTCCTCCTCCTTCCCAACACTGTCCGGCAAAGGTGTACTTTGCCTCTTACGAAAGCTTCTTCGAGCCCCTGTGTGGTGGATGCCCCCTTTATACCTCTTCTTACCCTACCTCGCAGCGGTGCCACTTCCTCCCGACGCATCCAATAGTGAGGGTCAGCTGCGCAAACACCACACCCGGGAAGAGCCCTCAGCACCCCCTACCCGCCCCCACCCGCCACCAAGGAAGATGCTGGGCTCTTAGGGCTGACCAAGCCAGTTGCCCCGTCTCTGCATGAGCTCTGTTAATGCTCTTTTAAAACCACAGAAATTAAAACGAGGTGGGAAAATATGATACTCAATAATCTATGGCCACCTCGACATGCGGCTTTCTCTCCCAGAGAATAGAAATAGAGGGGGGCACTGAAATGTATACTGCGTTTGTAAAAGAATGTGTAAGAGTAAAGCATGTTTTCGTGTTTCATAGCTGGGCAATTATCCACTTTCATTGGTTAATTCTGCCCTCTTTGAGAATGGTGGGCTGAATTATTTTTAATGTTTTGACTGTATCCCCGGGCTCAAGGCGGGTGTCAGGGAGGTGTTGCATTGTCACTACTACCCTCCTCCCCAAAATGGTCTCCATGACTCAAATTTTAAGAAAAGCCAGAAATATCCTAGCATTAAATTGTGGAAATTCAGGATGGAGGGCAGGCTGGAGGGCTAAAGACGAATCTTCTAGCTCACTACAGCAGTGATTCTGCAACTTCTTTGAACATTTAACCACAATAACAAATACATTTTATACCACGATCTTGCACATACCTACTTAAATGGATTCCACAAAACAATATACTTACATTGCAGGGATCACTGATATTTTTTTTTCCTTTTCATAACTGGCCACAACCAGCTAAGTTGATTTAGCCACATACTAACCAGTATAGGCCCAGTTTGAAAAATTCTGTTTTCACAAAGTGGCCCTACACAGAAGGGATGCCCCCAGTCTATGAGAGGGCTCTCTCTCTCTCTCCCAGCCCTTCCTTCCTTCTTTTCAGAAATGCCAACATTAAGCATTTTTACTGTAATAATAAAACCTGGAACTTCCTTGAGGCAAAGGATGGGCTAGTGTCAATGGCATTAAATCACTGGGTCATCATTCAGTATCCACACTGGAGAGCAGCACTATGACAACAGCTGTTTAACTCACTCACCTGAGTGGACTCTGAAACGCTTCCTGTGCCAGAGAAAGCATTTTGAACATAACAAGATTTTTATTTATTTTTAATTTTTTTAGTAACAAGACTTTTAGATTGGCTTCATTTAAATTAGCTCAGAGACTAAAGTAACATTACAATGAAATATAATTATATATAACTAAATACAAAGCCACAGTATATATTCATAACTTAAAGCCCAACTACTTGGGAAAAATTTGAGGTGGCATATCATAAAAATGCAGCATAAAAGATTATATTAAGCCATTGATTGTCAGTTACATAGTGTTTATAAAATGACAATTTTCAGTGAGATATCAGAAACCAACCACATGGGCAAAATAAAACCAAAAGTAGTTTAAAGTAGCCAGTGGCTTCAGGCTAAAATTTGAAAAACAGCTTTCTTGCAAATCTTTTTTTAAACCTTATCCTCTCTACTCCTGAGGTTTTTATTCTCCACGGCTCCCTAGTTTATATGTAGCTTGGAGGACAAATACTAGGTTTTAAGCCTAACAGATTTGTGTTTGAATTCCAAATTTACCAATAACTACTTGTGTGATCTACTAAAAGAAGCTCCAGGAGGGCCAGGACAGGTGTCTTATTCAGCCTTATAATCCCAGATGCCTCCCCCCAAACCCCCTGCAGGTGAGGCACGCCTGTCTTCCATCAGTTTAGGAATCCAATTACCTGGGAAAAGGAGTATTGTTAGTTTTCCTAGAGTCAACTTCTATAGGGATTTGGGTTATTTAAAAATGAAAGGAGAAAAGTGCCCAAAAACAAAACCAAGAAATCCTCACATTGATGGAGGCATGTCAAAGGGCCACAGGAGACAACTGAAAGAGTGACCAGTGGCCCAAGCTGGGACAATTTGAGCAAAATAAAGCAGTATTGGAGTATAACCCAAGGTATAAAATATCTGTGTCCACACAGATAAACATAAATGATTGGGTCAATAAATAGAAGGAAATACACAAAATCCTTTGAAGAATTCCAAATAAATTAATCACCCTCAAGGAGGTAGAGCATAACTCCCCAATACTTTGGTGCAGGATGTACATAGTGATTTCCTTGCAAGAGTACAGTATGAAAAGGGTACAGAGGAGTAACTTTACAGTGGAGAAACCTGACAAACACTACTTCAGATAGGTGGGCAGGTGATCAAGGTCAACATCAACAGTCATAAATTATGTTGATATTATATACCCTTGGTATGATGTGATGAAAATGACACTTTGTGATTGTCCTCCCCAAATCCCCAGTCTAACCATAAGAAAAACATCAGAAAAATTCTAATAAAGGAACATCTGTGTACCTGACCAGTACTCCTCAAAAATGGTCAAGGTCATCAAAACAAGGACAGTCTAAGAAACATCACAGCCAAGAGGAATCTAAGGAAAATGAATACTAAATGTAATGTGGTACCTTGGATGGCATTCTGGAAAAGAAAATTAGTTAAAAACTAAGGATATCTGATTAAACTAATAATATATCAATACTGGTTCACTAATTGTAACAATTATACCATACTATTGTAAGATGTTAGTTAGCGTGGGGGGATATGGGAACTCTGTAAATCTAAAACTGTTCTAAAAAATATATTCTATTAATTTAAAAAATTAAAAATAGGGGGGGAAGGGCCAATGGTCAAAAAGTGGAAACTCAAATGCCCAACAACTGATAAATAGGTAAACAAAATGTGATATATCCATACAATGAAAGACTATTCAGCAATAAAAATGAATGAAGTACTGATACATGGATGAACCTTGAAAATATTACATTATGTGAGGAGTCTAAACAAGCAAATCTATAGAGACAGAAAGTAGATTAGGGGCCTGGGGCCAGGGGGAAGTGGGAAGTAACTGCTAATGGATATAGGCTTTTTTAAGGTGATGAAAATGTTCTGGAATTAAATACTGATAATAGTTGTCTAACTATGTATATACTAAAAACCATGAATTGTACACTTTTAAAAAGGGTAAATTTTATGGTATGTGAATTATATCTAAATAAAGTTTTTATACCAAATATGTCAATGTAAAAACAAAGAGCTATGGCAATGAAAACTAGGTTGAATGTTTTAGAAAGACTCCAAATAATGGAACCTCACTCTAAATGAGGAAAAAGAAAAAGAATGGAACTCTTACCGTCCTGTCTCATCTATTCATCAGTGTTGACTTAAGAATCAAGTCTGTCTTTGCAGCTCCCGCGACATTTAACATGGGACCTTGGTGCATGGTGGGTGTTCAATAATGTTTGGTGATTACTTCTTTCCTAAGGCTGAATAGTTTGTTTTTGTTTGTCTGTTTGGGATTTTTTCCCCTAGAAGTATCAGGGGCTCATCAACTGGCATCATAAGATGCCATCCTAGTTTGAAAAATAAACCTTTCTAAACTAATCTACAGGAAAGATGGTAATATCTGGTTTTTCTTTATTTCAACCTAAAAATTAAAGGTACTTGATCATCAATAGAGTTAAAGGTAAGGTTGATTCTAATATTAAGACTAATTCTGAGAAAAGAACTCTAGCATATCCTTCTTTCTCATCAAAGTACAGTGCGTTGCCAGATATTCAACGGCAGAATTCACTTCTTTCCACATCATCCCTACTAATTTTAGAGCTGGGAAAGTCATTCCAAAGCAATCTAAAGTTTTCCCACCTATACCAGTGATCCAAAGGAAACAATTCTTCAATTCATAGAAAGCAACCAAGCTTATAATGTTCCAAAGTATTGATCATCATTGTTTTAAAAGCCTTTAGCTTTATTTTATTGATTACTGCCTCACAAAATTCATAATCTAGGGATTATAACCTCTAGGAAGAAAGATATTTTTTATTCTCAACTTCTACTTAAGTCTATAAGAAGACTTTTTAAAAATCAAGATATTGTATATCTATCTGAAGCAAACAATCAGAAAAAGAACTCTGGGTAGCATGGAAGGAAGATAATTAAAGTATCTTCAAGTGCAAATCTGCTTAGGAGTCTAACAAGAGGAAGTGAGCTATTTGGAGGGTTTTTCCTAAATCATACATTATTGATAGCCACCAAAAGAAAAACCAAAGGCATCAAGCTCTTTTACCAAGTTGACCCTTTCAATTACCTGGTCTACTCTCACAACTTGTGCTAACACTCTCTGCAGCTATCTTTAACTCACTACCGATTTTCTTACCCCTTTCACTCACAGCTGGAGCAAGTCTCAAACAATCATTTGTTTTAAGGTGTGCAGAAGTTTTAAGGTGTGAATTGTATATCAAGCCTTGCTGGAAAAGCCAAAGCCACACACATTGAGACTCTGTATTCAGGGTGCTTTAAATCTAATCCCTGGAACAATTCAGAGAGATTTCATTGTTATCTCCATTTCATGAATAAGGAGGCAGAGGCTCAGAGAGATTTAGTAATTTATCCTGTGTTCCTCTGTAAACTATAAAAGTTTTAGATGAACCTTGATCATCATTATCATCATAATACCTTGTAAGTCTTCTATAGCAAGCAGAATAATGGCCCACATTATTATTATTACATTATAAAAATAAAACTTTCTCTTCAGGATATCTATAGCAAGTTCCAAAGTCACCTGAAAGTACAGTTTAAATAAACTATGGCACTGATCATTGAAAAATACTTCATTTTGGGAAAGAATAAAGAATAATACAATGCACCCTTAAAAATATATAAACAATATAAAAATACAGTTTAAAATCCAAAACAAAACAGTGAGATCTAGATTGGTACAAGTTAAAATATGTCAGTTAGGTTTGGGAAGATGGGTACTTTCATACATCCATGAAGGCAAATGGTAGAGTCATTTGGAAGGGCAGTTTATCAGTATCTATTAAAAATTGTCAGTATGCAAATCTTAGAAGCTAAAGATTCCACTCATGTATCTGTTCTAGAGAAACATTCACACATAAGGGCAAAGAGGCATATACAATGATGTTCATTGCAGCACTGTTTGCAATGTCAGAAACTAGTTCGTCTGCTGCAGCCATTACACTCACATCCCTTCTCCAGCTTAAAACCCTTCAGGGGTCACTTCCCAAGGTATTAAGAATAATCCACACATTTACTCTGTCCTACAAGGAGCAACAAACCTGGCCTGGTTCACAACTCCAATTTCATCTCATACCTTTGCTTTCTAACCTTCCACCACTGTTACCTTCTTCCTGGTCTGCCAACACACCATGCTGGTGCCTACCTAAGGTGCCTTTGCACTATTTGCTCCGTCTATATAGAGACTTCTTCTCCACTTTATATGATGACTCCTTCTTTTAATTTGGTTCTCATCATAAAGGCCTTCCACGACCACTCAAGTCTAAAGTTGTTCTTTATTTTTATCAGCCTGCGTAGGGTTGCCTCCTATTTTCCATTTATTTGTGTCCCTCCACCAGAATGTAAACAATATGAGAACCTGGTCTTCATCTGTTGTGTGCAATGTCAGCCTCTGCACTAATACATGCGCAGACTGGAAGCTCTCAATAAATATTTTTGTTAAATCAATGTATTCTATGCTAAACTATGAATTTTTATACAGCAAAGAATAAAAGATGTATATATACTGTCATGGAAAGATCTAAGACTAATTGTTGAGTATGTTTTCTTTTTTAAGCAAACTGCATTATAATATATAAAAAAAGAAGTTTTAACACATACATGCACATTATAAAAATAAAACCTTCCCTTAAAGATATATATGGCAGGTTTCTAAGTTTTCTGAAGCAGCAGCTTAAGCTATGGCTCTGATCACTGGAAAATAATTCACTTTGGGAAACATAACATGTAAGTGAAAGTAAATATCTGAAAAGGTAAAACATTGGTTTAGCCCTCAGAAGTGACAGGAATTAAAGGAGAAGGGTCAGGGAAGACTGACTTCATCTGTACTATTGCATTTTTATAACAAAAATGTATTCATACATTACTTGCATAGTAAAAAATATTTAAAGATAAATACATTTTAGAAGAAAAAATGAGTTGTATAAATGCATATTTTATATTATAAAATGTTTGAAATAACATTAATCTATATTTGCAAATATATTTATAAATAATGTAGATTAATAATATATTAATATTATTTCAAACATTTCTCCCACAACAAGACAACTAATTATAAGCCCTTTTTCATGGTCTGGAACAGATAGGTCTAGACACTTAATTTGCCAAAGAACAGTATTAAGTATTATTGGGAGCACATTAATTATAAAACAAATTTAAATTATTATGAAGAAGAAAACATTTACTCAGGCTCTGCTATGTGCTAGGAGCCAAGCTGGATGTATTAAAAACCCAATTAATCCTGGTTGATATTACCACTATCTACTTTATAAATAAGGAAACTAATCTCAGAGTAAATATAAATACTTTGCCCAAGATTACACAGCCAAGAAACCGAAAAGCTGGAATTAAAACCCACATCTGACTCGAAAATCAGCTGACTTTCTATTAGGCAATTTGCTGTCACAAAATAACTGTATTCTCTCAACCATGAACTAAGAGAATGGATTCCAGAGGCAACTGGATGACTACAGAGAAGTTATATTAAAAAGGTATAGAATAGAAGGGAAGGAAGATCAGCATTATCAAACTCATTGGTAGACCCAAAAGAATATAACAGCAATAACCAACTTGAGATAATTTAACCAATTAGACTTCTACCTCCAACTACTGAAATCATTCAAAATACACAGATATAACTCCTTTATTCAATATTCTAAGGAAAAAATTCCAAAAGCCATTTTGATAACCTTCTCTGACATTTAACAACCATTAGTTTGGAAAAGCTCTTTTTAAAATTCTATTTATGCTTTTCTCTTATAATTTGAGTGTAGTTATGCTGACCTGCCCTTTAGTTGGAATAGGGAAAAAAGTGAGCCACTGTACACTGACACACCAATCATTTATGTAAAGATTGTTAAATTATCAAAAGATATCTGTAATTATAGCTGAAGTCTCATACCTCATCACTTTTTAGCTTATATTGAAAACTAAAAAAGTTCAGGAAAAAACAAGATGAATTTAATACCACTAGTAAAATCTACTTAAAACTCAAAGCTCTACAGCTTTGGAATCTTTTAAATATATTCTAAAATAAATGGCTAAAGTTTCATTACACTGACTTTCAATAAATCTTAGCATTGATTAAGAATAGAGAGAGAGAGGTTAATTTCTTTGACTCGGATTTCTTCCATTTTTATGTCTCTAGCCACAACAAACCTTTTATTTCATTTAATAAAAATAGTGACAACAATTAAAAAAATTTTGTTAACAACAATATGATCATTATATCTCTGCAATCTGCTGAAGTTATAAGAGAAAATGACAACGTTGAAGAAAGTTTTACCATTATTATTATAAACAATTTTCATGGGCAAGAAATTCAGCATATGTAAAATCTAAAGCCAATTTTGAAAGATATTTTTGGGAAACATCTGTCTCAAAAAAAAAACACTGCAGAGGCTATTATATTAATATTTTATTGCATGAATGTAAAATGTTTTACAGTACTAATTTACTAAATTTTATGTATTCTATAAAATAAATACTATTTTTAAAGCATACTTCTGTTAGAATTCACAACAGAAGTAATGAAAAGAATAGATGCTTGAAATACTCCCAGTAGGAAACTTATTCTCATTTTTCTCATTAATCCTTTTGATAAGAAACGCTTCTAGTATTATGGACAAACTTGATCTTCTTTGATATGTGTTGTCCACTGCTTTTCTCTTTCTGTCACAGTAGCTATAAATAGCTGTTTAAGGATATCCTTATCTAAATTTCTGCCTGCAAACAAAACAAAATATAGTGTGATTATATTATGCTTATTAACATGTAACAGTTCACCCAAAACTTTAAGATCTTTAAATGCTTCATCTTCAGAAATTTACAAGAATAACAGTAATTGAGTGATTCCTTCTTTTATTTTCTAGTTAATTCCCTCAAAACCAAATTGGTGCGTGGATGAATCACTTTTCTGAAATTGTTTGAAAAAGAATAAAAGGCCTAACAAGTTCTTAAGAATGTTATCACATGATAATGACAAATACATTAACCCCAAATTTATTTAGTTACAAAACGGCAGCTGATTGGTTAATGCTGTTAAGGAGCACATTATATCCCTTTCAAATCTATTTTTTACTTTTCTTTAGGAATTTAACCCTTTGTCACTTACCAATAAAGACCAATCGATTTGTTCTCTCAGTGTCATCTTTCCAGCTCACTGGAGTCTCCTCCAGATCATAGAGCTCGTGTACACCTTGAACAATCACTTGCTGTGGTTTGTCTTTGATTGACACCAGCCCCTGCTCACAGAAGTGATTGATCATTAATCAGCTTCAACTTGAATTTAAGAACAGAAATGAAGCATCAATGTTAACTGATTATTGCTATTCATTTTCAAAATAAAAACTGATATAAAGATGCTGTGAAAATTGCTTAATTCCAATTATTAATATTTGTGCATAAAAAAGTTTAAAACTTTCAATTTTAAAAAAAAGCTTCTGTGTGATTTTTTTAAACAATCCTTTTTTTGTAATAATAAAATTAAGACATATATATGTTAGGATGTTCTTTCAATGTTATTTATCACAACCAAAACCTGAAACAACAAAATGACAAAACATACTGTATATCATATCCTACTGATTACTTTAACTTTTAAGGATTTTAAACTTGTTTCACAGTTTTAGTGGGAAAATTCAAGAAGGTATTTTAGTGATATTAAATAATTTGTTTTAAGCATCTATTGTAATCAATGGAGTGGATGATGAAATAAAGGAAAAGAAAATTATATTTATCTTGATAAAAGTTCATTTTGTATTGATTTGCAAAAATAAGGACCAAATTGTCTGATAAACTGGCTCCTATGGGGATAAAGTAAATTTCTGAAATAATGTTTGTTATACATTCTTATTATAAAATATATATATTTAAAAATAGTAGGAAACAAACCACTCCTAGTCATTCCCACCACACAATTTTTGTGTAGTTTTGGAATATTTGTGTATTTTCTTCCAGTTTTTCTTTTCCTATGCCCAGTTTTGTGTTCTGCTCTTCAGGTTCGAATTTTTGTAATAAACTCCTTGGAAAGAATTACACAAGCATCAATTTTGTGTTTCTTGTATAAAGATTTTGAGGCATTGGCGGCTGTTACTAAAGTTAACATTTTAAACACTTTGATGATTATAATAAGATTAATACTTTGTAACAGGAAAGAGAAGGAAGGCTATGAAGATAGAATATTTTGCCCCAGAATCTCAGTGTTGTGATGAGTGAAAGAAAGACTAAAAGAAAAACCAGAGAGGACAACTGCAGAAAATGTGTCACATATATAAGGACAAAATCAAAACTGCAATGGTACGAGGCAAGCCACTGAACTTTCTGCAGAGGTATTGTGGCGGCATTAGTGTAAATGCCCAAGGTCCTGCTTTTCTATATAACCAGCTTCCGTTCAGTACTAGGGGATAAAAACAGTTACAGAATATGTTCTTGATATCATGGAATATAGATAGTTTAACAGGCATAAAGTAGCAGCAGGATCTGGCTTAGTTCCTCTGAGTGGGAAGTGACTTGGAGGTAGACTTAGATTCACCTGTTTTTCTCTGCAGAGCTGATCTCAGGTATAGCCAGGACAGGGAGTGAAGAAACTTAAATCTAAATATTAATAGTTTCTTGATAGTCTCAACCTCTGTCATTCTAGTGACCCTAGGAAGTCAGTTGCTAATTGGACAGAGAATCTACTAACAGTAATAATAATAAACAGTAATAACAAAAACTTTATGTGCACTTTGGATACACAAGAGTAAACACTCAAATGACTGCTAACTGGTTAAGCACACACCCAAAGACACTGTCTCCTGGAGAAAACACCTCTCACTACATAAATACCCAAATGTCAAAAAATATGAATGGATTTCTAAACACAGATCAAGAACTTTTCTAGTCCTTTGTAACTTTGAGAGTATAACAAATGTTTAGTGTTTATTAAATGCATCAGGAAGCATAATGTTCAGCAGCAGGATTTTCAACATTATTTTTCTGTTAATGAAACACTCCTGGAAAAATAGTTTTCCCTAAGTGACCAATCTGTGTGCCAAGAGGAGAAGAGAGTTTCAATAGAGTCAAGCTCATCAGCCAGAGGAGTAGAGAGCAGGGAACCATTTCAAAGCACACAGGTTGTTTTAGCTGCAACAGTAAATGAAGCTGTGCACTTAAATCATACTTTGTGCAATGATTTCCAAACTTCCTTTTCAGCAATGGAAATGATAAAGAAAAATGGAAGCAGCCAGGCGCGGTGGCTCACGCCTGTAATCCTAGCACTCTGGGAGGCTGAGGTGGGCAGATCGCTCAAGGTCAGGAGTTTGAAACCAGCCTGAGCAAGAGCGAGACCCCGTCTCTACTATAAATAGAAAGAAATTAATTGGCCAACTAAAATATATAGAAAAAATCAGCCGGGCATGGTGGCACATGCCTGTAGTCCCAGGAGGCCTGTACTCAGGAGGCTGAGGCAGTAGGATCGTTTGAACCTGGGAGTTTGAGGTTGCTGTGAGCTAGGCTGACGCCATGGCACTCACTCTAGCCTGGGCAACAAAGTGAGACTCTGTCTCAAAAAAAAAAAAAAAAGAAAGAAAAGAAAAGAAAAATGGAAGTTGATAAAGGTTATTTTTATTAAAACTTGTGTTTCTGTTTAAAGCCAAATGCAGTTTTCATATTAAATATAATAGCCAAGACAAGGATTTTGTCCAAAAGTCTACAACAGTAAACTGCATACTGCACCTTTAGCCGTATGACCTCCATGCAGTGATCGTCCTTGTTTCTCACATTCTTTTCCCACAGGAGATTCTGCATCAAGTGACATATTTTAATAAGACCAACCATTGCTAATAGCAACAAGTATGTAACAAAACAGTTGATAAATCATTAATCAGTTAAAAATTGCTTTCACCTGAATAAATACATTTAGACTTTCTTCCTTTGCATTTCCTGGTACTTCAAATGTGACTGTAACAATACTCTGTAAATCAAGAGAAATAATAATAACATTTTTATAGGAATGTCAATATATTTTTTAAAATCACAAGTTTTAACATGAAAAGGAAAATATTCATAGAATTTTATGTTGTCTAACAATAAATACGAAGTATTACATTTTTCTCACAGTATGTGCTGATTTTTGGAGTTAGCAACTTCATTTTCTATATTCTGCAGAGTTGATCAATGGTTTAATATTTACACAAAATGCTATTTTGTGTTAAAAAAATTATACAAAAACTCTCATAAAAGGTTTGCTCACTACTTCATTCTTTCCCAGATTCCCCACAATAAGGAGGAATGTAACATATGTAGCATCCTGACTACAGACTGAGCCAGGCACTTTTGCCTGAGTCACCTCATTTCATCTTTTCATCTACTCTTTCCAACAGTCTTGAGAGTAGAGATAACTATTTCCATTGTATAAACTGGGGAAAATGAAGCTCAAAAAAATAAAAAAAAAAAACTCATTCAAGAGGTGCCTTCCCTACACCCAGAAGAAATGAACATCCTTATCTCTGAAGACAAAGGGTCACAGAGAAGAATCTGAACAAACAGGCCTTGCTAAGTTCCTCCCAGTTTATTATCATTAGATCATACTTTTTATCCAATTATATTTCTCCATGACTCTCCACTTCTATATCATAGCTAGCATAAAAATACACAGGTTAACCATTTTGTTAGGTCTTCACTTCCTTATGAAGGTTCTTATGTCTTTTACAAACTTAATAAGTATGTATGCTTTTCTCTTGTTAATCTTCCATCTATTATAGGGACCTTTGCCATGAATCTACTGGTGGGTAAGGAAAAGATATATTTCCTCCTTTACACCTCAGATCCACTAAACCAAATGAGATGCAATTCATGCCTCTGAATCCTGTAGCCCTTTGTTTCTGATATATTTTGCCCTAAGTTTATAAACTAAAGCAGGAAAGTGCATCAGAATCTCCCAGAGCTTAAAAAAAGATAGACATGCCCTATTTACTGGTGAAATGACATAATGTCTAGGCTTTAATACACTTCTGCAAGGGTGATAGAGGTATGTTATACTAGTCTACTTTTATGTATATCTGAAATTTTCTATTAAAAAAGTTTTTTTTTTAATACTCCAGCAAAAGAAATGTTGGGAGGATTGATGAAAAAAAATTGGCAAAATGTCAATATCATTTAAACCAGATGATGCATACAAAGAGCTCATTTTACTGTTCTCTTCACTTTTGCATATCTTTGAAAATTTTCATAATAAAATGTTAAAAATACACATCAATATGCACACACCCAAGCCCCAATCCTGGAGACTGAGGGCTAGGAACTACTGAGCATCCAATTTTCTTTTTACAAAAAGCTCCACAAGTGATTCTGATTTATACCCCCCTTTGATAATCACAGCTTTTCATTCTTTTAACAAATATACACTGAGCACCTACCATATACTAAGCTCTGTGCTAAGCAATAAGGAATTTATAAACTGATGCAAGGGAAAAGCATTTCAACCCAAACCATAAGCCATTATATATGCCATGACAGGGGTACATTCAAAATACTAGGGTTGTAGATAAATGTTCTTGTGAGCACATTTTCTTCATCTTTTAACTCCTATGACTCCCACTATGATGTCCTTTATTAGAAGAATGTGTTTCAAGTTCATCTTTATGACTGATATTGAGTATCATAAACAGCTGGTTTTTCCCAAAACAATCTACCTCTGTGGACTTGTATTTCTCTCATTCACTCATTTTAAAGATAAGTTAAGGTGAATATCCTATTAACATAAGTTTCTCAGAGAAAGGTGCCAAAAAAACATGGTAGTATAGCTCCCCATAAATAAGAGCCAAAATGAAGACAAATGAACAAGCGGCTGCTGTTATCTTGGCCCTATCACGACTGATATTGATTCAAGATCTAATTGATTGCTTCCAGAGGAGGGAAGACAAGGCACACTACTCACTCACACAACCCCCAGCCCCAGGTTTTAAATGGAACAAAGAAGTTTCTAAAGCTCTATCATCTATGACCTACTTAACAGAAACATGGGTACAAGGAAAATACAACTAGTTTGTTCTTAGCATCTTACATATTTAACTAAGAGATTAGAATTTTAGAAGCTGAAAGACACCTTAAGGAGTTCAAATTTACAGTGCTACCATTAAGGTGAAACTCAAAGTCAATTTTTATTTAAATAAGCCATGCTTATATCAGACTTTTACTTAATCAGTTAGTTAAACATAGTTAAAAACAGACTACCAGGATGCATTTAAATAGTAATTCCCATCGGAAGAACTGATCAAAATATGCTGAATGATCTACAGAATGAAGAAGCTAGAAATCATGATTTCCTAAGAGTCTAAACAACTCTGATTTGATGAATTCCTATTATGTTTTAAGAAGCTGTATCAGATGATCTCAAAAGCATTCAAAATTCTGAAAATTATCAACACAGTTCAAAAATACCATTTTAGAAGGAGCTCTAATAAAATAGTCCTAAACATAGCCAACTTAGTTAAAAGGAATACTTTAGAAACATTTTTAAATATTTTTTTACCTGATCAAGGTGAGGTTGTGTTGCTGGCACATGTTGAAGTTTTTTCTGCAAACTAGGAACAACTGATTATAAATTCACAGATCCATACACTTCTGATTTAACTTTATACATTACTAAGCAACACAAAGCTAAATAAGAAAGAGATTTTCCATAATTGAATCTATTCCACAGTTCCAATTTTACATTTTGTTCACATATTCTAATAGAGAAAACCTAGAAGACTAAGTTTAAAAATTTCTTGCAAATGCACACACATTCATATACATACATATACGTACAACAAAGAGAAAAACTACTCTTTTAGCAACATTATTTTGTGTAGTTCAATATGTCAACAGATTTTCTTTATAATTCCAATAGGTCTTACACAGGAGTAGAAAAATATATATAACCATTTCAACATTGCTCAGTTTCTTAACTCCCCCCACACTTCCTAATACAAAAACACTGGCACCTAACAAAAGAAGAGTAAATTTTACTTTATCAGTGTTTTTCCTTGAACATATGTACTTATTTAGAAAATAGTATCCATAAATATTAATCTTGTATGTAGTCAGTTACTGGCTGAGAAAAAACAGAAAGTCAGAATCTTAAAAATGCATTGTTCTGATACGAAAAGAGCAAAATCAATATGGCATAACAAATTACAACCATAACAACTGTAGCGTACATTTAGACACTGATGGGGATAAGATGGGAGACAGAAAGGGACTTAAAACCTTGCAGATGTTTTGCCTTGAAGAACAGTGAGGGGTAAATTAGTAACAGCGAGTTTGGGAAAGAGAAAGGGCTTGTAGGAACTGTTGGAGGGAATGAGTCTCATTGGGGGGTCATAGTAGGGAGAGTGTCAAATTAAATCCTTCCCAGCTGGTTGCTGAGGAACAGAGTCTCCCGTTTAGCAGCTAAGCACCAAAAAAAGTTATGCAAAGGCCTTATCTATAGTGGTGGGATCACATTAAATAGCAACATTTTTAAGTGTCACTAAAGCATTATAACTGCTCTTAATCAAGTGTAGAATATTCATTCTACTTAAGTAAATCTTTGAAAAATCATATGCTTTTTCCGTATGTTCAATATTTAATGTTTTTGGACAATGACTGCCCAAATTTTCATATGCAAGCAAAAAGTCAAAAATCTAAGAATGAACATTTACGTTTAGTTCCTACTAAGTCTCAGGATTTTATGCCCTTAAATTTGCTATCATACAAATAAAAAAAAAGTTTAATTTAGTTTAGTGGACAAGCATAAGCATATGCTACCAAAACCTTAAATTCATGAATCAGAATCCCTATTTTACACATTAACTTGTAATCTTGAAACAATTTTAGTCTCTACACTAATGAAGTGTATAAATCTAAAATAGTTTTATGTTTTATAAACCATTATGTTCTGTAAAAAAACAATAATTTTGTTAGTGTCACAGTAAGATGGAACTAGCAACATTTCTATTTTTCCAAGTAAAAATACAGAATGATATAAAGAACTGGAAGCTTTGATGAAAGTATCTTTATTACAGCAAATTATAGCAAAAGACTTAAGTAAAAAAGAAAAACAAAAATTAAGACACTAAATACCAAAGTGGGAAATATTTTCATATTATAACTCTTATTTTAGGAATAAAATACTAAAGGATATAATACATGAAGGAAAAAAACAAAGATTTCAACAAAGAAATATTTTAGTGTTTTACACATTAAATGGCAACCAACTTGCAAGCTCTTAGACCTAACCAAGATAAATTAAAGCAAGTTTCCACATAGCACTGTTTCATTGTTTCCCTTGTAAAAATATTTAAATGTATCACAGGATTTATAACCATCAAAACCACCTACAGCCTCAAATAAATTAATATAGCTCCAAGCCAATTGTGGAGGATGAGAGAAAGGGAGCATGGCTAACTGGTGAAACAGCATTAAATACTCAGATGAAATGTACTGGAGCCTTGAAGTAAAAAGAAGAAAAGGATCAGCAAGATAAAGGTTAGGATGGGCTAGACTTCTCATCCTTGCAGAAATGGGTAGCAAAAGACAAAGGCTCTCATATGCCTAGACTTAGATGACAGCCTCAGCCAATCTATCTCCCTAGAAAAGACAGCACTAAAAAGGGAAAAAAGAACATTTTAAAATAACCAAACCAAGTTTATGCTTAGGGCCATATTCATTTAACGGGGTGAAAGCGTTTCATTTCAGAATTAGAAGTACAAAGGCTTTGCATGAAAAAACTTAGTATAATTCTGAATGATTTTCGTACTACACAATCATTATCAAGCATAAATGACACTGGGTACCTGAAGTTGACATGAGGGAAAATGGTTCAGGGTGCTGAAAGGAGATTTCACAACTGTGTACAGGAGTGGACTGAAAAGATATAACTATTTCTACTACAATTTTCTTTGACCTTATATAAGAATCTTTTTAAAAAACAAATCGCTCATATGTAATTCAGGTATACTAAACTTGCTGCCTTCCCATTAACTGGGACTAGAAAGGCAAATGTTAATTTCTTCCAGGTACCCTGGAAGTATCTTTGTAATTTCAACTTGTTATTCATTTGCTCTAAAAAGGTACTGCTCCAACACCAGAGGCTACAGGTGAAATAAATAGTTCTCAACTGAAGACTTGGCTCCTATTATAGAATGACTCTGTCACTTACAAATTCACTCTGAGATTAAGTTTCCAAAATGCGAAGGAGGAGATAACCGCCCTGTCTATCCCATACCTCTAGGTGCTGAAATAATCTCAAATAATTTTTTTAATAAACTAAATGTGAATTTAAACTCTCCAATTTACAACATAAGAGAGGTCAAATAAAACACTATCATGCCCTATTCTTGCAAGTTACTTTAGATGCTATTTTTGAAATGTGAACAATACTAAAGACTGAGGAGGAAAATATCAGTTGAAAATAGAATTAATTTTTAAAGGCATAGCTAAGGCAAAATTAGAATTATATATATGAATGGGAATTAGAAGTCTCAAGTATAGAACCACTCACCATGCTAACCCTTAAGCAAAACTGCTTCAACAATTTAAAATACCCAGAGAGGTGTCCATTTTCATGAGTTTGTATGGACATATATCAAACTTGAAAAGATACTTATTGCAGCATTATTTTTAAGAGCCAAGATGTGGAAACAAACTAAATTTCCACCGACAGATAAATGGATAAAGTAAACATGGTATATACACAACATGGAATATTATCCAGCCTTAAAAAAGGAAACCCTGATATAAAGTATAAAATTTCAGTTACATAAGATTAGTAAGTTCTAGAAATCTGCTGTCTGTACATCATAATGCCTATAGTTAAAAATACTGTATTGTACACTTAAAAATTTAAAAGAGTAGATCTCATGTTAAATATTCTTACCACAATTAAAAGATCCCCCAACAAGAAAGAAAAAATTGATCCATCATTAATGGGAAGAGAGTTACTTGTGTGAACACACTAAGCTAAAATTGTCTACATATTTCATGCATTTTCCCACAGAAAGAATATTATACATAGTGGTTGGTATAAAATATTAGCGATTAGTCTCTAAAGTTAACTATCATTTATACTATAATTTCTATAGAAAAATGCATTATGATTTCCAAACAACCAATTAACAAACTTTCAAGAACATAACTAACAATGGTCTTGTATGTATGCCAAAGGAATGGACAGTAAGCTTAAATTAAGGGTGCAATTGTGTAAATCATTCCCATAACTGTGGAATAAAAGGTACATTACAAGTGACAAAATAGAGAAGACATACCTTATTCCAGACAGACTGTCAAAAGCATGAAGATCTAATACATTAGACAGATCAACTCTAAAAGAAAACCAATGTGAACAGTTGGAAATTCTGTAAAATACATCCAATTAATCAAGAATATTCTTGACTCAAAACTTTTTATACATAAAATTTGTAAGTATAAGATCAAGGCAAAAAATTACGTAGTTATTGCTTCAACGAGCTCTAGTGGTTTTTGTTGTTTGCTTTTAACTTTTAATTATCTTTTCAATCATGAAATTTATGAGCTTTTCAAATACACTTTTATAACAACCACAACAACAACAAAAAAAAAACAGCTAAAAAACCAAAACGTTTCCAAGCAGCTCATTACCGTGTTTTCCCAAAAATAAGACCTACCCATAAAATAAGCCCTAGCAGGATTTCTAAGCATTTGTGCAATATAAGCCCTCGCCCTAAATAAGCCCTAGTGACGGGTGTGGCTACACAGCACATTTGCACAACCCATGCATTTCCTCAAGGAGCAGTAAAGAAGACCAGCAGCCCTTCTCATCTGCCCCATGAGAGCTCTATTGCGACATGAGAGACTGGGGCCAATGGTTCTAAAGGAAATAGAGTCGTAAGAAATTAGGATGGAATTCGGGGTTTGGAAAGTTATGATGATGTTCCAGAAGAAGACGACTTAACTATATTTCAATAAATGTAGATTGTTGTACCGTACTTAAAAAAAAATAACACATCCCCTGAAAATAAGCCCTAGTGTGTCTTCTTGAGGAAAAATAAATATAAGACCCTGTCTTATTTTCGGGGAAACACGGTACTTAAAAGATGAAACAAAAGAAATGACAAATGGAAATAAGTTAGTAGTATTGGTGGATTCAAATATCTCTGGAATTTTTGTATTTCTTTTACTCTCTCTCTCTCTCATGATATTATATGTAATATAAAAATATAAGGAGTCAAACCAATGTATAAATATTAAGTCACTCTAAGACCTTTATCAGCATGTAGTTTGATTTCATTCATTCAGCATGGGGTTGCATATAGAAAGAAACTTCTCAGAGCTCTCTTTGAACAGACATTATTTCCATCAGAATTACTTAGTGATAATTAAACCTTACTAGGAATGCAACAATTCAAATCAAATGAGAATAGCATATCATAACCAGCATTGGGTTTGGTTTAAACACATACAAGTAATGATTGAGTTCTAATTTTAACATAAGCCCATAAAATAGCACAGGACAGTCATTTCTCCATATTTAAAGCTAAAATTGAGGAATGCTCAAAGAAAACAACAAAAGTATAATTAAGTTTCAAAATTAGACTCCAGGAGCTTTTTAAATTTATTAAATTTTCTTACAAGGGAAAAAAAAACTTCATTTTTCAGATTCAATATATTTTTTTAATGCACAACCATGTAAGATAAAATATCTCCTTT
Organism: Microcebus murinus; assembly: GCF_040939455.1. NCBI lineage: Eukaryota > Metazoa > Chordata > Mammalia > Primates > Cheirogaleidae > Microcebus > Microcebus murinus. Next base: position 29,744,358 of record NC_134115.1, read on the forward strand.
AACATGGGACTGACCAGCTGTGCCTGCTTTGTTCATTCTCAGCAGTCCACCACATACTCATATTGTGGCAACAATACTCTGTTGGATTATGGACGCTTATCTTGGCACAAGACAGACAAATTCCCATCTTATTAAAAGAAGAATACTCCAAAGTTCTATGTTATTAGACTGTACCAACACTTCAAATTCTGAACATCCTAGATGTGCAGAATTGGAAAAATGATCAAGCAAAGAAGTAAATACCCCATGAAGAAATTCTTGAATATCAATTTACACTAAGAGGCCAAACTTTTAACATTAAACATATTTCCTTTTTCTCTCACTCTCACCATGGAGCAAATATTTATATTGACAGGTTCATAAATAAATAAAGTTTCTTCCCAAGTTTATCATCTTCACCTAAGTAAATAGCTTAGAGTTTAATAACATTTATTCAGGCCAATTTGGGGAATATCAAATTCAGTTTTGAAACACAAGCTTCTAAATGAACTACTGTTTCACTATAACAGTGTCCTTGAGAATACATGTCATTTACAGATAATTCTACTTTATACCCAGATTCTTTTGATATTTCCAAAACAGAGAGGGTCAATAATAGATCTGTATGACAAATTACACTCTGTAGAGAATAAAATATCAATGTCTTTCACCAAATTCTCAATGGAGAATAAAAGAGAAAAAGTCTAAGCTATCAGATATGAACTATCCCCAAATCTAGTACCACCATGAAAAATAAATTCTTCATTCATTCAAGGCATATTACCAGAAAACTAATTTCCATGGCATCAAATATATTTAACTTTCTCCTTTGGAGATAAAAACATAAAATCTTTTCCAAAACATTAAAATAGAAAAAAATAATAATAAAGAGACCATTACTATATTTTTAAAACTGAATATGTGAGTGAAGTAATGAAAAGGAAGAAGAAAAAACTTCAAAAGCTCATTTTTCTCCTACTTTCTTGAACTATCTCTGCCATGAGCATCTAATCTTTTCCCTGTGAAGAGCTACTTTCAATTTTATGTCAAAAGATTGTTTAAGTAGCCTAAGACCAGGGACAGGGGAATGAAAAGGATGAGGGTTTAAGCTCTCCAAGGTGGGGATGGGACCACAGCTTCTACTCTAGGGATATTGCCTAATAGTCTCCTTTTCAAACTCCAATGAGTCTCACAAACAGAGTACACCAGCCAATCCCAGATCTACGAATTGTAGAAACTGTCCAATACCTCAGTCCTGAGCTCTAGAACGAAATTTCCTAATGCCTTATCCATTGCTTAAATCCTTAACATGCAATGAAATGCCTAGGAGCCAGCAGAATGTTCAATAAATGGTTTGTTGAATTGATTAACTTATTATTGACCAACTGGGTATTGGTTTTCCTCTGTTCAGTTCACTTAAATTTCTAAATTAAGAAAAAATCTAGAGAAGATAAACATCCTCTTCTACTCTTTCACTGCTACTTCTGAAGTCTATGTGGTCCACTAGAATTTCATTTGCCTCTAAATCAACTTAAGTGTTACCAATAAGACAATGCCACACACTATTTTTATTCCCTAATCTTAAATACTCAAGGTGAGCCTTTTTCTACACATGCTTATAGCAGTTTTTACTACTGTCAGCACTTAACCACAAAATACTAAAAGGATTAAAATTAATAATAATAAAAAAACAAAACTTCTATCACAGTGATTTCAACTATTTTGCTAAGAAGTGAATACTTAGTTTCTAAACAGAGAAGCTCAAGTTGCTATGCCTCAAAGAATTTGGGGGAATTTTTATAGCAGTACAATTCACAATTACAAAGATGTAGAAACAACCGAAGTGCCCATCAATACATGAGTGGATTGATAAAATGTGGTATATGTATACATGCAGTCCTATTCAGCTAAAAGAAACAACAGTGATATAGCACCTCTTATGTTTTCCTGGCTAAAGCTGGACCCATTCTATTAAGTGAAGTATCCCAAGAATGGAAAAATAAGTACCACATGTACTCACTAGCAAATTGGTATTAACAGATCAACCCTTAAGTGGACATATAGAAATAACATCTATCGGGTGTTGGGCAGGTGGAGGGGAGGGGATAGGTATATACATACATAATGAGTGTGATGCACACCAACTGGGGGATAGACATACTTGAAGCTCTGACTCGAGGAGGGAGGGGGGCAAGGGCAATATATGTAACCTTAACATTTGTACCCCCATAATATGCTGAAAAAATTAAAAAAAAAAAAAATTCATGACTCAGTAGTTAGAATTCTACTGTGGATGTCTGATCATCACTGAAAAGGATTCTAATGCAACTTCAGTTTTCATAGCAAGGAAGTATTATTTCAGAAAGACCTTAGATTGTCAAATGCACTAGCAAACACCACATACTGAAGAAACAGAAGAAAGAAGATTTTATTCGTGCATTCATTCATCCATTTGAAATAACAAAAATCACTGCATGTTTACTGTTCTATAATGTAATAGAGCAAACATTAAAAATGTTAGAAATGTCAAACTAAATTATTACATGATAAACTAATCAATATAAAGCCTTTATGCAGAATATGGGTATTTCCAAAATGAAAACAAAAGAAGAAAATTGATTTAAGATGTTTGTAAATATGAACTGAATAAATGCTATTATGACAGAACCACAGCTATTTATGGATATGATTTTTAAAAGCTTCTTTAAATACTATACAGTTGTCCGCATGTCAGTTTGTAAAGAGAAAAATTAAGGAGAAAGGAAATGTAGACATAAGAAGAAGAAACTGAGGAATGGTTCATGGTATGAGTCAGATTATCAGAGATTTTCTACAATGGAATTTGAAATGCAGGGAACACATTTGGTGTATGCTTGTAGAGGACTTAAACTGAGGGCATTCTTCTGCTACCTCTGCCAGCAGATGAGTGGCTCCTGAGAATGCATACCAAATTAATTCCCCAGCTGTTCACATGCATATAAGCAGCTGCTGCTGTTACTGCCTAACACTTATGGCAGTCTGTCAGCACCTCTAATCTCTGCCATAGCAGACAAGCCACTCAGCTAAGGCCTCTACTGTACTTTCAAAGAAAGAATCTCTCAACTCGGGACTGGGTGGCACTAGATTGCCAGCTGCAGGCCTCAGAGTTGCTGGCTGCATGTTGCTGGGTCTATCAGCTGCTGAGCCGTTCTCGCCAAAAATGAGCTAAATAAAGTACCCCCATAGAGAAATTTTCTGAAATCATGACAGCATTCAATGGAAAACAGAGTTCAATCTACACAAATACATTTCACAGATGTTTTGAGAGTACATCTATTTTATAAAGTAATGTACATCTATATACACAGAACAAAAGAGAGAAAAACCTAAAGGAAATGAAAATCAAAATTTAATTAAAAAATTTATCAGGAACCTAAAGGTAAAGATTCCATGTATTTTTAAATGACATTTTTTGGTCACTATGAAACACTAAGATGGTTTTAAAAATATTACAAAGCCATATAAATACCTCAAATTAAGATAACATTCTTCCGTATATTTTTCAGATTTCTGGATTGAGTTACCTTTTTGAGTGGTTTAAAGTCTTCTGTGTTCTTCTTTATTAAGCAAAAGCACAGTTACATAGTGTTATCATGACTCTGTAGTCTTAGTTGTTAAAAGTGGTAAATGTATTAACTAAATATGCCAAACTAATTTATAAAGAGCATTTCAAACAACATGTTTGGGTCCCACTTTTTTAAATATATGTTTTAGAATCAAACATATTTATCAATTATTTAGTCTTCATTAATAACTAAAATTACTTGTTGCTAGTATTAGTAATAGCTTTTTAAAAGTACCTTGATCTCTGTGTTTCCAAAATTTTTCCTAGTCCATTTATTGATCTGAAATTTAAAAAGAACAAGAAAAGGTAAAAAAAACTATAAATATTAGCTTTTTTTAAAAGCACACAAAACATTTATTTCTAAAACAGGAAGTAAGCATACACAAATATATCTGGAACTAGAAAAAAATAAAAATAGAAAAACAAAACTTACTTTTTTATAGTTTAAATATTCTTTTCCTTCAAACCATAAATCAGGTATATTCCACTCATGCATTAAGAAACCATGATATGCAAAAATCTACTGCAGAACTGACAGATTAGGGACTACTGTGTGATTTATAAAAAGACATTCCACTTTAGAAAAAAATGATTCATAAATAGCCAGTAATTCTAGTGTTCTTAAAATGAGTAGACACTCAAAATTTTAATTGAAAGCCAATTTTTCCCCAGACATTGTGGAAATGACTATACACACAATAGAAATAAAAACCTGGTTGTAAGTGGCTTTGACCCAGCTTGTCCCCAATATCCATAGTCACTCTAAGTCACATATCCCGGGTTCCCTTATAGAATAACCCCTTCAGTTCCCTAACTAGGATCTCTATTCATTATGCCTGTCCTCCCTCTTCTTATACTAAAATAATGGAATATGGCTCCCTTTATATGGCACCAAAGAGTACTTATTAAATCCTTTTCAACATACTGTATATTGCATCTGTTTATCTTTATATCATCAATTCCATTGTCTTTAGGGTTACTTTAGGGTTAGGCCCAAGATGCCTGCTACTTGTTCCAGCTTGTTCTCATGGGTAAGGCTTCCCACATGCAATGATTCTGAGGCCAGTTTCTCCACTGTCTCTTTCAACCATTTTACAAAATTCTTTTTTTTTTTGAGACAGAGTCTCACTTTGTTGCCCAGGCTAGAGTGAGTGCCGTGGCATCAGCCTAGCTCACGGCAACCTCAATTTCCTGGGCTCAAGCGATCCTACTGCCTCAGCCTCCCGAGTAGCTGGGACTACAGGCATGTGCCACCATGCCCGGCTAATTTTTTGTATATATATTTTTAGTTGGTCAATTAATTTCTTTCTATTTTAGTAGAGACGGGGTCTTGCTCAGGCTGGTTTCAAACTCCTGACCTCAAGCAATCCGCCCGCCTCGGCCTCCCAGAGTGCTAGGATTACAGGCGTGAGCCACCACGCCCAGCACAAAATCCTTTATCTTCTCTTCAGAATATATTCTGCAATCTGATGGCTATTTCCTCTCAAACATGTTTACCTTCTTTCAATGCCCCAAATTTGATTCTGAGTCACTCACAAGTCTGGCATAAATTGAGGATAAAAGTCAAAAGGGTCTGTAATTTATCAAATTGCTTCTTCCAAATTCTTTTCTGATACTGTTAACAAACTGGCTAATAATCAATATTGCTAGTGTCAGTAATTCAGCTTAGATAGTCAATATGGGGATATAAAAGCCAAATAATAATAATCACTCCTTTTAAACCAAAAATGTTTGCTAATTAGAGTATGTTTTTCTAGCAATCACAATAGTGTACAAGATTTTTAAAAAAGAAACAAAATTAAAAGACATAATCTCCATTCACCACTTTCTAGACTTTTCAAAAATATCAGCTATCTTTCTCTTTCTTTCATTTTTATTCTCTGTAACATAAATTTACTAAGAAGAAATCTACATTATAATAATAACAGCTAACAGAGCACTACTATGTGTCAGACACCGTGCAAAGTTTGCCAACATTGTCTCACGTAATACTCAAAGCAAACTTATAAGTATTATTCCTGTTTTACAGTTGAGGCTTTAAAAGGTTTAAAAGGTTAAATACGTTTCCTAAGAACACAGTGGGAAACAGACCAAGGATTAGAACCCAAGCAGATTCCAAGGTCCATGATCTTCAACACTATGCAACACTACCTGCCCTCCACATGAAGATATTAACATAATTTTTATAGTAAAGTTAAAGAACATTAGTATTAAGATCAAATATGCAGAAAAAGTATGAATTTCTTTCTTCCAAAATCATTAATTAGTACAAACAATCCCTTAATTAGTCTTGCCTTTTATTGATTCAATTTATAACATATACTAACTGGCATGACAGATTCAAAATCTGATATCATCAGCAAAAGTTATAAATGCTAAGAATGGTAAATTTTGAGCCACCATGCGCAAAGCATTGTACACATTAAAGATGACCAATAATAAAAGCTACTGAATGTCTCTCTATACATGTCATTTATTAGTTCAGGTCTTACAAAATAATTCAAAAAAAAGTCCCTGAACTCTAACCTTGTTTGAAAAATACACCTTTGTTTTCAAAAGGAATGGGAGTCTCCAGAACAGTCCGCAAAATGCTAAATCATTTAAAACATATCTGAGTATCAGTCATACTGTCCTAATCAGCCTTGGCCATGGACACTGAAGACATCAAAGCAAGTTGGAAGACAAGGCATAATTGACAGTTAAGGAAGACAAAGTCAATGAGGGTTCAGGGAAAAGTGAGACCACCTGTGAAGTCAGATAGACTTTACAGAGGAAGGAGAAAGGAAGGGGAAAGAAAGAGAAAACAGGCTTTACAGAATGGATAAAATTGCTTTAAAAACAAAAACAAAAAAAAACAAAGATGAAGAAGGAATTCAGCGATTGGCAGAGTGAGAACACATTGTAAGTAAAGAAGAAGAGATCTGGCAAGACACATTCATGGGAAACTGACCATCCTGGGTAAAGTTAGGTAGGCTTGACATTAGGAAAGAGTCAAAGACAAGACAGGAAAAGGAGGTTGGAGTCAGAGGACCCTGAATATCAGTCTACAGATTTTGAACTATATTCTGCAAGCCAAGGGGATTAATTTTATATATTGCTATTTACATAGTAGTCAATTAGTCAACAACACAAGTGATTCCCTAATGGCCCATGAAGTAGGTCAACTTTGAACCATAAGTTTCTACAGGGCAAACAGTCATGATAAAAATATTTTGTATAGTACACTTTGGATTTGCAGGCACTTAATAAACATATAATTTTGTACCTAATGGTTGTTTTTAATTCGTTTAAATCCTCTTCTGGAACCAAGTCTGTTTTATTGATGAGAATGATATCTGCCAAAGCAATTTGCCTAAAATAGCAGACAAAGAACAGATGTCAAAAGAAAAATGTTAAGAAATTAAAAGTAAATAGAAACATCTCATTCAGACCAATATATTGGTTAAGAACTATATGGTAACCATAGTAGTGATTCAGTTTACTCCTAATCTACTTATTCTTCAGACAGTATAGATGAATTATATTCATCACTATATAAATTTAGATTTCCTATAATTTATTCAAAAAGTATTTACTAAGTTCTCTTACTTGCTACTCTGAAACTACAAAGAAAGCCTCAAAAAGTTTATAATCAAAAGGATGATTTTTAACTCATAATTTTCTTTGTAAAGAAAAGCACAAAATTCAGATATCTAATATGGTAGGAATAAGGACAGGCTATTTAGTAAAATATTTCTTATAATATTTATCATATTTTTCAAAGAAACACAGAGAACATTAAACACTATATTAGTTTAAAAACTACACTTCAGAAGATGTATTAGGATCTTGCACAAATATCTTCTTCACTATGACTATATTGTATATTATCTCCATAAAATGGATATGCAGAAATACAAGTTAAAGAATCCATTGACAGAATGTTAGTAACAAAATAGATTATTAAAATTATTCTATTTTCTACTAACAGGAGTAGTAGAGCTGGGAATTCTTTCAATCTTCTTCAATTCTTCAGAAAATTTTAATCACTGGACTATCTGTTTCTAATCCTAGTCTTTTGCTATATCTCAAAGAACATAACTAAATTTTCAAAACTAAATTAACTTTAATTCACTGAAAAAGCAGATGTCAACAATATATACACCACAATATAATGTTTAAGCAAATTTTATATGAATAAAGACAATGTACAATATCTCAAAATATAAACCGTTGCAATCTTTAAATTGGAGGAATTCTATGTTTAATCTGCTTTTGGCTTTTACAACATTTTGCTATTTTCTATTTGACTTATTTACATTTCCTATAATCCCACATTTTCATGAGGAAAAAAGTTACCCAAACATTTAAGTTCGTGCTAAATTTAATTATAATTATATACCAAATGCAGTGTTTAGGTAGGATAACAAAACAACAAAGTACCATACTCCGAAATAATACAGAATCAACTGCTTGCTTTGAGTCTTTATGATTTATGTCTGGATGATCCTTAGCAAACCCCAAGGGGTCTCCCTCTTAAATCCAGAAGCATATTTAGTGACTGCCATCTATCCCAAAACCATTATCCCATTGGCAAGAATATGCTCAGGGTAGGCAAATTAAATATTTATAAGTATAAAGACAAGTCAATTAGGAATATAAAGGCATTTAAATTTAAAAATGTTTAAATGCCAAGTTAAATTTATTTCCATATTTGTTGCTCTATTATTCTGAGTAATAGTGAACACTGAAATCAAATGAAATGCTGTTAAAGAAGCCAACTATTTTTTATAATCTTCAATCCCAAATAAACTGTATGAAAAGAAAATATTTGTAAATGTTATATTTTCTAAGTTCCTCACAAAGAACTCAACTCCTGCGTTCAGCACTCACTTTATGCTACAGTAAAAATGGTTGTAAGTAAAATTTTACTTATTAGACCATTATAAATAGATAGCGATAACTCAACTGTGGGAGAAAAAATAAAATAAATGTCCTTGACTATGTTTTTATATTTCTTAGCTTGTTTATGGTTTTCATATAAATGATTGTCTCTAATTAGCCAGCAATCAATATATACTTTAAATAAGAATACCTAGTAGCTTCATTGATAAGGCCATCAGGTTTTTCTTCCATTAAATGCTAAACAAAAACAAAGTTTGAAAAAAGTTACTGTGATATAATATAAAATCTAATGGCAACACAAAGGATTTTACATTAGAGACATTTTTCTTGCCTCCAATAAAGACTTTAACAAGTTCAATTACTGAATACACAAATTTAGAACTAACTTTTCTATCTGAAAACATTTTTCTTCCCATTTGTAATATTTTTCTACAGTGAACCAGTGGAATTTTTTGGAGGAAGAAGGGGCTTATGATTTTATACTCCTGTCTTTCTGTTTCTTAAAAGGAAAACCCCTCTTTACATGATACGGTTGGGCAAGATATCTGCTTCTGAATGATCCTATAATATTGAAAACTCTTTTAAAACTCTTAAATATTTTTCAAGATATTATATTGTTGACCTTCTGGAAGCTTTATTTACACACAAATGTGGAGCTATCTGGCTGTGAGTTGGTAAGGCGTTAAAAAGATATGACAGAGAATTAGAGATGCTTTTGAATTTCTGTACCTAAATGGAACTAATAAAATGGGTAGTTCAACAAAAGTAACTCAGTGTTTTGAATGTTCACTTCTCCAAGAGATTAGAAATCTTCACCTCAAAGCTAACTGGGGTAGACTAACATTTTACTAACTGCAAGCAGTTAGAAAGTATCAAATATAAAAATAAGTGAAAATCCTCTGAAATAAAAGCCTGCCAATACGTACAACTCCATTAAGAATATGATATAATCATACATAATTATAGCAGAAGAGATAAATTCCCTACTCTGTGCACATGACAGCTGTACAAACACTAAAAAATAAATGTATACTAACATTTAGTTTCTCTAGATATCAGCGCAACATTTCCCTTACAAGACTTTCTACTTCCCCAAGTCAAACTCTGCAAAAAGTCTCAAACCAATGTCTCCTATTTGAAAGAAGAGTCTCCAATAACACATTCCACCATTTGGTCATTAAGTCAAATGACATTCATTTATAAAATAAAAACAAAATGGAAACTTTGGCATTTTATTCTACCTGTATAGACAAATGAAAGAAAAAATCTGCAAAAACATATTTTTCAAAATATTTTACATTATATATATTATACACACACACCCCTTCAAAAGATTCCTCATCTGTGCTTAGAGACTGTGGCTTTTGCTTATATATCTAAGACAAAAATAATTTTGGTACTAATTAATACAATATATTCAAAATGTTAAGGTTCAAACCCCCAACTTAGCCTACCATAAAAAACAAGGAGGGGGGAAGGGGGAGTGTAAGAAGTTGGTCAAAGAGTACAAAGTTTCACTTATGCAGGATAAATAAGTTACTGAGAGCTGATTATAGCATGGTGACTATAGTTACTACCATATTAAATACTTGCAAAGAGCATAAATCTTAAATGTTCTCACCACAACCCTCCCAAAAATGGTAATTATGTGAGGTGACATATTTGTTTCACAACATATACTGATATCAAAAGTTCACATTGTATACCTTAAATATATATAATTTTTATTTGTCAATTATACCTCAATAAAACTGGGAGGGTAGAAACAAAGGAACTCATTGAAATAACACCACTGTAGACATGACTTCTAAAGGGCTATAGGGTGTCCTGTTCTGCAGAAATAAACAAGCCAGACCAAAAATAATAATAATAATAAAAGAAAAGAAAAGAAAGAAAAGAAAAAACTGTCTTAAAACTGTCTGTAAAAGAACACTGTTGTTGACCAAAGTGGAAATAAATCTAGGGTCAAAGATGTCAGTTGTCATTTAAATAAAGCAGCAGCAGCAGCAGCAGCAGCAACCAGCAACTATTTCTTTCAAATGGTTTGGTTATGGTCCTAACACTATTTTAGTTTTAAAACAATTATTGCATAATGTCAGTCTATTTATTTTTCTGGTCTTTTCCAAGCTAAACTGTTTTCTGGCTGAACTGTTTCAACAGCCTGTGCAATATAACAGAAGACCCAAAAAGAAACCTCTCACTTGACCTTTTCTGGGAAACTTCATTCATTGATTCTATTGCATTAAATGCTGTCACATTTGTAGAACTGAAAAGAACAACGTCAGTAGCCTAGGTGTCAAGTCCTGAGAATAGAGAGCTGTCATTTTAAGTTGTCCAATTCTTTGCCCATGATTAAAAAATGAATATTTCAGATCAATGGGTGACAATCCCATTAGAGTGATAGCCCATGATATCAATTACCACTTCAGTTTCAATTTGGCTGGCTGGCCACAGGGTACCATTTCTCAGCTTTACTTGTGATGGGCTGGCTCTGTGAAGCATGACACCCTTAAATTGCTGCCCATTATCCAAGTGTCATTACTTGTACTGCCTCAGAATTCTCTGAATCACAAGCAGCTACTGAGGTCAAGCTTTGCAACCAGAGGAATTGGACAAGTTGGCAAATTCTTTATATAAAGGCAAAGTTATTTATTTGGCATCCGACTTAGAAAATCTAAAGTTTCCATTATCCTGACAGTATGTCAGTTTTGTGTAGGTATATTGATTTAATAATTTAAGAGGTTTTATCAAGGTGGCAGGAGGTTAAACGTTTACTGTGTTTGCATTATTCAGAATGTTGCTTTGTTTTTTTGGCCCCTATAATGCTGATAATAGATCCCATTTAACTTCTCTCCATACCCAACTATATATATAACATTATTCCTATAATCATAAAACACATAAAGAGTTTGACTTTTGGCATGACACTTTAAATCTATCAAACAAATAAAAACAAATAAAATTCTTAGCAGCTATCTATCCCATAGGTATATAAAATTTGGTAATAAATTTATAGAGATAGACTAAAACAAACCTATAACAAACATCCAAAATGAATAATTTGGGGTGTTTTTTTGCCACCTCTATAAACATTTTGCTAGAAATGATTTCAGAACGATCCAAATTTTTCTGAGTAAAATTATAATACTATATGTGAGACCTTTCTTTCATTGTTAATACTATTCATAAATTTAGATTTTAAACTTAAAAAGAGGAATTATTTTCCAAACTTTTCAGTAGGGTACTCTATCCCTGAGGGAAGTGAAGGACCAGTAAAAGGGTCCTGGCAGCTATTTGACAAGCCTGACATGTCTCCCTGCTGCATAATTTCATTGAGGATTTGGAAGAAAAACTTTCAAAAATTAACAAGTTTAGATATATTATGGGCTAGAAAGCAAAACTGACACAAATTTTTAAACACTGTATTTAAACTTCTAAGAAATTATTACTTTGGGCCCTATCCATATCCCCAGACTGGGACGGTGGTGGGAGGTGAGGCAGAGGATACTTTCATTCTCTGTTGCCTTTAGTGATACTTTACCTGGGAAGTTGAGAAGCACTATTTTACTTTATGCAACAGCATGTTTTTAAAGATCTTACTAAATGCATTTTATAAGTTGAACCCCATTTAAATGCATTTGAAGACCTTAGAAGTTAACAAAAACATTCACGGCAGGATGCCTTTTAATGGAGGGTTTCTCCTCACTAATTCTATGTTGTTACAAATCCTGACAAATCCTTCAAAATAAAGTGGTATTTATTAAAAACCTATTTTCAATATGTATTTAATATATAGTTCTCATATGCTTTATTAAGCTCAATTTCCTCTAACAAACAGAAAAACTTACCAATACTGGGGCTGAATCCTAATGAGGAGTTACAGGTACTCAAACTTTATCCTGACCCTATATCCTTATTACAAAATATAATTCCAAATTTTATCACTACATTAAACCTGAGTAATTTATAAAAGAAATATTTAATTTAAAAACACAAAATAATAATTAAAACAAAAATTTCATCTATTGTCCAGGATAATAGATGAAAAAGGCTTTTGTTAAAGAAAATGTCAAACACACTTAAATATAGAAAATATGATACAATGAACCCTCATATTCCCAGCTTTTAACAAACAATCAGCAACTCATAGCAATGTTTTAACTTACTTTCAGTCCATATTTTGAATCTACAACAGTTATGATACCTACAAAGGAATAAACAATTTAATCACCTTTTTTAAAAAGTATGTTTATTAATATTGTTCAACCATATTTGAGAATAAAAATTAAAATTAATCTACTACCTCAGTTCACAAAGACTACTCAATAAAACAAAGTATTGTTTTTTTCTCTTACCAACACTGCAATTAAATTCAACTCCAGTAATAAGTCAATTCATTTCAAATATGTGCTTAGTACCTAGTACTGTTTGTTTAAAGTACTAAAGATAAAAATTAAATTTTAAAAACTAAATAAGAAAATGAGATTTCCCTGGCATTTATAAAGCTTACAAAAAAAAATAAAAAGCTTACAATCCCAAATACAAGATAAATTTCATAAAATAAGGTAAAATGTGATAAATTACACAAGCAGGTTATTTCTAGTTCATTTTCACATAATCAAAATCAAAACTTAACATTTAAATTATTGCTTAACAAATAAGACATCTTAAGATATCTTCTAATGTCTCTCACCAAACCTAACTCACAAAAATGCTTTATACAATATATACCTAAGCTTCCAATCAGTTTAGCAATCTCTGAATATATGCTAAATAATTTTTCGAAGGATGACAGCAGAACCAGTTTAATTATGCCTAAGCAATTCAACCAGCTACATGCCACATATATTAGAGCCCAACGAGGGGGCCCAGCTTCAATGATTCTTTCACCCCTTAGTCTATGAAAGACTAGTTTTAAAAAGGGGAAAGAGAGAGGAGGGAGGAAAAGAGAGAGGAAACATCATTGCTCAATTAAGAAAGTTCCCAATATTAATATGTCTTAAATGAAGACATATAGTTTATAAATTTATAAATAAGACTGCCCAAAAGTTTTAGGGTAAATAAAGGGAGGATGTGCTTAATTCTTATCTTCAAGGGAAAATGAAAGCAGACATATGAATCTCACATTGCCTGGATAACATTATCCTCAGCAGGTAAATCAAACAACAGAGGATATAGGAAATTTACACAGCATTTTCAAGGGAAAACTTCAGTGGAAGCACTAAATTGGGAGTTGTGATTAAGACCCAACATCCAGTTCTACCACTGTCTGGGGGCTTTTGAATCTATATGAACAAAAACTTACTTCATCACCAAACTAAACAAGTTTGAAAACAACAATGCAAAGAATTAAAATACAGTAGGAATGAAGTAATAATAAAAATTTACTTAAAAACAAAATTGTTTTACTTACCATCAAGATAAATATCACTCCCTAATTCAGCATCAACCCAAAAGATAGAGGCCACAGCACCTGAAAATATATAATTTTCATCATATAACAACATTCCTTCAAACTGAGAAACATGATTCTATCCATAGTTTAATCTGTCCCAATGAAATTGGCAGGTAAGCACATACATAAATTAAATCTGGGTTTCCAATCTTCTTATGGGAATTATAGTGATAGAACCATTTACTGTTTATACCCATTTCTACCCTTCTCCCTACTTCCTCAAAAAAGGACCAACTCTTACCATGTATGAACAAAACATCATGTTTCTACCAATGCCATAATAATTTACCAGCAGATATTATCAAATAATTTTGAGAGTATGACTGTATGCACAAACTTATTTTTATTTTCTCATCTCTTGAACATGATAATCACTCAGGTCACAAATGATGAATTCTCCCTTTAGAGGAAAAGCATAACATAGATAATTCCGAAATCATTTATCAAAAAAAATTAGTTATAATTTTTGTAGAAGAAAAAGTAGTAAAATTATACACTCTATGCCATTACTAATTAATCTTCAGACTATTTAGTACTGGTATAAAATTTGGGTCTCAGGAAAAATTATTTCTAAATAAGAAATTAAAACTTGTTTTTGACAGAAACTGGTTTAGTACCAAACCACACACCCTGATTAGTATGCTACAACGCAAGAAAAAGAAAACTGACAGCAAGTAAAGTATTTGATTTTTCAAAGCATCACAGGCCCAGTTAGTGACAGGACTGTCTAAAAGAATGAGCATGGGGAAAAACAAGGATAACTGAACTCATTCCAATGTTGAAAGCTGTCCACCTACCCTGACAAGATGTGGTCCCCCAAGCATCATTCTGTGTCAACAATAAAATACCTGTCAGCTGTTTACAGTGATTACTCATGCAAGATATAGCAAGGGCCACAAGATCTAATGGTTTCCTGATACCTATTGATTTTTCCCCAAAAACTTAATAGTTTTCCAATTTGACTGAAATAGGATTTGTGAGTAACTGGAGCTGAATCAATGTCCATCCTTTTCAAGGAAATTACTTTACCATGACAATTATTTAGCTTAGACCTGGAGAGTGTCAGTCTCCTAAATGGGAAACAACTGAATTGCCAATATGAGTTTTGTTCACTTTCTTGGCTAAAAACATGATTTTAATTAATGAGGGGGAGGGAAGTAAATCTACCGTATCATTACTCCAAACAATAATTCACTAAAAAAACTATTAATTTATTCACTCAGTAAAATACCTAACATCATACATAAATCATTTTATAATTTTTAAAAACTCATTGATTTCTATGCAGATAAATAGCTTGTCTACCATTAACATTTACCCACTAAGTTGAACTGTAAGAGTGTATTAAAGCTTTTACTCTAAATCTGAAGTTTACCTTTGATACAATAATTGCCAGACTATACAAGAAAGAACTATTTCAAATTTGGATATAGGTGCTTAACAAGTGGAGTGAAGATGAGTAGAATGAAGTTAATCAGTGGTCTCAAATCAGTGTGCTATTTCTCCCCAAGGGTACACTTGGCAAAGTTTGAAGATATTTTTCATTGTCTCAACTAGGAGGATGTTACCAGCATCTAGTGGGTAGAAGCCAGGGATGCTGTTAAACATCCTACAATGCACAGGGCAACCCCGGCAACAAATAATTACTCAACCCCAAATGTCATTTATGCCAAGATTGACAAACCCTGAGCTAGATTATAGACTCTCTTTTCTTTAAAACCTAATAAAACAAACAAAAAAAAGAAAAATAAATGAAAAATAAAATATTTAAAAACAAAAAAAAGCCAAAATTGTGTCAGCAGCAGCCATACAACCACCTGCCATAAATTTTGAAGAGTGATAGTCAAAATAAGAAACAAAGCTCTATGTGACTATGGTCTTTCCTAACTCTACCCTCAGGTTAGGCTAGAGTTAGGAAATATGGGTTTGTAGGGAAATAGTTTACAAAATCCTGATACTTATCAGAAACACCTCAACAAATGTCAAGAAGTAGAGCTGAAGGAAGAATAAACAATGCAGAGAAAAGACAATAAAAAAAGTCAAGACTAAAAGTATCTATTTCCACCTTTGGGGAGACAGAGTCACTTCCAAGGCTTCAGATCAAAGTGAAGCAAGAAGTCTAAAGTGCAATAATAACCTCACATGAGGTATAGAATGCATACTCTTAAGCAGTTGGAGCAAACTCAAGAGGAGAATACTTCGTGTTTCAAGGGAGCAGAGCCTAAAAGACACATTGCCCCATCTGGCTCTCTTAGTCACCCCTCTTCCCATAGCTTCCCCTTCCCAGCCAACAGCAATACCCAGCTTTCAAACTGGGGCTCAGGAGAAAAACAAGTTTGGGTAAGATAAGTAGGGTATTAAAAAGAATTCTTCATCAATATCACATCTTCCCATTCTATGTAAATAGAAGTGCTCTGTGCCCGCCAGATCAAGAACAACATACATGCACACGTACAACAGCAGAGAAAAACACAAAGGAAGATAAAAGGCAGGAAGAAAAAAAAAACTGAAGAAATGAATAGGGCATACAAATGGCAAAGAACCCATTCTGGAAGGGACATAATCCAAGAAACTGAAGAAAATTCTCAAGAGATTAGAACATTCACAAAGTCTTCCTGATATGATAAAAGGAGAAAACACTGGACAAGGAAAAACAGCCAATCAAAAAACCACTAGATTATGGAGCAGCAAATGCAAAATTCTGAGGGGAAAAAAATTGTGATTCAGAAATTTTATACTACCTAAGTACTCCTTCAAGTATAGAAACAAAAGGCAACTATTCTCAAGCAATAAAGAATGAAGTATGCAAGAATTCATATAATGCAGGACCTATAACTTGAATAGATTACCTGATGATGAAATTCAGTCAGTCAAAAGATGGATTAACTCAGGAATGGAGAAGCCCTAGCACTGGTAATGAGCACTAAAAACATTTAAATATAGAACTAAAGAAATTATGACAAAATGTAAATCCTAGAAACCTTGATGACATAACAAAGAATACACTGAACCAAAACCAGGAGATTGTAAGAGCATTAATTTTATGCTAGGAAATCAATAGATACTCCTCAAAAAATTGAAACATAGTTTAAAAAATAACTTGTCTAAGGATAATTAGGGTGATGATAAAATAAGGTAAAAAAAGCAAAAATTAAAAATTAAAAATAACTTGTCTACTTTATGTTCTTTGAAATCTTTTTTGTTAATTCATATCTCTTGCAGTAAAGAAGCATTTATCTGATATTCAGCAATTTCTTCACTTACCATTTTCTCTTTCTTCTGATAGATTCAAGTAAACTAAATTAATAATTATTAAACATAGAACAAAGAATGTGAATCCATCTTTATAAAATTATTTCTGTATATTTAGACAGCTTTCAAAAGTGCAAAGAGGTTTCCCGAACTTATACAAGTATAGGCATACCTCGTTTTATTGCACTTCACTTTACTGCACTTTGCAGAGAATGCATTTTTCATAAATTAAAGGTTTGTGGCAACTCTGTGTTAAGCAACTCTATCAGCACCATTTTTCCAACACCATATGCTCACTTTGTGTCTCTGTACATTTTGGTAATTCTCACATTATTTCAAACTTGTTCATTGATTATTTTATCTGCTGTGATCTTTGATGTTACTATTATAATTGTTTTAGGATGCCATGAAGTGTGCCAATATAAGACGGCAAACTTAATCTATAAATGTGTGCATTCTGACTGCTCCACCAACTGCCTGTTCCCATTTCTCACCCTGTCTTCTGGCCTCCCTATTCCCTGAAACACAACAATATTAAAATTAGGCCAATTAATAATCCTACAATGGCCTCTAAATGTTCAAGTGAAAGGAAGAATTGCACGTCTCTCACTTTAAATAAAAAACTAGAAATGATTAAGCTTAATGAGGAAGGCATGTTGAAGGCTAAGACAGGCAGAAATCTAGGTTTCTTGCATGGAAAAGTTAGCCAAGCTGTGAATGCAAAACAAAAGTTCTTGAAGGAAATTAAGTGCTACTCCAATGAATACATGAATGATAAGAAAGCAAATGGCCTTATTGCTGATATGGAGACAATTATTGCTGTGGTTTGGATATATGACCCCTCCAAGCCTCATGTTGAAATTTGATCCTCAATGTTAGAGGTCCTATCTAATGGGAGGTGTTTGGGTCATGGGTAAGAGGTGGGGGTTGAGTGAATTACTCTGTTTGTTCCATCCAGAGAGCTAGTTGTTAACAAAAAAGCCTGGCACCTCCCTCCTTCTCTCTCTTGCATCCTACTTCACCATATGATTTCTGCACATGGCAAGTCCCTTCATATTTTGCCGTGAGTGGTAACAGTCTGAAGCCCTTACCAGAAGCAGATGCTGGTACCATGCTTCTTGTACAGTATGTAGAACCATAAGCCAGGTAAACTCCCTCCTTCATAAATTACCTAGCCTCAGGCATTCCTTTATAGCAACACAAAACAGACTAAGACAGCTTTAGTGGTCTGGATAGATGATCAAACAAGCCACAACATTCCCTTAAGCCAAAGCCTAATCCAGAGCAAGGTCCTAATTCTCTTTAATTCTATGAAGGTAGAAAAGAGGTGAGGAAGCTGCAGAAGAAAATTTGGAAGCTAGCAGAGTCTGGTTTATGACGTTTAAGGAAAGAAGCTGTCTCCAAAACATAAAAGTATAATGTGAAACAGGAAGTGCAAATGTAGAAGCTACAGCAAGTTAACCAGAAGATCTTGCTAAGATAATTGACGAAGGCAGCTACACTAAACAACAGATTTTCAATGGAGACAAAACAGCATTATACTGGAAGAAGATGCCATCTAGGACTTTCATAGCTAAGGAAGAGCGTCAATGCCTAGCTTCAAAGAATAGGCTGACTCTCCTATTAAGGGCAAATGCAACTGATGACTTCAAGTTGAAGCCAAAGCTCACTTACCATTTCACAAATCTTAGGGCACTTAAGAATTATGCTAAATCTCCTCTGTCTGTGCTCCATAAAAGGAACAACAGCATATCTACTGACAGAATGGTTTACTGAATATTTTAAGACCACTATTGAGACCTACTGTTTGGGAAAAAAGATTCCTTTCAAAATATTACTATTCACGGACAATGCACTTGGTGACCCAAGAGCTCTGATGGAGATGTACAAGGGAGATTAGTGTTGTTTTCATGTCTGCTAACACAACATCCATTCTGAAGCTTAGAGTAATTTCAATGTTCAAGTCTTATTTAAGAAATATATTTTGTAAGGCTACAGCTGCCATAAATAGTGATTCCTCTACTGGGATTCACCATTCTAGATGCCATTAAAAACACCTGTGATTCATGGGAGAAGGTCAAAATATCAACATGAACAGGAGTTTGGAAGAAGTTGATTTCAACCCTCATGTATGACTTTGAGGGATTAAAGACTTCAGAGGAGGAAGTAACTCCAGATGTGGTAGAAATAGTAAGAGAACTACTAGAATTAGGATCAGAGCCTGAAGATGTGAACCAATTGCTATAATCTCATGATAAAACTTGAACAGATGAGGAGTTGCTTCTTATAGATAGGCAAAGAAAGTGTTTTCTTTAGGGGGAATCTATTCCTTGGAAGATGCTGTGAACACTGATGAATGACAACAAAGGATTTAGAATATGACAAATCTAGTTGATAAAGCAGTGGCAGAGTTTGAGAAGATTGACTCCAATTTTAAAAAAAGCTCCACTGTGGGTAAAATGCTATCAAACAGCATCAAATGCTACAGAGAAATCTTTCATGAAAGGAAGAGTCCATCAACACAGTAAACTTCATTGTTTTCTTAAGAAATTGACACAGACACCGCAAAGTCCAGCAACCACCACCCTGATCAGTCAGCAGCCATCAGTATCAAGGCAAGACTCTCTACCCACAAAAAGATTATAACTCACTGAAGGCTCAAATGATTGTTAGCATTTTAGCAATACAGTATTTTTAAATTAAGGTATGCACTTTGTTTCTTTAAACATAATGCTATTACATACTTAATAGACCACAGTATAGTGGAAACGTAACTTTTATATGCATTGGGAAACCAAAAAACTTTTGACTTGGCCAGGCGCGGTGGCTCACGTCTGTAATCCTGGCACTCTGGGAGACCGAGGCAGGTGGATCACTCAAGGTCAGGAGTTCAAAACCAGCCTGAGGAAGAGCGAGACCCCATCTCTACTAAAAATAGAAAGAAATTAGCTAGACAACTAAAAATATATAGAAAAAATTAGCTGGGCATGGTGGCGCATGCCTATAGTCCCAGCTACTTGAGAGGCTGAGGCAGGAGGATCGCTTGAGCCCAGGAGTTTGAGGTTGCTGTGAACTAGGCTGACAGCACGGCACTCTAGCTGGGGCAACAGAGTGAGACTCTGTCTCAAAAAAAAAAATAGTTTGACTTGCTCTATTGCAATATTCACTTTATTGCGGTGGTCTTGGAACTGAACCTGCAATCTCTCTGAGGTAGGACTACACCTTACAAGAATCACCTGGAGGGCTTATTAAAACATCTTGCTGGGCCCCCACCCTTAGATAATCTGATTAAGTATATCTGGGTTCCCGCTCAAGAATTTGCATTTCTAACAAGCTCCCAGCTGAGGCTGATATCACTATTCAATTAGCACAGGCACGGAGAGATCCCTAGAATGAAACTTACCCACTTATATTTTATGGTAGCAAGATTATCTTTTTTTAACTTTATTTTTTGTACCTTTTTCAGTATGGCTTAATTTTTTAAAATGAATATGCCACCTCTACCCAAACAATAAAATCATTATATTAAACAAAGTTAGAAGAAAGAAACATTAACCATTTTTTATAACTACAATTTGTATGAAAGTTTTCTCTGAGCTCATTAACTTTCCTTTCTTCCTCTGAATGCTGAATTGTGTTTTATTAAACTCAAAATACAAGAGTTTTCCTCTGGAAAGTGGCAAAATTGGCTATGATGAAAGAAACTGATATTTGCTACTTTAAATAAAGGCATACAATATATTTTTTTCTCTTACCAGAGTCAAATAATTTAATATGTAACACCAAAATCTATATATAGTATAACCAATCACATATATAGTCCTCACTCCATATCTATGGGTTCCACATCCATGGATTCCACCCTGATCAAAAATATTCAGGAAAAAAAAAAGGATGGCTGCAGCTGTATTGATCATGTACAGACTTTTTTCTTATTATTTCCTAAACAATATAGTCTAACAACTATTATTGTATTAGGTATTATAAGTAATCTGGAGATGATTTAAATACAAGAGGATGTGAGTAGGTTATATGCAAATATTAATATTGCACCATTTTGTATAAGGGACTTGAGCATCCATGGAGTATGGTATCCTTGGGGATCCTGGGACTAATCTCTCATGGATACCAAGCAATGATTGTACTTAGAAAGTCTCCATTTTTCCTCAATTTCCATATTTTTAACAACTTTTGTTCCTATCAATAACCCTAAATCAATCAATAAAAACTTCAAATTCTACTAACAGCTTAAAAGTACCAAGAAGTATTCTGTTCATCATATATCTGCCAAAGAAAATGACAACCCGGTACTTTCCCTCTTTAGAACCAAAAAAAATTAATAACTCTAATGCCTTAATATTCATTTTATATATTCCTGTAATACATCTATTTAAAATGTCAAAGAACTATATTCTAGTTATTAATAATGTCATTTCTTACCAGGATCTGCTAATCCAGTGGTCTCTAACAGTATGTAATCAAATTTCCCCTTCTTCTGCATCAAATTCTCAATAGCTCTAAGGCCATTGTCCCTAGAGAATATCAAAGCATAATATACAGCTGATCATCTAAATACTTTTAAGCATTCATTATAAACATTTTAAAACATATTCAATAAGCTGAGACAAAAATATCTTTAGGCATGTGAACATTTAACACACTCCTAAGTTTCTAACATAATGTCTGTTCTATATTTGTCAATGAGAAAATAAGAGAGAGATGCATATACCCTGATAGGTAAAAAGAAATTATATATGTACTACTACTTTAATTATTAAAAGCAGAGGAAACTTTATCTGACTGAAGTCAGTCAGTAGCTGTTATTTTTATAGCTTTATGAAAGAAAAAAATCAACGTCCAAAATAATAATAAAATTTATTACCTACAGTAGTTTAATATAATAGCCAAAAGGACACTCCCATTAAATACCATTTCATTTTATTCTGAATAGGGTATAAGGTTTGAATTTCTCCTTTTTCCTATATTATCAAAAGTGTAGGAAAATACTTAATAGATTACATTTTGGTTGTTCAAGAAAATCTGTTATGATTTTATCCTTGCCAATACATTTGATTCAAACACCTAAGGTAGTAAATTATGTAGAAGAAATTTCATTCCTTAGAATCCACAAAATCAATACAAGTATTAATTTTCACGATTCATTCAACAAATATTTGATTTGCTACTACGTGTCAGGTATTCTTTTAGGCATTTGGTAGATTAGCAAACAAAATAGGCATTGTCCTTGGAAACTTAACTACAACTAGTGGAACACAGCATAAGGTTTTCTCTTTTTTTGATAGTCATTTATTTTTTTTAGAAACCTGAATACTTAGAAATAAGGTCTATGACTTATTAAATTCTGAATAATCATTTTTACATATGAAATAAGATTTTCATGCACTACAGAGAATATTAATTAAACCCTGACATCAAAGACCATAAAAATCTCAATAAAAGGACCAGAGCATTAGAGCAGATAGAAAAAAATAAGCAAGAAACACTTTAAGAAAATGCATCCTAATACATTTATTTTTTATTTGAAAATACAACAAACAAATTGTATAAATTTAGTTAAATTGCACAAGAAAATCAAAGCTGGAAATATAATTGATAAACATTTCTAGTAAACCAAAAGCACATAGTAAATACAGTCCTCACTTTACTGAACAGCAGAGGCAACCGTTTCCAAGTTCCAGCCACTCTTCATAGAGCTCTCCACCTTGGCTGACAGCTAAGGATTTCTCCACTGCACTTCCTAGAATAATTAACAAGCAACACTCTTTAGATTATGTTCACCAGCCAACCAAAAAAACAAAGATGAGGATACTCAGTAACAAGAGTAGATAGCATAGCAGAAACTACATTTTATAATTTCATTCTATTCATGCAACCTCAAACAGCACTCTAGATAATTTTAGCTTTTAGGAGGACTTAAGCCCCTAAAAAAGTAAATTCAAAATTAATAAACAAATCTACTTCCTCTTTAGGCCTGTTACTTGTCCACTCCCATTTCTTAACAAAGTAGTTTTCTTAAAGGCATTTTTTTCTTGTCCATGGTAAACTTTCTAGATAAACTAGAATGTTTTATATACTGGTTTTTGTATGCCTTTCAACTTAAGATACTGCTGTTACCTGGGTTTTTTCTCCTTCATTATTCCCCTAAATTATTGGTTTCTATTAGACAGACTGCTCAGTATTCCCAGTACGAGTAAAAACCCTAGTTCCTTTTGAAAAAGTTTTTTGTCAGGGTACTAAGTATTCATTTAAAAATTAAGCTTTTAGTCAAATACGCATAAGTTTCCTAGCAATGCTTAATTAAGAAAGAATAAAGTACATTTGAGATGCTTGTTATAAGAATGATTTTAAATGTTTTACTTTTCCTCCAATAAATAAATATACCAAAGCCAGGGAAGAGTTCTAAGTGTCTAGTAAAGCAAATCGCAAAAAAAAAGAAAAAAAAAAGTTTTTCATTAAAAAAATTTTTTTGTTCATATTTCAGTTAGGTGATGATAAAGAGCTTTTAAAGGGGTTGCTACAGAATTCAGGCTATGCATTAATGAAACATTAAGGAAAATATTAAGAATGCTATGAAGGACAACACTGTGAAAATGATCCCAAAAAATGAAGAAAGCTAGTAAGAAATAATAAATGTAATTCATGTATAATAGATTAGGTAATAAGAAGCTAGGGGGAAAAAGACTATTATTAGAAATCTTAAGATTTTTGTTTAAAAGCAGTTTTCTCTTTAGTTAATTGAAACCAGAAATGAAGTTTAATAGGCTTCCTATCCTGTTCATAAAACCTAGCTCTTTTACCTGTTTACAAGTGAAAAAATCATACATGTTAAGAAAGAGTCCAACAGAAATTATGTTTTTGGCTAAAAGTGAGCCTTTATTACAATTCATACTTGTGAAGAAAACTACTATAAAGTAATCAAAGTATTGTGTCTATTGCTGCATAGATTTTTTTTTCCAGTTTAATATTTAAGACAAAAAATTAAGCAGCACATATATTTTCACAGATAATTTAAGGTACTTGAAAATGGAGACAATATGTCTAACTTATATTTAAAATCTTTAATTTTAACTGCTTTGCAGATAATAAACATTCAACAAGGTGAACTTATAACAACTGAACCATTTTCAAACATCTTTCAGGAGTTGCAATAAACAATATAGTCAGTACAAAAGTACCTTTCTAATTCCTGGGGAAAAAAAAACTTTGTTTCATGTGTTTAGATTTTTACTTCTGGATTCATTTATTTCATATAAAAATCTAATTTTCAGTATGAATTTCACAGTTATATAAAATTTTAAAGAAACTATCCAGTTTCAGTATCCCAATCCATCTAAAGCTTCATAGAAATTAATCTATAATTTTTCCAAAGCTATCCACGCCAATGTGTTCACAACAAAATACCTTATAATTTCATTTGTAAATAACATGTGTAAATGTGGAATAAAGTCTCCTATAAATTTTTGCAACATGCAATTTATTGAACTTTACTTACCTTCCCCAAATTCATTTAAAATGACTGCTATTCTTTTGCTATGTTGTTCTGTCAAAATATAGTTTAGAAGTGTTGTCTTCCCAGCACCTACAAAATACATTTGTTTTACATAATTCAAAGACTAATTTTAAAGGCACAAAAAAATATAGAGTCCTAATGTTTTGAAGAATTTGCATGCTATTTTTCATATATTAAAAATGGTATAAAAGCTTCTAAGGGAAAATAAAGCACCCTTTGAAAACTATTTCAAAATGTTTTATGTAGACATAAAACTTGAGAAATATTTACAAATACTACTATAAGTCGAATCACAGTTTTTCAATATACACAAAATAATATGCCTCCTTCATTCAATACAATAACATAAGGGCATCTAAATCTTCTATTAAACAAGGAATTATTGAAGTAATGGCATCCAAGGAATTAAGTATTCATGATGTTTATAAAATATAAAATATTTACATCCTACTTTACATGACAATGTTTCTGGACCAAGAATATATGGTTTACTTTCCTAAATTTTACACACCTTTGTGTAAAATTTTACACACCTTCTATTTCAACACACAATATTAACCAGACACAAATTCAGACTGAATATATGGCTTTTAATATGCTTAAAAGAATCTATGTAAAAGTGATTTTATGAAATGGGGAATTGGGACACATTAGCATGCATGGAATATTCAGCAGGTATTCATAAAGCTATACTAACTTTATCCAGTAGGTGGCATATTAAACCTAATATGTTCCTCTCAAGTAGAAGGAAACATTACACACCAAAGCAGAGTGGGGAAAGAAAGAGAAAAACCTAACAGTATAGAAGTGAAGTTCAACTGTATGAATATATCACTTATTTATCTTTTTCTGTTGGTAGACGTTTGGGTTGTCTCTGGTGTTTTGCTATTACAAACAGTGCTGCTAAAACCTTTTCCACATAGCTTATACATGTCTTCTGAAATACATTAAGTTTTCTAGAGTATAACTAACTAGGATGGATTTGCTGAGTATTAGGGTATTACTGTCATCAACATTTTTAGGTCAGATTTCCTTAAAAGCTTTTGAAGAGATGAAAGTTTGGAATGATGGTTTAGATGATGCTTATAGTGCTTTAGGAAGCTCAACATAAATGTGAAGTATAGAATGGAAGGGACAGACTTTAAGGAGAGAGGGCAATGAGGAAGTTCTTAAAACCAGTCCAAGCATGAGATAGTGGTCCTGAACATGAGTGTTTCACAGGGCAATGACAGTGAAAATTGAAAGGAAGGGGTGGGATATAAGAAACCTTCCAACAGAGGACTTACTATTGCTTAATAATTAACCATATTATGAAGAAAAACTTTAAGACATAGTTCATTCATTCAAAAGTATCTACTTATGACCAAGATTTATGCTGGCCCTTGGTAAAAAGTGAAAAGACAGTCTCTGCCCTCATGGAGCTTAAAAATATTAAAGGAAGGGGGGATGGAGGGGAATTCAGATGAATAAGGACGCAATTGTGTCACAGGATAATACATTCAATAGATGTACAAAATGCTATGGAGAACCTAAGAGGACATCTAGCCAGAAGAGTAACAGTAAGAAGAAAAGCACATATTCCAAGGACTAAAGTAGTTGGCATGCTCAAGAAGTAAAATTAGTTCAATGTTGTTGGGCCACAGTTTGGCAGGCTGGAGAGGTTGGCAAGAGCTAGAACATATAGGTCCTTGTAATTCATGTTAAGGAATTTGAACTGTAACCCAAATGAAAGCCACTGAAGGATATAACACAATCAAACTGACATTTACAAAGATCATTAGGGATAACATAAAGAGAACATACTGAGGGGCAGCAAGACTCAAGACTAGTTAGGAGGCTTTTAAGAGCATTCCAGGTGATTGGGATCACAGGAACAGAATGATTTCAGGGGATTGTAACATACGAAGTTTTTTGACATGTTAAGTTTGAGATATCTGTAGGACATAAAAATAGAAACTATATGGGTATGAAGTTAAAGATGGGATGGGGTGGGGAGGGACCTTAAAAAGAAGCCAGACAAGTAGGTGGTGGAAAAATCAGAATAAAATGTAATAGAAGCAAACAAAAGTATTTCAAAAAGAAATTATTCAAGGATAAGGAGTAAAACTATCCCCTAGATCTGCAACAAGAAGGTTGGTGGCATTAGTTCTCACTCCTGAGCTCCAGGCCATTATCTCCAATGCTTTACTGACCTACCAGTGAGCAAAATGAAGATGGCCAAAGGGGCAAGTCTGACGTATTCTGTTTTGGACAAGGAATTTGCTCAACTTCTCAGTAGAGCAGCCCTTGAACAACAATGAGGAAACATCAAAAATCCATTCCTTTATAAAATTAAGTCCTGAGTAAAAAGTAGGAATAAATTTTACAGTCTACAAGCCAAAAATAAAAAAACACACCAGTGATTTAATTCTTTTTATTTAAAAAGGCTCTCAGGTATCCCAAGTTTGTATTTGTCTCTAGTAGCAACACCTAGGAATAACACTTTTTCCCTGAAGTAGCATTATTTATTTACATTTCTTAACTTTTTCCACACTTTTATTATAGGCATGTATTTATTTGAACCCTTCTATTTAACTGTAAGGTTTAAAAGTATTTCTCAAACTTTTCCAATGAAGAATCTCTGGTGTTTAGTAGCATAAACTGTCCTTCAGGAAATTATACCGTGTTCACAAACCCGTGGTTTTAAGTATCCCTGGACACTCCCAAACGTCCTTAGTTTGAGAGACAGTCTTGAAGGGCAAAGACTGTATTCTTACTCTTTATCCTACAGTGGTTTGCAAAAAGACTTAAAAAAAAAAATGTTTAGGGCGGGGAATACTTCCCACTAATAGCTGGAAGCGGAATCTTCCAAGGAATGGCCCATGTGCCAGGTATTTACAGACAGGACATGCTTCAGTGGCAATAGACTTAATAAGGTAGGTGTTTCCTGCCCCATTTCGCAGATGAGAAAAAAAGCTCAGACAGGTGAATGGTATTTTTTCCATTTTCAGGCGAGGTACAAAAGCTTCAGAAAGGTGAGATAACTTGTTAGAAGTCACCTGGACAACTAGGGGGCGAGTCCGGGCTTCAAAGGCTAACTTTCAATCTCACTTGAGAAATGTGAATCTAAAGCAGAAGGGTCTGGGCCATCGTTAAAACCCCGAAATGAGAAACAAGCCATACAAGGAGCAACTGACCCAAGCCCCTGCCTCAAAGACATTTGCTTTCGGCCAGGAGGCCCCGGTGTCTAAGGAGAAGAGGCACTGGCAGCCCCCAAATCCCAGGACACCAGAGTTCACGGCATTTTCTGACCGGGATGGTTAGTTACCTAAATACCCTGTGATAATTGTGACTGGGATCTTGGCGCCGAACCCAGACTTTTCTTCCTCCTCTCTTTGCTTCGTCTCAATGGGAACCAATTCAGGACAGTCCTCCTCCGCATGCTCCTCTTCCTCATCCACAGCTCCAACAGCCTGTAACATCCCGGCCTACAGCACAAGTCTGCCGCGAGTCTAGAGCTGGGACCCAAACACCAAACCACAGCGGCGCACGCATAACACGCCACTCTTGGCCAGGACCTGACGTCATTATACTGCGACGGTAGCTCCTCCTAATCAAGCCTGGTAACATGAACACCGGCTGAGGACCGCCTTGCCCCTTGGCCACTCCCCCAGGGGAGCTGGGCACGCCTCCGGGGCGTGTTCTCCAGCCCCACCCTGAAGAAGGTGCCTGTCCCGTCTGGGGCTTGCAGTCTTAATAGCTGCTGGCTGTGGGCAGGGATGAGGCCAGGCTGACTGGAACCTGCAGCAGATAGCCTGACCTAACCAGTCCCAACAGGGCATAGACTTTGCCAACTTGACGTTTTTTAGTCTCATTTTAAAACTATTTTTAATTCATAGGGGAAAGAATGGAAGGTTCTTACACTACAACATTCATTGTAATTATTCTATCCGAAAGACAATTGGTGAAATTCTTTTCTTTTTTTATAATTACGTACTATATACGTATATCCAAATTATTGCACTGTTCATGCATTACCTTTTTTACTTTTCTTTCTCATTGTTTATTTGGACCTCAGGTAACCTGAGTTCATTAATCATATTCGTTGTTTCATGACACTCTTTCATCCATAACCAATGGAAAGCCTTCCTTCCTATTTATATAAATGTATAGTGAACTCCTTTGACCTCATTCCTAAAACAAGAAGATTACTAATAAGTTACATATCTATGAGCTCCTCCCCTATTCCAACCCATAGCCTGTCCCACAGCATAATAACTGCAATCATGAATTATTTCAGGATTGCTGATTATTCCTTCTTTTCTTTTTAGTTTTATCACATATACTATATATACTTACACAATGTGTTGTTTAATTTTGCTTGTTTTTGAACTTCATCAAAAGAGTACCATACAATATACAATCTCCTGGGGCTTTCAGTATTTTTCAGCACCACTACTGCATTACAGTCTATTGTGTGGCTCTACAGCAATTTATTTATCCATTTCCTGGAAGTGGTTTTCAGGTTTTGCTCTTATGAACAAGGCTGCTATGAACATTTTTCCTGGTGTATGTGTGCTCAGCTTTCCTTGGGTGTCTATGTAAGAGTAGAATTGCTGGGTCTTATATTACACTTTACAAAAAAATGCACAATTATTTTTTCAAATCCAAATTCATACATTTTCCCAACAATGTATAAGAGATCTAATTGATGTATATGTTAATATTATCAGACATTTTTTAGCTTTTGCTAATCACTTGAGTACAAATTAATACTTCATTGTGGTCTTTATTTGCATTTCCTTGGTTACAAGATCAAGCATCTCCTCATGTGTTTGGGCCATATTCAATTCTTAGAACAACCCTATGAACTGCTTGCTATTACCTCCTTTTTAAACATGAGGCACAGAGAGGTTAAATTTTTGGCCAAGTTAAGTCATAAAATCTAACTGATGCAAAAGCCGTATTTTTTATTACTATCCTAATGTCAAATAAATGGTTGATTTCTTCCTTCCTTCCCTGAAATTCCCCATAAAATATACTGCGTGTATTTCACCACTTCTACTGATGTGTATATATATCTTGAAACTATTCTTTGGTATAACTGTCACACTACTGCAGAACATATTTAAGAGAGAGGGTTTCAGGAGTACAAATGAACTTATCATTATACTCACACATATGCTCAGCCTCAGAAATCAGGAGTTGAATGCTTTGCCAGCTCTGACAATGTAGTCATGGACTAGCTAAGGAAGAAATAAGACAAATAAATACCTGGAGCCTGGTGGTTGAGTTCACTTTATACTGCCAGAGGAGAGAAGTTGTGATGGACAGCCCGAAGTAGATGGCATTAAGCCCTTAACACAATGATTCACAACCTTTTGGTTTCAGAAATGCTATGTAATATTGGGGGTTTTTTGGCAACCTAAAGGAAGTAATATTGTACCCACAGGCATCTCACTATTTACTGGGTGACCCTTCAGCACTACATGACTGCCTGAACAGAGGCTATTATAGTCCTGACCACCTTCTTTTACGTATCTTTCAAATAAATTCTTGTACATTCCCTTACATGGCTCTGGCTGAAAGTTATACTAAAATCTCTCATCTCTCACGAAGAACAACCTGTGCCCTATGAGGCCAGCTCAGTCAAGGTAGCCAACAAGCATTGCTGTAACAGTATGGAGCCTCAGAGCAAAAGGAGTTTTAATATCTGTCATAAGTTGAATGCAGGCCGGGCGCGGTGTCTCATGTCTGTAATCCTAGCACTCTGGGAGGCCGAGGTCAGGAGTTTGAAACCAGCCTGAGCAAGAGCGAGACCCCGTCTCTACTATAAATACAAAGAAATCAATTGGCCAACTAATATATACAGAAAAAATTAGCCGGGCATGGTGGCACATGACTGTAGTCCCAGCTACTCGGGAGGCTGAGGCAGCAGGATTGCTTGAGCCCAGGAGATTGAGGTTGCTGTGAGCTAGGCTGACACCATGGCACTCACTCTAGCCTGGGCAACAAAGCGAAACTCTGTCTCAAAAACAAAAAAAGTTGAATGCACCTAAATGTCTAACTGACAGACAAATAACTGTGAGGAACAGATAAATAAGGTATAATATATCCATACAGTGGAAAATTATTTGGCAATAAACAGAATGAAGTATTGATGGCTGCTACAAAATTAATCTCAAAAACATGCTAAGTGGAAAAAGCCATTCACAAAAGACCACATCTTATATGATTTAATTTATATAAAATATCCAGAATTGACAAATCTATAGAGATATAAAGTAAATTAGTAGTTGCCAGGAGCTATACGTTGAGGAAAGACTGCTAATGGGTACAGTGTTTCTTTGGGGGTGATGAAAATGTTCTAAAATTGGTTATGGTGATAATAGCACAACTCCGTGAATATACTAAAAGCCATTGAATTGTACACATTATATTAGTGAATTGTGTCATATATGAATCTCATCTAATAAAGCTGCTATTGTTTAAAAAAAATTAAAGGCTGATCTGGGCATCAAAATGTGGGGGTGCCAGTGTGCCCTGTCTTCAGCAGTTTCAGGTCCTGACCTTAGGCATGAATATAAAGATTACAGCTTGATAAAATTTTTCCTTTTTAGTCTGTTCCCATATTCCTGTTCAGCAAAATACCTTATCCATGGATTCTGTAGAGTTCTGGCATTTTCTTTTCTGACTCTATTAACTGGAAAGAATTTAGCAAGCATCATCTGAGGAGAGGGTTTTGATTTACTCAGATATATGATCTGTAATCTCAGCTCTCCCAGAATAGCTTGGTATGACTTTTTTAAAACTTCTATCATAACAGGATTTACCAATTTTATCTATCCTGAATGAACTTTTACCATTGTCGTTAAATTAAAAATGCTTTTTTAAATAAGTAAAAAATTTCCTGGCCGGGCGCGGTGGCTCACGCCTGTAATCCTAGCTCTTGGGAGGCCGAGGCGGGCGGATTGCTCAAGGTCAGGAGTTCAAAACCAGCCTGAGCAAGAGCGAGACCCCGTCTCTACTATAAATAGAAAGAAATTAATTGGCCAACTGACATATATATATAAAAAAAAAAAAATTAGCCGGGCATGGTGGCTCATGCCTGTAGTCCCAGCTACTCGGGAGGCTGAGGCAGAAGGATCGCTCGAGCCCAGGAGTTTGAGGTTGCTGTGAGCTAGGCTGACGCCACGGCACTCACTCTAGCCTGGACAACAAAGCGAGACTCTGTCTCAAAAAAAAAAAAAAAAAAAATTTCCTAAGTATGATATGGTAGAATCTATTATAGTTTCTAATGTCACTTAAAATTTCATCCTCATTTAGTTTAACAATTTTATTTAACCCCATTTATTTTATGGCAAAACAACAATAATAATAGTAATATGTTGAGTCCTTACCATCCAATAGGCATTGCGTTAAGCACCTTAAATGTATTATCTCATTTAACGCTTCAAGGTAAATATTATTTGCATTCTCATTTTATAGATGAGGAAACTGAGGCTTAGAAAAGATAAATATCTTACTCAAGGACATACAATCAGTAAATGGCAGCCCTGGAGCTCAGTACAGCTCTGCCTGACACTAATTTCCATGCTCTTCTAAACCAGAGATCAGCAAACTTTTTCTGTAAAACCACATAGTAAATATTTTAGGCTTTGCAAAGCCAAAAGGCAAATTTGAGGACATTGTATACGTACTTACACAAGAAGAGAGAAAACAAATTTCTACAAAGTTTGAGATTTGAATGCATATGTTAAATAAAACTCTAGGAGGCTATTGTTTTGGACTGAGCTCCTACTCTAGGCCCCAGCAGACCAAATAAAAATGGAGTCACTCATGCTAAATGCCACATAATCAAACTAAAACTTTAAGGAAACAGAGTAGATCCCAAAACAGACCAGCTTTTTTTTCTTCTTCTTCTCTCGAAAACAGGAGATTCCAGCATAACAAGGAAGTCCTCTCTGCTCTCAACCTTACAAAAAAATAAGCTGAGGTAACTTGATGGTAACTGATCAATTTTTTTTCTATTGTTCTGTTTCCTTGTTCCCACCTTACAAAACCCACTGTTCTGCTATTTCCCAATAAGTTTAGAAACCAAATAAGTCCATTGACAATGGTGACAGAGTGATGTCAATGCCTAAAGTTTTAGCAATTTTATTTAACCTCTTAAGAACTAAGAGGTTGACCAAAAGGGAGAAGTGTTAAATTAAGTTAGGCCTAAAGCTGCCTCCTTACATATTTTAAAGTTCAGCCTAAAGGTTTCTCCATACATAATGAACTGCAACCCAAATTGATGTGTAAACAGACAGGAACCTACTCTTGCAACAGGTAGCAACTCTCAGCCAATCACAGCAGCCAAACCTTCAGTCAACCACAGGCAGCCAACTGTTCAAACCAGGTGCAAATAAAGCAAACACCCAGCTGTAACCAACCCAGCTTTTTCTGTACCTCACTTTCCTTTTTCTGCCATAAAGATTTTATCTGACCATGGGGCAACCCTGGAGTGACTCTGAACCTAGTCTGATTCTGGGGGCTTCCCCATTCACAAATTGTTCTTTGCTTAATTAAACTCTGTTAATTAGTCTGAAGTTTTTCTTTTAACATATAATTTTCACATTATGAAATAACATTCTTTAAAAATATTTTCAACCTATTAAACATGGAAAAACCATTCTTAGCTTGCAGGTTATACAAAAAAAAATATAGCAGGCCATAGTTCGCTGGCTCCTGATCTAAGCTAATATAATGTACTGTTTTCTTAAGAATTAAGTGAAATTTTGCAAAAGCAGATCATCCTTGCTATTTTAAACTCGGTTTGTAAATCATTCACTATTGCAAGAATCCTGGGCCCTCAAGGGGTTAGGGACCACAGTTACCACAGTACTAATATTCAGAGGAAGGTCTAAGGCTGAGAAACTTGAACTACTTCTCCAAGTGCATGGATACCTGGCCTAGGAGAGGCCTAATTTAGGCAACACTTTGAGTCTTTGCGTTGTAGTGGGAGCCCTCCCAGGTGGGAGCAGAGCACAGCAAATAAGCTCTCAAGATGTCTAGATTCCAGCAGCCCAGCTTTGTGACGACAACCTTGCCATATGTCCCTTGGCACAATTCTTGACTACTCTTTGCTTCATTTTTCCCCTAATGAAAAGTTACATTAGTCGCCAGAAGAAAAAGTAAGAACAGTAGTTATATCCAAATCAGAGGAAAGCTAAAAATAATAACAACTTGGTTTTGTGTTTTGTTCTCTCTCATTTTTGCAACTTCCTGCAAAGGAAAGAACACACCAGTGGCTATTGCTAGAAAAGGAAACTGAGGGTTTCAAAATTAACCCAGTTCCTCTTATGTAGCTGTGGCAAATAAATACAAATTTTTCAGTGCTTAAAGTTTATCAGTTTATTTGACATTTTCATGTTGAGAACATATCAAAGGCCAGAGGCCAATGGCTTTTATTCTTATGACTGCTAGAGTTAAAGTAGAATATCAATATTCAAGTACTGTAGTCCTCTGTTAAGATACACAGCCTCTGCAAGAACATGAAATAATATTCCCTCTCCAGAATATTGAAGGTGGCTGGCAGATAAAAAAGCTGCATTTCAATGTTTTAAGAGAGTGTGATGTTAATTTTAAAGGTTATAGTAGGTAATATTGTTTAAATTCATTATCTTTAGTGGTTAAACCACACTATTAATAAGGCTTAACTTACAGTTGAGTCACTTGTAAATCAGCTTCCCACAAAATAAAAAAAAGAGAAAACACTATTAAAAGCCCACACACTGACGACTTGAGTGGTGCACTATTCTCTCTAAAAGGTAGTATCAGGCAAGGAGTGGGGGGTGAGCAAAACCAAAAATAAAATAAATAAATAAAATGTTTTGCAATGATTAATGTGTAATAGCTTGGGAGACAGTCTAAATAATATCCTCTTCTATTGTCAGTAGAAATTAAAACTGACATTTGTGGCTTTAAGTTTCATTTTCTAATTTTTATAGTTTTAGAGAAGTGTATTCCCAAATCCACAGCACCTGCTCATGATTCCTCAAATGTAAATAAAAGACACAGAAAGAAATGAAATATCTCCATTCTTCCATCCTCTTACTATTCCCCCAAATTCCCTCCAGGAGTGTTTAATTGCACTTAACTGAAAGGCTGTGGTACTGGCAAACCCAGGTCTTTTTGGTTTCAAGACCAGTGTCTTTTGAGTCCCATAGCTCTGTCTCTCATTCAGTCATTGTCTTAGACCCTTTGTGCTGCTATAACAAAATCCCTGATACTGGGTAACTTTATAAATAATAGAAATTTATTTCTCACAGTTCTGGAGGTTGAGAAGTTCAAGATCAAGGCACTGGCAAGTTCATTGTCTAGTGAGGGCCCGGTCACTGCCTCCAAGATCATTCCTTGAACTCTGTGCCCTCCAGAGGGGAGAATACTGTGTCTTCACCTGGTAGAAGGGGTAGAAGGGGCAGAACGGCCAAACAGCTCCCTTGAAACCCTTTTATAAAATCATTAATCCCATTCATGAGGGCTGTACCTTCATGACTTAATCACCTCCTAGAGATTCTACCTCTTCATACTATCACATTGCCCACTAAGTTTTAACATATGAATTTTGAGAGGATACTTTCTGATCATAGCAGTCACCACAATTTCACTCAAGGAGAAAGATTCATGAATTCTCTCCCTAGACTGGTCTACTTCCTTTCTTCTTATTTAATTTCTTCCTTGTCGTTGAGTCTCAGTGGAGGCCGCTCCAAATACATGGCAGCATATATTTTCAGGCCACTCAGCTACTTCCTTATCTCCATCTCAATCGCATCCTCCTTCTTTAGGGAACATCCTTCAGCATACTCACTCCTCCTGCAAAGCAACTTTACATTATTTGAGAGGCCCCTCCAAACTATGTCCATAATAATTTGAAAGTTCCTGAATGAGGGACTCTATTTATTACCCACTCTACCTTTCTTTAAACACAGCAGAGCCCTGGGGTTTTTTGGTTTTTGTTTTTTTTAGACAGAGTCTCACTCTGTTGCCCAGGCTAGAGAGCCGTGGTGTCAGCCTAGCTCACAGCAACCTCAAAGTCCTGGGCTCAAGCTATCCTTCTACCTCAGCCTCCTGAGTAGCTGGGACTACAGGCCTGTGCCATCATGCCCCGCTAATTTTTTCTATATATTTTTAGTTGGTCAATTAATTTCTTTCTATTTTTAGTAGAGACAGGGTCTCGCTCTTGCTCAGGCTGGTTTCGAACTCCTGACCTTGAGCGATCCACCCGCCTCAGCCTCCCAGAGTGCTAGGATTATAGGCGTGAGCCACTACGCCAGGCCTGGTTTTTAAGCTGAATGCATGGCCTCCAGAGATGAAGACTACACTTCCCAGTCCACTCTGCAGCTAGATAGGGCCATGTAACAAAGTTCTGGCTAATGGGTTATCGACACAGGCATGTCGTGTGACCGCTTCATGGAACCTAGCATCTTTCTTTGTTTCTTCTTTCCTCCTGCTGTCTGGGGTGCAAGAGATAGCAGGAGCACGTCTTGGTTACTGAGGATAACAGTCACATCCTGGAAGAGGTGGAGCAGGGACCTGGAAGCAGCCTATCTGCTAAGGACTTCATGGAATAGAGCTGCAGGATGGGAAAATGAACCTTTATGTTGTTCAAATTTCTGTCTATGCCGCTGAAACTAATCCTAACCGATATAGGGTTTTATTTGGTTGTTTTTAAAATAATATAAATAATACCCAAATGTACTGTAATTGTAAAAAACCAAACAGCACGGAAGTATTAGGATGAAAAATGGAGTTTCTTTCACTAACCTCAGTCTCACTCACCTTCACTGATATTATATAACCCCTTTAATGGACAAAAGTTCAGATGGGTTTTTTTTTTTTGGTCCAATACTATCTTTTCCATTGCTGTGTTAGATATTTTTCTGTGCATTTGTATATATATGTAGCTTTTGTTTTTAACATAAATAGGAACATACATAGGCTTTGCTCTGGAACTTGCTTTCTTCATAATATGCACTGATAATTTTTTCTTCTCACTATAGTTAGAACTACATCATTTATTTTTTAAATCACTCATGGCATTTCATAATACAGATATATTATAATTATTTCATCATATTTTTAAAAGGGACATAAAAATTGATTATCCCTCTGTAAATATTAATATTTTCTTCTCCCAGAGTAGTCTTGGTTACTTTCAAATTGGTTTGTTTGTTTGTTTTTGTCTCTTCCTTTCCTGTTGGTGGTTTTATTTAGGTGTATAATAATCTTTGGTTGTCTATTCAAATCTTCTTGGAATTTCTGATCCCACGAGTGAAGCTTGTTGACTGTGGGCTTCAGTTTGGGTCATCTGGCTGGCCCATTTATTTTAGTCACTTTTGATATTAGTAACTTTATGTCTTTCTTCTGGAGGTGTCAGATATCACAGAAAAGAATTTTCCAATCTCCAGTGGTCTGGGATTAGATTAGGGGTAAAGGATTTGGGATTACATTGGATTATAAATTTTC
Source organism: Microcebus murinus (assembly GCF_040939455.1). Taxonomy (NCBI): domain Eukaryota; kingdom Metazoa; phylum Chordata; class Mammalia; order Primates; family Cheirogaleidae; genus Microcebus; species Microcebus murinus. The sequence goes on from NC_134115.1 coordinate 29,781,552, forward strand.
ACTGGCCCCTTTCCCTCCATTTATAGCACTGAACCTTATCCCCAAATGTGCCAAGTATTCTCCAGAAAGTGACTTTCTCTATTTACTTTATCCAGCCTCTGCCAGGCTGGGAGACAGATGGTTATCTGGATATGCAGGGTTAAAGAAAGGATCTATGTCTCGACCTGCGGGACCTTCTGTTACTCGTGAGGTCAAGGAGGACCGTGCCTGAAAGAGATGGGCAAGAGAAAGGAACGAGACCAAGCAAAGGGTTGTCAAGGTCTATTTTACTTAGATTTTCTGCTGGTTTTATAATCATACAGAAACAAGGAAGTATGAACAGAAAAATAGAGTGGGGTGACGATGAGGCTTGGGTCTGGGTTAATCAGTCCCAATCAGCGTCTTATCGGTATCCTGTTTGTGACTGATTACTCAACTCTAACCTGGCAGGTGGTCGGGAACAATTGCAGTCAGCACTCCCTGGAGCATCCCGCGGTCAGCACGTCATGGAATGCATTCTTTTCGGAGCTATAGCTGGAATTTTCCAGGGCGAAGCCCGTGCGTAGGACGAGTCATAGGGGAGTTGAGGGTCTTTGAGGGTCCTTGCCTCTAACATCTCCCCCTCTCTTTATTAATATGAGGGAGATTAATATAGGTGGGTAGAGAGCCTGTCTTAAGCTATGCGATGGGCTTCCTCGACCAGCACCTCAAATATAAGATTGGGCGATTAACGTGAAGGTGAGGCCTCTGTCTTAGGCTATGTAGGTGGCATCTAGCTCTGGCACTTTTGATTATGAAGTGTGCCCCCGGGCATAGACCTACAATATTCCTGTCATGGAGTCACCTCACTGTCGGTGGGGTGTGCATCTGGTACACGGCATCGCGATAATCCCGTCATGGGCATCTCCACAGCCTTTGGAACCAACTGCGTTCCATATCTGAGGCAAGGTTTGAGAAATTTAGACCTTCAGTGGGTGTATTGGGAGACTCTCCACGGAGGTCTTTTCTGGAGCCTCTTTGTTCTAGCCGTTGGTAAAATACGGAGACCGATTTTTGTGTGGCTGCGTCTACCTGTGACTTGACAAATTAGTTAGTTTCTTAAATGCCCAAGGCCTAAAGGTGAGGAGTAACAGAAAACCTATAAGCGGCCCTAAGACACTGGGAAGCAATGTGGATAGCCAGGGGGATGTGGAAAACCAATTTTGATACCATGCTTCACTTTGTTCTCTTCGTTTTTTTTCTATCTTCTAGGCTCTGTCTAACTCTTTCAATGCTATCTTCTACCAGACCTGTTTTGTCTGCGTAGAAGCAACATTCTTTTTTAAGTGCTGCGCACAAACCTCTCTCTTGGAGGAACACTAAGTCTAGGCCTCTTCTATTTTGTAACACTATCTCAGAAAGCGAGGTGAGGGATTTTTTGAGATATTTTAGGCCCTGCTGTAGCTCTCGGAGATCATTATCGATGGCAGCAGAGAGCTGCAGGTATTGCTGGTTGGAGGTGACTAGAGAGGCTATGCCTGTTCCAGCCCCTGTGGCACCAAGGCCTAGAACAACTGCGAGTGTTATGGCCGTGATGAGCTCTCTCTTTTTTCGGGGCATTGTGGTGCTGCGCTCTCAAAATTTGAGCAATTTGTCAGCAGGACGTATAGTGAGTCTGGGGAAAAGCATGACTAACACACAATATTCTCTATGCTCAAGAAACGTTGCAGTGACTACATACGGGGTAAGGCCGGAAGAACAAGCAAAATAAGAGGTGTTAGATGCCTGAATATACTGAAAGGTGGAGTCAACAGTAATTGACTGATTGCATATTTTCTTTAAGGGTGCGGGGGGAAGCATTTTTGGGCCAAGAAGGCAAAGGCCTAGGCCTGTGATTTGGCTGAGTGTCAGGCCATCATGGGTCTCCAGGCCCCATCTGAGTTTGCTGGTGTCGTTAGTAAATAATAGTTTACCAAATGTAGCGACACCCTCATAGAAGGGAGGCCGGGGGGAGTAGCATACCCAACATTCTTGATATTCTGAATTGTTGGCCTCTCGGATGGTCCTGACAGAGGCGTTGACTAGAGAGAGAATTAGTTCTGCAGAGGAGGGGGGCCCCTCAGGCAGGGTAGGTTGGTATAGGGAGGTGCTAAGCGGAGAAGGGGACACAGCTGGGGAGGAGGGTAGGTGGGAAGGACTTTAGGGGGGAAAGCCGACAGGTGAACTCAAAAAAGAGGCTTGCCCTGCCAAAAGAGTCCCATGGGAGAAAAGGGGGTAGGGAGGACAATGAAGTACAAGGGGGAATCAGGGGAGAAGTAGCCAATGGCCTGGGCATTTATGGCCTGCTCGACCAAATTAAGCGCTTGCTGCCCTTCTTTAGTTAGGGAGCGTGGAGAGGTTGGATTGGCATCTCTCTGCAGGATGTCAAACAGGGGTTTTAACTGTCCTGTGGTGAGTTTTAAATATGGGCGAAGCCAATTAATGTCGCCTAGAAGGCGCTGAAAATCATTAAGGCATTGAAGAGAGTCTTTTCTGATTTGTATCTTTTGGGAGAGGACCTTATTGGGGAACAATTCAAAGCCTAGGAACAGGTGAGGGGGGCATACCTGAATTTTTTCAGGGGACAGGCGGAGGCCTCGAGCTTGTAAGGCCGAGACAACCTGCATGGTAACTTGATGTAAGGTTGCCTCGTCAGCCTCAGCGAGAAGAATGCCATCTATATAATGAATTATATATAGCTGAGGATGTTGAATTCTAAAAGAATCAATTGTCTGAGCTACATATTTTTGGCAAAGGGTGGGGCTGTTGGCCATGCCTTGAGGCAATACTCACCATTGGAAGCGCGGAGAGGGTCCTATACAGTTTACTACCAGGAGACTGAAAGCGAAGCGTTTGCAGTCATCTGGGTGCAATGGTATGGAGAAAAAGCAGTCTTTTAGGTCAATGACTATTTTATAGTAGCCTTTGGGGATGGCTACGGGCGAAGGCAAACCAGGCTGGAGTGTCCCCATGGGAACCATTGTTTGGTTAACAGCCCGTAAGTCTTGTAGCAGCCGCCACTTGCCAGTCTTTTTTTGGATGACGAAAATAGGGGTGTTCCATGGTGAAGTAGAGGGCTCTATGTGTCCGGCAGCTAATTGTTCCTGCACTAACGCTGTAGCTGCGGCTAGCTTGTTAGATGGGAGGGGCCACTGATCGATCTAGGCAGGTGAGTCACTTTTCTAAGTGATTTTATCTGTCTGAAGTGCAGGGGGATCAATGGCCCTTACGAAAAATGGTCTTTGAACCCTAGTCCTGATCTGTCTGACTTAGGGAGGGTGGTTAAGGGTGCTCTTAGTTCCTGACCCTCTTTGCCTAAACCCTGTCTTGGGAGGAATCCCTGTTTAAGCATTTGGCTGGCTACAACTTCATTGGGGCTGCACATAATGACATTCATTTGTGCAAGGATATCACGCCCCCTATAAGTTAACAGGTAAACTCAGGACTACAAAGGGTTGAGTAGTACCTCTGTTTCCCTCAGAGTCTTCCCATGTCAAAATTTTTGAGCTCTGGAGAGTATCTCTAGACTGTCCTATACTTTGTAAGTGCGTAAGGGAGGGCTGCAGTGGCCATGAATCGGGCCAGGCGTCTTGGGCAATAACCGTGGAATTGGCGCCTGAATCAAGAAGGCCTTCAAAAACTTTACCATCTAATTTTAGCCGCAGGGTGGGCCGTTCTTTGGTGATAGCTTGGACCCAATAGAGATTAGAAGAGCCAGGGCAAGAAGCACCTCGGTTAGAGGCGATGGCTGGGAAGGATGTATTAAGGGGCAAGGGTAATGCCTGAGCTAAGCGCTGTCCCCTAGAGACATACAGAGGGCCTGTAAGTGCACTGGCTAAGATGTTAATTTCCCCGGTGAAGTCACTATCTACTATGGAGGGGTGGACTATAAGCCCCGCAAGAGTGGAGGAGGCTCGGCCCAGAATAAAAAAGAACATATTAGGGGGGGGGGGGTCCAAAGGAGCCAGTGGGCAAAATTTGAACACCATCCTCAGGTCTTAATATTGTGTCAGAGGAGGCACACAAGTCCACTCCTGCGCTCCCTGTGGTTGCTCGGAGGAGTCTAGAGTCTGGGGGCTCTCTTGTCGGCTGTTCCCCGAGGCCGACTGGAATTGAATAGGACAGGGGGCCCGGGGCTGGCCCCTCAGGCCGTTTCCCGAGAGGGGGGGCAAGGGGTTTCCAAAGACATCAGTCTTGGAGCGGCACTGATTGGCCCGATGCTTTCCCCTCTTACAGCGAGGACAGAGGGAGGAGGGCTGGGCTGGCCTGCCTGGCGGCTCACTGAGGTTAGGGGCAGCAGAGGAGGTGGCTAGGGGGCACTGCCTCGCGAAGTGCCCTGGTTGACCGCATTTAAAGCAGTCCCTCTGTGCCGAGGTCCCTTGGATGGCGGCCCCAACCGCAAGCTGTACGGCCTGCGATACTTTATGGGTAAAGGGGTCAACAACATTACACATTCTAATCATGTCATTAAGGTCTTTATTTTTGAGTTTGCCTCTAAGAATGGCCCTACAGGTGCTGTTGGCATTTTCATAAGCTAACTGTTTAATAAGCCTATTATCCTCATCCTCGTGTCCGAGGGTCCGTTCAGCAGACTCTAAAAGCCTGCCCACAAATTTACTAAAACCCTCTTGAGCTCCCTGGGTGATTTTTGTCAGGGGAGTAAGAACAGATCCCGTAGAGGGAAGTGTTCGCCAGGCGCCGAAGGCGGCTGCGGCAGTCTGGGACAAAAGTCCAATTGGGAGTCTCTTTTGGCGCTGTTCAGTAGCAAATTTCCCTTGTCCACTAAGCTTTTCAAGGGTCTAAGATGCAGAATTGGGGTTTTTAAAATTATTAGCAGCCGTGGTCTGACAGCGGTCGAGAAAGTCGGCCTTCCAAGAGAGGAACTTCCCGCGAGAAAGGACCGCCTGTACTAGTTTGACCCATTCTCCGGGGAGCAGGGAGCCGCCCCCCGAGGCTGCCTCTAGGAGGGAATAGGTGAGGGGTGAATTGGGCCCATATGTCCTAACAGCAGAATTCAGTTCTTTTAAGGTTTTAAACTTTAGTCTGCGAAATTCAGTGGGCTCTGCAGTGGGCCCTGGGACTGTCTCCTCCGGGGGGTCATCACTTTCACTTTCCCTTTCTTTCTCTTCTGTATTCTTGTTATCTGAATCCTGGGGCGGGGACTGGCTCTAAGAAGGGGCGGCAAGGTCTCCTTGCCTACTAGACCGGGTAACTACCGGGAATGCTAGGGCGTTATGGGAGGACTTTAAGGATCTTTTATTTAAGGTGGCGTATGATTGGGCGGTCTCATGACGTGGGTGGCTAATGAAGACAGAATCTTTAAGCGTATCTTGGAGGGAGGACAAGTCTTTGGAAAGCTGGGCAAATTCCTTTTGAAGTTGTAAGACATCCTTTAATTGCGTAACCCTTTGACTTAAGTCTTTTTTGGCACGCAAAAGCAAGGGCATTGTAAGGGGAGGCATTAACGAAGGTGCGCAAATCTGGGACGCATAGGGAGGAGGTCTATGGGGGGCCACGGTAGGAGGCGGCTATTCGGGATCGTGATATCGGGCCGCCTCCTCTTTGAGGTTTGCCTCTTCCTCGGGGTCGAGGGACTCTTGGAGGGGTTGTTTTTTGAATACCGGGTAATTAAATGCATGAGGGGCTGTACCCTCGGGCAAGGGAGGGTAGAGGGTCTTGGTGTCTGGCCTACTAATCGGGGGCTCGTCCCTAGATGTCTGGAGCTCAGCCGAGGGGTCCTGAGGGGGCATATTAATACAAACTGAGGGGCAATGGGAAGGGCATGTTGGTCTCTCAGGATCATTAGGGGAAGTCGACCCTCCGGTCGCCTCTAAAGACTTTCTCGAAGCGGACCACGACACGGGTCCAAGGCAGAATTCTGCTACTGAGAGCAGCTGCTTTTTATTAGGGTCTGAATCTGCTCCCTCAACAATATCTCTGATTAGTCCCCAGTACGAGAAAACGGATACAGGGACGGCATCTGGGCCCTGATTCAGAAGTAAATTGTTTAGATCTCTGCTACTTTTTGCCACTTGTATGGGTGAATCTCAGGTCCACCAACAATAAACCAAGGACAAGCATGATCAATGAACACAAAAAACTTTACTAGGTCCTTTTTCTTAACTCTAATTCCTCTCTCTCTGAGCGAGGCCTTGAGATCCTTGATAAAAAACGGCCTCTTTAGACAAAGAATGGCCCATCTCAATGGGATGACAATGTAAAAAATCTAATCACCAGACCGTCGATTCTGTGAGCGGCGGAAAGGAGGTCTCTTCAGGGATTCTCCCGAGAACTGTCTGTAAACCGCGTGCATCCGACAAAAGTCCATACCTCGAGCCCCACGTTGGGCGCCACTTGTCCCGACCCACGGGACCTTTTGTTACTCGTGGGGTCAAGGGGGACCGTGCCTGAAAGAGATGGGCAAGAGAAAGGAACAAGGCCAAGCAAAGGGTTGTCAAGGTCTACTTTACTTAGATTCTTAGTAGGTTTTATAAGCATACAGAATCAAGGAAGTAGAAACAGAAAAATAGAGTGGGGTGATGATGAGGCTTGGGTCTGGGTTAATCAGTCCCAATCAGCGTCTTATCGGTATCCTGTTTGTGACTGATTACTCAACTCCAACCTGGCAGGTGGTCGGGAACAATTGCAGTCAGCACTCCCTGGAGCATCCCGTGGTCAGCACGTCATGGAATGCATTCTTCTCGGAGCTATAGCTGGAATTTTCCAGGGCGAAGCCCGTGCGTAGGACGAGTCATAGGGGAGTTGAGGGTCTTTGAGGGTCCTTGCCTCTAACAGATCTAGAGATCTAACCACATCTTAAACAGACCCATAACCCAATCCTCCTATATTTAACCCCCCTTCATCCCTGCCAGACATTCCTAAGCCTTTTGGGATGTCTGTGATGCAGTTAGGTACTTCCCAGCTTTTTCCAAGGAGAATTTAGGGATCATTTTTTTCAAGTCTATTAAATAAGCTGCCTTTTGTCTATATGGCTTCTAAATTCCAAAATCTTGCTTTTCTTTTCCTGCCTCCTAATCCCATCATCATTGTCAGTTTCTCCCTTAAAACACAATCCCTTTACTGTCATTTTATTATGTTTCAGGAGAAAGCCAAAGTAAATGCACGTATTTCATTGATCACCTTTACTCAGAAGTCTATTTTGTATTTTTACACGGGAACAAAAAGCTGGCTTAGAAGTGTTTTAAGAGAAACAGGCTTGTTTTCTACGTTTGCTACTGGCCATGCCTACGCTCAGTCTATCTGGTCAATGATTGTGTCCACAGAACAGAAATTACAACTCTGACTTGCACTTCTATTATATCTGAGAAGCAAGTTTATTCACTTTCATGACTCACTTGTCAGCTGGAAAGGAACCTAACTGCTAGTATCTTTAGCTATATAGCCAAAGGGTTCTTGTAAAACTCTTTCTATCTTCCTGGCTTTAGTCTCTGAATATAGTTCAAAGTTACTACCAATTCTCCTACCTTTGATTTTCTTCCAAAATACCAAAACTTCCAATGTTTTAAATTGATACATAACAGATGTACACAGTTTTGGGGTACATGTGAAATTTAATACATGCATGAAATTTGTAAAGATCAAATCAGTGTACTTGGGATATCCATCACATGAAGTATTTGTCTTCTCTTCTAGCTATTTTGAAATATTCAATAGATTGTTGTCAACTATAGTCACCCTACTGATATATCTCACATTGGGTCTTAGTTCTTCTATCAAACTGTATATTTGTACCAATTTTTGAGTGCTCATAAGTGTTAGGCACTTTTACATGCATAATCCCATTTAATCCTCTTTACAACTCTATAATGCCCATGTTATTATCCCTATTTTACAAAGAGGGAAGGTGGCCAGGCCCAGTGGCTCACGCCTGTAATCCCAGCACTCTGGGAGTCCAAGGCGGGTGGATTGTTTCAGCTCAGGAGTTCAAGACCAGCCTGAGCAAGAGCGAAACCCCGACTCTATCAAAAATAGAAAAACTTAGCCAGGCATGGGGGCACATGCCTGTAGTCCCAGCTACTTGGAAGGCTGAGGCAGAAGGATCACTTGAGCCCAGGAGTTTGAAATTGCTGTGAGCTAGGCTGACGCCACAGCACTCTAGCCCGGGCAGCAGAGTGAGACTCTGTCTCAAAAAAAAAAAAACCCCAAAAAACACACAAAAAAACAAAGAGGAAAGAAAAAGCTCTGAAAATTAAAGGATTTGTTTAACACATCTATTAAGTGGTAAAGTTAAGGTTTGAATCAAAGTCAGGCTGACTTTAGACCCCTTTCCAGTCCACTATACTGACTTAATGATCATTTCTTGCTGGGTCTTCACAAGTATTCATTTTCGTGTCTCTCGTTCATTTAATTACATTCCCTTTCCATTTTCCAATCCAGTCTTCCATGCTATTTGCCTTATGTCAGTGAATGGCAACTAGTTGCTTCAGCCTTTGCAAGTTTCTGGATCATCTTCTCTTCTAACCTGTATCTGGCTACCTTCTTACCCACCTTAGACATCATTTCCTTGGGAAAGAGTCCGTGATCTCACAAGGATTGATTTGGTGCCTTTTATGTGCCTCAGTAGCACTTCAGTAGCATTCCTGCTTGCCCTACCAAAGCAGTAATTACTCTGTATAGAAATTCCCCAACTACACTAGACTATAGGCTCCTGAGGACTGTGGCAATATTTATTTTATTTATGAGACAAGTCTATAGCCTAATACAGTGCCTAGCACATACCAGGTGCTCACTAAATATTTTATTGAATGAATGAGTGAAGTTACACAAATACTTCTGTCTCAATTAAAAGATTTTCTCACTTAAAATAATGTCCTAATGATATTTTAGCATTTGTTAAATAAGATTTCGTAAAAGAAAAGTTTTTAAGTCTTTAATAAAGACTTTATTAAAAGTCTTTAATAAAGTCATTTATTATTCAGAATATAGATCTATTTTATTATTAACATCCACATTCTAAATTATAGTGTGAATATTAATCCATGAAGTAAATGCTGACAAATTTTCAAAATTATTTAATTTGATTGTGAAATTTTAAAATTTGAATTTTTATTCTAATATAAACTAAAAGGCCACCTTATTCTCATATAAAAATCTACCACGCTTTGAAGCTTTTCATTTTTACTGAAAAAATTCCATTACATAAAGTACAATGCAAGAAAATATTCAGAAAAGTATTTCTAATCTCCAGTTGTTACTGTAAATAGATCTATTGCAATTTTTTCTTTGGGCCTATGTGATAAAACTTCTTAGCATAATTCATTAAGAAATAGAAATTCATATAACGTTATCAAAATTTATGCAAAATGTTTCTCAGACGATGCAGTTTTCTCCAGACCAAACATTCTATGACTCTAGCTGAATTAAAAGAGCAAATTGATAGAATAAAATATAAAAAATGGGGAGAAACAATAACTCTTTCCCTGATAAAAGCATAACTTTGTCCATAGTTTTTAGAAAAATTGCAAAGAATTCAACTGCTTTGTCCTGATACCCAAGGCAAATCTCGAGAGTAACTTGAGAGTCCTCTTGTGAATTCAAGTTGGAATCATGGAAGGTTTAGGGAAGCCACAGTCAACCTTTGAGCTACCCTTGAGGAAAGAAATTCATAGATCAAATATTAATTGTCCAGGTACTTTCATACCAGGGCAACCCAGAAATGAAAATGAAAGTCTCCAAGTAGAAGCAACAATATGGATGAATCTCACAAACACGTTGTGGACTATATGGAAAGGATTCCACTTACATAAACTTCAGAAGAAGATTAAACTGATCTACAGTGTTAACAGGATATTTGTTTCCCTTGGAGGAGCTCAGCTGGGAAGGCACAAGATGGAGCTTCTGGAAGCTGCTAATGTTCTCTTTCTTGACCTGTTACATTTGTATGTTTACATTGTTAAATTCATCAAGCTTTACATTTATTACTGTGAACTTTTCTCTATGTATGTTATGCACTGAAACAAATTTTACTAATAAAATAATAAAACACAAAATAAAGCATTAACAGTTTACCATTTCCCAATAATCTACTCCTCTCTGCAAGAGGCTCCCAATTTAGGGGAGAAAAGAATACCCTGAACTATTACCTCCCTAAATTCGGCTTAGTGGCAGACTATCTAAAACTATAGTAACAGGATGTTGAAATAGAAGTTTCAATGGGATAACCAAATACAACCAATAAGATATTCCAAAACCAGATCACCATACACAGAATTTACTAAGGAAAGTCTGAGAACAATTTCCATCACTTTTGGATCCCACAGAATTTTTGAAGAGATTTTTTTTGGAAAGCATTTTACCAAGGAGAATTTTCACTTCTGCTTATAGGGTGGATAAATGAACAAGGGCTGCTGCTTCCTTGCAAGGCTTCTAAGACACCTTTCAGAGAGTTTGACATGATCATTTTCCTAAAGCTAAGAGAGCCAGAGGGTGCTGCCTGACTTTGGCCCAAGAATGCTAAAGCAGCCTGGGATATGAGGGTAGAGGTTGCATTGGAATCAGCTAGGTTTGGCAGGCCAAGGAATTCATGAGGATTTCAATGGACCAGATGCTCCCATATGGGAGCAATCCAGCCAAGGGTCATTTAGGATTCTTTCCCATAAAGTCACATAGAGTGGAGGATTTTAGCAGCAAAAAACTAGAGGGAGTTACAAATGAGTTGCAAGCAAACAATAGGAATAGAGATGCCAGAACCAGGTGAAATGACCTATAGGAGAGAAGTCTTCAGGAAAACCATCTACCCAAAGACCCAAGAAAGCCCCAAGAAAATGAGAGAGTCAGTTTTGAATATACATCAAGCATAGAAAGTGCAACACCAGCATCAATTCTATGAGAGCTTTTTATTCATTACCATTCCTCCAACAGCAAGAGGGCAGAAGCTGTCTAGCCAGCTGGGGTGGGAGAAGAAAAGAAAAATGGCACAAAGTAGAGAGAAGAAGTCAACCATGCCTTCTTCTCTTTTCTTCTTTCCCACCAGGCTGATAGTCTGAAGCACATCCCAGCTGGAGGAAGATTTGCCATTAAAGATAAGGTGGAGCTTTGATTATTATCTTGGCTAGACGTTCTGGTGTCAGACTCGAAATTATGTTGGCAACTAAGCACTTTTGCCCAAGAGTAAGGGTAAAGTCGTGGGATCTTCCCATGCTTCCATATGGGAACGGCAAGGATTACCCATACTGAATGCACTTTACGTTTTTTTGTTCGTTTGTTTGTTTTTTGAGACGGAGTCTCACTGTTACCCAGGCTAGAGTGCTGTGGTGTCAATTTAGTTTACAGCAATCTCAAACTCCTAGGCTCAAGTGATCCTCCTGCCTCAGCCTCCCAAGTAGCTGGGACTGCAGGCACACACCACTATGCCTGGCCAATTTTCTATTTTTTTTTCTTTTTAGTATAGATGGGATCTCACTCTTGCACAGGCTGGTCTCGATCTCGAACTCCTGAGCTCAAGTGATCCTCCCACCTCGGCCTCCCAGAGTGCTAAGATTACAGGCGTCAGCAATCCCACCTAGCCTACTGAATGCACTTTGAAGAGGCATTATGAAAAACCATAATAAAGACATGTTTTGATTTCATCTACAAGCCATACATTTGCTGCATGGGTTACATGGGCATTTACATTAGCATACTCAGTTTTTTAAAAGTTTATTGCTAAATGGTGATCTATTCCTAGACAGAAAACGATTTTGGCATCCTAATTTCATAGTGTGCCTGTCTATGCCAGCACTAGGCTCCCCTTTCGCCCTCTCTCTTTCCTTGCTGAGCTCACATCCCCATTTTAGCTACCTTACCTCTCAGGTTACCTATTTTACCTTCCATTTCTACAAGCTATTCTTCTCAATTCTGGGTTCAAATAATCCAAGTGAAAACTTCAGCTAATAAAAGTTTTAATCATACCTTTTAGGACTATTTTCATTTTATTTGATGGCTCTTAAACAAAGGTTCTCAAACTTTGGCTCGTAACAGAATCATCTGGGCAACTTGGCAAGATCTACAGAGGTCAAGGCCTCATTCTACCTCAATGAGTCAGGGCCTTTGTGTTTGTTGTCAGTTCTCCAGGTGATTCTGATACTCCTAAAGTTTGAGAGCTTCTGTCTTAAAAGACACAAATTGCCAATGGGTTGGACATGGGTTTAAGGACATGGCAGTTATTTTGCCTGGATCTAATATCCAAATTCTACCTCTTACTCTGCACCAGCCCCATGCTGCCCCACTGTTCATGAGAATCACAGAGAACATACAGTTGGAATATGCCATCATATTGTGACCAGTCTGTGGTCCTGTGCAGTTAATTGTGAGCTGGGACCAGGAGCAACAGACCCAGGCAAGTCTGGCCAGAGACCACAACATGGCTTGCTTTGCTCTCTTCTAAAAATGTCCCGGTGCTTCCCATGACGCCTGAATTGTTATGATGATACGTAGGAGTGTGAGTCAAGGTGAAGTGAGCTGGAAGGATGAGATACTGGAGAATATCAAAATAGGAAAAAGGCATTTCAGAAATTCATGTAAACTTTGGTCTAGACACCATCAGGGGCCAACAAAATTTCTAAAGATTTTAAAAATCTGTCTAGTCTCAGTCCTCCAAGTAGTGTGAGGTATTTAGGGAGATAATAGTTACTTAAACAGAGATATCCCATAGTAGTGACATATTACTTAAAAGGTGAATACAAATCAATAAGAAAAACACTAAGACTCTAATATATTAATACAAGGGGAAAAGACACAAAAGAAAATACAACTATACAGTGAACTAACATGGAAAAATATGCAACTCGCCTAACTAATAAACACATAAAGAAAAAATATAGTCATGTATTTTCAGCTTACTGAAGTTGCAAAAGTAAGAAAAAATACTCAGTGAGGGTGCTATGAAATAGAATCTCTCGTAACATTGCTTATAAAGTGGTACAAACCAACAAAACCCAAAATTATGTTTGTAATATTTTATCTTTAACTTTTTATCTTGAAAAAGTTCTTCTGCTTACTTTTCATCTAGATTCACCGATTGTTTTATTATTTTATTATTATTGTTATTTATAGTCTTATTTTATTATTACTACTATAATTATCATCATCATTGATGACCATTAAGAGTAAGTTGTAGACATCATACCATTCTGTAACTTCTGTGTAAGTATCAAATTCAAGAAATAGTACTTTGATACAATACTATTATCAAATACACAGTTCATATGCAGATTTTGCTGATTGTTCCAATAATGTTCTCTGTAGTATTATTTTTTTCCTGATCCCGGATCCCTCATTGGCTTTATTTATGCTGTCTCTTTAGTCTTTTTTAATCCGTGCCAGTTCCTCAGCCTTTGTCTTTCGTGACACTGACATTCTTTTAAAGAAGATAATAAGTGGTTGTTTAGTAGAATGTCCTTCAAGTTAAGCTTGTCTACTATTTCCTTATGGTTAGATTCAGGCACTTTTGGCAGGAGTCTATAACTTTTGACCTAATAAATTCCACTTCTGGGAATCTGTCATGAGGAGATAATAAACATGTGAAAATGAATTTATATGGCTTTTGAGCAGCACAAATGTCAAATAATAATAAAAATTATGTTCTGAGAGTGTGCTTGGTATCCAGCAGCGTGCCCTGTGCTTGTGCTTCACACATTATCTTAATTAATCTTCTCGATGAGGGCACGGCAGCCTCTGTTCACTGCCTACACGATGCCTGTTCTCTCCTTCATCTCGCTTTTGTTTGGGCAGCTCAAGAGAAGGAATCAAAATAGTACTAAGCCGACCATGGTTATCCACTTTGCTTCACCTCGATGCTCTTTCTTTCCCTTCCTTGCAGCTGTAGGGGAGCATCGACCCATTTCTGGCCACCAAACACTATAGACAAACTTCCCAGAGGACGTCTAGGAATGATGGAGCCTCCCATGGAGAAAGCCTTGGCCTCCTTCTTTCTTCCTTTTTGTGATGCCGGGGCTGCTCACAGTCAGTCACGAGAGACATCTTATAGCCACTTGGTCATTGGAATGACAACCAAAGGCCATCATGCTGAGGGTGGCAGAGTGAAGGGACAGAAAGTCAGTTCTTGATGGCACTCTTGAGTTGCCGACCCAGTTCTGGATCATCTTCTCTGCTTTACTTTGGTAAAACATTTAGATATTTAAGACATTTTTTTGTTTGTTTGCTTGTTTGTTTTTAGAGACAAGGTCTTACTTTGTCCCCCAGGCTGGAGTGCAGTGGCATCATATAGCTCACTGCAGCCTCGAACTCTTGGGCTCAAATGATCCTCTCCTGCCTCATCCTCCTGATTAGCTGGGACTGCAGTCACACACCACCATGTCTGGTTAATTTATATATATATATATATATATATATACACACATATATATATGTGTTTGTATATATATATATATATATATATATATATATATATATATATATAGTAGAGACAGGTCTCACTATGTTTCCCAGGCTGGTCTTGAACTTCTGGCCTTAAGCGATCCTCCCACCTTGGCCTCCCAAAATGCTAGCATTATAGACTTTAAGCCATTTTCAATTGAACTTTTAGTGTCTTGCTACTATGGACATTACTAACAGATGCAGATAATGATAATAATAGAAATAGCTACATGTCACCAGTGCTTTATTTACATCATTTAATCTTTATAACAATCCTGTGAAAAAGGTACCACTATTAACCCCTATTTTACAGGTGAAGAAGCTGAATACAGAGACATTAAGTAATGTGCCAAAAGTCGTACAGCTGGTAAGGAAAAATTTGGGATGGGAATCCAGGTAGTTGGACCTCTGAGTTCAAGATCTCAACAACAACCACATTATCCTGCCTCCTCCTAAGCAAGGACATAGTTACATGAATTACAACATATATAATCAATGAAAAATTAGTAAACACATGGTAAGAAAGAGCAAATTGTAATGCTCATGAGAAAATATGGCTCTTTTATTTATTTGCTTTCCTGTGTTCCATTTTAGTAGTCAAATCTCTTTGCAGCTCACTCATTTTAGCAAAAAAAAAATCAATTTATCAGAAGGTGGCATAGTGTAGTTGTCACAGGGTAGCCTTTAGGGTCAAACCCCCTGTGTTTCAATCTTGATACCACTAATTATCAGCTAAGTAACCTTGGGCAAGTTACTTAATCTGTGCCTCAATTTCCTCCTCTGTAAAATGGAGCTAATGATAGGGCCTATGTCATATTTTCAAAATGAGGCTTAATTGAAACAATACATTCGTCAATAATACCTGGTACACAATAACTACTCAATTAATATTAGCTTTTATTATTTGCTCGAAGAACTGAAATTCCAAGTGTGGTCAAGTGGAATTAATTAATCAGGAATCTGTCTCCTATTCCCCATCTCTTACCTCCACTTTCTTCCCATCTCAGGCAGCTATCCCTGGTAGTGACTAGATGGCCACTACAGCTCCCGGCTTGCTTCTCATCCTATTTCATTCCCCACAGAATGAGGAAGCTTCTGTTCCAAATGGTTCCAACAAGAGTTCTGCATTTAAGGCTCACTAACTTTAATTGATCTTCTGACCTAATTATGGGGGACAGGGTGTAATCCTCTGACGGGCCATGCTTGGGCTCGATACACACTTTTGTTCCTGGAGTGGAGGTCTGAAAATGGGGGAAGCATATTTCCCCATAAAAAATGGAGATACGGTTCCCAGAAATGCAGAGAATGGATGCTGGATTAATACAGCGATATGGCTGCTATACTCCCTCATTCCACAGAGCTGGTGGTGACGTGTAAACACATGACAACAAAAAAGAACAAAGGAAATATTTGAAGGCATCAAGATAAAGGATATAAATTAATAAGTACAGAAGATTGACACAGAAAAATGAATAGGGTTAAATAAGTATAAAACACAAAATAGAAACTTTATAGCAATGTGACTATAGCATGAAAGAGTGACACATTTACTGTCCATAGGGAAAGAAGACTGGGAAGAAATGTCCCAGCATGCTCACGGCTTTGTAATGTGCATAGTGGTGAGGGCAGGAGTATCTCAGCATAATAAGGCCAATGTTACTAACTTACAAGAAGTAAGGTCAAGATAAATGAACGGGGAGTATATGATTTTTCCATATAGATCTGATGGGAGTCTTCAGAGGAAGTTAATTTTTCCTTAGGAGAATGTCAACTGCAGCCTGGAATAGAAGCTGGCCACTGAACCGCCCCCCCCCCCCAAGTATGGATCAGAGCCCAACTTTTCCCTCTGCAGTGACAGCAGAAACTGGGAGGGGGGGGGATGCGTTTTTCAACATTTAGTGGATGCCTGGGAAATTGTCCAGACTTAAGAACCAACCAAAGGATGGGTAATCGATTCTTCAGGGAGAAGAAAGTAGACCAATGGGACCGTGATAAATGGAGAGGCCTGAGGGAAGTACAGGGAAAAGCTAGGAGTGGAACAGTGACCACAGCCATGGGGGGTGGGCTGGGCAGAAGTGAACAGACAAGAAGATCAGGACCTGACTTTCTGTCCCTCATAATTTCTCTCTCTCTCCATGAGATATGACTTTGGGAAAATTGCCTAAACTCTTCTGCAAATAATTATGTATTTCTTCATTAGTGTCCAGTGTGCGAGCACAGGTTGAAGAAGGTGGGGATGGCAGGGCCAGGGCCAGGAGGTATGATGGTCACCACCTCTTGCCCCATACTCTGCTGGACATCAGCGGTGTCCTCATGGTGGACTGTCAGGCGGCAAGAGGTCTCCTGTAAGAGATAATAATCTACATAAAGAAGCAGCAATCACCGTTCAGTGGTTTTTCTTTTTTGTTTTTGTTTTTGAGACAGAGTTTCGCTTTGTTGCCCAGGCTAGAGTGATGCCATGGAGTCAGCCTAGCTCACAGCAACCTCAAACTCCTGGGCTCAAGCAATCCTTCTGCCTCAGTCTCCCGAGTAGCTGGGACTACAGGCATGCGCCACCGTGCCCGGCTCATTTTTTCTATATATATTAGTTGGCTAATTAATGTCTTTGTATTTATAGTAGAGACGGGGTCTTGCTCTTGCTCAGGCTGGTTTCAAACTCCTGACCTCGAGCAATCCACCCGCCTTGGCCTCCCAGAGTGCTAGGATTACAGGTGTGAGCCACCGCGCCCGGGCATGTTCAGTGGTTTTTCAATAGCCTGTAGGGTCAAGTCTGAATTCCCTGATGGGACCCTCACACTCAGGCCCTGTCCACCTCCCAGGCTTCATTTTGCCACCTCACTCTGGTGCCCCTGGGCACCCGTCATTCTTCTAAATCTCAGGATGGGCAGGGGTGTCTCCTGCCTCCCTGACTTGGCCCCAAGTGCTCCTTCTGCCTGCAATATCCTGCATAGTCTCTTCTCCGCCTGGTGAACTTGTCATTTAAGACCCAGTTCCTGTGTCACTGCGTCTGTAAAGTCATTCTTCCTCAGCGTCAATCTCCCTGCCGCCACCCTCTCCACAAGAACAAGTCATTTCCTCTCTGTGCTTCCTCACTCGCCCAGAGTGGTGTGCAGCAAAATGTTCCTGCTCTGTCACAGGAACCCGGGCCCCTTCTTTCCCTCTTTACATGTGTCTCATTCCTAGCCCGTGAGTTCTGGGAAGTCAGGGAACAAGTATTGTTAATTGTTTGGCCCCTACTATCACCTGGTACAGTGCCTGACATATGGGAACCACTTGGTAAATGTTCAGGGAATGAACAGGAGGCACATGAATGACAATGAATGAATAAATTCATTCATTCATTGACGAATTAACCCAAGGTCCTTTTAGTTATAGCATGCTATGGTGCAAATATTCCTATTAAATATGAGACAGCATTGTACATTAGAATATGCTCTAAATCCTATATCTAAAATACTAACATATATTAAAATATATTTAAAATACATTTTATATTTGTATATTTTATAATATAAATAAAATAAAAATGCAAATATGTATGTGTATATATATAACTCAATTAAAATTATTTTTAAAGGAAAGTTAATCTTTGTTCTTTTCATATTTACAAGCTTTTTTGATGACAAAACAAAGAATGAAGTGGAGAAAATTAGAACTCTGAATTCTGACGTCTAATCTTTAGCAGCTGGTTTTAAATACAAGCACACAAATATTTCTGTAACTGTCTTCAATTATAAGACAATAATAAAGATATCTACTAACTAGTAAAAAATCTATGTGCTGGTTTGATTTTTTCAACCCAAGAAATAAATACAAAGCAGAGTTGGAAGATATTCATAGAAGGGCACAACTAAAATACTCTTGAAAATACTTTCAAAAGAATAAAAAAAGTGAAGACTCTCACTTCCTTCTGCAACACACATGAAACTTGGCCATGTCCATTCAAGTTCACTTTATGAGTATTTATTGAATGTATGTTCTGTGTTCAATACTGAATCAGTTATCCATTTATTCAATAAATACTTATTGGGCACCTACTATGTGCTAGGTATTATTCCAGGAACTAGAGATGGGGCAGCAAACCAAACAAAAATCCATGCACTCATGGAACTTATATTCTAGAAGCATGAGAGATAATAAACAAATAAATAAAATATATAGTATGTCAGCTCGTGATAAGGGCTATAGAGAAAAACAAAGTTGTAAAAGGAGTTAAAAGTGTTAGGACAAGGGAAGGAGACATTGCGATGTTAAATAGATTGTCATGGCAGATGACATTTGAACAAAATCTGGGAAGGTCTTAAATGGGTTCTGGAAGAAAAGAGGGGATATGAAAATGATCACACTATTTTTCTATAGTCCTGTATGCAGGATCTTGCATTCCACAGGGCTGTGTTTATTGGGGATGACCTAACTTTTAACTAATTAAAGGGTGCTGCCAGACAGAAAGAGATACTCCTTCAGGTGGAGGTGGAACATGACAACTTGACTCAAACTTTGAAGAACGGGGAGAGACTGGATGTGATGTAGAGTGAGGACAGCAGGAAGAATAGCATAAGCAGGGGAGGTCCCTGGCAGAGAGGAACACTGCCTTCCCAGGGCACAAGCTGGAGATCTTCCCTGCCCCAAGGTAAGGAAGGGAGCTGGTGGGTATCTGAAGTGGGCCTACGAGCCAGTGAGAGAAGGTCACACTTGGTCATAGAGGCTATGGGAAGCCACCAAAGCTAAATGAACAGGGAGAAACATGATGAAACAGGTATCTTAGGAAGTTTAAACCAGTGGTAGAGTCAGATTAGATCAGAATAAGGAGATACTACAGATGGGAAATCCACTTAAAATCTTATTTTTGTTATCTAGACATTAATGTATGAGGGATGGACCAGAATGGAAGCAGTGAGAACAATGATATTTATAAAGGAGTAATGTTTATAAAAAAATAAATGATGGACCTTGGCAAGTGACTAGACCTAAAGGGTAAAGGAGAGGAAGAAGTTAGAGCTGACATGTTTCCAAAGTTCAGAGAGAGGCAAACAGATGGTGCCATTCTAAGACTGAGGCCTCTGTGATCCAAAGAGGGTGTGTGACTCACCCAGGATCACACAGTAAAAAGCTGAAGCCAGAGCCCAGATTTTCCCACTAGATGACTCCAGAGTTTTAAACCTAGGAAATAAGGAAGTAGTGCCACCAATAGATGGTTGATTATGGAGAATAGAAATAGAAATAAATTATGGAGAATAGAAATGGATGATTCTGGAGAGCTAACTATCTTCCAGCTGAGTAGGAGAAATGGAGAATTTTGGTTTTGTATTAGTGGAGTTTGGTGGAGTTTGAAGATATTCAGGTAGAGATACTTGGGAGATAGGCAAAACTTTAGGATAGGAAATGGCTCTGCCCTTAATAGTTTGTGACTTTGTGCAAATCACTTAATCTCTCTGAGCCTCAGTTTCCCCAGTTGCAGAGTGGGGATAATGTTATTACTTAATGGTTGTTATGAATAAATGAATTAATTAATATTTGTAAAGGACTTGGATCCGTGCATGATATAAGGTTAAGTGTTATTTAGTTGTTTGTTACATTAAACAGGTAAGATGCAATGTAAAGAAACAGGTTGACTTTCTGGGAAGATAAGAAAAAGAAGATGTGGGGAAAACTAGAGGTGAATTTAGGATAATTGAGATAATATCTGTCATAGAAGTCAAGGGAGGAATTGTATAAAGGTGAAAAACAAAATCGAATGACACAAAGATACAGAGAAAGAGGAAGTCCAAGTGAGATCACCAAGCATGGAAAGGAGGAGGCATCCCAGAGTGCACTCTGGACAGAGGGGTGAAGAGGGGAGAGGCCCAACTACAGGGAACGAAAGAGGCAGTGAAAATGAGGAACAGAGGCACTGCGGTGGCTGTCTGCCAGCAATATGGGAATGTGTCTAAGAGCAAATAAAGCTTCAAAATAGGCATTTGGTGAAATCACTGGATAACACATTCATGGTGAATCATTAGAAGACTGTTAAGGAAATTTGGAGTCATTTCTAACCATCAGGAAATTGACAGCATAGATGATAATAATCCTGGCCTAAGCTTTAGAGTTGGGTACCACATACTAAGTTGACTGCAGCATGATCTGAGGTAAGATAGAAGAGTTTATGGTTCTCCCCATTCACCCAAAAAAAGTTTCATCGATGGCAAATTCTGGAAATTTGAGATGTTCTCATTAAGCTTTATTTGTGATTGTGTGAAACACGTATATTATTGCTCTCTATGAAAGGGTGTGTAATAAACATTCAGAAACTGACAGGAGCCCATCTGAAAGGCTGGCTTTTTGTACAGAAGCCTCCGATGTGAGAGTGATTTTCTACAAATCATTCATTGGTTCCTAGTTTGAAGAAGCACTCAGAATTGTTCTCTTAGTATTTTTTTTATCCAAATATTTGCTCATAAATTCTAGTGTAGTAAATATACTTAGGAGAATTTTGAAAGTTAGAAACTCTGAATTTCAAAAATGTTTTCTTTTCTTTGGGTCTATTTTCATATGCAGTCTATGTAATGTTATACTTATGAACTTTGTTTTAAGTGCTTTAAAAGGCATTGGTATTAGGGAGCAGTGGGTGGGTGGAGGTGGGAGACTTGCCTAACCAGCTCTGAAAAATTACTACTGAATTACCTGACACAGGCAAAACCAAAGGAAGGAATGCCATCAGGGAAAGCCTGAACTCAGTCCTTAGGCATTTGGGTAGTAGGTTCCAAATTTGATTGTATTGGACTGGCACTGTTCAATAGGAATATAATGAGGCCCACAAATGTGAGCCACATATGTAATTTAATTTTTCTTTTTTTTTTGTTGTTTGAGACAGTCTCACTTTGTTGCCCAAGCTAGGGTGTCATGGCGCCAGTCTAGCTCACAGCAACCTCAAACTCCTGGGCTCAAGCAATCTTTCTGCCTCAGCCTCCAGAGTAGCTGGGACTACAGGCATGCGCCACCATGCCCAGCTAATTTTTTCTATATATTTTTAGTTGTCCAAGTAATTTCTTTCTATCTTTAGTAGAGATGGGGTCTTGCTCTTGCTCAGGCTGGCCTCGAACTCCTTAGCTCAAACGATCCACCCACCTCGGCCTCCCAGCGTGCTAGGATTACAGGAGTGAGCCACCATGCCCAGCCTGTAATTTTCCATTTTCTTTAATGCAAGCCACATTTTAAAAAGGGAAAAACAAACAGGTGAAATCAATTTTAATAATACATTTTTTATATATCCATAGTATCATTTAACATGCAATCCACGTAAAAACCATTAACAAGATATTTTGCATTATTTTTTTCTGTACGGTCTTCAAAATCCAGTGTGTATTTTACACATCTAGTACATACTACTTTGCCTTAGTATTTTTTTAAGGGCAAGTTGACAAATAGAGGCATTATACAGAGAGTGGAACTTAGAGCAAGCCAGCAACTTGAAATAAGTCAACACTGGGACATTTCTGATTTCTTCCTTGAGTGGAGAGAGGCTGGGTTTCTTAGTAGACCTCTCAGTCTACTGAGAGGAAATGGAAATAAACCTGGACGCAGTGTACTCTTGAATCACAGGAATGCTGTGTTGTTCAGTGTTACCCTGCAAAAGCAAGCTTTTATCCCAGGGTGTAAAAAATTGTTTTCCTAACAACGCATACAATTTATTCCTTGGCTGGATCCATGCTATTTATTTAAGGTGTCCCCGGAAGAATGATGGGCATATAGCTTGCAAAAAGTTGATTTGTATCCTCATAAATTCCACTGACTTTTTTTTTTTTTTTTTAAACTCTGCGGACTCCCAAGAATGATCAACCCTTAGTAAGGCCTAGCCTAAGGATTCCCCCGGCTGGTCTCCGGTCCTCGCCAACTTCGCGGCGCGGGCGGAAGACGCAGGCTCCCCCCGCTTGCCCGCGTGCCCTGGCAGCTTCGCGGCCTCGGGCAGCTGGAGTTTCCGGGCTGCGCTCCGTGGCCGCCGGGCCATCCGCCCGCGCTCCTTTCTGCCCGAGGTCAGGGCCGCGGGAAGAGCGCGCCGTCGGTCGGGGTATCCGGGCCGCAGTTCCGCGCTGCGCGCACTCACACCCGCCTCCCCGCCGCTCCCTGCGTGCCGCGCGGGGCCGGGCACAGGGAGGCTGGGCCCTCCCCCGGGGCGATTTGAGCGCAGAAGGTGAAATTGCGGAAGTTTCCAGCCCAGACTGACAGATGAGGCTCGCGACGGGCTCGGAATGCTCCGCGGCGGCTCTGCGGCGCGCCCGGCCCCGGCTCTCCGCACCCCGCGCCGCTAGAGGCCTCTGAGCCGCGGCTGCGCCATGGCCACGCTGCCGAGCGCAGAGCGCCGCGCCTTCGCGCTCAAGATCAACAGGTAAGACGCGCCTCGCGGCCGGTCTGCCCCGCGAGCCCTGCGCGGCCAGGACAGCGCTGCGGGGGCCGGCCCGGCGAGTCCCTGCGAGTCCGCGGCGGGGCGCGCTTGAGACCCGGGGCGACCGGTCCCCGAGGCTGCTGCGGTGGAGCCCTAGGGCGCGCGACAGCCTGCGCGCTGGGCTCAGATCCTCCCAGAGAATCCCAACCCTCCCGAGAATTCTAAAACTCCCGTTGTCCTTGGTGCCCAGGGTCACTTCCCCGAGCAACCTCGCCCGAGCCATCCTCGGGTTCTGACAGGTGGCTGGGCCCCAGGAGTGTGACAGGCGCAGGGGAATCGTGTTGGGGACAGCACGGAATTTCTAACTACCTGCTCCTTCCTTTGAGGCTGTTCTGAAAAGGGGAGGGGGGAAAACGACGTGGCTGAAATGAAGAGTTTTGCTTTAAGGTAGCTGCTTCAAGACTTCTGTCATCCTGAGCAGGGCTGTTTTCCCTCTTGGTTTACTATTCCAGAAAACGTTTGGCTCTTGATGACATCGCTATTTTTATTCCCTGGTCCAAAGGAATCATGAAGTGGAAAAAGTGATTTTTAAAATTCGCTATTTAAATAAACAAAAGGGAATGGCCTGTGGCTGGCATTTTTAGATTTGCAGCAACTGCAGCAAAAAAATAAGGACACAAGGTTCCCAACTCACCGTCCAATTCCTAATCAAAATTGCACAAACTAAATGTAAGCACATTTACAGTTCTAAGTTCTCAGAAGAGGTGCTTTAACTGCAGTTTTCCCTCTGCTGAAAACTGCTGACAAGTATTTGGGGGATATTTATGCCTTTGCTCTAAGAAATCTAGACTAGTTAAAGGATAATAGGAAACTCCTCCTGAAGGGTCACCTTACTCTGCTGTCCTCACTGCTCTCAGATTTGTTAGTCTTCTGTTCGCTGAGCCTGTGAAAGGCTGGTTCCACAGTACGTTCATCTTTGTGCTGCTAAGTGTGTGAAGAGGTTTGAGCGACAAGGAATGAAAAGCCCAGAAAAGGGAGGCGGTAAGGACTTCCAAAGGGCTTGTTGAGCTTTACTGATGATTTTACTTCCAACTGCTGTGTAGCTGTGAGCAAACCATTTCTCTCACCGTGCTATTTCTTCATCTGCAAAATGAGTTTAATAGTAACTTATTGTATATTAATGTTGGAGGGCAAAAGGCACTAGTCAAAAGGCATAGAGTGTATGTATGTCAGGGATCTGTCTCCCTATGGGAATTTTTTTTCTGCATTAGATTTCATGGCTGTTGTGTGCCAGGAGGAGCGATTCATTTGGGGGATGTAGGGAATCAATCTAAAGTTACTGATGATTCAGTCCAGAGGTCACATAAAAAAAAATAAATAAAAAAAATAAAGTTACTGATGGATGTATTATTTGCCATAGCCACTGCTCCTCCATCCTTGTGATTTTTAGGTCAGGAATTGTGACTTGAGCAGAAAAAAATTAGAGACTGTGTGGTTGGGTGGGATTGATTTGGGGTGAGTGGCCAGAGCCTGGACTAGTCCTATAGGCAGTCCTGCAAGCAGCTGTGGGGTTGGTGTAGGCTGGGGGTTAGGAATAAAGGCCCTGGCTGGAATCTGATCTGCTTGCAAATTGGCTCTCTGCTAACCAGCTATGTGACATGGGGCATGTTATTTAACCTCTCTAAGCTTTGGTTTCTTTATGTGTCAAATGGAGATAAACATAGTACCTCCTCATGATTGTCGACAGGATTAAGTGAGATAATAGGTACAAAGTGCTTTGCCTGACTCAGAATAAATGTTAAATAAATATTAGTTCTGGTGACATCAGCATTGCCATCAGCTTCATTGTCATCATCATCTCTTAGATCCTAAGAAAGAAAGGTAGAAAAGAAAGCTGAAGTTGGAGGACTTCCCAGGCAGAAACCACTTTGGGCTGAGTATGGAGACGCCAGTGGCTGGTTGGAGCTTTCTCCAATTGGTTAGAGCCAGATTTGTCCCTTGTGTGCCTTCCATCCTGGTGCTGAGAACACCAAACACACTCAGTGGGACAGAACATGTGATAGAATCTGACCAAGAAGCACCACACTCAAGTTAAATAAAATATAAAAGGTTCTCTATAATCTTCAGGCAAGAACATGGATTAGATATTCCCATCCTTGGAGTTCTATTTTCCCTTTTGAAGCATTTTGTGTATTGGGTGGAATAGTTGTGCTAAAGAGCTTAGATAAATTATTGTTCAAAGGAGTGGATTAATAAGGACATACCTAGTATTAATATATTAAAATCCACACCATATATTGACTACTCGCTATGTCCCAGCACTATGTTATACACTTAATGGATTATCTAATTAAATCCTCACAAAACCCTATGAGACTCAAGTGAAGTCTCATACAGAAGAGGAAAATGAAGCTTGGAGATGTGGTTGCATAAGGCCATGTAATTTGTTCAAGGCCACACAACCAGCAATATGGGATTACAAACTGCTCCAAAGACTGTGCTCTTAATTGGTTCTATAGTATTTTGACCCAAGTAACTTAAGAATTTCCTTTCAAAGCAATTGTTCGGGGGAATTGTGTGGGGAATTGTTTTTTTTTTTTTAAATCGCAATTTTAGTAACAGCATTGGAAAGTTGTTCTGTTTCTGATATGTAAACAAATTAACAATGTGATGTTTTGCAATTTTATTTTTTTTTGAGACAGAGTCTCGCTTTGTTGCCCAGGCTAGAGTGAGTGCCGTGGTGTCAGCCTAGCTCACAGCAACCTCAAACTCCTGGGCTCAAGCGATCCTACTGCCTCGGCCTCCCAAGTAGCTGGGACTACAGGCATGTGCCACCATGCCCAGCTAATTTTTTCTATATAAGTTGGCCAATTAATTTCTTTGTATTTATAGTAGAGACGGGATCTCGCTCTTGCTCAGGCTGGTTTTGAACTCGTGACCTTGAGCAATCGGCCCATCTCAGCCTCCCAGAGTGCTAGGATTACAGGCGTGAGCCACCATGCCCGGCCTTGCAATTTTAAAGTTGGAAAAGAAAATATTTTCCCTTGCATGCCTACCTATTATTTTTATTAGTAGATCAAATTACAAAAGTAAGATTGTTGAAATATGGCCATCAGGACATTTGGCATATGCTCATATTTTTTCACCTTTCCACTAAAAATGATATAAAATGATAAAATGATAAAAAAATAAAAAATGATAAAAATAATATGATAAATAAATAAAAAAATAAAAAATGATATAAACTATCCCTTAAAAATACTTTTACGGTAAAACCAATTTGCTTCCTATTAATGAAATGTTCAAATCTGACATATTAAAATATTATCTGTAAAGAGTTCAGTTCTGTCCACACCATTCCCAAGAAGGAGTGAGCAGACATTTCATAGTCAGAGAAGAATGTTGCCCACTGCTTTTAAATTCTGTGGCTTCCTGGAAGCAGCATTGCCCACTGCAGGGGCAGGGCCAGAGCCAAGGAGGAACCTGGGAATGCCACCAATGACTATTCCCCCAGGTTGGCCTTGACCTCTCACGCTGTTGAAAAGCCTGAATGTCATGTGTTGGAAATCACCATGTAGGACTCGTTTCGTTTTGAGCACCGAGTGTAACTGTATAACTTGTTCCAGTTAAGCATTTCTCTGGAACCCACAGCTCCAAAAGATGTGAGAGAAAGGGTCTACCACTGATTTTCTCTAAGGTAGAAAAGTGAAGTTTATTTTCTTATTAAGTGTTGTATACTTGTCTTTCATTTCACTTTAATTGTTGCTGACTTCTTGTATGCAAAGGAAAGACTAGAATTAGGCAGTTCATAATAATTTCTGCATTCGGGATTTCAGGCATGCTGCATTAAGTGCCATAACACAGTCTGTGTAGGAGCATCCAGTCTTCTTAGTGACCTTCTTTTCTTACTGGAATTTATTATCACTAATACTCTGAAAACCCACTAAACAAAATCTTGGTGTCTTTCAAACACAGAATAGATGTAGAATTTGATCAAATATTAAAGTAAAATAAGAACTTTGGATTAAAAGAACAAGGGTGTTGAATGCAGAAAAAACATTAATGATCTTGTGGACATTCAGGATTAAAAGGAATAAAAATCAATGTCTTATGCTTCTATAACACCTGCTGTGTGTCCAGTAGGGGTCTAAGTCTTTACATGTGATAACCCACTCACTTCTATGAAGAACGCTTACTGTCTCCATTTCACACATGGAGAAACTGAGCACAGAGAAGTTACATAAATTGTCCAACATCATAAACAGCTAATAAAGGGAAGAGCTGGGATTGGAATGCAGCCAGCCTGGCTCCAGAATCCTCTCTCTTTACCGCTATACCATGCTGCCATCTCAGTTTTAGTTTAAAATAGTAATAAAATAAGTAACATTTATTGGCTACTTACTGTGTACCAAGTATTGTACTAAGCATTTATATAGCTTCATTTTATCCTTCGAAAAAAGGAACAGAGTATTAGGCATAATAATCATCATAGAGAATGATTTAATGGAAGATAAAGGTGCTAAGAAAAGAGAGTAAAGTCATACAAAGATTGCATTCAGGGACAACGCCAATAATTTTGGGTGTAAAGGCCCGAATAGGATGAGGTATAGAGAGCTTCCTGAGAAGGATTTGTTAATTTTGTCTGCAAAGATAATACAAGCATAAAAATATATGTGTTCACATGTATAAATGTGTGTCCACAGTGAAAACAGTGCTGTTCTTTAGTAGTGGGGGTGGCTGGTAGAGGGAGGTGGTGTGTTTTCAGGAATTGCTTCATTTGTCTGATGTTTCCTAGACAAAAGACCAATAGGGGCTCTCGGGCAATCGAATTCAGGATCTTTAGTCTTTCACATTTAGAATCCTTTCCTTCCAGATTCTTGGAAAAGCTCCATTTGAACTTTAGATATCTAGATCTATTCTGAAGATGGCTTGCAGAACATATGCTGGAAGGACCTTGTGCCAGGGTGAAATATTCTTCAGTTGGAGTTCATTGAGCGTTGACTATTCACATGTATCTGTGAAGCTAATGTTTACTTCTTTGCAGACCTGTGGAAAGAAAATACAATGACATCATGTGGTTACCTAGGGAGAGAGGTAGAGCTCAGGAGACCCAGTCTCCGGTCTCAACTCCCCACACAGAGCTAGTGAGGGTATTGGGTGATGTTACAACACCTAAACTTTCTATCCTCTTTAACAGGGACCATGAGAAGGCAGGGATGTGACAATACTCAGGCTTCTCTCTGGAAAAGGCTCAGAAGCAGGAGCAGTTGGTTCTTTTCAATGGGGAACAACCAGGTGCTTATTAATGTTTTGGCCAATTTGATAAAGGGTGAAAGCACTGGCAATGTGCTATCCTTGTTTCCATGGCATCCAGTTTACTTGATTACCAGTCAGTAGCCAGAATGGCTCTCTGGGCTCTAGGTAAACACCTGAAGTTTATTTATATAGTGTGGTTAAGTGTGGTTCCTGTGCTTCTGGAACCCACCCAAAGTGGTATGCTTTGCTGTATTGACACTCCAGGGGAACACAGAACAAAAACTGATTGACATCTCTGAAAGCATGCGTGAACACATCTGTAGGCAGGGGGTCTGGTGAAATCAGGCAAATTGGTAAATTTGGCCTAGGGTATAAGACATTCCATCAGGTCTCACTGCATCACAATCAAACACAGGGTTAGAAAAGGAGAAATGGTGGCTGCGGAATCAGAGTTTCTCCAGCCCTCTATGCTTTTCATCCGTGTTCTTCCTTGTAAATGAGAAGGTACAGTCAGTCATCCATGGGTTCTGCATCCGTGGGTCCAACCAATCGCAGGTCAAAAATATTCATGCAGAAATGTATGGTTGCATCTGTATTCAACATGTACAGACTTTTTTTTCTTTTAATTATTCCCTATATAATCCAGTACAATAACTATTAATATTACATAGCATTTACATGGTATTATTATAAGTAATCTAGAGATTATTTAAAGTATACATACAGCAAAAAGGAAAAAAAGAAAAAAAAAGAAAGCATACATACTGGAGGATGCAAATACTACACCATTTTATATCAAGGACTTGAGCATCTGTGGATTTTGGTATCTGAAACCAATCCCCCACAAGATACCCAGGGACAGCTGTATAATAAAGAAAAATAAAAAATGTTACCCACATTTCTACCACCTATAAATTATAACTGTTAACATTTAGATGAATGTCCTTTTTTACAAAAATGAGATCATATTGTACATAGTACTTTATAATGTTTTTTCAATTTACAAATACCATGAACAACTCTCCATATAAATCAATGTAGAGCTATATCATAATTTATATAGGCTGTATAAAATTCTCTTGATTGGATTACATGATGATTTATTGACTTAATTATTATTAGGCATTAAGATAGCTTCCAGTTTTTCACAATAATGTATAGAGTTTAATGGAGTGGTCTTATACATACATCTTTCTGTGCTAGTGCAGAGGCTTCCTTACAGGTATCTAATAGTGGAACTGTTTGGTCAAAGGAAAGAAGCATTTTTCAAGCTGTTGATTGCCAGATCAACTCCCAGAAAATTCATACCTATTTGCACTCCTACCAGTGATGCTAAGAATACTCCTTTCCCCACATTTACACCCCCTCTGAATTTTATCATTCTTTTAAATCTTTATTTGCCATTCTTGACCCCTTTTCTGAAATGCCTCCAACCTCTTCCTGTTTAGCTTGTCTCCTAGGTCTCTGAGTGACCTCTGAAGTCATTCTTAAGGGATTAAAATAGTCATGCATTTCTCCTTTTTTCTTTGTCTTATATGCAACTACAGATGGTAATAAACTCTATCTTGTTCAATTTCTGCCTCTGTTCCTTGAACAGGTGAGATAATGGTGAAGGTAGATTGTTCTAACAGCTTAGTTCTTTTCTTGATTTTGTTGTAAACTTTAGTTGCCAGACTTTGAACTATGCTTTTTACTTGGCTTACAGATGTAATCCAATCTACCCCCTCCTCTGAGTGCCTAAATCCTAGCTCTTTTAAATAAAATGGCAAATGGAAAATCAGAATCCCTTTCTATCACAAAGTAAGATTCCAGATTCTGTAACTCATTGTATGTGTTTTCACTTGGATAAGAGTAGAGAGAGTATAAACTTCTTTCACACTTTTTTGGTATGCTTTTCCCTCTAGGATTGGCTTCTGGGTTTAACATGAAACATTAGCATCACTCTGCTCAGAAACCTCAAAAAGTTTCATGATTTCTCCTATCATTCTCATCGTTCTAAGGAGAAAATTCATTGTTCTCCTATGATAGAGACCAAAAATACAAATTGCTAAACCGGGGCTAGGTTAAGAAATGCAGAACTGTAATCAAACCTACCTTTTTTCTCCCATCCTTTGTTAAATTAGTAGGCTTTTAAATCCTAGGCTGGTTAGTTTGATGGCTCATTCATTCATTCACTCCCTCCAGCAATTGAGGGTTCCTGTGTTCTAAGCAGTATGTGCGGCCCTAGAAATATAAACATAAGTGAGTCATGGGCCTTGCCTGCAAGTAGCAAGGAGATTAATCTAAAATTAAGAACTGGAAAAAGAAGGGAGCCTTCCCTTGCCTCTTAGCCCTCCGTGCTGCCTTCAAAGTGTTCGTCTTTGGGGTCATGCCACTAAGGCTCATAGCATTATCCAAAACATTTTTGGAAATCCTTTTAGAATTATTCTCAGGGACTGGAGTACATTTATTTTAAAGAAACAAGCTCAATGGTGTAAAACCTTTTATCTTTGAGGGAGAATCTACTTTATTACCTGAAAGCTTTCGAAAATTATGGAAAATACAGATAGGGCAAGTATCTAAGGGCCCACTGACCTGAATTAACAAATGTTAACATTTTTATCACTTTTGCTTTAGATGCTTTTAAATTTAAAAAAGGAACATTATATATAAATGTGAAGTCCCCTTTGTTCTAGTCTCCCTTCTGTTCCCTTGGAGGTAAGCACTGTCACAAACAGATACTTTTGTTGTGTGTGTACTCATCATCGCTCAGCTCCCACCACCCATCAAAAAGAAGAAATTTGGAACCTAAAACAGGGCACTGTGTCCTTCCTTGAACTGTCTACCTTATTACTTTTCACAAATCATGGTAATAAAACAGTTATTCTTGAAAAAAAAACACAATATATTGTATAGCTGTAAACAATATATTGTATAGCTTTCGGAAGGAGCCAAAGTCATTAGCATTCAAGCATGCTTAATAAATTGAGTAATATTAGTTTGAGTTAAAGATAAGATGCAACTGTAAATTAATAGAGCTGTGTTTTAGGCACCTCTTCAGG
Organism: Microcebus murinus; assembly: GCF_040939455.1. Classification (NCBI taxonomy): domain Eukaryota; kingdom Metazoa; phylum Chordata; class Mammalia; order Primates; family Cheirogaleidae; genus Microcebus; species Microcebus murinus. The sequence goes on from NC_134115.1 coordinate 29,812,581, forward strand.
TAGCTCTGAAAGTAATTGCAAAGAGGAGTTCCAAAAGTGACTCCAGAAAGACAGCTTTATTGAATAAATTGCATGGCACTACTCACGTGAAATTATACAGAGCAACAGTTATTTAGATGTGTATAATCTGATAACGTTTTCCAATTACTCTTTTATGTTATATCACTTACTCATTTCCTGGAATAGCCAGGAAAATTTTCAAAATAAATTTTTTTCTCCCTCAGATGAATGTACACATGATTTGCATTTGACCTGAGATAAGCAGTTGAGTTGATAACATGTTTATTTTTAAATATATGGTTTTAAAAGCACAGAATAGAAATTTGTTCTCATTGCCTGGAGACTCAATCAAGGGAAGTATGTGGATTAGCAAAAGTGGGTATGTTATTTGCTCACAAGTCTTGATGTGGATATTTTTGCGTTGGTTTGGCTGAAGGCTCAGGCTTGATTCTCTCTTGTTTGTTCAGGGAGACATGGTCCCTGCCCTGCTGTGGGTACAAATGCTTTTCCCCAAATCTCTGCCTTGCTACCACACAGGACAGTACTCTGCACAGAGCAGACACCTTTGGTGAAGCTCTTTAAGTTCTTTGAACTCAGTCCTCTGCTTGCTGTGTAATGAGAACACTCTAGAGAAGCTGGGCTCTCATGAGGAAGTTACCCACCTGGAGTCCATGGTTTACAGGGAAGGCAAACGGGAGTTCCACACTCAATTGCAATCTGCTTTCACTTATGCTCAGGCTCAAAGTCCACTGACAATGCAGGAGTCCCTTGTCCTGCTAGTTAACATAAATGTTGTTTCAAGACAACGGTGGCCATCTGTTGTCTGTGAGAACAAGACTGTCACCTCCCTTTGACATTTTGGCTGGTTTGCTCTACCTTCTAATACCTTACTCTTTCACTCCAAATCGCTACCTATTCTCACAGGAATCCAGTTTACCTCCTGTATCCTGTTCCCCATCCAAGAATTTCATTCAAATCAATAATTTTTTTTTATTGCTTATGACTTTTTCTAGGCATTATGGAAGATTTAAAAAGCAAACAAACTGCAGTATAAGCCCCCAGAACTCAGCTGCAGTGAGCAGATTAACATAAATGCAAAAGTTAGAGAGCATGTGCGACAGTGTGTGTGGCTGGTGGGGTTTAAGGGAAGGAACTGGGAGGCAGAGAAATCTGTAGCCCTGGGGTGGGGGCGACACCTCCGAGGAGGTAAGGTGAGGCCAGGCTCTGAAGGACAGGGAGGTGACTGACAGGTGAAACTGACGTGGTGAGAAGAATAGCTAGCAGTGTGCAGGTTGGATCAGAGGGGGCTCCACTGGAGGGTAAGGAAGGGATAGTCATTCCCAGGTGAGATGATGTGAAGGGATGAGGTCTGGAATTAGATCAGGGCAATTAGAATGGATAAAAGGACCTATTTCTACAGACATTTTAAAGGGAATCAGCTGGACTTGGGAAGCAACTAAATATTTATTCATTCAGTCATTTCATGTATATTGATTATAGCCTACTATGTGCCTGGCACTACCCTAAGTGCTGGGGATAGAATCGTGAATAAGACAGACAGGGTACTTGTTCTAAAAGAAGTAACATTCCAATGGGGAGGCAATGAATAAACAAACCAGTAAATAAACAAGGAAACATCAGATAAAATAAGTGCTATGTAGAGAATGTAAAAGGGCCATGTAGCGGGCATGGATATTTTAGATAGGGTGGTCAGAGAAAGTGTCCGTGAGAAGATAACCTCTGGGCCAGGACCAGACAGGGAAGTTTGGCAAGTGCACAGTGGGAGCAGGAGTAAGTTTGCTGTGTTGGGAGAAAGCAAGAGCTAGTGTGTCTGGAGTGGAGTGAGTGAGGGGAGAGGAGGAGAAGTGAAGAGGAGAGTAGGCAAAGACCTGATCACATAAAGGTGTTAGAGGCAGTGGAAAACATTTCAGTGTTATTCTCAGTGCAGTGGAAAGGTTTATGGAGCAGGGCATGATGTGATTGGATCTTGCATTCAAGAAATCAGTCTGACTGCCACACAGAGAAGCAAGGAGACCAGTTGGGAGGTAGGAAAGATGACAGTGCCAGGACTAGAGAACTAAGTCGGGAAGCTAGCAGCTCTGGGATATATTTTGGAGCTAGCACTGATGGATTAGATGTGGGACGGGACAGTGAGAGAAGAGGGAGAGCAAGAAGTCTCCGTGGTTTGAGTTACAGGTGGATATTGATGCTTCTAAGAGGTTGAAAGGACTGGAGGAGGAGCCAGACTTTAAGGGTGAATCAAGAGTTTAATTGGGGACAGATGAAGTCTAAGATGCATATTAGACATTCAGATGGAATTACCTACTATGCAGTTTTGTTTAGGAATTTGAGACTCAGGGGAGCGCTTAAGGCTGGATATTTAAGTCACTCGATAGCAACTTGCTGGATAGCAAGTCATTACCATATAGATATTTTAAAATAAGAAGGAAAATATGAAATGATCTTGATAAACTTTTTAGCAGCCACAAAGCTATATGTATAGTATGATATCATTTTTATTAAAAAATAAATATGTGCATATCCATTACAGAGATGAATAGATCAATATGTATGACAGGGAGAGGACCAGAAGGACATATGTCAACATGTCATAATGATGATTGGGCATGATGGCTCACCCCTGTAAACCTAGCACTCTGGGAGGCCGAGTTGGGTGGATCGCATGAGCTTAGGAGTTCAAGACCAACCTGAGCAAGAGCGAGATCCCCATCTCTACTAAAAATAGAAAAAATTAGCTGGGCATGGTGGTGCATACCTGTAGTCCCAGGTACTCGAGAGGCTGGGGCAGGAAGATGGCTTGAGCCCAGGAGTTTGAGGTTCTGTGAGCTAGGCTAACGCCACGGACCTTTAGCTGGGGCAACAGAGTGAGACTCTGTCTAAAAAAAGAAAATGTCATGAGTATTATCCCTAGGTAGTAGGATTATTGATTATTTTTATATACTTGTGTTTGGGGTGTGGATGTATGTATGTGTATTTTCCAAGTTTTCATCAAAGAGTGCTTTGTAATTGGAAAAAGTAACTTGCATAAAAGAAATAACACTAAGATTTCCATTCTGGGCAAATGAGATAAAGATGGTGCCAGTGAACATTGAGAATTAGGGTTAGTTTGGGGAGGATGATTCTGTAATTCTCTTGCAGAGTTTTTGTTTAAGAGGATGTGGTAGACTGTATATTTACATGTATTTACCATATCTCCTTGTTGATTTTACTTTTCACCTTGTTGGAAGTGATGTGGTCCCTTGGAGGGGCAGAGCCAGCCTGGGCTTTGCCGTATTTTCTTTTCCCTATTTTAAATAGTCAGCAGTGTTTCACAGGGAGGCCCGTCTGTCCACCTGCATCCTGGAGGAAAGACAATTCAAGCAGAGCCACAGTTGCCCTCTGAAGGTCTTTGTTTTTGTAAATCACTAAGATTTTTGGATTGCTTATCACAGCATAACTTAGCCTATCAGTACTAATATAGATAAGTATAAAATACAGAACATTTCTGTTGGGCAGCTTGAGCTATGAGGCTTGGGGCTTGAATGATAGGTTAGGATGGAAAATATTGATTAGGAAGTCATCGATGAGGTAGGGATGGGGACTGAAGAGTGGATAAATTTCTAAGTGGGAAGGTGTAATGGGAAGAGAAGAGGAATGGGCCTGGGGAAAAGTCACTGCCAATCGGTATAAGAAAGAAGAGCCACAAAACGAGAGGAGGCGGGAATTTGTCCAGGATACGGCACGGCAGACCGCTGTAGTGTTAGAAAAGGGAGCTAACAGGCCAGTCGCAATGGTCACATGCCAAATTATGAGAGCAAAGAGAGAGCCATTGGATTTGCCTTGAAGGTGGACATTGAAAACCTCTGAAACAGCAGTTTTAGTGGAGCTTGGGGAAGGAAGTCAGATTTCACAGGGTCATGGAGGGAGTCAGTGCAGCGGAAAGAGAGGAAGCTGATGGACGCCACTCCTTTAAAAAATTTGGATGAGGCAGAAGAGAAGTGGGACAACGGTACTAGAAGGCTCCTACAAAGTTGGGACTTTTATACAGATATGACACACACACTGCTGCAGAAAGATGCTCTGATCCTGGAGAGGAAGAATGCTTTCTTCCCACAGTAACTTACAAATGGGCAAAGTTCTTTGGGATACCCAGTGCTGTCTAATGTCTAACAAATTTTGCTTTGCACCACCATTAAGACTTCTAACAATAAGTAAAATATTCTATTTATATACTATATATATACTATATATACTTTATATACTATATAAATAGAATATTATTATGTACATAGGAGATTTCGAAACTCTGATGTCACTGTTGTATGTTGTTATTATTCAGAACATGATTATCCTTTTCATTTTATTATCTTTACATTTTTCTCCCTATGTTTGAAGTAGAAAAATTATAGGAAAGAGCATACTTATAATTATATTTTGTTGCTCAACAAAACCATCCATTGTGGTTTGAATTGTGTCCCCCTCAAAAGATTTCTTAATGTTGAACGTGTACTTTTTGGAAATAGGCTCTTTGCAGATGTGAACAAGGTAAAATGAGGTCATAGTGGATTAGAGTGAGCCCTAAATCCAATCACTAATACCTATATAAGAAGAGACACAGAGACAGCCATGAGAAAGCAGAGGCAGAGGTCAGAGTTATGCTGCTACCTGCCAAGGAATGTCAAGGACTTCCAGCAACCGTCAGAAGCTAGAAGAGGCAAGGCAGGATTCTTCCCTAGCACCTTCAGTGGGGAGCATGGCCCTGCCAACTCTTTGATTACAGACTTCTAGCCTCAAGAACTGTGAGGGAATAAATTCCTGTTGTTTTAGGCCATCTAGTTCATGCCAGTTTGTTATACCAGACCTAGGAAACTAATACACCATCTCAAAATTTGGTGATGTAAAACAACAGCAATTATCATTTCTCATGATTCTGTGGGTTGGCAGTTTGGGTTGGGCTCAGATGGACAGTTCTTCTGCTGGTCTTCCTGTGGTCATTGATATGGCTGCAATTACCTGGTAACTCAAGTGAAGCTGTAGAGTCTACGATGGCCTCTTGCGCAAGTCCAGGGCCCCAGTGCTGACTGTCAGTTTGAGCCTTTCCCTCTTCCAGTGGCCTCTCATTGTTCAGCTGCCTACCTGGTCTTCCTTACATCCTTACATGGTGGAAGGGACATTCTAAGAGGATGACAGTAGAAGCTACAAGTCTTCTTGCGACTTAAGTCAGAAACTCTACAACATCACTTTGACCCCTGTCACTGGTTAAAGCAAGTCTTAAGGCTATACTGCTGCAAGGGGTAAAGAAATAGACTCAACCTCTTGATGGGAACAGCTGAAAAATATTTGGCCATTTTAATCTACCACAGCACTCAGCAAAGAAAATAATCCCATCTCATTTCAAACTTCAGACTGTTTAAGCAGAAGGTCTTGACATTCCCTACTTGTGTCACAATACCCATTTTACTGGCAGAGAAACTGAGAACAGATTAAATTGATGCCTTCAGAGATACCAAGTGAGTCATGCTTTGTGAGAGACATTTTAGCTCATGAAAGACAACTATATGTCTGGAAGAGCCAAACACAGTCCTGCCTGGAGGCAGGTGAATAAACTTAACTTCTAGGGTTTCTCTTAAATCCCATAATTATGTTGATGGAGCCCAGATTGCAGAGCTGTCTGATGATGTCAGAGATGAAGCAGCGTTTTGAGGGTATCAGAGAGAGAAGGTACCTAAAGGTTGGCATATGTCATTTCAAAGGTGCAGTATGTGAGGCTAAATTAAATGACTAAGGAAAGAGTCAGAAAGCTCTTTGTTCTCAAGAGTTCCCAAATGAACTTAGAACTTCAGTGGCTCCTGCGGTCCAGTGTAAGTTCTGGGATGGGAAGGATTAAAAAAAAAATGAGTAGAAGAAAATGGAGCAGGAAGACAGAGAGACTAACATATCAGGAAGATATGTGCTGTGGGCAGTCTTGGATCACCCCTGTCATCAGATAGAATTGCTTTTCGCTGCTGCAAGTAACAGACAATCAAACTAGTCAGTGACTTAAACAAATTACAGGTGTGAGCCACTGCGCCTGGCTTTTCTCTGCTCCCTTTAAAGAAGCTTTTCTAGAAGCTCACATAACGACTTTTGTTTATATCTTTCATTGTTCAAAACTGTGTTACATCCCTCTACAAGGGAGGCTGCAAATGTGGTTTTGATTAACCGGGCACATGGTTGTCTCCAACAAAACTAGGGCTGAGTTAGAACGAAGAGGGGCTAGTGGATGTTGCTGGTTGTTTCCGCACTATCCCCGACAATTGCTGTGGGTGTAGGTTAGCTGAGTTACAATGAAGGGGCTAATGGATATTGCTAGTCATGTCTGCACAGTTCAACAATTGCTTTGGGTATAGATTAGTGACAGAACTTCCACTGTGACATCCTGGCACCTCTACCCACTAATACTCGTAGTAGATTCAAGTTTATGTGATTCCAGGAGCCTGGCCTAACGGAGGGGAATATTGGGGCTTACAGGTCCAGTATTAATCAAGGTAAACTATTAGAACAAATAATCCCAAAATCTCAACGAATTAACCCAACAAAAACTTATTTCATGTTTATATCTAATGCTGGTGCTTCTCCTCCAAGCAGTGACTCAGGGACCCACGCTGCTTCCATCTTATGGCTCTGCCATCTTGTGACTTTCAGGGTTTTTTGGCATCATCCAGCCAGTGGCCAGGAAGAAGAGAGGGTGAAAGATTGCGCATCCAATTCTTAAATACCTCCACTCAACGGTGGCACACATGGCTTCCACTCACACTCCATTGGTGAGCACTGCTCACAAGATCCACTGACGTGCAAGGAGGGCTGGGGAAGATAGTTCTTACTTGACACTCTTCCAGCAACAATGCTTCACCGTGAAAGGGGAGCATGAGTCTTTGGGGTTCTGTGCCACCAGGCCCCAGTCACAAAGAAGGAGCCATTAGCAACGTGTTCAATAAATAGAGTATAGACCTGGTTTGGTTTGCTGTGGGCAGATAGATAAAAACTGTGGGTTTAAATCACAGAGATCTGGGTATGGGGGCTACGAAGGAAGTAAAAGCCAAAAAGTACAGCTGAACACACCTGAGATCTAGGAGGAGACAGGAAGAATATAGGGCGTCATTGTCCCATAAGTCAGGGAGGCTGATGGTAGGAAAATCTAATCCAAGACACCAGAAGTGTTGTGTGCAACTGGACACTTCCTAGAAATCCCACAAATTGATAAGGAGCCAGCTTGCTCAGCCAGCTTTTTTTGTTTTTTAGAACAACTAATTTTAAAATAATTTAGGAAAAACTGTAACATCAAGATATTTTTAACAGCTTCTGCAGCATTCATTTAGAATTCATATTTTATTTGAGAGGAAACAAGATGTTTCTGATATGACAGAGCATTCTAAGATGTTCATCCCCACTGAGGGAAGGCTGTCATACTCCCCTCTCCTCAGTGGGAGGCGGAGTTAGAGGAGAAGCTAAGTCGTTTTACTTTCCATGATTCTGGGTTTGTGGACTCTTTGTTTTCTTCGCCTTTTGATCATGTAATAATCTGTGGTGGTGGTAGCAGTTGTAGTAATAGGAATAACAACTCCCAGAGCCTTCCTTGGCTGAGAGAAAACAGTGTAGAACTTTGAGTTGGAGTTTGGGGAGACAGATAAGTTAGATTCCCATCTCACTTCCAGATTCTCAGTGAGGGATCTTTTGCAAGTTCTTTAACTTCCCTGAGTCTTAGTTTTCTCATCTGCAAAACAAAAGTACTAATGGTACCAACATATCAGGATCAAATGAAATAATAGGTATGAAAATGCTACACAAATCTAAAAGCCCTGAACACACATCCATGAAGCACCTGTAAAGTGGAAACAAATACCGTATTTCTGCCATTGTTCAGCGAAGTAACATGTACACCTGACACAGGGTTCCATACTTGGTAGATGCCCCCAAAAAGACAATAAAAAGTCGATGCACAGTAAAACAAACTAGAAATGAGAGATGGAGAAATGTTAAAACAACAGCCACCATAACAATGTTAAAGTATGATTTCAACTCCTCTATAAGCACAATATGGTAAGTCCCCACTTCATGTCGTCAGTAGGTTCTCGGAAACTGCAACTTTATGTGAAGCATACATAAGGAAACCAATTTTTCCATAGGCTAATTAATACAAACAAGAGTTAAGTTCCTATACTATATTTCTGGTCACAGAAACATCAGCAGACTTCCAAATAAAGACCAAAACCTTTCTAATATTAAACACTAAAATAAATGTGAGCTATACATACATTTAAGAAAGATTAATGAAAACAAGTAAGATAATGATTTACCCGCCAATTCCAGTTCAGGTTTGCAGGTGGCCGGAGCCCATCCTGGTAGCTCAGGGCCAAGGCTGGAGCCAGACCTGGACAGGACTGGCTCTTTGCAGGGCGCACACAAACTCACTCTACACTGATATGTGGACAAGCCGGTAAGCCCAACGTGCACATCTTTGGCATATGGGAGATGCTAAAGTACCTGGAGGAAACCCACACAGACATGGAGAGAGCATGCAGACTCTACAGAGACAGTGGCCAAGCTAGGAATAATTTTTTTTCTCATCAACATTATAACGAAATGAAGTTGAATGAAATGACATTGTTTGAGAACATTGCTACATTGAGAATTGACAAAGCTTGTCCCTCTAACACACACACACACACACACACACACACGCTTGCACATGCACACACACATACACACACTGTGCGTGCTTAATACTAAACTTATAAAGAAAGAGATTTAAAGGCAAAAGGGAAAGTTGGACCTTAAATTTCCCCTGGGCCTCACATTTTCTGAGCACTGAAAGAGATGATAGATGCATGCTATTGCCTTTTCCAAAAAGTAACTTTTATGGAAATTCCTGACAGTTATGAGAGGCTACAAAGAGGATTTGATAGAGCCCTGTAAGTAACACATCACATGGGATCACTGCGAACGTTTACACTAGAGATGGGAGAGGAAATGTTGACAGAGCAGAACCATTGAAGGGAAGAAGCAGGGGGCCCTGAAAACTAGCAACTGTACTTATAGATTGCAAACCTGCAGACGTGCTTCCTATTCTTTCCTAAAATGAAGAATGGCTTCTTATTACAAAAGCTATATATGTTAATTTGAGGAAAAGGAGAAATGCAGATAAAGATTTTAAAAATAAACATTATTTCAAATTCTTTGACCTGCAGTTAATCCATTTTAACAGCTTGCTATATATTTTTTCAGATTCACACACATACACATCTCCTACAAAACTGGAAGCATGCTTATCTATCATTTCATAACCCACTGTTTTATCTAAAAATATAAACAACTTTCCATGTCACTAAATATGCTTTCATTACATTTCTAATGAATGAATAACATTCCATTATGATGACAGAGCATAATTTATTTAACTGATTCTCTGCTGAGCTACCTTGATTTCCAATTATTCACCATTAGAAACAGCACTCCACTGAATACATTTGTGCATTCATCTTTGCTTACATCCTTAATGATCCTTCAGGATAAATGCTAGAAATGGAATTGCAGGCTCAGAGGTGTCCATTGGTACATATGGCTAGTTGTCCTTTGGAAGGTTTCGTGTGGTGCCTGTCTCTGAAATGAAGTTTAGAGATACTTTGACTTCTGGCATCCCTGAACTTTATCTCAATTCTTAGGGAAAGTTATTAAGGACGGTTTGTGTTCAAATAAATACTAACTGGTAAGGTCAGTCTTTCATATGTATCTTCAAGAATAAATCAGCCTCAAATGATTGGACTGAAACCATTGTTATGATTGAGTCAGTGAACCTAAAGGTGTGCTGTATTTGATTTAGACAACTACTATTAATTCCTTAAGTTTCCTGGTGGCCACAGTTTTTAAAAAGAATGCTTTTCTGAGAAATCTTGCTCCAATTTGAGACCATCTTCATAAGAATTACCAACATTTTCAGCTAAACCCAAGAATGTATAAACTAGCCTTCTATAAGCAATTAAATGTATATTTTCCTGAAGAAAGTAATTAATATATAGTATAAGATCACCTAAAAGAAACTATTCATTTATTCTGCATAATTTCTTTTTTACTGCCAGAGTTATATACTACTTACATTTAAGTCATATATTTAGTTCTTTATTATATTCCCTTATTAGTGAATTAATTCATTGATCCATTCATGTGACAAATATTTCTCGAGCACTTATTATGTGCCAGACACTGTGTTAGACTTTGGTGATACAGAAAGACCCTGCCCTCATGAACCTTACATGCTAAAGGTGTCTAAACAGATAATAAATGCACCAATCAATATGTAATATAATGTTAGATAATTCCTCAATTTCCTTATCTGCAAAAAGATAATAACCTATTTCATAGAGTTGTTATGAGGATTAAATGAGACTGTGGAAATTATTTACCATATATGTGTTTAACAAATATTATTTCTCTTTCCTATTTTGGAAAAGGGAAAGTGATTTGGTATAAGTCATCGATTTCTCACTTGAGATTTAAAAACTAGCAAATTCTAATTCCACATTAAAGGAAAAGATAGGTAAAAAATTTTCCAAGTTTTTTTTTTTTTTTTTTTTTTTTACCAAAATTAAATTGCAGCTGCTGCTTCACAGAGAAGGGCAGCTTGAGCCTTCATGTCAAGTAGTTCTGATGATTCAGGTTCTTTTGCCACTTCTCAAACACAGGTGTCCAGCACTGCTGCACACAACCTGCAGAACCTTGGAATAATCCTACCTTTCATCTCTCTGGGTCTCAGTTTCCTAGAGATGGAATTATGTTAGCTGATTTCTACAATTCATTTCAGGACTAACATCACTTTGTCTCTCTTTGTAAAAAATTCGTCCCCTAATGGATCCACCCAAAAGGATGACTGCTATGCTCTAGACTGACCTTGAGAAGAAATCTGAGACCCAAGCCTACCAAAAATGATAGAAACTTGACTAGGCCTTTTTTCAAAATTCGGTTTTACTGAGAAGAAATGGAAAGATCCACTGTGGAAAAATCAAATTGTAATTTGTCTTCATTGATAGAAGAAGACAAATGTAAACTAGGAGAAACTGAAAAACCAGTGATGTATTTCTTGTCACGTCAAAAGGAAAGAGCTAGAGACAATGTGATTATTAATAATTAAAAAACTAATTTTTGCATTTATTGAGCACTTATTATGCTCTATGTGTGCATTATCTTGTTTAATTCTTGTAACAGCCCAAAAGGTTAAGGATGTTCTCATTCTGCCCAGGATGCAGACATAGAAACTGAGGCTGAGGGACATTAGGTACCCTACCCAGGGATGTGAGTGGCGGTGCTGTGATAGCAACCCAGAACTAGCTGAGACCAAACCCGTGCTTTTGACCACTTGCTTCTTGTTTGTTATTGCTAACCATTGCCACCAACAAGCTAACTTTCTTGCTGAAATACGTTTTCATCATGACTTCCCATGGAGTCTGTGGAGGTTGGTTTTTCTACATGCTGTAATATATTTAGTTTCACCTCAGATTAACTTTCAAGAGAGGTGGACCCTGTCCACTCTAAACAGAACTACAGATAGCCTTATAGCATCAGAAAACCTGTGGTAGTATCTCTTCATCAGAGCTTGGAATACGATTTTAAGGGTTTTTTTTCTATCTTTCCATTAGAGAAGGCCAAAACTGACTTGACTTTTGTCTGAAATTAGCTATGAACAAAGATCCTTTTCAAACTAAAGATTCTGACCTTTTTTCCCACACCACAGTATCAAAACTAGAAACAACCCATTAAAAACCGCGCCCAACCTGCAGGGGCTTCATCAACTCAGTGGTCTAATGCGTGAAACTTGATTTCAAGGTGGAGAGAGAATGTTTGAGATGTTGAGAGGTGACCTTTCTATGTTTCTTTGTAACAAATGCATTTCCATTTGCATCTGGCCCCTTAAAACCAGTGCACATCCCCGATCCCGAGTGCCGCTGTCCTTATGAACTGGACTGCAGACCCACGGAACTTGGGTCACTGTTGTTTTCTTTACTGGGGAAGACATCATGGTGAAAGAGACCCGCCCTGGTGTTCAGAGTTAGGTTCTAGTCTCTCTGCTGCTACCAGTGAAATTTAAGACCAGATCAGTCCCGACAGCCCAATATTTGCTGGTTGACACATGATCTGTTTAATCTCAAGATTCCCAGGGTGCCCCAGTTTGGACCAGTGCTGTGTTTCCACTCACAAGCTATGTTTTCCCTTCTTCCCTACCTTCCCCCTTGTGGCTTCAAGTGGCTCAGGATGAAATGGAGTATGGAAAGGCGGGGTTTTCTATGTATCTCCTTGCCAGACTCTAGATGACTGTGATACCCAAATGTGTTGCTCACCCCACTCTCTGTAAGAATATGTCAACGAAAGGGACTGCCTGGCCCACAATCTCCCTTTCTCTCCACAGCTCCATCGTCCCCAACCCCAAGGACAATCCATGATATCTACTACTCCAAATCTTGTTAACTTGGTCTTTAATATTAGCTTTCAAAGTTTTGGTGTGTTTTTTTTAACACAATCCATGGAAGGAAATACACTTAACAATCTAGTATTTTCTCTCTCTTTCTCTCTCTCTCACACACACACATAGAGATACACAGAGAGAAACAAAGGTTTCAAGAAACCATATTCAACTTGTACTATTTCCAATGTACTTTGGCATTTTCTATTATTGTTTTCTTCTATTGCATTTTAAAAAATACTGGTCACAACCCACTAATTCGATCTCAGATAAAACTTTAATAAATCAGACTTCCCCTCTTATATACCCAGAGCACTCTCTACTCTTTCTTCCTAGTACTTGTCACAATTTGTAACTCCTAGTTCTTGTGATTGCTTACTTACTCCACCCCCTGGTAGACTATAAGCTTCAAGAGGGTAGGTTTTGGCCGGGCGCGGTGGCTCACGCCTGTAATCCTAGCTTTATGGGAGGCCGAGGCGGGCGGATTGCTTGAGGTCAGGAGTTCGAAACCAGCCTGAGCAAGAGCGAGACCCTGTCTCTACTATAAATAGAAAGAAATTAATTGGCCAACTAATATATATAGAAAAAATTAGCCGGGCATGGTGGTACATGCCTGTAGTCCCAGCTACTTGGGAGGCTGAGGCAGAAGGACTGCTTAAGCCAGGAGTTTGAGGTTGCTGTGAGCTAGGCTGATGCCACGGCACTCACTCTAGCCTAGGCAACAAAGCGAGACTCTGTCTCAAAAAAAAAGACAAAAAAGAAGGTAGGTTTTGCTTACCTTTGAAATTTAAGAGCGTAGCGCAACACCTAGCACATAATAGATGTTTAGTAATATTTATTAAAAGAATTAAGAGACCAGCGAATATGTCCAGCCTTCCCCAGGTCTGCATGCTTCTTCCCGACACATTTCTCAAGTCTAGAGTTTGTTCCCAGCTGTGGAGGTTGGGAGCTCAAAATTGCTGGAGGCGCTTCCCACCGTAGCCCCTGAAGGCCCCACTGGCGTTCCCTTCCTAGTCCATCTGTGGTTGGTCATGACAGTCGGGCCAATGCGTTTTAAGGAAGGCTGGCTGCGGCCTCACCAAGTTCTGGGGTCAGGTGACCCCCCTCTAAGGGAATGATGGAAGGACCCTCCAGGGGGAGGGCAGGTCTCTGGAGGAGACTGGACACCTGGGTTTTCTGACCATTGGCCACTTGTTCTGCCCACATCAGGTGAGTTTATCATTCGGGCTCTCCCACTGCCTGAGGTGGCATTGCTGGCTCCTGGCAGGTCCCAGGCCTCTGAGGCCTCACACTCCACATGCTGCCTGTAATGCTTGCTACAGGCCATTTTCAGCTAAACCAGTCTGGATTATTTAGCCTTTCAGGATATGTTCTTTTTTTAACAGGCAGCTTCTAAAGACTTCAGAATACATCTCTAATGATGATATCATTAGGCATTTTGACAAATCATGAAAAAATTGAAGGGTTCTCTCAATAGCACCCCAATGAGCCAACCTATACCTTATGATATTCTCTATCATAGCCTGGCTCTATTTGCTCTATTGCTATGACTAAAGGAAAAATCTAATATCTTGAAGCATCTACACTATGCCAGGAACCAGGCCCTTACCCAGATATCTCTTTTATCCTCACACATTTCCAGGTCACTGGCAGAGTAGAAATGTAAACCAAGAACTGTTGGACAGCTCCAAGTTGCTGCTAAAATTTCAGACTCACTGGACCAAGTGATATGGGACTTTAAGATAATTCAGACAATTTAGGCAAGCAAACAGAATTAAAAATTGGGCATCCAAAAAATGATCCCTTTGACCTACTGTTAATCTGACAGAGGCAGGAGAGGTGCAGAAATGGAATATAGGAGAATTTAAAGGATTGTCTCCTTGTGGTAGAAGGAAGGGCATATACATACTCAAAATTTTAAAATATATCTAAAATGATTCCATTTTCTAAGTAGTCTTGCTTTGAATCCAGAGATTGTGGGCACGTAGTTCATAGGTAATTTGTCAGTTTTTAAATGAGACCTTCAACAAGTCCAAGAAAGTTAAATAAAGGATGGTATGTACCACAGGAAAAAGTGATATTTACCATCAATTTTTTCTCTTCAAGATTGAGTATTGAATTTAGAATTCCTTAATTAACAGTGAAGATCACATGTGAACTACAGCTATGGAATATTGAGTATATAAAAGGTTTTAAATGACCTGAATAATTTATTTTTGACACATAGTAAAAATATTTTCACACTTACAGCTAAAATAGAATACAGTTCTGCATAAATTAATTGTTATTCACACCTAATGTATAGAAAGAAGTATTTTCTTATTTAACGTACTATTAATTTGAATTTGCTGTTTGCTTTTTAATGTCCCTTTAAAGTCATCTGGAGAAACAGTGAATTTCAATTTTATCTCTTCACTACTTCCCCATTTCATAAATTAATCAAATATGGCAGGTTAATGAGCTCATAGAATTTACTTACATTTGTTAATCTAACTGAAAGGGTATTTTTGACAGCAAATCTTTAGTGGTGTCCATCTGTCATTTTTTAAATATTTAAACTAGTTTTATGGCAGAGAAATCTTTGTTTCAAAAGGGTGGCAGTCTCTGGGGAAATAAACATTTCCAGTCTAAATTCTGTTGACAGTATCATCATTTATAAATAAACTCAAGTGTTTCTAATTCTGTTTCATTGTCCCATTGTATGCTGTATTTAAAAGTTCTCTTCTGAGCTCTAAGTTAAAGAAAAATAAAGTTGAGGAAACAAACTGGGCAAAGTTGGTGTTGAAAGAGAAAGAATCTTGTGTTAAGTACAGTGCAGAGCTTTGGACAACTTGGTGGAGCTGAGAGCCTCATTTGAGGTGTCTCTTCTGTGACCACACTCACTGAGGTGTTACCAACTGCCACCTTCACCTTCCATCCTGGGGTTGTGTCACAGGAGCCCCGGAAGGGCTGCGTTCTCTGGCTTTGCCCCTTTCTCCCTATACTCTCCTTGGCCTGTGCCTTTAGACAAAACAGATTCATGTAACCCTTTAGCCTCCAACACTGAATTTTCTGTCGTTATATGCCCTGACTCATTACCAATTTTATTTGGTCAATTTTCACCTTTCTTCCTTTCAGAGAAACACCATTCGCCTATGTCAAATGCTGCTTTTTCTCTTCTATCTGATTCCATTATCAGGGCCTGACCAAAATGGTGGCACAAGTGATGTTGCCTTTCAATTTTCCACCTTCCTATTCCGGTCCTCCCCTGACTCCACTTACATCCAGCACATTCTGGGGTTCTTGTCCAGATGTGATCTCCAAGGGTTCTAACTGTCCCTGTCTTTCTTCTCCTCCCCACCCCAAACCACCTTCAAAACCAACCGTTTGCTGATTCATCCTTCAACATGAATTGGTTTTGTGGCTGGTAGGTACTTAGTGGGTTATTACTCACAGACTTAGTTGTGTTTTTACTGAGATAATGCTGCTACCAAACATGGATCTCAGCCTGAGGAACAGAAGTAACTTTGGAAAATAGGGACTCACTGGTATTCTTATGGAGGGACATTTGTGGTGTGACATTGCTACATTATTCTAGGTGACAGAGTGAAGTAAGGAAGGGCAAAACTGAATGCATGCTTATGGAAAGAGGACTGCCTCCACCACAGACCGGCAGGAAGATGCCACGCTCTCCTAACTTGAACCCAATAACCCATCTTCTCATTGCTCTCTTGGCACCTGATGTCTTTGTAACTGTTGTCACTGCTGTAAACACTTTCTTTACCTGGAACCTCACAGGACGGGATGAAGTTATAGGCAAAAGACTGCTAGGGTGTCGTACAGGATCTTGGGCCAATGCCAATGAATGGCAAACTTTCAAGTCCAGAGAGAGCCTTATGGCATGACTTTGGGGGTCAGGACTGCCTTCATCAGGGCATTCACCTCATCCACAATTTGCCACACCGAGTCCTCCTGTCCAACAGTAAACTGTGGAAGAGGGCAAAGTCACCATCCAAGGTTTACCCTGCGTCTGACCACAGCCTGTTACTCCACAAAGGTAAATGAAAAGAGAACAGTCAGTGATATTTTATATACTGTCATCAGCAATCCGACAGCCTCAATAAATTTTCTTTCAAAAGTTTAATATATAATATCCAGGCTTTCTTCTCCGCTCCTGGCTGGTGAGAGTGTGTCATGTCTGCCATGCCCTATTTGGCCCTTCAAAGGATACACTATTACTTTTAATTATAGCATCTAGACAATTCCTAACAGCCTGAAAGCTCCATAAAGTTGCAGTTGGCCTAAAGGCCCCATCCCTTATTTTAGAAAACAGGCTTTGTAAGGAAAAGCCATATCTGTAACAGACTGAACTCCTCCCCTGTATTCTACACACTGAGGATCCTTTAAGTGGTCATTATGTCCTGGCACAAGCATTTATCATATCTTTAGGAGCATGTGGGGTTCGAGATGTGAGGGCAAGAGAGGGCTGGGTTGTTTATTATGAAACTGACAGGAAATAGCCAAGGCTCATGTGCTACTGTTTTCAGTTGAGCAAAAGAGGATAAATTAATTTCTTTATAGAAATTCCTTTCTGCATTCTTTAGGGAAAATTTTTCCATGTGTGCTAAATGACCCAAAGGGGGTGCCTTGGGGCTCAACAGCTTTGACATTGTCTCTTTAAGGAATGAGACAATTAAAGAAACTGGTTTCCTCTGAGAAAAAGACTATTTATAACAATCTATCTACTCTACAGAAAATATTCCCAATAGACTCATCAAAACAGGACCCTCTAATACCACATAATACTGGGTTTTTCCTTGTTTGAATTGCCTCTCTTTTTCTTTAATACTTCCCTGTGTTTTAGGAACAGATTTACTTACCTGGAAACTTCTACCCTCAATCCCAAATTTATCCAAGTACTACCATTTGGGAATAAACAACATTTAAGGGGTGTAAAGGAGAGGAAAGGCAATTCAAGAAATCGAGGATGGTAATCGAATAGCAGACTTGATATCATGGTATGTGTGCATAATCCCAGGGAAGAGTTTCATGAGGGATGGAGGAGGCAACAGAAAGATCAAATTAGAAGAGGACTAGAAAGAAGGTACTGGCTATCCCGTGAAAAGTCGTTAGCAGCTGTATCAGGAGCAGCTTTACCAGAGGGCTGAGGGTGGTAGCCTGAGAACATTGGATTGGGAGTGAGAGGACATGAAGGCAGTGGAAGCCTGGTGGTCGGGGAAGGGGAGAGACGGGGGCTTGAGGCAGACCACTCGATGGAGGGAAGGTTTTCTGATGAGAGTTGAGCAGGTTTACAAGGAAGCAGAGAGGAGCCTGGGATGGAGAGTGATTGTCAAGATAAAATATGAATCAGTTGATGAGGAAAGTTCTTGAATCAAAACTTAAATGAAATTTCTGTTCCACGAACCTCTTCTGCCTTCCTCCTTCCACATCCCAGAAAAATCCTAGATATGGTGACAGTTTTGGGGCTTCAAAGGGCTTCACTTTTATTGTGCTTGAGTTTTGTTATTTGGTGAAACATGAAGAGACAAAATTACTCAAAAAGAGAATCATAGTTGATAAAACAAACAAAAAAAATCAATCTTCAGTAGTTGCTCTTAAACCTTTTACCCACGGCTAATATGGGTATTTTAATTACATTTGGAACATACTCCAGGACTACTTACCCATGAAGGGATTAATGATATTGGAGCTGGGCTCAAAGTCTCAGTAACAGGCCAAAACCTGTTCTTTTCAGTAGTCACAGTAATGTTTAATATGCTTTTTTCAGAAAGCCTTCACATGCTAAGCTTTCCATGGCTAAGCTCCCAGGGAAGGAAAATACCAGAAGCTTAACTCCTATAGCAACTTTCTCTAAGATGTCCCTGGTGATAAAATTTTCCAGTGAGGTTGTCTTCTGTCTCTCCTTTCTTTTCTGTGCTTACCAGTAAAGTCTTGTGCAAGTTTCTTAACTTTTCTTGGCCTCAATTTCCTAATTTGTAATGTAGAAAATAATAATATTAATACTTAATTCATAGGGTTGTTTTGAGGATTAAATGAGCTAATTAAAACAGGTCCTGTCAGACAACAAGCACTCATTAAGTGTGGCTAGCATTGTTAGTTGTTGTAATAGTATTATATTCATGATCATACACTTTCCAGGTTGTAGTGATTGTGGATACTCTCAGGTTACCTCGTGAATGTTGCATTATTATAAGGGTACACCAAAAAGTAAGGAGAACAGGAAACTACTTAACCAGCACATTGGGTCTGCAGACCCAAGAGTGATTCTTAGAGCTTGACAGGTTTAAGACTCAGGGTCTTCCTCTTTCTGTCCTTTCTCTACCAATTCCTCCTTCCTCTTCCACCAGCCCTTTTGGCACCTTCCCAATTCATGGCTCCCCCTCGCTTGTAGCTTTTACTGCTTTGCAATTCTGCATACTGCCTACTCCCTGTGTGTCTCCATGTCTCTGCCCATCCCGCCATATGTTTAGCAGGGCCAACTAATTTGCCCAAGATCACACAATTAGTAGGTGATGAAGCAAGACTTGAACCCCGGTTATCATTCATAGGAAAATGATTACTATTAATATGTAAGTTAGCATGAGGATATTGAAGATAATGTCCTGTTAGGTTGGTTGGTTTTTTAAAAATCATTCCTGTGTATACTTCCTTGCATAAATTTGTGTAGGCTTCATCGTTAACTTTTATTAGTAGCAACGTGCATTTAAGCTAGTTGTTATTTCCTAATCTAAGGAAAACTGGGAAATGAGCGAAGTTGGTCCTAGGGTGTCCCCAGGAATAGAGTGCTTTATTCTGTCCTGAGGACAGGAGTTTGATTCAAAATGTCCCTTTTGAGAGACTAGCTTTGAAAACCTGACTTTATCTTTTTTTACTCTCCATCCCTCCTGGAAAAGGGCTGGACCCTCACTCCCACCATTATTTGGGGGACCTGTTATCTTCCTCAGCTCCCTAGGCTCCTATGGATAGTTCAGGCTTCATTCCCACAGTGTCCCTGTCTGAGATTAGGTGGGAATAGATTCATCTATGTAGTAACCTGACACTATAATAGGGTTTACTTTATATCTTATTCTCTGTGTGCTTTAGATTGGTAGGAAATATAAGCATAGCAAGTGACAGTTGGTCAGGGATTTCTTCCCCTTTACATCATGGCACATAGATTTCTGCCCATTATACCTTTTTAAAGCAACTTTCTTTTGGAAAAAACAACCACAGTCTATTTCCCTGGGCATTAAGAGAACTCAGTTCTCATCCCAGCTTTACCTCTTGCAAGGTTTGCTAGCTTTGGGCAATTCCTTAACCTCTATGAGCGTTCGTTGACTTGTCTTGCCTATTTCATAGGAAGTGAGGCTCTGGGACAGGGAAGGCTGACTTTCATACGATTCTAAAAGTTATGCTAATAAAAGAGATGAGCAAAGCTGGGGACATGTTCAGCTGCCTTCTTGTGGAGAGTCTCTTGCCCTTGACCAAAAGGGAAGTCACAAGAAGAGTCTTGTAGATGTGGGCTACGTGCCCACCACACGGCCTCCCCGCTAGGAGTGGTGGCTTCGTTCCAGAAACCGGCTTTAGGATTTTTTTTCTAAAGTGTTATTCCTGTTAATTACCATGGATTAACTTTACCTTCACTTGATTAATGCACAGTTACCCGGTGCAAAAGCATCTGAACACCCTCAGGGATCATAACTACCTGCTTGTGCATTGGGTATAGCCAAGATTTCGAGATGTGTTCAAATACAAGAAGCTTTACAAACACAAGTATTCTAGAACTGTAGAAAGTTAAAGCTAACTGTTGTTCCCTCATGGAAGTTAAAAAGTAAAGCTCTTTTTAGGAAAGTGCTTTTCCTTATGTGTTCACTATTTGGGAACTGCATAGGAGAGCAGTTGAATAGGAATCATGATGTAAACAATAAGATACTTTCTTAATGTAATAGCCAGACCCAGGGCAGAATTTGCAAACCCTTGTTAGGCATATGAGTGGCTGAAGGAGAATTTGGTCAGCAAGATCTCACTGAGATACAATTCCATCCCTCAATTTGTCATGGATTAAGACTTCTGAAAAAGACCATCTTTCTAAACCGTCATGTACTCTACAGAGACTATGAGGCTAGAAAATGAATAATTCCCAACTCTTCCTATTTGGTTACTGGACAGTGTGTCTGGCTTAGCTGAGTACATGCCTTCTGAAGCAGACCCTATGAGCATACAGCATTTACAGTCCAGTTCATCCTACTTGCATGAGCATTATTACCTTTCTTTTATTTTTCCTGTAAAAAATCCTTCTTTTCCTTCTTTCCTACTTTCTCTTTCCTGGTTCTTCACTTTTCTAATCTAAAGTGCCTTGAAAAACTTGTTTACATAGTGGTGAGGAGGAAAACATTTGCTTAGGGTATCCTAGGAACCTTGATCTTGGTGCATTATGGATAAATCATTTCCCTATAGGGGAAAGTGAGCAATTACAAACAAAACTACACTGACTCACATTCTCTTCCTACTTCCATTCGAGTGAGCACCAAGTATGCGTTATGTCCTGAGATTTCAAGGTTGGTTTAATGGCGAGATAGGTTTCTCAACCAGGTTTTCCATTGGCTTTGAGTTCATAAGGCAGTCATGGCTTGTTCTCAAAGTTTGCTTAAGTTAACTGCATCTGAACCCCTGGGGTTGTTAAAAGGCAGATTCTGGCTGTCCTCAGACAAATGAGTCAGAATATCTGTAGGTGATATGCGTTGTTGACAGACTCCTTAAATGATTCTTGTGCATGCTTAAAGTTTTGAGGGTCCCTGCTAGAAGGAAAAGAATTCTAGAATAGAGACTGCAAAGGAGCAGTTCCAAGCTTGCTAAAGTTGGCATTATTGTTGCAGTATCAGCTTGCATATCAGGAGGTTTTCTATTTAAATTCTCTAAAAAGGAAAAAATAAAGAACACTATCAACATATAAGAGGAATGATTGTTATCTAAGTGCCCACTTACAAGTATCGTGAATCATTTTTAGGAATCTAAACAGAATGTCTTCCAATCATCCTTATAATGATTCTGAGACTCTTGTGACTATTTTGACTTTAAGATAGGTGATAAGGAAGAAACTGTCAAACAAGGTAGAAGGAAATACATTTCTTTATAGACAATCTTCACATTTGCCATGTCTCTTTTAAAAAGTTCATATGAGTTCATATGATTTCACCATTCATGTCCTCTAGTATCTTGTCATTTATCAATATTAAGAATAATTTATACTCCTTAGTGTAAATGTTGCTATATTTTTTATACAATAAACATAGTACTATTCTAATATTGCACATGGTGAAAAATACTGTATAAGATACCTCTTCCCCCTAAAATTAGGAGAATTGGTGTTGTTATTCAAGCTTCTTGACTTAAAATACCTTCTTGGTCCATAACTCAGGCCTCACAATTTGACCAAAACAAATACCCTAATAGATGTGATCTCGAATAACTGTTCAGTACACAGAATGTACTTTCACTTATTATTGGGAAGTGATTTGAGGGATTTTACTTCTGCATCTATCACACTAGCATGACCAACACTTTAGAAAGGGGTGAGTAAAGGAACTTATTTTTATATCTAGATAGAAATTTTATTAGGGATACATTAGGATTTTCATGGCAAATAATGGATAGAACACATGAATGAGGCTCTTTCTGAGCCCAGCAGGAAAGAATATTTGCAGAAATGATCAAGGACAAGGTGGCTTCCTGGAAAATGTTGGCAGAAGACTGGGCCTTGCTTCTGGGAAAGGCAGAGTGCTAAGTAAGCATCCATATGCTGATCCAGGCAAGAAGAAACCTGCACGAGAAAGACTCAGTTCTTAGGCCAGAATAGGTTCTGCTTCACAACTTGATCCAGTCACTCAATTCTTCTTTTTCTGTAAAATAGAGTGTTTATCCCATGGGAAAGCTGTTATGAGGATGCATTTGCTTTATAGAATGTGCATGATTCCTGGAACCCATAAAGATATAAAATTTAGACCTCAGGGAGATTACCTTTGCTCTGTGAATGGCTAAATTTGGTTAGCTCGGGTGGGATCTTCATGCCTTTCCTTTTTAAAAGAATTCCTCCTCATTTCAGCCATCATATGCCCTACTTTAAAGGCACCAAAGTTTCTCTTGCCTTGGGCACATACTGTCATGAAACGCCATGAGATGAAAGGGTCCCTGGATAGGTCAATGCTTATTTTAATACTACATAACAGTGGCAGAAGCTCAGGCATCGATGCACATCAGAAGATAAACTTCATAACTGCAAGGACTTTGTCTGCTTTCATCACTGTGGTATCCACAGAACCTTGAACAGGTGGGAGCGCAATAAACGCTTGCTGAAAGAATAAATCAATGTCAGACATCTGGGCTTCTGTTTCATCCTTCCTTTCTACTGTTCTCAACTAAAAGATTCTCTTCATTCTGCAACTTTCCTGCCCTTGTTCTCTTGCTCCAAAATATTCACCCTTCTAGGCTCTGTCTCCTCTTCACTTCAGAGTTTTTTCCTTAAGTAAACATTAGTTAACCTTTCATAGCTTAATAACTTAGGATCAGTGCAATTTCTTTGATTTAAGAAGCATTGTTCCCATCCCCCATACTAAAACAAATTTTGAGAAAAGATGGAGACAGTTTGACACTGGGGAAGGAGGGAATGAGGAAGTGGTTATTTTGGGGTGCATAACTATTTGTACATAATGGCAAATCTTAGTTAAAGCTGGCTAAGTAGGAAGTAGGTATATTAAATGGATGTCTGTTAGAACCTTGATCTTCAAATTAACTATCTGGGCAGGGTTAGTTGGACTGAGAATGGGTAATTATGTGGCTGAGTCCTAAGTCACTGAGGAAAAATGGATAAGGGGCAAGGGAAGGCTGGCAGATGGAGCTGGAATTTGTCTGCTAGCAATAGATCAGTGGTTCCCAACCTTGTGTGTGCCTCCAGGTCATCTGGAGGGCTTGTTAAAACACAGATTGCTGAGCCCATCTCGAGAATTTAGGATTTAGATCTGGGCTAAGATATGATAATTTGCATTTCTAACTAGACCAGAGATGTCAACGTTGCTGTTGCGGGCACCACATTTTGGGAACCATTGAAAAAGAGAATGTGTATGAAGATACACCAACAATTACCTTGCAGTCCTCAACTTAGTTCAGTTGTCTGCCACTGGTTGAGGCTGTGTTCAAGGGCAAACAAAAACTTTCTCAACTGCCTGCAAAAGTTTCACAGTTTAACAGGCAAACTCTCATGAAAGGAGGAAGTTAAAACTTCCCCATTTCCCCTTATAGTAAAGGCGTTTGTACTTCACAACTGCAATCACCTCGAATAGCAAAGGCCAGAATCCTTTCCGGGTCTTACTGAAGCCACCTCACTAAGTCACACAAACATGCCGCTAATTCACTGTCCTGGCCAGCGCATCTGAAAACAAATAGCGCCATTACAGGCCCTTTCATGAATATACAGCCTGTGGCCTCTAAATTGGCCAAGGAGCCGGCTATTCCTGGGACAAATAATGTAGATAAATCACAAATCAGAGTGAAGAAATGAGGTGTTTTTAATCAATAGCATCCAACAGAGTGTGTTGAGCTTAATCGAATCCAGGTAGATCAGAAAGTGGGCACAAGGGCTCAAAGTTTGCTGGAACACAGTTTTATTTTGAACCGCCTAGAGACTTAGTAACAAAATAATAATGATGAAAGGAGCCCTTAAGAGACTTAACGAATTTCTCATACTAGGTTAAAAATGTGTGTGTGTGTGTGTGTGTGTGTGTGTGTGTGTGTGTGTGTATGTGTGTGTGTGTGTGGGAGAGAGAGAGAGAGAGAGAGCATGCATGTGTACAATTTCTGCTATAAAATTATGGCAACCAGCACAAGCATTTTGGAAAATAAAAAAGAATAAGAAAGAAACCTATTATCCTACCTCTCTAGCATAACTATGAATAGCATTTTCTTCTCCTGGTTTTCCTTCCATATGTTTTTATAAAGTGTACTTAGATTTAAATACGTTTTCAAAGCTTATATTTGTATAATAAGCACATTGACTAGAAGCATGGTTTTTGGAGGCAGACAGAGTTGGGTTCAAATCCTCCAGAGGTTTCCATCTTTGAGTTTTGCATTTGCTGAATGAGGCTGGTTCCTAGCCATGCTGTGTGGGTTCCGTGAAGCTCTTACCGCCAGCTGAGCACAGGGCCCAGTGTCATGTAAGCACTCTGTAAATAGTGGCGTAATGTGCTATTTTCACTAAATAATTAGTCAACCCTTCACAATGCTAATAACTTGGAAGTTCTTAATGGTCAGAAGTATACCTATTTTTATTCTACAAAGTTGGCAAAAGTTCATTCCATAAATTGTTCAGCGTTTCAGGAGCTGTTCTCTAGAAAATCTTCCTTGAGCTTTTGTTACCTGAGTTTTCCACGGAGATTAGACTCATCAAAGAGGAATCAAAGCCAAAACTAATGAGTGACCATTTGGGCCTGGACTGAGAGATTAGTTCGGTTACTCTTTAGCCAAGGTGGGTGGCTTTGTTCCAAGACCGCAGATTATCACCATACTGTGTGGGCACCACATACAGCCATTTTGGTAATCTAGATATGGGTCGCTAGGGAAATGAGTGAGAAACCATGGATGGAGAGGTGTAGATCTCTCACCCCTCCTGGGAAAACAACCCCACTCTCAAACCTAGCCAAACTTACATCTGCACCCTAGACCTCTTTTTTTGTTGTTGTTTTTTGAGACAGAGTCTCACTCTATTGCCCAGGCTAGAGTGCCGTGTCGTCAGCCTAGCTCACAGCAACCTCATATCTCTGGGCTCAAGCAATCCTTCTGCCTCAGCCTCCCAAGTAGCTGGGACTACAGGCATGCACCACCATGCCCAGCTAATTTTTTCTATATATTTTCAGTTGGCCAATTAATTTCTTTCTATTTTTAGTAGAGACGGGGTCTTGCTCTTGAGTGATCCTCTTACCTCAGCCTCCCAGAGTGCTAGGATTACAGGCATGAGCCACCACGCCTGGCCTGCACCTTAGACCTCTTGTTTCTGCTTGAAACCTTTCTGTCCAGCTGCCAAGTTGGCCTCCTCCTAGAGTCCTCAAATTTAGTATGTCTACACCAGATTTTCAGCCTGCTGGAAGGTCACTGCACTGTCCTGAGTTTTACAGCTGCCCCATAAACAAAGGGACTAACTTTATATTAGATAGCAACTTCCAGCCCACAAAGTCAAGAAAAGAGCCCTTCGATAGGGGACCTTGGTTTTGCTTATCAGGTAAACAGATCTTGATTCTTTAGGACAGTTACAGGTAACAGTAGGCAGAATAGCCAATTTAGTTCATTTACTCCTTAAATTTGATGAAACCGTTTTGTACACTCTCTTATATTACTGGTTGTAGTGTTCATTGGTAAGATACTATGAAGGAAAAATATATAAGTCATTTCACCCAGCAATTCCAATTCTAGGACTTTATTCCACAGATATATTTCTACATGTAATAGTTAACATATGTGCAGTTTTCTGAACATTATTTGTGCTAGCAAAAAAGAATTGGAAACAATAAAAATGTATAAAAGAGCCTAGTTAAGAAATTATTGCCCACCTATATAGTAGAATACATATTTAGCTATAAAAAAAAGAATGAGGGCATTATTGTGTATTATATATTAAGTGAAAAAAGCAAAATGTAGATTACCAGTAAATGAATAAACAAGTTGTGGCATATTCATTTATAATAAAAAGGAATGAACTATTGGTACACACTACAACATAGATGAATCTCAAATACTGTGTTCTCATTTGTGTAAGAAAATGAGAGAAAGAATGTATCCATGTGTTTGCTTGTATACTGTATATGTACAGAAGGGTACACAAGAAACTTTTACCTAGATTGTCTATGGGAAGGGAATTGGGTACCTGGCAGACAAGAGTAGGAGGGAGATATTTTACCATGTTTTTATACTTTTTATATTTAAAAATGTAAAGTATATTACATACTCAAAACAAAAATAGAATAGCCTATGACTGTGTCTAGACATTACATATAATTTTTCTGTCTTGCTATTTTCTTTTTGGTTTTTATACAGTTTTAAAAATTCCATTTAATTAGGCTATGTACATAAATGAAAAGAAGATGATTTTTAAAATTATGTCATTTGCAAAAACAAGTATTTAGGAGTTTTAAAGCTAGAATGTTTTTGTGGGTTTCTAGTTTAATTCTACTGTGGCTTCAGACTAACTGCTCTATATGATTTCTGACCTTACAATTTGTTCAGACTCGCTTTATGGTCAATTTGGTAAATATTTGAAGTGTACGAAAAGAACATGGACTCTGCAGTTAGGTATAGTGTTTTCTATATATGTCAATTTGTTCAAGTTTGTTTATCATGTTCAAATCCTGTTTATCTCTGGGATTTTTTTTATCTGCACGTTTCATCACTTTCTGAAAGAGGCATGTTTAAAACTTTTACTATAGTTATGGATTTGATGTTTTTTATCTTTTGCAGTTTTTGCTTTATATATTTTGAGCTTATGTTACTTGGTACATACATATTTTGAATTTTTATATCTTCCTGGTAGATTGGCCTTTGATCATTTAGGAAATGTCTATCTTTAGGAAATGTCTTTATATTCTTGCTTTAAAGTCCTTTTTGTCTGATATCTTACTATAGCTACACTCTCTTTCTTTTGGCTAGCTTTGCATAACTTTTTAAATGCTTTCACTTTCATTATTTTTGTGTCCTTATATTTAACATGTGTGACTTTATGAAAATTTGCTCAACATCATTAGGGAAATGCAAATTAAAAACATGCTGTGATATCACCACATACAACACGTTTGTTATAATGGCTAAAACTGGAAATAATAACAAGCGCAAGTGTTGGTGAGCATATAGAAGAACTGGTACTGTGAGAGTGTACAACCACTTTGTAAAACGGTTTATCAGGGTATTTACTCAAAAGAAATGAAAGAACATATCCATATAAAGATTTGAACACAAATCCTCATAGCAACTTGATTTGTAATAGCCCCAAACTGGAAACAACTCAAATATCTATCAACAGGTAGGATGTCCATACAATGGAACACTCCCCTGTAATAAAAGGGAATAAACTATACACAGTATAATATAGATGGATCTCAGAATAATTCTGTTGAAGGAAAAAAATTCTGTTGAAGTCAGACCAAAAAAAAAAAAGAGAGATGTTGTATAATTCCATTTACATAAAATTCTAGAAAATGCAAACTGATCCACAGTGACAGAAAGCAAATTAGTAGTTACCTGGTGAAGGAGGTGAAAAATTAAGAAGCATGAGGAAAATTTGTGATTCCAATGATAGTTTTGTGGGTCTATACATATGTCAAAATTTACATTGTACACTTCAAATATGTACAGTTTATTGCCTATTATTACACTTAATAAATTTATTTAAAAAATAAAATGTGTCTCTTATATGTAGCATATAATTTTTAATGTACAAATGGTCTTTGATTTTTAATTAGAGAATTTAATCTGTTCACATTTAATATAGTCACTAACATATTTGGGTTTAAATGTATAATCCTACTGTGGATTTTGTTCTATTTTCCCCACCTGTTTCTTGTTTCCATAGAGATTACAACAATACACGCTTGACTTATTAGAATTCTAATAATAATTAGTGCTTCTACCATTTCCTAATGTAAGGAATTTAAAACACATGAGTTCCATTTAGTTCTCCCACCTTTTGTGTATCATTGACATGTATTTGAATTCTATGTATATTTGAAACTCCACATTGTCATTATTGTATTTATATGATATATTACTATCATTTAGATTTATCCACATGTTTACCCTTTTGGTGCACTTTTTTGCTTTCAGCACTATCTGTTGTTTTGTATTTCCATCTGGGATTGCTTTTCTTCTACCTGAAGAACTCTCTTTACTTTTTTTTTTTTTTTTAGTATGGCTTTGCTGGTAGTAAACTCTCTCAGTTTTTGTTTGTCTAATGAAATCTTTACTTCTTTCGTACTTCTGGGTATTTCCTCTCAGTAGAAAATTCTAGATTGGTAGTTGTTTTCAGCACTTAGAAGATGTTATTGCATTGGTTTTTGGATTTCATTTTTTCAATGGAGAACTCATTATCAGTCTTATTATTACACATTGAAAGTAATGTGTCTTTTCCCTGGATGTTTTAAAGATTTTTCTCTTTGATTTTTAGAAGTATTACTATGATGTGTCTAGCTTTGATTTCCTCTGCAATGATTCTGATGGGAGTTTGTAGAGCTTTATGAATCTGCGACTTTAGTATTTTTGTCAATAATAGGTCCTCAAAGATTACTTCTGCCGGGCGCGTTGGCTCATGCCTGTAATCCTAGCTCTCTGGGAGGCCAAGGCAGGCGGATTGCTCAAGGTCAGGAGTTCAAAACCAGCCTGAGCAAGAGCGAGACCCCGTCTCTACTATAAATAGAAAGAAACTAATTGGCCAACTGATATATATATATAAAAAAAAAAAAAATTAGCCGGGCATGGTGGTGCATACCTGTAGAACCAGCTACTCGGGAGGCTGAGGCAGAAGGATCGCTCGAGCCCAGGAGTTTGAGGTTGCTGTGAGCTAGGCTGATGCCACAGCACTCACTCTAGCCTGGACAACAAAGCGAGACTCTGTCTCAAAAAAAAAAAAAAAAGATTACTTCTGTTCCCATTTTGTCTCTCCTCCTTTGAGACTTCAGTTTACATATGTTAGATCTGTTTCTTTATGTCTCAACACACTTTTCTGGAGAAACCCTTCTTTATGTAAACAGTTACAAACAAAAAACACTCAGTATTTACAGGTGTTCTTTTAGGTGATTAGGCTGCTTCATCAGTAGATGGTGATTATGTCAGAAAGGAAACTGACATGATGATGTATAAGTGCTGGGGAGAGGAGGTGTCTTAAAGAGACAGTCAAAACATTGAGGAATCTATGCTTACTGCTAGAACCATAAAACATTAAGTCATCTAATAAATTTTCTTCTGTCTTCAGAGGAATTTTCCAAGTGAAAGGGGTTTGGGACTCCCCTGTGAGGAAGAAATATAAGTTCCACAGTTTGTTAATAAATAAGGAGGAGACTTCTCTTTGTAGTCATATTTTCACGTGTTGAATCAGTGTTACAGAAGTTGTACGTTTATGGCATGCCTGTTTAAAAGAAGAAATGGAAAATATGAGAAATTCTAAAACCTAAGGCCACAGGCTGAAGAACTGAGGAATTTATCCCACACTTTATGGCTGAAAACGCGTACGCATGTGTGTATATGAATGTATGGAGAGATAGGTATACACACATGGATGGTGATGTTTAGATATACAAATATCTAATATACAAATATACAGATATATAAAATCTACTACATATTCATTTTGTAGCTTTTTAAATTTGAGTGTACTTTACTGAAAGTATCCAAGAATGCATCTCAGAATAAACCTTAGTTTTCTTTTATGTGTTCAACTCCAGGAACTACTCACTCTTGAACTAGCCCTGTGTTTTTCATATCTTATCCCGCACCGTGATCTAATCCTTTGATAGTGACATCATTCAGAGCCAGTTTTTCTACGTACAACAAATTTTCAAACCTTGATTTTGTTTTGTTTTTTTTTAAGAGTACACTGCCCTAACCTTGTAGTAGAGGAGGTTTGTGGCAAGGGGCAAGAGTACCATTCTTCCACTGCTTACCTGGCGTAAATCATTTCTAGTCCGGAAACAATGGCTGTTTTGCAAGGTGTCATTATACCATGTGCTTGTGGGTACATGTCAGATTTAAGCAACATGTCAGATTCAGAGAAACCTCAAGAGTCCCCCAAACTTCTTTAAATACTTATAGACTAGGATTTTCCTTGAGTTAGTTTTAAAATCCTTCCAATCATTTTGGCTGCTGGCCATACCAGCAGATAGTGAATGAATTTTCATTTAGGGTGGAAAACCAGGGAGAAGCTTCCTGGGGCTCTTTGGTTTCCTAGCACAGCTGCTGGTGTAGATCGTGGTGCTGATTGTTCTGCTTGGAGATTCTTGTGAATCTTCGCCAGTGAGAGCTGGAAAGGTGCCCAGGACCATATAGCCCAGCCCCATCAGTTTACTTGTCATGCAGCTAAGACTCAGCCCAGTTAACCAAAGTGCCTGAACGCAAACAGCTGGCAAATGGCCAAACCCAGGACTGCGCCAGTAAGTTTTCACTCTTCTTTTTCTTTGTTCTTTTAGACACATCTATTGTAAAGAAATGGAGCAGTATTATGGTTAAAATACTTGAAGTAGAAATGAGGAAACCTGATGTCTAGCTATCATGAAATGGTAAAAAATAACAATATTTAAAATACATTATCCTCTCCATCTGACCTTCTGCTACTATTATAATTTTTCTTTTCAAGATCAAGTTCCGGTCTCCTCCTCTCAGAAGCTTCCTAAGCATTCCTAGGCTGAGTTAATAACTCTCTCCTCTTTCCCCACAAGGAACTATACACATTCCTGTATTACAGTCCTTATCATATTGCACAATAATTATTCAATTATGCATTTTCCCTCCTTCCACCCACCCACTGGACCAAGCTGCCCAGGAGCACCAACATCGTCTTTGACTTGACTCCCTAGTGCTTGGCAGAGAGGCGAGCACTTAGTGTGCTCTCAATCAATGTCTGACGAGTGAATGAATGAACCAACCACTCTCTGGCAGTCTTGCATTTTCAGTGAATCTTACGCTTTATTGGACATAAAAATCACCTGGAGTTGCTGGCTTAAAATGCAGCTTTCCAGGCCACAAGAGCTACTAATTCAAGACCAGGGATAGGGTCCAGGAATTTGCATTTTTGTTAAGTAGCTGATCATTTGATGCAAATGGTCCAGAGGTCACACCTGGCAAGTTCTACTCTATGATTAGTTCTGCTTCTTAGTCCCAATGTCATACCACAACTATCCATTGATCTGAATAAAAACATAGAGCTTCTCTACCCACCCCCTCTCACCAGCCCATCACCACCATTCTGACTCCCCAGTATGGGTACCAACATGTGAAACAAACCCCAAGACTCCCTTCTAGTAAAATTTGTGAAAATAAATAAGATGATATTTATAAACCATTTAGAGCTCCTTAGCTCATTAAGGAAAGATTATCATGATATGAACCTAGCATCCTGAAAATTATCTTGGACATGTCAAATTTGGTCTGAGACTCAAATGCAGAAGAAAAGAAAACCCACACACCATACCTGCATGGATACAGAGCCTGGGTGAGCTCTTGCCCTGGCTCTGTCCTTATTCATGGACAGATTTCCTCCTTCACTAGGACCAGGATAGAGATGAAGGGAGTTGATTTGGACACTGGTGTGCTAAACCTTCTTTTCAGACTGGAGTTCTAGATAGTAAACTTAATAGCTGATGTTCACATAACTTTTAAAAATCCTAAGTAGTAGTCCCTGCCTGCACACTATTTTATATGTATACATTTTTTTTAAAAAAATTATGAATTTAAGCAACTTCACAAGAGAAAGAATTGAGGGAGGAAGTTATTAATATTAAACTACCTCTTCTATATGACTACCAAAAGGATTTCTGATCCTTGTAATATATTTCCACACAGATTGTTATGTATTTGTATTTGGTTCCTCATACTATTTTGTACTCTATATGCATATTTCCATGGGTCAACCTGATTTATATTTTTGTCATTTTAATTTATAAAATGACATCCAATGTATTTTATACTATTACTTGCTCAGTGTTCTCCCTAGTGATGGATGCTTTGGTTATTTTCAATTATTTGCTATCATGCCATCACATACAGAGTTCTTACGCTTACTTCTGCTCAAATTATGCTTTTGTTTGTATGAATTCCATGGAGTATAGTCTCCAAAGTAGGATGATTAGCTAAAAGAGTAATGGTAGTTCTACAGTTCGGGCTGCACATTACAGTATTACTTTCCAGAGACATGGAGCCAATATACAGCCCCACCTAGGGAGTAAGGCTTGCAGGTTTTCTAACAGCTTGGCCAACATGGAGTTTTGTCATTCTGGCCTATTTCTGCTAGTTTAATATGTGTGTAGGGACCCGCTAGACAGATTTTATTTTGAAGTTCTTTAAGTGATATGAAGCAATTCTTTTCCATTTGGGATGATTCACTGTTTTCATTTGAAGGATAAACAATTCATCTCTGTGTTTGACAGTTTTGAAGTGACAGGTTTAATTGCCTTTTGTATAATTGATTCTGTAGGGAGAGTAAATGGGATTGGTGTTAGATATTGGGCCAGGCTCAAGTGTCAAGGAAAAGACTCGTTGTATAGGTCTGAATTAGGACATTCTTAACATGGAGGGCAGGAACAGAAATTTTAGCTGACCTTGTTTAAGGACTAGAGAGCAGGAACATACTGATTTCCTGATGCAAAAAAATTACCAGGGCTTTGACGAAGGACAATAGATTTTGCTTCCAAGTGAAAACAAGACCCTGTCCCTCCTGCCTCTTTGATCTTCTCACAATGCCAGTTCCTTTCCTGAACATTTTTGGATATTCCCATTTCAGAGAGACTACTCTGGTCTATGATAGCAAGGGTTTTAGAATGGCCATGAAACTAAAACATGTAGCTTGAGAGCTCTTGGGGTAGGACCTGGGGGCAGAGGTCTCAGGGGAAGTCAGTCTTGTCTACGAAAAGGCCAGCTTGATCACAGAAAAGGGCCTTGGTTGTCTTGGTCCTCCGTGACTTATGGTCATCTTCTTCAGTAAGCAAATAAATGATTGCAGTGTTGGTTCTAGTTTCTGTGCTGCCAAACACAAGCTACACCGTTGTTCATGCAAGATGGGCCCTTTCTTTTGGACAGCGGTGTAATCTCTCAATTTTTAAAAAATTGGTGACTATCTACCTTGTAATTAAAATCAACCTATCAAACACTTGGAGACAAAATCTGCAGTTTTTCTTCCATTTCTAGTTGTCACACTAAATTTTGCAGTTTCACTCTTGTCTCTGTAGAATACTCGCATACATATGTGTACACACGTACATACCTATATCTATCTACTTTATTTAGATATAATTCATGTACCATACAATTCACCCATTTAATGTGTACAATTCAACGATTTTTAATGTAGTCACAGAATCGTACATTCGTCACCAAAGCAATTTTAGAAAATTTTCATCACCTCAGAAAGAAACCCCATACCATTAGCAGTGACCCTCCATTTCTCTACAATCCCCCCAACCCTCGGCAATCACTAATCTACTTTCTGTCTATAGGTTTTACTATTCTGGGCATTTCATATAAGGAATCATACAACATATAGTGTCTTGTTTTAGCTTATTTTACTTGGGATAATGTTTCCACTGTTCATCCATGTTGGGATGTATGTCCGTACTTCATTGGTTTTTATTGTTGAGTAATATTCCATTGTTGTATACACAGCTTTTTGTTAATGCATTCCTCAGTTGATGGACATTTGGATCGTTTCCACTCTCTATTATAAATAATGCTGCTGTGAACATTCATGTAGAAGTTTTTGTGTGGACATATGCTTTCATTTCTCTTGGGAACATACCTATGAGTGGAATTGCTGGGATATATAGGGGCTCTGTTTAACTTTTGGAGGAACTGCCAAATTGTTTTCCAAAATGACTGCACCATTTCTATTCCCACCTACAATGTATGAATGCTCCAGTTTCTCCATATCCTTGTCAGCACTTGTTATTGCCCATATTATTTGGGATAGCCATCCTAGTGGTTGTGAAATGGCATCTCACTGTGAATTTATCTGCATTTCCCTGATGGCTAATAGCATATTTACTCCTTATCCAAGTGTTTTCTTATACTCCTTAAAAATGAAATGATGAAGAAGCTGTAGAAAATTAAAGAGTACAACTCATGCTTGCTGTTACAACTTCCTCGGGGGTTTCACTGCATGATAATGTGAGAGGCTGCCACTAGCGTGAAGTGCACCAGTCATTTTCTTCCATTCTTGCATCCATTCATCGTTCAGATTCCTGGACAGGAGGATAATTGTCCTCTTTGGGTCTTGCCCACCATTTTGATTTTTATTTCTGCCTAGACAGTGCGCAGCATGAATGTGGGCATCCTGAAAGGGAGTTGGGGTGCTCTTGAAGAGGAATAATAGATGGAATAGGGGAATAAATGGAATAGAGGAATAATAGATACCAAAGTTGGGACCACAATCCAGGTTTCCTGCCTCTCTGGGTGTATCACATTGCCAAGGTCAGGAGCACAGCAGACCATGTTAGAAACCTCATCATGCAGGGTGGTTAATAATTATGCCCTAGTGCACATTATCACAAGGAAAACATAATATCCTTTATAATAATTAAAATTACAATGTTTAAAATTGAGATATTAATATATGCCCTTGTTGGATACAAAGCATGTTTAAAATATATGACCTCAGTTGATCTTCAGTAATCTCTGCTAGTTTCTAGTTATAATCAATAGTGGTATTGGTATTGTATGCTTTGGCCTCATTGAGGTTCAAGTATGTTTTTGTCAACTAGCCTGAGAAGCCAACCACCAACATAATGGGGTAATGAGAAAATGTGTTCAGAGTTTCAAACAAATGGGTAACAAATGAGTGTTCAGAAGTCTACCTGTTTGTAAGCTGGGGCTCACTGGCCAGCAATCTCATGCCAACAGGTGTGTGTAGACAATGGTGAGCAACTTTCTATCACATGTGTAGCTCTTGGCTACCAGGAGTGTTGGTTGAGGACTAGGCAGTGTCAATATGAGTGATGCAGAGGATCACTCCACTAGGAGCAGTTTGGAAAAAATATTGTCCTTGGAAATTCCAGGTAGCATGTAAGATCCCAGCAAGGAGGTAGAAGTGTTCATGTGACAGTTCTCTGTTACAGCAGGCAGCCGACCTAAAGGGTTCAGCTGCTGGAAATGAGAATGGCTGAATCAAAATGGAAGCTCAGGGTTTAAAAGACTCTAGCCAGAGTCCTCATGGAGTGCCAACTCCTTTGAATGGCCAGGGGAGAAGGAGCCAAATGCCCTGGATCTTTTTCTTGGGCTTCAAACTCTTTCTTCTCTTGCCATCATCCTCCAGTCCTGGGCAGAAGCCACGATTGCAGGCCTCCTGGCCTCTGTGGACTTCTCAAGGGTTTGTGTTGTCAGACAATAACTACCTTGTCCACCAACAGTCAGCTACGCCCATCGCCCAACCAGAGCATAGGTTTATAACATGATGGCAAAGATTGCATCTATAATTGTGATGATTTTTAAAAACAATCACTTCATCTAGATTTTTCTATTTTGATCCAAGGTATTCTTCAGCAGAAATAAGGAAACAGTTTACTCTCCCACCAAACCTTGGCCAGTACCATCGACAGAGCATAAGTACCTCTGGCTTCCCCTCTCTTCAACTAGTAAGTATGAGTTACAAATTTACTTACCAAAACAGTCAAGTGCAGAAGTGCCCAGTGTATGTTTGTTTCCTGACTCTCCTTAGATCTTCCTACCACCACCTTATGTTTTTCAACCACTGATTCCTAACTGCATGGCTCCTTTTTCACATCAGACAATATTCCTTCTCCCTCTATCAGCCAGGGCTTAGAGTGCAAATAGGTCCTTCCTGGGCCATGGTTCTGACCTCTCTAGACTTAGCAGGCACCCAGGCCACTCAATTTCAGCCAAATTATGGTTCATATTTGGGAAAGAGAGACAACCTGGAAACGTACCACTATTTGTGGTTTGCTTTTAATTGGAAAAGTGTATTCCACATTCTGAAAAGCCAAGTTACAAACCTTCACTCTGCAAAGTTATTTTCTTGGAAATATAATTTACATATAACAAAATTTACCCATTTGGGCTATACAATTTGATGAATTTGGGCAATTTGGAGTCACTTAACCTCTACTCAATTGATATGGAACACATCCCTTATCCTAAAAAAAATTCCCTGGTTCCCTTTTGCAGTTGGTCTCCTCTCCCAAACCCCAGCCCCCAACCCAGGCAATCACTGATCTACTTCTGTTATAATTTTGCCCTACCTGGAACTTCAGATACCGTCACTGGATTCATACAGTATGTACAAACCTTCATTTTTAAAACATATTCCGCTTTTAAGTTGAAGATTTCTACATTTTTCTATTCACACCAACTGTTGATCGTGCATAGGTATGTTATATTATTTGAGGACTAAATACCAAACATGTGCCAAGTGAGATGAATCTGACTTCAATGAGATGGTTCTGTAAAACCAAAGTGAGTGTTCACTTCCTTTGTGAGAGAGCTCTAGCCCTCCTGTACTCACTTCCTCACACGGCACAGCAGCACTTTTTGCTGCTTCTAGTGGTTATCTTGAGGAGGTTAGGTTATTTTTTGTTTCTTCTTATTACTTCAAAACCACTTCTGCTCTTAGAAATTTTGTAACCTTCCACTCGGTTTCCGGTAGACGCCATTTTGTCTCCTGTGACAATTTACACGCCGTGTAACTGTGTATCTTTTAAAGGTATGTTTTACTGGAGTGATTTGTGGTTATTTCAAAAGGATAATTTGTGTCTTGTGTCATTAATGAAATAGTAGTATTAAAAAACGTATAGCACCTTTTACTGCAAGAGGTAATTTGTGATGCCATTTCTTCAAAAAAATCTATTTATGACTCCGGTGGCTTGCTAGATTGCCCTTTTATTTGTACTTTTCCTGACTGTTTCAAAATTGCAGATTAAAATAAAAGCACATCAAGTGCATAATGTCCACGTTTTCAGATGTATTAGGTGAGTTCTAAACCAAGATAAATTAGGTATGCTTGTTGGTTTCATTTGGTGCTAATATATATTTCATTGAAAACCAAAACTTTTTTTTAAATTTCTGATTCAAGTTGTATTCCAAAATATGCCCAATTTAGTTAAAAAGTGACTGGATATATTTTTTAATTTAGATAAGGTGTGGGAGGGGGTGTTGGTGCTTTGCTTTTTTGTAAATTAAGACTACAGCTTTCTACAGTAAGTAATTGTCTTGGGAAATAGTGTGGACACCACTATTAAAAGACTTTAAGGAAGTTTAGTTAATAGGCTTTAACCCCTTCTCTCCACCCACGCTGGACTTTAATGCTGCAGCCTGAAATTTTTTCAGGAGAAATTCTTTGTTTGTGTAAAGTTACAAAGAAAAGAAATTGCTTAATATTTGCAAGTATTTTTTTTTTTTTTGGTAATTCACTGCCTTCTCAGTAGGTTTTGATGAAAGTGAATTTTGATGCATTACTTCATTAGCTAGGTAATCAAGTTCACATGTGGCTTAGCTACCCATTTTCTAAGAGAGGATATGAAGAAAGTAGCAAAAATAAGCAAAAATGTTAAACTATACAAGAATCGTATGTTCCTACCCGTTGTCATTTAATCCTGGTTGTATTTGCACATGAATATCCTTTAAAATATATCACTTCTGGTTATTCCCATTTATATGCCTTTTGGATCTCCTTTCCTATCTCTACTCCACTGTAGCATAGTCTGCTACCCTTGTTCCTTCTACCCAAAAAGCAAGAGGCTTGTGGGAGCCAAGGGGCTTAAATTCTATTCCTTTTTTTTTTTTTTAATAGTCTGTTAGGAAATCCCATCTCCTAATGTTTACTTTCTGTCGTGTTGTAATGTCAGAATGAAGTGGCTGTTCTTTCCCTTGAGTCATCTCCCCGAAGGTTCCCCCAAAGAAATCATCAAATTACATGGTGATTTCCTTTTACCTTTAAAATATTATTTCTTTTCATAGAGAGATAACAGAACATTTCAGCAAGATTCATTTCTAGCAAGGCAAAGGATTTGTTTATCATCTAAATATTCTTGACCTTGAAGCAGCTTTAGAAAGCTTGTCTTAAATGAGAGGCCGTAGACTATTGATTGTATTATTTTGGTTAGTTGAAAAATAAGACCAAGTGCCTTTTGGCCATTGTTTCTCTTACCTTTTTTTTTTTTTAGATAACCACCATTTCGACAACCCCACATACTGATACAAATGGTTGTTTAATTTTAAAAAGTAATTAAGTGAAGTCAAGTTATTTAAAACCTGATCAATTGCAAGTTTTTTGTTGCTGCTGCTGTTTTGCAAGAGTGAAGAACTTGAAGTCAGATGAATCTGGGGCGAAGTACAGTTGCCACTGATTAGTTATATAATTTGGGACAAGTTACTTAACCTTGCTGAAGGCTTCAGTTTCCTCATTTGCAAAAGTGGCATAATAATCCTGCCCCCATTAGGGTTAATATAGAATTATATCCTATGAAAATAGTGGCTAATATTGCTGTTTTCTGTATTTGGCACCATGGAGAGTGCCAGATAGTGAGAGAGTAAAAGAAGAAGATAAATAAAAGATGGCTTCAGCTGTGAGGGGCTTTATGATCCATTTGGGAGGACAGAGAATTTAAGGATCTATACTGGCTTCAGGGGGGCAGGTGTTCAGAGGAGGTGACACATGATGTACTAGGTTTGATGTAGGAGGCTGAGAAGACTTAGAGGAAGGGCTCTCAGCCCTGACTGCATATTTGAATGACCCAGGGACCTTTAGAAACATGCCAGGCCCACCACAGAACAATTAAGTCATGATTCCCTAGGGTGGGGACCAGGCATCAGTATTTTAAAGTTCCCTGGGGACTTTAACTTGTGGCCCAAGTTGAGGGTCATTTAAAGAACTTTAAACTTAAAGGTAGAAATATTTCAAATACGTGAAAGAATATAAAGAAGGTTCAAGTTTCTTTTGTGCTCCACCATTGCAGAATGTGTGGTAAGGAAGGACCACTTGTTAATCTTGTAGATACATGCTTATATAAATGTGGTGGCTTCCATCATAAATCTGATAAATCAAATGAGAGGAAGGGTGTGTGTGTGATGTTTTTCCTTTTTGCTTTATTGGACTTTTTTGTTTTTTAACTCTAATTATAAATGTTAGCTGTGATGATTGTGTGTATATACATTTTTAAAGTAGATAAAATATTTTTACATATTTTTAATTTTTAATATGAAGGGAATCCATCATTTAGAGTTGGTTTTTTGGACATGATGATAAACTTGCCCTGGGTCTATCTGATACTCCTGCCAGAATCCTTTGTGACTAGAGCCATAGAGATTTGCTCTGGCTAGTAAATCTCCCTGTGCGTGTAGACTTACCCATTGGCCTCGGCATTCTCCATGGCCACAGCCATGTGAACAGGGCAACCAGAGACCCTCTGATGCCAGGCACCTATGTAGGCAGACAACTCTATATTCGATGTCTCTGTTCAAATGAAACTGTAAAATACTATTTTCTTATTGTTGAAAGTAGAGAAGAAGGTAAACCATACCAGAGAAGAAAGGACTGGGATCTGTGCCCTAAGGAAGTAAGGAGGATTTGAGACATTGTGTACCTGGTTAATAATATTAAGCTACGGTCTTTATGGAGGGACACATCCTACTTTTTAAAACGAGAACAGAAATGTTTTGAAATGAAATGGAGTGAATCAACTGGACCATAACGGCTCTGGCGGAAGAAAAGGATGTAAAAAAACCACATCCTGGATATGTACCAGAACGCCATGGTTACACGACATGTTTGTATATAACATTTACATTTTATAAAAAAGGCCATCTCATACCTTAGGAGGCATTTATTCTTGTTATGTGTATAGGTTTCTGTGCAATAAAGCAACCATTTCTTTTACAGCAAAGGATGATTTACATGGTGAATTGCTTGATAAACATGGCCCTCTTTGGTTCTGATTCTGTTGTTCTTTTGTACTTCATCCAAGGAGTTGGGCTACACTTAGGTTTCATTGATTGCACTGGACGGGACATGATGGAAAATGAAAATCTCAAGACAGCTTTCATGCCAATTCACAGTGGATGATAAAATGAAAGACGGGCAGGCATTCTGCACACAAAGCAGGCATTTCATGATTGTCATTGTAAAACAGGGGAATCAAACCAGCCTCGGTGAAAATAGATTGATGCCCATCGTGGCATGTCAGCAACTTCTACTCAGGGGCATCAGTGGAAGGCTGTTGGTGGTGGAAGCAGGAAAGTGTTTAATCTAGTCCGTGAGGTACAGTATTGTGAAATCCCCGAAGTCAGAAGAGCCTCACTGCCTTTGGCTTCATTTAAAGATAGCAGAGAGCCATGAGCATTGTCTTATTCATTCATTCAAGAAATACTTGTTGGTTTTCACTGTGGGTTAGGAACTGCTGTAAGAGCTGATGATACAATCATGACTATAACAAAGTGTCCATTCTCACAGGGCTTACATTTGAGAATGGGAGATGGACATAGACAAGCAAGTGTAGACTGTATCAGAGGTGGCCAGGGCTTTGAAGAATGGAACGGGGAAAGGAGATAGGGACACAGGAGAGGTGCTATTTTAAATTGGGTCATCTGTGAAGGCCTCTATCTAGAAAGGAGGTACTGGAGCAGAATCCCGAATGCACTTGACAGGGTATTCCAGTCAGAAGGAACAGCAAGTGCGAAGCCCCCAAGGCAAGAGAGTGTGGCATGCTCCAGAAACATCAAGGAAGCAGGATGTACCCTGAACAGAGGGGGCAGTGGGGAACGAGACCATAGAGAAAGCAGGGCTGGGTCTTAGGCCTCAGAGACTGTGGAAGACTGTTGGCTCGTACTCTGATTAAGACAGGAAGCCACTGGCAGCATTGAGCACAAGCCCGGTGCAATCTGACTTTTAGTAAGAATCACTCCGGCTGCTACGTGGAAAACAGACTGGGGAAGGGAGGGCAGTTAGGAAGATGTCACAGTAACTCAGGAAAGCAATGATGGTGCTTTGGAATAGGTGGTAGCAGAAGAGAAGGTGAGAAGAGATTGGATTCTGGATATATTTCAGAAGGAAAATGGACAGGATGTTCTGGTGGATTACCTGTAGAACGTAAGGGAAAGAGGGGAATCAACATTGACTCCAAAGTTTTTGGCCTGGGCAACTGGGGGAATGTAATTGCCACTTGTGGAGGTGTGCAGAGGCTTAGAAGGTGTGGAAAAATGCAGATTGGCAGGGAAATTATGAGTTACTTTTGAATTTGTTACCTTTGAGAGGGCCTACTGGATTACCAAATGGTGATGTTAAGATGCAACTGGAAAATTTCATGGTAGAGTTTGAGGCTGCAGATATAAATTTGTACCTCAAAACAATACTTAAAGCCATGAGAGTGGGTGAGATCATCCATGAGTGAAAGCATCTTGAGGAGAGATGTTTTACAACTGAACACCAGGGCACTACATAATAGGAAGAGAACCCTAGAAAAAGTGGTATCCCTAAAGTAGAGTAACCAACTGTCCCAATTTGCTTTGGACTAAGGAGTTTCCCAGTACATGGGATTTTCAGAGGCTGGGACAGACTGGGGCAAGGGGTTGCCCTCCTTGGGAAGAAAGTATTTCAAAAAGGAGAGAGTGATCAACTGTGTCCAATGCTGTAGGTAAACCAAGACTGAGCAGAGACCACTGAATTTGATTACGTGGCAGTCTTGGGTGATTTTGACAAGACTTGTCTGTTGTGAACAGCCAAGTTGATGTGAGGACCACCCTCCCAGGGCTAAACATGCATGAGGATACAGGTTGACCACCTGGAGACATCATGCCCCTTTTCCATACCCACCAGACTGGCACAAAGCCTTCCCAGGGCTGGGACAAAGAATCCAAGTCTTTGTAAACGGGTCTGTGTGATTTGGGTCATTTAACCTTTCTTTCTGCTTTCAGCATCCTTATTTGTGAAATATTGTTCAGATTTGTTATTCGAATCGGCTATCACTATGCTATCTGCGTACTACACTGTGCTATGTAGATTAACTTTAAACAGTCATAGTTCTGGCATTGTCAGAATTTTCCATTTCAGAACAGATCGAATCTTACTCCCTTTCAGGAGAAATAGACTTTGATATGCATTAGGGGTTGAGGGAAAGCTCATACTTGCTTAATTTAAAAAAACGAATCTTGGGCTGTGGATAATTTAAGCATTTAGGATATTTGTAATCTTTTTTGTATAGTTCTAGCCTATTGACCAGAACTCTGAAAAACATAACTAAAAAGACTGCACAAGCCTTCACTAGAGAAAAGTGTTAAAATGTGCCCGAGGGCAATGACCATGTTTCCTCTGCCTAGTATCTGATC
The DNA here is from genome assembly GCF_040939455.1 of Microcebus murinus. NCBI lineage: Eukaryota > Metazoa > Chordata > Mammalia > Primates > Cheirogaleidae > Microcebus > Microcebus murinus. The sequence goes on from NC_134115.1 coordinate 29,855,113, forward strand.
CCTGCTGGACCCCAATAGTATTTGTTGAATGAGTGAAAGGAGGTAAATTAGTCAGGGTTCAACCAGAACTGCAAAACTGGTAAGGAGATACGTGTGCATGTGTATGAAGGTGTTCACTTACCCGCTGGCTGAGCAAGCACAAGATCGACAGGGTAGATAGGAAGGAAAGATTGCAAGCAGGCTGGAACCACATGGCCATGAGCTGAAGCTTGGAGTCCCTGAACTTTAAGAGAGCCTCTACCTTCTTAGAAAAGGCTTCCCACTGGTTAAGTCAGGCACACCCAGGATAATCTCCCTTTTGATGAACTTGAAGTCAACTGATTAGGGACTTTAATTGCATTGGCAATATCCTTTTACAGAAGCACCTAAATTGGTGTTCGATTGTGTGATTAGAAGGAGGAGTGTGTATGCTACAGAGTGTCTGCAGCCTCAGTTCTGTCCTGCAGCTCTAGCAAGGGGAAACTCTTGTAGCTCACCCTGTCTAGAAACATTAGAACAGGAACCTGGGGGAATGTAGTTCAGCCCAGCCACACTGACACATTGTGAAGCCATCACAACAGGTAAAGCCTGGTTTAGGATCATTTACAGGCTTATGTATTTTTGTTTGTTTATTTTGAAAGGGAGTTTTTTTTTTATGTTGATTTTTTCTTATGTCATTACCTATAACAAATGATATACACAGTATAATTCACAGTGTAAAGGTGACCTTTTTGAAATTACTTGGATCATACCATTTAAACTAGCCCTTGTTGTCCACTGACTAGGAGGTCACATACAACTCAACAGCTCTGCTGTTAATTTTGAAAACAAAATAGTTCATTTTCATGTTTGGCTTTTAAGCTTCCAAGGGCCCAAGTCTTACCTTGGACTGATCTTAGAATATCTCCCACCCCCTACCCGACCGTATTCCCAAACTTCATCACCATCTAAATACACTGCCAGTGTAAACCTCTTAAATGTTTGTTTTCTTCATTTGCTTATCACAAAAAAGGCATCCGTATATGTGTTTGTGTGCTTATGTACGTGTGTGTTTTGATTGCCTCATAGTAAAACCTACTCTTGAGATTTAGACATCAGATAATTTAGAGAACAGAAATCTTTCGTGGTTCCTGGTTATTGTTTGAATTTGCAAGAGGAACAACTGCTCAGAGGCCTAGCTGGGTTCTCCACCCACTTGCCAACAGCAAGACTAGTTTACATCACATTTGGAATGACCAGATTCCTCCCACTTTAGTTTCAGTATAGAAAGGGTAAAGGAGACAAACTATTAAATGCCACCTTGGGAGTGGTGCTAGCACTATACTCAGTAATTCCATCATTACTGGCTGTGTTTACCGTCGGTTTGGTCCTGGACTAGATTCAGACCTCAAGAGTTTATGGCCTTATCATCAATTGGGTATATTGCATTGGCACATTGCCACACAATTAGTGCTCGGTGATGATACTATGCTCTTTATCAAATCCCTCTTCCCCAAAATGGCATGATTTACATGTGAGAAGGTTGCAGACTTCCCCATCTCATGGTTGATGAGAGTGCAGCTGCATGAGGGGTTAGCTGTGCTCCCCTGTATTCCTAATGCCTAACCCTGACTTGAACTCAGGCGATGCTTAGCAAATAATGCTGAATGAGGGAGTCATCCCTCCTTTTCTCCCTGGATAATCTGTCCATAGGTAACAGGTGCTGCCATCAGCTATCAGGTTTTTCATCATTTGTGGCTTTGTATTTCAGGGACATGTCAAGTATTATACTCTGGCTGGAACTGATTTTTTTTCTCTCTGATAATTTCACATAAGCTTCATTTCTCTGAGGCTTCTACTTACTAGTTATTACTGCTCATTTCACCTTGCTTCAAAGTGTGCTTCAATATAATTTTTAAGTGTATATTTTCAGGGCCTCTGCTTGAGTAATTGATGGTCTTCATAATAAATTTCCATTTAGTATCACTTGATTTATTTATTTAAATATTTTATTATTACTTTGAACAGCCAGTCTCATGAGAAGCTCAGAGTGGGTCATGGTGAATGTATTTTTTGACTTGCTTCCAAACACACTATTGCCTGGTGTTTTAATTATTTCAGAAAATACAGATTCCTGGAAAGGCCCACAAAGGAGAACAATCAAGATTGTAGTGGTTAAGACCATAGAGAAAAAGAAAAAAAAGAACATGAGCCTGCTTAGGAATTTCAGATGGGCTACTTCCTAGCTATGTAATCAAGGGCAAAATATTAAATCTCTAGCCCTCGTTTCCTCATCTGTAAAATGGGGATACAGGCTGAGCATCCTAACCTGAAAATACAAAATCTGAAATGTTCCAAAATCCAAAAATGTTTGAGCACCTAAATGACACCACCAGTGGAAAATTTTACACCTGACCTCATGTGATGGATCACAGTCAAAAGGCAACCACAACTTTTTTTCATGCACAAAATTACTTAAAATATTGTATAAAATTACCAGGCTATGCGTATAAGATATATATGAAACATAAGCGAGTTTTGTGTTTAGACTTGGGTTCCATCCCCCAGATATCTTGTTATGTACATGTAAATAGTCCAAAATATGAAAAAAATCTGAAGCCTGAAACAATTCCAGTCCCAGGCATATTGAATAAGGGATTCTCAACCTGTAGTAAGAATGTACACCTCATAGGGTTCCCGTGAGGATTAAATGAGATAATGTATACAGTGGCCTAGTATAATTTCTTTGCACATAGGTACGTGCTCAATAATTATTAGTTCAATAGGTATAAACTTTACAGTAATAAGACTGGGAATGTAAAAAAATGCAGTTTTCCTTATTTCCTATGGAAGTCATTTCAATCCCTGACTCTAAACTATTCCCTGTGTGGTGGTGGGGTGGGGGCAGGGGAGCGGAAGAGTCTACTTTCTCCTCTGGAGTTGGTCTTACGTAGGTGGCTGTGGCAGATTTACTGGTTCTGTGCAAAGATGAGGCCTGTCGTTCCCTGTGGCAGAGTTCAGCAGTGCCAGTTGCACACTCAGTCCCTACCTGGCTCCTGCATGGGCTGATCTCTGGCTCCTTTAGCTCCTGCTGGTCCATGTTGCTTCATTTTGAGAGGCACCCTTGTGAGGACTACGGTCTCTCCTCAGCTGACCTCCTGGTCCCTGGTCAGAACCAAAGGAAACTTCTCTGTCCTTTCTCATATCACCTGGAAGCCCCAGGGAACTCGGGGAGTGCTTTGCTGTCAGCCCCTGCAAGTGTCCTGTTGCTTCTCTTCTGCCTGGTACAGGGTATTATGTAAGTCAGCCACCTCCAAGAATCCCAGACAGTCACTCATGTCCTCACCAGCATGGGGGAAGGCAAGGGTGGGGAGGGGGCTGGGCAAGCCACATTTCCATTCTCTAATCTTATTTCCTTTTGCTTCTTCAGCAACACCTTGTTTCTCCTCTCCAACATGAAGCCCTTACTGGTGTGTGGTTTCAAAGGGATGAAAAACCGGTTTTGTTAGCACTTCCTTTGAATCTGTACTTCTCTCACTTCAAGGCAGTACAAGTCAAGAATCTGGGGTGTTTGTTTTGTTGATCCATTTCCAGGTAGAGGGAATCCCCCCTCTTGGGCTGATGACTCCAGATAGTCTGCCATAAGTTAACACTCCATAGGGCTACTGCTGTTATTATTATTATTATTATTTTATTACATGAATCTACTTAATCTAAGTAATTCTTTTACTTCCTTAAGGCAGTGGTTTCTTGGCCTTTGGATTTCACAGAAATGAAAAAATATTTTGTTTGGGGACTGACAAAAGGTTGCGAACTTTTAATTTTATCAACAACAAAAAAAATCCCTTAAAATTGCTATCTATTTCTACCATTTCTTTTAGTCTCTCCCTCCCCCAAAGTGGAAGGATAAAATTGAAGAGCAAGGAGCAATTATTTTAAACCGAGTAGCTTTAACCAGCAAATTGCCCTGAGTTTGCTCATGTAGCTGCAGTTCAGGGAAAATTCCTTCCAGACCAGCACCAGTCAGCCCAGCGACATTTGAAAATCACTGTCTTGGAGTGTTTCAGCCATTGAGTCTGGTTCATTGTCGGCTGTGATTAAATATGAAGTGCTTTCGAGAACCAATCTATAGGATAACTCAGGCCAAAGGAAACACTGTGCCTAAATACTCAGCCAAAGGAGTGTTGGGTTTGCCTGAATTTCTGGAAAATTGCCTTCGTTCCCTACTTCACTGTATCTGGGTAAATAAAACAGGGGCCTCAGAGAGCTGTTGCAGGAGAAATTATAAAAATTCAGCAAAGCCTTGTGATCTCATTTTGGATCTCCTTAGGATTCCTCATCAAGCTGCAATTACAGAGAGAAAAATTCTGCCTTGGGGTATGATTTTAATTGCTCGTCGTGTTATGACTTGACTTTCTGTGCTGCGTTGCTTTCCATATCACTGCTTCTGGGTTTGACAGCTCCTCCGGAGTCACTTCGTTTTACACCAAGAGCGAAGTACTAAGTCGAAAGGCAAGGCAAGCACCTACTCTTGCCTTCGTGCTTTTACCAGAAAACTGCGTGGGAACCGACTTTTTCCTTTCTCTACCCCTTCAGCCTCAGTTCTATGAACCCGTGGAGCCGGTGGACTTTGAAGGACTTCTGATGACACACCTGAACAGCCTGGATGTGGAGCTTGCCCAGGAGCTGGGCGACTTCACCGATGACGACTTGGACGTGGTGTTCACACCAAAGGAATTTAGGACTTTGCAGCCCTCTTTGCCGGAGGAAGGGTAAATCTTTTTCTCAAAATGTAGATGGGGTTGTGACTGTCATGCCTATTATCAATTAAGGGGGGAGATGCCCTAGATCCGAACTTCTTTTAAAAAAATGAAATTACCCAATTCATTAAAATGTGTGGGGCAACTATATGATACTCACCTAGGTGTAGATAGTTTTCAAATTGGTTTGGCCAGAGGCTTTGAAAAGCTGTGTGGAGACTAGGGGATACAGTGGGACAAGACAGAATGCTCAGGAAGTGTGAAAAATGCAGGCTGTGGAACCGGACTGCCTGGGTACCAGCTCCGTGACCTTGGATGAGTCACATGACCCATCAAAGCCTTAGTCTCTTCATTTGTAAAAATGCCAAGAGCTTTCATAGAAACCATTCAGAAGCATTTTATCTGCTTCCATGTTAAGAGACTGGATCAAGTTAGAAGGTCAGCTCACATTTATCAAGCATCTACTATGTGCTGGGTATTGGAATGAAAAGATAAATAAGGCAAAGTCCCTTCCCTTGAAGTAAGTGTTTTCCAATGGAAAAACAGTGGGGAAAACTCTGTAGAGTGAATATGCGGACAGATACTTAGGTCTCGAGTTTCTGCAGGGGATTTGTCTATGTATTTAAAGGTTTAGGCATTAGCTCTTAGTATCAAACTAACTATGGAATTATAGCTAAATGAAACTCCTATTGCTTCCATAGTACAAAAATCAATGTCCCTTTGGAGATCTAGGATGAACTTTTATTTGCATTCATTTTGAAAGCAAAATTAAGATGCACATCCTCCTGGACAGTCTCATCTTCCCCAAAAAGTCCCAGAAAAAAGATCATGAAATACAGTCCCTGTCCTCACCACTCTGAGGTACTCTAGTTCCATTTTGGATCTTATTTCATATAGCTTAAGGAGGCTGGATGACAGAGACATGGGATTACTGTGACACTCCTTATTCAGACAGTTCTCATTCCCATAGGAGAGCTGACTATATGCACAGCTCTAATGTGAGAAAAATACTCATTTCCCAGAAAACAAAAACATTATCATCCTTGAAAAATATTTTCCCCATTGTCAGTCCATTTATTCAGGTGTGACTTTAATATAGGTAACACCTATTATTTTTACCCTCAGTAAAGTATCATTTACTTTTATTTCTTTGTGTAAAATTTATGATTCATTGTCTTCAAACACAGTCAGAATCTTGGAAAAACCTGCTTAAAATACTTACAATAAATTTAGAGGGAGGATGATTTGTTTTTAAATTTGATAAAGAAGGTTATTTTTACTCAGCATCAATTTTTGAGTATATTATTGTCTTGTCACCATAATTTATAGCTAACACATTATCTATCTGATGACTTTAAAACAACCTTTATTATTTCAATTGTTGCCAAAAAGTCTTCTGTATAATTAAAGCAAGGGATGGTATCATTGTTATCATCGGAGTAAACAATAAGTGACTCCTGTTGAACACCCTCCGCCTAGCCCAGAACTTTATGTTGAGCTTAGGTAGCATGTAATTATAAACATGACCTCTACAGGTGAGCTGCCTTGTGCAAGGATTCAAGTCCCTGTTCTACCACTTACTGTGTGGCTTGGAACAAGATGCTTATTATCCCATTCTTATGTGAAATGAGAATAATAATAGTGCCTGCCCTATGGGGCTGATTGAAAACTAACCAGATTAATACATGTAAAGTGGTCACATCAGTGCCTAATGCATAGTAAATGGTACATATGTGAACTTTCCCATATAGATCTTATTATGTGCCAGATTCTTCTAAGGACTCTGCACACTAACTTATTTACAACTCTTTAAAGGAGGCACTCTTATTATTATTACTTTAAGGTGACAAAACCGAGGCAAAGAAGGGTTGACTGACTGGCTCAAGGTCACATAGCTATAAGAGATTAAGCTGAGACTTGGGCAGTAAGGGTTAGACCACATGTCGTCTAACCTTTACAATGTTTCATCTAATATTGACAGTAAGTCCACAGGTAGGTACCATTTTTGTCCCCTTTTCACAAATGAGAAAATTAAGATGTGTTTATCTTGAACACTAAGTTATCTGCAACAACAGCAAAAGGCTACTGTTATTCTTTCCGATCTCAAGACTCTGAAACACAAGCAGAGTTCTCTTTCACCGTGCACTCCTGAGTAGGTAGGACAGAACCACCAAGTTCATGACCACCGGCCAAAGCCAGTGTCTGCAAATTCATCAAAGCCTAAGACAACTGTTCTTCTTCTTGGCTTTCAAAAAGGAGAACGTGCATGTCCTGACAAGGTTACACAAGCGCAAAAAAATATGTCCAAATTACCCCTGTCAGAAAGAGGTATTTATACTTATTTTTCTTGTCATGTATCTGATTACAGCAAGTTCTACCTGTCTTGTGTCAGAGCGCCTTCAGGGTTAGTTATAGTTTAACATGATTCTCTATAATAAAGAAAACCCACAAAGCATAAAATACCAACAAGTTTATCTCATCAAAGTAAAATGCTGTTGCCTCAGGAATACTTCAGACACTTGGAATGAATGGGCAAGAACAGCCTTAGCATTCTCACTGATACGGATTTAAAGTCATGTTGTACTCCTCGGTTATGATAAGGGGTTGTTTTGTTGTCTTTACCCAGTGATAACATGTTTCTATTTCATTTTCCATCTCATTAGGGTTGAACTGGACCCTCATGTCAGGGACTGTGTTCAGACCTATATTCGGGAGTGGCTAATCGTTAACCAGAAGTAAGTTACTATTTCCCCTCTCCTCTTTATATATAAATTTTTTTTTTTAATTGGCCTTTTTGGAATGGTTTCGGGTTTACGGAAAAAAATGAATGGAAAGTACTGAGAATTCTCATATACTCCCTCACTATCTCACCCCCCCCACCACATACACAGTTTCCCCTAATTATTCATATTAACATCTGGCCTTAGTGTGGTACATCTGTTATAATTGACAAGCCAATATTGATATGTTGTTAACTTAAGTCCATAGTTTACACTAGAGTTCATTTTTTGTGTTGTATATTCTGTGTCTTTTGGCACATTTATAGTGAGATGCATCTGCTTTAATAGTATCATGCAGAACTGTTCCACTGCCCCCCAAAATCCCCTGTGCTCCACCCACTCACCCCTCCCTCCTCCCACGCTGGCAACACCCATGTTTTTTACTGTCTCTGTAATTTCACTTCATTCCTCCATGTCTTTTTGTGGCTTGGTAATGCATTTTTTAGCCCTGAATAATCTTCCATTGTATGGAGTGCCACAGTTTGTTTATACATTCCCTTATAGAAGAAGAAATTTACATTTTAAGCATAAACAATAGAGCCTTTTTGTTTTAATTTCATTCTGACGAATTCCTAAGGGGGGGAAAAAATAAGTGATTTGAAACTTGGCCTCAGATTCAAAGGCGGCATTTAAATTTTTGTGACCAAGAAATAAACTGCGTGCTGGCCTTTCCAGCAAAGGACGTTTCTCTCCTTGAGTTAACCAAACCTTCTGTGACATTGTTCTGAGTTTTTTCTCTCCATGCCACTGACCTGGACAGCCCCCTCTCATGGGAAACGCCTATGCACAGGGAAATTCTCAACCCGTGTGGGTGTGAGTGTTGGGCAGTGGGAGGGGACTGTCTGCAGTTAGTGCACACCCCGCTAGAGTCACACCAGAGAACCTTTGTCACGACCTAAGTAGTTTGAGATTCTGATAGCCTCACCTCTCCTATGCTCCAGTAAGAGTTACTGCTCTATGGGAATAAAAAACGAAAGACGTTGGAGATTGGGTTTTATCCAGTTCCTGGAAGTGTTCCGTTGAATGTGTGCTGATGTTTCTGGAGTGGTGTCAGTAGGCATACTATTTTCAATAGCTGAGAAAGAGAAAGCATCGCCTGTAAAAAGTAATTAAGAGAAAGTTAGATGCTAATCTATCATCTGTTCTAATATGAATGGAAAATGAAGTTTGCCAGGCAGTCAAATGAGATTATGCTTTGCTGGTAATAAAAGATTTCAGAACAAATTGTTCTCAAGCTTTTAAATGTTATTAGAGGTACTTTCTGGATATTAAAAATCTAAAAAAAAAATCTGAGAAGAGTCCATAGAAAGGCCCATTTTGATACATTTGTTAATAGTTTTCAGATTTATTTTTTATTTGGGACCTTCGCTTTTTCATTGCTCATGGCAATGCAAGCTCATTGGAATCCTCTTTTTTCTCTATCTTGCTCAAACTTAAAAGAAAAAAAGGACTCTGTTTAGAATATTCATCCTAGAACTTTTAGAAATTATAAGCAAACAAAGCAAAAACAATCACTTTCACTATGGACAGATAACCACCATTAACATTTGATGTGTAGCCTTTGAATTGTGTTTCTTTATATATGTTTGTATACAAACTAAATCAGATTATAATACTATTTTTGTAACATACATCTTTAATTTTCACAATAAGAGGTGATTATCTCTCTTTTCTGTTAAATATTCTTCCTCAACACCATCATTAATGATTATATAATGTATTTATACCAAAATTTATTTAACCAATTTTAATTTTAGGTAACTCCCTGTTTTTCAGGTTTATACTTATAATGCAGTAAGTATAAAACTTACTACAGATTTATGTGCAGTAAAACTCATTAAAACTTTGTGCACATTTATGATTTTCTTCTTTGGAATAAATCCTTACAAAAGGAAATTCTGTGTCTAAGGGTATGTACAAATTTAAGGATTTAGAATAATAGACCAAAGATTATTAACAATATATTGATGAATCCTCAAGAATATTGGATGTTATGATATATTAATATTTCCAATTTTATTTGTAAAAAGACTGTCTTTTATCTTTTTTCTTTGATTATTAGACATTATTAGGCATCTTTTTTCCATATATTTTTTGGCCATTTATAATTTTTTCCTGAGGCTCTGCTTATTTATGAAATTTGTGCATCTCTGTGAATATATTTGTCTGGTCTTGGTTATCTTTAAGAGCACTTTTGTTTGTTAAAGATATTAACCCTTTCTCTGTCACATATTATAAATTCCTTATCCAGCATGCTTTCTGTCCTTTAATATTATTATAATTTTTAACATTCATAATTATTTATGCAGTTAAATCTATATTGATATATTTTTCCTAATGACTTCTACTTTTGGTGTCATGCTTAAAATTTAATTCACGAACCTATTATTATCTTCTAGGAGTTTAGGATTAAAATATTAACTCAGACCACTAGCCACTTGATTGTTGCTTCTGTTCTCTTATTTGTCTGCATTTTTAAATCTTTTCTGTAGAAGCAATGATTATCCACATATTTATTCTATGCAAGTTTTTGCATTTCTCCCCATAAAACAAAACAATATCTGCTTTAACTTTACCTGTGGCAACATACTAGGGATGGGGATTGCCATTGGCCCAGTTCTCTGCACACCTGTATAACACACCAGTTCGCCTTCCCAGAAATCAGCTAGTGGACAGGTAGAAGTGTGCAACTTCAAAACTCATTGTCAGTTTCTTGCAAGCTTTGATGAGTGTTTTATTGAAGGAGTGTCTTTTATTACCTCTCTGTCTGATTCTCTGCTAGTCTGCACCTGATACTCTGTGAAAACTACAATTCCTAGCACACTCCTCCAAGCGATTATTCTGTCTCTATGTGTATCTATAATATTCTATTTGTGGGGAGAATCCAGTACACTATTGCCAGATGCTCTTCATCTCTCAGTACTGCATAATACATTTTCAGCACAGTCGTTTGCTATGAGTTATTTCTGTATGGTTACAGAAGAATGGCAGGAGAAGGACTAGGAGAAGGTGGTGGTTCAAATGAGTGAGATCAGGTGCATCCTGTGAGTGCCTTCATAGATAAGCCACTGCAATGAAGAAGAATTCAGATTTCTGTGTGGTCACTAATTGTTCAAGGACTGGCAGGAAGGAAGGTATACACACCTTCCCATCTTTATCCAGTGAGCCCCCTTTGGGGAGACCAAGTATGATATACATCCTTCTCTCTCCAGCTCCATCTGATCCACAGAGATTCTGTCCAGATTCAGGCATTAAGTAACATTAAGCTTGGATGAGTGTCCATTTTTTCTGTGTCTTCATAGGTGGTTTGCTAGGAAGTTGGAGGAGGATGCAATAGGGGTTGCTGACCAGTTGTTAATTAGTGATTCATTATTTAGCTGTCCTTTAATTTTTATTTTACGTGCCAAATCATGTGTGCCTGTTTTGAAAGAAGTCAAGTAACACAGAAGTGCATTAAGTAAAAGGCAAGTCTCATGCCTCACTCCCCGCCAGCTCCCTGCCCTTCCCTTCAACTCACCCTTCACTGCACAAAGGTCAGCGTGCAGCCTTCCAGATCTCTTCATGCCCTCACAAATATATATGGCTATATATGTTTTTTACATAAAGATACTTATATTTATGTATGTAGATACATATATGTAAACATGTATGTATTTATACATTATAAATATATATAAATAATGTTTTTTCAATAACATCTTTGAACTTTCCATGTCAGAGTTATATCCCATTCTTTTGGAATCCTGCCTCATATTCCAAGGGAGTACATATGAGAGAATGTACTACACATTATTGAATCTTTCTCTATTAATGGGCATTTTAGTTATCTCCATTTTCCACAGTTACAAATAATACCTCTGCAAATATCTATGCACATTTGCCCTTACACATGTGTGTGAGTATTTCTGAAGGTCGAAATGAAACCAGTGCACATGGTACATTCTGATAAGTACTGCCAAATTCTTCTTTAGAAAAGTTATGCTAATTTGTTCCATTACCAAGCAGGCAAGAAGTTACACTTTCCCTTCATAATATTCCTGCCAGTGCTGGACATTATGAATTAAAATAAAATATTTAAATTCCTCCAATCTTATTCTAGTTATCATGTTAATCTGGAAGCTATTATGCCTACTTTCTGAATACAGCTTCCTATCACTGAGTTTTCTTCAGTTGGGTATTCTAAAATCCCAGTTAAATATACACTTATCCACACAATCTGAAATCCTGTTTGAAGGTATTTGCCTGAGTGAAATGAAAACGTGTATTCACATAAGAATTTGTATGCAAATATGTATAGTAGTTTTATTTATAATTGCCGAAAATTGCAAACAACCCATATTATACTCAATTGGGTAATAATAATCAATAATAATCAATAAGCAAACTCTGGCAAATCCAAACAATGGAACACTACTCAGCAATAAAATGCAACAAACTACTGATACATGCAACAGCATGCATGAATCTCAGATGCATTATGCTAAGCAAAAGGAACCAAACAAAAAAGATAACTGCATGATTCCATTTATATGACATTCCAGAAGAGGCAAAGCTATGGAGACAGAAAAAAGGTCACCAAGGTCTTGGAGTGGGGAATGGGGCTGACTGCAAAAGGACCTGGAAGAATTTGGGGGCGGTGCTGGAACTGTTCTGTATCTTGAATATAGTGGTGGTTATACAACTGTATGCATTTGTCAAAATTCACAGAACTGTACTCTAAAAAGGATCAATTATAATTGTACTTCAAAAGCGATGGATAGAAATCTGGGAAGTTGCTATGGTTTATTATACTATTTTGTAGAATGGTGGTTTCTCTGGAGCAGGAGTAAATGGATTCAAATCCTGCCTCCACTACTTACTAGCTGTGTGACCGAAGGCCAATTAACATATTTCTTTGTGCTTCAATTTTCTCATCAGGAAAATAAGATTTAGAATAGTACTTACCTCATAAGCTTTGTCATGTACAATAAATTAATTAAAATATGTCAACTACTCAGAAGATTTCTTGGCATTTAGTAATAATTCAATAAATACTAGCTATTATTTATGGTATGTACTAAGTAGTAAATATCAGAAGAAGCACTTACATTAGCATGTCGAAGGAATGTACAAAAAACTCTATCCCATACGTTTTAATGCACTGCGAGTGGAAGGACCTGCCTTCCTTAATGAAGCCACTTTGCCCTCCATGGACATGTCTTTGTCATCCAGAATCATGCAGTCAAACACTGATTTAGTTAGCTCTTTTATTCTCAATTATCTCCTTGCTGATATTACATTTCTCTATAAATATCTGGAGATAGGCTTTTATGCCCTTGCTATCTGTGATAATGGCTTTGAATTCCACTTAGGGCACAGAGGAGTGGAGTAATGGCCACTTGTGTTCCCTCCCACTCTCATCATTCTATAGGGCATTTGCCACTCACATTCTGTAATTGAGACATTTAAATCATACAAATAGTGCTGCCCGTGAACGATAGAGGAAAGTTCTAAAACTTCTTTTTAACCTGATGGGGAGAGATTAAACTACACAGAAACATAAAACACATTATCTCCTTTCGGGGGAGATGTATTTTCTTACTTGAAATGTTTGTCTGTGTTACTTAGACTGGAAGATTTCTTGAATGAATTCCATTCTGTCTTTCATGTCTATAGCCCCAAGTTTGGTGTCCTTGCTCTAAAAGTAATAGTACTTTTCTCTCCATGACTTTCGAAGATGACTATCGGTTTAATGACTAGCATGCTGCCATCTTGGCTTGTTTATCTCATCTTATTTCCATGTATTTTATGTGGATTAATGTCTGATGACATCCTTTGGGGGATATTAAATATTCTAAGTATATTTCCTCTGTTATTTTCTCTAAATGAAACAAAGACGGACTAACTTCAGAACGTTTTTGCTGTCTTGGCAGAGAGCCGAACTCTTAAGTGATTAAACTTGTTTACATACTGTTTATTCTCGTTGTATTATTCGCAGCGACAGTGAAACATTTCATGAGTGTTATGGGCAGCATCATAAAAGCCTTTAGACTTTGTCTCTCATTCAGAGTGATTAAGGTAATTCTGAAGGAAGGTCGTGCTCAAGGAGAGCTGGGATATCAAGGAATGGGGTATCATCTGTTTTATTACTCCATATTTTACTCCCAGTGAACTGGTAAACAATTAAAATTCAAACACATCAGTGCATATAATTCAGTTACTCCCCAAAACATCATAAAAATGTCTCCCTGATCAATAATTGCTGATTATGACATGCATTTGTTGTGCTGGCTGTCAAGGTGCTTCGCTGTTTGCTTTCTAAAGTGTGAAAAGCAAGCCAGGCTCATCAGCCTATGCAGGAACAAAGAGCAGCCCGGCTGCAGATATCACTGAGCCAGTCTCGACCCGTGTGCACGGACTCCTTCCCCACTGACCCAGACACACTAAGGCTCTGCCCAGGCTCTGTTCACACGTGCCAGGCTGCCCCAGGCTGGGACGACCTCCTCATACCGTGTGGGTTCTGACTCCCCATGCCAGGACCATCCTTTTTAAATGAAGGTCCTCCTCAGCCTGTTTGGGCTCCAGCGTCCCATTCTGGGCCTCGCTGCTAGGTGCCCCCCCCCACCCCCACCCCCCCCGCCGTGAGGCACAGCATGGATGGCTGCCTTGTTCTGGGGCACCTCAGGATGCTAGCACCAGGTTGTACAGGAACGAGGGGAAGGAAAGGGGAGACGGGGTAAGAAAGTGAAGATAAAGAAAAGAGGAAAAGAAATGAACATATATTATTTCTAATCCTCACTGTGGGCCCTCAAAATGAGCAACATTTTGCCCCCTTTCACCCTTGAGGAAGCTGTGGCTCGGAGAGATTAAGTCACTTGCCCAAGGGCTCTTAGCTAGGACGTAAGGAGCCAGCATCTGAACCCAGGTCCTTCTGGCTCTACAGCCCCGATTCTGTCTGCTCCACCACACTGCCTTGAAAGAGAATGCTCCCAGAATATGTTTGGCCTTTGGATTGTCTTCAAGTGTGTAAGAATAGTGTTTGAAGAAAAGGAATACAGTTCTGGGAAGCAACAGTGTTCATTTCATGAAGGTGGCTTTTCTAGCAGTTGGCCTGCTTCCCCGTCCTCCTCCTGTCTGCACATAGGCTCAGCAGGAGCTCGGCTGCCTTTACTCAGTCGCCAGGGCCTGGTAATGAGGCTGGGACTCTACTCTCTTGTAGCCAGTGGCACTGAGCCAGCAGTCGCGCTACCTACCAGTGGTAGCTCTCTCTGCGGCCAGCACTTCTGGAATGAGTCATTTCTCCATGCTTGCCAACCCTCGTCTTCTCCACAGCCAGCCTCACCCTCACTGCCGTGAGGGAGCTTTGCAACTTTCTGAGAATTTAAAACGGGGAAGTAGATGCTAAATCTAGTATGAGGAAGGGGAGAGAAGCTTGCTCTGCTTTCAAACACACGGTCACGGAAGATGCTAGTCTTTATGCTTTCCCTAGCAAAAACCCTGAAGGCCGGCATATCTATCAGGTTAAAGTGTATATATTGTGAAATAAACTTTTAATATTATCCCATTACTAACTTGTTTAATGCCCATTTGTCACTGGCTGTGGGGTGCAAACATTCTAAAAATGGAAGGCAGAAAAGATAGCAAGCATGCATTTGCAAAAGATAGCCAAGGAAACCAAATAAATTTCAGGTCCCTAAAAGTTAAGCGTCTTTTAAGTTTTTCAGATCTAGTGTATAAACTTTTTACCATGAATCTTAAAGCTGGGGATAACTTCTTGGCATTCACTTCATGTCCGTGCCTGACCCTGTGAAGAAACAGAGGTGTAGAGAGAGAAGTAACTTGAGGATGATGGAAGCAGGTGTGATGTGTGTGTGTGTCTCTGTGTGTGTGAGATGTTCACTTGTAAGTAAACACTATTGGAAATAGGTACAGTTTACTGTCAGACAAAAAATAAAGCTAAAGCAGATATAGTTCTGGTCACTAAGGCTGCCACTCTAAAGGTCTTAAGCTAGGTTACTTCCTAATTTTTATTTCTGTGGCCTAAGAAGGTTTCCTTGTTAACAGCCACGTGATATTGAACCTTTGACATTAATACCTTTTGCAGGTCCTAAAACAGGCAAAGGGTAAATACCAAAATGTGAAATTTGAATTTTTACTCACTGATTTGATCTTAGAATGAATGCATGTTAGGTGATTTCTTTGGTAATATTTCCCCTTACGATTGGAATTATCAGGAAAAATAAACACAGATTCAGTGTGTTGTTATTTGGGGTAGTATAATTTAGGCCACAACCTCCTATTTGCCTATGTTAGCATTTTTTTTCTTTAAGCCCTTAGAGAGAGTCCAGAATCAGACATTTTATAGAATGCCTTTAGGAAAGCCTGCCCACACAGCACACATATACACATTGCTGCCTAAATGTACATTAGTGAGGATAACTTTTAAGAAATTAGCAGGCTTGGGTTCCGGGTCGTAGCGCGCTCGGGGCAACAGGGCTGCTGCTGGGCGGGCCGGCAGCGGCGAGCAGCAGGGGCATGAGGGTGAACCCGGGAAGCGGAAGCTGAGCAGGCCTGGAGGAACGCCGGTCCCCTGGATCCCAAGAGTGCAGAGCTCGGGGCAGGGGCCGGGAGGCGTGGGGGAGCCGGGCCCTCCCCTCAGGAACGTGTCCCGGGGCCGACCCGGCCCGTAGTGTGGAAGCAGCTTCAGTTTACACACCTGCAAGATTCTGGAGCCTATGGGGCATGCTGGTAGCCCCTTTCCTGTTCATCTGTGTGCTCATACCTGCTTTCAGCTAATTCTGTGCTTGGAACATTCTCTTCCCACAGTCTGCAGCCCTGAATGCTTATGGAATTTGAAGTATTTCACAGTAACCTTCACATGGTAGGTGAGCTCGTGAAACAATATGAAGAGGAGAAAATAGCCTTTTAAGGAAATTGGCCCACAGAAAGGATGGCCTTCTTGGACAATCCAACTATCATTCTAGCTCATATTCGACAGTCACATGTGACCAGTGATGACACGGGAATGTGTGAGATGGTTCTCATTGATCATGATGTTGACCTAGAGAAGATTCATCCTCCTTCAATGCCTGGAGACAGTGGGTCAGAAATTCAGGGAAGCAATGGTGAGACTCAGGGCTATATATATGCCCAGTCAGTCGATATTACCTCAAGTTGGGACTTTGGTATTAGAAGACGCTCAAACACAGCTCAAAGATTAGAGTGACTCTGAAAAGAGAGACAAAACCAGATCAAATGCAAAAATATTCAGTGGAAAGAAAGAAATTCTAAGCAATCAGCCCAGGAGTTAAAGTCACTGTTTGAAAAAAAGTCCCTCAAAGAGAAGCCTCCAAGTTCTGGAAAGCAGTCAATATTATCTGTACGTCTGGAGCAGTGCCCTCTGCAGTTGAATAACCTCTTTAATGAGTATTCCAAATTTGATGGCAAGGGTCATGTCGGTACAACAGCAACCAAGAAGATCGATGTCTACCTCCCCCTGCACTCAAGCCAGGACAGACTGCTGCCAATGACCTTGGTGACAATGGCCAGTGCCAGGGTGCAAGACCTGATTGGGCTCATCTGTTGGCAGTATACAAGTGAAGGATGGGAGCCGAAACTCAAACTTTGGAGATGATGTTAGACAAAAGGCAAATCTGAGCAATTATCTATTCAAAAGGGGTTGTAATGCAGTGGAGACAACTCCCAAATCAACAATGCATTTGGCCAAGGAATGGCTAATGAACAATGCAGTATTAGTTCAAGAAGTTTTGCAAGGGAGAGGTGAGCCGAGAACCAACTGAGAGCAATCATCAAGCCAATTCTCTTACAACTACGTGAGAAGTTGCCTAAGAACTCAACCATTCTACAATTGTTCATTATTTGAAGCATATTGGAAAGGTGAAAAACCTCTATAAGGGAGTGCCTCATGAGCTGACTGAAAATTTAAAAAATTGTCATTTTGAAGTGTCTTCTCTTATTGTACACAAGAACAAGGGATCATTTCTCGATCAGATTGTGACATTTCACAAAAAGTAGATTTTGTACGACAACCGGCGACGACCAGCTCAGTGGTTGGACAGAGAAGAAGCTCCAAAGCACGTCCCAAAGCCAAACTTGCACCTAAAAAAAGGTCATGGTCACTATTTGGTGGTCTGCTGCCAGTCTGATCTACTACAACTTTCTGGATTCCGGTGAAACCATTACATCTGAGAAGGATGCTCAGCTAACCGATGAGATACACCGAAAACTGCAACACCTGCAGCCAGCATTGGTAAACAGAAAGGGCCCAATTCTTCTCCACGACAATGCCTGACTGCCTGTTGCACAACCAACACTCCAAAAGTTGAACGAATTGGGCTATGGAGTTTTGCCACATCTACCATATTCACCTGACCTCTCGCCAACCAACTACCACTTCTTCAAGCATCTCGACAACTTTTTGTGGGCAAAACACTTCCACAACCAGCAAGATGCAGAAAATGCTTTCCAAGAGTTTGTTGAATCCTGAAGCATGGCTTCTTTTGCTACAGGAATAAGCAAACATTTCTTGCTGGCAAAAATGCGTTGATTGTAATGGCTCCTATTTTGATTAATAAAGATGTGTTTGAGCTTAGTTATAAAAAAAAAAAAAAGAAAGAAAGAAATTAGCAGGCTTATAAAATCCCAGGTAAGGATTTCTTTCAAAGAACTCTGTTAATAGAAAATAAATCTTACAAAATAATTTTGCTAATATATATTGCTACTTGTTTTTACTGCTACCATTGCACACTTAGAGCAACTGGAACCAAAATAATGTTCGTAAATAGTTTAAATAGTTATTACTTCTGAGGACTTGTTTAAAAGAGTCTCCAAAATACTTTTGGTTCATTGATGTTTATGAACCATATAGTTTATATTTTAATTTTTGTTTTGCTGGTGTTTAGGAATCCCAAACCAGAAATTATTCTGGATATTTTTCTCAAAATCCTTTTTAAATATTTAGTCTCATTTCCTTATTCAGAGTATACTTTTTTCATTTACTTATTTTTTTCATTTCCCCAATTTGGCCTGCTTTTTGGCCAGGCCTGCCAATACAGGTTTGGGTCAGGGCAATTCAGATGGCCAGGAGACACTGTGGATGGCCAGTGACAGTCTACTTCTACTTGAATTAGTCACTGAGCTGATCGTGTTTCTTTTCTAGGTGGTTTCTTGTCTCCTTTTGCTCAAAACAAATTGCTTATCTTCAGAGCATGGTAAAATCCGGGGAGAGAGTCTTGTTCTCCCTATGGTTGACCCTGGGACATCTCATTCTTTCTTTAGTTAATTTTAATTTAAGCAATTACCAAACACCTGCTCTGTGGGTGCCACTCCCTCCCTCTGACACCCCTTCCTTCCAAGGAGTTATATACCCTGTATTGATTGGATCATTGCTAGTCACTCTCCTACATTTCCTGCTTTATCTGTCTGGCATTCGATCTGCCCAATACATACTGCCCTCACTTTATATCCCTTTACCCGCTTGCCCAGAGGTTTTTCTAACAGTCCGGGAAATCAAACAAAATGGTGCATGTTTGTGCATTTGACCCTGCGACATGTTTTCCAAGAAGCCTTTGAGTCATAAAAATGGGGAATAAACACACTGGTTTCTCTACTCATCGCTTGAATATCTGTTGCCTTTCTCATGCCGGTCTCACTTCTGCAGTGACAGTGCTAGACGTTCTATTTTAAACCCTTTCCATAGCTACACATTTTTTAAACACAATTTTAATGGAGTCCGTAGAGTGGAGATTTCTAATGTTAGCAAAGACTTTCAGTAGATAAATCATTTATTTCTATTTTTTCTTAAGCATGTCTTGCCTTTGTCATTCATTATAAAGAACATTAATGTGGAGATTAAATGGTTTTCTCTATTTTTATCATCAAACGATCTCTATTTGCTGCTTCTGCACATTGCTAGATTTATTCCAGCCTCTTGCATACACTAGGGTCATAGTTTAGCTTCAGCTTGGAGCCAAATGCCCCACAGCTGAAATGACCGCACCTCTGAAGTGGCATTTTCCCAGGCCATTCCTGCCTTTAATAAGGAGCCAGCCAGGAGGCAAGTTTGTATCTCATTACAACAGAGCCTTGTATTAGGCCTGGTGCTTAATTAGATGTGAGGAATTACAATTGGTCCTCTCTTTGAAAGCTCTCTCAACACCATGTCTGCACTTAAGCCATTACTTTTATTTTAATCTAATGGTTTTGCCTCTCTCTCTCTCTTTCTGTCTTCCAATTAAATAATATCAACAATAAAAGAAACCAAGGAAGTTCGGAGATTTGCAGCTTTAAAAAGACTGGATCTCGAAAAGATTTTCACAAGACGCTGCAGAAACAGACTTTTGAGTCAGAAACCTTGGAGTGCAATGAACCCACCGCTCAGGTATTTCCCATCAACCAACATGGTTACTGGGTTACTGCGCTGTTCTGCCCAGGGCATGCTGTCGGCTTGTAAAACCAGAATAAAGGTTAGACTCACAGAATGTTTGAATAAGAGAAACTGTACCATCTGAGTCACTGTTATTTTTTTTCCAAATCTGTTTGTAGGTACAGAAATTGGTGTTCAAACAAAAACCAAGAAGTTCAGTGATTAAAATAGATAAAAGTGGAAGGGCTCTAACTGGGGGAGGGGGACACCTGGGGCCCATCCCTAGAACAGTTCCTGCAGAGACTCAGGGGTGCCCCTAGGCAGACTGCATGGTGACTCAAAGCTCCACACTGAGGCCAGGCTGCCTTCATTCTCCTCCTGATTCTACATACTAACCCTAAAACCTCAGGCAGGGTAATTTAACTCTGCCCCTGGAAAACAAGGTTGATAATACTAACCAGTTTATGAGACTATTTGAGTATTAAGTGAGTTAATATGTGTAAAGATTTAGAACAATGCCAACTGCACTTAGTGCCCAGGAAATGCTGGTCACTGTTATTGTTGTTGTCATTAGTTATTATTATAAAATAGTTACAGTTTAAAAGTCAGGTTGAGGCCGGGCGCGGTGGCTCAAGCCTGTAATCCTAGCACTCTGGGAGGCCGAGGCGGGCAGATTGCTCGAGGTCAGGAGTTCGAAACCAGCCTGAGCAAGAGCAAGACCCCGTCTCTACTATAAATAGAAAGAAATTAATTGGCCAATTAATATATATATATATATATATATATATATATATATATATATATATATATATATATTAGCCGGGCATGGTGGTGCATGCCTATAGTCCCAGCTACTCGGGAGGCTGAGGCAGTAAGATCGCTTGAGCCCAGGAGTTTGAGGTTGCTGTGAGCTAGGCTGACGCCAGGGCACTCACTCTAGCCTGGGCAACAAGCGAGACTCTGTCTCAAAAAAAAAAAAAGTCGGGTTGAAGTATATGTATTGTGAAATGAACTTTTAACTTGTAACTAATTTTTTTAATGCCCATTTGGCAATAGCTTTGGGATTCATGTAAAGAACTCCAGAAAATACTCTAACAAACTAGGAGACACAAAAGAAAACAAGCATTCATTTGCATAAAATAGCAAAAAAGAACAACAGCCAAATAAATTTCATGTCCCCAAAAGTTAAGCTCTCTACACCCATATTCGCAGCAGCATTATTTACAATAGCCAAAAGGTGGAAGCAACCCAAGCGTCCATCCGTGAACAAATGGATAAACAAATGTGGTTGTCAGGGGATGGGGGAGGGGAGGCAGGAATGGGGAGTTGTTGTTTAATGGGTATAGAGTTTCAGCTTTGCAGGAGAAAAAAAATTATGGAGTGTGCAGTGGTGATGGTTGTCCTACAATGTGAATGTACTTAACACTCCTGAACTGTACACTTAAAATTATTAAGGCGGTAAATTTTATGTTATGTATGTTTTGCTACAGTAAGTTTTTAAAAGCCAGTGCTCTAGTCCAATCTGCCCATTTTATAGATGAGAAAAAACCAAGAAGAAAAAATTTGTGCAAGTTTGCACGGAACGTCTTGTAAAGTTTTCGACATTCATGTGTCCTCATAACATATGCATCTCACCATGCTCAATATAATTAGGGGCTTTAAAATAATATTTATTTTTCAAACAATATGGTCCCTAAAGCCAAGCCAACTACTTAATATGAGCTCCACAGAGGAGCCAGCCATCAATTCCAGTGCTGAATATGACAGGCATACTAAGGGATGGCATAACTGTATGCTCTACTCCATAGAAAATGTAAGGGATTTTTCATTGTTAATTTTGACTAAATTCAGTTTTTGCACTACATAATGACCAACTATTAAATTGTGCTTTGTATTAGCTAGACAGAAGCCACACTAAGTATTTCAACAGAAGAAATTTAACACAGGAAATTGATTATACAGGTTTTGGAGGACTAAGAAAACCAAAAGGGAAAAGTGGAGGTCATACTGAAATCATAACTACAGGAAATAGCACACCACCCTGGGGCTGGGATCTAGGGCAGTGGTTCTCAAACTTGAGCTTCAGCAGAATCCCCTGGTGGGGTGGGGTGGGAGTTGCTTGTTCAAACATAGGTTGCTGGGGGCACCCTGCCAGAATTTCTGATTCAGCAGGTCTGGAGTAGGGCCTGCTAATTTGGAATTAGCATTTCCCAAATGATGATGATGATGCTGGTCCCCGGACCACACTTTGAGGACCACAGGTCTAGGGGAATAGTTTAGAGTTATTAGAACCTAGAAGTTATTAGAACCTAGAAGGAGCCTCAGAGCAAGAATTCAAATCTCTGAGAAGGGAGCACTGCCCAGCTGGTGGTATCTCAGCATCTCAGAGGAAAGACCTCATGGAGACTGGACTCAGACCTCCTAGGAGGAGAGATTGCCCAGCTGATGCTGGTACCTTCAAGAAGGTAAGATGAGGATAGCTCTGGAAGTGCCAAAAGAACCTGAAGGGTAGAACCAAGATGAGAGGAACTGAAAGTCACTTCTCCCTCCTCCAAGCATCCAGCGTCCCTGTAGTGCTCCCTATTGACAAAGCCTACAGGAGCCACAGACAAAGCAGAAACACGGTCTGCTGAGTCCCACACCCAGCATCACAGAGCAGAGTATACAAGGGTGCATTTGGAGCTGAGAGACAATAGGTGAAGACCAGCACATACATAAACATGCTCTGTCCTACAACAGACTAACAGGGCACTTGACTAAGTCAATTGGATGGATTTAAGAGCCAAATTGACCATATGATCCAGCAATCCTGTTATTTGCAGCAATGTAGATGAGATTGGAGAATATTATGTTAAATGAAAAAAGCCAGACACAGAAAGATAAATATTGTATGTTCTTACTCATATATAGGAATGAAATAAGTTGATATCATAGATGTAGAGAGAATAGTGGTAACTAGAGGCTGGGAAAGATGGTATGGATATGGATGGTATGGATATAGCAGACACAAAGTTACAGCTAGATAGGAGGAATAAGTTCTAGTGTTCTATAGCAGCCTTCCCTAACCTTTTTGGCACCAGGGACCGGTTTCATGGGAGACAATTTTTCCACAGACTGGGGTGGAAGGGGAATGGTTCGGGGATGATTCAAGCCATCACATTTATTACATTTGCACCTGCTCCCCAGTGCTAGCGTCACTGCCTCAGTGCCACCTCCGATCATCAGGCATAGATGCTCATAACGAGCATGCAACCTAGATCCCTCGAGGGCACAGTTTATAGCAGTAGGGTTGGAGTTCTTATGAGAATCTAATGCTGCAGCTGATCTGACAGGAGGCGGAGCTTATGCGGTGATGTGAGTGATGGGAGCAGCTGTAAATACAGATGCAGCTTTGCTCACTTGCCCGCGGCTCACCTCCTGCTGTGCGGCCTGGTTCCTGACAGGCCACAGGCCAGTACCAGTCCTCGGCCCGGGGGTGGGGACCACAGTTCTATAGCACTGCAGGGGGGCTACAGTTATTAACAATAATTTGTTCTCTATTTTCAAATAACCAGAAGCAAAGATTTTGAACATTCCCAACACAAAGCAATGGTCATTGTTTGAGGTGACAGCTATGCTCATTACCTTGATTTGATCATTACACATTGTATACAGGCATTGAAATATCTCATTGTACCCAAAAAATATGTACAATTATTATGTATCAATTAAAAATTTCAAAAAGAGCCAAATTGTACCAAAGTTGTATGTCTTAATGTAGTAGAATAGCAATCATCATGGAGAGATGCTTGGACTATAAGACAGCCAGCAACATTTTCCATTCTACTCTCATTCTTGTATACATTCTTACTGAGTGGAACGGTGAGGCCGAATGCCTGAATTTATATAAGTCAAATACATATGTGCTATGACTCCATGGTAGACACATATTCGTAAAAATTAGGTCATATTGTACATAATATTATGTAAATATTGTGTAACTTCATTTTTCATATTAACAATATACTGTGATTATCTTTCTTTTCCAATGAATACATTTTTTTTTAATGGCTGCATAACTTTCCATTGTATTAAAGTTCCAAAACCTCTTAATGCCTCCTCTTTTGTGGGGGCATTTAGTTGGTTTCTGTTATTTTGCTATTACAAATAGTGTCTTGGAGATGCTCTTGTCCTCGCATCCTTGCACACTTGTCCAGTTAGACCCTTAGGATAAATTCTTAGAAGTGAAATTTCTCCATTAAAGGATATGAGCATTTTTAGGACTTTTGACACATACATAGCTTGACATCCTTTTAAATAAACTTGGGATATTAAACTCATTTTCTCCAAACTTTTATTAATTCTAAGACAAACAAAAGTATTACTAATTAGCTCTTCTGGGGACACTGTCTAGGTATGGAAGCTATTTTTTTCTTCATCTGTTTCCTTCTCAGACACCACCTGAGATATTGCAGGAACCAGGAGCTCTCAGAACAGTCCTTTGAGCTGGTTTAGGGGCCCTCAGAACGTCCAGTGCTTGACATACTGTGGTAGGCTTTCCTACAATATAGCCTCTAACAAAACTAGGCTGTCCCCAACCCCTGGTGATGGAGTTGTTTACCTTTATACCAAGAAGGTTGGAAAAGCACTAAAATCTGCATCCGGCGTGTCTGCAGGCAGGCTCTGAGGGGTTCGTGCTATGAGACCAAAAGTTCATATGAGGTTGTCTAAAACAAAACAAAAAATGTCAGCAGGGCCTATGGTGGTTCCATGTGTGCTAAATGTGTTCGTGACAGGATCAAGCATGTTTTCATTATTGAGGAGCAGAAAATCATTGAGAACCTATTGAAAGGCATAAGCAGAGTCAGAAAGCTAAGTTAAAAAATGAAAAATGTGATAAAATGAAAAATGATGAAAATGAGAAGGCTTACAATATTACTAATTAAAGTGTTAATATTGATTATTGCTAGTCTGGGTAATATCATCTAGTGGAGTAGCAGTTTTATGAGGTAGGCTAGATGCCACAAAAAACATATATAGGATGGAGAAATTGTCCAGTAGTATGTCCATTTGGTAGAACTTTGAGAATAACATTTTACCATAAATTTTGTAGATGTTTATCATTGATCTAGCTACAGTCTTACAACATATAGTTGTTTACAGTTATTTATGCCTTGCTGGGTCTTCGGTTAGGCAAGTAGCCCTCAGTTACCAAGACATTTCTAATGGAGTAAAGCATCCACCCTGTCACTAATTTAAGATTGCTTTTCTCAAACACACTAAGACAAGCACAACTAAAAGCAGATACTGCTTCAATACCAAATGCTTTTCCTTTTCCTTTTTTTTTTTTTTTTTTTTTTGGTGCTTATTCCTATTACTACTACTAAAGTCCTGTAGAAAAGAGTTCCCCGCTCCCACAACTTTGTCTTTGGAAACCTAACATTCAGCTTTGGAGTTTATAGAAAGTTGGGTTTGGAAGGCCTCACAGGTCACTTTATTTTCCACTTTCAAATCCAGGCTCTGGCGTGGAGACTAAGAAGGGGGTCTCCTTATTCCCCAGTGCAGCCTCCTTTTCCTCCCACCTTCGTCCAGCTCTGTTCCGCTTGAGCGTGAGACCCGAGTGTGGTTCATGAAGTGACTTGGCTCCCTCCCTCCAGGAAGGAACGCGCCAACAGCTAAGAGGAACACAGTGCTATTTCCAAACCTCTCCCCGGGACTGGTTTATGGACATCTGACGAGTGACTGCCCGCTTCCAGCTGGGAAGGAGACATGCGATTCTAGGACAGTCCGGCCAGGAAGATACGACGTCACTCTCGTCAAATCCCCAGTCTGTTCAGAAAACTTAAGGCCTGAGATTGTGTAGCCCCAGACTGTAGCAGTCTTGAGACATCCCAGATTCTTTTGTCCTCGTCTTAGCCCCACTGTTTTCTCTCCCAGGCAGGGCCCCGCCGCTTGAAGGTGCTGTGCCATGTGTCTGGGAAAGGCCCCCTCACCGCCTGTGGCTTTGACCTCCGCAGCCTGCAGCCTGACCCGCGGCTGGAAAACCTCCTGCAGCACGTGAGTGCCGAGGACTTTGAGAAGCAGAATGAGGAGGCCCGGAGGACCAATCGGCAGGCCGAGCTCTTTGCCCTGTACCCATCTGTGGACGAGGTGGGTCCCACTGTCCCCATCCTGGAGAATTTCAGTGGAGACACGGAAAGTCGTGAGGAAGATTTTATTGTTCGTTATTGCTGTGTAGCAGTCCTCGATGTCAGGATGCTTAATTGTATGTTTTTTGTGATTGTGTTTTTCACTAAGGCTAGCCTGGGTCGTAGCAGAGCCAATTATTATTGATCCTCAGACAGATGGGATTCTGATAATAATAACTAGGATTTTCGTGGCACTTTACAAAACAGGTTCACTGGTATTATCTCACTGGATCCTCACAGCATTTCAAGGGTCTACTTGCAACTAATCCATCAAGACATATATTCCTTAAACCTTGATGTTCTTTACTGCTTTGCTATTTTTTAATGGTCTCTGTGAGCAACTAGAGATACCTGCTTTGAAAACAGTTTCAGGCTAAAATAATCACAACCATCTCCCAGCGTGCATGACTTTGAGATCTTGATTGGCCACTTCTTTATTTACTGGAGCTGACCCAGAACAACTTGATAAGTTACACTTTGCCTGCAGATGGAATAAGGAATGATCATTATTCAAGCCTTATGTCTGTTTAGGCACCTCATATTTTATGTGAGGCTCTCAGTTTTCCCTTCTGCATGTCAGGTTATCTATACATCTGAGTTTTGCCACAACAGGTTACCACTATATCTCTGCTGTCCAATTGTATTAAAACTTCTGTTGTAAGAAATAAGATGTGAGGAAACTTTGCATAAAAGATATGCCATCCATCCATGCCTCTAAATATTTGAAACTTGGTCCCTAGTTTAAGCAAAACCATCAGAGAACCTCGTTCTCACCTCTTATAAAGCCCCACCCCTGTGAATTGTGCTTGCTGACCTGCCCTTGGGTGAGCTTACCACTGGTCAGCAAAGAGGATGATAAAGGAAGCAGAAGTCATGAGATATGATATGTCCACCATGGAAATACTGCTGTGGACATTGACCTATTCATCATCCAGCTCCTCCATCAATGAGGATCTAAAGGGAAATTATCCCCAAGTCTTCAGAAGAGAATTATGCTTCCATTGAGGATGACATGCACACTTAGAGATTGTGCCCATTTTGTAACTGACTCTCCTAAATTCTTAGAGTAAATTTCTGTTCACCTCGGCCAAATGTGGCAGCTTACTGATTGGTGTCCTGAATTTATTCCAACTATTTTTCTCTTTATTTATTCTTATTTTCTTACCACCTTCCTTTTCTCATCTATTTTATTTGCAGTTCTGTCAGCAGTGTTAAATCCTCTTCTGAATGAAACAGATTAAAAATAAATTAATATGTGGAATCCAAAACAGTGAATGTCACAGAAACAGAGTAGAAAGGTGGTTACCAGAGGCTGTGGGAGGTAAGGGAAATGGTGATCAAAGGGTACAAAGTCTCAGTTAGACTGGAGAAACAAGTTTTAGTGATCTATTGTACTACATGGTGACCACAGTTAGTAATAATGTATATATTAAAAGGGCTAAAAGATGGCCGGGCACGGTGGCTCATGCCTGTAATCCTAGCACTCTGGGAGGCCGAGGCCAGTGGATTGGTCAAGGTCAGGAGTTCGAAACCAGCCTGAGCAAGAGCGAGACCCCATCTCTACTATAAATACAAAGAAATTAATTGGCCGACTAATATATATAGAAAAAATTAGCCGGGCATGGTGGCGCATGCCTGTAGTCCCAGCTACTCGGGAGGCTGAGGCAGAAGGATTGCTTGAGCCCAGGAGTTTGAAGTTGCTGTGAGCCAGGCTGACGCCACAGTACTCACTCTAGCCTAGGCAACAAAGTGAGACTCTGTCTCAAAAAAATAAAAAAAAATAAAAGGGCGAAAAGAATAGATTATCAATATTCTCACCACACATAAAAAAAGATAAGTTGGTAAAATGATGGATATATTGATTAGCTTAATTTATTTTTCTATAATATATACATGAATCAAAACATCACATTATACCCCATAAATATATATAATTATTTGTCAATTTAAAAGAATAAATTTTAAAAATAAATGAATATGAATAATGTGGGCAATATTATCATCTCCATTCATCAGATTAGAAAATAAGAATCAGAGAGGTTAAACAACTTGTTCAAGATTCAACGGATAAATTATAAAATTGGGGATGCTTACCCATAAACTCCAAATTTTATGTTTGCTTGTTTATGTATCTACATATCTACCTCATATATTAGTATATGTAAATGAAATCCAAAGATGATCTTTTAAAAATCACATGTTATAACATCTCAGTTTGTATCTGCAACATGAAAACTGTTTACCAGATTTGTCAAGAAATATTAAATCTGATGATTTGACCTTCACTTGTCTTCCTCTTCCTCCCAATTCCGTGATGGAGATGCTGACATGTACTAAAGGGACCCGAAGTGGATGCCAGAAAAGAGAAAACAATTAAAAGATGAGGAGAATATGTCCAGGGAGACATTAGCTTGTCAAAGTCTCCCTGGTGGCATTAGATGGGAAGATGTCCCATCTGAATTGATTATGAGAATGAAACATAGACTGTTTTTTGCAGAAATTTTGTTCTGTGGTCTTTGAAACAATGCAGAAACTCAGTTGGGACTAAAAGACTCTAGCAGAAGTCCTAATGGGATCAGCTTTTATTGGTAAGGAGGAGTGCTTTGTAATTGGCATGCTAGTTATTTGTAAACTGGTATATCTAAAATGCTTGAGGGCCTATATACCAGCCTTTTAATATTTTGAAGCTGTTCCCACAGAAATTGCATTCGTACTTATAATTTGTACTTTCAAAGTAAGTCCTATGGAAGAATGGTAAATTTACACCTTCTTGGAAATTATTATAAGATGCTGATTTTTATGACATATTAATCAGATTTTTTTTGTATTATCATTACTTGGTTTCCCAGTAAGGAAAGTGAGAAGTAAATTATTGTATCCAAATTATGGCTGAGTCTACAGGGGAGACAAAAGTGGGACTCAGCCACCAAGCTTCTGCTAGGCAAGTTCTTTGCTAGATTCACTCAGATTCTACAAAAGGCATCCTAAGTATTGATCCCTAAGAAAGATACTACTGTACTCCAAACCATAGCAGAGTTTCCTGAGGGCTCTTGGTTACAAGTGACAGAACTCAACTAAAAACCAATTAAGAAAAAAAAGGGGAGGGCACTTATTGGCTCACATAATGAAATCACATGTATGCAAATAAAGAGTTAGCTCCAAGATCCCGTGTGTCAATAGATGGAAGAATATCATCTCTCGTGCTTTCTCTCTCATTATCTCTTTTATTCCCTTCATTTATGTATATTTCTCAGAATGATAAAACAATAGGTATTCACTAAAGCTTCACATTTGCACCTTCTGCTTCTTTGGAAATGAGTTCATATTTAAGATAGCTGTAAATGCTCAAGAAATTCACATAGATGAGAAGAGACTTAGGAAATACATCATCCAAATGTCATACGTGGACCTCATTCAGATTCTGACTTAGCAAACTAACTGTAAAAAACCTTAAGACAGTTGAGGATATTTGAAACTGATACAATTATTTAGTGACAATAAGAAATTATTGTTCATTTTTTAGGAGTTTTAATGGTATTGTTGTGTGTTTTTAAAAGTCTTTATCTTTTAGAGAAAAGTACTGAAATATTTACACGTGAAATTATATGGTGTCTGCGAACTTGCTTCTAAATAATCCAGCATTGTGTGGGGGAAGATAGTAAGTAGGAATACATCTGAAACCAGGCTTCCCATGAGTTGAAATTATTGAAGCTAGGTGATGAATAAATGATAGTTCATTGTATCATTCTCTCTACTTTTGTATATGTTTAGAATTTTCCAAATGAAAAGTTTTTTAAGAAATGATCCCACGGCAGGTATGGTAGCTCACCTCTATAATCCCAGCACTTTAAGAGGTGAGGGCAGAGGATCACATGAGGCCAGGAGTTCAAGGTCAGCTTGGGCAACATTTTGAGACCCTACCTCTACAAAAAAAAATTAAAATTAAAAAATTAGCTGGGCATGGTGGCACGCCTGTAGTCCCAGCCATTCCGGAGGCTGAGGCAGGAAGATCACCTGTGCCCAGGAGGTTGAGGTTACAGTGAACTATGACTCACATGCCACAGCACTTCAGCCTGGGCAACAGAATGAGACCGTATCTCTAAAACAAAACAAAACAAAACAAAAAATGGATTCCAAAGATTAGAATCCAAACCAAAGGTAGGAAAGGAAAAGAGAGATTAGAGTAGTGATGAGTTTAGCATTCCACCAAACTGGGTACAGGTTTACCAGGAAGGTGACTTTACTGCTATTTGTAAAAATGTTATGGTTGCTTTGGGGTATTTGGTGGGAAGCTCCATTTATAGCCAGGAAAAGACAATTAGAAACGACTCTGTTTGGATCTTTGTGAGCAGCAGACCGCTCATGTGTTTGGATAACCTACTGCAAGAGTGGGAATTAAAGTTTTCAAGCATTTGCACTGTTTAATTTCACAAACGTGAATGTAATTAAGATTCAGTGAAATTCAGATTTAAATGCTAAAATTTCAGTAAGGATTTATTTCTCTGTAAGTCTTTAGCCCCTATGTGATGAAATAAATAGGTATAGCTCTTAATTTGTCATTACTAAGCTTTCCCATAGCTAGAACTTTTGCAGGTTCTACCTACATGTCTGTATAGAACCTGTAAATTCACTTTTCAATCTCTATTATCTATTTAAGAAAACAGTGAGCTGGGAAAGAGAATCTGTTACAGCATTAATGGTTTACAGCCTAAAGTGAACCATGCTGACTCAGATCTCAAGTCTGAAACTCACCTATTTACTAGTAAACTCCTTGGCAGGAGAAATATTCTGACTAAATGTATTTAAAACAGGCAAAAAAAAAAAAATGAGTACAAAAACAACAACAGAAAAAAAAACAATAGGTATAAGATTTTGCAATGCCATCTGGTGGATGTTACTAAGCCATGTCCATTTTCACATTTCCTTCCTCCTTCAGTCTCTTTGTCTTAAATGCTTGATTTTCTGAAAGGAGAAAATGTTTGCTGTAAATGCTGGCTTAGAAGGTTGGGGGTTGGATGGCGAACTCTTGTGAAAGGCAGAGTGTTATTCTGCTATTAGAAATAAAACAAATGTAAGTTGATTTGAGCCATGGAGGGCAGCCTTCCCTTCCCCAGGTTAACTCCAAGTGGAGCTCCTCATGGAATTCACTAACGATTTCTTTGTAATGTGGCTAATAATAGGAGGATGCTGTGGAAATACGTCCGGTACCAGAATGTCCCAGGGAACATCTGGGCAACAGAATATTGATCAAGTTGCTGACACTGAAGTAAGTATCAGAAAATGTGTGATCACTACTTTTGAGATTTGTTTTGCCTTTTAGAGACAAACGGAGAGCTTGAATCGGGGAGGAGTTCCCAACACACTTTTCACAGTGGGCAGCTGTGGGGTAGTAGTGGAAAGAGCGGAGTTTGGGGTCTGTTTCTGGACGCTGTTCCTACCAAGCTTTGACAGTCATTCTTCCACAATAGGGAAGGCAAACACAAGTGTCTACCAAGGTCAGGCATGTAAGATAATTGAGTGAAATGGCCTATACTAAGGAAAAAGCACAGTAAAGTCAGTGGGTTGCAGGAGTCAACTCGTACTAACTCACAAAAGCTGATGGTGCACATCTCTTCCCAACTCCGCGTTCATTGAAGTCACATTGGTAACTTTAAATTGGCCACGGTGAAAGTATTTACAACACAGAAATCAGCAAATGCTACAGATGAGCACCCTTTGTCCCCCAGAGATTGTTTGTTAAACATTTACCAGCACACCATTGTCAAAATACAATGATCAATGCAATTGAAACCCAGTTCAGTGCAAGGGAGCAATAAGGAGTGGTGGGGACTGTAGCAAACTGTGTTAATGGGGACCCACTTCTAGCTACAGCCACTTGCCATCCAAGGAAACAAGCCCATTTTTATCAATTGTCTTATTTCTTTTTCTATTCAAGAGAAGCTGAAAATCCAGATTTTTTCAGCATAATTTTCTGACTCCCTAACTATCTTCTCATTTCCTTTTTATTTTTTTATCTATTGTTGATTTATTTATTTATTTTATTTCAGCATATTATGGGGGTACAGATTTTAAGGTTTCAATAAATGCCCATTTCCCCCCCTCCCCTCACAAGTCTGAGTCTCCAGCATGACCATCCCCCAGATGGTGCACATCTCACTCATTATATATGTATATACCCGCCCCCCTCCCCCCTGCCCAATACCCTATTACTGCAGTACCTATGTGACCACTTAGGTGCTGTTCAGTTAATACCAATTTGCTGGTGCTTGTTTTTCCATTCTTGGGAAACTTCACTTAACTCATTTCCTTTTTAAACACCACACAATTCACACAAAACGTGTCTGGAGTTCAATTTCATCTTGTGGGCCAATTTTTTGCCACATCTACTTTAAAGTAGTTGTCTCTAAACTTTGTGATTGTGTACTTTTATATTAAAAAAAACAAGTCACATGTCCTCTGTATACATGTATTAATTTTGTTTTGTGCTTGCATATTAAAATATTATCCACATTATATGTGGTATATGTATACCATGGAGTACTATTCAGCTCTAAGAAACAATGGTGATATAGCACATCTTATATTTTCCTGGTTAGAGCTGGAACCCATACTACTAAGTGAAGAATCCCAAGAATGGAAAAACAAACACCAGATATATTCTCCAGCAAACTGGTATTAACTGAGTAGCACCTAAGTGGTCACATAGGTACTACAGTAATAGGGTATAGGGCAGGTGGGAGGGGGGAGGGGGGCGGGTATATACATACATAATGAGTGAGATGTGCACCATCTGGGGGATGGTCATGATGGAGACTCAGACTTTTGGGGGGAGGGGGGGAAATGGGCATTTATTGAAACCTTAAAATCTGTACCCCCATAATATGCCGAAAATATATATATATTTTATCCACATTATAAAACATACATGAGAAATTTTAAAGGTGAGATAAATAAATCTAAAGATATCTAGCATTTTTTCCTGCCTTCCAGTGGAGTATCTTATGTACCCCCTCGTGTGTTCCCACACTTCTCTTCCTCTTTGCAGACTGCTACGTTAGAGAATTAGTTCTTCCACTTGGAGCCAAGAAACCATTTTGAAAATATTAAGGTTGTAAATACTCTGCCTAAGCAAAAGTACATAATCATAACATTTTTCCATCTGCTATTAAGAGAATGATCCATCTCTCAAAATCGATTCCTGGATCCCTTAAGCAGCACCTGGTTTACACTTAGGCATATGGATTCTAGATTCAATCCTGTGTCTGTCTCAGTTCTGGGGAACTTCCCTGGGATTTTGAGTTCTTACCTGTAAATGAAATTGTTAGACCAGCTGGTCTCAAAGTTCCTACCTACTATAAACTTCTGTGATTTTAACACATAGCCTCCCCCAAGTTCTTCTGCCTCCGAACACAAGCCAGCATGGCTGTTCACACAGATATGGGTACTGTTTTGATGTTGTAGCCCCATGCCCCAGCCAGTTCTATGCATGGGGGTATAAGGGCATTTGTCTTATACACAGAAATGAGCAGCCTATGAACCATCTCTGTATCAAGTAATGGGCACAGAAAGGCAAACTCTAACGCTTGCGAGCCAACCTGGAAGTGAGAGCTTCCTAGCCCATCAGGCCAGTGGTAGGACTGAGTGGAAGTGGCTGTTCCCCTCTTCATTGTTTGGGAAGTCTACGCTATTGTCTGAGGCACTCAGCCACCCCCACAGGATGTACAGTCAGGCTACTTTTAGATGCAGCAACTATGCCAGTTGGGATTGGAGGATGCTTGTCACCAAGCCTTCTAGACCTTTCCAACAAGTCAATGGCAGCTGTACTTACAGGTGGGAAAACATGGCCCACTAAGATAGAACATATGTTATTTTTAAAAAATTGAGTCACTTGGGTTTCTCTTAATGAAAATTGTCAAGTCCAGTTTCTAGTGATGTTTCCCCAACTGCCAAAGCAGAAATTAAGTAGAACGGATGTGTTTGCCCAGTGCACTTGGCCTGCTCAAGTGTCTTAAATAGTATCCGTACTAAAATACACCTGCAAGAGGAAATGGACCAATGAAAAGGCCCCAGGTATAACTACTTTGAGTAAACTGCATAAAAGAAAGGAAACAAATTCTTCTAGGTAAGCCTAGAATGTGAACGCGTGAATAGTAAAAATTTAAGAGTAATATTAATGGCAGATGTTTTCCCATTGACATTGATATGCAGAATTCTATTTATAGTACTCTAGGTTTTAGCAGCTAGGGAATTTTCTTTTAAGACATGGAGATTTTTAACTGTCTCTGTATTGCTTTTGAGAAATAAATAAAGCCTCAAGGATACAGAAAGAACTAGACTGGGGCCAGTTTTCCAAATGTTTATAGCAGTAAGAAAAAAACAGGATGGCAACAAAGTATTTTTCTGTTTTGTATTTTAAGTTGGGAAATCATTTAATGTAAGATTTAATACCATCTTATGCAAAGTAACCTCAGCTCTTAGTCTTTTCTGTGGTGAAACTTTAGCATGCATAAAATCTACCCAGAGAGTTTGTTTTAAATGCAGATTTTGGGAGACCCCCAATAATCATCACCCTTGAGAGCTTCTTATTCAGCAGGTATTGGGTGGTAACCAAGAATCCTGCATGTTCACAAATTCTTCCTGTGCTTCAGAATGCTGGTTTCTGCGGACTACACTTGGAGAAACACTTGTAGAAAAAGCCCAGGTCCTGTGATCAGAAATGGCTGGGCTCAAAACCTGACTGTGCTACTTCCTAACTTTGTGGCCTTTGACAAATTTCTTAATCTCTCTCAATGTCAATATTGTGTGAAATGAGGATAATACTGCCTTGTACTGTTGTGAAGAGTAAAGAGGTTGACTTGTGTAAAAGTACTATCACAGCCTAATTGTTAAATCTTTAATAAATGTCAATTCCTCTTTTCTTTCTCTGAACCACAGAGAACTTAACACTCAGTGCCTACGTAGGTATATTCCTGCAATATTCATACCCTTTGTGTATAGGGAGCAACCTGGCACAGGTTGACCATACCAGGCAATAGCTGGTGAAAGAAGGCACAGGGACTGCCCTGATTAATGTGCTGTTACCTAATAATAGGAAGAATCAACATGGAAATCCTCCACCTTGGGATTTTTGGTGCTAAAATGCACATAACATAAAATCTACCATCTTAATCATTTTTAATGTATATTTCAGTAGCATTAAATACATTCGCATTGTGCTGCAACCATCATAACTATCCATCTCCAGAAATTGTTTTCTTCTCAAACAGAAACTCCATAGCCATTAAACGCTAACTCCAGTACCCCCACTCCCCAGCCCCTGTCAATCACAATCCTACTTTCCATCTTTCTGAATTTCACTATTCTAGGTACCTCATATAAGAGGAATCACAAAATATTTTTCCTTTTGTGACTGACTTATTTCACTTAGCATGATGTCTTCTGCTTCATCCATGTTGTAGCGTATGTCAGAATGTCCTTCCTTTTTAAGGCTGAACAATATTATAGGTACATGTGTAGGGCACATTTTGTTTATCCATTCATCTGTCTGGGCACTTGGGTTGCCTCCACCTTTTGGCTACTGTAACTAGTGCTGCTCCACATTGTTTTTACAGTATATTCACACTCAGTGCCTTACATGAACCTTACAGTAAGCTGGGAAAATGGGAAGGGCAAGTGTCCTTGCCTCATTTTGCAGATGCATAAATGGAACTGGGGAAGATAAGTAACCTGATTAGGATCCCAGAATTGGCAGGTGGTAGAAGAGGAACAGGGCCCAGGTCTCTCTGACCCAGTGTCCTGTGAGTCTGCCATTATTCCAAACCACCTCCTTTCACCAACTAACCCTTTTGTCTGTGCTTATTCTCTGTCCAAATATTCTTCTAAAAAGTCCTCTTTTGAGACATAGCTATCCAATGATAAGGACATCCTCTCACGCATGCCTGGAGACAAAATGTGGCCTCATTTGCATGACCTCTGAGTGATGGTGGACCAGGGCCTCTTTACTGATGCCCTCGGCAGGCAGCGTCCAAGGTCACAGGTTGCTAAGCCGGGAAACTTGGAAGGTGCTCATCTGCATTCCCTGTACCCCTATTGACATGTGCTGGGATTCTGCTTTAGGTGTGTGTTCTCGGCAAGCCCACCATGTCAAGGGAAATTGGCGATTAGGGCCAATACAAGGGCTCTTTCCAGCTCTTGTGGGGTCCGGGCACCTCAGTGTTTAACTGCTGTGCTGAATCCCCTCCCCCACCTCAACTCAGCAGCCCCTCGGTAATGGAGTTAGGAAGGGCCAGACCTTCATCCAGGTCAGAGCCCAATCTTCCTCTGACTGCCCCACGGTAAAGCAGTTGACTTTTCTTTTGTTACTGACCGAAGAGCCCCATCCCTTAGAATTAAATAATAGAGATTCCTATCCTACCAGTAAAATGTGAAATGTGGACAATTCACTGCCTACAACAGAGACTCTATCCTCTGAAAACACAGCAGGTAGAGTGGTAAGAAATTGGATCAGCATAAGGGTCTATTTAGCCACTCTCTCTTGCAGGGCTACCAACAAGCATTTTTTCGAGATATCCCAAAAATATCCAGCATGTTGTGGTAACATCCACCATGATTTCAAATAATCAGGAATTTTCCATTAACCTCCCGTGTTTCTTCATTAATAATTCTAGTGTAATTCTCATCTGTGTGGAGTTTTCCAAATCCTTCTGGAAACTATTTCCATTTTTAACCAGTTTATATATATCCAAGCATTTTCAGAAAATTCAAAGTTATCTAAATGAAAGCTATATAGATTTACCTCTCTTTTTCTGACAGGTTTGAAATAGAAATTGAGCCTCTGTTTGCCAGCCTTGCCCTCTACGATGTTAAAGAAAGGAAAAAGGTAAGAAAGCAAAGAATATATCCCTGAAGCATGCACACTGTTCATGATTCTTTGGGTTTATGGTTTTAAATCTCATTTCTGTGCAGCAAGAACACATCAGATATGAAAACAAATGACCTTTGATGGGTCCAGTTCTGTTCAGCCTTTGCAATTTTTCAAGCAATGATCTAGGAACATCATTTATGTACTTTGAGGAATCTTTGAGGGAAAGGCCTTCAGGAGGTGGTGGCCTCCTGAAGGTGGTTGGGACAGGAGACAAATGAAACAGCACATGGGATTATGTGGAAAACAAACCAGTTTAAGTGCGTGTTTAACAAGCTGGAATGTGCATGTAACGTTTCCTGGGTTTGAGAGTTCTTCGCCCTGTGAAATGGGCTCATCACAAATGGAAGTCATCTTGTGCAGTAAAAGTCTAAATTTGCCACAGGGTGAAGACCTTACCAAATATAATGTGCTTTTAATGGAAACAGTGACCCAAGACTTTTCCATGAGTGTTTTATTGTTTAGTCATTTTCTAACTCCTAGAGGACAGCAATAGCAAAACCAGAATAAGGCAGATACCTCTGCCCTTCTTTACCTGTAACCATTCTGTGTTTAAGAAAACATGTATCTCTTGGATAAATATTAATAATCACTGAGATTTGTATTATTAGTTAAGGTAGGTTAACTGCTAAAACAAGTAGACCTCGAATTTCGGTGGCTCAGTAGTTCTCAAATTTGAGCATGCATCAGAATCCCCAGGAGGACTTGTTAAAACACAAATCACTGGGCTCCACCCCAAGAGTTTCTGATTCAATTGCTCCAGGTAGAGCCCACAAATTTGGACTTCTAAAAGGTTGCCAGGTGATGCTGAAGCTGCTGGTCCAGGGACCACATTTTGAAAACCATGGGCTTAAAAGAACAAGAAGTTTCTTATCTTTGTTTCTTAACAATCCAGAGTTAGGGGATCCCTCTGCTCCACTCAGTCATTCAGGAACCCAGGCTGGCAGTGGCTCCTCCATCTTCAATTATGTACTCTCCCCAAATCATTCTTGCCACTGCCAATGATGCCCCCCAAAAAGGGAAAAGAGGCATGGAAGAGGCCTAAAAGTTCGATTCAGCTCACAATTTGTTGGAGAGGATTTAGCCACATGATCACCCCTTATTGCAAGGGAGGCTGGGAAATGTAGTCTCTGCCTGGGCAGCCACTTCTCAACAAAACTCTCTTAGAGATGAAAGGAAGAACCCAGCCATGCAGTGGCTTTTACCTAACAATACACCCAGTGACCCAAGGAGCACTCACTATTCACGTCACGCTCTTGCTCAAAATCTTTGATGGATCCTCACTATCTACAATGTTAAGAACAAACTCTTTAGCTTCTATGTCAGACATTCACCGTGGCTCTCATGTGCCTTCTTCTCCTCTACAGCCTATGCATAGCCAAGCTGGTCAGCTGTTGACTAAGCTCCCTCCAGGCATTCCAGCCTCTGAGATATTTATCTGGGCTGTTCTCTGTCCCTGGAGCACCTTCAGCCTTTACCTCTGCCCGTCAGAATCTTCTTCTAAGGCCCGTCCCTCTCCAACGCTTCTTCCATGAAAAGCTATCCTCGTCACCACAACTGAAAATGACCTGTCACTCCTTGGATCTTCTTCTTGTATGCCATTGGTGACTTGTATTTTGCTTTTACTGTAGTTCGTTATGTTTCCTTTTTCCCTCATTCTTGATTGTAAACTAATTGAGGGCAGAGGCAACATCCTGCGCTTACATAGTGAAGTACCTAGCACATCACTCATACTCAGGAAATACTGGTGGGCTAACCAAATATTTAATGTTTCGAGGAACATCTCTCAAATGGCTCCAGAATATCTAGAAATTGTGACAAAACATTTATCCGATTTTCTAGCAGCCACTCATCATAAACCATATCTATGACTACACTTGTTCCTTCAGTGAAATTTCTTTGTGGCTTTTTCACTCTTTTTTTTTAAACACGTTTAGACTGTGAATACAGCAGGTCTGACTTATTTTTCACTTTGCTGCTCATTTACAGATCTCAGAAAATTTTCACTGTGACCTGAACTCCGACCAGTTCAAAGGATTTCTGCGAGCTCACACGCCCTCAGTTGCCGCGTCAAGCCAGGCGAGATCTGCGATCTTCTCGGTCACCTATCCATCCTCGGACATCTACCTAGTAGTCAAGGTAGTTAACCACATTCCTGTTTGCACATCCTGAGGATTCCATTGTTGCATTATTCCCTGCATGTTTGGTGCAAAAGAGACGTCAGCACGTGTCTGCATGTCCTCTGTGAGATTCACTTGTTCCCTTCTCAACTTACCCCTTTTCCCTTACAAACAAGTTCTGTTTTAGATACTACAAAGACTATGGTTTTGGAGTGAGGCAGTCCTAGGTTTGAATCCTGGCTTTACAACTTAGTAACTGTATGACTTTGGCAATGACCTGACCTTTCTGAGACTTCGTTTCCTCATTTGAAGAGTGGGGATTATCACAGTGACCTCAGTGGGTAGTCGTGACTCAGTGGGTAGCTGTGACTACAGAGCAAAGCCTGGCACACCTTATGTACCTGTGTTAGGGCATTTTGTGCTGCTGTAAAGGAATACCTGAGACTGGGTAGTTTACAAAGAGAAGAGGCTTAGTTGGCTCACAGTTCTGCAGACTGTACAAGAGGCGTGGCGCCAGCATCTGCTTCTGGTGAGAGCTTCAGGGAGCTTCCAATCAAGGGGAGCAGGGATGTCACATGGCGAGAAAAGGAGCAAGAGAGAGAGGAGGGGATATCAGGCACTTTTAAACAGCCAGTTTTCACGTGAACTAATATAGAGAAAACTCATTCATTATGGCGGGGAGGGGACCAAGCCATTCATGAGGAATCTGCACCCATGACCCAAACATCTCCCACCAGCCCCACCTCCAACACTGGGGATCAAATTTCAGCATGAGATTTGCAGGGGCAGAACATCCAAACCATGTCACTACCCTCCCTCCTAACTGAAAAAAGTTCCCTCAGCTAGCAGGCTCTGGGAGGCTACTGTGGACAAAGACACAACATCTCTTCTGTAGACTTTCCTAATGATGTTTACTTTTTCTAGAGACCCACAGTTAAATGTTCCCAAGTCCAGGATCCTACAGTTTGGGCTGTGGTTTCCAAGTTTCACTCTCCTTTTTTATCATCATGTCACAGACTGAGTGTTAAATGAGAGTCAAAATCTGTCACATAATAAGTAGAAGAAACTTTCATTCTAGACTGTATTCTTTGCTGATATAAAAAACAAAATATAAACAAACAAACAAAGAAAACACCCCAGAATCTTTCTCTATACACCAAAATGACTGGTTATAAGTCAACAAACATTGGGTATTTCACCTACCTTATAAGGCCAAAGAATCAGTCTAATTGACTCTTTAAACCGAAATTGTAAAATGAAACACAACAACAAATCTAGGTGTCTGATTTGATGTACACTCGGCTTTCTGTGTTTAGGACATTTTCTAGTTAGGACACTGTTTTATGTCCATAGTCTCAGTGATTCCCGCATGACCTCATGGTGACAGTAGCATATAGATTCCAAAAAATTCAAGTAACCTGGAAGCCACTAAACAGGCAGCAGGTGCTTTCCATTCTAGCTTCCTTTACATCATTTTACAAAGATTATAAGAGTTTACTACAGCTTGAGGGGAACTCATTTAAGCTTATGGAAAGTATAGTTAAAATTCTATTGCTAAAAAGACATATCTATGGTCATCACACTTTAATGTGTGTTCTTGTCATTGCAATATTACTTAGACATACAGGAAAAATTAGCGTAAAGCCCACTATGGCAGCCCTGTAGTCAAATTCAAAATTCTTTCTCAGCCTTGGAAACCAAGGAAACCAACACTAGTTCTATAGAGCCAAATTTTATTTAAAACTGTACTTTTCAGTGAATGACTTTATTTTGATTAGTCCATAGTAGTCTGCCAAATAACAGTGGCTACCAAGTGGTTACTATCACTTACTAAACATGTTCCAAAATTTTCAAATGTGTGAATGCATTCATTTGGCAATAACAAACATACTCTAAGTTGTCTGGATATATTGAAGAAATTTAAATCTATATAGCAAGACAGTCGCTGGTTTGCTTTCCATTTGGTTTTCTTTACTGTGATACCATCGTTGTTGCTTCTTTCCCTTTAAATATATGGTAAACGGTGTAATATGATGTCCAGACAGGTGTCATTTGATAAAAAGAAGCTACTTCCTTTCTTGATTTTATTCCCAACCTGAACACCAGGCTCTTAACTGTATTTCAGGAAGAGTCATCTAGTTCTGGGATTGCATAAAATATTGCTTTAAGGAGTCATTTCAGGCCTAAAGGTTTAATTCAAGATTTTGTGAAGTAGATAAAAGTATTTGTTTCACAATGGGGACATAGCACCTCTTGTATATTCCTGAATAGAGCTGGAACCCATTCTACTAAGTAAAGTATCTCAAGAGTGGAAAAACCAGCACCACATGTACTCACCAGCAAATTGGTATTAACAGAACAGCACCTAAGTGGACATATAGGAGTAACATTTATCAGGTGTCAGGCAGATGGTGGGGAAAGGAGGGGATGGGTATATACAAACACAACGAGTAAGATGTGCAATGTTTGGGGGATGGACAT
Organism: Microcebus murinus; assembly: GCF_040939455.1. NCBI lineage: Eukaryota > Metazoa > Chordata > Mammalia > Primates > Cheirogaleidae > Microcebus > Microcebus murinus. Next base: position 29,896,664 of record NC_134115.1, read on the forward strand.
GCTTGAAGCTCAAACTTGAAGGGGGAGGGAGGACAGGGGCAATATACGTAACCTTAACACTTGTACCCCCATAATACGCTAAAATAAAAAAAAAAATTGTACCAAAACAAAAAAAAAAAAGTATTTGTTTCACAACTAAGGGATGGAGAGTAAGGCCTGGAATGAACCTGAAGCTTTTTGATAATAGACATGCCGGACACTGAACCAGGCCTTCCTGAATAAAGCAGAAAGTAGCCTCTCTACCCTAAAAATATCCCAGGTTATTCTGATAGGCCCCTTTTCCTTACCTTCCATGGTTATGAAGGCTCATGCACTTCATGGCATACCCTTTTACATAAATCACGAAGGTCCAAAACAATAGGTTCTCATATCAGCCTGCAGCTCAATCTTCGTTTAAAATTCATTTTAAAGACCACATTTTTAATCCATTGGCTTCATGGAAAAATTAGTTTCCTTCCAATTTGTTCTATAAACTCCTGACTATGAGCTTCAGGAGAATAGGGACCGTATTTATTGGTTTTCAGAGAATAGGGACAATGCTTATTGTGTGTGCTCTGGAAAATAGGGACTATGCTTATCAACACCTTATCTCCCCAGCTACTACCACACAGAAGGTACTCAACAAGGATTTTCTGAATGAATGAGTGAATGATTGCTGATTAACAGGAATGCTGGTCAGTTTCTAGCTCAAGCTTTATGGGTCTGTGTTTTCAACGTTGTGCATCTCTCAGTGGGATCAGCCTTCTCTCTGTGCAGTGGCAATGGGGAGGGGTTTTTAACTTCTTTTGTGAGAAATGGGACTTCCCGTTTGGACCCCTCCCTGAAACAGGTATCCACTGAGCAGCCCCATGCCCCTTCCTTTGAAATCCCATGAAACACCCCTCCGGAGGGTACTCTGGTTAAATACTTTGTGCCTCACTGATAGCACCTATTAAGAGTATGTGTCTGTTGGAATATGTTGACCCAGATTTCTTCTTCAAGGGTCATTTGAACTAATGACGTTGGCTAATGGGACTAAATCTACTTGCTTTTCTCTTCAACATCTAAGTGAAATTGTCTTTTAGCAGGGACTTAGGAAATTTCCAATTTCTCTTTGCCTTTCTCCTAAACATGGTACCCAACTTGATGGCAAGTAGCCAGCCAGCTCTCCGCCTGGAGCAAGATGGAAGAAGACGCTGGACAAGAGTAGCATCCACTCCTGTCACCAGCCAGGCGGCAAACAGAGACACCCCACATCCCTGTGCTTTTCACTTTCTTTCCAAGTCTGCTAAATCCAGAAAATTAGCCTAATAGGAAATACCGTGGAGACAATTACAGATAATTTATTCTGTTCATTTATTCATTTTGTGGAAGGTTTTGGTCCCCAACCTGACTTTTACAGAGACCATATCTCTTTTTTACATTGTAAGCAATAATAAAGAAAATGAGCTTTCCACTGCCTACACATGTCTCAGGGGTTTTGTTTTATAAAATAACTTTTATTGCATTTTTTATTGTAGACATAATACATGTTTATTGTTTAAAAATAAAAAATACACTAAGCAATAGGAAGAAAATAAAAATCACACATAATCCCGCCGTGCAAAGATAACTACTATTAACATTTGCTGTGTATCTGCTATCATCCTTTTAATATGCCTCTATGATTTTTTTTATAAAACCATGTGGTACCCTTCATACTAACTTTTTTAAATCAAAAAACATATATGACAGATATCTTCCCATGTCTTCAAGTATTGTCATAAAACATAATTTTGATTGTTGCATAGATTCCTTTACATGGATGTAATTCGTGTTCTTTATGTTGTTTTTGTTGGTAGATTGAAAAAGTCCTTCAGCAGGGAGAGATTGGAGACTGTGCAGAACCCTACATGGTTATCAAAGAAAGTGACGGTGGAAAGGTATGATAATTTGAATATTGCTAAATGGTGACATCTTAGAAGGAGCAGGTATTTTTGGAAATGTTTCACAAAATAGTTAATGGGATTTAGTCCATAATATGTCCCTATATGAGATACTGATACATTGAATTTAAATGAAAGAAGAAAAAGAAATTGGTCAGTGATGATAGCTTTTTAAAGAAATAAATTATTGAACTCACTAATGATGATATACACCAACATATGACTATATAAGTTAGTGAGGGCAAAGCCACATCCTATTGTCTTGGTTCTGAGGCTCTGATCCAGCTGATTGCAAAACTAGGCAGTGCCAGAGATCTCCTGGCCTTCCTCAACAGCATGGATCGTTGCCCTTTCTGGTGTGGATAATTAGGAATTGGTCATCACTACCATACATCATAAATTCATTAGCACAGCATAGATGTTGAGCCTATGAAAAGGACATCTTTTCTTAGCAGCAGTTTGCAAAGGTTCCCAGTATGGTTTTTAAAACATGGCCTTTCTGGAATAAGACTTACCTAATCAGTATTCTACTACACACTCATAAATTGCAAGTAAGATTTGTTGAACTCAAGACTTTTTCTAAAAATCTATCTTCTATTCCAAACTTAGAAGAATACCTTGGAAGTGTTTTAAATCTCATAAGAAGTTGTTAGGAAACTTATTAGAATTTTTTGGAGTTTTCCAAGGCAACTTTTGAAAAACAGATTCACTTGGGAGCTTGGTAGATAACATACTAAATTTTGTGGGTTGTTGTTGTTTTTTTGGGTTTTTTTTGAGACAGAGTCTCTGGTCTATAGCCCTGGCTAGAGTGCAGTGGTGTCATCATAGCTCTACACTTTTTATTCCTAGATTCTTTGGTGCAAATCTAAGTCACATAGCCAGCTACCAAAAGAATCATTCATAGATTAACTGGTATAACAAGCCTTGGACATTTCTTTTTAGCTGAAGATGTAGTATTTTCATTGAATGTAGACTTTCGTTAAACTTCTCACTTCGTAATCTATTTAATCTATTTCCAGCTAGACTTCTGGCCCCAGAAGTCATTTTTCTGCCTGTGCACTCTTTCTTTAATCAGTAAGGTTTGAATTTGGGGGATAGCTGTCACATCCATGTCAGAGGCAGGGGACTCAGTGTTGATGCTTGTTACAGCTGGTTTCTTCCCATTTTCCTCTAGAGTAAAGAAAAGATTGAAAAACTGAAACTTCAAGCTGAATCCTTCTGCCAACGTTTGGGGAAATACCGGATGCCCTTTGCCTGGGCGCCCATAAGCTTAGCAACCTTCTTCAATGTCTCCACCCTCGACAGGGAGGTAATGGATGTGGAGCCCACGGTTGGTAAGATTTTCATCTGCAGGGGCCAGGGGAAGGCTCCCAGAGTACCAGCTCTGGGGCTGCAGTAGCTTTGGGGAGTGATGGGAAGGAGGAAGGAGAGAAATAGAATGAAAGACTATTATGACTGGATTACACATGCTTGCTTGGACAGTAATCTTCAAAAAAAATTATCATGAGCATTTATGGAGATTAAATATACTCTTATCATAAGGTTTTCTAGATAGTTTGACACTTTAAAAAGTTAATTTTTGGTAGCCACCACCTCTGAAAAGGGAAATTTAAATAAAGAAGAAAATGTAGTAACCATCTTTAGTGTGCTAAACAGAAACACTGTGGTTGTGTCTTAAACATAGGAAAAGCCTCTGTGTCCAAGGCTTCCAAAAAGCAAAAGTCAGATTTTTCAGCACAATATCCAATCCCTTAAAGTTTACTTTGCCCAGTGAAATGAAAAAGTGAGTGCCAAAAGAATATATCGTTACTGTTTTAATTTATTTAGCATATTTCTTTTTCATCACCTCACCATTGATCTGAATCATTAATTCTTAAACTGTTTGAGTATGGAAATTTTCATAGAGGGTTGCAAAGTTTTCAAGTAGACCCACCCCCACCCACCTCCTATGGTGGGGTTTCTGTTTGCTCAAATACCTTTGTATCAAGCAAATATTTAGGTCTCTCTTCACATTTCTTATGCATTCCTTAGCTCTGCTACTTCTGAAATGCTGCCTTTAGCAGGAAATTGGAAGAAAGGGTATTTTGTTATTGCTGCTGCTACTCTGGAGTTATCGTTGCATAATCACCAGTCAGAGCTCCTGGGTTATCTCTGAATTCTCAATAACAAACCTCACCGTGCTGCATCCTGGCCTCACAATTGTTTTTAGTGCCCACTTCCATGCAGACCCAGATAGTCTTAATTGAAACAGGTATATAGAGAGCTTAGAGGGTACACTAAGCTAGGTAATTCAGGGGTAGGCCTGCTGAGACCTCAGTAATCTCTAGATCAAGGATAAATTAACCTGACTACAGATACTGATTCTTAAGAAGCAACTAGAAGATGCTGCATATTATACTGAGATGATATGGCATATTTAGGTGGGTAGCAGTAGAAAGAAATCCCAATTCAGCAGCATGGTACAAATTAAGGTTAAAAGGGCAAGAATTGGAACTATTAGAGTTCTAAGCAATTTGATTATTTCCAACAGAACCCCTGAGTTTTGGAGTAGAAAAGCAATAAGATCTCCACCCAAATCCCAAAAGGGGATAAGAAACAACTAAGCAGAGTACCAGGGTGCCAGCCCAAGTTTGGGTGTGTTCTGGAGTCCTAATTCGCATTAGACAGGTCCATCAAGGCAGAAACTCAGTTTTGCAGCCTGGTCCACACAATGAGAGCAGAGGAAAGCTGAGATTCAGAATGTACGCAGGCTGACCCTAGCATGTTTGGGCCACAAGCCCAAATGCCTTCAGGGGCATTTGAGTACATGCCTCTCCCAGTGGAATGCAAATATAAAAATAAAACAAAAGCAAACATTGTGCTGACTAAATAAAGCTTATCAGAAGATCCTGTTCTGGCTGCAGCTCTGAACTCTTGCTAAGTGGCATCTGGTCTACCCTATTTTCCGCGTGGGGATGGCCCTGTTCAATGTCCTTGTTCAGTGACTTTAAACATATCTTATATATGGTAAAGTTAATAACTGCTGTGTATTCAAACAGAAAGGCATACTTTAAAATGACAATTGATTTCTTTAAAGGGAGAAGCTCAGTGGGTGAACGGAGGACTTTGGCCCAGTCTAGAAGACTTTCTGAAAGAGCCCTCTCCTTGGAGGAAAATGGGGTTGGATCCAACTTCAGAACCACCACCATGACCATTAACACCTTTTTCAAGCAGGTATCTCTTCACAGGATGGTGTGCCTGGATTTGTCCCCATCTTGTCATGGGCCTTGGAGCCCACAGGAAGAGTATAGGTAGTTAAAGTCACTGTCTTAGTCTATTTTTTGTTGCTTGTAACAAAACACCTGAAAATGAGTAATTTATGAAGAAAAGGAATTTATTTCTTATAGTTCTGGAGGCTGAGAAGTCCAAGATCCAGGAGCTGCATCTGGTGAAGGTCTTCTTGCTGGTGGGGATTATTTGTGGAGTCCCGAGGTAGCACAGGGTATCACATGGCAAGGGGGCTGAGTGTGCTAGCTCAGGTCTCCCTTTCTCTTCTTATAAAGCCACCAGTCCCCCTCCCATGACAACCAATTAATCTGTTAACTCACTATTCCATTAATCTGTGGATGTATTAATCCATTCATGAGAGCGGAACCTTGACAATCCAATCACCTCTTAAAGGATACACCTCTTAACACTTCCACTTTGGGGACCAAGCCTCAACATGAGTTTTGGAGAGGACATTCAAACCACAGCATTCACCAAGCCTCAATTTCATTATCTGCAAAACAGGGATGATGGTGCTGACTTCATGTGGCTGTGGGAGGGTCAGTGACATGAGGGCTGTAGAGCTGTTCTCAGAGTGCCTAGAATACGTAAATGCTCAATGAGTATTAGCTGTCTAAATTGAGAGGGGGATACAAACTACCCTGTTTGCATTATCTTAGTCAATTCATTTATTAGGCTGTGGGTCAGGGTTTCCTGGCCTGGCTGTTGTCCTGCTGTTCTCACCTCTGTTCCACGTGCAATTTTCCAGGGCTGCCTACTTGTCCTAGAGTGTGACCATGCCAGGTGGTGCTCTCTGTTAGCTCAGCAAACATCAAGACTATTTTAAACATAAAAAACTTCCTACAGTCATCAAATGCATAGAGACAGAAAGTAGAATGATGGTTGTCCAGGTCTAGGGTCAGAGGGGATGGGGAGTCATTGTTTAAAGAGTATGAAGTTTCAGATTATTTTTGCAAGTCGAAAGAGTTCTGGAGATTGGTTGCACAACTTTGTGAATGTACTTAATGCTATTAAACTGTACACTTAAAAAATGGTTAAGATAGTAAATTTAATGATATGCATTTTACCACAATTAAAAAAAACATCAGACGTGGTTTGACTCTTTTGGAAAGGTTTCCATAGTTTAAATAGTTTTAATGAGGCATTTAAAGGGTTTATGTTAAACTCAAACACAGAAGGGATGCTGACGGGGCCTGTGCACCATGCCACATAATAGAAATCGAAAGGGTCTGAAAAGGTTTCTATTTGGGAAACACCCCTTCCTGATTGTATTACCTTGGGGGCCAAGATACTTGTCTTAACTAAGTCTGAATTTTCTCATGGGGAATAAGACATATGTACCTACCTACCTTACCGGGTTGCTGTAAGGATTGGAGATCATGCATGTGTGGCCCTTGCCAGAGTTCGTGTCCCATGGCGGGCACATGGAGGGTGTCATTTATGCTTAAGCTTCTTGTTCAAGACAAGTATGAAGAAAATGAGATAGGAAAGATGTTTTCTCCACCTTCAAATCTTTGGAGAAGAAAGTAAACTTATTCTGTATTGTTCCAGGAAGTAAAACTAGCATCACGGGGGGGGGGGGGGGGGAGTTGAGGGGGGAGAAGATTTTGGCCTAGATTTCTAATGTCCCAATAGGCTTCCTTAGAATGCACTAGAACTCCTGTTCCCAGAAGGACAGGTGAGAGGCTGAGTCACAGGGAGTGATTGGGAAGGAATAGTTCACAAGAAGTTGAGCTATTAGTAAATGATTTCAGAGTTGCCTATAACGCTAATTTCTATGAAAGACTTGTGAGAATAAAGCTTAAAGGTAACAATCTTCCCAGAAATCACTGGTCCCTAACCCCGGAGTCAATGGTGTGTCTACACTAACCCTGACCTTTCTCTTGGCAGGAAGGAGATCGCCTCAGTGATGAAGACTTGTTCAAGTTTTTAGCCGACTACAAGAGATCATCTTCCTTGCAGAGACGAGTCAAGTCAATTCCAGGTGTGAATGGCTCGTCTTTGTCCTCCTTTGCTGTACCAATACCATTTGTGATTAGATGCATTATTTGTCTAATGCTAGAATTTATAAAATCATATTTACCAAGTGAAACATGGGATTTTTGCATCAGGAGTCAAGAATCTGAATTGGTGTACATGTTTGGCAAACCTATTAATGTTTTCTATTTTCCTTAAAGAATCAATCCTGTAAATATATACCTTAAGCTTTAGATCTGATTTCTCAGATAATCAGATAATTGTTTGAGGAGAGGAGCCCCTTTCGTCAAATAAAATATTATATGGAACCTTTAGTATTGGGAAAAAAAAAGAGTAAATGTGAGATACTTTGGTAGAAAGTAAAAGTACCTTCCCTATCCTCAGCTCAAAAGCCCCTAAAGTACTTCTGCAGCCCTCTTGGGTACAAGGGAACCCAGTTCAAAAATTACTAACTTTTACTGCCAACAATGCAGGGAAGTTACTAACCTATGCACTATTATAGTATGATAGTTCTGGAGAGAACTTTAAAAATCCTCTAATCCATTTCTACTTATTTTACAATTTCTCGTGTCATTTATTTTATAAAAACTAAATCTCAAAAGTTATCACAACATACTTTTTCTCCACCTAAAGGATATTAGCTCCAAAACATTTACACTATCACAATTTATCCTATTTTCATAAAAGCAATGCCGTACAACAATCATTCTTGACTCCCTCATGACATGACACTTTCTTTACTAAAACAGTCCTATTTCCTCTCTTTAGTCTCACTCAAGCTGGAGATTTCCTCAGCTCCAGAGACAATCAATTGTTGTCTGACTCCGGAGATGTTGCCTGTGAGACCCTTTCCGGAAAACCGGACACGTCCACACAAAGAGATTTTGGAATTTCCAATACGAGAAGTGTATGTCCCTCACACTGTGTACAGGTGAGAAACACAGGCTCTTGGAAAACTTTTGAACTCATATTCTAAGTTTTATTTGTGTAATACTTTCATCAATCCTTCAATCTATCTTCCTACTTCCTAAGTTTTGGGGAAGATGAGATGTGCTGTTTATAAAACTATAGATGATTGCTAAATCTCTTTCAAAAAATGGTTTATCTAATTCTCTTGAACAGGAAAGTGTTACTTAAGACATAATTGTAATTTAGGATTATAGTGGACATATTCTTTCCAGAAATTAAAAAATCCTCCAAGTCATTACCTTGGCTTTTCTCTGTGCAGAAGGATATATTAGAGAAAGAGTAATGGGACTGAAATATTCTAGTAGTTGAAAAGATAGGTTGTCACCTCAAGACCAGCGCTGTCCAGTAGAATTTACAGCAATGACAGAAAAGTTCTCTAAGTGGGCCGTCAGCACAACAGCCACTAGTCACAGGTGACTATTCAGCATTTGGAATGGGGCTAGTGCAATAAAGGAACTGAAATTTTAATTATCTTTAATTTTAATTAATTTTAATTTAAATTCAACGAGCTGCATGTGGCTAGTGACCACCATATTGGAGAGCACATAGCTAGACACTAAAGACCTAACAGGTTGGGCTGCCTTGGTTTCTTTTTTTTTTTTTTTTTTGAGACAGAGTCTCACTCTGTTGCCTGGGCTAGAGGGCCGTGGCATCAGCCTAGCTCACAGCAACCTCAGACTCCTAGGCTCAAACAATCCTCCTGCCTCAGTCTCCCGAGTAGCTGGGACTACAGGCATGTGCCACCATGCCCGGCTAATTATTTATTTATATATATATAATTTTTTTTTAGTTGTCCAGCTAATTTCTTTCTATTTTTAGTAGAGATGGGGTCTTGTTCTTGCTCAGGCTGGTCTCAAACTCCTGACCTTGAGCAATCCTCCCGCCTTGGCCTCCCAGAGTGCTAAGGCCTGAGCCACCACGCCTGGCCTGCCTCAGTTTCTGAGTTGCACGTGGTACCACCTGACTTGTCCCATAGGGTCTGGGAGAGAGTGCTTGTCAACATACAACTGCCTAAGGCATTGCTGCTCATGCACTTTTATTTTGTGTTTTGAGAAGATTTCTTTTAATGCAGAAAAGAATGCTGTACGTAGCACGTATCTTTTCCTCACATCCGGAAATGGCACTGTTATTTTTTATATTTTTTATATAAAAGAAATAAAGTCATAGTAATTAAGTTGAAGTCTTCTTTATCCCCAGCTTCTGGTCACAGACTCGACTTCTACCTTGCATCCTAAACATTGTCGTTATCATGAACTTATATGTATTCTTCCGTTTTCTCTGGTTTTATACACACATGTATCTGTGAACACTGGATGGTATTATTTTTATATTCATTTAAAATTTACATAAATGACTTCACTGTATGTGTTATACTGCACTTTGCTTTTCTCAACAGTTTGATTTTTTTCTTTTTTCTTTTTGGTTTGGGTTTGACTATGGACTCATGAATTTTATTGATTCAATGTGTTACACTCAGTTATAGTCATTCTTCTTTTGAGTTACTCAAATTTTCACAAATATAACCAATGGGAACTAATTAACAGCTTGTATTTTAGAAATATCAATATTGGTTTCTGTAGAGCTATGTTATTCCTTATGACTATGGTATGGTATTCCTTTGTGTGAAGAGGCCATATTTTATTTATCCATTTTCTTATTGATAGACATTTATGGGTTTCTTTTCTAATTTTTGGCTCTTACAAACACTGTGTCTCTACTCCTGGAAATGATAGAGGATACCTCCCTCCAGTTTGGTTGTAGCAGCTTCTCCTGGCTCCAGGCTGCCATATTTTATAGTCTGTTGAAGGAAAGAGAGAGAGAACAAACATGGTGCAGAATCTCATTGCATGAAAACTTTAGGGAACTTAAGAAGCATCTCGTCTAAATTTCTCATGCTGTTGTTAAATTTTTAGTGTTTCTTCTCCAGTCCTCACGTGCTTTATAACGGTTTGGGTTAGGTTAGCCCTGGCGGCAACCCAGTCCTTTCCTACACCTCCACTCCTATTCACAAAGACAAAGTATTTTTGTCTTTGTCTCTCGGAACACATATGTGAAAGTTTCCTTGAGGAATATGCCCAAAAGTGAAATTTCTGGGTCACAAGCAATGTATTAATACATTTTCAGTCTTAGTCATATTGCCACTTTTTTCCAAACATCTATCTATGGGTTTGCAATCCTGCCAGCTGTATTAGGAGTTCCCATCTCCCCAGTTCCTCACGCACACTATCCAGCATGACGTGTGTGGGACTGAAATGCGAAGAACTCCAGAGCTCACCTGATCCAAGCCCCGCCCCTCACATTTCCAGGTGTACAACATTGAGCCCAGGAAAGGATAAGTAGTGATTCATTGAGGCCACACCTTGCAGTGAGAAACACAAACTACCATTCGCACAGTTAGAAACCGATGCTGCTCTTCCTTTCAGTGTTGGTGAGGTGCGCACACATTTCCCCCATTTAACCCCTCCGGAAGCAACTCTTCATTTGCAATCCTCATTCCTTAAATACAAACTCAGCCTGCAAGTCTGATCTCCCAGAGTAGCATTCCTATGATGCAGGAATTCGAATTCCTCTCTCTAGAGGACGATGAAGGCATGCAAATGTTTGCTTATGGATGCTGTGTTTGTATCTCTTTAGAAACCTTATCTTATAATTGGAAAATATATATATATTTGTGGCATTGGAACTAAACTTGCACCAGATGAATCCTGCAGTTATTCAACTTCCTCTCAGCATTTAATCACCCATGGCAGGCATTTACAACTCTCTCCACTCCTTGCTGCAAACATTATCCCTTAATTACATCACAGCAGGACTTGGAACGCATTAGTGCACTGAATGATTCAGAAACGTGGGAGGGCAGAGGAGGACAAGTCTGAACCGATCACTGTGGACCCAACTTGGCATCATGAGAAACAGACCCACAAGTACAGACTGAATATTCTTTAGCTGGACTGGACACCGTAGAAATGCCAAGGCCACCCCGTTAGAAACCAGGTCTCTACTCCTGGAAATGGTAGAGGATACCTCCCTCCAGTTTGGTTGTAGCACCTTCTCCTGGCTCCAGGCTGCCATATTTTATAGTCTGTTGAAGGAAAGAGAGAGAGAACAAACATGGTGCAGAATCTCATTGCATGAAAACTTTAGGGAACTTAAGAAGCATCTCGTCTAAATTTCTCATGCTGTTGTTAAATTTTTAGTGTTTCTTCTCCAATCCTCACGTGCTTTATAACGGTTTGGGTTAGGTTAGCCCTGGCGGCAACCCAGTCCTTTCCTACACCTCCACTCCTATTCACAAAATAGAAATGGAAAGAATCAAGTCAGGTCTGACCCCAAGTAAAATTGGTTAAGTTGACTAAGTTTGCCTCATCTTCTCTTTCCTGTCAATCAGTCTTCCCCTGGTTTTGTTTTTTGTTGTTTTTGTTTGTTTTGTCATCTCCCCATAGCTCAAAAAACGTGTGACATCATGGCTTTTCTATCCCCTCCCTCCATCCCCTCAAACAAAAGTCTCCTTTCAAACAAAGATCTGTAAATTCATTTTCTATGGATCACTAACAGGTGATGCCTAAAGTCTTATCTCTCCCAAGAGTGTGGGACAGGTAGGGACAGCAGTTCCTGTTTCTTTTAGAAAAGTTTTCCTTTGACTTAAAGAATTCTGGACATCATTCTAGAGTTTGATTTGTGGGGTAACTTGCACTATTGACATTGCTATTTCCATGCCAATAATCCTGATCGTATCTGTATCCCTTTAAGGAAGTCAAATAGATGAAAATTAAAGGTTTACAGAGCAGATAAATTCAGACAATTCTTTCTTTTATAGAAGATTCACTTGCCTCATGGGTTTGAAATATAGCTTGACTTATAAAAAGTTGATCTACCTGGAACTTGTGGAGAATATGTCTGTTAGACCAACCAATCAATGCCTACACTGAAGAATTTCAAATTAGTGTACCTTTAACATACACTGCAGCCTTCCCTTGGGTGGAGGGAACTATTACCTGGTCCTAATGGAAGGTGCTGTGTGGCCCTGAGTACAATGGATGACAAGAGTCACATAATACGTAATTCTTATATTGGTGATTCAGTTTAATACCATATGAGTAGAACTCAAGTTACCTTTTCTTCTCTGAAAGAAGCAAGAAAAATTGGCCTGGTAGAGGCTGACATTGCCTTCCAGCCCCCAGCCCCACCGCCCTCCCACCTGTTCAGGTGCCTCCTGTCTTTGTTCTGCCCCTCCAGGTGTCCTCAGTCAGGGTCACCGCATGGCACTACAAGGGGCCCCGTTCAAGTTGCATTCTATGTCCGTGCTGCCCCCTGCTGCCTGGGCCGTATTCAAGTTGCTTTAAGGAAAAGATCTAGATCAGTTGCCCCAGAACTGCACAGGACTCTGGAAGTGCCCCCATGAGTCAGCGAGGGTTGGACATTCGTAAAACAAACACTTGCTCTGACGGAAGAGAACAACTTCCAGAGCCAGAAGTGTTCATCCCAGCAATGACTGGGGTCTCCCTAACCAGGGGCTTGGGCCCTCTGCAGTACCGGGTCCAAGCTCCGCAAGATAGAGACCCAGAGCTAGACTGCTGCCCCATGCGCCAGAGCCCGGCAAGAGGCTCTCAGGAATCATAAGCAGAAGGACAGCAATTCTTTAAGTAGAGCAGAACAGCTAGAAAAATTAGCTTGATCAAAAAAGATTACCCAAATCTGAGTTTGGCATTCCTTTGTGCCTAGATTAAGAAAATACTAGTTCACCTAGGAACTCGTTTGAACCAATTCCTGCCTTACTCTCCATGGGGCCCAACAGCTGGGAATAGAGACACCAGCTGCGCTCTGGTGGGGGCAGGATGAAATCAGCAGGGGCCGAGGCCAAGGCCCAGCGGGGCCTTCAAGGCCATCCTGTCCTGCAGCCGCCAGGGCCTGTGCAGAGATCACAGGCGCTGAGTTTGTAATGAGCTTGTTAAGCGCCTTGCCGTCCCTTTAACTGGTGATTACATTAAAGAAAGCCACAGAAAGTACATTTTCATCTCTCGTTCCAGCCCCTGAGGTCTTGTTTATCCAATTATCAGACTTGCTGTGGAGGACTGTGCTTGCCGAGAACAAGCATATCGGCTGGAACATGAGTTCTTTGATGGATAATTAGCTGTTTCCAGGCCTCCTCCCACTGAGCTGGGTGTTCCCAGACCAGTAGTCTGATCTGGCCCAACGGGGAGGTGCTCCCAGGCCACACTGGAGCCTTAGGGAAGACCCCGGACCTACACCCTGCAGGGGGAAAGGAATGGCACAGGGAGTTATGATCTAGTGAATGGAATTCTAAGGAAAGGAATAAACCAGAAATGACTCTGAATGTAGAGGCTAGGGAGGAGTCAGGGCATGGGGATTATCCTTGAAAGAGATTTAATTTCGTCCAAGGAAACGGATCCCCAGTTTAAGCCCAGTTAGCTCTATGTCCAGCGTGGATCCTCTCAGTGCTGGGGGGAGGGTGGTTGTGCCCCAGCCCCCACCCCACACCCTCCCATTCAGGAGGTCCCGGGTACAGGTGAGATGGATTTGGCAGACAGCAAATAGTGGTCTATCAGGACTCTACAGCCCAGCAGGAAACCTTGCCGTAGTGAAGACCACGGCTGTTTTGGCATATGCTGTATATACTCCCCCGTCGCTGCTAATTAGTGATTGGTGTTACAGTTTATGACAGGCCCTTGTCTCTTTCAATCACCATCAAAATAACATCTTACTTAAGTCTCTATCAAAAGAATAGCTTCTGTCTCTGTAGTTGTTTGAATTTGTTTTCGAATCAGTAGCCTATTCTAATGGTTCAAAAAAAAATTTTTGAGGAGGTTCTGGGGCCCCAAGAGAGGGGGGCCCCAGAAGTCGCCCTAATGGTTCAAAATTTTAAAGGTGCAAAAGTGCTTAGAGTAAAAATTCTCTCTACCAGGTCTCACGTCCAGCCATCCAATCATCCAGTTTTCCTCTTTGGAAACAGCATGTGTGTGTGCGTGTGTGTGTATTTTATTCTTTCATTTATTCTACAAGTTATTATTGAGTGCCAATAATATGCCAGGCCCTGTACTAGACACTGGAGAAATACTAGTGAACAAAACAGATTACAATCATGTACCTTTTACACTTTGGTCCTATATTTGACAGTTGGAGACAGCCATTTTTCCGTTTCTTATGTGTCCTTCCTGAGATGGGCCATGTATATATAAGCCAATACAACCGTGCATTTTTCCTATCATAATACAGATGTAGCCTAATCTTCACATTGCTTTGCTCCTTGATCTCTTCACTGAAGTATATTGTGGAGAGCACTTCCACATGATCACATAGACCTGCCTCTTGTTTTTTTTTACAGCTGCATTCAATCTCATTATATGGACATATCATGATTTATTTAATATTATACTGATGGGCATTTAAGACAGTTCTGATATTTTGCTATTACAAATGACATCACAATGAAATATCTTATACATATAGCACTTCACACGTGTGTAAGCCTATTTATTGGATAAATTTCTGCTTTTGACCCTTTAAAGGAATGTTTAAAGAACTCTGCCCTAAATATAAGACAATCTGGAATCCCAGTCCGTGGGTTTCATTCCAAAGCAGTTGCCTTTGGAATGAAACCTCTTATAAACAAACCATTTACTTAGGAAGAGCAGCAGCAGCCCAGGCAAAATCTGGCCCCTGGAACTAGCCAAGGAATGGAGACAAAGGCAGATTCAATTCCTGATGCTAGTATTAACTTGGTCCCAGTAATAAATCAGGAGCACGATCCCCACATTCCTGATGCCTTGCTCCAAAACTCTGCAATCCTCGTTTCCTAGAATGAAAAAAAGTCAAGAGGAAACCAATGACTTAAGGTTGCTTAGCAACAGTTGGAAGGTTTTGCCAAGCTATCGTTCCAGTACAACATTCAGCCACTAGAGGGCACAATTTGCTCACTTTCTAGATTCAGACACACTTTACCTTTTCCATTATAGAACAGGTGGAGTCATGATTTATTAAAATAAAACACACATGTTGGGTTTTTCCCCTTAAAGCAAAAAAACAAGAACAGCTGAAAAGTATGCAAGTGTACCAAGAGATTCCTGTTATCATTTTTTGCAAAGGATTTTATTTAACATCTCGGCTTCTGCCTTCTTTTATTAGTAAATTATGACGTTAGACATCTGGCCCTTTGGGGAAGATGTACTGGGGAGGGGGACCAAGAAACGCATCCCATGGTGCAGAGAGACAGGGCTTGCTTTCTTTGATTTCTGTACTTTTGTTAGTTTTTTTTTTTAATTTTCATTTTAAAATGAGTCTTTTAAAGAGGCTTGTTCTCTTCTGATGTGATAGCCTTCAGGGAATTGTTCCCTCTTATTTCTTTGGCTATTTAAGGGAAGAATCCTCTCTACTTTTTAGCTTTTTTTATCATTAGTTCTGCCTTTCCTGTGTACTTTTCAGATGCCCCAAAAAGTCCGCATTCATCTACTCTTCCCATGGTGTGGCCTTCTCTACAGTGAAGGCATTTTAACAGCTCTCTGTTCATGGGTGTCCTGTGGTTTCAGGCCTCAGAATGGCTGCCCGGGGCCCTTCTCAGCAGAAAGCAGCCTGCCCTAAAGCAAAATGTTAGATTCTGCATTGGGGTTTTCTGAAGGGAAAAAGTGGGTGTGGGCAGGGGGTGCCACTGAACCCCACTGCACAAAGTAAAACAGAACTATGGTAGTTCAAAGCACTGAGTTTTGACAGTGTATTAAGGTAATTTTTTAAAGCCACAGCTAATTAGTTAGATGCCATGTATCTTTTATAATTAAAAACTAAATTTCCTCCACCCACTGGCCTAAACACCAGAAAGATTGCAAAACTTCTCTAAACTGGTCAGTCCTGCTTCCTTTTCTTCATATTATTTATTCGACCACCTTCAAAATGTAAACTGAGATCTACGCAACTGTTTGTGGAAATAAAAATATTATGGATTCATGAGAATAACATTAAAGGAACTCAATGACTTACTGCAATGATTTCTAAGGGGTTTCCATGCCCAGGCTAATGATTACACACTTAGCAATAAGAAACTCTCAAAGCCCCTTTCTCGTCTTTCCTGAGAGTTACAGCTTTTAAGCCTAAGCTAATGGTTCCTTTTGTGTCATTCCACTTACTTGCTAGGGGTGACATGGCCCAGCTTTTCTCCCATCAAAGACAAGTTCAGCAGCTTTTCTGCAATTCCCTCATCCCACAGAGAGGAGCAGACCGCTTTCTTCATCGTAGTAATAGATTTACATTTCTATTCTCTCAGCGCGCCCATTAATGTTCTCAAAGGTGACATGCTCAAGTATGCTCTATGTTGTCTGTCTGAATTTGGGGGGAGGGGGCAGAAATGAGAAACCTAGAATTCTGGCTCATTCTCTTTGGCTCAGGTTTGGATGAACTTGCCCCCCAGCATAGGGATGTGGAAGTTATTCTTCAATTATTGTAATCTGTTCTTTCTCCCTCTCTGACCCACCCACTTCTTTGTTCTTCCTCCCACTCCCATTATTGTCAGGGTGGGAACTTGGCCTCCCCTTATGCCCCCTTTCCAGAAGTTTCCCTGTGCTCCTCAAGCTCGGCTCATCTAAAACTTGGAAGTGTGTTCTCTCGTGCCCTTCTTGCGTCTTTGACCTCCACATCTATTTCCCGGTCCCAGCACTTTTTACTTCGTGACTGCGGGGCTGGATTCTGCCAATGCACGTGCCACCTTGGTTCCTTTATGGCATCCATGAGACAGGTGACAGGTGAAGGGGCGGAGATCATTTGTTCACCTCAGGCAGGTTTTCTTTCACCTGCAGGTGAAGGACTCCATCCACGTCTGCTTCCCCTTTTGCAAAGAACAAACGTCCAATCGGTGGTTTGTCCTCACTTTGCCGATAAGCAACGCGATAACACTTGTACTCCCCCATCCCCTCTCCTCCCGTTATTTTGAAACCAGTGGCGTTTTCTTTAGACTGAAGCGCAGCTTGCTGGGGAGGAGTGACGGGGGAGGTATTGCAGGGGACCGTTCAGCCTGCGGGAGGCAGCCGTGGTGCCAGGGAACACACACGGGGTCAGAGCCAGGAGGTTGAGCCTCAGTTTCTTCATCTGCAAAGTGGGATAATGCTGTGTCACGTGCCTCAGGGGCTTTGGGGGAGGATTGGTAGAGACTTTACTCGTGAAAATGCTTTGTGACATGGGAAATGTTCTACAATATTTGTTGTTACTTATGCCTGTGGTATGGGTCCACATCCTGATTGTAAACTGCTTGAGGATGTCAGAGGCTCGTACTATTTTCTCCCATCAAGATGCAAACCAGTGTTTTGGAGCTCACCTGGGAAATGCTCTTTGGGCTTGGGGTGTGGAAGGGGACAAGGCTGGGTGATGATTAGCCTGGTTTGCTGACGTCTGTTCTGCAAGAGGGTTGATGGCACCATATCACCACCAGGGGGCGCCAGGCACGGCCCTAATTCCTCCAGCTACTAGACAGGTATCTCCTCTGCACAGTCCTGCTGGGGCCTGGGTGGCTGCCCTGACTTGCCCCATATGGTCTTTCTCCAACAGGTATTAAACTCCACATAGGTGACCAGAGAAGGCCTTCTCTAGAGATAGGGTTGTGATGTGGTTCCGTCATCCGGGACTGTATTAATCATGGATAAACCAGTCTTTCTGTAGTCTCGTTTTGAGAGTGGAGCCCTGGCCCTGTGCAGGTCAGGACAGAGCGCTGGTGACCACTTTCAGCCCAGTCATGGCTGGAAAAGAGCCCCAGCTGTTTCTCTGATGCCTTTGCGGGGGAGGGGGGGCCTGTGTCCCTGATCACCGAGACTAGAAGATTATCTGCAGTTCTTTCAAATGCCACAAAGCTGCCATTGGAACTGCCCCCTAGCACATTGATAATCACGTTATAGTCTTCCTTCCCTGCTTTGTTTCCCTGCTCCTGGAATTGAGGCTGGGCTCCACTTGACAAGCTATATTCCGTGCAGATGAGGCCAACTCTGTTAGTTCATAAGATCTACTCAGTAGGCAGAGCAGTATTTCTGTAATAGGACTAAGAAAGTGGAATAGAAGAGTAGAGGGGTGAGGAGTGAGGACTGAGGGGTAGAAAGCTTTCCTCTTTATGTCCAAGGTGTGTTTACTCATAGGAACAGGATGGTGGCGATGCTTCCAGGTTAAGGATGTCGTGGCAACGGTCTTCCCTGAACAGCTCTCGTGCAAACCCTGCATTTGTACACTGTACCTGGTGTTTTCGACTGTGGTGTGGAACTTTCCCTGCAGCCGTAAGAACCCTGTGAGAATCAGGATTTACCCAGAAATTTAGCATTTACCTAACCAGAGATTCCCTAGACATGTCAGTACCTCCAAGTGATTCGTGTGCTTGTTTGGGGGATGTCACGCGTTTGGCAGTTTGGAAAAGAAAGTGGAGAAAGCAGCAGAAGTAACACTCGCTGTTGCTAAACATAAGCCCAAGGCAGGCTCAGCGCAGAGGCAGTGGGGCCATGGTATGGGTGGCTTCAGACACACAGCTCTGAAGATGCCACCTGCAAAGTCAGATGGGACCCCAGGCAACAGGCCTCAGGGCTGTCTGCTCCTTCAGGGTAACTGACTTTTACAGGAACCAGCGTGCGCGGCACTGAGCACAGAATTATTGTCAATATGGGGTGTGATCCCACCAACATGCTTGGTTAGGTGCAGAGAAGGACACGCCGCTTCTTTTATTTCACTTCTAATGTCTTCTCCCAGACTTTAGTGGAAACCAAACTGAACCAAACCCCAGCACAAGAATGCATATCTCAGGCCAGCAGCCAAAACTGTGCAGACTCTTGTCTAGCTGAGGAAGAAGCAAAGTCCATAAGAAGACTGTTAACCCTTGTGAGTGCGGGGAGTGGGGACACTTCCCCTCGGCTCCTCTATCACCCAGGGCCATTCAGGGACAAATGGAGCAGAACATGTTTCCTTTGCAAAGCTCACACGCCTAGCAACACGTGTTGCCCCTGTGAATGATGGTGATGCATTAGGTGACGCCCCTAAGCAGTATTTGTGAGCCCCTACTGTGCG
The DNA here is from genome assembly GCF_040939455.1 of Microcebus murinus. Taxonomy (NCBI): domain Eukaryota; kingdom Metazoa; phylum Chordata; class Mammalia; order Primates; family Cheirogaleidae; genus Microcebus; species Microcebus murinus. The sequence goes on from NC_134115.1 coordinate 29,915,818, forward strand.
TCAGGCACTATGCTCGGTGCTGAAAGAGACGAGGGTTAGGGGAGTGACTGCCTGTCTTCGGAGGCAAACCCCAGTCTCCTAGGAGACACCAGAACCAGACACAACCACGCTGATCTACGAAGTGACACACGATGCAACTTTGTCATGCAGCCTCCTTGAGACCTTTGCCTGTTCTGCCTCCAAAACCCAGACAAGCATTCTCTCTCACCACGTGCCTGAGGCAGGTATATGTTTATAGAGATCGCTAGGGGCACCTGGACAATTTGCTGCTTAGTAGACCTGCTGTTTCTCCCTATTCTGGTACTTTCTTCTCCAGCCCAAACCAAGGCATCTAGCAATGTTAAAAAACATCAGGAATAATAAAATAAGCATTTTAATGAATAATATTGATTTATTCATTGGCTGTTTCTTTAAATGGGTAGAGGATTATTAAAGAGCCTGCCCCAAACCAAAAGAGGAAAAAAAGTCTGCTTTAGCAACAGCAGAAATTGGAAATTTTCTGGTATGTGTATGTGTTTTTGTCAGCTGGCAGATTTGTTTTAGGAAACTATTTGCAAAGCCTGGAAAAAATGTGCTCCCTCTTTCTGTTAAAGGAACATGCAGGCTGGGCACAGTGTCTCACACCTGGAATCCTAGCACTCTCAGAGGCCAAGGCAGGACAATCAGTTGAGGTCACAAGTTCAAGACCAGCCTGAGCCAGAGCTAGACCCTGTCTCTACTAAAAATAGAAACAATTAGCCAGGTGTGGTGGTCTGTCCCTGTAGTCCCAGCTACTCAGGAGGCTGGGGCAGAAAGATAGCTTGAGCCCAGGAGTTTGAGGTGGCTGTGAGCTAGGCTGACGCCACGGCACTCTAGCCTGGGCAACAAGTGAGACTCTGTCTCAAAAATAAATAAATAAATAAATAAATAAATAAATAAATAAATAAATAAATAAAAAACAAACTCTACCTTCAGAAATCAGAGCAAAAAAAAAAAAAAAAAAACAGAGGGTAAAACGTTTTCCAGGGCACACATAAGAGTCCCAGAAGGCTGCCTGCCCTGGGAAATGGTGCAAATTTAGAAAGAAGCACTGAAGGTGTTCTTGCAACCGCAGCTGGCCGGTTAACCCGGTGGGGGTTGGGGAGGGAGAAGTCTCAACTATGCTGTTTCGAACCTTTTAAAAAATCTTAAGTTTATTTAGGGAAACATTCTTTAGCCCTTGTAAATATCGTAAGACCACATTATAATAAAGTTCTGGTGAATTTGATTATTGACCAAAGAGAGACTGTTTACTGTTTTTCTTAGAAGTCGCAGTGGGTGCAGACACTGGGTCTAGCTTCAGAGCAGCTAGATCTGAAGTGCACTGTGCCATTTGCTCGTGGTGTTTGCTGGTGCAGGTTATGCACCCTCTCTGTGACTCGGTTTTATCACCTGCCGAACGAGACTAACAGTAGTATCTGCCATAGGGGCTTAGAACAGTGCCTGCACATAGTAGGGATGAAATCATGTTAGCTATTCTTATTACTACATTTCAAATAGATTTTCCTGGCAGTGAAATATGAATGATAAATTAAAATCAGTTCTTTTCCCTCCTCAGCTGTTTGCCTTGCATAAGTACCTTGAAATAATATGTCTATAATAGATTTGCAATTTTCTGTTGAATGCCTGAGTAAAAGACACCAGATAGTCATAAGATGTTACTGATATTAGTAGGCATTTGAAGTTCACGCCGATGGAATCAGTGTGTTGACAACGGATTGCTATAGAGAGTGAAAAGCAGCAATCTTCTTCCGTAGTTTTTGAATGAGAGCATCTCATTTGTGCAGTTGGTTTTGCTGCATTCCCACTTCAGCAAATAGCTCATCAATTTTTTGGCTCTGTCTTTGGAAGAAAAAAAAAAGGGTTAGAGAGGGAAAATTTTAAAACACAAACAAAGAAAAATAAATTACTTTGAAATTGCCGAAATTGTTGGGTTGGAGAGTGTTTATTTAGAAAAATGGCGTTTTATGTAGAAGGCTGTTTCAATGGTATTGTATCAGAACTTCATGTTACTAGGAGTTTGCTATTAAACCAAAATTTGTATTTCAAGCTATAAGAAAATGAATAAGCCAGGCGCGGTGGCTCACGCCTGTAATCCTAGCTCTCTGGGAGGCCGAGGCGGGCGGATTGCTCAAGGTCAGGAGTTTGGAACTAGCCTGAACAAGAGCGAGACCCCCTCTCTACTATAAATAGAAAGAAATTAATTGGCCAACTAATATATATAGAAAAAAATTAGCCGGGCATGGTGGCGCATGCCTGTAGTCCCAGCTACTTGGGCGGCTGAGGCAGGAGGATCGCTTGAGCCCAGGAGTTTGAGGTTGCTGTGAGCTAGGCTGACGCCACGGCACTCACTCTAGCCTGGGCAACAAAGCGAGACTCTGTCTCAAAAAAAAAAAAAAGAAAGAAAGAAAGAAAATGAATAAATTAGAAAAACCAATTTATCTGGTATTTTATTCTCTACCCCCAGTGGCCAGACCTAAGGCATTTTTAATACCTCCTTAAGCTGGAAGCACCTGACCACATGTTATTTAAAACATATTAAGAGGTACCTACTTCCTCATCTATTACATATGCTTTGTATATAATTTTATAACTGCTTGCAAAGTAGGGAAAAATTTTTCCCTGCAGGTTAAACACAGTAGAGTTGCCATTGGCTAATTGACAGAATTTTGCATTTGGTCAACATTTAATTAAAAATTCATTCATTTTGATTTTGAGGTTTTACTTTTCATATTTTTGGAGCTAATCACTTTTGGGGTCTCAAACATTTTTGGGGAATCCTAAGGTATTCATAGATCCTAGGCACTGTGCTTGTCAACCTGAGAGTTGAAATGGCCCTGCACACAATCCAGTCCCAGCTCAGAGTAGGAAATTGTCAAACTCCTGGTAACTACATGGAATGGGGGAGTGGAGTGCTCCCTCAACAAGAGCATTTCGCTGTTTTCTGAGAAGCTGTGAGGGGGAGGGATGGGGGGATAGTAATCAGGGAGACACAGAGACTGGGAGAGTCTGAGAGACAGAGGGAGATACACAAATTAAAGACAGAGAGACAGAGAAGGGGATGTATTGAAAGATGGAGAGAGAATCCCAGAGAGATTGATCGATTCCCCAAATAACATTAAAATCCTGCAGAGTGATTAAAGTTGCATTTCAAAAGTCACCCCGCTGTTTCACACAATCCTGGGAAGAAGATCATCTTAATTTGTATGATAGTCTGCAGTTTGCAAAGCAGTTCTTAGGGATCATTGCATTTGACATTTGACCCCAACCCTTATATTACAGGTAAAGAAATTGACTTGTTCACCTTACATTTGTAGAGCATTTTGCAGTTTTTAAGTGACATTTCTACCCATTATCTTACTTGGTAAGGGCTACACTAATCACAGGCCTCTGTACAAACCTGTCTCCCCTGGTATAAAAGCAGCTTAAATTACTGAGATTCAAAAGACAGTAAAGATAACCCAGGCCATACAATCAGGAATTTTTTTTCTCATTTACTTTGAAAAAATACATATTTGATATTATTACTTTGTCAAGCCTCTATATTAAAATAACAGAGAGAAAACCAAAATTGACACCAATTCCATTTCAAAGTCAAATCTACTTTTTTTTCACTTCCCCACATCATTTTCAAGCCCTTGCCTTTCATACATATTCAATTTTTGCATATTTACAGCCCTGTCAGAGATAAAATTTTATTTTCTGAATTTTCACTGAACATAATACACTGGGTATAAGGCATTCAATTCACTTCAGTTCCAATTTCCAAGATATACACAAGAAAAGAAGCATCAAGGTCATCGTTTGACCTTGAACATCTACATTGAGTCCTTTGGCCCTCTTTGGGAGTTTTCAAGGGCCCGTAAGTAAAATACTCTCATAGTACAGAAGGCTAGGATTCATATGACATGTCTGGTTGGTCCTCCACGTGCTCCTTGGAAGGTGTGGGAGCGAGTGACACAAAATTTTTTTATTCCAAACAGGGTTTAGGGTATCATTTCCAGGATGGAAGATGCATAAGTGTTTGCATCATGAAGGGTTAATTTGCACCTCCACTTTTCTTAACCAGGCTTTTTCATAGGAGAAAATCCCCAACTTCATGAATCCTACCCCTTGTGGCCTATTTTCCAATCCATTAAAATAATGACCAACTCAAATGATCCATAATGATCTACTCACCATGATGTCATCCATCACCTTTGTCACAGAAAGCCCACCTGTTTTGAAGAACACAGCATCCTCCAACTTCTGCTCCAGCAAGTTCAACATCTCATCAGATTTCTCCCTGTACATCATTCCTGCAACCAGTTGATGCAGGAGCTTGGCAACCAACCATGGAGGCCTTCATTCCTCCGGTCCAACCGCTCAGCTCTCCTCTCAAAGCCCTCTGTCCTTTCCTGCTGGCTGATTTGTTTTAAAAACTCAGCTAAAGTGGTGTTCAGGCCAGGTGCAGTGGCTCATGCCTGTAATTCCAGCACTCTGGGAGGCCAAGGCGGGAGGATTACTTGAAGTCAGGAGTTTGAGACCAGCCTGAGTAAGAGCAAGATCCCTGTCTCTACCAAGAATAGAAAAAATTACCCAGGCGTGGTGGTGTGTGCCTGTAGTCCCAGTTTCTTGGGAGGCTGAGGCAGGAGGATCCCATGAACCCAGGAGTTTGAGGCTGCAGTGAGCAATGATGATGCCACTGAACTCTAGCCCGGGTGACAAGAGCAAGACCCTGTCTCCAAAATGGAAAAAAGAAAAAGGTGTTCAAAGTGTCCAGTTGCTTAATCAGGTGGCCAGCATGCTTCTTGCTGTAGCTCACTTGCTCCCTGAGCTCGGCTCCAAGCTGTTGAAGTCCTTGGGAGAGCACATGGATGTCATCTTGGGAATAAGTAACCGGGGCAGGTTTTTCTCTTTGTTTCCTTGCAATGGATAAAGAATAGGCTAAAGTTAGGAGAAGCCGAAGTGCTGTTTCTCGCAGTGTGGCTCTGATGATTTCAAGGTCCCCTGGTTAAGCTGTTCTCAGCAAAGGATATAGAAGATGGTCCCAAGATGGTAAGAGCAAGAGAGTGTTTGCTGTACAATTTGATCTAAAAATGACTACATTCCACAAGTTAACCCCTAGAGCTGCTCAAGTATAGGAGTTTAAAAATAAGTTGAGGACTTGTTGCTGAATCCGTGGAAAGAATTTGGAGTTTCCAAAACAGTTTGCAATCAAGAAAAGCCATCTGAAGGGGCTCTGGAAAGAAAATCGCTGCTGAAGATTAAATGCCCTGTTCTCTATGCTGTGATGCCTGCGACTGAAGAACACAACTTCTGTCCACATCTGGGGAAAGACAAGATGATACCAAATGCCTGGCACATGCCCTGGACCTGGACTAAAGAAGCTTCCAAAAGAATGCTGCCTTAACAAATGATTCCCACGAAGGCCTTGGGATACCCTATCATAATGCTCAGCCTTTTCTCTGGCTAATGCAAGACCCGTAATTTATTGTGTATGAAACATGCGAGCCTGTTTATCAGGTTTAGACTCCGTATTACTGACCATGCAGGCAGATCTTCCCTCCCAGGAGAAAACATTATTATCCTCTTACATTCATTTCTTTAAAAGCATGCCAGCTTAACAAAACATATCACTTACTGTTCTTGCAGATAAGAAATATGATGATCCTTGGCAGATGCATCTTCTTAAAAAAAAAAAAAAAAAAAAAAAAACTTTAGGCAAACTCATTTAACCTTCCTGGGAGCTAGTTACCTGGCCTGCAAAAAAGAGAGGTTAGACTGAATTTTCTCGAAGTTTCCTTCCAGCTGTGTGCTCTGTGGAAAGTGCATGGGGGAGGGGGGCAGGACGCTGAATACCTGTGGTGGTGATGTTTGAACACAGGAGTGAAGCGTCACCTTTGGAACCAATGTGCAAAATTGTTGCCAGTGTTGCAGGTGTGTGGGACAGGGTGGCAGTGTCCCTGTGTTGGAACATAAGAGACAAGGGTGGTGGCTGGCAGGGATACTACCACGATTTACACAGCCCCTTTCCTCCAGCTACTTCAAAGCATTTTTTACAAACTCTGGCTAATTATTCCTTCAATCACAGAATTAAAGAAAGATTGGCTTATTTTCAATTAATTCACAGATGAAGAAACTGAATGATGGAGAATTCAAAGGGAATCTTCAAAAGTATGCTGCACTTGCAAGGGGGCAAGACAGATAAAGTGTTCATCACAGCTTTTTCATTGAAAACAAGGAAAATGACCTAAATGCTTATTTTTGGAGACCAGTGTAAATTACAGCACATTCATGATATGGAATATCATGCAGCCATTGAAATGATGTTTATTAAGAATATTTAGTGCCGGGCGCGGTGGCTCACGCCTGTAATCCTAGCTCTCTGGGAGGCCGAGGCGGGCGGATGGTTTGAGCTCAGGAGTTCGAAACCAACCTGAGCAAGAGCGAGACCCCGTCTCTACTATAAATAGAAACAAATTAATTGGCCAACTAATATATACAGAAAAAATGAGCCGGGCATGGTGGCACATGCCTGTAGTCCCAGCTACTTGGGAGGCTGAGGCAGAAGGATTACTTGAGCCCAGGAGTTTGAGGTTGCTGTGAGCCAGGTTGATACCACGGCACTCACTCTAGCCTGGGCAACAAAGTGAGACTCTGTCTCAAAAAAAAAAAAAAAAAAAAAGAATATTTAGTCACATTGGGGAAATGGTCATAATTGAACAACATTAAGTGACACAAAAACAAGATAAATCTTTGTCTGTACAATGTGATAAAATGTTTAATGTATGGGGGAGAAGTCTAAATTGGAAATATGCTAAAGTCTCTGATTTTTCTCAGTGCAGTGGTATACTGGCTGGTTGCTATTTTTTTCTTTTATACTTTTCTGCACTTTTCAATTATTTAAGATTGAAACAAATGGGTACACATTGCTTTCATAATCATCTAAATATATGATAATCGTATGATTATAAAAGAGAGTGTGTGTGAGAGAGTGGAGGACATCAGTTGAATAGAATGGCAGGAAAGACCTCCAAGGATATCACATGTGAGCTGAAACCCAAGACATGAGAAAGAACCAGACATTTAGAGAACCAAGGCACTCTCTGGGGAACCAGGTACAAGAGCCCTGAGGAAGGAATAAGTTGGAATGTTCTAGGTTTTGACAGAAGGCCAATGTGGGAGGGTGATGAGAGGTAAGGTCAGAGACATTGCCTAGGGCCATATCATGTAGGACCCATGACAAAAAGTTCGGGAGGCCCTTGTGGAGGCCTAGCATAATTTATTTTACATTTTCAAAAGAGCCTTCTGACCAATACATGAGGAGTATTGTAGAGGGCGAGTGTAGAAGTCAAATTCAACTGAGAAAGCAGAGCAGTGGTCCAGGTGAGACGCGGGGGTGGTTTGGAGTGGAGACACAGGGCTGTGTGGGTTGGAGTGTGTATCTGACTTATTAGCTGCATGGAGGAAATAATCATCATAATAGCTGTCATTTATTAAGTTGTTGCTCATTAACGCTCACCACAGCCCTATGACATCAGTGCAATTGTTAGCCCCGCTGGGGCTTTGGAAAGGCTAAGTAGCTTGCTCAAAGCCATACAGCTGAAAGAGGCGACAGCTGGATTCAAATCCCAGCTCATTGGTCCCAGAGCCAACACTTTTAACCACTCCCGGCCCACTGCTGCTCTGCTTATTTGACTGTTGCCATGGAGACGAACAAGCGTGAGCAGTGAGCAGAGCGGGGTCTGTACCCCACACACACCCACACCCCCACTGTAAACTGCCGTCCGTCGTCCATTACCGCACCCACGTCCACTCCTGCTGGCGTGCGTGGTTCAACTGTATCTACCTACGTCAGGGTTGGGCTGCCTTAATTTAGAGCAAGACTGGGCGGTGCTGCTGGGATAGCCATGTGGGAGAGTAGAGACAGCACTGCACCGGACCCTCTGCCTGCGCTGGGGCTAATCACGGGCTTTCTCGTCTTTAAAAGTTAGGACTCAAGCACCCCAGAATTCTATGCAAATCCCTTTATTGTATCATGGCCTGTCATTCCCTTTTCTGGGTAGGCCATCTACACTTCACTGATATTTGGAGCTTGTTGGGTAGTCTTCCCATCATCTAAATTAAAGTTATTTCTTTTTGATGAAATTGTTGCTTTGCATTTATCTTCTTGTCCATTTGAATGTAAGAAGTGATCAATGCAGTTGACCATTTGCAACCAATTATGATTCTGATAAGAGACTAACAAGAGGGCAGGATGGTGGCTAGAAAGAGCTGGAAACAAAAATCGAGGGCAATAGTGTGTGCTCGCAGGCTGCTGTGATGATACTACTGTGCAAAAGTCACAGCAGCCTGGAATGGTCACGGGACATAGTGCCGGGAACATAACAAACCTGTTCCCAGCACTGTCACGCCTTCCTGCCTCCTGTGAATCACCCAATATAGAGATGGGGGCAGAGTGAAACGTAAGAGCGTTATTGGTTTGCCTCTGTGGCCTTTGAACTTGCACTTGCAAAGTAACAGCTCCTGTGTGATCTTGATAGTTCCAAGTATTGCTTTTCTTCTTGGATACCTGGATATCGTGCAAGGTATTTGAGTAGAGAATCTTTGTGCTCTAACTTTTCCTTCCTTGATGTGGAATACTCTTCTATAACTAGATAAGTTTATTTCAATGATTTTCCAAGTGATTCCACATAATATTAAATTTTTGAAATATACCATGAAAGGATAAATAATATGAGTTCCGAGGTCAAAACATTTGGAGAAACGAGCAGAATCTTCCCCAGTGCACATTCACCTGTTTACCTTGCTTTGCCCTTGTCTTTTCCAGCTGTGTTTGATCACCCACCCCAGCTCTTCCCCAGACATTTGTGAACCCTCTGCGGAACACGGGGGTCTGGGGAAATGTGGGTTTGGGGGTGTGACGTTCAGTCACCACCAGGCTAATGGAATCGGCCTTGGCTCAATATCTGGTGTAAGAGGTTTTATGACACTCAGTGAAAGAAAGATCTTCGCTTTTAGCAATAATAAATTTCCCATGAAATATACTATGCAATAAAAATTTCAAACTCACTCTGAAAGGGAGGCTAGACTACATAATGTGACTTTTAAAAACAGACCTGGTTTCCAACGCTAGCCCCTCTAATCTAGCATACGCTTAGCTCTGAGAATTGCACCTACTTCGAAATGGTCAGGAAAATGTTTTCACATCCTTCTTACCAGACTCTGTACAGGGATTCTGAGCACAAACCACCCCCTAGCCCCTCGTGGTTTGCAGGGGATACTCTGAATGGGTCCTGTGTTGCATGTCAGCTTTGTGACACGCCTCCCTCTTTGTTTGTACATCTGGCCCTAAAGGATTCACCTGGGGCAGTCTGATGGCCCTTGGTCAGGAGCAGGTCCACTCAGCCCCTTCACTCGGTCCTGTCCAGGGTCATGGTGATTAGTGTTGTCATTGGTGATACTGTAGTAGTAGCAAGGAAGAGTGGTGGGAAAATCCTTGGATTTATGCAAACATTGGTACAAAAAGACCATTTTCACACACACACACACACACACACACACACACACACACACGCAGGATCAATCTTGTTATCACCACCAAGAGGTTAGAGTTGAGAGAATAGCATCCGTGTCAGCCTAGTCCTTCTCTTTCAGTTTTCTGGTTCCTTACTACCCCAGACTTCACTGGCTAAATAGATTTTAACTTTCACCTTCTACCTCATACTTGACTATTGACTTCACTCTTTTCCAAGGAATATAATTTGCATTTAAATATGGACCCAATAGGGTAGCATTGATTACTTTATGTGACTATATCTATTAAAGATGAGAAATCTGCCTGGTGTAGTTGTAGAGATCTGTACTGCCCAAATTCATGTGCATAGATCAGTGGTTCTAAACTGGGGTGATTTTGCCCACCAAGGGTTATTTGACAAGGTCCTAAGCCATTTTTGAGTGTCACAACTGAGTGGGGGAGAGATACTGCTAGCATCTAGTGGGTAAAGGCCAGGGATACTGTTGAACATCCTACAATGCACTGTATGGTCCCCCACAACAAAGAATGCTCAAACCCTAAACATCCATTGTGGCCAGGCTGAGAAACCCTGGTGTCAATAAACATGTAAATCCTTATAAAGTCTTACACGAACCTACATTCACGGAAGGATAATTTGGTAACCTGGACTTCCCTCTTGGTCACTGTTCTTGTGGTATCCAGTTCACACAGAGGTCATTTTGTCATTTGGAAGCCCTTAGGGCAACATGACTGACGCTAACTAATTGAACCAGCATTTAATATATAGTTAACAATCAACTATTGATAAGACCCAGAAAATTAAGGCAAGGTTGTCCCTAAGAGGTGTCAAGATAACACAGTATGCAAAGGCCATCCTTACCATTTTAGTGGGAATATAGCACAGTGGATAAGGGCATGACTCTAGCACTAGACTGTCTGGGTTCAGTTTCCGACTCTGCCATTTTGAGATATGATTTGGGACACATTATTTAACGCCTTTATATCTCATTTTTTCCTCTTTTGTGACATGGGGATGATAACATGGGGATGATGAAAATAATAATAGTAGCTATCTATAGAAAAAGTATGAGGATTAAATAAGTTAAGAAATATGAAATATTTGGAACATTGGCTTGACTTGGGATAAGTCCTATATAAGTGTTAGTATCATTATTATTGTTTCTTTGAGTCAGGAATACACTTCATCAGATATATACACATTCATTCCATAATTCAACAGATTTACTTAGCACCTACTATGTCCCACGGACTATTCTAGCTGCTGAAGATATATCAGTGAATCAAAAATATCAGGTAAAAATCCGTGTCCTCATGGAGCTTACGTTTTAGTGGAATTTACTGGTAATAATGCAAATAGAAAGAAAAATGTATGCAAAGTATGCTTAGCCTAGTACCTGTCCTAAAGTTGTTGAATGAATGGATATGTTATTCATATTGTTGTTTTGTTGTTATTGTTACACAGCAGTTGAGCTTGGAGGTTTGAACCATCATCTCAGATAAGAAAAGAAGCTAAACTAAAAGTGCAATGCCAGTAAGAAGTTGAAACTACTATATAAATATTAAAAAGAAGAAAAGAGGAGGAATCACATAGGCCATGATCGACGGCCATGAATTTTGTTTAAAATGAACTGAACCATTTTTTCTTTCTTACCTGTGTTATCAGAGATAACGATTACCTCTAGGCAAATTTCCACATTCTAAGACATGAAGACCTTCTAAGCTGGGGCAGCCTTATCTTTGCATGTAGCAAAACAGAGAGTAATGTTGGTTATTTTCAGCTGAAGAGGAAGAATCAACAGTAATTCACTGACTCCCCCAACAATCATTCACTTGTGAAAGAAAGCACTCCTTCAGAACAGTCACCCCATGAGCGTGGACCTCAGCATTCACTGAAGAACTTGGTTAAAATAAACTCTAGACCTTGTTCATTGATTCTTTACCTTTTCTTTTCCAGGAATCTTCTCTACGTCTACCCACAGAGGCTGAACTTTGCTAACAAACTAGCATCTGCCCGGAACATTACAATAAAGATTCAGTTCATGTGTGGAGAAGACGCCGGCAGCGCTATGCCAGTAAGGGGGGAAATAAACATTTGCCCCAAGCCAGGGTGGGCTGCACTCCCCTGTCAGTTCACATGGACCAAACCCAGGGCCCATCAGAGCACAGAGTATGTCTATTCCAGGCCAACGCTACTCAGCAGGCGCAAAAGGGCTTTCGTTCCCATGATACTGATGGGGAAACAAAGTCAGTCTAAAGTCTACAGACTAAGTTAAGAAAGAGACTTTTAAATACAGATCATTTTAAAGGACTGAAAAAAAAACCATAGTCTTTCCACATTACACAGAAGACCACGCCACTCCTAAAGCATGCAAAGTAAAGAGCTGGCCCGGTGTGTCTGCTGTGTTTGCCGAACATTTTCCATGTACACACTGCATGACACGCTTACTCAAGCCTCAGACCACATCTATGAATAAATATAAGTACTGCCTAATAATAATAATCACACACCAGCTCAACACCTTTTAGGAATGGGCCTTCACCCTGAGGCAAAAAAGAAATCAATCAATATATAATGCAGTGTGCTCTTGTTATCAAACAAATGGTCTCACTAGCCGATGCCCAGAGGCCAATACTATGGCACCAGCTTTTGATAAAAGAAGGACTTTATTATGATACCAGCCAGCAAGGAGACAGGAGACAGTCTCAAATCTGTCTCCCAAGTTTGGGGTGTGGGGCTCAGAGGGCAAGGGAAAGGATTTAGGAATACCAGCTTGGCAGGGTCTGCATAGGGGGCTATAAATTGGACCATTTACAATAAGATTTGTTGAGGTAGATTTTAGCCATGGACCTTCCAAGCCAACAGATCCCTCATTTCTGCAAGAGTTCTAGCATTCAGGTTCTAGTCACTTCTCAGTCTTCTTGGTGCCACGGGGAGGACTTCTTGGTCCGGTGTTGTTAGAGGTCAAAGCTTTTTCTATCCCGCACACCTAGGCTACATGACTTGCAGTTTGGGGCTCTGTTATACCTACAAGGTAACTTGACATTCTGTTATCAAGAGAATAGGCCCAGTTTATGCTGGTCTCATGATTACACTCTCAGGAACCCAAAATGCCAGAATTTATTCTTTTTGGCCATCTGCCATTAAATGAGATGGTGGTTAGTTATTACGACTTTCCATAAGCCATAGAATTCAGTTAATAAGCTTTTCTACTAAAGTAATTTTTTCCCCAGTGCTTCCATTCTTTAAATATCTACCTTTTTTTAAACCTTCTTCCCAATGTCCCACCTATCTTCCTGATGCAAGGTGTCCTCTTGCAACGGTGGTAGGATCCTCCTAGTCCCCTCTGCTCTGGCCCCTGGCAGGTTACCACCAGGGCTGCCGCACATCCTGTATGTAGCTAAGATACCCAGCCAAGGAGCCAGTGGGGGCTAAATTCTAGCCTCTTCTCCACCCACTGAGCCCTGGGACCTGGCATGGGGATTACTGCATCTAGAAGAGGTGGCTTTTTTTCTTTGCTCAAAGGTAAGTCTGCTTGTCAATCATGTGCATCCTAAAGGCTGCTTCAAGCCTTAGGAGATATCTTTTTTGTAAATATTACAAACATGTGGACAGGGCAGTGAAGATCCACATCACCCCCAGTGCCCAGGCCCATGTCTTTGGAAAGAGAAGCACCTGCTCCAGGGCTTTCTCACCGAGGGCAAAAGGATGTGTTTTTGCCCTGTTGTGTAGACCTCTAGGTAATAAGGCAGAGTGGAGAGAATGCTGGTTTTCCAATCTCACAAACCTGTGGGCCTTGGTCACTAATAAAGCCTCTTAAAACCTCAGTTTCCCTTTCATAGCCAGTTCTTCAGCACTGGTATGGTTGGACCAGTTGTAGAATCCAGAACTCTTAATGTACAAACTATAGCTCTGTGAGACCAGAACATCCTATTGGCCTGACAACTGTCAATTTTCTATACCCAAATGTCCAATTTGATCCTTTCTGTATTTGGTGAACAGGTCATCTTTGGAAAGTCCAGTGGGCCTGAATTTCTGCAGGAAGTGTACACAGCCATTACATACCATAATAAGTGAGTATATTTCAGAGTTCTAAACATAGGCCAAGATTGTTTTATTATCTCCTGGCTTTTCTGAGTCCCCTGGGTGATTCCTCCCAAAAGCTTTGATAATTCAGGGACTAAGGGACAAAGGAAACTCATGCCAGTTCCATGATTCTGTGCTGGAGATGCACAGCTCTGCCATTAACTAAAAGTGAGAGAAGAACATATCTTCAAGAATCCAATATGGCTTTGACCCTTCTGGAGCCTTCTGTTCTAGTGTGAAGCAGAGAAATTGTCTAATGTTAAATAAATAAATTTCCTAACTTGCTTTGAGGTACTGGAGGGGCTTTGCCTTGTTGTGTCCCCGTCTTCCCTACCACTCCACACCTGCTCCAGTCCATACTCTAAGTTGTCCAGAGGAAACATGGAACCCTCCTTACTGTATCCGCAAATTGAGTCACAGAATAATGTCTACACTGTTATATTCATGTTCCACGGGTAAGGGAGGGACATCTGTGCAGTGTCAATTGGGTTTGATCCTGGCCTGCTAACCTTGGCCCGTTTAAGCGCTTCATTTGACCACATCCCAAGGTCGGGATGAGGATTAGGTGAGGTAATGTACATGAAGCTCTCAGTAAAGTAGGACTCCGTAATTCAGTGAAATTTCCTCCCTGCATCATCCATTTGTTTCTGTGGTCCCTTGATGATGGCTGACAGGGTGCCAAGCTCTGTTCTCAGGGTGGAGGTGGACAGGGGAGGTCACAGCAGGACTCAGAACCTCATCCCCTTTTCAAATTACCTTGTTGGGTTTTTCCATCACGTGGGGGGAGTTGTTTTCCTGACAAAGCCTTTCGTTGGCTCAAGGTTTAATGTAAGTGAAGGGTATCTAATAACATAGGCTTGGGCTCAAGGACTTGCAGCTTAGGAGCAGAACAATGTAAAATGAAAAGTACTAACAACAAGCAGGCAAGTTCGGAGGAGCAATGGTTCCGTGGTGTTACAATTTATAGTCAGAGAAGCCATCATTCATGCTAAAAGCTATTTGTGTATAATGTGCTTTTGAAACAGGTCTCCTGATTTTTATGAAGAAGTGAAAATTAAGCTCCCTGCTAAGCTCACAGTAAATCACCACCTCCTGTTCACCTTCTATCACATCAGCTGTCAGCAGAAGCAAGGAGCCTCCGTGGAAAGTCTCCTGGGATATTCAGTGAGTTGTTTTTAGCTTGCCGGCTCACCCTGCAGTTGTTGGTGCTTCCAAGGTCCCTGCAGAGATAAACAACGAAATTCCATTCACTTGCTTTTCTCTTGTCAGAAGTAGCAAAACATGCTAAACCAGATCACAGCAAAAAGCAGAAATGATTTGACTTAGCCAATGTCAAATTTCAGGAATGGAAAGCTAGCGGGTGATAGATATTGAAAGAATATTTATTTTTTTTTTAAAAAAGCATTGCAATGTCCATTATTTCTAAATTTAATATGTGCACTTCACATATACAACTAGCTCTTTTCCCCCCCAAGGGGGAATAAAAGTTATTTCTTTAAAAAATATAAAAGGTAAAATAAACATTAATGTTGTTCAGACACACACAAACATTGGCTGTGAAGAAAAATGCTACTGCTTCGGCTCTGAAAGCAGTAAATCATCGATATTACCATCTCAGGAGCTCTCAGGGAATTTTAAATGCAAAGAACTTGATAGAAATTACTGCCAAAAAGAGCCCCGGTCAATATCTAATCATTGTTTAGTTGCATTTGATTATTGTGAGCTAGATAAATTGCCGGAATTATGTGCTGTAATAAATACCACTTTATTCTTTACATCATCTGTTTCAGTGGCTGCCAATTCTCTTAAATGAACGTCTTCAAACTGGATCCTACTGTCTCCCGGTTGCCTTAGAAAAATTGCCACCCAACTACTCCATGCATTCTGCCGAGGTAACCAGCTGTTTCCTGTCCCACCGTGGTCTTGGACCACCTCCCCAGACCCCCTTCCTGTTCTCTTAGATGTGGCTGAGAACGCTCATCATGTTTTCTGGAGCACACGGTGTCTTCTGAGAGAGCACACTGTTCTGATAGGACGGGAGGGGGTAACAACTGCCTGTGCAACCTCATGCATTTAGATGTCACCAGATCAGACCATTTAGTAGAGGCAACCTGTATCCAAGGCGGCATTACCTTGCATTATCTACCACAGAGGGGTTCTCAGAAAAATAAATTGCAGAAGAGGAGGCAAACTGAGCCCACTTGTGATAAACAACTGCTCCTAGCAAGGATGCTTATGAAAGATTCTCAGGCCAGATTCCATCCATTCCTTCTCTGGATCAATTGTCACAGCCCCCAGGAGGATACGACCAGGCCAGTTTTATTCCTCTAAAGATCCCAGTGCCAATAGCCTTCTCCCTTCCTGTTTCCTGCACTCCCTCTTGCCCATCCACTCTGCCGCATTGCACCCATTTAAAGAGACCCCAGGGGACTCTCCATCCTGCCCACATCAGCACTACTATCACATGCCTCAGTCCCTTGTATAGGTTTACATTAATAAGTATTATTTTGAAGCAAATCCCAGACATCATATCATTTCATTTGTAAACATTTTAGTATGTATCTTGAAAGATAAGGACTCAGACTGGGCACAGTGGCTCACACCTGCATTCCCAGCACTTAGGGAGGCCAAGGCAGGAGGATCGCATGAGGCCAGGAGTTAGAGACCAGCCTGGGCAACATAGTAAGACCCCATCTCTACAAAAAATATGAAAATTAGCCAGGCATGGTGGTGCACACCTATAGCCCCAGCTACTGGGAAGGCTGAGGCAGGAGGATTGCTTGAGCTCTAGGAGTTTGAGGTTGAGCAATTATGGTACCACTGCACTCTAGCCCAGGCAACAGAGCGAGAGACCTTGCCTCAAAAAATGAAATGAAATGAAAATAGTACATCTATGGCTCACATTATATTTCCATAGGACAGTTCAGTTTGGGATCATAGATGGCAAACTCTTGTGCCCACAGGAGTAACATAGATGAATGCCAGGGTCTGGTGGCATTTGTTCACTCTGGAGATTGCCCCATCTAAAGGTCTGGCTGCCCCTCGGCTGTACAGATTGGTTCCATGCTGGGATACAAGGCTAGTGTTTTCATGTCTTCCAGTTCTCAAATGAGGTTAGAAAAGCAGTCATTTATATGAAATTTTCTAACTTCCTAATGTTGGCAACTAATTCAAAAAAGTTTCCAACACTCTGTGGGTCAAACAGAACTTGTCTGTGGGCTGGGGCGAGCTTTGGGCCCCAGTTCGTGACTCTGCTTTAGATAGCTCCAAAGGTCTCCGTCCCATGCACACGTCCATCCACTCTTGCACGTACAGCACGCTTCCTTCCATTAAAATGAAAAAGATAAAACCCAGGCTAGGCCCTCCTCACTCAACACTGAACGGCACCTCCAGAGGAATTCAATTCCAATGCGAATTCAAAGCAAGAAACTCTCTCTCAGGCCTACACACATATTGATACATAAATGGTATAAAAGAGTCACTATGAGTAATTAAATCAGGAGCCAAGCATCCCTGCTACTTGGAAACACTTTTTTAAGCGGGTGCTCAAAAGCTTTAAAATTTTACGTCTTGTAAAGACATTCTATACTTTGTCCTGACATTCCTGATTAATAGAAAAATTGCTGGAAGATTCCTTTTGTTTCAGTTTCTAGAATCCAGGATCATAGATGCTGGGTGGGAGCTTAGAGACACACCACTCAGTTCACTCTTCCTCTTGTGGCACGAAAACACTGGGGCCCAGAGAGTTTAATTGTCTTGTCAAAGTAAAAATAACTAGTTTGGGGCAGAATTAAAAACTTAAACCCAGAGTTCCTGACTCCAAGGTTAGCTACAATAGTTTTCAGGAGAGTTTTGTATTTGTATAATCCTGGCATTTATAGTCAAATCGCTTTGCAGTATTTGTTTATAAACAGAAAAGGGGATTGGATTACTAATCTTTTTTTTTTTTTCCTCTTTAACACAGAAAGTCCCTTTACAGAATCCTCCCATTAAATGGGCTGAAGGACATAAGGGAGTATTTAATATTGAAGTGCAAGCTGTGTCTTCTGTTCATACCCAGGTAAGGACCATCAAGGCCAACTTCAGATCAGGCCCAGATGGCTAACAGTGAAGGCGGAGATGCAGCAGAGAAACCTTCTAAGGACAGGCACCAAAACAAAACAAAAAAATCAGTGAAAATCTTTGTCTACAGATAAATGAAAAACAACCTTAGTTCTTTGTGGAGACTTGCAAGCCTACTCAGGTTTCATTTGTCATTTGAATAAAAAGACCTTACAAAAATGTTTAGCACCTAAATGAGAGAACCTAGTAGCTGTCAATTGAGAAACTTTATGGGGAGACTGGATCTGAAAGAGTTTGTCTACTGTTATCTCACTCCCCTCTGTAATTCTGCCAATTTCCCAGCCTTTGGAAAAAAAAAAAAAAAAATCCATACTCCCTCTTTGCCTGCCACTGTCATCTGCTTAGGCCCCTTTCTCGGCAGTGTGTTTACCTGGTGTGCTGACCTCTGCTTACAGAACGTGCCAGAGCCTACGCTATTTTGTCTTTAGTTAATAATTATTGA
Organism: Microcebus murinus; assembly: GCF_040939455.1. Lineage (NCBI taxonomy): Eukaryota > Metazoa > Chordata > Mammalia > Primates > Cheirogaleidae > Microcebus > Microcebus murinus. Next base: position 29,934,004 of record NC_134115.1, read on the forward strand.
GGGGTCCTATTTTGTGTACCGTATTCTATGACAAAGTTCATAGCCTTGGTCTGAAACATCATGTCTTAGAACCTGTGGTCTGAAACCCTGGATAGGACCAGTTCTACCCATAAAGAGCTATTCGGGCCGGGCGCTGTGGCTCACGCCTGTAATCCTAGCTCTTGGGAGGCCGAGGCGGGCGGATTGCTCAAGGTCAGGAGTTCAAAACCAGCCTGAGCAAGAGCAAGACCCCGTCTCTACTATAAATAGAAAGAAATTAATTGGCCAACTGATATATATATAAAAAATTAGCCGGGCATGGTGGCGCATGCCTGTAGTCCCAGCTACTCGGGAGGCTGAGGCAGAAGGATCACTCAAGCCCAGGAGTTTGAGGTTGCTGTGAGCTAGGCTGACGCCACGGCACTCACTCTAGCCTGGGCAACAAAGCGAGACTCTGTCTCAAAAAAAAAAAAAAAAAAAAGAGCTATTCGACTCATAGTGTCCCATGCCAGAGCAAACTGTGGCCCCAAACCATTGCCTGGCCTGTGTCCGTAGGCTCCTGGCACTGAAGTGGGTTGCACAGTAGAAAAAAGAAAAAAGAAAAAAAAAAAAAAAGAGCTATTCGATTGTGTTTGTGAATCCATTGGTGAACACTGATGGGATAAGACCCCATGATGCCTGCTTTCTGCCTTCCCAGGACAATCACCTGGAGAAGTTCTTCACCCTCTGCCACTCCCTGGAGAGCCAGGTGACCTTCCCCATCCGCGTGCTGGACCAGAAGATCAGTGAGACTGCGCTGGAGCACGAGCTGAAGCTCAGCATCATCTGCCTGAACTCCTCCCGCCTGGAGCCGCTGGTGCTCTTCCTGCACCTGGTGCTGGACAAGCTGTTCCAGCTGTCCGTGCAGCCCATGGTCATCGCCGGCCAGACAGGTAAAGCCTGCGGGGCTGGGAGAGGCCAGGAGCGGGCAGGCGCTGCCCTGTTTAATGAAACATCATCTTCCAGAAGTCTGGGGACAATGGGATCTTCCTTTCCACTGATGATGTGAGTTCAAGGGAGGCCAAGTTCAGTGCTATTTTATTGAGACTCTCTGCATGTTTAAAAAGAAAAAGAAACATTAAAACAGGGTTCTTAATATCATAGCTTTTTTTTCCCCATAAACTCCATTGCATGATTACAGGCAGTCTTTCAAATTATCTTCCTAGTAATTTATGGCTTTATTTTGCCTCTAAGATATTAATATTTTTGTTTTCTTTACTAACAAAGAAATAGAACATTTTAAAGAAGTAAGACAACGCATATTAAATGGAGGGAAGGAACTCTCTAAATTGAAATGCAATGTGACCACCTTTTTTATTGAAATACAATACCCATACCATAAATTCACTATTTCAAAGTGTACAGCTCAGTGGTTTTTAGTATATTCACAAGGTTGTGCAGTTATCACCAACCACTATCTAATTCCAGAATATTTCCATCAACCCTAAATGAAACCCCACAGCCTTTAGCAGTCACTCCCCATTCACCCCGCCCCCAGCCCCTGGCAGCCACTCATCTGTTTTCTCTCTGACAGTCTATTTTAAATGCTTAGTTTTAGCAAATTAAATACAGTATATGTCAAAAGCTTATATTGGAGGCATGACCAGGGTCCAGGGTGGACTGGCTGGTGTAGGCATCTTCATTTGCCACTGTTTTCAGCTGTGCTGATAAGGTCCTTTGCACTCCAGTGCAGAAGATGTTTTGGGGTACCATTCGCGTGCCCAGCACTGTGCTAAAATCTGTAGCCTTTGCGACCATAACTAAGAGCATCTCAGACCTCGGAGGACCCACAACACAGCTAAGAGCCAGCGGCACAGGACAGAAGTCCTCAAAGGGCCGCAGTGAAATATTGCGGGGGTGGTGGGAAGGGTGGTATCGAAGAAGAGAAAGCGAAAACACTCACCTGGGAGGACGCAGGAGGCCCCTTGAAGAAGGTGACCTGGAAGGAGGGGTAGAGTGAAAGCGCCCAAGGTGGGGCCATGCAGTGGACATGGCACCAGCAGAGACCCAGAAGAGCACGGGAGTGCTGGGAACGAGGCCAGCTGCACAGTCAGGCGATGGAGTAGGAGCAAGTGCTGAAATGGGCTGCGACACAGAAGTGGGGGAGCTTTCAGAGCTGGGAAGGGCATGTCCTCCTTATCCGTGCTTTGCATCACATCCTAAGATGCATCTTTTGTGGTTATGCAGATAAGATATCCTGGGTCCTAGGAGGCCGAGGCGGGCAGATTGCTTGAGGTCAGGAGTTCGAAACCTGCCTGAGCAAGAGCGAGACCCTGTCTCTACTATAAATAGAAAGAAATTAATTGGCCAACTAATATATATATAGAAAAAATTAGCCGGGCATGGTGGCGCATGCCTGTAATCTCAGCTACTCAGGAGGCTGAGGCAGGAGGATTGCTTGAGCCCAGGAGTTTGAGGTTGCTGTGAGCTAGGCTGATGCCACAGCACTCACTCTAGCCCAGACAACAAAGCAAGACTCTGTCTCAAAAAAAAAAAAAGACATCCTGAGTCATAGACTAACTGTTCCTCCAGGCAGCTATTGCCTCTCCAGCTCGATTCCCGCAGAGCAGAAACCCCTGCCCTCCTTCAGTTCCCTTCCATGCCCCCACTTATGTGGCACACTGCTTTGTGTCTTCCAGCTATTGAATGCAGACTTGTCCCTAAACAAAATGTTTATTTACATATTTTAAGCTTTTTCTCCATAGCAAGTTGCCATCTTGCACGAGGGCACCACGGAGTGTTGGCACAGGCAGACTAAGTGGAGGCACTTAGTCTGCAAGCCTTTATTCAGAACCTGCTCTGTGTCTAGCACAGCGGGGGGAGGGGATGGACAACAAAGTATGAGAAATGCACCTTGCCCATGAAGGATTTCCAGCCTTCACAGAGAGACTGAGTTTCCCACCAGAAATAGCTAGAGAATCACCTAATTCAGTTACACTTAAGCCCTGTACTATGAATTGTCAAAGGCTTCATGGAGGAGGTAGAACTTGTGCTAAGCATCGAAGGGTTGGTGTGATTTTGCAGTTAGGAGCAAGGAAGGCTTGCTAGGTGAGGACAACAGCATGCAAAAAGTCACAGAGGTGAGAAAGAGTGGCCATGTGACAGGACAATGGGATGATTGCCTCCTTTTAAGGGAAGTTGAATATGAGTAGAAAAGGATAGTGTGTTGGATAAGTAGGTTTGAGCCAAATGCTAGAGGTTTGGTACGCCAGACCCAGAGGGCATGTACAGTAAATCAGTAGTTTGTATTCACCTCCTGTGGGGACTGCCATGATGCACATGCATTTTTAGGTTAATCTGCGCAAGAATCTGGGTTGTGCAACTGCACATCTCAAATCACAGCGTATATACGCATCACCTGGGCACCTTATAAAAATGCAGATTCTCACGCGGTAGGTCCAGGGTGGGGGCCTGAGATTGTGCATTTCTAAGTAGTGTCTTGGTGATACTGATAATGTCAGTCTGCAGCCCCCGCTGAGTGGCACCAGTTACAGCCTGGTTTAGAGAGGGAAGACATCTGGACAGTCATGTCTTTGTCATGAAAAACATCATGCCACTCAGTGGCAGCAGGAGGAAGATCTAAAGAGGGAGTGGGGACATCATCTATGGCAGACAGAGCCTGCATCCTGGAGCTCACCAGAACAGCTTCCCCTGCCGGGGCCACCACACCGACCAGCCTGGTTACCCTGGTCGGTGGTCAGGACACATTGGCACTGCCCTTTTTTCTCTTGATTTCTCAGCCAACTTCTCCCAGTTTGCCTTCGAGTCCGTGGTGGCCATCGCCAACAGTCTGCACAACAGCAAGGACCTGAGCAAGGACCAGCACGGGCGGAACTGCCTGCTGGCCTCCTACGTGCACTACGTCTTCCGCCTGCCGGAGCTGCAGAGGGACTTACCCAAGTCAGGTAGCATTGCCCCAAGGGCGGGGGCTGGCGGGCAGGGCACCCCCACCTCCACCCCACTGCTGTGTCATCCAAGATAAAATAAAACACCCAAAAGTTCCATTTTATTTTTCAGAATGATACAAAACTTACATGAATGCTGAAATTTAAAAAATTTCTCTCTAGATCTTTCTTCCTGGCCTCTTTTTATGCTCTAGGCCCACTTTGCCTATTTGATAAACTCTCACTGGTCTTTATCCAGTTGCTGTTATAATTTGTGGTTCAGTTGGGGATCTCTTTTTTAAAAGATGGAAAAGTGCCGACTAATGCCTAGGGTTCTAGGATAATAATGATAAGGAAAATAACATACATCCAGTGACAGTGGTTCTTAACCTTTTCATTATGAAAAAATAAATCCCTGTTCTCATTTTCCTCAAACTGAACTTTTGAAATAATCGATTTCCCCATGGTCCGTATGATATAAGAAGTGAATCCATGAGTTCCCAAAATTCCAGGCCTGAATAAACTTGTCACTTATGTTAGTCTGTGAACCCTCATTTCAAGTAAATTTGTAATTTTGATTGAGTTTTTTAAAATTCTGGTGGTATCTGATAAACTCACAGAAGTGTTTTTAAAAACATCCCAGTACTTAAAGATGAAACATATCCATACATTGCATATGCTGATCCTCAGAACGTTCAGGTGACTCTATGGATTTTTGAATCTCAGGAAAGCTGACTGCATGAATTAAAAAGTTGTCATCACTTAAATGTCAGTAAATAAAAAATATCCATATTTTCAGCTTCTTATGAGAAATCAGAAGCCCTGGCAACCGCGGGGCGGGGGCGAGTCTGATTCCCCATGGCAATAATAGGCTGGAGCTGAGTAGCACCCTCTGCCTTTGGGTGAGACAAGCGGCTCCAGTTTACCGCAGTCTTCACCACTCCCTAGTGCCTCAGACCCTATCTACTCCCCCACGAAAGAATGCCTCCCTCTCCACTCCACCCTAGCATTTGATAATAAGACCTTAATTCCAAGGCCTAATCTAGTGGGTTTTCGTCTACCCTGTCCCTCTTCAGTTCCTTCTTAAGTCAGGAAGTGACTCTGGTCCCCTTTCTGTTGACATGTCCATGCCCGGCGGGGTGCAGGTGCCCCCCCTGCCCTCCCTGACCCCCGCTACCACACGTACGGGCGCACGTCCGCTGCTGCCGTGAGCTCCAAGCTGCTGCAGGCCCGGGTGATGAGCAGCAGTAACCCAGACCTCGCCGGGACCGCGCACTCCGCGGCGGACGAGGAAGTGAAGAGCATCATGTCTTCAAAGGTAGGGAAGATGTCAAACCCTGGAAGGGGACACAGGTCTTTTTTATTTTTTAAATACAAATTGGAGAAACAACACAAAAACAACCACAACTGCTGCCCTCTTCTTGGTCAGACGCTTTAATCTTCAGCTTTAGAGCAACGAACGTGCTTTCCTTTTGGGTGGATTGAGACCACCTGAAAGATGCGGTGACAAGACTGGCATTTGAGGATCTGCTCAGAACTAGTTAGCTCTGGTAAAATACTTCAGAGCATCGCTGGTTTAGCCACATGGAGTTAGTGAATACCAGAAATTTTATTTTCAAGGAAAATAAATTTTGCTTTTGCTTTTCTTAATGCCTAGAAAGGTGGTTTTTAATTTTGTTTTGTGTGAGGGTTTTTTTAAACATCTTCCTTTGACATTCATTAGCAGCCACAGGTTGATTGTCCTATATAAAGATCCCAAGGAGCAACACCAAATTTTCTAAACAAATAAAGGGTTGATGACTTGCCCTATATTATCTCTCCTTCCATGAATTCTTTATTTTTTTCTTGATCGACTTTTTATTATCAAATAGCTTTAGATTTACAGAATTGTGACTGTAGTACAGAAATGTGTTATAGACCCTGTGCTGTTTCCCTGTGAACATTTTATAATAGAATGATACATTTGGCACAATTAATGAACCAGTATTAATGCAATATTATCATTAACTTGAGTTCATTGTTTATTCACGTCTTCTCAGTTTTTCTCTAGTGTCCTGTTTCTGTTCCAGGATCCCATCCAGAGTAATACATGACATGTTGCAGTCATGTCTCCGTAGGCTTCTCTTGCCGGTGACAATTTCTTAGACTTTCTTTTGTCTTTCATGACCTTGACAGGTTTGAGGAGCAATAGGTAGATTGCTGAACGTCTCTCATTTGGAATTTTTTTTTTAAATTATGACATAATTCTCATCCCATACTCTGGGAGGCCAAGGCGTGCAGATTGCTCCAGGTTAGGAGTTCGAAACCAGCCTGAGGAGTTCGAAACAAGCAAGAGAGAGACCTCGCCTCTACTATAAATAGAAATTAATTGGCCAACTAATATATATATAGAAAAAATTAGCCGGGCATGGTGGTGCATGCCTGTAGTCCCAGCTACTCGGGAGGCTGAGGCAGAAGGATTGCTTGAGCCCAGGAGTTTGAGGTTGCTGTGAGCTAGGCTGGCACCACGGCACTCACTCTAGCCTGGGCAATACAGTGAGACTCTGTCTCAAGAAAACCCCAAAAAACTAAGGTAATTGAAATGAAATGGTAGCCTGAATTGTATTACAGAACAGAAATAAGACATTAGCAGAAAAATTGGTATAGTCTGAATAAAGTCTGTGGTTTAGTTAATGGTAAGCCATCAGTGTCAATGTCTTAGTTAGGACAAACGTCCCCTATTATATAAGATATCAACATTAAGGGAAACCAGATGGAAGACATGTAAGAACTCTCTGTTGTTCCTTTGCAAAGTCGTACCTTTGCAACTTGTCTATAAATCTAATAATAACTATAACAATTTAATCATTCCAAAGTTAAAAGTTCAATTTAAAAAGGTAAACCTCATCCCTTTCTAATTACTTTGCTACATGTTGCTATTATCTGTATTCTTGAGGTGTTTACACCAGTTGCATCTATATGGTAGAAATGTGATACAATGGTTTGCTACTGTACATCTCTTCCCAGCTCTGCATTTCCATGATGTCATGTTGGTAGATGGAAATCAGCCATGATGGAGATATTTACAGCACAGAAATTGGCAAATGCTACAAATTAGCCCCTTCCCGCTGAGAGCTGGTTGTTAAACATTTGCTGGCATAACATGGCTCAACCTCGTTTTCAAGGTCCCATTTTCTGATTGCCCAGGGAAGAGGTAGCCTGCAGATATGATTGACAGCCTTTATCTTTATCATTTTCCTGAATGAAAATGAAAATATTATATTTCTATGTGGTCTGGGTTAACAATTTTCTAATTATTTTGTAGCAAGGGGAGAAATTTTTGTCAAACCAAAAGAATAGAAAATGACCTTTCCACTTCTTTTCAGAGTGGTTTTTGACGGTTTATAGTTTAGGAGACTGAGTACAGCACCATACTAAACCACAGGGAGGCACTGTGCCCACACCTTTTTCCTGCTCTCCCAAGAAAGTCAGACTTAGAACGTAGGAAGAAACTATTCAGCAGGCCCTGATTCCTAACTGGTTTTTAACTATAGGTTGCTGCACACCAAACTAACGATAGTGATTATCTCAGGAGCAAGTGAAATCAGGAGTAACTTCACCTTCTCTGTTTTATACTTATTTATGGCAATTGTTTTACCTTTGAAACCATAAAAAAAATATATATATATTAAAAGTGAATTATGAAAAAAGAATGAATCCTGAGGTTATGATTTCCGGGGAGCTGGCTCACCTTTCCATTGTCCCACTGTCGGTTGACTATGAAGCCATGGTTTGTGTGTTTCAGATTGCTGACCGCAACTGTAACAGGATGTCTTACTACTGCTCTGGCAATAATGATGTTCCAAGTTCGACTGCAGCCCCAAGGCCAGCCAGCAAAAAGGTACTGAGCAGGGCAGTATGAGGATAATCGCAGGATAAGGAAAAAAGGATTTGTCCATGCTCTCCCTCTGTGATTCAAAATAGACACCATCAGAGTGCTCTCTTACCTTGTTCTCCACCTTGCTATCTCACACACACACTTTTGCAGCTCTACCTTAATCTCCATTTTTTGACCACCTGACTACCCATTAACTCAGTGGTTCTCCAACTTTATCATGCATCAGAATTACCTTGAAGGTTTGTTAAAACTGATTGCTGGACTGTGTCTCCAGAGTTTCTGATTCAATAGATCTGAGTTGGGGCCCAAGAATTTGCATTTCTTACAAGTTCCCGGCTGATGCTGATCCACACTTTAAGAACCACAGCATGAGCCCCTTTGTCAGTAGAAGGTGAGCTGGAGACAATTCATCCTTGACAAAAGTGAAAGGCAATAATTAAGTTTCATTTATTTCGATACTATATAAAGTAATATGAAATGCTTTCTCATAATTCTCCATCATCAGTCTTACCTATGAGTTCAGAAACTGTACAAGCTGTGAAACTGCTTACCAGAATTTCTTAAACCAACAAAATTCCTCCAATCATAGTCACAGCCTGGGTGGTCTGAGGCATGGGCGGTCTGTCCCAAGTTTTCTTCTCTGGGGCACCTGTTATAGTAGCTACTTAAGTCAAGTCTTGAGTGTTTTTCAAGACCCGGATTAAAATGTAAACATGCTCATTGCAAAGAATAACACAAGAAGCTATTTGCAACAGCTGACACTGCAGGGAAATGTTTATGAAAAGCAGGCGAGGAGGGAATGAGCCTCAGAGGAGGGAATGAGCCTCAGCCCGCTCCCCTTGGGCTGGATGAGGGAGGGATCTAGCCTGGGAGGCTGGAGCTGCAGACTGCCATCACTCAGCACCACGTGTCCAGGGAGAGGTACCAGGAGTTCACTATGAAAGGAAAAGTGAAAGGTATGGTTAGACTAAAAACAAACTTGTCACTTAACTCTAAAATTTGGCATTAGGCTGTCATAGTCCCTTTGCAGTGACTGGGTGTGAATACCATTATCTTTCTTAAAACCATTATTTGCCTGCAGCCTGACTTACTTAAGGCATGTCCTGTTTGGTTTGCAATTGCCATATTTTGACCTCAAATGACCAGAAGAGAGTCATTTCATTTCAGACAGAAGTTTAGCCAATATGTTTCCTTAATAGCTCTCGGCAAACAGGGTTTTGCTGCTTGGCTATTTTCTATAACCTCTAGAGCAAGGTGTTCTTGTAATAATGCAGCCCAAGAAGCAGCATAAATTACTTTAAGCAGCAGCTTATCCTTGTCTAATCTCTTCTTGCCATAAGACTCTGGCAGCCAAACTGACCTATTTTCCAGAGGCTACCTTGGAAGCTGGGCATGTCTTTCCTGCAATGGGAAAATCAAGGTGTAGCCCAGTTACATAGTGTGCACAGTTAGACCACATGCTAGATTAAAATTCAACTCCATGCCTCTCCCAGATGGGAGAGCCTCACTTAAAACTCACAACAGCAAACAAATGAGTAAACTTGTATTAAGATTATTAAGGTTTGATTAATGTCACAAAATGAAGTGAAACCAACTAATAGCTGAAGTACCTAAACATTTTCCATTCATCACCATTAACCCACTGGGGATCTAGGTAGTTAAAACTCCCAAGCACAGAGATTTTCCATTTGTCTTCCTTTAGTTTAGCTAAGTAGCTCTCAAATTTTAATGTGCATAAGAATTAGTAAATTGGGTTGCAGGTATACTATACTCTGTGGGTAATTTAAAAGACTATCAAGAACAATCTTTGCCCTAATCAATTTTTACTTTAGGGGTTGACTTTAAAACTTAACTTTCAGCCAGCCATGGTGGCTCTTGCCTGTAATCCCAGCACTTAGGCAGGCTAAGACTGGAGGATTGCTTAAGGCCAGGAGTTGGAGACCAGCCTGGGAAACATAGTGAGACCACCCTCCACACCCCACTCCACCATTTCTATGAAAGATAGAAAGAAAAAAAAAAAAACGTAACTCATACATAAGGATGTCATATTGTTTTAGCTTTCTTACCCACTGAACAATAAAAAAAAAATGAGATCTGGGTTTTTTGGGCATAAGATGAATGAAAGCACAGAAAATTCCCAGACATCGATTTTGCCTTTAGTTAGGGTGACCAGCCATTCTGATTTGCCAGGACTGAGGCAGTCTCCAAGATGCAGGACTTTCCATTTTAAGACCAGGACAGTATCAGGCACACTGAGATGAAGTGGTCGCCCTGCCTTCAGTCTTGAACTCTTTCTTCCCCATCAAAACTATTGTCTGGAGCATTCACCAGAAGCCAGATAAGCTGGGAAATGGGGAAAGATGTAAGTCCCCATCTGCTACATTGAGTAGTCAGAGGACTTGAAGGGAAGTGAGCTATAAAGTGGAGCTGCGGGGCTTTTCAAGCATCTGACTCTGGGACATAGGAATTTGGAAGTTGTGAGTTCAGGCTGACACCACTGTGCCTTTTTTTTTTTTTTTTTTGAGACAGAGTCTCACTTTGTTGCCCAGGCTAGAGTAAGTGCTGTGGCATCAGCCTAGCTCACAGCAACCTCCAACTCCTGGGCTCAAGCGATCCTCCTGCCTCAGCCTCCCAATTAGCTGGGACTACAGGCATGCGCCACCGTGCCCGGCTGATTTTTTCTATATATATATTAGTTGGCCAATTAATTTCTTTCTATTTAGAGTCGAGACGGAGTCTCACTCTTGCTCAGGCTGGTTTCGAACTCCTGACCTCGAGCAATCCGCCCGCCTTGGCCTCCCAGAGTGCTAGGATTACAGGCGTGAGCCAGGGTGCCCGGCCGCACTGTGCCTTTTAATGCAGGAGATACACTCATAAACCCAACCAAGCACCTTTCCCCACAATGCCATCGGGGGATTACAAAAACAAAAATTATCCAGTCTGGAAGGGAGTTTGGATGCCATCTAGACAGTCATCCTCAGAGTGGGACCCTGGACCAGCAGCAGCAGCAGCATCACCTGGGAACTTTTTAGGAATGCAGAATCCCCAGCCCTGCCGCAACCCTACTGAATCTCTGGGGGTGGGGCCCAGCGCCCTGTGTTTATCAAGCCCTACAGGGGATGCTGATACACATTCTAGTTGGAGAACTGCTCTCCCACTGCCTGATTTTATGAATGAGAAAATTGAGGGCAAAGAGAGGAATGGCTCACCCGTGGTCACATAGAGGGTGTGCAACAGCATCTGAGAGGAGGAGAGATGGGACCAGTTTCAGCGGCTACCCTGCAGTGCTCCCCCATAGGAGGCAGTTTCACTTTCCTCCGAGTCCATTCCTTCAAACCCAGCTCTCCTATCCAGGACCAATGCCAACCTTCTACCCACCTCAGTGGCCTTTGGTCTCGGGGTTTTTCGGCATTGACTTGGCCTGGGACATCTAGGACACATGTTCAGGAACTGACAAGCTATTAAATTGGAGGGAAAAACGTAAAGGAAAGAGGAGTTGGTGAATAATCACCTGGTTTTTGTGGTTGTTGTGCAGCATTTCCACGAGGAACTTGCCCTGCAGATGGTGGTCAGCACTGGGATGGTGAGAGAAACAGTCTTCAAGTACGCCTGGTTCTTCTTCGAGCTCCTGGTGAGATTCTTGCTCGTTCAGAACTAACTGCAAAGGGAAAAGGGAAACGTGGTAGAAAGGAATTGACGTCTTGTTCACCAAGTTGCTCCTGCTAAGAACCTGGGATCATTCCTTGAACTCTCACCCCTTCATTCACCTTCCATAAAGTCTGCTGATTTTACCTTAAAAATCTACCTCCAACCCATTGCCTCCCATCATGTTCCCCATTTCCCACCTGGCCGGGCCACCATGCGTCGTCCTCTTTTTCCTGTCTGTGCCCATTTTTGCCCTTGGCTCATAGATTCTGCACAGAGCAGCCCATGTTAAACAGATAATGCCACTCCCCTCTTTAAACCCCTTCAGTGACTTTCAGTGTGCTGAGAATAGAGCACAAATTTCTATCATGGCCAGAAAAGCCCTCGCTAATTCTGTCGATTACCTCCATCTCTAGCCTCGTCTCATGCACGGTCCCCCCTCAGTCAGCCGCGTTGTTTCCTTTTTGGTTCTTTGAAGAGGTCTTTTCAGCTTCAAAGCCTTTTCTGGATTCTCTCCCCATTCCTGACCCTTCACTCCCCAACCCCCCCAGCTCACAGTGTCCTTCTCTTTAGGTTTCAGCTTCAATGACACCACCTTTAAGACTCCTTTTCTGACTACTGTATGCTGTAATATGTCTCCACCTATTATCTCCTTTTAAACACCTTTCCTGTTTCTTTCCTTCCTAGTACTTATCTCAATTGCTTTTCCATCTCAGCCAGTAGATTTCTAGGTTTTGGATCTGTCATCTTCATTACCCCATTTCTAGCCCCAGCACACTGCTTGGTATCATACAGGTGCCAACTAATATTTGTTAGAAAAAGTATGAAATTTGTGTATCTGTTTGCCCTAAAACTTCTGTCATTTCTTCAGCGAAAAAAGCAAAAGGTACAGCTGTAATTCCTTAATTTTAAAATAAGGAGAATAATAGTCTTAACTATTTTCGTATCATTATTAATGCAAGTGGTAGGGTTTTACCACAAAGCCTCTAAGAATAAGCATTGGCCAATGCTGATCAATGCACAGTGAAATGGTGTTAAATGAAGAAAGGATAAAAGCACAGACACCACCTATGTAAAAATGTATATAAAAATAATTCAGAGGATTAGGAGTCAGTTGAGATTTAGCGATAGTGTTAGCTTTATATTCACTGGGCTCTTTCCCCTGTGACATTAAGTGAATCATATTTTTTAAAGAGAGAGAGAGAGAAATGGTAGGGTTTCCACCTAAGCTCTAGTTTTTATATGTAAGTTCAAGCACAAGAAAAAGAAAGCAATGCTGAACAACAGGACATAAAGAACAAAGGGGTCATTTGTACCCCCATAATATGCTGAACTGAATTTAAAAAAATAAATAAATAAATAATTTGAAAATTAAAAAAAAAAGAAAGAACAAAAGGGTCAAAAGAAACAGAAGTAAAACACCCTGGGGAGGAAATGGGAAGTGATGTGCAGTGGAGGTAAAAAGAAGTCAGGCTTATGCCACAGAAATGGATCCAGGATTCAAACCTTTCAGAGTTTCATGAAGTCCCCAACCCCTAGTTTGAGAAACGTCTGAAAGCACAGCTCTAAATCCCTACAACAAAATCACCTGGGGGTGCTTAGTAAAAATGAAACAGATTCTGGAGATCCTCCCTAGAACTCCTAAAATTAGGAGGGGTGGAGGCCAGCAGTGTGCACTTACCTGTCCCAGGTGACTTCTAAACACAATAATGATCCACTGGTCCACGCCACCTCTGCTCTGTAAATCCTAAGCAGAGGGGGGTCTTTTGGAATTTGTACCCAGCCAGCACTGGAAGTTTTTACAGTCCAAAAGCCAGGCTGATGAAGGTGGGTGGCTGCAGCCCACAAGTTTTGGGGCAAGAGCATTAGCAGTGACACATGAGCTCTGTGCTCTGGCAGGAAATGGACTGGCCATAAAACCCACTCCTCTCTTTTGTCTTGAGGCACAAGAATTATCAAAACCAACACGCCATGCCCTGTATATCCTGCTTCTATTTACACATCCCCCCCACCATCAAGTTTCTCCATAAAGAAGATTCACTTGGGTCAAAATCTATCTAGAGATGATGATTCATGCTAATAATTAATTCCCAGTCTTAGTGAACACAGCTTTGCTAACCCTGAGTGGTTCCTTGTGGCATCTAGAGCTTTCTTTTGAAGGCAGTTTGTATTCTCTGCCAGTGTAACAATGCCTCTGTCCTTCATAGAGTCCCAGTAGCAGCTGGCATCCCTGGGGAAGAAAAAATAATAACATCTAAAATGGATTGTGCATCTTACTATATATATGCCAGGCACTGTTTTAAACATTTTAAAAAGCATTATCTCATTTAATCCTCATCCAACCTCGAGGCAAAAGGAGTTTTTATTATCCCAAATTTACAGATGGGGTTGGGGGAAGGGTGTTGGCCATGAAGAGGGTCTCCAGGTCCACCAAAGGCTTCAGGAATACAGCTTCACTGACCCCAACTGCAGGGAGCTAAGGAAAGGTGAAAACTTTCTAATCTTGCACATTTATTTACTAGGACTTGGTGGGCCCAGGAGAGAAAGCGAAAGCTAAAGCACATAGCCCTTCTTACCTCCAGAGAGTCCCTTATGGGGAGCAGATGAAGTAATTGGGAAGGAAGCCCCTGCTAATATGAGCACATTGAGGGGGTTGCCCACAGGGAGGTCAACCAAGACACCAGTTACACGGGGCTCGGCAGGGTCCTGGCAGGACAGAGTTGGCCTTACTCAAAAGGGTTCACTGAAAAGCATTGATCAAAAGGACTCTGCCCAGGGTGTACACACGGTTACAGCAGCCAATGAGGGTTGGTGAGGCACCTGGGGTGCAGCAATGGCCAGAGCTTTTATCTGTCCTAGCTCTAAAGAATCAAGGGTAGGGAACAGTGCCACTGAGGCATAGAGAAAGCTGGAGGCAGAGAAGGTCCACATGACAGGAGCTGGAGCCTTAGCAAAACATTGCCTCTGCCAGAGCCCCACTGAGACAGGGATGAGGGCAGTGAGAGTGAGTAATGCCTGGGCTCTGTGCACCCCTCATTACCCTCTCCCCCTCGCCCTCTCCCCCCCCCCCCCCCGCAGGTGCCTCACATTAGCCAACTCCAACAAGAAGACAAGGGGGCTGATAGCTTCCATTTGTCTCTCCCCCAGCAGTCCAGAGGCTCTGGGCGGTCCAGAGCCCAGCTCCCCAGCATTCAGAGACAGGCAGAGAAGGGCAAGAAATCCATCCGGGGGCTGGGGGAGAGACAAATGGAAACTATCAGCCCTAGCCAGGACTTTACAAGGAAATTGATCTCAGATGCAGACAGAGCACCCAGTCCTCCATGCATTGTTTATATATTTGCCTGACTGATGCCCAGGAAGTTGTTCAAAAACCAAAACAGTTTTTTTTCCCCCCAAGAAGCTTGAAGAGAGAGAAACAACAGCCTCCTTAGGCTTAGCCAACAACTTTAACACCCTTTAGTTGTGTCAATGCCCAAGTGCTAATGAACAACCACTTTGGCATTGGAGCTATCAAACACAATCCTTGGGTGAATTCCGCACTTGCTAATGAATAAATCCCTGTGCTTCTAGAAACTGCTGAGCCAGACCTTGGAGACCCAGAGATACATGGGTGACCTAGTTTACTCACTCAGGACACAAAGTTCTGCACTAAAGGAGTTCTTTAGAGGTCTCCCTACTTTGAATGTGCCACAAAGGCCAGTATGGGGGGGAAGTTTTTCCTGCCTCTCCCCAGCCCACAAATCATGGGCCAAGCATCTGCTAGTATTTCTTCTACTGGGTATTCTTCTCTGGAGACACAGAAGACAGAGTAGCTGGCAAGTTGCTGACAGTCTGGAAAGAGGCCATTAGTTGGAACAACGGTGTTGTGAGAATTATTTATTTGGTTGTAGGATGGCCAAACTCTGCAGGCAGGAGCTGAATACAGCCTGGTGCTGAGGTGGGGTAGCCAGCAGAGACTCGGGATTGGGGTTGCCCAAAACAAAGGGGTCGTATCTTCCTACGTCCTTTGTTAGGAGCATGTAGTGAGAGAGACACTTTTGTTGAACAAAGATGGGGTCCAGTTTCCACCCCTCATCAAGGTCATCCCACCAAGTGTGTTCAGCTTTATGAGATTTGGGTACATCCATGCGTCCTGAACGAAACAGGACCCTGCAGTGGAGAGAAACCATGGTTCTTACACTTGGACATTAGCACAAGTGTATTAGCACAACCTGGGATGTTCTCAAGTCTTCCCTGAGCTGGCTGTGGTATTATCTGAAAACAGGAAACACATAAAGTCTATCTCCCCTTTTTCTCTTCTTATTTCGCCTTCTCTGTGTTTTTTCTTTCTGTTTGTCTCAGTGATAACAAAACTTGCCATCCTTAGAAACTGAAATCTGATGTTAGTACATAAAAGTTCTCCCATATAGCTCTTGGAAGTGGAAGTCAGTTTCTATACAACTATCTTTGTCTCCTTTTCTTCCAGCCCAGACTGGGGTAGGGGCAGGGAATGGAATGTGGGTGTCTCAACTCTTAACTTCTCAACTTCCAGGCTCATTTCTTTTTGCAGTGACTCTCTGACTAGCCTGGACACATTCATGAAAATGACCTCAGAGTGTAGGCACCCAACCACAAGAACTCCCAGTATTTCCTATGTTGCTAGTAGTTCTAACCAACTTCCAACAAGGGCAAGACTCAACCTTAGATGGTATCAAAGGCGGATTGTATTGACCCATGAATCTCCTGGTCCCAAGAAGAAGTCCAAAAGATAAGCATGAACTTGACTTAAAATTGTGGTAGGCAGTGAGCTGGTATTATCCTAGTCATAATACAGGCAGTCACCAATGGACACATACATAGATTTTATATGTGTGTGTGTGTGTGTGTGTGTGTGTGTGTGTGTGTATACAATACACACACATATCTCAAAGCATAATTTCCTCTAGAGGCAATGTTCCAATAGTGGCTAAGTTTCCAGCTAGCCAACAAAATCCTACTCAACATATAATATAGTTGAGATTTATAGAAGCAGGAAGTATTAATAACTCTGTTGGAAACCACAGAATCGTCTCTGGGAAAACTCTGCTCCCTTAAGAAAAACTGTAAAACTCAAAATAGGAGGAACATTTCTCCCCTGTTGTCCTTACTGTAGTTTCAGGAACAGAAAAGACTCCAGTTCACATCAAGAACAAGATCATAAACGTTCCTTTTTGTGCCATGTGTGACGTGCTGTGATGGCGTGGTGCCCTAGTGGTTCCAGGAGCCCAGCCCGGGTCTGCCTTCCAGGACGTAGGCAGTTCAGAGAAGGGGAGTTTTCTAACACTGTAGCTAAAGAATGAAGCCCTGGCTTTGTCAGCAGCAAGAAGGGAGCCCCCTGACTTGGGGTCAAGAAGAGGACACCCTTCCCACCTCCCGCCACCATGGTAACCATTCGTGGGTCGGGAGCATTTCAGTCCGGAGGCTGCTTGGGCACCACCAGCGCAGACACAGTGTTAGAAAGTGTATTGTTAAAGAGCTGTTCTCCGAGTGTTGCCCCCTTTCCACATTGTACAAGCAGGTCGCCAATCTCCATGTTGACATTTCCCCCCACCCCCTCTATAGGTGAAAAGCATGGCCCAGTATGTACATAACATGGACAAACGGGACAGTTTTCGGAGGACTCGCTTCTCTGACCGTTTCAAAGATGACATAACTACCATTGTTAATGTGGTCACCTCGGAGATCGCGGCCCTTTTAGTAAAACCTCAGAAGGTAACTGTGTATTTTACTCTTTACTTTCTAAATTGTTTACCTGGAACGTGTTACTTTCATAATAAGAGAAAAATGAGCATTAACTTTTAAAACAGTAATTAAAATATAATTATGTGGTGAAAGTTAAATGCAGTATGTTATACTGGACTGGACCCAGGGATGGGGCTGGGAAATTGTTATAAAGAAATTGCAATATGGATTACAGTTTAAATGATTATATCAATATAGATAAGAAAGAGAATATGTTTGCTCTTAGGAAATATCCTTAAGTATTATGGGGTAAATGGGCATGATATTTGCAACCTACACACAAATGGTTCAGGAGAAAAAACAATTCTGGAAAGAAATAGAATGTAAAACAAATGTAACAAATGTCAAACATTGATGAACTCTTAAAGGGTATATAGTAGTTCTTTGTACTATTCTTGCACTTATTCTATAATTTTGAAATGGTTTCAGAATAAAAGTTCAAAAATACATAAAATGAAATAAAATGTTAAAAGTTAACTATAAAATTTAGGGAACAGTGTTTATTATTAATACTTTTATCATTATTAAGAATTTGAGGCCAGGCGTGGTGGCTCACGTCTGTAATCCTAGCACTCTGGGAGGCCGAGATGGGCGGATTGCTCGAGGTCAGGAGTTCGAAACCAGCCTGAGCAAGAGCGAGACCCTGTCTCTACTATAAATAGAAAGAAATTAATTGGCCAACTAATATATATAGAAAAAATTAGCCGGGCATGGTGGTGCATGCCTGTAGTCCCAGCTACTTGGGAGGCTGAGGCAGGAGGATTGCTTGAGCCCAGGAGATTGAAGTTGCTGTGAGCTAGGCTGACGCCACGGCACTCACTCTAGCCTGGGCAACAAAGTGAGACTCTGTCTCAAAAACAAAAAACAAACAAAAAAAAGAATTTAAATGCTGCCAAGAATTTGGGAGAAGGTTTTCGTTTGGCTATTCCTCCTGGCAAACTTTGTTAGAACAGCAATGGTATCTTCATATTGGCAGGCATGAAAATAAGGCACAGTGAGGTTGATAAATTTTCCAAAAGTCACACAGCTAGCAGCAAAGCCACACTGGAGATGCCAAGCCCAGATATACAGACAGTCATGCAGAGTACTCAGCAGGGGTAGCCATGTGGGAGGGTGCTGAGAGCTCCAGGATTTCTCATTGGCACTGCAGAAACCTCTTTACCAGATCCACCTCCATCCCAGTGACTGGTCAGCATGGCCTGAATTTGCAAACTGTGCATCATAACAAGAGGAAAATAGTTTCAAGTCATATTTTTAATAGTGTCAGAGGAAATTGATTTGTCATTCTGAGAATAAAGGACATAAACATGAAAAAGTGAATCGCTGATTGCTCTGAAGTGCTGTAAAATTCCTCATATATATGAGCACAAAATAATTAGACAATAAAATTAGGCAAGGCACAGTGGGTCACACCTGTAATCCTAGCACGCTGGGAGGTGGAGGCTGGAGGATCACTTGAGGTTAGGAATTTGACCAGCCTGAGCATTTTACAAAAAAAAAAAAAATAGAAAAATTGGAGACTGAGGCAGGAGGATCTATCTGCTTGAGCTCAGGAGTTTGAGGTTGCAGTGAGCTATGATGACACCACTGCACACTAGCTGGGGTGACAGAGTGAGATTCTGTCTCAAAAAATAAAAAATTAATTAATTAAATTAAAATTTAAAAAACCTAGCCTCAATCCAGGCAGAAATTCACCCTTACCAAGTATGACTCTGACCTCTCTTAGGCTGGGAATGCTGCCTAATTGGGGGGAAAATTCCTTAGGCAAAAGCTGATTCTTTTATCCTGATTGGATTTTCTACAATAATCCTTATAAATTAAGAAACTGTCTCATTGAAGACAATGAATACATTTCAAGTTAGCTTGCCCAAAAAATAGTTACAAAAAAAGTTACCAGGCTTCAAAAAATTTGAGGACCCAATCTTGAATATAGAAAACGAGCTCAATTATATACATACGAATATGCATGTAGGAAAAAAAGTGACCAGAAGGAAATGCACCTATGTACTAGCAGTATATAAAGAATTACTTGATCCAACCCAACAGTCATGGCATCAGTTAAAAGCTAAATTATATTTGCTAAGATGTTTTGCAGACTCATCTCCTTTGCCCAGTGTCACCCAGAGGGACAGTGGCTGAAATAAAAGACCTGCCTTTCCTAACTTTCCCACCAGGGATCTGGGAGTTCATGTTCAGGTTTTACCACAAAATGATTTGGGTGTTTGTATGTTTGTGTTTAAGGAAAACGAACAAGCGGAAAAGATCAACATCAGCCTGGCTTTCTTCTTGTATGACCTTCTCTCCCTCATGGACCGTGGCTTTGTGTTTAACCTCATCAAACATTACTGCAACCAGGTGAGTGGTCCCCGGAGCTAGCCATTTTGTTCTTCTCATCCCGCAAGGGTGGGGCTTGTATGTCCAGGTGAGGTTGCTACAGGGCTCAGTTGGGAGTCTCTAGGTCAGAAAGCTGGGTGGGCACTAGCAGCTTGGTGGGATGTAACTATTACATAATACAAGGCTCTATCTTATCAATAGGAAAAACAGCTGTCCAGAGAGGTTTTATGGAATCTGCACAGCAGACAGGCACTAAAAGATCTGCTTGTTGGGGCTATTTTTTAAATAATTGGATGTGTGAAAATTTGACTTTGGTGTGAGCTAACCCATGGATGTCTGTAGTGAAGAAATGAACAGCCCAGGAGCCAACACACAGAGAGGATCTTTGGCTCATTTGCATAACCCCTCCCCTCAAAAACCACTAACATTTCTTTTTTTTCACCGTATTATTATTTTAACACGATTTTATTATTTAAAAAATGGCCTTATTTACAGTCATAGAATATGCTCATGCAAATACTTAAAAGAATACAAAAATAATCTCTATTAACAAGTTTGCTTCACATGCATGCTACTAGATCATCCATCAAACTCACTCCAAGTTTTGGAAGCACCATATAGTGTTGGAGCTTATATAAGAATGAAAGGAGATTATGGCATTATCTAAGAAAATGATGTGACCATCATCCGCTATATAAACAAAAAGACTAAGTTTTCTAAAGGAAGTCCTGACAAGGAAGCAGAATAACAGAAAAGAATCCTAAGGAATCTCGGAAGTCCCCGAGCATCACCAATCCCATGCACCCTGACCTCCTGCCCCTACAGTGCATGGTCTGTCCAGGATGCCCCAGAACAGAATGGCACAGGGGTACTTTGCTCCTGTTGCCCTCCTTTTGAGGTTTTTAGGATTAGGATTCCAGGTCACTGGGTGCATCTCAAATACAAGTTAACCTGTTTTCAAACCTTTAAGTTGGATATACGGGAAAGAGATACTAGAATACCACTCTAGGCCCAGGGTTTGCTAGTCCCACATGGGCAGTTTTTAGTCCCAAAAAAGGAAATAAGGCAATCCAAAGTGGAAGTCTGCCTGCCCTGCAAAATGCACATTTTCATTTTCTCTTTCTCTTTCTTTTCTCTTGCTCACAATCTTTCTCTTTAAATTCTTTCCTTTTCTTTTAGCTGCCTACTCTTTCTTTCTTCCTTTCCCCTGCCAGATAGCCCTAGACCGGGGGTCAGGAGACCTGTGTTCTAACTCCCATGATGCCATTAGTCACCCCTGGGACTGGGTAGCATGAACTTTTGAGGTATTCGTTTCCTCCTCTGCAAAAAGACAAGGCTGCGTTGGACTTCCCCAGATCTTGACGCTCTGATGCTATGCTCTACGTCTGCCTGTGACATTCGTGGACATTGCTTATCCCCATTAGTGGCACTGAGGCCTAACAAGGCTACTGACCCCAGTTCATGGTGATTTAATTCGCTGGTCCCAGCTCTCTAGATACAGAATGAACCTCATACCTGAGGCAAGTGGTATTTTCCCAAAGTTGTCGGATTTTATCAGTTTGTATACCCTGAGTCAAACATCCTGTCATGTTTTCTGCCATGTAAAGACTTCATGGCAATGGATATAACCTTAATCTTTTATTAACAGTCACTAACAATAGACAAATTTACTTCTTCAATTACTTTCGGTCGCCTACAATGCAGTACTAAGTTAACACCCATCGCTTGGGTAGGGCCACTGGTGCTGGCACTGTGGGTCTTTACCTTTGGGGAAGGTGTTTTGGGAATGCACTTTACTCCTCTTTGCTAACTTAACTCAAATTAGTTTTGAAATTTATGTCTTTAACAATATCTCAAGAGACCTATGAAAGATACCCAAAGTGGGGCCTTCTTTGAAGTGCAGCTCTCTTGTGCTTTCAAGCTTAACCCAACACCTCTTTACCAGAGACTCTCAGTGATGGGCATTTGACCAGGTTCTGATCAGTTCAGTTTGCTGGTGGCCCCGCTCGTCCAAAGTCAGCCAGAAGTACATATTGAAAGGGTATGGGTTCTGGAAACTGTTCTTGCGTGGAAGGCATATGTTTTATTTCATGTGTAATATATAAATTCATTTGTTTTAAGCAAATTTCTAACCATGGATCAATTCTATAGGCAAAATGCCCCACAACACAATGGCTTCTCCTCAAGTGGCTGAAAATATGTGTTCATTTAAATTCTATAGTTTAGAAAAATGCTCTCCAAGTGAGTGAAGAGGAGGCATATCCCTGTGCAAGGATGACATGCTTCGAATTCCTATGCTGGGGTGGGAGGGTGTTTATGATGAAATATTGAGGGGCTCCAGGTCACCAGTACCCCCTTCTTCCCCTACTTTGCCTTTAGAGGAGGTGCCTCTGAGTCTGGGTCTTTTGGTTGTTTAACTCACCAGAGGAAAGCAAGGGACCTCTTCCAGACAGTCACCTTTGTCTGCTTTTCATTGCTTGTTTCATGGTTGGTTTATTTGTTTTTTTAAAGGAAGATGTTTTCTAAAAAGTCTTCCAGCTTCCTCTCTCTCTTTCTCCTCTATTTCCTTCTTTCTCAAGCTCCTTGACTTTTTGGGCAAACTTTGCTTTTGGGCAAGCTCCTGGACTTTTTCACAGGTAGTACATACTTTCCTAAGTTGTTTGATGCCTTCCTCTAGGAAACTGGTTAGAGAACTTTCCAGTGGGGCCTTTAATTAGAAAGTACAAAAGAACATTTGGCATTAAAGTCATCCAGTCATATTCTATTAGTTTCATATGGCCCCGTGTGAGGTCTACTCCTTTCATTTAATTTCTCAGACACAGTCGAGTTTTTGTAAAATTAATTATATTATGTTACACTGAAGACATACCGCAAGATTATTTTCAACACAGACCTGCCATGGTATTATAAGGTTGACAAAGTGGGAGTCAGGGCAAGAACCCTCATTTTGGATAGCTATTAGGCTAAAATTTTTAAGGGAAACAGTAATGAATGAAAACTTATTTGGCCTCCCTATAACGTAGAATTTGCCATCTGATGCACTATCCCACTAATTTTTTATTTATTTATTTATTTTTTTTGAGACAGAGTTTCACTCTGTTGCCCAGGCTAAAGTGAGTGCCGTGCTGTCAGCCTAGCTCACAGCAACCTCAAACTCCTGGGCTTAAGCGATCCTCCTGCCTCAGCCTCCCGAGTAGCTGGGACTTACAGGCATGCACCACCATGCCCTGCTAATTTTTTCTATATATATGAGTTGGCCAATTAATTTCTATTTATAGTAGAGACGGGGTCTTGCTCTTGCTCAGGCTGGTTTCGAACTCCTGACCTCGAGCAATCCGCCCGCCTCGGCCTCCCAGAGTGCCAGGATTACAGGCGCGAGCCACCGCGCCCGGCCTATCCCATTAATTTTTATTAAATTGATTGCCTTCATCTGGGGAGAAAGGATATTTTTGTGTCTGCCAACCTCAGCTCCATTTGCCTTATAGTAAAGTCTTCATTCCTCTTTTTTGTTTTTCTTCCCAGCTGTCAGCCAAGCTCAATAACCTTCCAACGCTCATTTCCATGAGGCTGGAGTTCCTGAGAATCCTCTGTAGCCATGAACATTACCTCAATCTGAACCTCTTTTTTATGAATGCTGATACTGCTCCAACATCGCCTTCTCCCTCCATATCTTCCCAGGTAACCAGCTAGCAGATTTATTCAAGCTATTTCATTCAATTAGCTTAGTTTAATCTTGTATTTCCTATAAAGGTTCATCTTATTAATTAGAAGAAAAATCAAACTAATCAAACCAGATCAAGTATGGTACCCAAAGTTACTCCATCTTAGCTAACAGTTTACAGGCTCAGTAACTGGTTTTTTCCTAGGCTTATGGGTCCCTGATCAGGCCAAGTAGAGCAAGGAATCCATAAGCACTATGACAATTCAGAAACTCATAGAAAAATCTCATATCTTCCCTGGTCTGATATTAACCAACTATTATATTATGCAAATACAAGATTCCAAAGTCAAATAAGTTTGGGAGACCCTATGTCAACCAGGTTTCTTTGCATTAGGCCATCCAAGAATGTTGAACTAGTGAATGTAAATTGTAAATGCCCAAAAAGTGGAAAAGGAAATGAGAGGAGGGACGTGTAATAAACAGTGATTCCCAAAGTGATTTGATATATGGAAACCCCACTCCCACCCCATAGATTGCTCAAAGGACTAGTGTCCTCTAGAACAACTTTAAGGAATTGCTGTTTTATAGTCATATTTCATTTACAGGGAGCAAATCAGTAGTTCGGAGCAGCAGGCAAAAGTTCTCCTTATTAGGTTCTATTTCTGTTGCATATTCCTTGACACTAGCACAAAGGTGAAGTCTTGTCTTATTAATGGAAAAGAATCTTTGCCATTCATGCCACATGACATGACCCAGATGTGGGCTACGTGACCATCTTAACGTGGACTGGAAAAGGTCCAACTTACAAGCAGCAATTCCAAATATGTAAACTTTCTGCTGCATCCCGCCCAGCAGGTTCCATCCTAGGACTACCCTGGACCTAACCTTGCCTTATCCTCTCCCCACATTCCCCTTCTGACTGCCCCAGGGAGTTACCAAACCCCACGGCTTGGTGAAGGATTTTCAGAGGCACTTTAGATGCTGTTAGTGAAATATAAAGTGTGCTCCCAGGATAAGAAAGAACACAGGACAGGAATTACCTACGACTGGTGAATCTGACACTTCCCTGCCTGATACCACTTCTAGTTCCAGGCCAACAAAATTCAATGTGCTTAAGCCATATTCAGAAATGCAGCTGAGTAAACAGGGGCCTTAAATAAAGGGAGTGGTTGGTTCTAGAGGAATTGCCTGCTCACAGACACAAGATTAGATGTGGTTCTTCTTTCCCTATCCAGATTTTATTCTAGGATTTTAATCTTCAACTTCAGGTAGGGAAGGAAGTGATATTCATTTTTCAGTAGACTCTGAGTGCTTTATTTTCATCTTTCTCACTTCTCAGACCTCCATCTGTGGGAATGGGAAAGTGATGTAACCACTCATGCCTCAGTTTCCTTATCTGTCACATGGGATACTAGCAGTACCTATCTCCCAAAGTCTGGCTGGAGCAAGGGATGCTCCATAAATACTCGGCACTGCTCTCTTAATTCCAGTTCTCATTATTCCTAAAACTGCTCCTTGTGCTTCTGTAGAATTCGAGCTCCTGCTCCAGTTTCCAGGACCAGAAGATCGCCAGCATGTTTGACCTGACTCCGGAGTACCGCCAGCAGCACTTCCTCACCGGGCTGCTCTTTACGGAACTGTCTGCTGCCTTGGATTGCGAAGGGGAAGGGTATGTTTCTGACATTTAAAATGGAACATGAAGCTAAAAAAAAAAAAAGGATGCTCCTTAATAAAGTTTGCAGTCCAAATTCCCGAGCTTGGCAAAAAAACTCTACTGTCCGTCAGTTCTGAGGAATAGAACCATCCGTGTCTTCAAAAGGTGTCACTGATGGGAATGTAGAAAAATTAGGGGAGAGAGAGGAACCACAGAATAACTTTTTTTTAGTCCTTTTGGTGTTCAGATTAGGCACACAGAATTGAAAGAACTTGCCCAACATTACATAGCAGAACCAAATCTAGAGCCGTGGTCTTTTGAGACCCTTTCCAGGACTTATTCTACCATACCAAACCATCTCCCTGCCTGCTGAACCTACTCCTATGAATTCTATTGCAAAAGAAGTTTCCAGAATAAAGTATGCTAATTAATGGTAGCATTGCTGTATATAATGGATTTTTGTCTAATTGGAAGTTCTCAAGTTCTCTCAAAGTGTTTATAATTTAGGAAACACGATATCCCTGCATAAAACAATTACAGGAGTACATCAAGTTTGTGCAACTGCAGTAACAAATATATTCCAAGCTCTTTGCACCTATTGACATAGCACAAGTGAATGTATGTCTCTGTCTCCTTGTGGGGCAGTGGGGAAAATCTCATGTTCTTAGCTCTAAATTCTACCTCCTAACACAAATTCAGGTTCTGAGAATAGCCTTAGAGAGCTTCATCTTCCATGGCTTCGATTCCATCTTCTCTCAACCCTAACTAAATTTCTCCCAGTTTTCGCAATTGAATTTCCTACTCTATAATTGACATAAATTTCCACAGCAACAAAAAGTACACTGACACATACGCTGAGAAGATGCTGAGAAGAAAGTTTGAACATGAAGAAAATTGCCTTCATATACAAACACACACGCGCATTTCTTAATTGTTCTTTAATAGCACTGCTTTAAGTGATTTCTGAAAATAATCTGTAGTATTTACATTAGCATAACTTCTATTTTCCATTTTCATTCTGGCTAGAAACAGCCCTGGCATCTGTTTTTGTTGCTGATATATTACTAGCAACAGGGTAGAGTATATTAGAGATCATCATGTAATTATGTTTAATCAGATGGATACATTCTTCAAACACACACACACACACACACACACACACACACACACACACACACACTTAGTACCTTTTCTACCCCCCAGAGAGTAACTAATTAACAGTGTCATTCCTTTGGCAACACAATTATCCCTGATTGCTGGGTTGTCAGTTACTCTCCTGCAAAGTCATTATAATTACTGTCACGACTTCAGCATGTGGGGCTAAAACCTCAGGAAAATTTCTCCCTTTAACAATACTTTCTATTGATCAGCACTTCTCTTTGCTGCCAAGACAATTAATAGACTTACCAACACCTGCCCAGCTGTGAGGAAAGAGCCAATGAGACATATCTCAGTACCTGGACCCTTATAAGAAGCCACAGCTCCAGTTTCCAGTGGGCCTCCCTGGAACCCCCCACGCCTGGGTGCACCCACAAATGTTATTAAATCCAAAGTGTTTTTCAAGCATTTGGAAATTATCTAGCATCTTTGTGCTAAGCTAGCAAATTGTATTGCCTTATTCAAAACACAACCAATGCCAGAACTCCAGACTAAGCTGGTAGTCAGAACAAAAACAACTTGAAATGCAATTTACAATTATCTTATTTTAGCCACAGTGTGCAAATCTGAGTCATTTAAAATTTTGGCTTATATTTTCCATATAAGCCTCAATTCTGATGTAACCTTGTTCCATTTGAAAAGAAAAGGTATATTTTAAAAATTGAACATCTTCAGCTTGGTTTCAGATACTCTACTAGATGCTTTATTTTATTTTATTTACTTTTTATTGAAGTATAATTTATATGCAATAAAGGGCCTAGATCTTAAGTGTAAAGTGCAATTAATTTTTACCTATGGGTAACTGCCCACCAGATCAAGATAAAGGATATTTCTAGCACCCCAAGATATTCCTATTGCCCCCTTCAGTCATGTTCCCCCCACAGTTAACCACTATTCTGTGTTTTATCACCAGCTGGTATGACCTCTTACTGAACTTCACATTCCTTTGCTGAGATCCTTCAGTGTGGTTGCACATATCAGCAGTTCATATTTTTCTTTCAACTGCATGTATTATTCCTCTGTAAATATACTACAATTTGTCTACCATAAATGGAGATTTGGGTGAATGTCAAAAGAATATATACTGAAGGAGGAAAAGAAGAGCAAACCCTAAATGCAAACCAGATGATAGGAAACAATAAAGAGTACAGACAAATTGGATTCTATTTAATATACATTTCTACCCTCTTTTGCTTGGTTTCCACATTGTCGCCTTGTTGTTTAGAAGCATTTTGATCTAGCTCTACTGTCCAAGAGCATTTTGGTCAAGCTCCCTTCACCATAACCTCTAGCGTTCTGTGTTTTGCCAACAGAATCGGCAAAGTGCAAAGAAAAGCTGTCAGCGCCATCCACAGCCTGCTAAGTTCTCATGACCTGGACCCTCGTTGTGTCAAACCGGAGGTGAAAGTCAAAATTGCCGCCCTTTACCTGCCTTTGGTTGGCATCATTTTGGATTCTTTGCCACAGCTCTATGACTTTACAGGTAAGGATCTCTTCTGTCTCCTACCTGAGATTGATGGGGGCCCCTGCCAAATGTCCCACCAGAATGAGGTCCCTGTCATCAGCTCTAGTGCTAACATGCTGATAGGAGCAACTCTTCACAGCAGTGGTCACCAGACCTTTTGAACACAGGCCCCAGTCAGTTAAAAAGAAAAAAAGGGCACATAGCTCCATGTGCGTTTTCTTTTTAGAAATTATTTACTTATTTGTTTGTTCATTTGTTCGTTCATTCGTTCGCTGATTGGCTAGTATATGATGAACTTTGTAAACCATGTCCCACAAAGGACAAAATAGTAACAAAATTACTCCCTTTGGAGATCACTGCTCTAACACCTTGAAATAAAGGCATTCCATCCCTTTTCTTTTATGGATGTTGAAGCAAAGAAGCAGCCTCGAATGAACCCTAACAATTATTCCATGCAAAAAAAAAAAAAATCGTAGTGTCTGTTAGTGTTAGGAAATTCTGCCATAGCAGAGAAACTTTGCCTTTGTCACTAAGTGGCTAATTTTGAGGTCAATATCTCCTGCTTAGCAGCAAGAGGAAAGGAAAAATTGTCTTAAAGGGATTTCTGAACCTGCTGAGTCTATTTTACATATTACAGCATGGATTATGAAATGTAGAGGGGGAAAAACCCTTCCAAATAAAGGAACTTCTTATGTGAGATCTGAGAAAGACAGTCTATCTGTCTGCCCTCCCCCCAACACACACACACACAATTCTGATCCCTTTGGGGTGCTACTTGCTTTCCCCAATTAGAGGTGAATGACCTGTGGCCTTAGGGCCACATGTGGCCTTCTGGGTCCTTGGTGAAGCCTTTTGACTGAATCCAAATTATATAGAACAAATCTTTTTATTAAAAGGGGTGCAGCAGAGAAAGATGGAGCTTTCCTTGCCTCCTTTGGTGCTTAAAAAAGAACAATCTTGAAATCAGAAGGCCACAGGTTCCCCACCCCATGGTTTCAAGTATTCAGTTCATAAAAATGAGACCAAATACTTATTGCCTTCAATTCATGCAAATCACAAAATGAAAGACAATCCTTCCTATGGAAGTAATTATCTTCTTTCTTTAAAAACATTCCTCCAGCAAACTGCTAAAGGTGGAACTATGAAAAGAAAGGTGAGAGCCAGGGGTTAGGGTCTGTTGAGTATTTTGGGGCCAGAAAGGCGAGGAAATTGCAGAAACATACGTGTGACATACAGGGTGAGCAAGCTGCACAATGAGATGGGTAGCTTCCTCTAGTAGCTCCTGACTGGAGGGAACTGAGAACAGAATTGTTTTCAAAATTTAAAGATGTAAGGCAGAGCACGGCGTGTGACTTGGAATCCATTTCAAGATTCATTGCTGGGAAGTTTCTAGAAAGTTCCAAGAGCTACCACTTGCTTGTTCTCAAAGCAGGGAACCACTTTAGCACACATTCTGCAAAGCTTTCTTGTTGATTAGAATTTTCCGTATCAGTCACTTGGAATCAGAACTTTTTAACACTTGGTCTCTGAGCCTCTTAAGCCTCAAAGGCTTCTTTACTTTATGGTCATGATGTGGCTAACAAGAGGGAAAGCAGTAAAAAGTGTCCTATTATTCCAGGTAATATAGCACATCTATTAAATATAGACTCATTAGATTGATAAACTAATAAGAATATCATCTTTCAAAAAGAGACATCTGAATTCAAACTCCAGCCATTATTTATTACTATATGTGACCTTTGAAAAGTCCAACTTTTATGCCTTTCCTTCCTCTATAGACTGTAAAAATGTGATAATGATGCCTACTTATTAGAGCTGTTATAAAGATGGAACCAGAGAATTTCTATAAAAGCATTTTGCACTGCAAATGTTTATGTCTTTCCTTCTTTTTCTTGTAACTGTGACCCTGTGCATATTAAAAGGATTTGGGAATGTATCTTTTACATTAGTCGTGATAATGTTACCAGGTCTTGCATAATTTCCACCTGCTATTTATTTCACCATTTGTTTAAGGACCCAATTGCCTTCAAACACAACAATGAATTATTATTTCTAAAAATAGGGTTATAAATAAATAAATAATCGGGTTCTATTTTCACAAGTTTAGCAGAGAAAATGCTGTTTACTCTCAAACTTTCATGAAAAATCGAAGGTCCAAATGGCTATAGTGTTGACAGGTCTAATAAAACACGAGTTTTTAGTGAATCAATCAGTTGCAAGTGTTTTAACACAATTTTCTCAGAACCACTTGAACAAACAGTTTGTGTGTGCATGATTGGTAGCATTCTTTAAAAAAAAAAAGCCTTTTAAATGGTTGATCCTTTTTCTGCTTACGTACATGTCCTGTGTTTCCCCGAAAATAAGATCTACCCATAACATAAGCCTTAGCAGGATTTCTAAGCATTTGTTCAATAGAAGCCCTACCCCAAAAATAAGACCTAGTGATGGGCATGGCTACACAGCGTGTCTGCACAACCCATGCATTTTGTCTCAGAGCAGTAAAGAAGACGAGCAGCCCTTCTCATCTGCCCCATGAGAGCTCTATTGCTTGACATGAGAGATTGGGGCCAATGGTTCTAAAGGAAGTAGAGTCACAAGAAATTCAGGATGGAATTCGGGGTTTGGAGAGTTATGATGATGTTCCAGGAGAAGACGACTTAACTATATTTGAATAAATGTAGATTGTGTTCCGTACTTAAAAAAAATAACACATCCCCTGAAAATAAGCCCCAGGGTGTCTTATTGAGGAAAAATAGATATAAGACCCTATCTTATTTTCGGAGAAACACGGTAGACCTAACTATAAATATGGATATATCTGTATTACATAGATATAGTAAATTAACATTCTTTTTAAACATTTGAAATTTAATAAATCATCACTGAACTTGTGATAATTACTTATTATTATGTAAGGTACTTGCTTAATTCTGTAATTGTAGGTTCCTTCCTATTTGGTCATTATTTAAAATATATGAATAAAGCTTAAAAAGTATTGTATTATAGAAAAAGGTTGGAAAAACAAACACCACATGTGCTCACTCTTAAATTGGTACTAATTGATCAACACTAAAGCACACATATGGAAGTAACATTCATCAGTGTCGGGTGGGTGGTGGGGGAGGAGGGGATGTGTAAATTCACACCTAACAGTGGGGTGGGAGCTATCTGGGGGATGGGTACGCTTGTAGCTCTGACTTGGGCTATGCAAAGGCAATGTATGTGACCAAAGCATTTGTACCCCTGTAATATTCTGAAATTAAAAAAAAAAAAAAGAAAAGTGTAGGCCGGGCATGGTGGTTCACGCCTATGATCCTAGCACTCTGGGAGGCCAAGGCGGGTGGATTGCTCAAGCTCAGGAGTTCAAAACCAGCCTGAGCAAGAGCAAGACCCCCATCTCTACTAAAAATAGAAAGAAATTAATTGGCCAACTAAAAATACATAGAAAAAATTAGCCTAGCATGGTGGTGCATGCCTGTAGTCCCAGCTACTCAGGAGGCTGAGGCAAGAGGATTGCTTGAGCCCAGGACTTTGAGGTTGCTGTGAGCCAGGCTGACGCCACAGCACTCACTCTAGCCCGGGCAACAGAGTGGGACTCTGTCTCAAAAATAAAAGTGTTATGAAAATTCTGAAAACTTTTATTTACACAATTTGAAAAATTAATTTCTAGCATAATCTTGTGCTGGGCATTTTGTCTCTTTTATTCGCCTCCTTGCTTTTTCTTTAGATGGTGGCAGATAAATAATGCTAAATGCCAGGTTTAAAGTTACTGTGCTGACTGTAGTGGTAAGAAGTATCAGTCACTTTATTGGATAGGGACATAGGGAAATATCACCTTTGGCTTGGCTCCAGTGCTGATGTTTTCGTTGCAGCTGCAGATGTGCGTAGTGGGAAAAGCCGCACCAATGGCTCAGATGAAGAACAAGAAGGGGTCAGTGCAATCAACCAGAATGTGGCCCTGGCCATAGCTGGGAATCATTATTTGAAGACAAGTGGAGTAATGCTATCTTCCTTGGTATGTTGGTGCATATTTGTCTGGTTTAGTTTCATTTTGTGTCTTTCCCGTGTTCTGATGGGAGAACCCAGCTTAGAGTCGGCAGTGATGGTTTCTTCCTCACTGTGCTGGAAGGAGTCATCGTGAGGCTGCCAGTCGAGGAACACACAAGCGAGACAGCGTTCTGGCAACAGCGAGAGGGGTGCAGACCAAATTCAGGCAGTCCCAGTGGTGCTGCGTTCAAGGTTCAAGAAACCAGGAAAGAGGAAAGCTTGGGAAATCTAAGATCATTGCAAAAGGAGATCAAACCAGGGCTCCCTCCGGGGGGGGGGGGGCCCTGAGCTGTGTTTATTCTACATGTTTATTATTAATTCTGTGCCTACCTCCAGAAAAAGATTTCAGAAGACTGGTAGCTTAGGGTAAGTGCTTCGTAAGCAAAAGACTACAGCGTTTCTAGGCCCTTCGGGAGCCTGAGGAGCATTCTTTGGCTCTATCCCCTTGCTCTGACCCTGTGGCTTAAGGAAGGGGTTCTTCAGGAATGCACCCTCTGATCCACTTACGGTGGGATTCACCTCTGTGCGTTGATGAGCTCTGACCGTCCCTTGTCAAGGCAGCATTGCATCCTCCAGCTTCACTCCATGTGCCATTTCAGTGTTTGTTTTATATCTGCAATGAGCTCAACTTGGCTGTCTGCTGCCAGGGCTGTGTCTCGACCTAACTCTTCTTTGCTAGACGACTTTCCTGTCTCCCCCTGGCACTCAGCAACCTCCTATCCCCATGAGAACTGGGGAGGCCGAGAGGCAGGGAGACAAGAAAGAGAAAAGACACTTGAGATTTTTGACATCACTGATCTTACAGCTTGAAAAACAGTGTGTGTTTTATGACCTCCTCCACCTTCCCAATATCCATCTTCCCAACATTCTTAGCTGCTGGCGGCGGTGTGTGCCGTTTACATTATTCGCCTTTAAGGGGGAAACTCAAAAGCCCAAAGTTCACCTGTTAGAACCTATTGCCTGTGAAGTTACACCTCAAGATGTCCTTTATTCTTGTCAGTAAACTCAGAATAACTGAAGTTAAAGTAACTTCGTAACCTCTGTTGTTTCCGTCCAAAACTAACATCCTCCTGACATGCTCACAGATAGACACCTCATTGCCATTTCACCACTGCATTCCTCTGGATATTAGCTGCGCTGCGTGAACCAAGGGCGCAGCCTCTCATTGTTGTTTGTGTTGATTTGATGAGTAATAGAAAGTGCGCTCAGCACTCTAGAATGAATACTTGTGGCCAAAGCATGAAAGCAAATAGCCTGAACCCCCCACACCCCTGCCCCCAGGCAAACATAAATTGTAGTTAAAGTCCCATGACAGCGGACTCCACCAACAGATTTGATTAATTTGCTGAGCAGTTCATGACCCTTATGTTATAGTTTGGACTATGTAGCAAAGAAGCTAAATCTTGAACAGTGAGGTTATTCATGGCACCCAGCCAGGTTAGTTCTCTTCTATGGGTCCAACCCTCCTGCTATCCAGCATGGAGGAGAAATACCTGGGGATATTAGCAACACAAAAGTCCCTTTGTGTTGTTGAGATGGTAGAGCATGGTGGAAGACCAGGGCACATCAGCACACCACACTGCTCCTAAGGCGGAGGGTACTCAGGTATGTGGCTGAACACCCGGCTCTGATACTGGCCCCACTGAGCCTCTTTGCTGAGCAGCCCATCTCCAAGAATACAGCTTCTCCTGCCTACACAAGGCAGGGCTCCTGGAGACGGGTCCCTGGCCAAAGAAGTACAGCCACAGCATTCTAAGAGAACACTTTCAATTATTCTGTTGTTTAACTTCTTCCCCTGCCTCCATCCCTCCATCTGCCTCCTTCCAGCCCTACAAGCAGTATAACATGTTGAATGCCGACACCACCCGCAACCTCATGATTTGCTTTCTCTGGATCATGAAAAATGCTGACCAGAGCCTCATTAGGAAGTGGATTGCTGACCTGCCGTCAATGCAACTTAACAGGATTTTAGATCTGCTTTTCATCTGTGTCTCATGCTTTGAGTACAAGGTAAGCGTGGAGTGGCTCAATCTTACACCAGCTCTTATCTCCGAGGTTCAATCTTGCCTTGTTACTCTTCCCCATTGTTTGGGCAATGGCGGCATCATCATCTTTTCTTATTTTTGTATTTAAATCTATAACCTGTTTGCATTTATAGATAGTACCATTTTACAAGGAAAGGGTCTCTGCCTTCTGCAAAGAGAGCCCTGTACCTGTTAACAGAATTTCAGCCACAGGACCTCCCAGGACAACGTCTCTGTGTAGCACATGGCAAAACTGGCCGACATCACTGCAGAATGTTCTGTTTTGACAATTCTCCACATCAACAGAGATCTCACCGAACTAAATGTCCTCCTCTCTGTCCTGTCCAGGGAAAACAGAGTTCTGACAAAGTCAGTACCCAAGTCCTGCAGAAGTCGAGGGATGTTAAGGCCAGGCTGGAAGAGGCCTTGCTCCGTGGGGAAGGGGCCCGCGGGGAGATGATGCGCCGCCGAACTCCAGGTGTGTCGCACACGCCCTTCCCTGCCTCCTGTTAGATGGTCTTTCACGCTTTGTGGGAAGTGATGTCCTTCCAACATGAACAGATGCCATGACTCGTTTGAGACATTTATGGTAATATCAGAGACAGCACGTTCTGGGATTCTGTGCTTAACATATATAATGATATCCTTGTGGCTCTAAGAAAAAGTGATGTTCTGTGATCACAGGAAGCCTGAAAATGTCCCCCACATGACCTGTTTTAATTAAAACTTGATGGTAAAAGGTCACATCCAAGATTGTGGGTCATGGATGAGGTGGAAAGTGTCTCCTCAAAGCTGAGACCTCTCCAGGTGACATTTGACTAGTCTCTCCGGAGCATGATCAAGAAACTGGATAGTTCTGGGCCCAAGATCATCTCCCTAAATCGTCCAGGGTGCTACTAGAGCAGAACCACTTCCCCAAAATGGTTTCAGAGTATTCTAGTTATCTAAGGAGCCTACCACACCAGGAAAGATCTCCAAAAGGCTGAGCTCATCACTCTAGAAAAGAGTGAAATGCCCATGTCCCGTCAGTCTTATTCACCGTGCTCACAGTAAAACAGAGGGACAGCTTGTCCTGTTCGATGGGACACAATGGCAGGGAACTTGGCGGGAGCTCAGCATTTTCAGCTGTGGTCAGGCACCCTCATTGGACACCCACACTCTCCTTCCCAATAATTCAGTGAGCCACCTGTGTTTCGAGCCCCTCTGCTCACGAGCAATGTGCTCCCCAACCCCACCAAAAAACAGGGGTTCTTCCAAAGTTCTAGTCTTATCAATCAAAGAGCAGACCAACCCAACACAGGCACAGCGACTTTGTCTCCCACCAGCAACCAGCGTGGACTATAATTAGCCGCAGAAGTGGTGCTGAGGCCCCGCGGTTAAGCTTGTTAGGAACTTCTGGTTATCTTGGAGGGTTTCATGCTAATCAAATTCCTATCATGCATTTCTTAACTCCTAGGGAATGACCGATTTTCAGGCCTAAATGAAAATTTGAGATGGAAGAAAGAGCAGACACATTGGCGGCAAGCTAATGAGAAGCTAGATAAGTGAGTCACTCGGCAACTTTGTGTTACTTTTACTTAAAGTTCAAAACTATTTTTCCCAGGCTACTTGTATTACTGAAACAACTGCATCCTTCCAAGGGTAAGAAAATGAAACATCATTATCTGTGTAAATACAGTTCATCCAGGGACCCAGGATAATCAAAGGTATGAGTTGTGATTTCCAGCTCTTAAAAATGTATCATACTGATAAGCATTTAAAGAAAACTAATATTTATTTAGCAACCTCAAATGGCTTAATAAAAGCAACTGATAAGGGGTATGGGGAGGGGCAGGAAAATAGAGAAAGGATACAGTGCCCAAGACCATATAACTTCAAACCCATATTTCCATTCTGGAAATGTATACAAAGATGTATATTCAGGAATATTTATGTCAGCATTACTTATATTTAAAAAAAAAATTGGAAATATTCTCCATGCTGAAGAATAGGGAAATATATAACAAAATATTAGGTTGCCATAAAAATGTTTTGAAATAATTTTAATGACATGGGAAATGCTTATGATATAATATGGAGTGAACAAAGCAGAATAGACCCTTGGTTTTAGAGTATAATCTCAAATCTCTAATGACATATAATAAATACCTTTTTAAAAGGCTAGAAGGAAATTTATGAAAAATATTAATTGTGGTTTTCTTCAGGTGTTGGGAATATAAATAACTGGTATTTTGTTTTTTATGCTTGGCTGTATTTCCTAAACTGGATGTGTATCATGATATATATTGCTATCAGGGGAAAAACTATAAAGAAATGAAAGAAGAAAAATCCTACTTGGATTGCAATATATGGCATAGATAGGTAGAGATAGATATATTAATGTACATTGATATTTATTGCTATATGTACAATTTAGACATATGATGGCTAAAATTAAATATAATGTGTTTGGATACATAGCACATCTCCTATACCTCTTAGCCACAGGTAGCCTAATGAATCCCAGGATGTACTGAGCAAGACACTGTATGGTTAAAGACACCCCCTACACACATACAATTGACAGGCGTAGGTAGGGTATCCCCATGGTGTATGAAGCACCCATCATGGGGTGTGCAATGGGGCAGACTTGAATAGCAATGTTGTTCTGCAAATAAATATGAGTTTATATCTTTGCTGTTACCACAAGAATGAATCATTCTGGGTCACATATGGCACTTTTGAGAGTCAAATTTATTTTAACTCATTAAAAAGATAAATACATTTTTATTATAGATGCTACTTGGAAAACCCGGTTGTTGGTATTTTTAAAAATGCCTATTTGTTTTGGGTATTTATTTTGAGTATTCTTGCTCTAAATTCCCTGAACTGATTTACAAGATATTACCTTCTAGTTCAGGCAAGGAAAAACAACCCAAAAAATAAATAAATAAATAAATGCCATAGGTACTACAGAACTGCTTAGGTGGTTAGCTCATCGTCTCAGCGAGCCTAACAAGGAATGTTTTGCCTAAACTGTGTAAATTCATGTGTCCTTTTGCTTGCAGTAACACACGATATTGGGCCTTACCATGTATGGCCTCCCGATTCTCTCTAGGTCGGTTCTCAGCTCTGACCTCACTGGTGGAATGCTCCTTGTCAGGGCTAATGATTCATATCTACAAATCCTCAGGGACTATGGCCTGAAACCATAGGGAAGCCATAGTAAAATTATAACTGTTCAACATATATCTATTTGGAAAACTTGTTGTAATTATAACAGTGGTGTTTTTCACCTTTCTCTTTCTGGTGACTTTTTAATCATTTCTAGTTATTTTGGTTCTGTTTCTTTTAGAGCAGTAATTTTCAATCTAGGCAGCTTTTAAAATTTCTAGTGCCCAGGTGTATGCTAGACCAATTCAGTCACAAACTCCAGCAGGAGCCAGGAATCAGTATTTGGTAAAACTCCCAAGTATTGTGCAGACGAGTCTGAGAACCACCACTTTAAAGGAGCAGATGGTAGGTGGGCCTTTGAAAAAGCAGATTAGTAGTGGTGATGGTTGCGCAACAATATGAATGTACTTCGTACCACTGAACTGTACACTTAAAGATGTTTAAGATGGCAAATTTTATGTTATGTGTATTTTACCACAATAAAAAAATTGGGGGAAAAACAGGACATTCTAGATCTACGCTGTCCAATACAGTAGCCACTGGCCACATGGCTTTCAAACCATGCTTGAAATATGGCTAGTTTGAATTGAGATGAGGTATAAGGGGAAAATACACATCAGATTTTGAAGTCTTATTGCAAATAAAAGAAAGGGAAATATTTCACTAGTAATTTTTTTTTTTTTTTTTTGGAGACAGAGTCTCACTTTGTTGCCCAGGCTAGAGTGAGTGCCGTGGCATCAGCCTCGCTCACAGCAACCTCCAACTCCTGGGCTCAGCAATCCTACTGCCCCAGCCTCCCGAGTAGCTAGGACTACAGGCATGCGCCACCATGCCCGGCTAATTTTTTGTATATATATTTTAGTTGGTCAATTAATTTCTTTCTATTTTTGGTAGAGAAGGGATCTCGCTCAGGCTGGTTTCGAACTCCTGACCTTGAGCAATCTGCCCGCCTCGGCCTCCCAGAGTGCTAGGATTACAGGCGTGAGCCACCGCGCCCAGCTTCCACTAGTAATTTTTATATTGATAACATGTAGACAGTATTTTTGATCTTTTAGGTTAAATAAAATATATTGAAAATAATTTCACCTCTTTTTGATTTTTTTAATGCGGCTACAACAAAATATAAAATCACATATGTGGCCGCCATTGTTTCTATCGGACAGTGTTGCTCTAAATTTAAACCTGCCAGTAAATTAATTAAAAAGAGCTTGTAGATTTCACTTATTTTACACATACATTATCATTTGAAGAATGAGAAAAACATGCCAAGTGGGCTTGGGACCAGAGATCCTATCCTAAGCATGAAAATGTTTAAAGTACACAAAAATATTTACTCTGAGCCCTCAATACTATGTAAGCAACTACAATTGCCCCATTATTGGGTTAAAGGGACTCCAGAACAGCTAAGTGGTAATCCTGGTTCAGGACACTGGAGCTGATGCTGCAACCCAGTAGTAACATCTTGGCCACTGGGCACGTTGGGAGCAGCAACTCTTCATACCTACCTTTCCTTACAACTAAATTTGGATGGTGATCCAAGATACCACTTTCCGGCTTCACTTGGATTTCATGAGAGTAGACGGACTGACTCTCCAGCGGTCCCCAACCTTTTTGGCACCAGGAACCAGTTTCACAGAAGACAGTTTTTCCATGAATCGGGTGGGAGTTGGGGGAAATGGAGCTCTGGGACCTGATCCCTAAGAGGCCCCAGACAGGTACCAGTCCACAGCTTGGGGGTTGGGAACCACAGCTCTAGTGCATAAAACATTCTGATATCTAATAGAGAAGCAGCACCAGGCAATTTCCTATTCCTAGTGGGAAATGACCAGGAATGGCCAGTAGGATACTAGATCACCTGCCTCGTAGGAATGCACCCTTGCTTCCCAGCGGAAAAGGACAAAAAACCCCATACACTTGGCTGAGCATGCCAAGGTGGTCTTGGGGAAATTAAGAGACAGACTCTCCAGGAACCTGTTCTGAAGTACCACCCTTGCCTAACCCAGCAGCACCACCGTTTGCCAAGTTCCCTTTTCATCCCTTCTCCCTTTCTCCTGCATGTTGCAGGGGCTTCCCCTTGCTCAGATCTGGGAAGGTTTTCATGAATGAAATGTAGGCATGACCCTGAGGCTTTAAGCAACAGTCTAATGGGACAGCATAATTGCTAGTAGCAACCAATAATTGCTTCTCAACCCATATTGTTATTTTTAATTGTCATCATCATTAATAATAGTGTGGATGAGGATGGCCTGGAGACTTTAGGTCAACAATCTTTCTAACAAGACATGGATCACAGAAAGCCCTGGCACTCCTTAATTACTCACAGCCAGCTGCTTTGTTTCCATTTCAAGGTTGACTATTCTGAAGATTTCTTTATGCCTTTGTGCATAGATTGCTATCATCGGAACCTGGCCAAGTTTGATATGCACTTTAATTTGACCTCTTTTTGTTTCTTAGAACAAAGGCAGAGTTAGATCAAGAAGCTTTGATCAGTGGCAATCTGGCTACAGAAGCAAATTTAATCATCTTGGATATGCAGGAAAACATTATCCAGGTGAGGACGACAAACACCTAATCTGATTTGTGCAATTTGAATATGTTAAGTAGAATTTAATAAAGAATTCTTTATACAAAATTGTGAAAGAAAACATGATCACAAAGCTCTCTTTTTTAAAAAAATGAAGTTGGGAAGCTTTCTGTTTACAATAGTGTCCACCTTACAAATTCCAGAGATACCGAACATTCTTCTGGTTTCTTTGACTTACTGCTGACTTGGAAAAGGTCAGGTGTTTGACAAACTAACCCTCATGGTTAAATCTGCATGAATATACACAAAGTTTATAATGTGGGTGGTGGGCTTATAGTTTAGTATCTAGAACAGGGAGGGTACCTAGGTTTATTCTGATGGGTTAACTCCAGTTGAATAATGGTCACTATATGGTATGGGAGCTATAATTGTGACCAGGCGAGGTAAAACGAGAGTGCCAAGTGTGATAAATGATGCCTGCCTTAGATTCAAATTGGTAAACGAAAGTCATTTGTACCATGAATTTGCCATCCTTGCTACAGACAAGCATAGGGTCACTGTGACCTTTGCACTGCACTAATTTCATCTTCTGTATGATATTTCCAAATATTTCCAAGGAGCCTAGGTTATAATGAGTTTTTAGTTACCCTGAAAAATGAGTCCTTACCTATTTCCATTGAGAAGTCATTTATTAGAGTAGATTCAGTATTGCTTTTTTTTTTTAATTTTAGAAGGGGGCAGATATAAAAGATAGTATTGCTTTTTAGAGCTAGAGAAAATATTGTTGAAACACAGTGGCATGTGAATTATCTAACTTTTAAGTTGTTTAAAATCAAAGTAATTATTGTATAAAACTAAAGACAAAAAGTATGTGGTGTCTTTGATGACGTTTTGGCATCATACTGAGTATGTCTTTATTTTTCTTTTCTTTTTTTTTTTTTTTTTGAGACAGAGTCTCACTTTGTTGCCCAGGCTAGAGTGAGTGCCGTGGCGTCACCCTGGCTCACAGCAACCTCAATCTCCGGGGCTCAGCGATCCTACTGCCTCAGCCTCCCAAGTAGCTGGGACTACAGGCATGTGCCACCATGCCCGGCTAATTTTTTGTATATATATTTTTAGTTGGTCAATTAATTTCTTTCTATTTTTGGTAGAGACGGGGGTCTCACTCAGGCTGGTTTCGAACTCCTGACCTTGAGCAATCCGCCCGCCTCGGCCTCCCAAAGTGCTAGGATTACAGGCGTGAGCCACCACGCCCGGCCTGAGTATGTCTTTATACAGCTCAACTTTGAGTGCTACATATCTAACACCAGTCCTCAAAACGTATGTGCAGTTTTCAAAGCAGCTGAAACTTTTTTGTTATTATCCTTGGTGTTGTTAGTCCTGCTATAGCTGATAAATAAGCTTCTATTTGGAAACATCGCTGCCATCAAGCAGTCCCTGTAGTGCTGGGAAGCCCACAATTGTGTTTCAAAGCCCAAAGGAAAGCTTGTGTACAAAGAAAGAATATTCCAGAATCTGTCACTCAGAATGGGGAGAGATTATGCTTTACTGCTTCATTTAGGAGCCCAGAATTTGGTATAAATCCCAAATCAATTGGGAGTATTGAAGTAAAGTCATTTGGAAAGAGGTCTTCGGCTCTGATGGTTGACAGATGACACGTCAACCATCCATAAGAGCTCACCAAACCCTTAATACCTGCCACCAAAAGAGATGAAACATCAGAGTCTCTGTGCTGGTCATCAGCAGGGTCCCTGTGTCTCTACGCCCCCAGCTCACTGGCACAGTGCGGGGATTCAGCGATGCTGTTGTTCCATTCCCCTAGGCGACCTCGGCCCTGGACTGTAAAGACAGCCTGCTGGGAGGTGTTCTGAGGGTCCTGGTGAATTCTCTGAGCTGTGATCAGAGCACCACCTACCTGACTCACTGCTTTGCGACACTCCGTGCCCTCATTGCCAAGGTAAACGTGGGACGCTTGTTTTCTTACTCTTCATTAAGAGTAAGATTCTCATCTAGCTTCACACTTTTCTCTTCAGGTAGACCAAAACCTACAGAGTGCATTAAGTGGCATCGCAGTAAAGGTCTTAAGTCCTCCTAGGAAGAATACTGATGCACCTGTTCTATGGGAAGTCACCATGGAGAGAGAACACAGTGGCTCTCATACTTGGAATGTGGGCCTAAATCTGGAAATTTGAAATGCCTGCTCACTGAAGCTCTGGGACATGAGAGCAAAAATCGATTGAGCGACTTAGCAACTTCACCCTTTTTCTTTAATACCTCATCTGAGTGAGATTAAGCTCTATATCTGGCTCCCATGAGTATCTTTTATAAAATGTCATGTCAGAAAATTCCCCAAGGTTTAGAAATGAATTTCTCATAGCCTAAAGAATGGAGATTATCCTTGAGTGAAATGGTCTACGCAGATTATTTTTTCCTCTTTTGTTGAAGATCTCAGTTGCTGCCTTCTATGCGGGATCTTTTAAATTTAGAAAGTAGAATTCTTCTGCTCACCCTTATCAGGACCATTTTCTCTTTCTCAGTCACCAGTAATTTCCAAGGAACTCAGGAAACTCAAGTTTAATTCCTTCATAGTTGTGACTTCACCAATGAACGCAAGCTGGCTAAGAATGCAGTTAATAACACAGCCCTGACCTTAGTTGTACAGTTCATAATTAAATTCTAAGTCGGCTCTATTGCTTAAATTCATCCTCTGACTCACGTAGCTCATTATCTTTATGAAGCAATGCATTAACTCTTCTGGGCTTTTTGCTTGTCCAAGCAGACATTTGCATATTTCAACAGTCCAGAAAGCATGTCATGGTGCCAAGTGATGTCTAATGGCCGCCTGTGTCTCTCCTAGTTTGGAGACTTGCTGTTCGAGGAGGAGGTGGAACAGTGTGCAGACCTGTGTCAGCGTGTGCTACACCACTGCAGCAGCAGCATGGACGTCACCCGGAGCCAGGCCTGCGCCACCCTCTACCTCCTCATGAGGTTCAGTTTTGGAGCCACCAGTGTAAGAGCTCAGACCAGCCGGGTGACCTAGAATAGTAGAGAAAATCAATGCAAAGCCCCAATCTGCCCGCCTTGGCCTCCCAGAGTGCTAGGATTACAGGCGTGAGCCACCGCGCCCGGCCTAACGATTATTATTTAAAAGCCTTTGGGACTGTGGTCCCCAGCCCTCAAACCACACACCAGTACCAGTCCGTGGCCCGTTAGGAACTGGGCCGTACAACAGGAGTGAGTGGAGGGCAAGCCAACAAAGCTTCAGACCAGCCGGGTGACCTAGAATAGTAGAGAAAATCAATGCAAAGCATAAGAAAAAGTTTGCAGTATTGCAGTATTGCAATTTACTTCTGTCCTGTGAGAAAGAAACAATTGAGTATCTAGATGGATAGCAGCTTTCATTTTAATTTGCATCTAAAAGTGAATGTCAAGAAAGATGAATGCAGTGGTTTCTATCAGTATGTTTCAAAAAGAAGTAGAAGAATATATGTAGATTAAAAGTTCTCATCTGTGAGAATAAATGCAATAGATGGATTAAGAATTCAGAAGAATGTGTCCTGTTTCTAAATTCTGACTGGCTGGTACTAGAATGCCTGGTGAAAAAGAATTTTAAATGATCCATATCATCTAG
Organism: Microcebus murinus; assembly: GCF_040939455.1. Taxonomy (NCBI): domain Eukaryota; kingdom Metazoa; phylum Chordata; class Mammalia; order Primates; family Cheirogaleidae; genus Microcebus; species Microcebus murinus. The sequence goes on from NC_134115.1 coordinate 29,976,839, forward strand.
ACTTGAGTTTTAATCACAGCTAAAAAGCCTTTGGAATTCAGCTTTATTATAGAACAGTCAACATTTGCTTTCGTTTGTCTTGATTGTGTTGTGTCCTTTTGGAATTTCCATTTGTGGTTTATGTTAGTAAGCATGCTTACATGATATTAAAAGATAAATTGGCCCATGGAAGAAAGGCAAGGTTCTTAGAATATATTAACGATTATTATTATTTTTTTTTTGAGACAGAGTCTCGCTTTGTTGCCCAGGCTAGAATGAGTGCCATGGCGTCAGCCTAGCTCACAGCAACCTCAAACTCCTGGGCTCAAGCAATCCTCCTGCCTCAGCCTCCCGAGTAGCTGGGACTACAGGCGTGCGCCACCATGCCCGGCTAATTTTTTTCTATATATATTAGTGGGCCAATTAATTTGTTTCTATTTATAGTAGAGACGGGGTCTCGCTCTTGCTCAGGCTGGTTTCGAACTCCTGACCTTGAGCAATCCACCTGCCTCGGCCCTCAAACCACACACCAGTACCAGTCCGTGGCCCGTTAGGAACTGGGCCGTACAACAAGAGTGAGTGGAGGGCAAGCCAACAAAGCTTCATCTGTATTTACAGCTGCTACCCAACCCTTGCATCACTGCATAGCTCCGCCTCCTGTCAGATCAGTGCAGGCATCAGATTCTCATAGGAGTGAGAAAGCTACTGTAAACTGCGCATGCGAGGGATCTAGGTTGCACACTCCTTATGAGAATCTAATGCCTGATGATGAGGTGGAGCTGAGGCAGTGATGCTAGCGCTGGGGAGCAGCTGCAAATGCAGATTATCATTAGCAGAGAGGTTTGACTGCACAATACATGTAATGTGCTTGAATCACCCCAAAACCATCCCGCCACCCCCTGCCCCATCCATGGAAAAATTGTCTTGCATGAAACCAGTCCCTGGCACCAAAAGGGTTGGGGACCACTGCTTTAGGTCTTTCCTCAGGGGCCCTTGGGATAGTCATATTTCTCCATGGGCCTGGAAGAAAAGGAAAAAGAAAAAGTTGCTGTTTACGCAGAGTCCAAAATCTTAGAAATCCTCGCCACAGAGGTCCCATTCCTCTTCTCAGTTTAAATACAGTCCCAAGAAGAGAGTCTTGGCACAATAGGACATGCAGACCCAACTTCGTAGGAACCTGCCAGCGCGCAGTGCAGAGGCAGCCCAGTCCTCAATGAAAATTTAAAGGGGGCCTGACAGATTTATGTGAGAGCAGGATCCATTTAAACCATTTAAACAACAATATGAATCTTGTGCAAAGTGTAGCTCACATTTTATTGAGAGAAAAGGAAATGATGTAAAAGAAACATCAGCAGTTGTTTTTGTCTGGCCTTCCTGCTTTCAATTACTGACCAGCCAAGTGCCTCTGATTTGTTCCATCTTTTTTTATTATTATTATTTTTACTGATGCAGAACTTTGCAAGAGTAAAGATGCAAGTCACCATGTCTCTGGCATCCTTGGTGGGCAAAGCACCAGACTTTAATGAGGAGCACCTGAGAAGATCCTTGAGGACCATTTTGGCCTATTCAGAAGAGGACACGGCCATGCAGACCACTCCTTTTCCCACCCAGGTAGACTCAAAGCACATACCTTGTCTCATGCATGGGTTGGGGATCAGCCAACTATTTTAGATATACATACATATATAATTTATATATAAATATATAAAATTTGCAAATATTTATTATCCAATATGCATATGTTCTCAGTGCTCTGAAAAGTACAAAAAAAAAAAAATCCACCACTATCCCCAGCTTCAAGATGTTAATGGTCTATTTGGAGAGCTCAGTCTCAAAACAATTAGGTGGCAATACAAGACAACTGATACTTAAGTGCCAAGTGTATGATAGGAAAGTAAATGCCGTGTAAGGTTAGAGAAAAGGAAGGGTGATTAATAAACAACCTGGTGGCCAGGAAAGGCCAGGGGCCAGGACTAATACTGAAAGGCTGGGGTAGGATTGAGCTGGGCAGGGGAAAAGTGAAGTGGGAGTTGTACATAGTGGAGAGAATGAATTGGGTCTAAGGGGATGATAAAGGACCAGCTTTACTGCTGAGGGGTACTTGAGAGTAAGGAAGGGCCCAGTTAGACACAGCTCCTAAACAAGCTTAGTCCTAAGGAAACTTGCAAGGACAGTAATCTCTTCCATCTCCGTTACATGCCCATGGAACTCTAGAATGTCTCATTTATCTTTTAACTCCAACTCCTGGCCTACTCTATGATAGGTTCTCAATTAAGTGAAAATGAATGAATGACTTTTTCTTTGTTCCCTTAGTCTGACAGCCCTATTTGCACAGTCTCCTGCCTGCTCTAGCAATTTCACACCCTCATTCTCAGAACCTTTTTTCTCTCCTTTTCTCTGCATCAAACCCTACCTCTCTCATTTCCTCTTGACCACCCTCCTTTCAATTAATCTCATCATTTATGCAGATATTCACCAGCAAGACCAAGCAAAATATGGGCAGGTTAATAGAGGTCTTCAGTGCCTCCACTCAGTGAAATCAATCTAGTGGTGGAAATTTTAGGAGCCCTGGCAAGCTGGTAGAGGGGATGGGGTGGGTAGGACAACATTCTGTGGCCGAGCCACCTGCTAGGTCTAGAGATGAAGCCATTGTCCTCATCCTTTTTGTGCTGCAGGCTCCCCTGGCCACTTCTCTGTTGGCTTTTGTAGTTAAGAACAAGTGGCTGCAAGAGGTTCTAAAATCTCTGAAGCCCTGGGAAGATCCAGGAAAACTTCTGAGATGTGGAACCCAAGCTAAGGTCCTAATCTGCCTCTTTCTTGATATAAAAAGCCCTGATGGTCCAGAGCAGGGTTTAGAACTTTTCAGGTTGCAAATAACTAAAACTACTTCAAACTATAACAATTAAAGAAAAAAGTATTGGAGAGGGAGATAGCATAAGGATTCAGGGCTAATGCATGGATATCAAGTGCCAGCTCACATCTGGGCCTCAGAAGCACCTAGACTTGTGAAGATCAAAGCCAGGGAGAATGGGGCTAGACTCCACCTCCACCCCGATCTCTGCTGCTCTCTGAGTAGACACTTTCCGTGGCTTCCCCTTGTGCTTTCGATGTAATCCTAACTCGTCACCCAGGACAACAAAACCAAGATTATTTTGGGGCCTTATGCCTCTTGCAGGTGGAGGAGCTTCTCTGCAATCTGAATAGCATCTTGTACGACACAGTGAAAATGAGGGAATTTCAGGAAGATCCTGAGATGCTTATGGATCTCATGTACAGGTGAGCTTTCCTGACACACTCAAAGGGCATCACTTGCGGGTCTAGGGTTTGTCACTGTGGAGTTCTTACTAGTGTTATTACCAAAGATAACGTGGGTGCAGTGTTTTGAATGACATCCAAAACCATATGTGGAAATTGGTAGAAATTAAACATTCAGAGTGGGTTGATTCATAAATAAGTTTTTGGAAAGATCTCCCCAAGTTAAAGTGAAGTACCTGTTTTATCCCCTACTTACCCTGTCTTCTACTTACCATAGAATGTGAGAAAAGAATTATCAACTATTATATGAATTATTTCCTATATGGTTTTGTTCCAGTTATATTCTGATATACATGTATAGTTTTACTTTAGAATCATATTTTACTCTGTAGTTTAAAACTTTGCCTTCCGGCCGGGCGCTGTGGCTCACGCCTGTAATCCTAGCTCTTGGGAGGCCGAGGCGGGCGGATTGCTCAAGGTCAGGAGTTCAAAACCAGCCTGAGCAAGAGCGAGACCCCGTCTCTACTATAAACAGAAAGAAATTAATTGGCCAACTGATATATATATATAAAATTAGCCGGGCATGGTGGCGCATGCCTGTAGTCCCAGCTACCCGGGAGGCTGAGGCAGAAGGATCACTCGAGCCCAGGAGTTTGAGGTTGCTGTGAGCTAGGCTGACGCCACGGCACTCACTCTAGCCTGGACAACAAAGCGAGACTCTGTCTCAAAAAAAAAAAAAAAAAAAAAAACTTTGCCTTCCAGTCCTTGTTCAGAAGAAACTACAGGACCAAAATTATTCTGATGCAACATTGTAAGAAGGGTAGTACTTTTGTCTTCTGTTATTATTTTGAGAGAAAGGAAAGAAAAGGAAGAAAATTGCTTGAGATCCATTATAGTAGACATCATTTTTTCAAGTCTTTTTTTTATCCATAGGGCTTTTACTAAGTGCTATTTCTTGGGGGTCTAGCATACCCTACACATGGAATGAAAACAGTTGAACTAATAAATATTTTTTCTTTCTTTCGTTTTCTGAAAATGTGTGCAAAGACTCGGGGTCAGGAGGGAAGCGACCACACACAATAGAACAGTGTCATTAACCAGTTGTCCTTAAAGCTGTTTCTCAATCGGTCTTCAGAATTGCCAAGAGTTACCAAACATCTCCTGATCTGAGGCTGACCTGGCTCCAGAACATGGCAGAGAAACACACCAAGAGGAAGTGCTACACGGAGGCCGCCATGTGCCTGGTACACGCAGCTGCATTAGTGGCCGAGTACCTGAGCATGCTGGAGGACCACAGCTACCTGCCGGTGGGCAGTGTCAGCTTCCAGGTGGGGGCAAGTTCAGCTTTTCCTACACAGCAGTGGTTCTCCGTAGAAAAACTGGGGCAATTATTCCCCCCACTCTGGGGACATTTGACAACATCTGGAGATATTTTTGGTTATCATAACTGGGAGTAGGAGAAGCCAGGGATGCTGCTAAACATTCCATATTGCACAGAAATTGCATATTCTGCAAAGAATTTTTTGACCCTAAATGTCAATAATGCCAAGGTTGAAAAAAACCCTGCAAAACCCCGTGTTAATGTATTACACTTGCCTCTTCTAATTGCTTTACCATCATGGGTTTTTTTTTTTTTTTTTTAATTATTGTTTACAATAATGGTACCTAGAGTCAACAGGCACTGTAGGAGACATTCTCAAACACTTTCACGTGTGTGATCTCATTTGAACTTCCCCATAAACCTGTGAAGCAGGTCTATAGGGAAGGTGTTATTACTCCCACTTCACAGATGAAGGAACTGAGAGAGCAGTTTTTCTAAGGTCATTTAAACTCTTTCTCAAAGACTTGTGGTTGGCACAGAATACTAACATCCGTGAAAGTATTCCTGAACATTGGGAAAAGGATTTCCTTTACGACTCATTCCTTTGATTCCACTCCTCAACTTAGTGGGGGCCCACTCTCTAATCCAAAATGAAGAATCAAATTGACCCAGGAAAGCCTCAATCAGTATTTTCTTAGTATAAGCTAGAAATTACCCATAGTTGGCAAAAGGAAATTGTCTGCCAACCCTAAAAGCTGGCTCAGGCTGGGATGCACAGTGGTCACTTGGACTGTCCTCACTGAATAATTTAGTACAGTCTTTAGGGAGGGAAAAAAAATGCTGAGTACTTTTTTTGAAAGAGACATAATCTGGAGAGATGACCATCCCTGAAAGCACGAACAATATAGCTGCAGGAATAGAGCACTTTTCAAGCCAGATTTACAAAGTCATTGACAAGTAAGTGTCTATATTATTCTTGTTTGAATTTGCACGGCTGATTTTATGAAAGGCCTTGTTCTCATTATTGTTCTTCAACACAATTTTATGATACAGTGTGAACCAGAAGGGAAGGACAATTCAAAGTAGCTTTCCCAGCCTTAGAGAATCCGTCGTGGAAAGTACTGCTGGTGGAGCCAGGAGCTCCTGGTTTAGTCAGTGAAACAAGAGAAGGGGAGGATGCAATTCAACATAAAGTGATAAACCTAAAGAGTTTATCTAAACCTAAAGAGCTCCTGGTTTCCCAGAGTGCTTTTCATCTGCCAAGCTGGGTTTCACCTCCTATTAACTCTTCCTTCCTTACAGCCCTCAATAACAAACATGTTTATTCTCTCATTTCATGCTTGGCAAATGAATTTTACTCTCAATTCAGAAATATTTGTTATAAAAGCCAATCAATCAATTCTTCTCCAAAAGCATAAAAATATTGCATCTAACTTTGAATCACATAAAAGTGAACAAGAAAGTTATAAAAATGAGTTTAGACCTATCTGCTTCTTTCATCAAATTTATTTTGGACATTTGATATTATCAAGGATAAATATTATAGTAGTACTCTTTCAATTCCCAGAAAATCTTTAGGTTTATCATTTTATGTTGAATTGCATCCTCCCCTTCTCTTATTTCATTGACTAAACTATTTCTTATCATTCTTTTATGCCCTTTTCCCAGTTACTATATTTAGTATTTATCACTTAAATATTAAGTGTATTTCATTGACTTTTACGTTTAGTAGCCCTTACTGTCCTAATTTTAGCTACAATTCAATTGATTTGCTTATAATGAGACATGCCAAGGTGATACAGAATAGTTATTATAGAACCAAGAGAAAACTCCATATTATCTCTACATGGGGGCATACAGCTCTATCTTTTCATATATCTTTATCCATTCATTTCTTCCTTTAGAAAATATTTATTGAACACGTATTCTATCCTCTTGAACTTGACATTGTAGCCAGATAGACACAATATAACTAAGTATTCTATTCTTTATTCAATAACAATTATGAGAAATACTGTTACAAAGAGGCACAAGGCCAGGTGCGGTGGCTCACGCCTGTAATCCTAGCTCTCTGAGAGGCCGAGGCGGGTGGATTGCTCAAGGTTAGGAGTTCGAAACCAGCCTGAACAAGAGCGAGACCCCGTCTCTACTAAATATAGAAAGAAATTAATTGGCCAACTAATATATAGAGAAAAAATTAGCCGGGCATGGTGGCGCATGCCTGCAGTCTCTGCTACTCGGGAGGCTGAGGCAGTAGGATTGCTTGAGCCCAGGAGTTTGAGGTTACTGTGAGCTAGGCTGACGCCACGGCACTCACTCTAGCCTGGGCAACAGAGTGAGACTCTGTCTCAAAAAAAAAAAAAAAAAAAAAAAAAAAAGAGGCACAAGATGTTGTATTTATAATGTGGCCCAGCCTGGGTGTCAGGGAAAGGGTGAATAAGGTGAAAAGGAAGGCAAAAGAAACTGAAGTGTGGGCCATACGCGTTGGCTCATGCCTGTAATCCTAGCACTCTGGGAGGCCGAGGCGGGAGGATAGCTGAAGGTCAGGAGTTCGAAACCAGCCTGAGCAAGAGCGAGACCCCACCTCTACTAAAAAATAGAAAGAAATTAATTGGCCAACTAAAAATATATAGAAAAAATTAGCCGGGCATGGTGGTGCATGCCTAATAGTCCCAGCTACTCAGGAGGCTGAGGCAGGATTGCTTGAGCCAGGAGTTGGAGGTTGCTGTGAGCTAGGCTGATGCCACAGCACTCTAGCCCAGGCAACAGTGTGAGACTCTGTCTCAAAAAAAAAGAAAGAAACTGAAGTGTGAGGCCTTCATGAGGTACAGAACATGATGAGTTAGGTGTTCTCAGCTGCAGAAGAGAAACCAAATGATGTCGATGCTTATAAGTGAATTCTTACTTCTCTCAAATGAGACCTACCAGATCAGTTTGGAAATGTGTGCTGGCAAATGATAGAATACCCCACCCAGAGTGTCCTCAGGTAAAAATGGAATTCGTCAGCCTTCATGAGAGAGGTAAGCCTGGAGTAGCGCCCGCCAAACTGGTCCTGGAGGCCCAAACCACGTCATCAGACCTCAGTGTCATCACCACTTACGTTCTCTGCCTTCTATTGTGTCGGCTTCATTCTTCACAGGCTTCCCACACCCATTAAGGTTTAGGTCGGCATCTCCAGGTTCAAGTCCAGCAGCAAAGAGAGATATCTCCTTTCTAGCAGTTGCAGAGAAAGTCTAGTGCATCTTGCTGATCCCTGTGTCCATCCCTGCACCGGTGATAATGGCCAGGGAAATGGAATGCTCTGACAGGCTCAGCCAGGGCCACAGGCCCACACCTGGAGTTATGACACACACGCACCCCTCCCTGCCCCAAATCAGGATGCTTCACTTTGTAGAAGGATGAAAGGATTCTGGGAGCAGCATTAAAAACAGATATCCAGCGTTGATTTCTTCAATGCTCTATACTTTGGTTTCCGACCTTGTTCTTCTCTAATAAAAGTGAGCCTTTGGAAAAGACTTATACACTGGAGATAATAAATGTGTGCAAGGAAAATAACTCCGAGGTCACTGAATTCCTAGGAACTGAGGTCACTGAAATTCTCTGTCCCAGAGTGTGATATTTATTTCACAAATGTAGATATGGACAACATTCTCAGATACTGCTATTACCTTCCTAAATCTGCCGCAAGGATGTTACTACATTGACGTAAAACGTCCTTTATATAACAACCTCCTCATAGTTAAAGAGAAAAGGAAATGGTAAGATTTGGGGGGACCAGTTGCACAGAGTGTCCTTTCCAAACGGAGGGCAGGCAGAAACCCTGGCGGGTGGGGTGCCACACCTGGTGTGAGCTCCGCCAGGTGAGGACCTGACCACGCGTCCTCATTCCTGCACTCGGATGCCTGCGGTCTCTTCCCAGTCTGGTCCCCTGTTCCCTGGGCTTATTCTGTCATCTCTTTCAGAATATTTCTTCCAATGTGCTGGAGGAGTCCGCGGTCTCTGACGACACGCTGTCGCCCGACGAGGACGGGGTGTGCTCCGGCCGGTACTTCACTGAAAGCGGCCTGGTGGGCCTCCTGGAGCAGGCGGCTGAGCTCTTCAGCACGGTCAGTGTCGCGTGCTCCGTGGGGACTCTGGGTGCCAGCCCGGTCAGCCCCGCTTCCCCAGGACGCGTGCCAGGGTGTGCAGGGTGTGCAGGGCGGGGAAGCTGGGGAGGACTTTGAAGTATGCAAATTGCATCAGCACCCGAGGGAGGCGAGAGAGCCTTTCATCTCAGCGAGGTTCTGGTTTTCGCCCCGTGCTCATTGGCTGGGCAGCAGTTTCACAGGATTGTTTCCATTTAATAGGGTGGAAACTAAGCCACAGGGAGGTGAAATGGCTTGCCCGGTATTGCACAAGAAAGGGAGGAGGCATGTTTTCTCTCCCCATAGAGAAAGAACGAGGGGTGGAGCGACTGCAGGAGAGGGAAGGAACTGACTTGTGTCCAGGGCATTACAGACCAGCACCACTCGGAGAAAAGCGGGAGCAGAAATCACTGAGACTCTCCTCATTAACCTAACCTGGGTCTAAACATTCCCAATAAGAGGAAACATACCTAGATTATTAAGTCATTGAGATTCAGGGCAAGAGGGAAAGCCTCTCGTCAATTTTCATTTGAATGTCCTTCCTCCTTTAATTTTTAAGCCAAGTAGATATTTAGGACTTGACTGTATTTAGCTGGTCAATTTTGTTTTCATCCCCATGGTCTTCTTTGTTCTCTACTTTTCATTTCCAAGTTTCCTCCCTATAATGTCTGTGTATTTTCATTATTGCTTTAAGTATCTTTTCCTTTTTCCTGCTTTCCCTTTCAGGATTCAGAAAATGGCTAATATATACTCTTGTTTTTCCTCAAATTCAGGAAAAGTAATTGGTTTGAATGTTACTAATTTCTTCAGGGCTTACATTTAGCATGTGGTTGGAGAAGAACCTCTGGTGAAATTTAAATACACTAAAGCTGCCTCGCTGAAATACTCTTAGCCTCTGCTGCCGAACTCCTCTCCTGTTTTTTTCCCTGAAAACCCTTCTCTCTGCTTAATATCACCACACAGAACCACTTAGTGATGCGTCTAGTTCAGCTTGAATGCTAACAACCGTCCCAAAGACCCTCAGACATCCCTCCTGCCCTGTAAAATGCTGTATTGCAACAATACATGGATTCTCCAGGGCATTGTTTGGACAATGAACTCCAGTTGCTCTTCATCAGTTTCCAATGAATTGAATTCTCTCTGATTCTCTTCTCTTTTCCCAGGGAGGCTTGTATGAGACGGTTAACGAGGTCTACAAGCTGGTCATCCCCATCCTGGAAGCCCATCGAGACTTCCGGAAGCTGACCTCCACTCACGACAAGCTGCAGAAGGCCTTTGACAACATCATTAACAAGGTAGCTGGGGACCCTGGGTTACCTGGCTGCAGGTGACCCTATGCTAAAGATCTTAGCCCTCCTTCCCCTTGAGGGAGTGATTTGCCTTGAGCACTTCATTACTTTAGCTCTCACCTATCAAACAGAAAAGGGCTGCAAATAGAGGACCAGAAATCCGAGTGTGAAAGAAGGCAGCTCAAATTCCTTTGTAACCAGGAAATGTGAGAATCGTTTAAATTCATTTCAAAGAAGGCCCTGAAATCTGGTCTTTTGGTTATTATTTGCAAAGTTTACCCCATAAACATTACATTTAGTTAAAGGAATTATTTCTGTGTACATCAGCCATTGGAATAAAATACTCTGTAACACAATAAAAGATTCCTGCCTTTGCAACCCAATGGATCGTCAGGAATTGCATAACTATAATTTATAACTAATAATTTCATATTTTGTTCATCAGGATCACAAGAGAATGTTTGGAACCTACTTCCGAGTTGGTTTCTATGGATCCAAATTTGGGGATTTGGATGAGCAGGAATTTGTTTACAAAGAGCCTGCAATTACCAAGCTTCCTGAGATCTCCCATAGACTGGAGGTAAGACAAGTGATTCTGTGTGCTTGACACTGTACTTCGCAAAAATGTACTTTGCAAAATGTTAGAATGGGTCATCACCCCAAGTAAGTACATAATCATAAATCATGGATTCATCATTGATCTCTACATAAATTTTTCCACTTTGCATGTCTAACGTGAAGGTAGTAGGTGAGATCTGAGGTAAAGCAAGATTTGGATAGTTTTCCCCTAAGATCCCGTGTATGCTTTCCAAAGTTTGTAAATTTGTATGGCAAAAGTTTATTTTCAAGTCTATGCAAAATTCAGTCAATGGCATGTGCTTTCTTATGTTTCCAGATGTTACTAATATATGCTAACAGATAGGAAGTAACAGAGTTTTTTGGCTTGAAAGCTAGCATCTTGACTTTGAAGTAATCTGGCCGAATTACTGAATCACCCCTGGAGAATGGTGTGGCCATCCTTCTGGTGTCACTGGACAACTTCTTCCATTCTGATACAGAGCTGCTCAACAGTAGCTGTACAGCGGCTTGTGGCCAGCCCCAGCTCCAACCTGCTGTTGACATTCGGTCCATAATGTAACAGAAAAGAACAGCATGTTCTGGGAAGAAAGGCTGAAAGGATGGAGGAAAAGAGAAACAGCCCAAAGAAAGATCAGGAAAAAGGAAACAGACAGTGAAAGGCCAAGGACTAAGAACTCAGGAAGAAAGTTAGAGGGTGCCTCCAAAGCAAAACCCTCTCAGGCTGAGTGACTGGGGTCTGCTAAACTGATGACAGTTAACCAAAGATTTATTCCTTACACACTGTCACTATTGTTTTGAATATATGCTCTCTTATGACTGTAAGACTTACAATACTTGTTGCCTAATTACTCCTTGCACTAAACAACCATGGGACTTACTTGATTCAAATAAATCATGCCCCAGAGTGGAAATATGATGAGGTTGGTTGAATTAGAAGCCAAGCATAGCTATTGTAGGGAAGCATATATCAATTGACAGTGCTGAACTTCCTTATATTTTTATTTTTGTCTCAGGAAATGCTGAACTTTGCTCATTTGCTCAGAGAGACTCTCAATAATCAATGAACAAATTCTACCTTGTACTTGTTCCAAACTTATTTCACTTCTGAGAAGACAAAGAGTTGCATTTTGTTGAGAATAACCTTTATAAACTGTTGGTTCTTCTTACCTAGGGATTTTATGGTCAGTGTTTTGGTGCGGAATTTGTGGAAGTGATAAAAGACTCTACTCCTGTCGACAAAAGCAAGTTGGATCCAAACAAGGTATAAAAAAATTTGCAAAAATTAACCATCAGGTTCTAAATCCATATCCTACCCTGAGAACACAAAATGGCCTCTTTCATCTGGATTCCCTGAGTCATTTAAACACAGCCAAATATTTTTGTCTAGGGTTCAACTACAAATTGGTCAGATCTGAAAGAAAACATACTCAGACACAGGAATTGTAACAGGAGTTATTGTTGATTAAGCACCAGCTGTGTGTCTGGAACTCTTAGGCCCTTTGCATATATCATTTCAATTCATTCTCCATCAGTCCTTTGAAGTAGGTTTCATTGTTCCTATTTTACAGATGAGAAAACTGAGGCATACAAAGGACCAGAAACTTTCCAAGATAATGCAAAGAGCAGAGCCAGTACTCAAACTTAGTGTCTGTTATCCCTGAACTTATACTCCTAACAACTGCTCTTTATTGCCTTTCTATAAAACCTTTAAACTCTCAATTTAAAACATGTTTAAAAGATATAGTCAGGCCGGGTGCACTGGCTCACACCTGTAATCCTAGCACTCTGGGAGGCCGAGGCAGGCGGATTGCTCGAGGTCAGGAGTTTGAAACCAGCCTGAGCAAGAGCGAGACCCCATCTCCACTATAAATAGAAAGAAATTAATTGGCCAACTAATATATATACAGAAAAAATTAGCCAGGCATGGTGGCGCATGCCTGTAGTCCCAGCTACTCGGGAGGCTGAGGCAGGAGGATTGCTTGAGCCCAGGAGTTTGAGGTGCTGTGAGCTAGGCTGACGCCACGGCACTCACTCTAGCCTGGGCAATAAAGCAAGACTCTGTCTCAAAAAAAAAAAAAAAAAAGATACAGTTGTCTCACTGAGAGCATTTAAGTGACAACCTTCTTTAGGCTGCAAGTAAGTATTCCTGTTGGCCAAGCATAGGGTCCCGGTGCCATTGGTGGAATGATACCAAGGGCTTGGCCTTCTGTCTTCTCACTTAGACACAGGGGTATGGTCCATTTCACCCCAAACTGGGAGTACTGCAGCGCACTTCTGATATCAACGCCCTGTAGTTAGCATCAGACCCTGCAAGTTAAAGGCTCAGTCCTCCCCAAGATGGCCCTTACTTCAGACATCAGGCTCAACCCCACTTCTGACCAGCCAGCCGGCTACAAATTTGGGAGTTTCCACAACAACCCTCAGGTTAGATAATTCATTAAAATGACTCACAGAAGTACTCGCATATGTACTACACTTACAATTATAGTTTTATATAAAGAGTACACACAGGGCAGGGTCTGGGAAGGTGCACATAGTGTCTGTGCCCTCTCCTGGGAAATCCAGGCACGTCACCTTCCTGGAAGGTGTTCACCAACCAGGAAGCTCCACCGAGTCTCCATGTCCAGAGTTTTTATTGGGGTTTCGTTACGCTGGCATGATTGAACTGTCTCCAGCCCTTCCCCTCTCTCTCTGGAGGTCAGGCTAGCTCAAAGTTCCAACCCCCTCATCACATGATTGGTCTTTTTGGTGATGCTTCGGCATCCAGAAGCTGTCTAGGGGCCTGCCAAGAATCACCTCATTAGCATAACAGAGACACACCTATCACGCAGGACATTCCAAGAGTTTTTGAAGCTCTGTGCCAGGAAATGTGAACAAAGACCAGAGGTATTCTTTAGTATCCCACAGGGTGCTACCTGCCTGCCCAGCCATGCCACAGACAGATATGTTCATGAATGAGCTTTCTAGCCTCCAAATAATGCAAATGCAAGGTGGTGTTGAGGGCCCAGGAAACAGAGGACCAATTGCATCTGGCAGAGCTATAAAACAAAAGGTCCAAACTCTTCCCTCAATCCCATCTTCCAGGATATTATGAGGGTGATGCAAGTAGGGAAGAAATGGCCAAATCTAAGAGTTTGTCTTTTCTACATTTTTATCAGAACACTTGCTCACTTAAGACACATTTCCTAGCCTAGGCTTGAAAGCAATAGCAAGAGTTGAACTGAACTTCAGACAGGAGTTTGGGGTCCTTGGAAGACAGGATCGGCTGCATGCCCACAGTGATCTGTGCAGAGCACAAGTTATATAAAATCACCAGTGACCTCCCTGACATAGTGTCCTTTTCCCCTCTTTTAAAACTTCCAAAGTGGGTATGAGAGCTTGGAATGAGAGTCCAAACCCAAAATTATGACCAGACTTCATTAGATTAAGTAGTGATTTACAGTCTGAGGTCAGTGACCCCACCTACCCCCTTCAGGGATGGGTGTCCCAATGTCTGTGCTCACTGTCCCCTTTTTTTTTTTAAAGAGGCCTTCTTCCTTAATAAGTACCCTTCTTCACTCTGTGTGTGTATGGGGGGGGGGTATAAATGAGGTATATGCAGTGAAATTCACCGTTTTGGTGTTTAGCCTTACAACTTTTGACAAACACGTGTAACCACCACCACAGTCAAGAGATAAAACAGATCCGTCACTCCAAAATATTTCCCTGGGCCCTTTCTAATCATCCTCTCTCTACTTTCAATCCCTGGCAGCCACCGATCTATGTTCTGTCTCTGTGGGCTTGCCTTTTCCAGGATGTACAAAATGGAGTCCTGCAGTAAATAAATGGAATCATATAGTCTTTTGAGTCTGGCTTTTTTCCCTTGGCCTAATCCATTTGAGATTCATCCACATTGTAGTGGTTCGTTCCTTTTTATTGCCGAGTAGTATTCTGTTGTGTGGACGCGCCACCGTTTGCTTGTCAATTCCCCACTTGAGGACATTTGAGTTGCTTCTAGTTTTCATCTATTTTATGAATAATGTAGCTGTAGATGTTTGTGTACAGGTTTTTTGTGTGCACATATGTTTTCATTTCTCTTGGGTACACATATGGGAGCAGGATTGCTGGGTTGCACGGTTAGTGCAATTTAACTGCATAAGAAACTGCCAACTTGTTCTGTAAAGTAGCTGTGCGTTTTGCATTCCTATTATTCACGTATGAAAGTCCCGGCTGCCCTCCATCCTTGCCAGCACTTGGTATTAGGTTTTTTTTTTTTTTTTTTAGTTTGCCAGTTCATGCTTTCTAATAAGTGTGCAGTGGTCATAGTCATTCTGACAAGGAATGTTGATGTCTCTTAAATAGCAGTTTGCAAACTCTCATACCAAGGCTTCTGTTGGACCAGTTTGCTCTTCTAGGAGGGGGCGGCCAGTGGGCCTGACTCTTCCCGCAGCCACACTCCCCTCTCCTTCTGCTCAGAGTCCTTTGTCTCCCTGGGGTCGGGCAGAAGAAATGGCTGCTGGCAAGATGCTCGGCTGCGGCTCCTGGTGTCTGTAGCTTTCCTGACCTGGGAAAAGCACTGCTGCGCTGTGTTCCAGCATGCCGCTCCCGTGCACCTCCCGTGCACCAGGATGGCTGTTTGCAGAGTAGCTCACCTCTCCTTCCCTCGCCCCGTCCCCCCCGCAGGCCTACATACAGATCACTTTCGTAGAGCCCTATTTTGACGAGTATGAGATGAAAGACCGGGTCACCTACTTTGAGAAGAACTTCAATCTGAGAAGGTTCATGTACACCACCCCCTTCACCCTGGAGGGCCGGCCTCGGGGAGAGCTGCACGAGCAGTACAGAAGGAACACCGTGCTGACCACCATGCACGCCTTCCCCTACATCAAGACCAGGATCGCCGTCATCCAGAAGGAGGAGGTAATGGCTCCCAGAAGGGAACAGCCACCACTGGACGTGGTGGTGCAGGGGGGCAGCCTGGGCGACCTGCTAGCAGGACACACAGACCTGAGCGCTCACTCCTTCATGGCGCACTGGACTAAAAGCAAAAAGGGACGCACTTGAAATATGATAATGTGATTATCCTTTCACTCTCACAGTGTCAGGGAATCCCATTTAGTCAGCTACATATTTTATAGCACTAGTTTATATTTAATATTTTAAAGTTATATCTTTAGTATAAATATGTTTACATATTTAATTATAATATCTAATATATTTATATTCTAATTATAAATGTGTATGAGATAAGTATATTTAAATTTTAAATATTTATATAAAATGTTCATATATTTAAAAGCTCATAGGTGATTCAACTATATATGTGTTAATTATTAGAGAAAAGAACCACAAGTGTGCAGCCCCAATAAGTTGGAGATGTGCTGTAGGAAGGACACGATACAAGGTAGACAAGTTGACCCACTGGCTTCTAGTGCCAGCTTCCTCCTGTGACTTTGCACAAGCTAATTATCTTCAGGCTCTTCATTTATACATTGGCAGGAAAGACTTCTATGCACAGTAGAAGACTGTACTCATTTTAATAGCACTGATTAAGAAAGTCTCTCAAACCACAGAATCATTCAGAATTATACATGCCATAAATATTTTATTTTTCTTTAAAGCACATACATGTACATTTATTTGTCATCCTTTTTTATAGAGGGTCACAGACTTCTCTGTGATTATGAGTTGGCTGATCACACTTCAGCATTGTCCTTCTTGTATAAACCACGCCCAGAGTGCATTGTCTGAGATGTTTTTTGCTTTCTGTAAAGCAGAGGTGAGGGCTTAACGATCCTCGTTAAGCAATAGGAAAGCAGAAGGCTTCTGGATTTTTACAATTTTTTCCCCTAGCCTTTTATAGTTGTCTTGTGCACACCTAACATGACAGGAATTTTTATAGCAACTCCCTTTCATAATGTCTTGCCCAAGCATTCAGCTTGGATTCCATACAAGCAACTCTTTTTCTTTTCACACCTATAGTTTATCAGCTTGTGCGTTATTTAATTAGATTAGGTCATTAAAATAACAAGTATAACAGATGTAATTGAGGTGGTGAGCAAACACAGATGCATTGTGGTGAATATATACCTCATCGGGCAGGAGTAGAAGTGGCTGAACTACCTAGAGAGTAACCCACCAGCTAGCATTCAGCAAAGTAACTGCATCAGACCGTGGGTTTCCCAGAGGGCAAAGAGAGTCAGACCTAGTGACTCAGTCAAGAGGAGGTAGGTTTAGAAAGCACCTGTTGTACTTCTTATCATTTCAGACCTTTAAACATGGAAACATGTTAGGCATGGCACAAAAATAAAATCATGGCACCAAAATGCATTCTCAAAACTTTTCTTGGCCATCTGTAGTTCCCCGAAAACCTCAGTGTGTCTATTTGCTAGGGCTGCATAACAAAATACCACAGATGGAGAATGGCTTAAACAACAGAAATGTATCATCTTAGAGATCTGGAGGCTAGAAAAGAAGTCTGAAATCAAAGTGTTGGCAGGGCTGGTTTCTTCTGAGGCTGTGAGGGTCTGTTCCAGATCCTTCTGGGCTGTGGATATGGCCATCTTCGCCCTGTGTCTGTTCATATCATCTTCCCTCTATGCATGCTCATGTCCAAATTTCCTGTTCTTACAAGGACACCAGTCATATTGGATTAAGGTTTACTCTAATAACTTCATTTTAACTTGATTACCTCTGTCAAGGCCATATCCTGAATAAGGTTAATAAGGTTAATCTCTAGTACTCAGAGGTACTAGAGATTAGGACTTCAACATATGAATTTGGGGGTGATACGACTCCACCCCTAACATTCAGGAAGGACCCTACCCCAAAGCAGGATAACTTAGTAGCTAGATTGACCTTTGAGAGAATTCCATTTACTAGGAATTCTCCTTTAGGGTGAGTTGAAGAAGGCACAAGTGATATCAGAAGCTTGTATTATGATGGGGAAGAAAATCTTGAGTGCTGTGCTTCTAATAGCTTTCCCAATTTTAAGTCAAGTAACTTGTTCGATAATAAGAAAGGATATCTGACAATGTGGAAAAAACATGAAGTCTGAACATAGACATAACTATGATCAAATTATGATCTCCCCACTTACTACCTGTGTCATTTTATGGAACTTACTTAACTTTACAATCTCCCTTTGACTGTAAAATGGAGAAAATAAGAAGGGTGTTGAAAGGAGTAAATGATAAATGTGTGTAAAGTTCCCAGAACATAATAAGTACTCAAGAAATGTTAAGCCCTTCCTTCTTCTTAACCTACTATGATTATTTTAAATTATTCTAAAAGTCTTCCCTTAGCTGTTTCTTCTAATCCAGGTGCCCTCCCATCATAGTTCCAGATTTATCTGTGGCATATGAGTCCAGACAATGACTTGCCTACATTTCTGTCCTATGTTCAGTTTGTTTTGACACCAATTGAAGTTGCCATTGAAGATATGAAGAAGAAGACCCTGCAGTTGGCGGTTGCCATTAACCAGGAGCCCCCTGATGCAAAGATGCTTCAAATGGTGCTGCAAGGCTCTGTAGGAGCTACTGTAAACCAGGTAACAAAACCAGCTGGTGGCAGCTCCTCTGGTTCTTATCACATTGGTTATCATATATCTCCACCCTCCTTCTTTGGAGTTGATGAGGACTCTGATCCAATATAAACACACAGATGTTTCTAAACTTAGCCTGAACACTTGTGAGGTTTAGAAGACTTTTAGGATGCCTCTTCTCTTTCATGCAACAACCCAAGGTAGGAAAGAAAACCTAGAGATGAATAGACCAGGAGTACCATTTTCTCAAAGGAGTCTCCACTATGGGGCCAGATGTGGCAATACAATCTAGATCTGGGGGCCAGTAAGGAGTGCTTAGTCATGCCGCATTTAGGCAGAGTCCTTCCAGGGCTTGAGACTAACCTACGAATACCTGTAGGTGAGAGGTGAAAGGGTCTAGAACAGGTGTCCTCAAACTACGGCCCACGGGCCACATGCGGCCTGCCGAGGACATTTATCCGGCCCACTGGGTGTTTTTGCCACCGCTGCCTGTCCTGCTTAGCAGCTGACTCATCCTGGGCACACAGTGCGCATGTGTGGAATGTGCACCGCACTCTCCAACGGCCCTCCAGTGGTCTGAGGGACAGTGAACTGGCCCCCTGTTTAAAAAGTTTGAGAATCCCTGGTCTAGAACATCCGACTCTTGGGTCAGTTTCCAGATGAACCCAGCACGCCAAGGACCTTGCCAACCAAGAGTGACCTGGGACCAGGCTTCTTGGGCCACATCACACAAGACTGTATCTTTTCAGACTTGTTATCATGCTAACTCCCAAGTTCAGCATGGAGCTGAACGAGTCTCAGTTGGAGGGAGGTACTAGCCCTAATACGCTGTGGCCTCCTTAATTTCAGTTCTAGATCCATTCTTGTCCACACTCAGATATTCAATGAGCATCATGAGTCTTTTCTCACTCAGCACAACTGGATTCCCCTGCAAAAATTCTGTCTGCTTAGCATCAAGGAAGCAGCAATGGTAAAGAAGAGAAATGCCTATTGCATTTCCAAGATCAGAAAAAATTAGGAAACTTTTGCCTTTGCAAGTGCCAATCCTTTGATGAAAATGGAAGACTTTATAAGGTCACAACCATGGACTACATATATACTATGGATATCTCTGACTCAAACCAACAATTATCCAAATGCTGTTTGCCACTGGGGCAACTAGATGAAATGAGTGAATATGAATGGATGGATCAAGGCAAGCCCCATTTTTATAAAAGCAACTCAAAGTACATACTCTTTAATGCAGTTCTATTGCCTTTATATGTGAAAGAAAATCTATTATTAGTAGTCTTTGAGAAAATACATTTGTACTTCTGATTGTTTCCCTAAAACTCTAGACTTTCAAGTAATCAAAGTTTCTTGAGAAGTTCAAGACCTTTCTTGATTTTTTTGTTTGGTTCAAACCAAGTACAAAATTAAATTTTTAAACTAAGTCATGCCAACAATTCAAGTAATTGAATTTTCTCTTCACTATCAGTATTTTTTTTGTTTTTTCCATCAGGGACCACTGGAAGTAGCCCAAGTGTTCTTGGCTGAAATTCCAGCTGACCCAAAACTCTATCGACATCACAACAAGTTGAGGTTATGCTTTAAGGAATTCATAATGCGGTAAGAAGGAAAATGGTTGGGAATTTTATTAAAGCAGTAGTTCTCAACAGTGTGGTCCCAGACCAGCAGCTTCAGCATCACCTGAGAATTTGCAAGAAAGACAAAGTTTTAGGTATCACCCAGACCTACTAAATTGGAATGTCTGGAGGAGGGACTTAGCAATCTGTGTTTTAATAAGTCTTCCAGGTGATTCTGACGCACACTGAATGTTCAAGAACCACTGCAGTAGAGCAACACTACTTGTACTAGTAATAAGTAACTTACAAACTGTAAAGTGTTTCCATGTCTGTCATTTCCCATGTACCTCACTTTCACATTGTAAAATAAGTATCATCATTATCCTCATTTTAAAGAGGAGGAATTGGAGGCTCAGAGATAGGATATAATTTTCTTAAGTTTGCACAGCCAGTTAGAGGCAGAGTTGAGTGCAAACCAGGTCTTCTGAATCCAAATTGTCCACACTTGCCTCAACGTGCTGATATTCCACTGACACAGTAGAGTCCCAGAAGTTCTTGGCATTGGCAGTCTTTGTGATTTCCTAAATCATCTAATAACTTATCATTAGAAACTCAAAAATAGATACTGCCTCCAATTGAGAGATAGAGGCAAGATTCTAAAACTGGGCTTTTTCAAAGGTATCACCTCAGTGACACTTCCCCATGTCAGACAAGCCTCATCTCTGCTCCTGAATTCTGCAATGGAGCTGCCTCAAAGGCAGCCAGTGTAGCCTGGATAAGAAGTGGGTCTCCTTTCCTGGTTAGAGCTGGAACCCATACTATTAAGTGAAGTTTCCCAAGAATGGAAAAACAAGCACCACATATACTCACCAGCAAATTGGTATTAACTGAACAGCACCTAAGTGGTCACATAGGTACTACAGTAATAGGGTATTGGGCAGGTGGGAGGGGGGAGGGGGGCGGGTATATACATACATAATGAGTGAGATGTGCACCATCTGGGGGATGGTCATGATGGAGACTCAGACTTGTGGGGGGAGGGGGGGAAATGGGCATTTATTGAAACCTTAAAATCTGTACCCCCATAATATGCCGAAATAAAAAAAAAAAAAAAGAAGTGGGTCTTTGGGTAAGGTTTTGTAATCTGTTGCAACGCAGACTGATATATTGGGTCCCCTGTGGTCCTTAAAAGAATGATTGTGAAGGATGCGAGGGCATTTCATCTATAAGAACAAATGACAACAGAAAAAAATGTGTACCAATACTTCTTTTCATCCATGAACTTTAGAGCGGCATATAAAATGTAGAAATATCCTCACTTGGTAGATGGGGATAAAGGAAGCTAAAAAGTTAAAGTTTGCTAAATTCAGTGAAAACTTGCCAGCCTGCTAGTGTCGGGTGACGTGATAGGTCCGCAACTTTGCTGTGATGGAGGGGACAAGCTTTGTCCTGCAGTAAAGCACAGCTGCTTGGTAATGCGCATGTGTGGCTCTGTGTATATGTATGTGTACATGTGTATACACATGCACATGCATAGACTATATTTATTAATGTTTTGATATTTGAATTGTTTCCTATCTTTGAAAGCAATTCTGACATTACAAAAAAGGTAAATTTTTTTCTTCAGTACATAGTACATATTTATATAACAAAAAATATTTGGGGGATTTTCTAGATCTATTTATTTTTCACATATTTTCATTTAAAATTAATTATGGTTGAAGGCCTCCAAAGTTGGCAGTGGCCCAGGCCTCTCTGGACCTGCAGAAGGATCTATGAAATGTTGACAGAGCACTCACTGTGACCCAGCTGTGACATTAGTTATGGGAACACCGAGACCTGGGTATTCCTCTGCTTTTGGTGACAGGCCATGTCTCTGCAGAGCTAAACAGCAACACAGTGTAGCTGGTGCTGAGAACCCTATGCGTGTGCTAAATATAGGATTAGAGAGATCAGAAAAGAGAGATCAGTGACAGACTGGAGTGTTTGGGGGGAGGCTTTGTAGAAAAACCTCTTAAACCTTGTCTTGAACATATGGTTGGAAGAAAGGGGAGAGGGGGAAGAGGGAGGCATTACAGTGTCCCCCCTTGTCTGTGATTTTGCTTTCCATAGTTTCAGTTACTGGTGGTCTGAAACTAATATATACAATAAGATATTTTGAAAGAGAGAGAGACCAACCAACCACATTCATGTAACTTATATTGCAATACATTGTTATACTAGTTCTATTTTACTAGTAGTTATTGTTCATCTTTGTGCCTAATTTATAAATTAAACTAGCCCAGGCCCAGTGGTTCACGCCTGTAATCCTAGCACTCTAGGAGGCCAAGACGGAAGGATTGCTTGAGCTCAGGAGTCCAAGCCCAGCCTGAGCAAGAGCGAGACCCCGTCTCTGATAAAAATAGAAAAATCAGCCAGGTGTCATGGCGCACCCCTTTAGCCCCAGCTATTATACTTGGGAGACTGAGGTGGAAAGATCATTTGAACCTAGGAGTTTGAGGTTACAGTGAGCTACGATGATGCCACTGCACTCTGCCCAGGGTGACAGAGGGAGACTCTGTCTCAAAAACAAAACAAAATGCTTTATCATAGGTATGTATGTAGAGGAAAAACATGGTGTATGTAGGGTTTAGAACTATCTGTGGTTTCAGGTGTCCACTGGGGGTCTGGGAACGTGTGCCCTGCGGATGAGGGACTGCTACACTAGTGAGGGGACCGACACAGCCACAGGGCTCACAGTCAGGAAAGTTCATGATGCGTCCGGACTCCTCCAAGTCCAGCTAGGGCAGCACGTTCTCTGGAGCATGTTAGGACAAGGAGGAAAGATTCGAAAGACAGTAATATTAGTAAATGAGTCTCTGAATAGAATGTAAATGTAAAAGGAAACTTGTTCAAAGAGGAAGTGGTTTTCATTGTGTTTAGAGGTCACATGGATTTCTTGTACTAGTGCAAACCTTGCAATCCAGCATCTCACGGGTGTGATCCTCTGCCCAACTCCACCTAGTTAAAATGTCCTTATGAAATCCCTTCTAAAATGCATTTCTAATTAGCTCCTAGCCCCAGGAAAAGTTGCTACAAAGAGAACACGGGGCTGAGTGAAACTAGTCCAAGGCAAGGGATACGAAAGGAAACGGATTTTCCTAGGGACGGTCCTTTAACAAAGTCGTGCATTAGACTCTGAGCGAAGATGTTATCTTTCTGCCCAGATTGCCTGCAAAAATGGTGGATTTTCAAAATCAAATTCATCATTTAAAATGTTGTTCTCTAACCCTTCTAAAGGTGATTCCGTGTGGGAAACCAGGCTACAGTCCTGCCTTTCTTGCTGCTGCTTGCACTGCTGTGTTTTCTAGAAATGCCACAAGACTGTCTATCAGTCCTTCTCAAACTTCGCGTTCTTACAGACTGTCTGGAGATCTTGTCAAATGCAGATTCTGATTCAGTAGGTAGAACCTGAGACTCTGCATTTCTAAACAAGTGCTGCTGCTGCTGCTACACTGGACCAAACTTGAGTAGAGAGCCGATAGAAGTTGCTGGATTGCCCACCTCCCTTTTACCTTTTCCAGCCCCCTCCCCTCCCCTCCCTCCCTGAGGGCTTCATCCCTCAGGCCATCCTTGCTGTCACTCACCTCCTTTGCCTTCCCGTTCCTCCCTCCAAAGCAGCAAGTGTGCTCAAACTGCTACACTTTGAACCAACTATAGACGTCAGCTCATCCATTCATTTAGCAAACCCTTACTGAGCCCTTGCTTAGTGGCCAGCACCATGCTACAGCACATGGAAGGGTTAAGTCCCGGGAGAAATGGGACACGGCTGCAGGCGATGCAACACTGCCGCCCAGACTTTCCCTCCGCTTTATGTCATGGAGATCAGAAGTAGTGGGTAAGACCATGGTGATGGCTGCACAAGGGTACACGTTTTCTAAAATTTGTCAAACTTACCCTTAAAAATGGGTAAAGGTTATGGCATATAAATTACACCCATGATACAAGTAGTAGACAAGGAAACCTTCCTTTTGCCCCCATTGCTTAATTCTTTCCCAAGCGCAATCAGGAAGGTACAGCTTTTTGATGAATAGAGTAACTGTTTTGTCAAGTTGTCTGCACTGGGGTATTTTCTCCCCGGCTCTGCTCTGAGACAGCAGAGGTGACACAGTTGTGGAGAATATTTGGGGGCTGAACAGCTCTCAGGTTTCCCGGCCACTAAGCTGCAGCTTCTCAGCAGACGTGGGCTGTAGGTCAGTGAGCACAGACTTCCGATGCTGAGAACTAACGGCAGAAATGGGCGCTGACCAGGCCCACCAAGGCTGCTTCCCGCCGGGCCGCGGCCTTTCTGACTCAGCTGCAATAGAAGCAGAAACAGCCAGAGGAATCCTGGCAGCAGACTTGCTGCAGCCAGCACTCGTCCAGCTAGTCCTGCAACTCTTCAGAGCATTGCCAAGTTGGGACCTCAATCCGCTTCTGCGTTTTCCTGCAATACTAAAACGCCACTGCAGTGAAAGCAGCATGTTCAGGCGTTCAGAAGCCGAGACAGAGATGCAAGTTTCCATCTCCCTCTCCACTCCCCTAAAGCACCCACTTTTAGGCGCTGAAATTCAGTTTTAAATTTTCTTCTTCTTACTTTTTCTGAATGTTCTTACTCCCATGAAGACTAAGTGATTCTAAATTTATTTTTATATTTAAATAGAAAATAGCACTCAATGGTACCAGTTACAGGCTCCCTTTAAGAGAAGTGGTTTCAGATACACCCCACCAGGGTTCTGTTGCGTATCCACAGTCACAGAGTCGGAAAACAGGTGTCTGATGGTGCTATTTTGAAATTGGAGTTAAGGTCTGTGAAGAGGAAGGAGAGGGCATTCATCCAAGTGGCCATACTACACTGCGCGGATAGTGTCGGTGGAATCAGCAGCAGTAGGTGGAAAGAGATCTGAATATTTGGTGGGAAAACAAAGCCTGAAATGTCCCGAGAGGTTGCTCAGAAGCAGATCAACAGTGGTGACATACGAGTGATTTTTGTCACTTTCACAGGGTCATAGATACCTCGTATTAGTGGGGCAGCATTGCTAGACAGAAACTGGAAACCAAGTAGAACAGCCTGCACATGCATACACACACACACACACACACACACGCACACACACGGCTCTCCCCCAACCCCCATCCCACCTGCAGTGATTCTAAGAGGAAAACTCCGTTTTTGTTGCAGTGTGATTCTGCCCTCCTCTCCTAGCCAACCTCCTCCATGCTCTTGGAAGAGCTCTTGGTCCTCTTGCTCTCTTGCTTTGGGGCTGGGGACACTGCGCTGGAGAATGGCTGGGGCTGACACTGACTTAGAGGATATTAAGCAACCATGGGAACCCCGGGGCACTGTGGCTCCTCAGGACAAAAGCCCAGGGCTGGAAGGAGGTTAAGGCCAGCGTAATGTGAACCTGCCCTGGAGACTGTTCATTAGTCTGCTCTGGAGAACCTGGGTTCTGATGTGCTCATCAGGTCCTCAGAACCTGCTTCCGGGTGTCAGATGCCAGGTCGGACACCTCCCCAAGCCCATACCTTCAGTCTGACCCCTCTTCCCACGAAGGGCCACTGGGACACTGTCCTGAGGGAGGCAGCCACACAGGCCACGTGGGCAGCTCATCCAGAGCAGGTAGAGGTGGCTCAGTGGGGACCGCGGGAAATAAGGCTGCCGCTGGGCCTTGTCTGCCTTGGGGTTCACTCCCTACAACACAGCTGTGCGCTCCCAGGCCCGTGCCTCCCCGCTGCAGTGAGGGCTCTTCTCTCTCTCACCGTCTTTCTGTCCACAGTCTCTCCGGTAGCACACCTCCAGGGTAACTAGACTTTTCACAGCAGGGTTCAGGACTCCTAGAAGGGGAGGGAGCCACATTACCCTTCATTACCCAGTTACACAGCACCACTTCCACCGTGTTCTACTCACTGAGGCAGTCACAAAGGACCCCCCATTCTACAGATGAGAAAAAAGGAAGATTTTAATGATGACGTCATCATGGTAATGAGTAGCAGCTGGTTTCAATTCTTGTTCTGTCTGCACGTAAAGCATTTAACCCCGTCTTGGGCACATGGTAAGCAATCAGTGTATGTTAGCTAACCACTACTATTTCTACAGGCAAAAACTACAGAGAGTTTAGTTAATTCTGCCAAAGTTGTCAGAGTAGACATCCCCAAGTTAGCAGTTACCTTCTGCAGGCCTCATCGCCCCTCCTGTAGTCTGTCAGTGTTATAAGCCTTGGCCTTGAAGTCATCCTGAAACTTATTTTATTTTATACAAAGTAGTACCCATAACTATTAGTTAAGAAGCAATAAAAAAAATAATAAGGGGTGATATAGATTTCTCAGGATTCAAAGGCTGTATACCTCCCCTTCTGGTCTTCCCTAAAACCTTTTATATATAACCTTTAGGTATCCTATAATTTGCTTCAATTAATGCCAAACTTAAAAGATAGGTGAAAATCCAGTTAAGGGAGTTCTTTGGTCTCTGGGTGAGTTAAATCAAGTCCTGCTTCTGTAGCAGGCTACTTCCGTGATGATACTGTGGTCACAGGTTTGATTTTTTGCCCAGGCCAAGTGGCTTTTCCTTGCCATTATCACATGCCACCCTCTTCCTCTTTGACTGTCATCCTGAAAACATGCTCGGTATTAACAGGGAGGATTACCAACATCTGGGTATCTCCTTAACTTAACCCTAATCTAGCACCACTATTAGGAAAATAGGTTAAGCCATGTTGATAACCCAAATCTTACTCATCTGAAGGATAATAGAAATATGACTAATTATTGCATGTAAGCTAAGTTACAACCATTATGCTACCCCTTTGAGGTTTGTTGATTAGTAACTTCCCTTGGGTAGAAGAGTAGAAAACAAAAGACAAGACTTTATCATGTTTAAGTAACATGGTATTACTAATTTCTTCTTTGGTGTGTACCATACTGTGTAGGAGACTGAAACACTAGGTTTAATGGATTATAAGTCAGATAACCACAATGAGTTTTGAAGATTTCCTCTATGTCTTTAATGCTGTTCAGTTTCGCCATGATGGGGCTGGGTATAGATCTGCTTTTGTTCATTAGAGGGTTTGTGTCTGTTCACAGCTTTCGAATATGATCAGCCGTTGAATCTTTGAATGTTGCCTCTCCCTCATTTTCCATTCCCTTGGAGATTCTGTCAGATGTGGGTAGGGCCTCTAATCTCCATGTCTCTTAACCACTTCTTTTCACTTTTTAAAATTTATAATTTCTTTGGTGATTTCCTTAGATCTGCCACACATTTTATTAGTTCTCCTGTTGTGTCTAGTCTATTATTTAACTATTTAATCCATTGAGGATTTTCTCTTTTAGTGACTACATTTTTATTTCTGAAAGTTCTATCTGGTCCTTTTCTAAAATTTGCCCGGTCTCTTTTCATATTCCCTATTTGTTTTATTATCATGGATTTTATACATTTTATTAATATTTCCTCTCTATATTAACTTTGGGTTTTTACATTGTTCTGTTATCTCTAATTCTTGTTGGGCTTGATGTATCTTCTGCTTGATGCATCTGTTGGTTCCTTCATACGGTTTGTAATTTTTTATTGTGAGCTAATCTTTGGCAGGAGTTGCTGGTTCTATGGTGGGGCCCATATGCCCTGATTCTGAAAGTATTCCTCTAGAGAAGCTTTACATTGCTTTGTCTCAGCCCTACGGATTTCAATCATCTTGGACTGGTTTTCCAGTTAATATCTCACCTTGGAGCACATACAGTAGAGGAATGTAAATTTTTAACCATATGTGCTGAAAGCCTAGAATTTCAATTTCGCAAGGTGACTTTCTCTCCCCCCCCCCCTTGAAAAGCCCTAAGCTGATAGCAAGTTTCCATTCCACCTCTTTGGACAATTTGCAGCATTTCTCTAACCCCCTTTTCATAGATGTGGTGGCTCTTCAAGGCTCTGAACTACCTACAGGTGACATATCCAGAATTCCACTTTGCCCTGGCCAAGGCTGCATCACTGATCTTGTGTGGGCTTTGAAATCCCTTCCACCTAACCACTAGGACCCATGTGCAATCCTGAAATCTCAGCGGGCAATTCGAGTGTCAGCTACCATGGCACCAGCTCGTGCTATCCCTCGGGCTCGGGCTTTTCTCTTCTCTTCTGGCACCTGGTGCTTCCCTTTCTCTTTCAACAAATGTTTGCTGCCCTTTCCTTGCACTTCCATGTGTACATAGCAGGAGCAGCCGGATGGCATCTGTCTGCCATGTTGCCATAAACCACAGCAAGTTTTTTGCAAGCATAACAGGTTCTCTTCTGCAGTGACTTGAGTTTGAACCTTGGATCCACCACTTCCTCGCAGTGTTATCTTGGGCAAACATACTAACGTTCCTGAGCTTCGGGAATAGAATAGAGATAAATACTGACTTTCCTGGGTTGTTGGGAAAATTAAACATCTAATGCATATAAAGCTCCTTGCCTAGCGCCTGGCACAGAGCAAGCCAGAGCTTCTCAGCATCACTATCCCCTGGGCAACTTTTCAAAAATCGAGATTTCTGGGTGCCACCCCTTGGCAGTTCTGACTCATGGAGTCAGAGGTAGGGCCCAGAAATCTGCATTTTGCAAAGCTCCACAGGTGATCCTGATATGCCACCAAGTTTGAAAACACCCTAAAATGTATTCAAAAAAAATGTTAAATAGGTTCATTGTTCCCAAATTTCTAAACACTGTCAAACTCATTCATTTCCCCCACCCTGATATGTTCATCTCAGATGTGGGGAGGCAGTAGAGAAAAACAAGCGTCTTATCACCGCAGACCAGAGGGAGTACCAGCAGGAACTCAAAAAGAATTACAACAAGCTGAAAGAGAGCCTTAGGCCAATGATCGAGCGGAAAATTCCAGAACTCTACAAGCCCATATTCAGAGTGGAGAGTCAAAAGAGGTAAGAGCAGGGCAGAGGAGGCTTCCTCCTGGGGGATAAAAGCGAGCACATAGGCCCAGCAGATTGAGGCGTGATCTGCTGCACGCGGGGAGTTGCAGACCTGGGGGTGGGGGCGGGAGTGGGGCCTGGGATCAGAGAGCCGGCCAGAGCTTGCTCCACTCTGCTTCCGTCCTCCCCAGACCTTCCCTTTGACCTCCACCGGAACCCTTGGTGTTGGTCTTGTGCCAGTGGTCTTCCCAGAGCCAAATGATGGCCTGTGTTGGTTTTTTCTGTTTTGTTTGTTTCGCCACAGTGTGAAGGGGTCTTAGCCCTTTCACTTATTATTGACTGGTTCTCTATGACTGATGTCCCCTTCTGCTGGGTGATTTCCGCCCTCCCTCCCTTTAAAAGGCTCATTGATCTTTCTTACTTCTGTGTGCCCTCTCTCTCCTATCTTAATTTCAGGGACTCCTTCCACAGATCTAGTTTCAGGAAATGTGAAACCCAGTTGTCACAGGGCAGCTAAGCAAAGCCATCTCCATGCATGGAGACTGGGGCCCTGCAACCCTGGAGAAGGACTCACTGGTACTTAAAACATAAGACATTTGCAACCCAGGACCAGCCACGTACTCCCTGAACCACCAGCACTCTGAAAGCTTCGGGATCCAAGGAACCATGGAATTACACCCAGGTGGACTCTGACCAGATTTTGGCCCTACAGAGGGAAGGGAGGCAGATGGAGGATCTGTGTATTTATTAAAGTGTGTATTTTCACAGTATTGTACAAAACAAGGCATAGGTAGCTTCTCCTGCTCGCTGGTCAGTCACTGTCCAGCTGACAGAGGTGACTTCCTCTGGCCTATATTTGAATTTACAGGATAAGCTCAAACTGCCCAAAGCAAAATAGAAAAACTGTTCACAAACCTATTCAAATTGAACTTCACTCTTTATGGGAAGGGAAGATGAACTTGTAGGAGTGGGAAACATTTTCAATACATCTATAAGGGGAAGCCTTACTAAAATTCTAAAAATCATGATGGTTGGAAATTTGAGAATCTATCGAGTATTTGTGAACTTGTAGGGTAACTTTTTTGGGGTAACTTTTTTTGTTACCCTTTTGGTAATGGTGGTTAAGTGTTGTATAGTTATTTTTGCTTTGCTATAAGTTAATTTAACATGCATTTATAGATGAACACACTCAAAGCACTGATTTAGAAGATACATGGTACTTGGACAGTCAGCCAAAAATCATGGATACTGCATTCATTTAAATGGAAACAATTTCCCTATAATGCTTTGCTTTTTTTCTTATGCTTGCTCTTGCTTACTCTCTCTTTTTCTCCTCTCTGGGACCAAGTTTATTTTTATAAAAGAATAATATCTCTGTTTTCATTTCAGAACATTGTGTTGTCAGCATATGTACATCAGCTACAAGATATATTCAGCTTTGAATTCTCTTGACAATGTACTTTAAGAGAAAGATGAACAAAGTTATTATTTGAGAATTAAATTATATATTTTTAATATAAGAGATGACCTTGACTGATCTAAAAATGTAATATGAATTACAGGCAAAATGTTTCCCTTTGCAACTCGCGTTTTGTGTTTTATTTTGTTTTGACAATGCTTAATATTTCGCAAAGCACTTCAGAGAAGAAGAAAGATACATAATAGTGGCTTTGGTCATATAGTGGCACTTTTTATGCCATATTTAACCTTGGTGGTCATAAGAGAGAATTTAGTTTGGATATTCCAGAACTTTTGTTTATACTATCAGGTATGCATGAATTTGTATGCAGAAAGGATTTTTTAAAAAAAATAATAATAATTAAACTTACTAGTTTACATACCCAACATTTATTCTTTAGGCACTGGAGGAAGAACTCTTTCTAAAGTATATTATAAACCTAATTGCTTTCTTAAATGAGTACACATGACATACTTTAATTCCATATGTATTTAGTACCTTCTGTGTGGGAGACACTGGGTGAGACCAAGGTCAAAAAACATTGTCACTACCCTCCAAAGCTTCTCTGTTCAGTGAGGAAGATCATACATATGTGTATGCAGCCACAGTACAAAACAAACTAGAATAGAGCCTATAGCATACCATCTTTCCAGAGTGGCTCAAGGATGGCCATCATTATGAACACTTCTTATCTTAGATTCTGCCCTAAAACAAAAAGGATTAGGCACTAACTTACGTAAGGTTGGCTGTTCACTCTAATAGCCCTAATATTCTGGGATATTCAAGACTAAATGTTCCCTGCTTTTAGATACCGGTGTCAATTTGGGTTTTGAGGGTTTTTTTTCTTTTCCAATCTCTCTTGTACCACAGTGGGTATACTTGCTTCATGAGTGCAGAACTATGTTCATTGAAGCATTCTTACTCTCTAACCCTGTACTCAACACATAGAAGACCCTCAATATTTGTTAAGTCTGGCATGGTGTCTCATGCCTGTAATTCCAGTGTTTTGCAGGCAGGATCGCTTGAAGCCAGGAATTCAAGAACAGCGTGGGCAACATATCAAGACCTCATGTTTACAGAAAAAATTTAAAAATTAACTGGGTATGGTGGCGTGTGCCTGTGGTCCCAGCTAGTTGGGAAGCTGAAGCAGGATTGCTTGAGCTCAGGAGATTGAGGTTACAGTGAGCTATGATAATGCCACTGTACTTTATCCTGAGCATCAGAGCAACACCCTGTCTCAAAAAATAAAAGGGGGGGGAATGTGTTAATTGACTAAATGAATGAATAAAGTATGAGTAGGCCTGCTTCTAGAAGAACAATGCCCAATAAAAATATAATGCAAGCAACATATATGGTTTTTAAAATTCTAATAGACACATTAAAAAATAATCATGAAAAGAAACCAGTAAAGTTAACTTTACTATTATATTTTATTTAACTCAATACATACAAAATATTATTTCAATGTATCATCAATATTAAAGATTATTAATGAGACATTTTATATTCGTTTTTTAATCTAAGTCTTTGAAATCTGCTGCATAGTTTATACTTAGAACACATCTCAGTTAGGACTAGCCATATTTCAGGTGCTTAACAGCCACATGGGGCTACTGGCTACCATATTGGACAGTGCCATTCTAGAAGCTTCCAACTTTTCTAACTAGATGCCTCTGATCCGTGGACTCAGAATATAGATACCCAAAGAAGTGAGAATTGAGTCTAAAGTAAGAATGACAGAATTCTGATTGAGAGCCCCATGGGCTTACCTGAGAGAGAAACTTGTGGAGTTGGTGAGTACAGACTCATCCATATTGGCAGTTCAGGCTCTTTCTGGGCTAACTCCTGGCTCTTTTCTCAATTCCAGATAGTTAAGTGGGGGCATGGCTCCACTTTTTAAAGTAATGGCATAAACAAAGAACTTGGGTTTTGGTCCTCTGATTTTGTATCCTAAATATGGGATTAGGAAAGAAGTATTTTAAACATTCCTAAAAGTAAAGCAAATTAGGCCTTTTGTTTCCTGAAAATTAGAGAAAACTTTTATGTCCTGATAGCCTTCTTGATTTTACTTTGGAAAATCCTTCTATGAAAGCTTATTAGAGAATCTTCTGATAAGCTTCATGCCTCCCCTCCTTTAGCAAGGTCAAGGGTGCAACTGTCACTATCACGTAAGAATGTCAAGAAAATTAAACATGAATATACTGCATAGGCTTGATTGGGCTTGTCATGCCACACATTGTCTTATACTCCAGAATTCTGTTCTGTAAGTAGTGCTTGCCATGACAACAGATTTGTTTTAAAAAGAAAACAAACTTTTAGAGCTGTCATTGATAATTGTGGTTACAAGTATGTTTTCAAAGACAGGGAACCTTTGTTTTGAATGTATTTTTACATGCTTATTATCTTGTAAAAGCTACTATTGATTATGTATCATTTTGCAAAAGCAAAACAAAAAAATCCTACAGTTTCTAAATATATTCTTAGAGTGCTGAGTACATCCAAGGTATGACTGCTGTGTATTCCTTTTGGGGCTTAAGAAAAATGCTTCCCCATCTGCAGGCTTGACTGAGTCTAAAGGAGGTGGCTTATTCACATCGCTGGAAAGTTGTGGTGGCTATTGATGGAGGATTCAGTCTGCTCCAGGTGGCCTTCTTCCCCAGGCTGCTGAGTGTCCTCATGACATGGCAGCCAATTTTCCCAAGGTTGAGTGATTCCGAAAAGCAAGGTAAAAATGGCAATGTCTTTTATGACCTAGCCTCAGAAGCCACACACCCTCACATCTGCCCTATTCTATTGTTTAGAAGCAAGTCTCCAAGTTCAGCCCACATTCAAGAGGAAGGAAAACAGGCTGTACATTTTAAATGAAGATTGTTTAAATAATATTTGCGTGTATTTTAAAATTGCCATAATGAGGCACATTAAACCTTTTTATTTGCCGTGTCACTGAGGTAAATGGATAAGGATACTTGCTTCTGGAAATGACCAGTCCTGGAGCTCTGGCTGTCCTGAGTCCCTCCTACAGGGCTAAGATGATCAGCATCAAGGAGTATCTGTAACCCAGCACCATGGGTGCACCATGGCACACCACTTGGGAAACTCTACTAGCCTAAGGGTAGGTTTCTTTTTTTTGTAACAGAAAACGAAACTCAAATTGGCATTTTTAAAGGGGGTGGTAGAGTTATTAGCTCATGTAACAAACAGAATAATTCAGAGGAAGTATTGATTTAGGACCCACACAACATGTCCTAGTTCCATTTTCCATCTCTGCTTCCTCTTGGAAGACCACCCTCAGGCTTTCAGCAGTGCTCCCAGGAAATTCTGGGATCATCCATCATGGCAAAGGCAGTCCTGAGCCTCACAATCTCATGCCACCAAGCCCCACAAAGAAGAGAGCTTCAGTGTCCCAGAATTCCCAGCAGAAATCCTTGGGTTCACTCTAATTGGAAAGTTAAACATGAATATCCTGCGTAGACCTGATTGGGCTTGTCATGCCATGCATTGTCTTAAACTCCAGAATGTGGTTGGCCCATGCTAACCAAGGTTTATCCCTCGAGCTAAAAGTGGGGTCGACACCCATGTGGCTAACAACAAGGGAACTGGGAGTACCTCAGGGAATCAGGAAGAAAGGGGAAAGGTAGTTAAACCACAAGGCTCACTACAGGACATTTTGCTTTAAAGCAAACTCATGCAGGGGAAGGAATCTGTGTAGAGACCAAGATTATAGTCTAACTCATATAATGTTCACAACCACTGGCCTGGCAGGACCATCCCCAGGAGGGGATGTGAAGGAGATATGAAGGAAGACTTAGGGCTTATCATATCTTGAAGGAGAGTGTGGATTGAATAGATGAAGGTGGAATGTTTTGCTGTACCAGCAATTCATCTTCTGAGTATCTTGCCACAAATGGTACAAATGATCAGGAATCAGAGCTATAGAACTGGGGTTGGGGGCCAGTGGGAGAAGAATGAAGGCAACAAGGAAATGGAATAAAACTAGGTTTGAGTAGAAAAAGACAAGCATCAAAATGATGTCTTTTGCTCATCATTGTGTCCCCAGTGCCTTGCTTATAATGAGTGTTCAATGAATGTAAGTGACCAAAGTAATGAATTAAGGTAGCTATTAGTGATGATTTCTTGTAGCTCTTGGCTAAAATCAGCACCTGAGGGAGGATAAACAAGTGGAGTCAATTGGTCCCAAAAGAATGGCTTTCCATTCACTCTTGACTTTATCTATAATTAATGCATGGGTAAGAAGAGGATTTTTCCCTTTCCTACTGCTTTCCCATGAACCATCCTGGACCCTATCTTTAACAATCATAAACCTAACCTCGTAAAGCCTGATTAAAAGACTAAATCTGGCTGGGCATGGTGGCTCACACCTATAATTCCAGCACTTTGGGGAGCCGAGGTGGGAGGATCACTTGAGGTCAGGATTTCAAGACCAGCCTGGGCAACATATCAAGACCTCTACAAAAAAATTAGCCAAGCATCGTGGTGCAGGCCTATAGTCCCAGCTATTTGGGAAGCTGAAGTGGAGGATTGCTTGAGCCAAGGAGTTAGAGGCTGCAGTGAGCTATGATGACACCACTGCACTCCAGCCTGGGTGATAGAGTGAGACCTGTCTCTTAAAAAACAAACGAACTAAATCTCTCATAGTCACTAAGTTTTTAGTCATGAAATTACTAGAGAAAATGCAGCATAGCCTTGGTTGAAAACCATTTGAAGATGTAGGCACATTCCTCATCCCTAAATCCCGATGCTACAGCCCATCTTTGGGGAACATTGCTGTCTCTAGAACGATGCTACTCAATCCAACCCGGTGCCTACTTTGATGATGCTTTTTGCAGCGTTAGCTTGACAACTAAACAGTTTTCACCTTTACTCTTTTTCGCACATATTCGATTGCAAATCACTGGTAGCAAGGATAAGGGAGTGATTTTCAAGGTGTTATGGCTCTAAAAGTTACCGCTGAGCAATCAGAACCATCATCAGTTCCGTTATGCAATGAAAGAACAGGACATGGATGAACAAAGTGTTCTGTTATCAAGCAGGATTGTCAGGGTTATTAGTGAGATAAAAAAAAAAAAAAAAAAAGTCTGTGTGACTGCCAACAGTCTCTGGACTAAGAATCAGAAGTCCTGGTTTCTCAATTCTTCCACTTCCTAGTCCTGCAGCTTGGGCCAAGCCACTACACTGCTCTGTGTTTCAGGGATTTTTTTCACAGAAAGGTTTAAGAGTTGCCCCACATTCTTCCATCCTACTGAGGAAACCCAGTGAAATAATTAATGCATGGAAACGTGTTTTGGAAACTCAAAAAGGCTGTCCAAAATGTAAGGTAGCACTATTTACAATTGACACCTCCAGAAAGTTTAGCCAACACCCCTTCACACTGCATCCGCTGCTGGCAACCTTGATCAAAATCAGGCCAAAGGTGCAGGCAGGACAGAGGCCTAACCTACCAGAAAATAAATGCCTGGTCCATTCCACTTGCAGTGCCAGCTTACATCTGGCAAAGGCCAAGGGCGAGGGCCTCAGGGTGGAAAGAAGAAAGGGTATCAGTGGAACCCAGAGGGTATTCAGTGGCTCCCGAAACCCCCAACCTGACTCTGCCTCCCTGCGGCCTGTGCGCAGCACGTTTCCAATGCATTCCTCTGGAAAGTAAATACACGCAGTCCAACAGCCCACCTGTGTCCACCCAGCCGGTAAGTGCCCCTGGAGGGCATCAAACACGTGGGCTTCCAATTGAAACAAAGCCCCCGGGCGGCAAGTTTCCCCGTTAATAATAAAGAAGAAAGAGAGGACTTGGCAGCCATGACGGATTTGCAGTAATTAAACTCCAAGAGGCCTGGGGGTTGTCTGCCGCCTCCCCAGCTGGCTCGGCTCCACCGGCTCCAACCCCGCAGGCGAAACGTGAACGCCCCTAGATGTGCATTAGGCAAAAAGTTTCTAAAGAGGATCGCGTGGAACCCAGCAATTGATTAAGAAACTGGATGGCCCAATTCCACAGAGCATTGAGCAAAGGGAAGCAGAATGAATGGGGCTTGGAGAAATCAACCGAGCGCCTCCCGCGGGTGTAGTGCGCATGCGCGCGGGGCGGTGTCGGCGCCCGCCGGCCTGTTCCACCGCGCGGTTGCAGGGTGGCAAGGTGAGATGCCACGCAGCATAAACCGAGGGATTCAAGACGCTGGGGGCTTTTTTCTCACGTTGTGAAGCTGTGGGGAAAGGAGTCGAAATAGGAATCAAGTAACATACTGGCAGATGGGCACAGTCCTAAAATCTCCTTCATGACTTTCCTCCGGGTGGGAACCCAGAATGTGCAGCTAAATGTGTGTTGGGGATGAAAGGGTGGGGAGGAGGGAGTTCTAGTGAAGTCTCCGGAGGGAACCCGCGGCTGTGCCCATGCTTGGTTGCACCTGCTAGACCTCTGATCCTCACAGCAAGCCCTTCCTGGAGAGATGAGGAGATAAGGCCCAGCCCCCACCCCAAGGGAGCGCCCCCACTCCTGGAGGGGCACGTGTGCACACACCTGTGGGTGAGGTTTGAGGGAGGTCCCACCCTCCATTACACCCAGCCATAGGCTAATCCACCCTCGTCCTGCACTTGCTTCTGGAAACTTCCCACCACTCATTGGCCTTTCACTCTCTAGCTTTTTATCAGCATAGAGAACTATCCCTTCCTCTTGACTGCAGTTCCTTGAGGGCAGGAGCTATTCCTCTTTATATCAGGGAAGGGACTTGAAGATCAGGAAGTTCTTTTTTTTTTTTTTTTGAGACAGAGTCTCACTCTGTTGCCCAGGCTAGAGTGCCCTGACATCAGCCTAGTTCACAGCAACCTCAAACTCCTGGGTTCAAGCAATCTTCTGCCTCAGCCTCCTGAGTAGCTGGAACTACAGACATGCACCACCATGCCCGGATAATTTTTTCTATATATTTTAGTTGGCCAATGAATTTCTTTCTATTTTTAGTAGAGACGGGGGTCTTGCTGTTGCTCAGGCTGGTTTCAAACTCCTTACCTTGAGCGATCCTCCTACCGCGGCCTCCCAGAGTGCTGGGATTACAGGTGTGGGCCACCGCACCCGGCCAAAGATCAGGAAGTTCTTATCTAAGTAGACATTAGGACGTCTGAGTACTCAAGACAGGGCCCTATAAAATGGGAGGGTTATAATGCCACTTCAGGGAGGAATAGAGGTTGTATAGGCTGGTGTTATTGTTTTGCAAGGAGCTGGTCATATAACATTAGATTGTATTATCACTGGGGAAAAAAGCTCACTTTGAAGTTGCTTGTTTTTTATCCAACAAATGAAGAAAACTGCCACAGCTGTTACTGGTGGGAACTTGCCCTGGGACCTGATCACCTACCGTCTCCTCCCTCCAGTAGACTGAACCTCAACCCTCATTTTTCAGAGCCAGCAAGGCTGGCAGAGGAAAGCCATAGCACCAGCTGAGGCCTGAAGTGGAGTTTGCAAGAAAGGACCAAGAAGGAACCAAGGTGGGGAGCTGTGTAGTGGGGGATGAGATGGGGTTTCCTAAGACAGGGGTGAGGACACTGGACTGACTGATGAAAGGGAAAGAAGGAACCATAAGGAGGTGGACTTGGAGGAGGTGGGGGCATGCTGAGGAGAGAGGTCAAGAGATGGGGCTAACCATGTAGGAATTTAGGCTCTCTGTCTGCCATCTTACCTGGAGTGGGATTGAACCAAGTAAGATAAGGTCACAATGTCTGTCCTCTTTCACTCAGCTGTTCTATGAGGTTTATTGGGATTTTAGCACAAGAATGCATTTTTCTGTACCCCCATGGTAGGTGGGTGTTGTTAGTCACCTGAGGACATGTGACCCAGGCACCAATGCCTGGGACTGATTCCCTGGGCAAAAGGAACAGTAAGAATAAATCTTTGATTCCTCCTTTGTCCCTGTACTTCAATCAGAGTGAAAAAGATATACCCTTATGTGACTGAAAAGAATAAGCCATTCTTGCCTAGGGCCAGAGTTGTATCCCCATAGACCCAGATACTGTCTTGCATGTAATTATTGGTGTTTCATAAATGGCTAAAATGTAAAGAAAAGCATTTTCATAAGGTCACTCACAGCCCCTTGCAGAGAGCTGCCTTGTCCACCATCTCTGTAAGGGGTCTTTTCTGAGTGGCCAGTTCCCCTGACCCCTCCCCAGGCCATGGCTGGCTGACCAAGAAAGCCAATGTGACCCGAGAGAGGCAAAGCATAGCCTCAGACCTTGAACTTCCAACTCTCTTTCTGCTTTACCAAGGAGTGGTCATTCCTCGTTTCTGAGAGATTTCTAAGTCTCTACCATAGATCCCTCTTTTTATGAGGTAGCTTGTCGAGGTATCTGCTTCT
The DNA here is from genome assembly GCF_040939455.1 of Microcebus murinus. Taxonomy (NCBI): domain Eukaryota; kingdom Metazoa; phylum Chordata; class Mammalia; order Primates; family Cheirogaleidae; genus Microcebus; species Microcebus murinus. The sequence goes on from NC_134115.1 coordinate 30,015,187, forward strand.
TCCCACCAGAAGAGCCCTATCAGTATTCAGTTGCTCATGGGAATGCTGAAAGCAGGAAATAGAGGTCAGGGATTGCCCCAAAGACTTCCCTGCTCCTCCCCTTGAATAGGGAATCAGGGATGGCCTCGTGACCTGCTTTGGCCCATACAATATGGCAAAGTGATACTGTGCTAGTTCCAGCCTAGATCTTAAGAGGCCTGCCAGCTTTTGCTTTCACCTCCTTGGTGCTCTGAGCCACTGTGGAAAGAAAGCTGCAAGGACTGGCTACGTAATTTGCAGGACTCAGTGTAAAATGAAAAGGCAGGCTTCCTTGTTTAAAAATTAATAAGAATTTCAGGATAATGACAACAGAGCATTATACCAACCAGAGGCCCTTCTAATCATGGGGTCCTGTGTGACTATTTATGTTACACACCTGTGTAGTTGGCCCTGCTAGTCACCCTGATAGAGTGACCTCATAGGAAGAATGAGATACCTGGACAGGTCCTCGCTGTTCCAGACATCCCAGCCTAGATGCCTGGCACGTGGGTGAAGCCATCTTGGACTTCCAGCCCCAGCTGAGCCTCCTGATGAGGAACAAGAACATAAGCAACCCCAGGTGACACCACTAGAAGAACCACTTGGCTGAGCCCAGCCCAGATTGCAGAACTGTAAGCAAAGGATGTTGTCATTCAAGTAAAGCTCACTAAAGTTCTTCGTGATGAATGGTTATAGTTCTTAGGGCCACTAAGGTCCAGGATGGTATTTTATGCAGCAATAGGTAATCAAAACATGGGGAAAGAGAGTGAACACCTACTGTGCTCCAGGCTGTGTGCTGGTGCTTCGAGAGCAATGGCTCACCTGATTCTCACAACACCCTAGATTGTGATTCCTTTTCACAGGAGAGACCACTGCATTTCCAAGGGCCCGGGATTTGTCCTACTGCTTCCCACTCAGTAAGTGGAAGAAGCAGACTTTGAACATGAGTCTGACTGATTCTAAAACCCATATGATATCCCTACATTGAAACAGGGAAAGATCCAGGGAAGGTGCATGCACCTTGGAGAATACTGGAGAGGGATCTGATGCAGTCTTTCCCAAGTTTCCTTACAAACTCAGCAGTTGAAATGTCAGGCAGGGAAGTCATCACTATGTGGATGGCCCCCAATGGGGCATCATCACAGCACAGCTTTGTGATCTTCAACTGTAATTCCTATGATCCCGGGTGACCCAGATGTATCCCATAATGAGACCTACTCTGGTTTTCTGATAAGTATGATACTGAGAAAATGTGATGGATGAAGGTCACTAAACAGGAAATGTCTGATTTTGAATCAAAAGTGTCGTTTATTGTATCTCAAACAGGAAGCAGTGCAATTAGTCAAAGTATGCACAAAACTGTCAGCACGGTTTTGCCATCTTGCTGGTAGCTCGTTTGTGTCAGCAGTGAAGAAGCCTGGAGAGCAAGTGGTGATGAAATCCCAAAAAGCGTTTTCCACGGCTTGTTGAGGATAGAATATTTTTCCTTGCGAGAAGTGGTCCAAAGCCTGGAAGAAGCGGTAGTCAGTTGGTGCAAGGTCTGGTGAATCCAGTGGATGACAAAGAGTTTCCAAGTCCAGCCTCTGTAGTTTGAGCAGCATTGTTTGTGCAACATGTGGTTAAGCGTTGTCTTGTAAGAGGACTGGCCTGTCTCCATTGACCAATCTCAGCTGCTTAATCACAGATTTCCTCGTCATATCATCCAATTGGTCATAGTAGACATCCGCTGTGATCGACTGACCAGGTTTCATGAAGCTATAGTGGATGATACCAGCGCTGGACCACCAAACAGACAACATCTGATTTTTTTGATGGATATTTGGCTTAGGGCTGTGTTTTAGCACTTCATTTTTATCCAACCATTGTATCAAATGCTTTCGATTGTCAAAAAGAATCTATTTTTCATCACATGCAACAGTATGATGTGGAAATGGTTCAGCTTTATTTAGTGACAGCAAAGGAAGGCAAGCTTCGAGATGATTTCTCTTCCGATGCTCATTTAATTCATACAGAACCCATCTATCCAGCTTCTTGACCCTGCCAATTTGTTTCAATTTGTCCAATATTGTTGCAATAGTAATGTTAAATCTTGCCGCTAATTCACGTGTAGGTTGAGATGGATTCGCCTCCACTACAGCTTTCAGCTCATCATTATCCACCTTAGTCTCAGGTCACCCATGTGGCTCATTGTCAAGAATAAAATCCCCAGAAAGGAACTTCTCGAACCATCACCGTACTGTGCATTCATTTGCCACATCTTTCCCAAACACTTCATTGATATTTCGAGCCGTCTGCACTCCATTGTTTCCATAACGGAATTCATATTTGAAAATAGTTAATAACAGGAATTTTTGACTTATCCACAGTTTCACAAAAATTGCTCTAAAAAAATTTGAAGGATAATCACAAGGCAAAACATGAGTTTGAAAGACTGAGGATGTACTTTCACAATAAAAATAAAATAAGTGTCAAAGTAAAATGTCAGAGATATCAACTGTCAAATTTAGTACTTAAGGAAATCAGACATTTCATACTTAATAACCTGATAGTTAAGGAGGGCTAGTCACCACTTATTTATGTATATATAATCCCCCAAGAAACCTCAGGCATCTGTGGTCATCTAGGCATGTGTCCAGGAATGGTCTTGCATCCAAAAGGAACAAGAGTTAATTTCAGTATTAGACTAAGCCAGAGTTAATTAAGAAACTGAAACAGCTGTCCCTATGTGATGGCACCTAACGAAAAAAGACTTTCTATTATTCATTGTTTAGAATTTTTTCACTGAGCCTTCCTGAATGTTATCAAGGGGTGAGCGTGTAGGCAGGTGCCTGCCTGTCTGTGTGTCTGTCTGCCTGTGGGTGGTGAACTCATCATTCTATTAAACTAGGTCAGCAATGAGATCAAGTCTAAATACTAAGTCGGCCTTACCTGAAATAGTGACATTCCCTTGCTGAGAGGAGAGGCTGGCAGGAAAGCAATATGGACTAGAGTTTATGAGCACAAGCTCTGGAGTCAAAGATACTGAGGTTTAATTCCTAGTCCCACCTCTTACTAATTTAGCAGTGTTGGGCAAATTCCTAGTCCCACCTCTTACTAATTTAGCAGTGAAACCAGTGTAAGCCTCGGTTTCTCACTTATCTATAAAATAAGATGCTTTGAGAGCTAAATGTGATGGTACATGTGACAAATTAAGCAAGGTTCCAGGCCTAGGACAAGAGCTTAATAAATGTCAGCAATTTTTTTTTTTTTTGATGAACAAAAGAACGTAAATGTTCTTTCTTTGTGCCCCGCCTTTTCCCCATGTGCTTTCTCTAAAAAGTGTATGTGTGTGATCTCTATGTCTTCCCTCCACTCTCCCATCATCTGCCATTTTGTCATCTCTCTCACTGCCCACACCCACTTTTTCTCTCTCTGTCCTCTCTTCCTTCCTCCCTCCCCTGAATTGGGGTTGAGCAGAGGGAGGTCAGAGGAGGACAAAAGGCAGAGAGACATTGGTGGCCGGGTGAAGATGAAGTCCACTGTCTGTCAGGGCTGTTTCGACTTTCCCATCTCTAAGGATGCCATTTTCCCAGGACTCCTCATATTGGGAGAAACCTCAGCAATCATCTGGTGACACCCAGATCCCTTATTTTATGGGGAAGGAAACTAAACCATAGAGAGGACCTTTAATACCCTCCTCCCAGTATTGGCCTAGCCTGAGAAAGATCCCAGGTCTCCTTAATTCCCATTTGAAAGAAAAGGGGAAACCCAATTCCTTGTTTCCACTTCAACCAGGATCTCCTGTCTTCCCAAAGCACCTCACCTACTTTCCTGCTCAGCTGTTCAAACTGTACCAAGGTTTTGCCGATGATGGGTGCTATTCTTTGCAAACTAAGATATTTACCTTCCTGGTCATCAGTAGAAGTAACATTAAATAGTAACGGTTGTCATGTATTGAGCAATGCATTAAACAGCAACATCACTTATTTAACGGATTTTTTTATAATTGTGGTTTTTTGGTCTTTTTTTGAGACAGAGTCTCGCTTTGTTGCTCAGGCTAGAGTGAGTGCCATGGCATCAGCCCAGCTCACAGCAACCTCAAACTCCTGACCTCAAGCAATCCTTCTGCCTCAGCCTCCCAAGAAGCTGGGACTACAGGCATGTGCCACCATGCCCGGCTAACTTTTTCTATATATATTAGTTGGCCAATTAATTTCTTTCTATTTATAGTAGAGACGGGGTCTCGCTCTTGCTCAGGCTGGTTTCCAACTCCTGACCTCAAGCAATCCACCGGCTTCCTCGGCCTCCCGGAGTGCTAGGCCTCCCGGAGTGCTAGGATTACAGGCGTGAGCCCCCACGCCCAGCCCTCTAGTTGTGTTTTAGACATTCGAATAAATGTCTGACTTCTGGCCCAGTGAGAAAAAGCAAACAATATGCAGATGAGTTTTCTAAATGTTTTTTTCTCCCCCAAATTAGCTCTGCTACCTTGTACAAGTTGTCTTTGCTAAGCACAGCTTCTCATCTGTTTAGTGGGACTATGAAAATCCGCAGGGTTATTGTGAAGTTTAAAACACCATTTGACTGATACTAAGTATTCAATCAGCAATCATTATTATCATTACTCCATTTTGCAATTTGAGTAGGGATTGACAGAGAGTTTGGGTGAAAGGCAAAAGATATTATGGAAAATTAGAAAAATATAATAACGGTAATGTAATTTAAATGTATTTTCCTCTTTTAATTTCCTGAATAACTTTTCCCTTGGTTAACCTGAGGTATCTCTTATGCCTCAGGGAAATTTAAGATTTTTATAGCAAGAATGTAAATAGAGAAAAAAAAAAGAATAGTTCTAGCTTTTGACTTCCAAATTTGAGTCCTTAGAAAGATTGTCTTTAAAAGTCAGAGGTTTCAGGTAAAGAAAAGAATTCTTTAAATTCCTATAGCTTTCATTAACACATCAAGGGTCAGAACAGTGAACCTGAACTCTAAAGCCATTGGTAGAGAGAACTGACATTTATCATAAGAGGAGTCCCTGAAACACAGAAAAGATGCAAAGTTTTTCTTTTCCAAACCAAAGGAATGCCAGGGGAAGAAAGGATGGCAGTTGGAGGAGAAAAATGAGTTTTATGTGTCCTGGCCTCTCCATTCGGGACTGAGATCACAGGTAGCAGATAAATTGAGAGAAAGGAATCCCAAGAAGAAAAGGAGCCTGTGTCCTACTCTTAATTTGAAACTCAGCAAAGTGACCCATCCTTCAACCCGTGCATGCACCCCCATCCCACCCTGCCACCCCCCAACCCCCCACCCCACAAGTGGTCCCTGCCAACCTATTACACTGAAGAAGAATAAAAGAACAGCATGGGCCTTTTGGCTTGGAGGAAGCCAAGGTGTACCTTTCCTCGGTCATCTGACATCTGGATTTGTCCAATATCAGCCATCTCTGCCATGCTGCCCAAGTTCAACCCCGATGAAATCAAAGTCATATACCTGAGATACACTGGTGGAGAAGTCAGTGCCATGTCTACCCTGGCCTCCAAGATCAGCCCCCTGAGTCTGTATCCATAAAATGTTAATAACAACATTGTCAAAGCCACAGGTGGACTGGAAAGTTCGAAGGATTACAATGCACCAGGCATTCAGAACAGATAGGCTGAGACTGAGGTGGTACCTTCTGCCTCTGCCCTGATTATCAAAGCCCTCAAGGAACCAGAGACAGAAAGCAGCAGAAAAACACCAAGCACAGAGGAAATACCACTTTTGTTGAGATTGTCAACATTGTTTAACAGATGCTGCACCAATGTTTAGCTGGAGAACTCTCCAGAGCCATTAAAGCGACCCCAGAAACTGCCCAGTTTGAGGGCTGCGATGTTGGTGGATGCCATCTTCATGACATCATACACAGTATGATACATACATAACATCAATAGTAGTTCAGTATAATGCTCAGCTAGCTATGAACTACAAAGAAAAATATTTCAATAAAAGATATCTGACAACTAAAACAAAAAACCAGGCCGGGCATGGTGGCTCATGCCTGTAATCCTAGCACTCTGGGAGGCCTAGGCGGGCGGATTGCTCAAGGTCAGGAGTTCGAAACCAGCCTGAGCAAGAGCAAGACCCCGTCTCTACTATAAAAGAAATGAATTGGCCAACTAATATATATAGAAAAAATTAGCCAGGCATGGTGGCACATGCCTGTAGTCCCAGCTTCTCGGGAGGCTGAGGCAGGAGGATTGCTTAAGCCCAGATGTTTGAGGTTGCTGTGAGCTAGGCTGACGCCACAGCATTCACTCTAGCCTGGGCAACAAAGTGAGACTCTGTCTCAAAAAAAAATAAAAAATAAAAAACAAAAAACTAGACATGGGATCTCTATGAGTGCCCCTTGCCTGCTTGACCAAGAGTCCAGATAGAGGCTGGGAGTAAGTCACAACGGAAGATCATTGAGTTCTGAGTGAGCCAGAAAAAGCCACAGTTTCCCCACACACATCAATAGTATATGTCAACCAGGTACCCAGAGCCATTGCTAAAAAATGTCAGTACCAACCCTGATCACAGCATAAGGACCCAGGCATGCAAATCTGAAGCTCACTCTCTCCTACTGCCACGAGGTTGCACACCTGCCACCCAATACATCAAGGAACCACTTGGAAAGGGCCCAAGACAATAAGAAATTAGGGGCTGGGCGCGGTGGCTCACGCCTGTAATCCTAGCACTCTGGGAGGCCAAGGCGGGCGGATTGCTCAAGGTCAGGAGTTCGAAACCAGCCTGAGCAAGAGCAAGACCCCATCTCTACTACAAATAGAAAGAAATTAATTGGCCAACTAATATATATATACAGAAAAAATTAGCCGGGCATGGTGGCGCATGCCTGTAGTCCCAGCTACTCGGGAGGCTGAGGCAGGAGGATCACTTGAGCCCAGAAGTTTGAGGTTGCTGTGAGCTAGGCTGATGCCATGGCACTCACTCTAGCCTGGGCAACAAAGCGAGACTCCGTCTCAAAAAAAAAAAAAAAAATTAGCCAGGCATAGTGGCATGTGCCTATAATCCCAGCTGCTTGAGAGGCTGAGGCAGGAGGATTGCTTGAGCTGAGGAGTTCAAGGTCACAGTGAGCCTTAATTGTGCCACTGCACTCCAGCCTGGGTGACAAAACAAGACCCTGTCTCAAAAACAAAACAAAACTCTTGTGGTTGCGAGTAACATAAAATCATAAAGTAAACTCCCAACTAGCATGAAGAAAGAGAGGATTTAATGGAAGAATATTGGGCCTGCTCACTGACTGGCAAGAACCAGGCAGCCCTGGGGGCCTAAGTGCTAGGGACCAGAGGCTTGATGTCACCATAGTTCTTCCCCGCTCAATCTTCTTCCAGACTTCCCCCATGATTGGCGAGGGGGCATCAATCATATAATTCTCCATGAAAAAGGAAATACAAAGTCTTTTCAGCAGAAAAAAAAATCTAAGGGAAGGACTTTAACCTGGACTGGATCGTGTATTCATTCTGCACCAATCATTGTGATTAAAGAGATGGGATGCAATGGCCCTGTCTGGGTTGACTTTCCATGCCTTTAATGGGGAAAAATGAGAGAGTAGAAATTGTTAATAGAAGAAGCGCAATATCTCCAGTACACCATTGATTTAAACAGTCCTTTGTTTAACATTTAGGGTCTATCTAGTTATTTTGCTGTTTACAATTATGATATATAAAATTATTTGTATGTAGACTTATTCTTCTTTTGGACTTCTTTTTCTTACAAGAGAGGGAATTCTTCTTTATTGTTTACCTCCATACCAGGCACTTAGCCATGTTAGGTCATTTCCATTAGCCATATTTTCCAAATGGGTAAGGAGAGGCTAAGGAGTTAGATGACTCACTGAAGGTGCCTCAGCTATTAGGTGGCATTAACTTGAAAACCAGCATCTTGATTAAGATCAATGGATCCATACAACTTGCAAAGGACAATATTTTTTAAAAGTATGTAAGAATAGCTACATAGAGAAGAACATATTTTATTTTTGTGAGGACTATAGCTGAAGGAGAAGAGAAACATTCAAATGGTCTTCCATTTCTCCCACTAGAGCAGCTCCTGTCTTCCCAGACTCCCAGCCTGGGGTCTTCCTGACCCTTGGCTCTCCTACAAGGAAGTTCTTGACAATACTGTTTTCAGAAGCCAATACCATATTCTCCTGTCTCGACTTGCAAGATAATAACTGGGCCCCAGTAAGTATAATTGGCGCTAACAGTGATTTATTATACACCCAGCTCTCCAGATGGCCCTTCATATGGAGATTATTTGTCCTGAAAACAGAAAAATAGGGGATTTTTCCCCCTTCATCAGGTTATAACAGGTTTAAAAATCCACTCCGTCAAAACTAGAACCAGCAACTTTGACAGAGTTCCCTTAAGACAGAAAGAACAAAACAAAAAGCACGTTCCATCTGGTAAATAATTGCTGGGGTTGCATTCCTGTGCATTCAGGCACAAGCTAACTTCTGTACAGCATGAAGCTGTGAAAATATCTAGGCCTAATGGGGCAACATGAGATAAGATCTACTTAGATCTATCATATACTCAGAGTCCAGCCTTCTGGGGTACTGGTGCATCCCAGACTCTCAAATCACTCACAATCTGATGAGCCAGACAGATGTGTAAGATTATTCCAAGATGTCTGAGAAATCTCCCTTGTAAGTACAAAAGGTTGGGCAAACATGTTGCAGCCCTTATTTTACAAGAATGAAGGGGAATGTTTACCAAGAAGGTCATTTTCAGAGGAGCATAGTTGAAGCACAGTCAAATGCGGTTCTAAATTACATGCCTTCTTCCTAAAGAACAGGTTAGGAAATGCTTCTAAAAAAGCTTATCTCAACCTTGCGATGGAATGCTTGGGAAGGGGAAAAGCACTCAGCAGTAAAAAGTGAGCTACCAAAAGGATTTACTGTGGTTAATATGTAGCAGGTTAATTTCAGCAAGCAACTCTAAGTTAGGATTTTCATTCAGGAAGAACTATGTTAGAGTTTTCCATCAATGGTACATACTTGCTCACAAGCTCCATGAGAGCCATGTATAAGATATGTGGGGAAGATCCAAGAATTGGGGGAGCTAGGCTCAAATTAGGGCTGACAAACTAGGATTCCTTTAGGGATTGTGCAGATCAATTGTGTAAAATGGCAAGGCATTGGGGGATAGGCCAGACTGCAATGGACTGGACAGGCTCGACCCACCTAAAGGCATTTGCATTTGGCACAGATGCTCCTTGGCTTACAGTGAGGTTACTATGTCCCAACAGACCCCTCTAAGTCGGAAAGGCATTTAATACATGTAACCTGCCGAACATCATACTTTGGCTTAATCTACCTTGAATGTGTTCAGAACACTTACATTAGCCTACAGGTGGGCAAAATTGTCTAACACAAAGCCTATTTCATAACAAAGTGTTGAATACCTCATGTAATTTATTGAATACTGTACTGAGAGTGAAAAGCAGAACGGTTGTATGGGTGCTCAAAGTACAGTTTGTACTGAATACATATCACTTTTGCACCATCATAAAGTCAAAAAACCATAAATCAAACCATTGTAATTTGGGCACCAGCTGTATTAAAAGAACAAAAGAGCGCCAGCCTGGCCAGATAAAACACCTTGCATGAATTTGGCCTATGGATCAAGATGAGATGTGTCACTCCTGGTCTAGCAGATCCTTAAGCCTTTTTTGATTTCTGAGTTCTGTGATGTTGCATATGCAAATAATGCACTTTTATCTACTAAGAGTCAAAAAGGGCCAGGCATGGTGGCTCATGCCTGTAATCCCAGCACTTGGGGAGGCCAAAATAGGAGGATTCCTTGAGGCCAGGAATTTGAGACCAGTCTGAGCAACATAGCAAGACCCCATCTCTACAAAAAATAATAATAAACTAGACAGGTGTGGTGGCACACACCTGTAGTCCCAGCTACTTGGGAGGGTGAGGCAGGATTGCTTGAGCCAGGAGTTGGAGGCTGCAGTGAACTATGATGATGCCATTGCACTCCAGCTTGGGCGATAGAGTAAGACCCTGTCTTAAAAAAAAAAAAAGTGACGAAGAGCCAAACACTTGTGTTAATCTCTGTAGGAGAAGGAGTTGAATAGAAGTATAACATGTCGTCTCCATCCACTACAAACTAAAAACTATTTTTAAGGCCGGGCGCGGTGGCTCACGCCTGTAATCCTAGCACTCTGGGAGGCCGAGGCAGGTGGATTGCTCGAGGTCAGGAGTTCGAAACAAGCCTGAACAAGAGCAAGACCTCATCTCTAATATAAATAGAAAGAAAATTAATTGGCCAACTAATACATACAGAAAAAATTAGCTGGGCATGGTGGCGCATGCCTGTAGTCCCAGCTACTTGGGAGGCTGAGGCAGGAGGATCGCTTGAGCCCAGGAGTCTGAGGTTGCTGTGAGCTAGGCTGCCGCCATGGCACTCACTCTAGCCTGGGCAACAAAGTGAGACTCTCTCTCTCTCAAAAAAAAACTATTTTTAAATAAGATATGTTCATACAAAGGCAACTAACAATGGCAGGCAAAAAGCTTAGAGCCACTCAGAGGAAACAGTGCTAACTTTTATATAGAGAGGTCCAGAAAGGGTCAAAGAGTAGGCAAGTCTTGAGTGGGGGTTAAGAGGATGAACATTCAGATAAATGAAAAGCAGAGTTGTAAGGTGGTAACAGCATAAACAAAAAGCCCAAGGAAGAGGGGGAAGGTCATGCTTGGATCCTTGTCAACCTCCTGACTTCTTACCCGGATCCGAAATTGGCTTTCAGTCACCCATTCTGTTCTGATCCTCCTCCTCAGCCTCTGGACCTCTCTCTTACCAGGAGCTAAAAGTTTTTTCCGGGGCCTCAGTTCCCCTAGCCTGGCCCTACCACCTGCAGAGTAAGAGCCCTTAGAGCTCCCTTTGTATTTGCTTGGTCCATACCCCAGCCCCACTGGCTGTTTGCAGACTTCTCAGCACAGTAATTGGGCTACCTCTAGGACAATTGCCCTGGATGCTACAGCCCCAAGGCAAATGAACTCAGTTTTCAAGTGAAGAGGCTAATTAATCCTAAACACTTGGTGATCAGAAGTGAGGAGGCAGAAACCCTTTCGGAATTTGAATTTGTCTTTCAAACTCCTCCGTGTATGCCTTTGGAGGCATACTAATTGCCATCAATAGCTGGCAGCAACTAACGGCCACAACGTGCCAGATTTTGTGCTGAGCCCAGCGCATGCGTGCCCTCACTCGCCTCCTCAAACAACTTCCAAGGTGGGGTCCATTATTAACCCCTGAGGCTCAAAGGGGTTAAATAACATGCCCAAAGTTATACAGCTAAAGAGAGTCACTGATTCAAACCCAAGTCCTCTGTCTCCAGAAACTGGCTACCGCCATTACAGCCATTAGCATTACACGATACCACTTCGTGTTATTGCACCATAGATGTGGATGGGGAAACACACACTTGACTGCCCAGGATCATCTGCTGGCCTGTCATCGGAGGTGAGCATCACCCATCTCCTTAACAAAGCACCCACTTGAAGTGTGAATTTGTATCCCTGGATCTTCAAATACAGTAGCCTTCCCTTATTCACAGTTTCACTTTCTGTTCCCACTGTCTGCGGCCGAGCAAGGTCCAAAAATATTAAATGGAAAATTCCAGAAATAAACAACTCATAAGTTTTAAATTACCCACTATTCTGAGTAACATGATGAGCTCTCTGCCATCCAGCCCCGTCTAACCAGGGATGTGAATCACCTCTTTGTGCAGAGTATCCGGACTATAGATGCTACCTGCCCATTAGTTGTTCAGTAGCCCTCTCAAATATGAGATCAACTACTGTGGTATTATGGTGCTTATGTTCAAGGAACCCTTATTTTACTTAATAATGGCCCCAGAGTGCAAGAGTTGTAATGCTGGAATATTGTTAGAAATGTTATATTGTGTTATTAGTAAATGTTGCTAATCTCTTACTGTGCCTAATATATAAATTAAACTGTATCATAGGCATGTGTGTATAGGAAAAATCATAATGTATATAGGGTTGGGCACCTCTGTGGTTTCAGGCATCTACTGGGGGTCTTAGAATGTGTCCCCCAGGGATAAGGGGGGACTATTGTAGTGCAGGATTCTCACCACATTTGAATCACCTGGGGCACTAAAACCAACTACAAGAAGAATAAAATCCACTGATGCCTCAGCCCACCCCCCAGAGACTCAGATTTAATTGGATTTGGTTTGAATAAGACATTGGTATGCTTGAATGCTCAAAGAGCTCCCCAGGTGATCCTAACGTGTGGGGAGGTTTGAGAACACACACAGGCAGTGAATAGTGTAAGAGTGAGGGGTTGGGGTCTGACTTCTATTACCATTGGCCAGTCATGGCGCCTCTGTGGGCCTTAGTTTTCTCATCTGTAAGTGGGAATTACAGAATTGTGTACTATATAGGGATGATGTGATGGTTACGTTAGATGGAAATAATAGTATGCAATCACGGTTAGCTACCTGGCCCCACCCCTAAAAGCCTCATTGATCTACAGTGAAATTTAAGTTTACCATTTCTTAGGCAAACACACATTGGTTACATGAGAAAATGTATTCTTCCTGTTTTTCGGTCAGACCTCCTGACACCACAGGGTGGAGAAGAAGGCTGGGCAAGTGCATCTGACAAGCTACTAGTTCTTTCAGAGATATAAAGGCAAATGCCTTCCAGAGCCAGACAGCTAACAGACAGGTGTGAAGTAACTTGGATAAAGCTATTAATAGCAGAGCTATTAAAAAAAAAAAAAAGATGCCCCAGAAAAGGCATTCAGTTTCACTAAAACAACAATAACAACTACCACCAACATGGTGCTGGCCAAACAGATCCTTCTGCACCCACGTGTGTGTGTGGGGGTGGGTGTCAGTTTGCACCACCAGTAGTCAAGACTTCAGCTTTACAGACTCAGGTCGGTGGGTCCTTTCAGCTTCTACTCTGGTGAGCTGGGAGCAGCTGCTTCACCAGAAGCCAGAGGGTTTCAAGGACATGGCTGAGGCTGAGAGGGCCTCGGATGACATCCAGATTTGTTAGAAGCAGAGAAGCAGCCAGTTGTTCAAAGTTCCCACCTTATTCGGACTAGCTGTGTGGCCTTAACTAACTTCTCTGAACCAGTTTTCTCACCTATAAAAATGTGGATAAGATTATCTACTCCTGGGGTTGTTGTGAGGATTAAAAGAACAATGGATATAGCACAGCACCTCTGCTCTTGGAATCACTCCGGATATGTCTGCTTTTGTTGTCATTTTGCCATTCTACAACAAAGCAAAAAGAGCCTCAAGCACTGTTTCTCCCTGTGCCCTGGAAAATCAGTTAAACGATACAGTTCGCTCTAACCCATTACCTCATCCCTCCTTTGAACCCACAGTCACAAGCATTGAGAATCAAGTTTGAGAGACAGAGGAGAGGTGAGATAAAGGATATAAAATGACAAAAAAATAAATAAAGTGGAGAATTTGTTCCTGGTCTGTTCTCAGGAAGCACTGGTCTGGTGGCTTGCTGAGTGGGGCACAGAGAGGTGACAGGACACCTGCCACTTCTGTGGCCTGTGTCAGAGCCCCAGTAAACCCTGAGCAGCACCCAGGCTCAGTCAATACAGCAGACAGTGAGGATGTGCTTGAACTAGGAGAGAAAGACATTCTGGATTTTTCTGGGGGTGGCTACTCTCAATGTTTCCAAGAAGGAGAATCCGGCATGGGCTTCATCCCACTTATATGACATATTGCTTTGCTCTGACCTCTCCCATGGAAAGAGCAGGAAAAACAAAAGTTAGGCCTAATCAGACAGACGTGTATCAGTGGTTAAGCCTATGGCAAGCCCAGCCAGATGTGAGTTCAGACAGGTCCTGGGAGCCTAAATTAGTCCTAGGTCAACTAGAGTTCTCAGGCTTTAAGAAGCAGCAGCCATTCACCTGATTTTCAACTGGGAAACCAGCCTTTCCTCTCACTCTCAGTCACTGTTGTTTGGATGAGACTGACTTTATCCCTGCCTTTGGGGAGTGGGTGTGACGTTCAGGTCTGGCCAATCAGAGCATCACATTCCTCTGACCCAGTGGTAGGTTCAGAGATGGGCATGTGGCCCCATAAGAGTCAGAGAAATACAAGGAAACTCTGTTTTTAAGGGCTTTGTTAAGGTATAATTTACATAGCATAAAATTCACCCCTTTGAAGGATATAGTTCAATGATTTTTAGTAAATTTATAGAGTAGCCATCACAACAATCTAGTTTTAGAACATTTCTATAATCTCAAAAATATCTCTTGTGCCTATTTGTGGGCTAAGGAAACTTTAGCTGGGTTCCTTTTGGCTGGGCCTGTTTGCAGAAATTATGATGGGAGCCTGAAGCTACAAAAAGCCATGCACAGAACCTAAGAATAAAGCAAAAACTGCAGAAGGCAGAGTCAAGAGATGGAGAGAAACTGAATCCAGGTGTCACTGGTTGAGGCTCTGATCAATCTGAACCTCAAACCGGAGCTTCCCCTGGGCTTTTCAGTTATATGAGCTGAGAAGTTTCCCTTTGTCTTCAGCCAGTTTGACTCATGTTTTCCATCTCTTGCAGTGGGATGAATCTCAACTGACTCCAAAAATTATTGATCAGACTCTAAGGATTAGAGTTGAAACTCTATTATTGAGTTGAAACTCTATTATTAGTTGATAAGAGAGCTCATTTCCACATCTGTTATAATCACAGAATTATTTTACATATGACCATAGAGGAGGCCATTTTACAAATAAGGATCCAGCCCTGCAGAGGTAAATTACTTAAACAGGATACATAGAAGAACCTGGACAAGTTCTTGGTTTGGTGTTTAAATTTGATTATGTCTCCTAATCATCATCATAATCGGCATCATAATGGGCATCACCTCTTATAAAATGTTTGCTATGGGCCAGACCCTATGCAAAGTATGTATTTTGCAAATATTAATTCATTTAATCTTTACAACTGCCCTATGGAGCAAGCAGTATTATTATTCCCATTTTATAGATGAGAAAACTGAGATCTAAAGAAGTTAAGTAACTTCTCCAAGGCCATATAACCTGTGAGTAGCAGAGATAAGATTTGAACGTAGGCCGGGCGCTGTGGCTCACGCCTGTAATCCTAGCTCTTGGGAGGCCGAGGCGGGCGGATTGCTCAAGGTCAGGAGTTCAAAACCAGCCTGAGCAAGAGCGAGACCCCGTCTCTACTATAAATAGAAAGAAATTAATTGGCCAACTGATATATATATAAAAAAATTAGCCGGGCATGGTGGCACATGCCTGTAGTCCCAGCTACTCGGGAGGCTGAGGCAGTAGGATCGCTCGAGCCCAGGAGTTTGAGGTTGCTGTGAGCTAGGCTGACGCCACGGCACTCACTCTAGCCTGGACAACAAAGCGAGACTCTGTCTCAAAAAAAAAAAAAAAAAAAAAAAGATTTGAACGTAGGCTTACTGGCTGCAGAGGCCATGCTCTTAATCAGTGCACTGCATAAATAAAAATTTATCTAACGTCAGCTTTAGATCAGAGTTCCATTGGTCTTTCATCCAGAAATACTCCTTTTTCTGAACTTATATTTTAGACATTATAAAAATAGAAAGCAAGCAATCACTCCACATATTTTTCATATTTTAAGGTCCTTCAATTAAATAAACAACTTTTATCTAGCTGATTTCAAGAAGTTACAAACTTTTGTGCTTCATACAACTTTGTTCTGCCCTCTTCAATACATAGTACGAATGAGTTTTAATTGTGGCAAAAGTCTTATTGTTGTGCCTTCTTGTGATGAAAAACTAGATGACTGTTCTGCTTTATTTATATATAATGTGATATGGTAATGATATTTAATATAATTTACTATGAAATCTTACATTTCAGTCTGGGCACGGTAGCCTCATGTCTGTAATCCTAGCACTTTTAGAGGCTGAGGCAGGAGGATTGCTTGAGGCCAGGAGTTTGAGACCAGTTTGACAATATTGTGAGACCCTGTCCCTATAAAAAATAGAAAAATTAGCTGGACATGGTGGCATGTTCCTACAGTCCCAACTACTTGGGAGGCTGAGGCTGGAGGATGCCTTGAGCCTGTGAGTTTAAGGTTGCAGTGAACTGTGATTGCACCACTGCACTCCAGCCCGGATGACAGAGCAAGACCCTCTCTCCAAAAAAAAAAAAAAAAGAAGAAAAGAAAGAAATAACTTTTATTGTTTACATTTCATATCAGCCAGCTGACAAAAGAGTAAGACCTGGAAGTTCAATAAAGCCCACTTTATTGAAATAAAATGTATGTATACTAAAGTAACATAAATCTTAAGACATGTGAAGTGCTTCAAAATCTCTGAAATGCTACATGAATGTAATGTACTATATTCTTCAAGTTATTTTCACACACATAGTCTGCGCTGATCCTTACCTAAGCCGTGTAGTTGAACGGGGATTATCAGGTGAATAAACATTGCTGCGTTTAAGTGAGTGCCATGGAAGGCATTTATTTTTATGTAGAAGAAAGATATGGTGAAAGTGGTCTTTTAGAAAATTCAGCTGGTGGACGTATACAAGGTGGCTGGCGGTTGTGGGCCTGCAGGCAGGGAGGAGAGCTTAGAAGGCTGCCCTTAAAAATACAGACAGGCCTTGACTTACCGGGGTTAGACTTAACCATTTTTCTACTTTACAATGGTGTGAAAACCATACGCATTTAGTAGAAACCATACTTTGAGCACTATATAACCATCCTCTTTTTCACTTTCAGTTATAACATTTAATATATTACATGAGATATTCAACACTTTATTATAAAACAGCATTTGTATTAGGTGATTTTGCCTAACTGTAGGTTAGGTTAGTTTTTATTTTTTTCATTTTTTTTTTCTTGAGACAGAGTCTCACCTTGTTGCCCAGTCTAGAGTGAGTGCTGTGGCATCAGGCTAGCTCACAGCAACCTCAGACTCCTGGGCTCAAGCAATCCTCCTGCCTCAGCCTCCCAAGTAGCTGGGACTACAGGCATGTGCCACCATGCCTGGCTAATTTTTTTCTATATATATTAGTTGGCCAATTAATTTCTTTCTATTTATGGTAGAGACAGGGTCTCGCTCTTGCTTAGGCTGGTTTCGAACTCCTGATCTCTAGCAATCCGCCCGCCTCGGACTCCCAGAGTGCTAGGATTACAGGCGTGAGCCACCTCGCCCAGCCACCTAACTGTAGTTTAATGTGAGTGTTCAGAGCACATTCAAGGTAAGCTAGGCTAAGCTATGATTTTTGCTAGGTTAGGTGTATTAAATGCATTTTTTACTTAAGATATTTTCAGTTTACTATGGGTTTATCAGGGAACAGTAACCCCATTGTAAGTCAAGCCTTATACCTCAAATATATGTATTATAGGGAGTCTGTACCAGTACTTGGGATTGCCTGGATCCTGGGGCAAAAGAACTTTGTTCCACCTTCTAAGGCCACTGTTAAAATCAATGGGTCATCAATAGGGCAGTAGATATAACTGAGCAAAGGGAGTGGTGAATAACTGGAAAACAACAGTATGAGTGTGCTAGAGGCTGGAGTGTGGATTGGAGAAACCAATGGTGGACCCTGGGCAAATTATTCTGGGCACGTCTACTCAGACTTCAAACGATGGAGGTGGGTGACAGTCGAGGTCCCCAAACTCTCTGCCAGTGATCTCTCACTGCAGAAGGCAGCCTGGTATCCACCAGAGTCCAGGGCACAGCCATCAGCTGTTCCGCCCAGTTTTATCTTTAAAATTCTTGTGGAACTTTTGTTTCGATCTCTAAGAAAGGGTGTACCTGCCTTGCAGATACATGAGAATTCAGTAAGAAGTAAACACCTTTTCCTTGATCAAATTGGGGTCGTGCCTTCCCAAGTTCTCATTTCCAGGTTTCTTATTCCTTGGTCAGGTGTGATTTTATATTTATCCTGTAAGGAGATGGTCCAGCGTGACCACTAACTCCCTATGAAGTCAGTGTGGAATGGTTAATCTATTCCACGACTCCCTACAAATATGGGGGCATGCCGGGGTGTGGTTCCTGGGTAATGTGCGCGCATTTTGGGGTGTGGTTCCTGGGTAATGTGCGTGCATTTTGATTGAGGATTTTTCCTGCAATCAGTGGTCTATTCTCACAATGTCCAGTGTGGTGGGAATGTGTAGGTTGAGAGGTAAGGAGGATGGAGAGCTGCTGTGGAAGGGAAGGTTCTGGGGCCCACAGGTATTGTCAGTGTCTCACAAGCAGATTTATTATTCTACATTTGTGTTGACACTTTATTGCTCATTCATGCTGGAAGAGGAAAAAAAAGAAGCAAGCCAAAATTTTCATCACCCTCAGATTATTTTATTTCAATGTGGAGACAGAAAACCTGGATTTGAGGCTGTTTCTGTTTTCTTATGAGTTGTTTGAACTTGGACACATCAGCTAATCTCGGTTACCTCAACTGCAAAAGGGCAGTTACAACAACAGCCTTCATGTGTCATTCACAGGGTTACTGGGAGAATGAATGAGTCAATGTATATGAGCAATGCTGCATGCATACACTGTAAATTCTAACTGCCTTGTAAGAATGAAGTGCCAGTGATGACTGCTACTTTCATTTGGGGTCAGGATCCTCTATTACTGCTGCCTGTTAACATCTATAATCTCAAGCAATATTGAGTTTATTATTGTAAGAATGGCATAGCTTTGGGGTCTGTATTTTTTAAACCAAGGATTGTAATTTTAGGAATAATGGCATATTAAAAGGAGAGTCATATGGAAAACTGAAGACTTATGGTCAGCAGAGGGATAGTTAAAAAAGAAATAAGAAACAAAACTACTGGACTAGAAGGTAGGAGACTTAACCTGTAGATCCTCAATTATCTTGAGCCATTACAGCACCATTCTGGGCCTCAGTTTCCTCAATCTGTAAAATGATGGTGTTTGATCCACTATTTCTTAACTGAGATGAGTTTTGGAAGATCCCCAAAAGTAGAATTTTTGTTTTTTTTCTTGCTGTATTTCCAAGGCCTAGGAAAATATTTGGTATGAAGTAGGTACTCAATAAATACATATATATTTTATGAATGAATACATTCAACTTTTTCAAAACTTGTAGGACTGGATCCACTTGAAATTCTCATGCAGTGTAGGGTACAGTGTATATGTATACTTTAGAAAAGCCCTTTTGATCATTTTGCCAAGCACCCCTGGCTAAGAACCACCAAGAACCACTAACCTCAGCAATCTTCAAGGTCCCTTCACATAGAGTTGCCAGATTTAGCAAATGAAAATACAGGAAACCCAGTTAAATTTGAATTTTAGAATAACAATGAATAATGTTTTAGTTTAAGTATGTGCCATGCAGTAATTGGCTGCTGCCACTTATACAAACATAACCAGATTACGCTTCTGCTTAGGCTGATGATTAGGGCCAGTGAGTGGCACCTTGAAACTGGCCCAGATTTGAAAATCAGACAGATAATCTTGGTTTGAGTCTCTCTGCCCTGACTGTGTGATCTTAGCAAATTGCTTAACTTCACTGGGCTCTGTAACTATAGTATCTACCCTGTAGAGTTGGTGAAAGTATTAAACAGAATATAAGTATAATGCCCAGCACTTAGCAGGCATTTAATGAAGTTTAGTTATTATTACTATAGTTGACCTGCTCGGCAGGTTTAAAGAAAAAAATTCAGTATCAATGAAATCTTTATTGACTGTACTGTAAACTAGTAAGTTGGCGCTCTGAAATGACCAAGATTATAGATAATTGTTCTAGGTAGATCTTGGCAAAGTTAGGTTGAATGCTGACCTTCTATCAAACAATACTTCTATGTCTTGTGGAACAAAACCATACTAAAAATTAACAGATCATGCAGAATAAATAAAGGAAGGAAGTTCTTTCATTCATTACAAAATGTCATTTGCTTAACTGACTTCTTTTGATGTCGAAGATAAATATTTGTTCAGGTTTTATAGGGTCACCATACACAGGAATAGGCTATTACTTGAGCAGAACTATTTCAATGCTGACCTGGTTTTTTTCTCTTCTAGGTTAAAAGCATCTTTTTTTCCCTGGGGCTTTTGTTCTTTCTAGACATTTTAAATACATCTCCTCTGGCTGAGAAAATAGACGAATGTGCAGCAAATATGAAATGTTCATTAAAAGGAAACAATTCTCTCCAGAAACATCTATTTGGATAAAATCTTTAGATAATTTCATTATCGAATTTAAAGAGATATGGCTGGAAAATAAATTGACAATTATATTTTCAACGGAGCTACTCTGATATCAACAAAATACTTAAAGCCATCTATGGTTATTTCATTGCTTATTCAATGGATATTTACTGTTGAACTCATACCATATACTAGACACTGTGATAACTGCTGGGGACTGTCAGTGAACAAAACAGAACAAATCCCTGCTGTTGCAGAGCTTGCATTCTGGTATGGGGAGACAGACATAAACATACTAAATAGGTGGGTTAATTCAGACATGGATGGTGATAAGTGCTATGGGAAGAGAAGAGGAGAAGGAAGATGGGACCATGTGAAGGGTTAGAGTGACAATTTTAGATAGCATGGTGACAGTGTGCCTCTCTGGGAGGGTGACTTTTGTGGACACACAGGAAGGAAGGAGCCATGCTGATCTGGGAAAAGGGGAACGTCATGCACAAGGCAGGAGCGTGCCTGGAGTGCTCCATGAGGAGCCAGGAGGCTAGTGAGGCCTGAGAGGAGAGAGGGAAGAGGAGGCTAGTAGGAGAAAAGACAGAGTCATTATTATCTTTTTTTTTTTTTTTTTGAGACAGAGTCTCGCTTTGTTGCCCAGGCTAGAGTGAGTGCCGTGGCGTCAGCCTAGCTCACAGCAACCTCAAACTCCTGGGCTCAAGCAATCCTTCTGCCTCAGCCTCCCAAGTAGCTGGGACTACAGGCATGTGCCACCATGCCCGGCTAATTTTTTCTATATATATATATTAGTTAGCCAATTAATTTCTTTCTATTTATAGTAGAGACGGGGTCTCGCTCTTGCTCAGGCTGGTTTCGAACTCCTGATCTCTAGCAATCCGCCCGCCTCGGCCTCCCAGAATGCTAGGATTACAGGCGTGAGCCACCTATTATTATCTTTATAATTGTGATAAAGCATTCCACAAACTTGTCTTTCAGTTTTGGGTTTCAGTTTATTTACTCTGTGACTGTAGGGAAATCTTAATCTACTTACATGGAATGATGGTTCTTCACTTGTATAGTGTGGATAGGTTAGAAATTTTTTTCACAAAACTATGATTAGAAGGAATCAGGATAGCTTAGAGATGTGTGTTAAATGGATAGCTCCGAGTTTATGTTTTGATTTTTTTACATACTACATGTGTGTCCTTGAGCAGCTTACTTAACCTCTCAAGTTCCACCTCTGTGAAATGAGACAACTAAGAAGTGCCTCTTTTAAAGCTGTGATGGTTGCCTGAGAGGAGCCACATAAAATGCTTAGCACAGTGCTCAGCACATAGAAAGGACCAAACAAATTCATTATTATTTGAAAAGACTAGAAAGATTAGATATTTTGAAATGTCTATTTGAATGTATTTCTCTCTCTTTCTCTCTCTCTCTCTCTCACCTCTTGCTCTGGGGGAAGCCAGCTGTCATGTCTACATGACAAGACTTTTGCTGACAACCCTGTGAATTGTTGAGCCTTCTTTCTTGGAAGACTCAAGAAGCCTTCTTGGAAGTGGATCCCCCAGCCCTGGCCAAGCTTTCAAAAGACAGCAGCCCCCACTGACATTTTGATTATATCCTTAGGAGAGACCCCAAGCCAGACCATCCAGCTAAGCAGCTCCCAGGTTCCTGCCCCTCAGAAACTGTGTGAGATGATAAATGTTGCCTCGTGCTGCTAAGTTCTCGGGCAGTTTGTTTATGCAGCAGTAGATACTAATAGTTTATATACATTTTAATTTTTTTTTTTTTTTTTTTTTTGAGACAGAGTCTCGCTTGTTGCCCAGGCTAGAGTGAGTGCCATGGCGTCAGCCTAGCTCACAGCAACCTCAAACTCCTGGGCTCAAGCAATCCTTCTGCCTCAGCCTCCCAAGTAGCTGGGACTACAGGCATACACTACCATGCCCAGCTAATTTTCTATATATATTAGTTGGCCAATTAATTTCTTTCTATTTATAGTAGAGACGGGGTCTCGCTCTTGCTGAGGCTGGTTTCGAACTCCTGACCTCGAGCAATCTGCCCTCCTCAGCCTCCCAGAGTGCTAGGATTACAGGCATGAGCCACGGCGCCCGGCTATACATTTTAATTTTTAAATAACTTTTGAATATAAAGAATGTATTGGGCCTAAACCTATTTCTATCACCTTTGATCTTTAAAGATTGCCACTTGGGAGGCCGAGGCGGGCGGATTGCTCGAGGTCAGGAGTTCGAAACCAGCCTGAGCAAGAGTGAGACCCCCCCCCATGTCTCCACTATAAATAAAAAGAAATTAATTTGCCACCTAATATATATAGAAAAAATTAGCCGAGCATGGTGGTGCATGCCTGTAGTCCCAGCTACTCGGGAGGCTGAGGCAGGAGGATCGCTTGAGGCCAGGGCTTTGAGGTTGCTGTGACCCAGGCTGATGCCATGGCACTCACTCTAGCCTGGGCAACAAAGTGAGACTCTGTCTCAGAATAAATAAATAAACAAACAAACAAACAAATAAATAAGGATCGCCACTGGCCAGGCATGGTGGCACACACCTATAGTCCCAGCTACTCAGAAGGTGGAGGCGGGAGGATCACTTGAAGCCAGGAGTTCAAGACCAGCCCGGGCAACATGATGAAACTCTATCTCAAACAAAACAAAAAATCACCACTGATCCCTGGAAGTTTACAAGCAATCTTTTTTTACACAATTGTTATCAGTATATATATAGTCTAATTTGTATCTGATTTTTCCCCTTAGAATTACTTCCTATGTGCCAACAGAATTCAAGATGCTTAGCATTTACGCTGGCTATAGGGCATTCTGCCCTGTTACTATGTCACTCTATGTCTCAAACATTTCCTAGGGTAGGACATCTGAATTACTTCCAGTTTTTCAAAAATAATAACTGACACAATGAAAACAGTACAAATTAGCTGGGCAATGTACTGAAAGTTAAATAGACTAGCTCCCTTAGATACATAAAAGACAGACAATACACAGGGGCAAGTCCTCCCAAAGTACACAGACTGTGAACAAATATTGAACACATGCATCGGTTAGATAAGTGAACAAACCTAAACCTGACCTAGGACAATGATTGCCAAGAAGCAGGGTAAACTTATTTGTTTAGATAATAACAGCTTTCTAGAATTCTGTGTGTTTCCTAGATAAATATAGGAGTGACAGTAAGCAATATAATTTTGAAAAAATCCTATAGATAATCACCTTAGCTCCAAGTGTCGAAGCAGAATTTCAGAGAGGGTACCCCTGAACTAAAGTCATTGTCCATAAGCTATAAGCTATGAGTCTTAGCCTCCCCCTGCCTTTTTTTTTTTTTTTTTGAGACAGAGTCTCACTGTCACCCCAGCTAGAGTGCAGTGGCATCATCATAGCTCACTGCAACCTCAAACTCCTGAGGTCCCACCTTAGCCTCCCAGGGTGCTAGGATTACAGGTGATAGCCACCTCATGCCCCGGCTCCCCTCTTTCAACATTCTGCTACCCTCCTCTGGCTGCACTTTGTCAGGCTCTACAATCATGGCTGGAAGAAGAAAGTTGACTTGGCCTTTCTGTATTGAAATTCAGCACTATGTTATACATACCAGGTCTCATTGGAATACAGCATTCATTAAAAGGCTCTGATGTAACCAGATCCTGTGAGCAGAGAGCCGTCATCCCCCCAACTTGGTTTCCTCCCATTGGCTGGTTCTAGTGTTCAGCCTTTGACTTTATCTACTTTCCTGACGAGGTCTTGAGGACCACCAGGTAAGCGTGCCATCTCTAACTTATTTTTTGAGACAGAATCTCACTCTGTTGCCCCAGCTAGGGTGCCATGGTGTCAGCCTAGCTCACAGCAACCTCAGATTTCTGGGTTCAGGCGATCCTCCTGCCGCAGCCTCCTGAGTAGCTGGGACTACAGGCATGTGCCACCATGCCCGGCTAATTTTTCTATATATTTTTAGTTGGCCAATTTCTTTCTATTTTTTAGTAGAGATGGGGTCTCACTCTTGTTCAGGCTGGTCTCGAACTCCTGACCTTGAGTGATCCGCCCTCCTCTGCCTCCCAGAGCATATCTAATATTTTAAAAATAATTAGTGATTGAAGAGAGCTATACTTACTCTATCGAGGAGTATTAAACATGATGAACTCTAAAATATCATTAGGCCCATGCCCATAAATCTACTGAACCAGGTGCAGCCCTGCCGTGGGGGGTGTAGAGAGGGCAGAGTTAACACTTCTTTAGTGACAAGACAGGTTTTATTGACATCAGTGTTGTTCTTTATTAGGTTTCAGATGTGATAATCCTCAGTCGAATGTGGGGCAGCCTAATTCCCTCCCTCCTTCCTTGGAAGACTACACCCACTCCACCCCCCAACCATTTATTAATAGCTTCACCCAGAGAACTTTCATTTTTATCTCCCATTAAAAGTTTGTTTGATGAAAAGGCTCCGAGGCTCAGTTGTTTGAAACCTACTGGGTTAGAGAATGGTGCTATGAGGTCAAGGTCAAAAGGTCACGGGGCCAGGGTTTCCTTGCCAAGGGAGAAAATTTTCAGTGACAGTTACTGGGTGTAAAGTTGTCAGTGCTAACACAATTAAACAACAACAACTTAATGCACACTGTCCTAGCTGGGACGGATCCGGGTGGAGTCCTGGCTCTGGCCTCCAGCAACCTGGGTTCCAATCCTGCCTGTACCACTTAGCACTGTGGCTTCTTGCAGATATTTGAACATCTTATCTTCTTTCTGTAAACCATGGATGATAATCATGGCTACCTTACAGGAGAAGTAAATTCGTTCAGGCAATGCTCTTAGGACAGTGCCAAGCACAGAAGTAAGCTCTCAATAAGTGTCATAAATTATTAAAATTATATTCTTATTTTAATTATTACAACACTTTATACCTCTTTCAAGCCAAAGTGTAATAGTGTGGCAGTTATTTTTGCACATGTATTATCACCCCTTAAAGGACACACAGTTTCTTGGGATTATTTATCTTTATGTCCTTTATAAAGTCTAACCTAGCACTTTTGGCACAACAGACCTTCAATAAACATTTGATAAATAAATAAATATTCTAAATAAAGTGAATCTGAAGGGACAGGCTCGTACACATAATCCTTCTACTTACGATCCTAGTAGGGTGTCATACACCTTTTGAATGCCCTATAAATATTTTATTATAGTGACAATGATATAATGATTGCACT
This sequence comes from Microcebus murinus, assembly GCF_040939455.1. Lineage (NCBI taxonomy): Eukaryota > Metazoa > Chordata > Mammalia > Primates > Cheirogaleidae > Microcebus > Microcebus murinus. The sequence goes on from NC_134115.1 coordinate 30,040,552, forward strand.
TATGAATAAAGGTTATTCTTAGCTCAAATTTTCTGAACTAGGGTTATGTCCATCAGCCATATAGAAAACATTCATACAAAGTTCCAGCTTAATGCAAACTGAGCTCTAACTTGATTTTTAAAATAACAAAAGCATTACTGATAAGACTCATTCTAAAAAAAAAAAAAAAAAAAAAAAAAAAAAAAAATAACAAAAGCAAATGAATCAATGTGTTCCTTTACCTTTCAAATGGTTATTTCCAGGAACCAGGAGGGTGGGGCTATCATATAGTAGGTTGTAATAAATTATGTGTTAGGTCCTCTTTTCCTTCTACATTTAGATAATAATTATCCTGTGTGGTTTTTTTCTTTTTCTTTCTTCTTTTTTTAAAAACAGAGTCTAGCTCTGTAGCTCTGGCTAGAGTGCGGTGGCATCAGTGGCATCATTATAGTTCACAGCAACCTCAAACTCCTGGGCTCAGGTGATCCTCCTGCCTTAGCCTCCCAAGTACTGGGTCTACAGGCGTGTGCCACCATGCCTGGCTACGTTTTTCTAGAGATGGGGTCTTGCTCTTGCTTAGGCTGGTCTTGAACGTCTGACCTCAAGAGATCCTCCTGCCTTGGCCTCCCAGGGTGCTAGCATCACAGGTGTGAGCCACCGCACCTGGCTACTCAGCTATTTTAAAAGGATGGACCTAAGCCTAAAGCCAGAAATGTTACAAAATGTTGAAGAATCTTCCACAGAGGAACCAAGTAAAGTTTTTCCATATTCTAATTACCCCCTCAACACTCTGAACTTGCATACATGAGCTCTCTCAAAATCTGCATATCGGAAAGTGACAGTGGAACCTCTAGAAAGCCCCACTGAACACTTGATATATTGTTTACTGGAAATGGAAAGATTACAACATATGACTGTGCAGAAAGAGAAGCCAAGGCTACACACTACTTTCTGTACTCCAGCAGTTACCAAACAACTCTCTTTCTGTACTGTAGCTGTACTGAAAGTGAGACAGCCAAAACTTTCTAACTCATTGAGTCCTCAGACATCTTGTGTAGATAAAAGTTGAGAAAAAAGAAAAAACAATTCTGGTTCTTGCAAGCTTCAACAAAATACTTCAAGATGGATTTGGAGCAATGCTGGCAAATATAAATGAAATTCTAGACCACCATCTCCAAAAAATCCATCTACCACAAAACAGTTGATTGTAACTTATGACTTTAAGAATCCCCAAAGTTCCATTTTAAATCCATATAAGTAACTCTCAGCCAAGACCCAAACAACTCAAGGACTGGTTAAAATGACCTCAATAAGATGCCTGCCACCAAGGTCTCCAATACCAGTTTAATCTGTACCTCTGTCTTTTCCCGAATATGAGAAAGAAGAAATCAAGGCACTGAGGACCAAAATCAGACTTTACCAAAAAAAAAAAAAAAAGTATTGAATATTTTATGTATACAAGCTAAATTGTTTATTGCCTTCATTTATAGTTAAGAATGAGTGCTTACCTATCAGCCAAAAATAACTCTTTTCTTTCATATATATCACTGTGGACAAATCTATTCCAAGAAGTGCCGCTAAAATGCCACTAAAATGTGGTTCATTGTTCCCAGATACAGGTATTAAAACACACACACACATATACACACGGTTGCTTAATGTGTATAGGGTGGAACTTGGGCAAAGCACTGCTGAGATGTCTTTACATAAATCCAAGGGCTTCTATACTGACATATTTGACAATCTTTGCATGGTATGTTTCAAAGAAAAGTTTCACTTAGCAAACTATTTTATTCAAAAAATTATTCTATTGTTGTGATTGTTTTTCAGTATAATTCTATCATCAATAAATGGTATAATTATGGGTAAAAAAGGAAGTACTGATACATATTTTAGCATGTATGAGCCTTATAATTATTATGTTAAGTGAAAGAAACCAGACCAAAAGGTTGCATATCATTATGTTCCTATTTATATGAAATGTCCAGAATAAGCAGGTCCATAGAGACAGAAAATAAATTAGTGGTTGCTAGGGGCTGAGGGTAGGGAGGAATGGGAAACAACTGCTAACGTATATGGAGTTTCTTACCGGGATGATAAAAATGTTCTGGAAGTAGTAGAGATGGTTTTATAACCTTGTGAATATATTCAAACCTACTGAAGTATGCACGTTAAGAGTAAATTTTATGGTGTGTGAATTGTATTAATATCTCAATAAAAGATTAAATCAAAACTAAAATTTCAAATATAAGTACACTCAAAATTCCGAATCTGCCATACTTCTGATCAATTAGGTTTGGCTACTGTTGAGAGCGTGATGATTACCCACTAAATGTCAGGGAGGAAAAAAAGAGATTAAGGCTGGAAATTCTGGGTGTGGAGGCACTTTTTTTTTTTTTGAGACAGAGTCTTGCTTTGTTGCCCAGGCTAGAGTGAGTGCCATGGCGTCAGCCTAGCTCACAGCAACCTCAAACTCCAGGGCTCAAGCGATCCTACTGCCTCAGCCTCCCAAGTAGCTGGGACTACAGGCATACGCCACCATGCCCGGCTAATTTTTTCTATATATATTAGTTGGCCAATTAATTTCTTTCTATTTATAGTAGAAATAGGGTCTCACTCTTGCTCAGGCTGGTTTCGAACTCCTGACCTCAAGAATTCCGCCCTCCTTGGCCTCCCAGAGAGCCAGGATTACAGGCGTGAGCCACCGCTGCCTGGCCCAGGAGGCACTTTGTAATAATAAACACAGGAGCACCCCTGCCTTCGATCCCCTCCCCCCTATCACCATGGGAATAATTATCCTTTTCATAGAATCCCAGACATTTGGGGGCGTTGGATTTTAGAATGTGTATACTGAACCCAAATGCCCTATTCTACAGATGCAGAAACCGAGGCCTCGATGGAGGAAAGAGTTCGCTCACCGTTAGTTACCCTGTGAGCTGGCAAAGGAGCTGAGAGGCAAAATGAGATTTCCCACATATTTTTGGGGCTGCCCTTTGCCTATCCTCTTAACAGTCAGGGGCCATCAAGTTCAGGAATTTGCAGGTGTGCTTAGCAGTGAAATGCAGGGAAGCCCTGATTTCGCAGCCCCTCCTCCCCAGAGGCGAGCATTCCGCCCTAAGAGGTTTGATGACTCTTCACTTTAGCACACGTCACGCAAAGACCAAGATGAGGGTGACGCCCCGCTGGCGGTGTGCGAGCTGGAGGGCGAGCGAGAGGACTCTCCCCCTTAAGAAAGTCAGTGATTGGAGAGCTGGCTTTACGTTTTTTTGTCTCGGTCATTTATGCATTTTGTAAAGCTCCTCCCATCCCCAGGCTGTCCTTCTGTTTATTCAAGACTAAGTAAGACACAGCCTGTCACTCTGCTCTTCTCTCTTGGACCTACTGGGATTGCTCCCACTGGAGTGTTTAGGACTGAACTTTCTAGTTCTCTTAGTTCAGTCCTGAACCCCCGAGGCAGGCACTGCATCTTCTTTGAAGTCCCCGGAACACTGGCACCCTGTGGACACGCATCTTACCCTCTCCACCGAGACCTGCGTCCTGCAGCCCAGCAGGGGCGAGCGCGGAGTGCGCAGGGCTGGTGGTCTGCCACTGCCGTCCTGCTGAGGCACGTGCAGGAAACCAGAGCCCTGCACGCCCCAGGGTCCCTCTGCCACCCGGGGTCAGAAAACAATTTCTTAGCGGCGTGGAGGGAAGGGGCGGTGAAAGCGCGCCAGGCGTGGGTGCTAACCCTGCCACTCTGGCGCGTCCAGGTCCCTCCCAGAGAGGACAGGACCGCACAGTCTCACTGGATAATGGACTTCTGGTCCCCTGTGGCTGTGTGTGTGGTGGTGAGGGGGCGGGGAGTAAAGACACGTGGATGGAAGCGGCTCATCTAGGCAGAGGGAGGTCTCCGCTAACTTCTCGCCGCGGGGAGGCAAGAGCACCGGGCGAGGCCGGGAAGGTGCGCGAAGGTGCCTCGTGGGCCAGGCGGAGAGCGAGCGGCGCGCAGGCGCACTGGGGCCCGCCCGCAGCCGGCGCCGCGGTACAAAGAGCGCCGGGGCCAGCCGGGCGTCCTCGGGGTCCGAGGGAGCCGCCCGGGCCCCCCGGTCCGCACAGTCCGTCGCGCCCCGCTGCGGGGCGTAGCCTCGGTCACTTCCCACCCGGGGTCTGAGGCTTGCCCGTCTGCCCCGACTGTTCTGCCGTGAGAGCTGCGGAGCCCGGCGGCGGCTCCCGAGCGTTTCGGGGTTTAATTCTGGCGCTTGCCAGCCGGGCCGGCCCCGCCCCCCGGCGCCCCGCCCCTCCCCGAGCTCCGGATCTGCGGCCGGAGGAGCCAGCGAGCGGCCGGCGCGGCGCGGCGGGTCGGAGGTGAGTGGCGCCGGGCGCTGCGCTGCGCCCCGCTCCGCGGCGGCGTTGCCCTGGGGCGCCCGGGCTCCGACCTCTGCCCGGGCCGGCTTCCCGCCGCGCGGAGCAAACTTGGCGCGCGCCCGCGCGCACGGGGGCGGTGGCGGAGGGCAGCCCCCGCAGGCTCCCGCTCGCCCGGGCTCACCCGGCGGCCTCGGGGCGGCCCTGGGGAGGGCTCCGAGGGGCTGCTTGTGCTCGCGGCTGCTTGAGTTTGGCGCGCGCTGCGGCTGCGGAGCCGGGTCGGTCCGGGCGGGAGCGCGGCGCGCCGGGCGTGGGGCAGCGGGAAAGTTGGGGCCGGGCCGGCCGGCAGGAGGGCGCGGGCGCCTGCCGAGCCCAAGCCGGGGCGCGCTGGCTATTAGGTGCCTCTGGGTCTCTCCCTAGCCCGGGGTGGTATGGGGGACCCTCTCTGAAGGGTCTCTCCGTATAGTTCGATGCTGTGCTCCGTAGGGGAGCGTGGCGGTCAAGACCCCTTTATCCTCCGCCCCGGAGAGGCAGGTGGCTTCGGGTCGCCCTCGGCCAACTCCGTGATGGCTCCGGCCAGGCTTGGAGGGGCCGGGGGTGGGGGAGGGGTGTGGGCGCTCAGGGCCTATGGGGACCGGCCGTTGGCCGAGCTGGGATGGGTTTCTGGAGGATCCGCGGTGTCCGGTTGGGGGAAGGTGCGCGCGTACTTAAGCGGACTTCGTCTCCGAAAGTGCCCTCTTCCATGCTACCTGGGCAAACATTCAGGGAGCCCCGCGCTCACAGCAGTCAGCTTGCCTTGACCATTCATTTCCCTCACCTGGGGTTCCATGGCACTTTCGGAGGCCACTCTTCGTGGTGGGTCCTGCAGATCAGCAGGAGCTGATGAAGGCCTTGATGGCGTTAGCGTTAACAGTGTCCTAGTGCTCGCGCTCTGCACGGGTCTCCGCGAGGGTCAGCTCACGTTATTAATGAATTATCATATTAGACTGAAATCCCTAAGACTAACAGGGAAGGTTAATCATCCAGATCTGTGGTCCTGCAGTTCTTCGCCTCACCTTCGTGCCCCCTGTCTCTGGAGCTGAATGGAAATCAGGGCCTGTTAGCTTGTTAATTCATGAATTCCACTTGATTTTTAGATGATACTTAGCTGTTCATCTGCTGGTTTCTCCATTTATCTAACTTTCTCTGCTAAAATGTTGCGCATTCCCACGTTTTATTTATTAGAAAAAATTGAGATGTACTAAACGTACTATATATAGATACATTTACTCTTTTAAAGTGTACAGTTCGGTGGCTTTTAGTATATCCATAAAGTTACACAATCATCACCACTATCTAATTCCAGAATATTTTCACCACCCCCAAAACAAACCCCTTACGCATTAAGTAGTTATTCCCCACCTCCCACTCCACCCTTACTCTCTCATTTTGAGGCAGCTGCTTGTGAAGTTTCCCCAAGATAGAGATTGAATTAGAAAACGGAGAGATTATTAACTTTGGGCCTTTTTCTGTTAATAGGTTTGGGGAAAGGTGTTGCCGCTGAGGCAGTGGAAGAAAAATTAAGTATGGGCTGTCCCTTTGGGGAGAGAAAAATGACGATGGAGGAGAAGCTGCCAGTGGAGGAATAATTGCCTCCTTTAAAGATACACAAATTGGGAATGCATTTTATTCCCTTAGGGTATGGGATGCTTTTGGCAATCTTTCTGTGCTCTAGATTTGCCTAGTCCATAAATCACTGTAGTTGAAGTTCTTTCTCAGCAAAAGTGAGTTCTGGGGTGTGTGTGTGTGTGTGTGTGTGTGTGTGTTTAGAGTGGAAAAAGGATTGCAGGTTTATTAATAGTTTTTTAAAAAAATCATCCATGGCCGGGCGCGGTGGCTCACGCCTGTAATCCTAGCTCTCTGGGAGGCCGAGGAGGGCGGATTGCTCAAGGTCAGGAGTTCAAAACCAGCCTGAGCAAGAGCGAGACCCCGTCTCTACTATAAATAGAAAGAAATTAATTGGCCAACTGATATATATATAAAATTAGCCGGGCATGGTGGCTCATGCCTGTAGTCCCAGCTACTCGGGAGGCTGAGGCAGTAGGATCGCTTGAGCCCAGGAGTTTGAGGTTGCTGTGAGCTAGACTGACGCCACGGCACTCACTCTAGCCTGGACAACAAAGCAAGACTCTGTCTCAAAAAAAAAAATCATCCAAACTGGTCCCAAATAAAGAGACCGTAGGCAAATGGCCACTGGAATTGATAATATTCAAGACTAGGTTCATTTCGTAAGTGTCAGCACCTGCTCACAAATAGTCCTCTGAGTTAATGTGCTCATACATTAGCCTTCTACTCCAGGGAGGAGGAGGAGCTTGGGGAAGGGTCTAGTTGTAAGGAAGGCAAGGAATTAGTGGGATAGATGGGAGAATGGCTGAAGGGGGTAGTGCTTATACACTATAGGGTGAGCAGATTCAGAAGCAGCAAAGTAAATCTCAGTGAAAAGTTGCAGACACTTCACTCAGGCTTTTGTTGGATTATTTGTGCATGTTTTTAAAGTCAGTTTTAGTGAGCAGAGTTGCAGTTATCCAAATTACGCAACAATCACTATACTTCTCATTCACTCTTCAATCAAATATGGAAGTCACCTTGACTTCAAATGTTTTGACTTCAAATGTTATAGGAAATTTTATGCCTGTTGCATGGGTGACTTGGCTTCTGACATCTTTTTTTTTTTTAAGTAATTCTAAAACTTGAACTATATCATACATATTTAAGTGTACAATTTGAGCAGTTGTCACAAAGTGAACATAAACATAAAACCAGCACCCAGGTCAAGAACCGAACATTGTTAGCATTGCAAAAGCCCCTTGCATTCTCTTGTTCAGTCACTACCCCTCTCGAGGAGTAACCACTATGCCAATCATGGGTTAGCTTTGCCTGTTTTCAATGTGCTATCTACATGGAATCATATAGTGTGTATTTTTTTAGTATTTGGTTTCTTTCTTTCAACATTGTTTGTGAGATTCAGCTGTGGTGTTGTGTTCAGTCATTTTCATTGCTGTATGATATTCCATTATGTGACTATATCACTATTTTAGGGTTGAAAGGCGTTTGTGTAGTTTCCATTTTTTTCTATGGCAAGCAGTGTGACTGACCATTCTAGTACATATCTCTGTACACATGTACACATTTGTGTTGGGTATATACTCAGGAGTAGAATTGAGTTTTATACTAGGGTTTGGTTTAGAAGATACTATCAAAGATTTCTGAAGTGGTTGTATAATTTATACTTCTACCAGCAGTGTATAAGAGTTCTGTACCGTCCTTTTTTTTTTTTTGAGACAGAGTCTCACTTTGTTGGCCAGGCTAGAGTGAGTGCCATGGCGTCAGCCTAGCTCACAGCAACCTCAAACTCCTGGGCTTGAGCGATCCTGCTGCCTCAGCCTCCTGAGTAGCTGGGACTACAGGCATGCGCCACCATGCCCGGCTAATTTTTTTTTTTTATATATATATCAGTTGGCCAATTAATTTCTATTTATAGTAGAGACGGGGTCTCGCTCTTGCTCAGGCTGGTTTTGAACTCCTGACCTTGAGCAATCCGCCCTCCTCGGCCTCCCAGAGAGCTAGGATTACAGGCGTGAGCCACCGCGCCCGGCTGTACTGTCCTTTTTAAATTGCAAAAGCAATAGATATGCAGTTTGGCAAATGGACAAAATGTGACCTATATTTACCCCATCCCAGCAGACTAATTATTTCTGTTGTATTCGCTTCTAGTGCTTTCCATGTTCATATTTTTATGAAGTCATACTTCTAATACTCAAGTTATATATATATTTTAGCACTATATCTTAATATTGCCTTGGTCTCCATGACTTTTTTTTTTTTTGAGACAGAGTCTCGCTTTGTTGTCCAGGCTAGAGTGCCATGGCGTCAGCCTAGCTCACAGCAACCTCAAACTCCTGGGCTCCAGCGATCCTACTGCCTCAGCCTCCCGAGTAGCTGGGACTACAGGCATGTGCCACCATGCCCGGCTAATTTTTTTATATATATATATCAGTTGGCCAATTAATTTCTTTCTATTTATAGTAGAGATGGGGTCTTGCTCTTGCTCAGGCTGGTTTTGAACTCCTGACCTCGAGCAATCCGCCCTCCTCGGCCTCCCAGAGAGCTAGGATTACAGGCGTGAGCCACTGCGCCCGGCCTCCATGACTTTTAATACCTACATAATTCCAAGGATATGCTTTCATTTAATAATAATACTATTGTTGGAAATACATATTAATTTTTGGAGTTTTACTAGTTTATATTGCAGCAGAAATCATCTTTGTGTATATAGTTTTTGGGAGGATATTTCATAAATTAGAGATTTTCCCTTTTTATGGCTCTGATCCTTATTGTTAAACTGCTACCAGCAGAGTTGAATTGTCCTTGAACCTGGTATGGAATTGATTAAAGAAATCTTTAAATTGCTAATATAGTACCTGAAAAAAGGTGTCTCATTGGCTTAAATCGCAATTCTGAAAATAATGGTGTGGTTGGTTCTGATATCTTCTTTATAAATGGAATAAGTTGAACTTTTGTTGCAATTTCATTTACCAGTAACATTAATTTTCTTTATATGATACTGTTTGCAAAGATATTGAGCCAAGAGCTTTAAGGCATACAAAATCATACCAGTAAGTAGTTTATTGTCCAGAAATTATATATATAAAAACAGGGTCTTGCTGTGTCTCCCAGGCTGGACTACAGTGGCAGGATCATAGCTTACTGCAACCTCCAACTCCTGGGCTCAAGAGATCTTCCTGCCTTCGCCTTCCAAAGTGCTGGGATTATAGGCATGAGCCACCACACCCAGCCCAGTAGGCAAAATTCTTCTGCATGACCAAGGAGTCTTTAGTTCTTTCAACTAATAGAGTGCTTGTTTGAGTTCTGAGGCAAAAGAGGTCTTTCTTGCCTGGATGGTTAGGAGTGGCTTCCCCAAGAAGTAAGACTTGACATGAGCTTTAAGAGATCTTTAGAAATTGGCAAGGGAGCAGGTACCTGTGGAGATAAGAGACTAGTGAGCCTTCTCCAGGGGGAGAAGGGCCCCAGTTGGCCACTGTGGACAATGGCACCAGTAATGCTGGCTTCCTGACAATTCTGTTTTTGGAAGACAGTGAAAATAAGTGAACTAATTTAAAGGCAGAAAAAGATACTTGGAGCTTTTTGGGAGAAAACTGTTTTGTATGTTCAAGTCAGCATCATGAGATTTGATGGTAAACACTTGCCAGCGATTAGAATGCAGTGAGCTGCTGCTTTGCCTGGTTGTAGCTCTTAACCTCCTCTCCTCCTTTCCCCTGAGATAAAATTCAGTGATAATTTCTCTAAGCTGAAGGCTGCTACACCAGGCTTCATTTAGAATAAGCCAGTAACACTTAACTTTAGTAATAATTACATTTCTACTTTATGCAAGGCCCTGGTGGGAGAACTCGGAGGCTAAAACCCTAAGAATTCACAGCAAGTGTATAAAGGTATAGAACTGTAATAGGAGGCAGTAAGATAGAAATATATGGATATAAATGGTTTATCCTGGAAAGGTAGAGGATGGAGTAATTAATGCTGAGTAGAGAGATCTGGGTGATATTTAGGTAGACTGGGTCTTGAAAAATGTGTACTGGTGGGGATTAATACATTAACTGCCATGTGAGTTGTATTTAATTCATTATAGTTTTGAGCCTGGGGCCTTGTGAAGGAAAACCTGGGCAAAACCCTGTGGTTGGTTCATGAAAATCTTGATGTTCTTATTGTTGCAATTAATATTGATAATTTAATTATAAAAACGTGGATTAAATGAATAAAAGCCAAATTTCATTTATATATTTATGTTTACCTTTAAAGGACATTACATTTAGACAATAGCTTTTGAAAACATAAGGCAGTTGGCTGTGCTTGACACATTATAGTGTGGTCAGTTACATGTTTGGAGACCCAGGTGAATGGCAATTTGAGATGGTACCTTTCATCCAGTGATGGCCCAGCCAGGTGGGTGATCTTTGTGGAAATACTGTTGCTCTGGACCCAGACAGGCTGTATGTCCTTTGGCACAGTTACTGAACCTCTCTCTGCCTCAATGTCCCATCTGTAAAAGAATAATAATAAAAGCACCTGCTTTATAGGGTTATTGCGAGGATTAAATGAGTTAAAACTAATTGTGTTGGTTGAAGCAGTCATAAACCTGTCTAGACTTAAAAACACTTAGAAGCTTGTCTGATTCACAGTAAGTTTTAAATACATTTGCTGTTGTAGTTTTCTTAATTTTTAAATTTCTGAATCTTAAAATTACTAATATTCACACAGCATAAATAATGCAAAAAAACAAGAAAGCATTTAAAATGGAAACTAAGGCCTGCCATGGTGGCTCACACCTGTAATCCCAGCACTCTTGGAGGCAGAAGTGGGAGGATTGCTTGAGGTCAGGAGTTCAAGATCGGCCTGGGCAAGAGCAAGACCCCATCTCTACAAAAAAAATAGAAAAATTAGCCACACATGGTGGCTCATGCCTGTAGTCCCAGCTATTTGGGAGGCTGAGGCAGGAAGATCACTTGAGCCCAGGAGTTTGAGGTTGCAGGGAGCTATGATGATGCCACTTCATTCAAGCCAGGGTGACAGAGCAAGACTGCCTCAAAAAAATAAATAATAAAATGGAAACTAAAACCCGTCACTCCTCTCTGATACCAGTTAAACTGTAATATCTTCTAAACTGCTATTTCTGTTTTTAGTTCTTCTGGTGGTTATTACTGTAACAAATTACCCCCAAATTTAGTGACTAAAATTGTTTTATGATATTATGGCTTCTTTGGGTCAGGGATTCAGGCAGGTAGGTCCTGGCTGGATGATTCTGTTGCCTCTGGTGCTGCCTGAGAAGATTCCATGGCACCCAGCTGGTGAATGGGCTGGTATGGAGGGTCAAAGGAGGCTTTGCTCCTATGTCTTGTGCCCTGCTGGGGGTAGCTGGAAAACTGTGCCCAGCAGTGCTTGCACTATTGATCGAAGCGCCTACACATGGTGACTTCAGCATGGTGGCCCCAGGTAGTTGGACTTTTCAAATGGCAGCAGGCTTCTCCCTGTATCAATAAAGGTTTTCCAGAGAAACAGAACCAATAGTGTGTGTGTATATATACATGAAATGCTTTGTAAGGAATGGGCTCATGTAATTAGGGAGGCTGGCTTGTCTAAAGTCTGCAATGTGGGCCAGCAGATGGAGACCGAAGGCAATCTGCTGGAGAACACCCTTTGCTCGGGAAGGCCAGTCTTTTTTGTCCTGTTCAGGTCTTTAGCTGATTCAATGAGACTCACTCACATTTTGGACAATAATCTGCTTTCCCCAGAGTTCACTGATTTAAATGTAAATCTCATCCAAAAATATCCTCCAGCCTGTTATCCCATCAACTGGGGAGGCTGAGGCAGGAGAATTGCCTGAGGCCAGGGGTTCTAGACCAGCATGGGGACATAGATATCCCCCACCCCCAACTCCGTCTAATAATAAAAAAAACAAAACACCTTCCAACTCAACACATAAAATTAATGTCACACCACACTATCAGCACCTCAGGTGAACCAGTGGAAGCTTCATGGCCTTTTAAAAAAATTTTTTTTAAAAATTATTATGGGTACATAATCATTGTGTATCTTTATAGGGTACTTTTGATCTGATATATGCATAAAATGTGAATTAATCAAATCAGGGTGATTGGGGTGTTCATCATGTCAGGAATTTATCATTTCTTTGTGTTAGGAATGTTCCAGTTCCACCGTTTTAGTTATTTTAAGGTGTAGCCTAACTTATTGTTGATTATAAGTTACTTTGTTGTGCTATCAAATATTGTTCATTCTATTTAACTATATTTTTGCACCCATTAACCATCCCCACTTTATCCTCCCTCCCCACTACCCCTCCCAGCCTCTGTTAGCTGTCATTTTACTCTCTATCTCCATGAGGTTAATTGTTTTGAATATTTAGCAGCTGCATATGAGTGAGAACATGCAAGATTTGTCTTTCTATGCTTGGCATATTTCATTTAACACAATGTTCTCCAGTGCCATCCATGTTGTTGGAAAGGGCAGGATTTCATTCTTTCTGGTGGGTGTGTAATATTCTGTTGTATGTGTACCACAACTTTATCCATTACATCATTTGATAGACTCTTAGGTTGATTCCACATCTTGGCTATTGGGAATAACGCTGCAGTGAACATGAGAGTGCAGGTGTCTTTTCCAGGTACTGAATTCCCTTTTGGGTATATACCTAGCAATGGGATTGGAGGACCATATGGTGGTTCTATTTTTAGTTTTTTGAGGAACCTCCATACTGTTCTCTATAGTAGTTGCACTAATTTACATTCCCACCAACAGTGTATGAGGGCTCCCCTTTCTCCACATCCTCACCAGCATTCATTATTGCCTGCCTTTTTGATAAAAGCGATTTTCACTGGGGTGAGATGATACCTCATTGTAGTTTTGATTTGCATTTTTCTAGTGATGAGCATTTTTCATATACCTGTTGGCCATTTGTGTGTCTTTTGAGAAATATCTATTCAGATCCCTTGCCTGTTTTTTAATTGGATTATTTGGTTTATTTCTATTGAGTTGTTGGAGCGCCTTATATACTCTCATTATTAAACCCTTGTAAGAGGGGTAGTTTGCCAATATTTTCTCCCATTCCATAGGTTGTCTCTCATTTTTTTCTTTTTCGAGACAGTCTCGCTCTGCCACCCAGGCGGGGAGTGCAATAGCCTCATCATAGCTCACTGCAACCTCAGACTCCTTGGCTCAAGCGATCCTCCTCCTCAGCCTCCCAAGTAGCTGGGCCTACAGGTGTGTGCCACCACACCCAGCTGATTTTTTCTACTTTTTGTAGAGATGGGCATCTCGCTCTTGCTCACACTGGTCCAAAACTCCTGGCCTCAAGTGATCCTCCCACCACAACCTTCCCAAAGTGGTAAGATGACAGGTGTGAGCCTGTCTCTTCACTTTAACTGTTTCCTTTGCTGTGCGGAAGGCTTCCTGGCCTTTTGTGACCTAGCCTGTGGAGTCACATAGCTTCCCTTTCACCAAAGTCTATTGGTGGGAGCAGTCACAACGCTTGCTGACCTCAATGATCCTCCCACCTCAGCCTCCCAGAGTGCTAGGATTACAGGCATGAGCCACTGTGCCTGGCCTGCAGCCTTCTTTTTAAACTGCCACAGTCTATTCTTGATTTCACAAATTTGAAAATGTCTGCTGACTCTCTGCTAAGGAAGAAGTGGAATTTATTCCCTCACCCCTCTCTTTTCTTCCCTATGCCTCCCAATTTTTATTAGATAATTTATTTTTGTGTTCTGTTCCTTTGGTCACCTTTATAATTTTATTTTTTTATTTTTTTATTTTTTTGAGACAGAGTCTCACTTTGTTGCACAGGCTAGAGTGAGTGCCGTGGCGTCAGCCTAGCTCACAGCAACCTCAAACTCCTGGGCTCAAGCAATCCTTCTGCCTCAGCCTCCCGAGTAGCTGGGACTACAGGCATGCGCCACCATGCCCGGCTAATTATATATATATATATATATTAGTTGGCCAATTAATTTCTTTCTATTTATAGTAGAGACGGGGTCTTGCTCTTGCTCAGGCTGGTTTCGAACTCCTGACCTCGAGCAATCCGCCCACCTCGGCCTCCCAGAGTGCTAGGATTACAGGCTTGAGCCACCGCGCCCGGCCAACCTTTATAATTTTAAAGCATATTACGTTCTTTACAAGGCTGTGGAGATGTAGGAAACTCAGGTTTGTTGGAGAGTTTGTTTGAGATGGACAACACAGGAAAACAAGGAAATTGTCTTCAATGGGAAAGGCTTGACCATGAGGCTCTTGTTAAAAAAAACCTCTAGCCATCAGAGATGTGAATTGTCTATGAGCATGTACTCTTCCTGAGCATAGCAAGTGGCATAATACAGGGGTCCCCATCCTATGGTGAGTTGTATAATTATTTCATTACATATTACAATGAAACAGGAATAAAGTGCACAATAAATGTAATGCGCTTGAATCATCCCAAAACCATCCTCCCCCCAGCCCCTGAAAAAATTGTCTTCCATGAAAATGATCCCTGGTGCCGAAAAGATTGGGGACTGCTGGCATAATCTATGATCTGACAGCTTTTATTTTCTCTCTTTGGCTTTTAAATTCAGATACCTGTTTGCCTTTTCCTTCCTTGCATTTTGTATTTAAATTATGGATGTTGGCAGCAGATGATATTCCCACTAATGAAGACTCTTATACCAGATACACTGTTGAGTGTGTGTGTATGGATGTACACATGGAAAAACCTTTCAGAAATAAGTATCCTCATGTGTTTTTCATTACAGAAGCAATCAGTTAATTGGTAACAGTTAGGGAGAGTGTCAGGCACCCTGTAACTTTGTTGGAGATAATATAAAAAAATTCATTTAGTTGATGGAATTGAGCAATGGGGCTTAGTTTAACTCCCAGAAGACATACTAATCCCTTTTTATAATTATCTGATCCCCCGAGAAATGCATAAGAACCTCTATTCTTGTTGGTTTGCATTTATTGTATATTGTAGATATAAACCCTTTTGATGTTTATTTTATATAAAATTCAGGTTGATTAGAGGGAAGAATGTAAATTTGTGTTTGCTGATATCTGCATGACATTTTTGGCTAAATTTTTTCAGATTTCTGTTGGTAATTCAGACTGGTTCACCCTTTGACCTTGGGGAAAAATAGAAAAAATAGAACAAAAGTGGAAATCAAGTGTGAATACTTACACTCCCATTTGCTTCCTTCCTTCCCCTCCCCCTTCCTCCTTCCTTCTTTCCCTCCCTTTTTAGTATTCATCTCAGTGTAGCTGCTTTTTCCTATAAAATTAACATTTGAAGAGTAGGCCTTTTAGGGAATGGGATCATCTCTGTTATGAAATGCTATAGCTCACTTTTCTGCAAAATACTGCCTCCTCTACCTTCCTCAAATGGAGCCACAGACCTAGTGTGACCATCTTTGTATCATAATCCCTTCCAGTCACTACTGCATGCCCAAAGGGTATCTTTCCTTCAAATGTAATAGATTAATTTTGTCTAATATAATTGATAGATTAATTTATATACATGGAAACATATAGTGTGTACTCTTTTGTGTCTGGCTTCTCCCCATGTTATGTTTGTAAAATTGATGCATGTTGTATGTGGTATTCATTCTCATTGCTGTATAGTGTCCCATTGTGTGAATTTACCACTGTTCATGCTACTGTAGCATGTAGTATGTACGTTGGGCTGTTTCCAGTTTTGGACCAATGTGAATAGTATTGTCATGAACAATTTTGCAAATATTTTCTGGTGAACATATGTACATATTTATTTTGGCTGTAATATATCCAGGAGTGGAATTTTTGGGCCATGCAGTTCAGCTAGAGTAGGTACTATCAGAGTAGTTTTATCAATTGAAACAGTGGTGTGTGAGTTGCAGTTGCTCCACATTCTAACCAATACTTGTTGTTGTCTTATTTTAGCCAATCTGGGAAAAGTGTGTTATTGACTTCCCTAGCTGACATGAAGGTGAACACCTCAAAAAGTGTTCATATTATTTTTTTATTTTTTTACAATAGCACAATAGAGAAAGCAAGGCGAAATTAAAGAATTGATCTGCACACTTTTTATCAGTTCTTTAACTAGTCTAGCTTTTCTGTCTCTCCATCATTTCTTGTGAGCTTTTTTCTTTTAATTTTATAGGAGATGTATTTGAAGGGATTTACTTCTAATGAAAGTTTAAAGAACAGAAGTTGTATGAATAAACTCTACTAGTTCTGAGAATTAAGATATTTAAAGGTTGAAATTTTGCTTACACTTTCAACTTTCCTAATTTGTTAAATCAAGCTATTGATTTTTCTGTTTCACTGTGACCTTTTCATGGAAGAATTTGTCTGAGTTGTACTCTGTCGTTGGCCAAAATTACTTTCCACAAAAATGTAAAAGAAAATTTGATGCATAATTTTTTAAAGGGGAAAAAAAGAAGAGAATCATCAATACAGGGGCAAGTTAGATGTTGTGACACTCCAGTGGCGTTGCTCTTAAGTTTTTGGTGTTTCTTAGAAGATGAAGTGAGTAGTTGTGAGGAAAACTAAAACATGGTTTAGTGTGTTTGAGTTTTTGTTTTGATTTACTTCATGTTGGTCTTTTGAAATTTCTTCCTTCAGCTTTTATTTAGTGCAGCGCCTTTTAATCTATTTTATCTTTGTAGTTGTTTCTTTTTACGGATTGTATGTCTCTTCAGAAATGTAATATACAACTTTCACCTAGCTTTGTACCTATTTTGTGCATATATTCCATCTTCCCTTAAATGATATTTGGGGTATTGTTGATCAATTGATGCTATGTAGCCTTAAATATCTGTAAGGTACTTGTAGGTGCTGTTCGGCCTCTTGGTGGCAAGATTAAATCCTGGGTCACATAACCTAAAGGGTCTTTTAGAGAACCCAAGCTTCTGACCTTGGGGCCAGAATAAGGTCTCTGTGCCTCTAGAGTCACCACACTTTGAACTCCTTGCAGAGTTATAATTCGGGAGTAGGAGAAAAGTTTGCTGAGTCCCTGTCAAGGAAAGGAGGTTTGGAGAGAAATGATTGAAGATTACGAACTTGGACACAGAGTGTCTCAGCCCTGGCATGGTTTCAGTAATGATTGGGAGAAGCAGTTCAAATATCTGACTCCTGAGGAAAGTTTTTGTAAATTGTTTTTACTTTTGTAAAGTTGAGGGAATTCAAGGCTAGTTCCCTAATGAGATCATGTAAGCTTAGTCGTGTTCTGATGTGTCTTTATTGGATAGGGGGAACGGGGAGTGGAAAGGGAGGGAGTGGTTGTGCCTCTGGAGTGGGGACTGAGAATGGTTCATGATGCTGGGAATTACAGAAATGTGGGTGGGAGGTGCAGCGCAGAGGCACTGGCTTGAGGAATAGCAGGGCTTTTTGTGGAGTAGCCAGGTGGGAGGGCAGTTACTAGGTTATGCTTCAAAGGCATTCAAAAATATTTGGTGAGTGTTACCAGTAGCATACTCATGCTGTCAGATCTGCCTAAAGGTGCTGATTCACCAATTATCATTATACTGTTTTAGGGGTCCACTGGGTGGTACCTGTCCCCTAGGTGATTGGGAATTTCATGCTTCCATCAGCTAAAGTTTAAACATTTTGGTTATAGAGATTTGCCCTAATTAGGTTTGGCCCCACCAGCCAGGTGTTCATCTGAGTCCGGTTTTTGTTTTTCACCACTCCCTTCCACATACACATCTTTTTTTCTTTTTGTTCTGAGAACTCAGAGCCTTGAGGGAACTATAAACTATTCTCCCAAAATTCACTGGACTAGGGTTTTATCAGGACAGTTTTGATCAGTGTTTAGGCTACTACAGAAAGAAAACTGTTTCTTTTTAAGGCTAATTTTAGCCAACCTCAAGAAACAAAAGGCCACTGTTTGGATACTCATGGGAAAACAGGAAAACCTAATTGGAAGGCTTTTGTTTCCCTTTAGTGAAATCCTATGTGCTCATAGAGCTTTTTCTCACCTTCTGAGAACCTAAGTATTACTGAGAAACAGACCTGATATTATGTCTGGGCTCAGTTCTGCCTGTTGTTGGGAAGGGTGTGCCAGCTCTTCACCTCTTGAAGTCAAGAATGAGTAATAAGACCTTGAGGATTCTCAGCCAGCTCAAAATGATCTGATAAATTACCTTTATTGCACAGTGGAAAAAAGTGTCACTCTTTCCTGCTTGGTCAGCTTTGTTAGCAAAAGAAGGAAATACTGCTTTCGGGGCTTGAAGTTTGTGTAGTTTATGAATCATTTTCTTAGGTACTCTTTCAAAGAAAAAGTGTTGTGAGCCTCTGGCCTCATATCCTCTTTGACCAGATACCTGTGCTTACTGTTTGTGAGGCTCTTCTGATCGGAGTCCTGGCTTGTTCCCATGCTGAGGTCTGAATTAAGCTTGGGTCCCAGGCTGGGTTGGGGGCACCTGAATCCATGGAAACTCTGCTTCACCCTGGGCATCCTCCTCTCTCTCCTTGACCCTTAATGACCCAGGACAGCCTTTCCTTTCCTAGTTCTTCCCTGTTTTTTGCCTTTGTTTTTGGACTGGTCAGGTTGAGGGGATTTGATTCGATATTATAGGGCAGTAGTTAGGAGATTGGGTTCTAGAATCACAGCTCTACTGTATCCTGCCAGATGTGTGTTTCCTTTGCTTCTGTGTGTTTGAAAAGAAACATTAATACTGTTATGCCATGGTGTTCAAGTGTGTCTTGGGATGTATGTGTAAGTGGGAGGAGCCTGGGAGGGGAGGATCAAGGAAAGGAAGGAATACTTAGGATATAGTATTTCCTGAATGTAAAACTCCCAAGGAAAATTGCAAAAGCACTGCCTTGTTTGCTTTCTGGCAAGAGACGCAGAGACAGAGCTGTCACCTCTGGTAGCACACCGTGGACTAGAGAAGTAGAGCTGTGGCATGAAGTAAAAGGGGAGAGGCAGGCTCAGGGAGCTGAGTCCTGTTGGGAATCCAACTCCATGAAGTACTGAGTAAAATAACTTTTTTTTTTGGCTTGCAAAATTGGAATAAGGAGAGCTCCGCACAGAGAAGCTGAATAGATGTGTGAGCCATACATGAACTTTGTTGAAATCTGAGTCATTGCTGAAGCGTATTGCTTCTGCTACCCCACAAAGGACACTTTGCCTGGTTGCTTAGGATTAAGGGATTCCTGATAATTGTGGAGTAGGTAGGAGTTGAAACGGGGGCACTTGTCATTGGGGGACTGGGATGTGGAGAGATGGGATATGTTTTTGGGACCCCAAATTATTGCTTTGAACATATTTTCTGGGCAACACTCTGTAGCTGTGATCTCCAACCTCTGAAGCCGAGGACTGGTATTGATCCGTAGCCTGTTAGGAACCGGCCACATAGCAGGAGGTGAGCAGATGGACAGTGAGCGAGCGAAACTTCATCTGTATTTACAGCCACTCTCCATTGCTTGCATCACCGCATAAGCTCTGTCTCCTGTCACATCAGCAGCGGCTTTAGGTTCTCATAGGAATGTGAACCCTGCTATAAACTGCACATGTGAGGACTCTAGGCTGTGTGCTCTTCTGAGAATCGAATGCCTGGTGATCTGAGTGGAGCTGAGGCGGTGATGCTAGCGCTGGGGAGCAGCTGAAAATACAGATTATCATTAACAGAGAGGTTTGACTGCACAGTAATTGTGACGTGCTTGAATCATCCCAAGACCATCCTCATGACCCCTCAATCTGAAGAAAAATTGTCTTCTGTGAAACTTGTCCTTGGGGCCAAAAATGTTGGGGATTGTGCTGCTCTGTAGGATTGTTGGTTATGCAGAGCTGAGCTGGAAGCATGCTAGGGACTTCTAAGGGCTAGTGGTATAAACCATTCATCTGTAACAATGTTTCCAGGGTACAATGCATAAATGTACCTGATAAACTGTGAGCCTGTTACTGGTTATTTCAGTTGGTGATTCCTTGTATCTGAAGCTTTGGGGAAGTGAGGATAGTAACATTGTATTTATAGTCCAGGGCTTACAGGGACATGCAAAAGCTTTGTTCCCTTTATTTTACTTTCCTTACATCAGCCAAATTCAGTGATATATACATACCCAGCAGGAATGAGTATATATGTACACCAAAAGCATTTATAGGACTGTTGATGATAGCTTCAATTAGAAGCATTCCAAATATCCATGAATTGGTTAAAAAAAAATTATGATATAGTTATGTGGTGGGATACTACACAGCAGTGAAGATGAACAAACTACTACACAGAACAACATGGGTGAATGTCATAAATAGTACATTGAGTAAAAGAAGTCAGGCTGGGTGAGGTGACTCATGCCTGTAATCTCAGCACTTTGGGAAGCAGAGGTGGGAGGATCACTGGAGACCAGGAGTTCAAGACCAGCCTGAGTAACATAGTGAGACCCTGTCTCTACAAAAAAAAAAGTTTTAAAGTTAGCCAGGTGTTGGCAGTGCATGCCTGTAGTCCCATCTACTCAGTAGGTTAAAGTGGGAAGATCTCTTGAGCCCAGGAGGTCAAGGTTATAGTGAGCTGTGATTGCACCACTGCACTCCAGCCTGGGCAATAGAGCAAGACCCTGTCTCTAGGAAAAAAATAGAAAAATTAGCTGGGTGTGGTGGCATGCGTCTATAATCCCAGCTACTTGGGAGGCTGAGGCAAGAGGATCTCATGAGCCCAGGAGTTCAAGTTACAGTGAGCTATGATTACACCATTGCACTCCAGCCTAGGTGGCAGAGTAAGACTGTGTCTCAAAAAAAAAAAAAAAAAAGTCAGAAACAAGTTTACATATTATCGTATGATTTTATTTATATGAAATTCAAGAAGGGGCAAAACTGATGGTGACAGAAGTCAGGATAGGGCAGAAGATAGGGCAAGGATGCCTTGACTGTTAGGGGTGTAGGGGAACTTCCAGGGTCCTGATAATGTTCTCTATCTTTGATCTAGGTGCTGATAAAGTACATGTTATCGTTTGTAAGAATTAAGATGAACTTTAAGGTTTATGTCCTTGGCTGTATATGTTAATTCTTTAATTTAAAAAAGTTTGCTAAGATCAAACACTTAAAAATAAACCAAAATTTAAGTAAATCAATAAGGCATGTTGGTTGCCAAAAAGAAAAACTCATTCAAACTGACTTAAACAAACCAGCATCAACAACAGGAATTTGTTGGACGGAACTCAGTGGAACTTGAGAGCATGGTTGCCCAGCCAGTCCTCCTGGGAACTGGGGGCTTAGGCTCGATGTTACGATTTCTTTTGGGTACTCATGGTATCTTGTCCCCAGCATCTGTGCCATTCTTTGGCTTCTCTCTTTAGACCTCCTTTTATTTGCTTCAGCTCATATGTACTAATAGTAGAAAATGGCAACCCAACCCTAGCCTGAGTCCTTTTTCATACCTGTAGTTCCCTGTCTCTGGCCCTCACTCCCTTTGTCCTGGTTAGTTTAGCCTATGTCTCCCTTTTCTTCCCCTAGGAATAGGAATCTACTGCAGTCCAGTCTGCTATGACTAGAGAGAGGATGGAATTCTGTAGAAAAAGCAGAGTAGTCAAGGTTAAGGCTGGGTAGATGTTTCTGAAAAGGGAGATGCAGTGGGAAGAAAATGGTTTCCATCCCTCCACATGTTCTCCTGCTTCATTTGTTTCCTCTGATCTTTTCCAGCCATTGTTTCTATCAAGGAAAAGAGTCCCCAGGGAATTCTTTTTTCCCTCTCAAGAAAACCAGACTTTCTTGTGTCTGCTTCCAAACAGGACGTCCTAGTAGCTTGATCCTGTTTTCTTGTTGAGGTCTCCCTGAGCTTTGGTCTTACCAAGATCTACCACAAACTTGTTTTTAGAGGGAACTGTTACCTTGTACCATTTTGTGATTATGGAATAATTTCCTAAATGCATGAAGATTCACCCCTTCTGGTCATAACTCTTTGTACCAAATTATAGGAAATACTGTTCCTAAGTTTACGGTATGACTTTAGCAATTCAAATAGCCTTCTTGATATCTATTATGGTCTTGCTAATAATCTTGGTAGAAAGCACCATTGGCCCCCAGATTCAGTACTTTTCAAGACAGAACATAGCAGTATCTTTCTCCTAGTCTCTTGGGTAAGCTGTGGACTATCTCTGAGACTTCACTTGCCTTACACTTATATGGAGTTTCTTAGCATTGTCCTTGAACGTTTACTAGGTACCTTTATAACTGTGCCTTTTCTTTTTGTTCCTTCTCAATTAAAACTCACTTTCACTATAGCCTCTGAATATGAAAATCTGTCAGCTTAGTCCTACTAAGTGTACTGAGTTTCTCTGGACTCCTAACTTGCCAAGATCCACCACAAATTTGCAAGAGGTTGTGTTGAATATATTTCCTTCAAAAATTAAGTTTTTAAGTGAATTCATTAGAGTAGCTATGTGAGGAGTCTTAATTTTGGGTCTGTTTTTTTTTTTTCTTCTAGAAAAAATGTTTTAGAGACCTAGTGATTTTCATCATGTTGTCTTAATCATTTAAAAAACTTATTTGCATCATCAGATGTTGGTAAGATTTTCAGGCAGAGACTGATACTAAAAAAGCTAAAAAAGAACTTGCACTTTTTGAAATGATTTCTATATCCCATAAAATCCAAGACAATTATATTTCCTTATTTTGCCAGCAGACTGGTATGCCGGTTAAGTTTATTACCTTGATTCTTGTTTTATCCCCATCAGTTAGAGATTAATTACATGCCTGTGGAATGGTGAGCTGTTGAACCTTGTCTTCTTTGAACTTAACTATTGTTCTCATTAAGGTCTTCTAAAGGTCAGGCAAACAGGTAACTTAAGTTTTTCCCCTCCCCCTAAAGTACATATTTATAAAGTAAAAACTTTAATTAGAAATAGGCAAAAGTTATTTTTAGTTTATTAGTTTTTTTTTTTTAATGCCGATGGTTAGCATGCAACTTCACTGGCAGTAAGATATCTACCATTTGTCTGTCTTTTGATTACTCTAGATATTATTCCATTGATTATTAAAATAGTTTGAAAAATGAAGTGGTTTCATCACTCATGTTACACTAGATTATGCTCAGTGGCTTAAAATAACAGTTGAGGTTCTTGTTCACATTCATGACAGCCAGGGCTCTCCTCCAAGGGTCATGTTTGTCCAAGATCCAGTCTGAATGAGCCACCCCACTCAGGGACATCTCCTTGTGGTAGAGGGTAAGAAGGGAAATGACCAATCTATTCATGGTTATTAACGCTTCTGCACGTATGTCGCTTCCACTCACCTTCAGTTGGCTGAAGCGAGTCATATGGCTAAGCCTGCCAACAATGGGGTAGGGAAGTGTAATTAATTCTTCCATCTGGAGACACTATAAGTCACATGACAATGGGGGTTATAATCCTCTTTCAGGAAGGGCACCAAATAATTGGAAACAACAATATAATCTACCATAATGGAAAACTATATTTACTTCAACAGGTTTAATGCTGATTCAAAAACAGTTTTAGAATTGATTAAAATCTGTATTTTGAGTTTTATTATTAAAAGGTTATGCTTCAGAAATCTGCCAAGATAGGGAAAATGGTCTAGGTTTTGGATAGGACTAATTAATCTTTTTGGAGCTGGAGAGCTGTACCCATAATTTGGTAATTTCCTATTAATTATTAATATTTCTCAAGGGTCTAGATCTGTATTTTAAGTAAGAAACTACACTTTCTTAACTTTTTTTATCTTGATTTTTTTCATGTATCACTGCTATCTTATTGGTCAACTGATTTTTGTTTAATTGCCTGAATTAATATGGTTTCGGTAGTCAATCTAAAGTGGTTGGTGCTGTCAAGGGAAGGATTGAGATGGGCCCTTTTGATGAAAATAAAATTTATTAGGGCCTAGTAAATCTGCCCTGGTATTTTTCTTTCAAAAGTGAAATTGCTGGGCTGTTTCTTACTAGGAAATTTCTGTCCCATCATTTAAAAAGTATGAAATCAGAATTCTTTGAAGAAAGATGGCAGATTATACCTTGAGGTATAAAATGTTAGTGCCCTGATCTGGTTATTCACCATTTTCATGTTTGGGAGATTCAGAACTCTTGGGAATCTTGGGCCCTTTCTCACACTCCTAAATAGACAGTGGGGCCGTCTATATAGGCCAGAGTCTTGGATAGGTTCTGTAATTTTTATGAGAATGTTGAAATCTCTTCTGCTTGGTTGACTTTTAAAGGTAAGTGGCCCAGTCCTCAATTGGAAACGTAGGAGGCTGCACTCTGGGTTCTTCCTGAGCAGTTAACCTGCCCCCAACTCTTAATGAAAACATTTTTGAGAAATAGTGTTCATTCATGAACTTCTAAAAATTTTACTAGTTTCATCAAAATATTGGATACTTGGAATGCTGTGCTTTCTTTTCCCTCTAATTTCTTTTATTGAATTAGCATGTATTCTCTCCTCAGCTTTCGTTGCTGAGGAATAGAGAGCAGTTTGGGAAACGGCTACAGGAAACTCTCATGCACTCTTTTGCCTCTTCTAATGGCCTTCTCTTGAAGGAGTTTTCTTCTTTTGAAGAAAAGTTGCCCGAGGCCTTGATGATAGAAAATGCTAAGGCATTTCTTGGGAAAATATGTGATCTATTAAATAATATAAATCTTATAAGACATTGTGATTTCTTCATTGCCCTGGCCAAATTTATATCCCACTGTCAAATAAACCACGTAGAACTTCATGGTGGTTATTTTTGATCACTAATTTAGGCCTCATTTTACTATTCTATTTTACTTTGTGCTGAATTTATATATTTGTTTTTAAATTGAGATAAATATAATTTACATCTAGTTTTCAAATTTGCCTTAAACCTTTTTGGAACAAGTGTGGGTGTAAATACATATCATGGTTACTTTGTTCAATTAAAAGTTTTAAGAGGCCCTATGTGTGTGAAGTACACACGTGCACACACAGCTAGGTAATACACTTCTTTCTGTGCTCACTTAGTTTCCTTTATTGTTCTGACAAGCGGTGCATGCTCAGTGAAGTACTGGGGTCTCTGTTCCTGTACTCGGACACAGAGCAAGGATTTCTTTTTGAGCCTTTTTGCTAATGAAAAAGGGGCTCCTGATGTTCCCCCAGGTCTGCTCTCTGGGCCCAGGACCCAGCGTGGGATTGAACGGGCAGAAGGCAAATCGCATAATGGGCACTTCTTCAGGGACAGGTCTGGAAGGGACTTCACACTAATTTTTGGATTTGAAGTTGTTTGTTTTTTGTTTTGGTGACAGTCTTGCTCTGTTGCCTGGGCTAGAATGCAGTGATGTTATCATAGCTCAGTGCAACATCAAACTCCTGGGCTACAGAGATCCTCCTGCCTCAGCCTCCCAAGTAGCTGGATCCCAGCCTATAGCTGGGAGTATAGGTGCATGCCATAATGCCCAGCTAATTTTTCTTTTTCTTTTTCTTTCTTTCTTTTTTTTTTTTTTTTGTAGAGCAAGGGTCTCCCTCTTGCTCAGGCTGGTTTCAAACTCCTGAGCTTAAGCTATCTTCCCCCTTCAGCCTCCCAGAGTGCTAAGGTTATAGACATGAGCTACTGTGCCCAGCCTGAAGTTGGTATTTTTTGATGAGCCACCTTGATACCTAACCCAGCTCAGTCTGTAAATTCTGATGTATTCCATGGATTGGCAGCACATGCCTGTCTCTGTTCTCCTGACTGCCGGCCTCTGACCTGCCCATGCTTTCCCTTTGCACCCCTCCTTTGGTACTGACAGCTCATGGGAATCAAGACGGAGTTGGCCAAAAGCTAAATACCTGCACTGTTGTGCTGTGGCTCCCCATAGAATGCCTTCCCTGAACTTTGACTTAATGTTTTGCCTTTTGCTTTTATTGATGCATAATACAAAACATCATATTACAAATCTTCTATAGCTCCTGGCTCTACCCTTGCTTACTGGCTACTCCCCAGCTTCCTTTGCTCATTCCTTATCTCCTCAGCAGGTTTGATTTTTGGAGGGCTGGAGGGCTACTCAGTCCTTGATCTTTTCTGCAGACACGCACTCCCTTGGTGGCTTCAGCCTATCTCATGGCTCTAGGTATGGCTGATATTTCTAGCATTCTCATGCTTACGTCTCCAGCTCTGATCTCTCTCTCCAGTTTCACTTCACATATCCATCTCCCTCCTTGTGTCTTCACCTGGTGCCTGGCGGCCAAATCAACATGGCCAAAATAGCCTTCCTGGCTCCACCCAAGCTTGTTCTCCTTGCAGCCTTCTCTATCCTGATGGGTGGCAAACCCCAAAAACTTTGTGGCCATCTTCACTCCCCTTTTTCACACATCCCATCCTGTCGTAAAGCCTGTTAAGTCCACCTTCCAAATATGTACAGAATGTGCTTTCTTCTCCCTGTCTCCACTGTCACCACCCTGTCTGACCTGATTTACTGAAATAGCATCTGCTTCCTCTCCCCTCTCCACTGCCACCATCCCCTCCCTCTCCTGGATTGCTGAGTAGCCTTCTAACTGGTCTGCCTGCTTCCCCTTGCAGTTCGTTCCCAACAGCCATCCTTTTATAAAAACAAAAGTCAGATTGTGGCACTGCTTAAACCCTGTGTTGGCTCCCTGTCTCCCAGAGGAAGAAAAAGTTTTTACAGCGAACTTTATGGCTCTCATGAAGGGGTCCCTAACCTCCTCTCCTGCGCTCGCCCCTCCTGTGCTCTTTCTCACACATACCTGCTGCTTCCCTCAGGGCCTTTTGCATAGGCTGTTCCCTGGGCACCTGGAGTGCCCTCTCTTCATCTCTGTGAGGTCTTTTGCTCAAATGTCACCATCTCAATACTGTGACTCCCTATTCAAAATTATAATCTGTTCCTCCTGACACGCCTGATCCCTCTTAATCAGCTCTGCCTTTTTTCTCATAGCACAGATCACCCAGCATCATGTTACATAATTTACCTGTTGTTTTTTAATTTCTGGATGGTCTATTCCAGTAGAGTATGGGCTCCCCCAGGGCAGGGATCTTTATTTGGTTTGTTGGCCGATGTACATCAAGCTCCTAGATAGAACATAGCCTGGACGGCCCTTAAAAGATCTCTATTGAATGAACTGCTGATGAGCATTTACTGTGCTGTTCAGAATCTCCTGCCCTTATAGGAGGAAATGTATGTTTCAGTTCATTGTTAGGAAAATATTTATTTCCCTGATGAGCAGGGATCCCTTCCCACAGATATGAAAGTTTGTATAACTCAACACATTTCCTTTCTGCTTTGGCTACCAGGATGCCAAGAACTAAGTTTTGGGCTTAGTTGTGATAGTGATTTTGCTTCAATATATTGGTAAAATAATACAAACTTTCCCCAGCCTTTTTTTTTTTTTTTTCTTTTTTTCTTTCGACAGGATTTTGCATGCCGATTTCCCCAGCCTTTACGTGATGAAAAGTTGTTCCAGAGTTCTTTTTGTTTATTTTTTGACAATAACTCTGCCTTTTATAGTTAGACCCTTCAGGTAACTTTTGGGAGTGTATGGGGTATAACAATTCAAATCCAATCTACAAAGGAAGAAAAGTCCTTTATTACTGAGATTTGTTTGTCTTAGCTTATAGCTGGTTTTATTTTAGCTTTGGCCAGAT
Organism: Microcebus murinus; assembly: GCF_040939455.1. Taxonomy (NCBI): domain Eukaryota; kingdom Metazoa; phylum Chordata; class Mammalia; order Primates; family Cheirogaleidae; genus Microcebus; species Microcebus murinus. The sequence goes on from NC_134115.1 coordinate 30,067,985, forward strand.
GAGTACCATGGTTTCACATAGTATGCCACTTACTGGTTTTGATGAGTGTTCTGCAGCAGCAGTTTTGGATATGCTATATCTCCGTAGGGTTCTATTTGTTGAATTACACTTATGCAAGTATTAACATGTTTGTAAACTACTGTTGTCTACTGCTTTGGTTAGTCAATCCCAAACTCTTACTTCTTAAAACCCAAGGACCCCAATTTCTGACAGAATATCTTTTAAAACATTTCTTGCCACAGTTTACTAAAAGGAATTTCTTTTCGCTAAAACTTGAAAGGATTAAATTAATGGTAGGGTGTTGAGCCTGGAAACACAAGTACTTATCCTAGTGCATGCTTTTCAAATGAGGGTAGTTTCAGGGAGTACCCAAAGTCATAGGGTAAACATCTTTCTGGAACTTCAGTTTTGCTTGAAATTTTTTGGAGAAATTCCTTTTGAATTTGGGCAGTCTTAGCAAGTCCTGACACAGAGATGCTTACAAAAATCCATAGACTTTCATATTTTTGAGTTGGTCAGATTTGAGTTAATGACTCTCATAAGTGTTGCACTTTTCTTTAAACAGGTGTGTGGTGATGTTTGCACTGTGATTTAGGAGAATAAGCAGCCCTGCGCCTGTGGCTGCCTCTTGTCCATCAGAACTAGAACTGGGAATTTCACAGTGACTCCTTAGAAACTGTGCAGCTAGTTTTTCAACAAATTGAATTTGTCACTCAAAGAGTCAGTATTGTGTTTGTTTTTAAATCTGATTACCTGAAGCTATTGGTTCTTACAACTTAATTCAGTTTCCTTTTCAGGTTGCTTTTAATTAAGTTCTGGGAGCAAACCCGTATGTATCCCTAACTTTGCCTCTCAGGAGAATGAGGTCTTGGAAAATACAAAAGTACTGGGAATTCTGATTATATTTTGTGATCTTAGTCATTTCAGGATTGTAAAAATTAAGGAGTTACTGAGAAAACCTGAAAAATTCTGAACTCTTCAAGCAGTGTTCCCATGTGGGCATTGTTCTGGGGCACTAATCTCCATGAATGGAGCAGTATGGGGATGACTGTGTTCCCTAACCCACAGTAGGAGTTGGTAGACAGTACCAGCAGCAGTAGACCTACGGTAGACCTTAGACTGTTCTTGAGTGCTATTTGAAATAAGGCTTTTGTTATTTGTTATGCAAATAAGCCCATTGCTGGTTCTTGAGTGAAAAACCCTTGAATATCGGCTCTATGAAAAATTTAATAATGTTTTTATTCATCTGTGTTTATATGCTTTAAAAAGTCAAGTTGTTCTACGAAGCTTATAAATGAAAACAGTAGCTCTCTGCCCTGCCTTTGCCACCTGATACCTTCCCCTCAGAGGAATCGCTTATCTTTCTTCTGATGATGTTCAACTTTAAGAAAATGCTTATATTTGACTGATCTAGACCTATGAAAATGGCAATATCTTGAGAAAGCATGTATATGATTTCATTTCTTTTTTTTTTTTTCTTTTTTAAGACAGAGTCTCACTCTGTTGCCTGGGATAGAGTGCCATGGCGTCAGCATAGCTCACAGCAACCTCAAACTCCTGGGCTCAAGTGATCTTTCTGCCTCAGCCTCCCGAGTAGCTGGGACTACAGGCATGTGCCACCATGCCTGGCTAATATTTTCTATATATTTTTAGTTGGCCAATTAATTTCTTTCTATTTTTTAGTACAGACAGGGTCTCGCTCTTGCTCAGTCCGGTTTCGAACTCCTGATCCTGAGCAAGCCTTCCCACCTTGGCCTCCCAAAGTGCTAGGATTACAGGCATGAGCCACCGCGAGCTAGCCTGATGTCATTTCTTGATTTAAAAAAATCCAATTTTGGATATCATTTACTGTCTTCACACTGATAAATGAAAATATAACTCTTATAATTCCCCCCCTTCTTCCACTTTCTGAATAGAAATATGATTTTTCATTTTATCAATATATGTCTTTAGTAGTATTTTGACTGGAAATAACTAACAGCTGAGACGTGATTTAAATGACATTTCCTTCCTCATACAGCTTTTTCTCACCCTGAGTTAATAATTGTTTTATTTGCTTGCTTGTTTTATGTACCTCTCTCTGGTTCACTCCCGAACTGAAGCCTAACCCTCCTCTCTGTGCATTCTTCCAGGTAGCTCTCTGCACCCTTTCCTCCTGAAGGCATCCCTTCTGAAGTGTCCGAATTGTTCTAAAGATTCCTTTCATTTCTCTTTCCTGGATGCTATAATGTCCTCTTTCCTTGTGGTTTCTCTTGGCCTCTAGTCTTGGTACAGGTTATGGGCCAACAGCTTCTGATGAGGTTCTTTACTCTTATTAGTTTGGCTAAGTATGTAATTCTACTTTGGAAATCCTTTTCCCTCAGAACTTTGAAGAGATTGCTTCCTAAAGTTCCTAAGCTTTTTATTTAAAAAAAACCCAAACAAATAAAAAAACAGGGCTCCCCCTCCCAACTTTCTTCTCCTCAGAAGTTTTTAGAACTTTTTCTTTGTTCCATATATTGTGATTGCTTTTTTTTAAATTCATTTTTCTGGGCACATAGTGTCCTTCTCACATGAGACACTTGTGTTTTTCAGGTATTAGAAAATTTCTTGAATTATCTTTGGATAACTTTCCCTCTTTTCTCTTCATCGAATCCCTCTTTTCAAATGTTGGTCCTTTTGGAGCAATCCCTTAATTTTCCTCTCCTATTCTCTGTGTCTTGGTCTTTTCATTCCATTTTCTGGTGGATTTCTTCAGCTTTACCTTACAGCCATTTTACTGAATTAAAAAATAAATTTTACATGGCTAATACCTGGCTCAAATTAAAAAAATATGGAAGGGTATCGTGAAAAGTCTCCGCGTGTGTGTGAACTTATTCTCCTCTTTCTGTATCATAGATGATAGCATCCTTTACATATTGTTATTATGCACCTTGCTTTTTTTTATGGGACTATGTCTTGAGACTCCATCTAGGTACTGTTTTCTCTATATATTATTTTTATCATTTTAAACATGGCAGCATAGTATTTTATTTTTTAGCAGATACTCTTTTGTTTAATCAATTTCCTATTAAATTTGCTACACCAGTGCTGCAAGGAATAACTTTGTGCATATATTATGCTCACATGTGATAATGGCATGTGTGATGGATGTGGAGTTACCAGGTGAAAGGAGACACACATTTGTATTTGCAATAGATACTGCCCCAAAAGCCTTCCGCAGAATCTGTGCTAATAGTCTCTCACCAGGAAGGTACAAAAGTACCTGTTTCTCTACATTCTCTGCCAACACAGTGTGTTATGAAATTTCTTCATCTTTGCCAATCTAAGTAGAAAATGGTATCTCATGGTGTTTTAATTTTCATTTCTTTTAGGAGGGTTGAACATCTTTTTGTAAGAACCATTTGTATTTACCTTTATGTATTCATATCCTTTGCTATTGGGCTGTTACCAAGTTGTATCACTTTATATATAAGGGAAATAAGCCCCTTTTCTGTGATAAGCATTGGAGTTGTTCCCAGTTTATTGTTAATCTTTTGACTTAGATTGTTTTGTTTGTTTGTTTTTTCGAGACAGAGTCTCATTCTTGTCTCCAGGGCTAGAGTGCAGGAGTGTGATCATAGCTCACTGCAACCTCAAACTCCTGGGCTCAAGCAATCCTCCCACCTCAGCCTCCTGAGTAGCTAGGAGGACAGGCAGGTGCCCCGACACCCAGCTAATTTTTCTATTTTTAGTAGAGACAGGGATCTCCCTCTTGCTCAGTCTGGTCTTGAACTCCTAAGCTCAAGCAGTCTTGCTGCCTTGGCCTCCCAGATTACAGGTGTGAGCCGCCATGCCTGGCCTTGACTTGGATTATATTTTCCCATGTATAATTCCCATGTGAATTTATCAGCTTATTTTAAGGCCTTTGGATTTAATATCATAAAGAGAAAAAGGCCTTCCCCACCCTAAAATTATTATTTTAAATGTCTAGGGTTTTTCCCTAATATTTCTATGGTTTCAGTTTTTTGTATTTAAGTTATTTGTCCATTTTGAATTTATTTTAGTAAGTATGGATCCCAGTTTACTTTAGGTTTTTTCAGGTGGTTGCTGGTTTTCACAGACATTTATTTCATAATCCCTTTTTCTTCCTTTAACTAAATCCCTTATGCTCGTTGAGTTCATTTCTTTGTGTTGTTTCGCTATTCACATTTTAATTATATGAAACATTTTAATTGTAACGCTAGTCCAATTGTTAATATGTTAATATTTTTATATTAGAGAAGGTTAAGTTTATTTTAGATATTGTTGTTGTTCATGTTAACCATCAATTTTGCAGTGATATTTAAAAATAAATCATGCAAATTTTAAGGGCAGCAGATCAGATTTTTAAGTAGCTCAAAAGAAGCACAGTGACCTATGCTGGTAAAGGTTAGAGTTTTCTAACTCAAGGCCTGCTGCTTTTCTTAATCCCCCCCCATGAGGGGGGGAAACAAGATACCAAAACCAAGGGTAAGAAGTACTTAATTATTCACCTTTGGGATCAAGATTGGCTTACAAATCAGAACATTCAGGCTTGAGAGAGGAAAAATAAACAATTAAATAGGTCAACAATTTCAAAACAAAACTCTCAGTTTGAGAGCCGAGTTGAAGACACTTGATTCTGGGGACTCTCTGTCATTTTGAGATGCAACTCTTGGTCCAGTCTTGGGTGATGAAAACACAGCATCGGTGGTTAACTGGAGTACAGCAACGTTAGTTGCTTTTCCTTCTGTGAAAAGCCTTTATTTGCCTGAGATGAAAAAAGAGACTAGTGAACCCCAGAGACCATTTCATTCTGAACCACAGTAGCCTTTTGGCATCTTTCCTCAGTGTTACTCTGAAAGAGCCCATAAATAGGAAGAAAAATACGTTGTCACTAGTGCGCGTACGTCTGTGTGGGCTAAACTGTTCCCGTGTTGTCATGACACTGAGAACGGAACTTGCCTGTATCTCCACCTGAGATGTCCACCTGGCATCCAAACAGTATACACATGAGTGAGGCATTTCAAAAACTTTTTTCCTAGGAGGTGGTTTAAAACATCCATTGAATATGAGCGCAAACACGGAGATATTATGGTGAGTAGATTGTAGAATTGTTGGTGGGCCACTCTTGGCCCCTGTGGCCAGTCCTCTTCTTAGACTAAAGAGGACTTGGGCCACACTTGTTCATACAGTGTACACAGATTAAAAGCGGCTTGAGAGCATTCGTCTTTTTAAGCACAATTTTTTTTTTGCCATTTTAAGCATTTTTAAGTGTGCAGTTCCGTGATAAGTATATTTACATTGTTGTGCAACCATCACCACCGTCCCTCTCCAGAACTTTTTCATCTTCTGAAACAGAAACTCTGTACCCATTAAATACTACCTCCCTGTTCTCCCCTCCTCCCCCAAGCCCCTGGTAACACCCCCATTCTACTTTCTGTGTAATTGTTTCTTTTCTAATTTTTTATTTTTAAATTATTATGGTTTTTGTTTGTTTGTTTATGACAGAGTCTCACTTTGTTGCCCAGGCTAGAGTGAGTGCCATGGCATCAGCCTAGCTCGCAGCAACCTCAATCTCCTGGGCTCAAGTGATCCTACTGCCTCAGCCTCCCGAGTAGCTGGGACCACAGGCATGCGCCACTACGCCTGGCTAATTTTTTCTATATACATTAGTTGGCCAATTAATTTCTTTCTATTTATAGTAGAGATGGGGTCTCGCTCTTGCTCAGGCTGATTTTGAAGCAATCCTCCCGCCTCGGCCTCCCACAGTGCTAGGATTACAGGCGTGAGCCACTGCCTCTGGCCAATTTCTTTCTATTTATAGTAGAGATGGGGGTCTCACTCTTGCTCAGGCTGGTTTCGAACTCCTGACCTCGAGCAATCTGCCTGCCTCGGCCTCCCAGAGTGCTATATTATGGGTTATTTTAATTTATTTTTTTATGGGTTATTTTTAAATTTAGATATATAGTTGGTACTCAGTACCATATATAGTACCATATATAGCTGGTACTTAACATTCCCTGTATGAATGTTTTTACCAAGCTACTTGGCCTGAGTGTCCAATTTGCTGATTAAGCCGCGTCCTGGGACTAAAACAGTCTTTATCACTGGTTTTGGAACATCTTGGAAGTGGATAAAACTGTTCGAGTTTATTAGGGAGAAATGCCCTTCCAGATTTCTGGAATGTGGATCACAGATTTTCATACCAACAGTAGCATCTCAGCTTTGTCTGTCTTACCTCTTGGCCAGAAAGCAAAACGGGCCATTGTGGTATAATAAACCTCGTGTACACAGCAGCAGTAGGGAGCAGGGAGGTGGCCATGCTCGGAGGCTCCATGACTTGCCCAAGATAATGGGGCATCTGGCACCATGTAGCTGCTGGTCAGAGCAGTTTTGGAATTGGATTTCCAAATTGGATTTCCTGCAGTGATGGCAAGTCTTTGAAGGGGAAGGCACTTTTGAATATTTGCATTGCTTTGAAGCTGGTGCCTTGGAGATGTTGTGACTTATTGCCAGTCAGAAGCAAAGCTGGGTGTGTGACATTTTCTTATGCAGGAACCAAAGGTTGTTGAACAAAAGGAGATGGTCATTAATTTTGTCAGTAAAAGTTATTGAACCCTAAGGGATATTTGGAGGAGTCATAGGTGTTTTTAGAATTTGTTGCTAATCAACCTATATATCATAGATGTTAATCCTGGGCTAAGAGCAGAAGTTTGAGTTCAGAGTTTAGATCTGCTGATTTGTGACTTCAGGCATGTTGTTTTAAACTTGCTAAGCCTCAGTTTCCTCATCTGAACAATGGGCATAGAGACAGTTTTTGCTAGTGGGCTTTTGTAAGGGATCGATGAGATAATGCATAATGCATTTAAAGTGCCTGGCATAGTCTTAATGTATGAAAACTTTTATGTCCCTGGACAGGGCATAAAAATAGAAAATTTTATTTATACACACACACACACACACACATATACATACACACACACACACATATTTTTTTCCTCCTCCAAAACACTCTTAAGATCAATAATCCTGAATTATTTGGCTTATTTGAATCCTGAGTCGTTTCTACTGGGCTGTGTTCAAGTGTCCAGACCATCCTGGTTGAAGGTGAGAAGCCAAGGATAAGAGAGGCTGGTCCTCTGGGCCAGTGCGTCCAAACTGGGGTGGCATTTCTAGTTCCTGTTGGAGTGAGTGAGGCAGATAGCAGTTCCTACACGTTACGCTGTTTTCCTCTTAGAGAAGTAGGCTGGAAGTGGTTTTCAGTGGCTGAGTTCATTATCTAATTGTCTCTAAGCCATGCCCCCCCTTTCCCCTGTTTATGAAAAGCAAAACAAAATCACTAGGTACGTGATCCTTTCAGGAGGATCTGGAGATTCACGAGCTGATACTCCCAGATTTCACAGACTTGGTTTGAGATAAGAAGAAGAACATAAGTCCCCGGCCCCTTTTATCACTGTGCTTTTTTTTTTTTTTTTTTTTTTTTTTATCCATGGGGTGAGCAGAGGTTTTCATCATGGGGAACAGGGGTGGGCAGGACCAGTTCTGTTGTCTAATGTACCCAAATAATGCATCTGCTTTGATAACTGCCTATCTTGATTTGCTTGGAAAGGGCATTGAGTAATAAACAGTTAGTGGGAGTGTGAAGAATGAGCTTTTAGACCGACCCAACTTGTGGAAATTCAGAAAATGTAATGCAGAAATGTACGTTCTTCCAGCTTGTGAATCCAAAACAATGGGATTGTTAGAAGAACTTCTGAAACTTGTTCTTTTTTGAAAGCACTTTTGTGCACAGTGGGTACATGTGCTTTGGTCACAAATTTGTGCCTTACTCACATTGCTGGGGAGGCTGCAGAAAGTGATGTGGGATGTGGTGTCATCTCAGCAGGCACTGGGAGATTTTCTTGAAAGAAAGGGGGAAAATGTTGCTCTTTTTTTTTTTCCCCCTTGTGAAAAATGTTGCTCTTAAGCAGAAAATGCTGTGTTGGCAGATGTATATGTCTTATAAACATACTAGCAGAGAATGATTTAATTCTTCACCACTTGGTTTTAATCACTTCTAGGGTGACTCCCTTCCCACCCCCTTAGTTATACAGTGGCCTGCTGGCTGACATTTAACTATTGCCTGTTTATCCTGGGAACAAACTACTGTAAGTTATAGTCCAGGCGTACAGATCCAGAGATGGAAAGGATCAGATGCTTCTCGTGCCTTCTTCCTTCACGAGATGTCTTCTCTCAGAAACTTGATGAAAGCACCAACCCTAAAAAATTTTTACAATTGGAAACGAAAATTGTCATTCTTCTTATAAGTGTCTGTAAAATTTTGCCCATGTGGGAACGATTGTCTTTTAATTCGAGTTGGTGTATTGTAATTCCGTGGATGGAAATGGATGGAGGCTGGGGAGGGGAGGCTGAGGTAAGAAGCTAGGCCGGAGAATTAAAATGATGTCTTTCTTTGAGGATGCCCCCTTCACCCCCCTGCTGGCTCCACGACCGTGGGACTCGGCAGTATCACTTCCTGTCCAAGTTGGCACTGACACTCGGGCACAGTAGCTCTGCCCAGTGTTCTCAAACTGCAGTTGGCAAGTTTCCAGTGATAGAGTCACCCAGAGAAACAACTCAACCTCCTCCTTTCTTTGCTGCCTTGTGCAGCTTCCCCAGGCCTTAGTACCTATGTTCTTCGCATTTTGGAATAGCCCCATTAGGTCTCCAAACTTGCCTTTGATTTATATTGTACTGGCTTCCTGGACATCCCTGCATTTGCCTTTATTTCCTTCCTGGGCCCTGAGTCTTGTCTCCCTGGGGGCAAGACACAGCTAATGCTTTCCTGTGGGAGGATATATTCCGGTCCACTTTCCTCTCTAGACTAGCCAGGAAAATAGCTCACATTTTTGGATGCCTGCAATGTAATGGGCACTAAGAGTTTTTCACACGTGACCTCATGGGTACTATGATCCTTCCTGAGTGAGGTTTAGGGAGGTTGTCTGCCCAGGTCGCAGGGCTAGGATGTCGTACCATCCTAAGAAAAACAGGTTTACTCAGCATAAAGTGAGACAGGCTGTACAGCAACACTGCTGGGTGACAGAGTTGTCCCCCTGAGTTTGGGTCTCCCCCCTCTGTGGCTTCATCTTCGTGCACAGTAAGCAGTGTGTGGGTCCATAGGATTGTGGCGTTTGCAATTCCCCGATTGACAATTGAGGTATTCTCTAAGCCTTAGGTGGTTTATGTGCTTCACAGTCTTTAATGTCCACATGCCTACTAACAGGTCTGTTCAAGGCAGTCTATACTTTTTCTGCCATGTTCCTCAGAATTCCTCCAGGCTCCATCCATTATCTAATTTCAAAGCCATGTCCATGTTTTTTATTATTTGTTACAGCACCACCCTACTTACAGTACCGGCATTTGTGTTAGTTATTGCTGCTGCAATAAGAACCACAAATTTAATACTTAAAATAACATATATTTATTATTTTATAATTGTGTAGGTCAGAAGTTTAATATGGATCTCACTGTAATAAAGGCAAGGGGTTGTCAGGGCTGATTCCTTCTCAAGGTCCCAGGGAAGAGTTTCCTTCCAGCTTCTAGAGGTTGCCTGTATTCCTTGGCTCCTGGCCTCCTTCCATATGCAAAGCGGCCAGTGGCAAATTGAGTCCTTTTTATGCTTCATGCTTCTCTTGCCTCCTCTTCTGTGATCCCCTCTCTCTCTCTCTCAAAGAGAGGGAAGGCTCTGTACTTGTAAAGACTCATGATTAGATTGGGCCCATCTGGATGATCCAGGAAAATCTCTCCATCTCAAGGTCTTTAACCTTAATCCCATCTGCAAAGTCACTTTTGCTGTGTACATAACATATTCACAGGCATTGGGAATTAGGAGTTGGACGTCTTTGGGGACTATATTTTTGTGCCTACCACACACAGTAAGGTACAAATGCAATTAACACTCTGGTCTTAGTTTGCAACTGGCACTTCTACAGGCAAAGCATGGTTTCTGATAAACAAGCATTTTTATTCAGGATGCATTGTTCCATCTGGCTGGCAGCATACACCTTGCAGGACAGGTGTGAGATGAGTAAGAGTTGTTTGGAGGATTGGAAGCCGAGACCTCCTCTTTTTGTGAAAGGAAGTGAGGGAGAGTAACAAGGAGACCACTTAGGCTGTGACTGTCCTCCTTGTGATATTAAGAAATAAAGCTGAAACAACAAAAATCCTTTCATAACTGAAAAGCTAGTGCTAGTGTGTAAAATTGAACCACCTCCTAAAGGGCTCTTTCTCCTTTGGAGACAAAGCTAAGCTGCATTGTTGTTGGAACCTCTGTTTCGTGGGAAAATCGGACCCCTCTGTGGCATTTGGTATGCTACCGAGCAGGGTTCCCGTGGGGGCGGGGGAGGTGAGAAGCCCCCTTTCCACTAGACACTTGGAATTTGACGCCAGTTCCGCTCTGACAGCTGGTTAGCCTGTCGGGCCCTCACAAGTTAAATCTTGTCTCAGGAAATAATTTGCTGGAAGATCAAAGTGTGCATGGGGTAAATCAATTTTTTAACAAACCACAGGTTTGGGAGAATGTAAACATTGTCTCTTAAGTGCTGCTAATGTCTTTGATAAATGAGTAATTTGGGGGACTCTTTTTTTTTTCTTTTGACATTATAATTCTGTGTTTGATTGTCTTAATATGTTACAAAAAAGAACTGAAAACTTGCACCTGACTAAGATGAGGTCCTGAAATGATGTGAAATAATAATAGGTATATTTTAGCACTTACGTAGAACAGTGATCCTCAAAAAGTGCGGCTTGGGGGGGGGTAGGGGGTGATTTTGCCCTCCCAGGGGGGGCATTTGGCAGTGTCTGGAGACATTTTTGATTTGTCTTGGTTCAGGGGAGAGGTGCTACTGGCATTTAGGGAGTAGAGGCCAGAGATGTTGCTAAATATCCTACAACACACAGAACAGCCTCACAACAAAGAATCAGCCCAAATTTTCAGAAAATGCTGAGGTTGAGAAATCTTGATTTAGAAGGCACTGTTTTCTGTTTTTCACTTATCTGTATCTGCCTTAGCGCACTACTCCTGGTTTTAATTTCTTTGAGGATGGAGTCCGTTCCTTTTATTTACTCACTCAGCACAGCAGGTTGCCCTGCCCAGGTTGCGTCTGCCTACTGTTGCTCTCTCCTGCCCTTTGTTAAGCGATTCATCCCTTTCTGTCTTGGAGCAGAGCTGTTGAGGGCAGCAGTGACAAGCAGATGGTGGAGTTGTGTAAGAACCTGCGTGGTTGGGAGAGGGGAAGGGACCCTGGCTTTGGACTTCTCAGCCTCTGCTTTCAAATCTGTGAAATAAAGGTGTAGTAATAGCACCCAACTTAGGATGGTTGTGGGTATTTTAGAGAGTGTTGCAAAATGTTTGGGATGTAATAAGTGCTCAGCAAATGTCTTCTTTTCTCAGGCAGCTGACTAGGAGACTGTATGCAAGGGCCTGGAACCCTAATTTTTTTTTTCAAAGTTGCACAAAGGAGGGGCAGAAATCTTATGCATTCCAGGATTGTTCTCTGCTCTCCAGGAAGGAGAAGAGAAAAAAAAGCTGTTTAGCATTTCAGTGAAGGTTACTCCGTGATTGACAAAATGATCTGTAGTACCTAAGAGTCACCCTTTCCCTGAGGCCAGAGCTATTTTTAAAACTAAGTTGACAGCAACTAGTTCAAGTTGGGACATTCCTGACTTAATTAAAGATACTTGCAAAGGTTCTTTCAAACAGGTGAGTTTTCAGCAGTTTGGTGCTTTGGGCAAAAGCTATTTTTTGCTTAGTTATTTGAGAGTCAGGTTAGAACATAAGGCTAAAAGTCAGATTTTGTTTGGAATTCTGTCTCTGATTGGATCCGAACTTCAACATTCCCGTTTGTAAAATGAAAATCATGTTCCCTTAGAGGATTGTTATAGGCATCAATTAAAGATGGCTGCACAGAAGTACTTCATAAATGATACCTGTACAAGTTGTTGTGTAGCTGGCCCCGTTAACAAATTTCAGTGACCCTTATATGTTTTTGTTTTTTTTTTTATAATCTTCTCCCTTAACTAACTACTTGAACTTTTGAGTGGTTTCTCAGAAATGGTGGATTTTCTGCAAGAGAGGGCTGAAGGCCCCTGGGCAGACTTCCTGACTAGATTCACCATCCCCTACACAATCTCCCCCCAATTCTTGTTATTTACACTATGACCTGCCGCAAGGCATGTGCTCCCTCCTGTAAAAGCCCATGATCTCCCTTAGTTGAAGAGATGTATTTAAGACAGCTTTTCCCATTCTCCTGATTAGACGTCTGTGGTATTAAAAATTCCTTTCTTCCTTGGCAGTCCTAGTTGTCTCAATAATTGGATGTTTGTGCAACTAGCAGCTGGACCTAGACTGAAACCCCCTTGTGGTTTCCACAAAAATTGTTTGAAATTTTTTCCAATTTTTAAATGTACATTTTTTTGTTTAAGATTGCTTTGACTATTTGTTCCTTTTGTAGTTGCGGATGAACTTTAGGATTGTTTCTTTTTCTGTGAGAAATGTCATTGGAATTTTGATAGGGCTTGTATTGAATCTGTAGATTGCTTTGGGGGAAGTATGGACATTTTTAACAGTATTCTAATCCATGCATATGGAATATCTTTCCATTTATTTATGTCGTCTTCAATTTCTTTTATCAGTGTTTTATAGTTTTCAGTGTGCTGGTCTGTCTCCTCGGTTAAATTTATTACTAAGTATTTTATTCTTTTATTGATGCTGTGGTAAATGGGATCATTTTCTTAATTTATTTCTTGGATAGTTTGTTGCTAGTATGTATAAATACTACTGATTTTTATGTTGATTTTTGTATCCTGCAACTTTACTGAATTTGTTTATTAGTTCTAACTGTGTTTTGGTGGAGCTTTTAAGGTTTTCTATATGTAACATTATACCATTTACAAACAGAGACAGTTTAACTTTTTCCTTTCTGATATGGAGGCCTTTTATTTTTCTCTCATAAGTGTTCTGGCTAGAACTTCCAGGACTGTATTGAATAGGAGTGGTAAAAGTGGACATCCTTGTCTTGTTCCTGATCTTAGAGAAAGAGCTTTCAGCTTTTTACCATTGGGTGTGGTATTAGTTATGGGTATGTCACATTTGGCCTTGATTATTTTGAAGTACATTCCTTGTATACCAAACTTGTTGAGAGTTTTTATCATGAATGGATATTTTTCTTGTCATATGAGGTTTAGTCTTGGTCTGTGTTGTCAGTTGTTGATCTGTGTTGTTGGTTCTTGGTGTACTCACATGCCAAAGTAAGGCAAGCATGAGGTAAAATTTACCAAGGGGGAGCAAGATAGGATTATGGAGCAAGAGCAATACATAGGATTACAGAGCAAGATACACATGTGCCATAGATGATGACCAGACAGACTCCTTGCTGTAGCAGAAAAAGAGACTTTGGTTATGAGCTGGGTCTTGTTTTATGGTGTCCAGATAGGGACTGCCCTGTGGTTCAGACATCACCATGGAACACTTTGATTGGACAGTTGGGATTTATATGACTTGAGTCTTACTGCGCATGCAGATCTCCCATGAGCCTCTCTGAAAGCTGGCTGTTCTAGGTCACTTTCCAGACTCTATTGTTCCTATGCTGCTTGGCCTGTGGGCTGGAGAGAGTCCTCTGCATTCTTTCCCAGTTGGCCTGCTACATTCTAATTGGCAGATTCATAGGGTATTCCCTCCTCCCTCAGGTATGGCAGTCGCCTGGGACAGGATTCAGGTGGGGCAACACCAGGATGGGGGCCTGCTTTTTATCCCTAGGAGACCTGGAATTTCTTACTAACTACTTAATAGTTGTAATAGCTTTGTCTGAAGCTATTTCTGCATTTATTGAGGTAATTGATATTTATCCTTCATTTTGTTAATGTGGTGTATCACATTAATTAATTTGCATATGTCAAACCATCTGTCCATCCCAGGGATAAATCCCACTTCATTTTTTTTTTTTTTTTTGAGACAGAGACTCACTTTGTTGCCCAGTCTAGAGTGCCGTGGCGTCAGCCTAGCTCACAGCAACCTCAAACTCCTGGGCTCAAGTGATCCTCCTGCCTCAGCCTCCTGAGAAGCTGGGACTACAGACATGTGCCACCATGCCTGGCTAATTTTTTCTATTTTTGGTTGTTTGGTTAATTTCTTTCTATTTATAATATAGAAGGAGTCTCGCTCTTGCTCAGGTTGGTCTTGAACTCCTGACCTTAAGCCATCCTCCCACCTTGACCTCCCAGAGTGCTAGAATTATAGGTGTGAGCCACCACGCCCAGCCTCCATCATGGTTTTAATGTGTTGTTGAATTTGGTTTGCTAGTATCGTGTTGAGGACTTTTGCATCTATGTTGATCAGGGATATTGGCCTCTACTTTTCTTTTCTTGAAGTGTACATGCTGGTCTCATGAAAGGAATTTGGAAGTGTTCACTCTCCTTCAACTTTTGGGAAAAGTTCGAGAAGGATTGGCAATTAATTCTTTAAATGTTTGGTAGAATTCACCAGTGAAGCCATCAGATCCTGGGATTTTCTGTTGAGAGGTTTTTAGTTACTGATTCAATGTCCTTACTCATTATTGGTCTGTTGGGATTCTCTGTTTCTTCATTATTCAGTGTTGGTATACATTGTATGTTTCTAGGAATCTATTCATTTCTTGTAGGTTATCTCATTTGTTGGCATCTATTTGTTAATAGTATTTCTGTGTGATTTTTTGTATTTCTGTGGTACCAGTTGTAATGTCTCCTCTATAATTTTTGTCTTTTTTTTTCTTAGTCTAGCTAAAGGTTTGTCGATTTTACCTTTTTGAAAAACCAACTCTTAGTTTTATTGATCATGTCATTTGTTTTTCTAGTCTCTATTTCATTTATTTCTGCTCTGATTTTTATTATTTCCTTCTGACTTTGGGCTCAGTTTGTTCTTTTTCTCATTCCTTGAGGTGTAAAGTTAGGTTATTTGAGATCTTTTCTTCCTTAATGTAGGAGTTTATTGCTATAAACTTCTCTAGTAGTACTGCTTTTGCTGCATCCCATAAATTTTAGTTTATTGAGCAAAAAGAACAAAGCTGGCCGCACACTACCAGGCTTTAAAATATATTAAAAAGCTATAGTAATCAAAACAGCATGGGACTGGCATGAAAACAAACATACAGACCAGTGGAACTGGTCTGAGTTAGGAACTGGTCAGGTTATCTGATTTATCTCTAACCAGAGTAGAGAGCCCCAAAATAAAGTCACGTGTTTATAGTTAGTTGGTGTTTGGTAAAATTGCCAAGAACACGCAGTGGGGAAAAGACAGACTCTTCAGTTAACAATGTTGGAGAAACTGGAAATCCATACAAAGAAGAATAAAATGGGACACTTTTCTCACACCATATACAAAAATCAATTTAAAGTGGATTAAAGACTTAAACATACAACCTGAAACTATAACTACTTGAAGAACACATAGGGAAAAAGCTTCCTGATGTTGGTCTGGGTAATGATTTTTTGGATATGACCTCAAAAATACAGGCAACAAAAGCAAAAATGGACAAATGGGATTGTGTCAAACTAAAATGTTCCTGCACAGCAAAGGAAATAATCAGTGGAACGAAGAGCCAACCTACGGAATGGGAGAAAATATTTGCAGACCATACATCTGGTAAGAGGCCAATATCCAAATATACAAGGAACTCACAGAACTCAACAGCAAGAAAACAACCTGATGGAAAAAATGGGAAGAGGACCTAAATAAACATTTCTCAATAGAAGACATGCAAATGACCAAGAGGTTTATGAAAAGGTGCTCTGCATCACTAATCATTGGGAAATGCAGATTAAAACCACAGTGAAACATCTCACTGTTAGAATGGCCATTATCTGTTAGAATGGCCATTATCAAAAATACAAAAGATAACAAGTGTTGATGGGGATGTGGTGAAAAGGGAAAACTTACACAACTCTTGGTGGGAATGTAAATTGTACAGCCAATATGGAAAACAGTATGGAGGTTCCTCAGAAAATTAAAAATAGAACTACCATGTGATCCAGCAATCCCACTTTTGGGTATATATCCAAAGAAATTGAAATCAAAGAGATATCTCCACTCAATGTTCATTGCAGCATTACTCACAGTAGCCAAGATAACAACTGAAGTGTCCATGAGTAGATGATTGGATAAAGAAAATGTGGCATATATACATAGTTGATAATATTCAGCCTTAAAAAAGAAGAAAATCCTTTCATATGCAACAACGTGAATGAACCTGGAAGGCATTATATTAAGTGAAATACACCAGGCATAAAAAGACAAATACTGCATTATTTCATTTATAAGTGGAATCTTAAAAAGTCCAACTCATAGAAGCAGAATAGAATGGTAGTTGTCAGGGCTTGGGGGTTGGGAAAGGGGGATTTGGGAAGATGCTGGTCAAAGATACAAAGTTTCAGTTACGATAAATTCTGCAGATCTATTGTACAGCATGGTGACTATAGTTGAAAATAACATATTGTATACTTGGAAATTAAGAAGCTCTTAAATGTTCTTACCACAAAAAATAAGTCTGTGATGTTATGGATACAATAATTACCTTGATTTAATAATTTCTCAGAGTATACATGTATCAGACCATCTTGTTCATTGCAAAGATACACAATTTTTATTTTCCGATTATACCTTAATAAAGCTGGGGGAAAAGTGATAAAGATAATCAAATAAGTGTTATGTACAAAAGTGCCATTAAAGGTGTCACCTGATAAACTTGTCACCCAACGTATTAATATTCTTTTTTTTTTGTTTTTGTTTTTTATTTGGTCCTCAGGCATCAGTGAACGTATTAATATTCTTTACAGTTTTTTATATTTTAAGAAAATTGATGTTTGAAAAACCCTGAGCCTTGGACATGCTGCTACTTGCTTGTCCCTTTATGGAGCGTCAGATCTCTGTGCCTTGTTCTCATGGCACCAAAGAGTGACTGTTTCCCATGGTGCTGTCAGTGCCACTGGAAGACTAGCAGGGGGCACTTTGCAAAGTTTTCACTTGAAAAAATGTGATAACTCCAACTGATTATAAAAAGAAGACTATCGGGCTGGGCACGGTGGCTCATGCCTGTAATCCTAGCACTCAGGGAGGCTGAGGCGGGTGGGCGGATTGCTCAAGGTCAGGAGTTCAAAACTAGCCTGAGCAAGAGCAAGACACCGTCTCTACCATAAATAGAAAGAAATTAATCGGCCAACTAATATATATAGAAAAAATTAACCGGGCATGGTGGCACATGCCTATAGTCCCAGCTACTCAGGAGGCTGAGGCAGCAGGATCTCTTGAGCCCAGGAGTTTGAGGTTGCTGTGAGCTAGGCTGACGCCATGGCACTCACTCTAGCCTGGGCAACAAGGGGAGACTGTCTCAAAGAAAAAACTATCATTGCAAGATTTGTCATTTCTGTGCCTATTTGCCCCTTAACATCTTCAAAATTTGGGTCCACTTCTAGGACTTCTCTACAGAGGCTTCATATCCTCTCAGTTTAATCCTGGTAATTTCTCAATTTTATGTCTCCTGCCTACCTGTTTTCTCAGGTGACCTTCTATTTGCATTGTATTGTTTAGTAAATATAACGTTTCATGTCCTATTATTTCTTATGTTACTAACCCCACCTTGATATATATCTTGAGGGCTAGTTCTGTCCTATATGTGGTTTGACATCCCTTACAGCATCTAGGGGCATTCTATAGTCTCGGTACTTCTTATATTCACTATTGATGATAAGCCGTACACATTTGAGATTAGCAATTAGTGGAGGGATTGATTGGCCAAGACCGTGCGCAGGAATAAGGGAGGTTGAAGCTGATATAGGTGGGGGAAAGAGGGGATTGTAGCATGTTTAGTCAGGGAATCGGCCAAATAAGCAGAGTGAGTGCTCTGGGAGGGGAAGAACAGGCTATTATGGGCACATTAGTGGGGAATGGAGGTCAGAGGAGTTGAAGCTGAAACCTGTTGGGTGAGGTAGAGTTAGCCAGGTCAAGTGGTGGACTTGGGGAAGAGGATGCACCAGAGCAGAGGAGGAGGGCACCCTGTGTTCAGAACCAAAGAGAGTTTAGTCTGTGGTTTCAAATTTAAGGGTGGAGTGAGTTGGTTATTGGAGGGCTGCGTCACACATAAAGGGCCTGGTAAACCATGTTAAGAAATTTTAAACTAGCTCAAGGGTGGTGGGCAAGTGTTAAGCTGGTGAGTGAAGTGCAGGTTGGAACAGTCCCTCCAGCTTGGGTATGTGAGGATGGCTTGAGAACCAAGGCACCTGTAGTCACACCCAGGCGAGAGAAATTGTAGCCTGCGCTAGAGAAAGGTGGGACAGACTGGGGGTTTAGGGGCAGAATCTCCTGAATGGGAAGCATCGAACTCAGTGCCCAGGTTTTTGGAAGGACCCAGCTGCTACTCAGTGAAAGGAAGCCTGGGAGGTTTGTGCGGGAGGATGATGAATTCATTGTAGACAGGTTGAATTTGAGGGTCTGTGGGTCACTGAAAGGAAAATGTGAGTTGGGACCCTGCATTGAAAGTTCAGGAAAGAGCTGGCCTGGCAGTGTGTGCCTGCAGTACCAGGTACTCGAGAGGCTGAGGCAGGAGGCTTGAGCCCAGGATTTTAGGGCTCATTGGGCTATGGTGATGCCACTGCACTCTAGCATGGATGACAGAGTGGAGACCCTATCTCTTAAAAAAAAAAAAAAAAAAAAAAAAAGAGAGATTGTACAGTGAATTGAGTCTGCAAGTCTCTACCGCAATCCATGGTAACTGCAGCTGTGAGCTGTGCAACTGATCACCCAGTTGGGGGTGAGGGGACAGAAGAGGGCTTAGGGCAAAAGCCTTAAGAGCAGCCTGCAGAGGAGGAATGATCAGGGACAGTGGAGGAAACCTGCAAGGGTACATTTTACGGAGGAAGTGGTTACCAGCCTCAGGTCCTGAGGAACGATGAGAATTGAGTTGTTTGTGCTGGGTTTGGCAACAAGAAAAATAGGTTCAGGGGCCTGATGGCTGCTGGGCTGAGAGCAGAGAGTCAAGGAGTGAGTGGGAAGTGATAGCATATGGAGTTGCAGTACTTCTGCTGGGCTGTATGGCACCTTTGAGGACGTTAGAAAAAAGTGTGCCCTTCCGGATAGACACAGCCCCTGGGTGCATGGCTTGGTGTGTGGGCCCTGCTTGGGTTTTCAGCTCCCATATGCTGCCTTAGCTGGGTGTGCACCCCTGCTCCACCCCTTGGCAGGCCTAGGGTAGACCAGAGCTGCTCAGTCTAGGGCGGTTTTGCCCACCCCTGCACCCAAGACATTTGGCAATGTCTGAAGGCATTTTTGATTGGTAAAACTGAACCAGAGAGGGTAGGTGCTACTATCTTCTAGTGTGTAGGGGCCAGAGGTGCTGCTAAACACCCTACAGTGTACAGGCCCCCCAACAATAATTATCTAACCCCAGTGTCAGTTGTGCAGATGTTGAAAAATCGTGGTGTTGATGAACCTTTCAAGACCTTTGGCTGTGAAAACGAGAAGGGGAGAGAGTGACCTGAGAACTCTCAGGTGTTCTTACATATTTTGCTATTGTCTCACTCGTTTGTGGCTGTTAGCACCTTGCTTCCCCACCCCCTACCATATACTACTTAATTCATCAGGTTGTAGCTTTCCAACTATTTATTCTCCTGTAGCCACTACTCTCCTTTCCCCGCCCCTATAAATGCTGTAATGCAGCGTAATCTCTTGTCCTCGTTTCTGTTTCTGTGCACATTGTGTAAGACATCTGTATTTTAATAACACCCATCAGGAAATTCTATTTTGGCAACCAAGAGGCAGAGGCTGCTTTGGCTCTAAAGAAGCCCATAATTTAGTGCTAGGTTGATGAGGCTTCAATGCATGGTCAGCCTCTTGACTGTCAGGCTGGGGAAAAAAGACAGGAAGTACTCCTTGTCTCTGGAAGTGAGCCTTCCTTCTGGCTTTGGGAAGAAAAGAGTACAAATGGTTCTCACCAGATAGGGTTGCAGCAGCTCTCCCAGCATTTTGGGAACAAATCAAGTCATTATCTCAACAATGTCAAAACTGTGTTCCCAGATCAGTTGTTGTTTGAAACATTTGGGGCTGATGGGGAGGAGAAGAATTAATTAGCAGCTCCCTCTCTTGGTGTCCTTTTTCAGCCTTCTCGAATTGCAGCACGGGAGTCCCTTAGACATGCTGGCTGCTCATTTGATGATCTGTGTCTTGGTCTGTACAAAAGGGTGCTGGCTGAATTTTGTGAGCCCCTCTAACGTGAGGCCCACGGTGTCTTGGGTTCAATGAACAAGAACATTTACTGTAACATTTCGTCAATGGGGAAGGACTTGAACTCACAGAACCGACTTGGAAAGCCCTGGGTAAGTTTGAAAGCAAGGTTGCTGTTTCTGTTTTCAGAAATATTTTATGCTGAAATGGCGTGTACATAAATCTAAAAGGCTCTGAAAGAATGAAAACAAGCTTGAACATTAAGGTGTAGTATAGAGTTTGTGCAAGACAGTGAAACAAGAACTGTCTTAATTTAAAGATGGTGGTAGGGGAGATGGACGAAAATGAGCTGCTGGCTGTGTTAAATGTGAGACAGGCCTTGGTTGTGGGCATTTTCTTTATTGTATATGCAGATGTATCTTAGGCTACTTTCTATTGAATTGTCCCTCATATAATTTGAAAGATAGGGCTCATGACATTTGCAACAACGTGGAGGGAACTGGAGAATATTATGTGAAATAAGGCAAGCATAGAAAGACAAATCTCGCATGTTCTCACTCATATGTGGCAGCTAAATATTAAAATAATTGATCTCATGGAGATAGTAGAATGATGGTTACCAGAGGCTGGGAAGGGTGTGTGTGTAGGGGGGATACAGTGAGGGTGTTAATGGGTGTAAAAATATAGTTAGATAGAATTAATATTTGATAGCACAACAAAATGACTATAATCAACACTACGTTGAAGTATATTTTAAAATAAGTAAAAAAGTGGAATTGGAATGTTCCTAACACAAAGATATGATAAATGCCTGAGGTAATGGATACCCCAATTACCTGATTTGATAATATACTTTGTATGCCTGTATCAAAACATCACATGTACCCTATAAATATACACAGATATTATGTACCCATAATAATTAAAAGTAATAAAAGGTAGGGCTGATGATAAGAACTCTTCCTGCATGGTGGGTACCATTCTATGAATAGTATAAGCATGCTTTCCTATGACACTGACTCAGTCTACCACCCCACAAAATAGTAAAATACACGGTAACTTTTACATTTCTGTAGTGGACTAGCCCATGCTTTGCAACAGGAAGGTGATGGTGGACAGAAGGTATTTTTTGAGATGGAGTCTTGCTCTGTCACCTGGGCTACAGTGCCGTGGCATCAGCCTAGCTCACAGCAACCTCACACTCCCGTGCTCAAGTGATTCTCTTGCCTCAGCTTCCTGAGTAGCTGGGACTACAGGTACACACCACCATGCCCAGCAAATTTTTCTATTTTTTTTTTTTTTTTGTAGACACAAAGTCTTGCTCTTGCTCAGGCTGGTCTCAGGCTGCTGACCTCAGGCGATCCTGCCTCAGCCTCCCAGAGTGCTAGGATTACAGGCGTAGGAACTGGGAAGTTTTAGGCTAAAGAATGTTATTGTAAAATTTTATTCCCAATTAGGGCATAGTCTTTCATCATGTAATGTAAAAAAAGCCTGAGATCATCTAACTTTTTTTGTTTTTTCTTAGGCCTGTGGGAAATGCTGATAAGTTATCTATTCTGTTTTTTTTTTTTTTTTATTTTATTTATTTTTTTTTTTTTGAGACAGAGTCTCGATTTGTTGCCCAGGCTAGAGTGAGTGCCGTGGCGTCAGCCTAGCTCACAGCAACCTCAAACTCCTGGCTCGAGCAATCCTCCTGCTTCAGCCTCCCAAGTAGCTGGGACTACAGGCATTCGCCACCATGCCCGGCTAATATTTTGTATATATATTAGTTGGCCAATTAATTTCCTTCTATTTTATAGTAGAGACGGGGTCTCGCTCTTGCTCAGGCTGGTTTAGAACTCCTGACCTCGAGCAATCCGCCCGCCTCGGCCTCCCAGAGAGCTAGGATTACAGGCGTGAGCCACCGCGCCCGGCCCTATTCTGTTTTTTTAAGTATTCCATATCATGAAATTCACAATAGCTCTTCATAACTATGGTAACATATGGTTTTCTACAGTTAACACCTTTCGTACCGCATAGAAATCTCTAAGACATATGCCAGGGACCGCATGTTTTTGGCAAACTGCATGTTATTTAAATCATCATAACTACAGTGAAAAATAAGAACACTCTTGAGCGGTCCTTAACAGATGATGAGCAAAACAGGAGAAAACTCGTGAGCGGTCCTTAAGCTGTTAAAAAAACAATTTCTCATGCTTTTTTGGTTTGGCCAGATCCTTTTATTACATGTACTAAAAATTCTTTATGATAATTTCTTGAGGAAAGCATATTTATTATGGATAAATAATTAAGGGAAAATCATTAAGATACTTGTTGTCTATTAATATCAGCAGTCACTCTAAGCCATACTGCAAACCTTCAGTAAAAGTGGTTGTTAAAGGTTTTCTTCCTTCAGGCAGCCAGCAAAAGATTCTCTAGGGAAGGACCCCAACTTTTTTCCTTATTTTATTTATTTTAGTTATTAATCTAGGAGGGCTCTCTGAAGGTCCATCAGTGATAGATGAAGGATTCCTGGTTTTTTTGTTTTCTTTTCTTTTTTTTTTTCCTTTTAATTGATATAGGTGAGCTTGATACTTTCTAGTCTTCTATACCGTTGGCAGCATGTTCAGATGCCCTTGTGTGCATTCCGGGACTAAGTTAACAGTAAATAGCAGGGATATTTGCCAAGAATGTTTGAGAAAAGAATGCTAATAAGTCTGGATTTATTTGCACAGATACTCATGGCTTCTGTGAAAAAAATCCAATAGGTATAAGGAAATTTTTATAAATAAGTAACCTATCATGTATTATTATATGTTTGTCTAGAAAAAATGTGAAAGAATATGCTCAATGTTAACAGTGGCAAAGTTTCTCTGGGAATTGTGGTAATTTAGTTAAACCTTTTTTGCTGATTGAGAATTTTAAAGTTTTATACTGACCATGTCGTAGTTATACAATAAAAATAAAGGGGAGGGGGGAAGTAAATGCAAATATATAAATGACAGAAGTTTTATTATCTGGTTGAAGAACTATGCATTGCATGAAAGTATAGGTCATATAAAGATAACTTTTTTCATTTTAATTCCTCCAATAATTCTAAAGTTTTCCTTTACTTCTACAGGAAAATAGAGAGCAAGGAAGCATATTTGAATTTTCAACTTTTCATCTTTTCTTCTCTCTGATTTTCTTTCTTTCTTTCTTTCTTTCTTTCTTTCTTTCTTTCTTTCTTTCTTTCTTTCTTTCTTTCTTTCTCTCTCTGTCTCTCTCTCTGTCTCTCTCTCTGTCTCTCTCTCTGTCTCTCTCTTTCTCTCTTTCTCTCTTTCTTTCTCTGTCTCTCTCTCTCTGTCTCTCTCTCTGTCTCTCTCTCTTTCTCTCTCTCTTTCTCTCTCTCTCTTTCTCTCTCTTTCTCTCTCTCTCTCTCTCTTTCTCTCTCTCTCTCTTTCTCTCTCTCTCTTTCTCTCTCTCTTTCTCTCTTTCTCCCCTTCCTTCCCTTCCTTCCCTTCCTTCCCTTCCTTCCCTTCCTTCCCTTCCTTCCCTTCCTTCCCTTCCTTCTCTCACTCCCAGACCTCTTGTTCCAGAACTTTCTAGAGGCAGTGGAGAATATTCCCTCAGAACCTTTTTGTGAGGTCTTTCCTCCCACTATCTTTATAATGGGTGTGAGTAGGTGCCATTTGCCTGCCTGAGACCCCTGGTCACAGACTGTCCCCTTTTAGTTCATTTTAAGGTCGTTCAGTTTACCAGTGTGAAGAGAATTGCCAAAGAGTTGTTCATGGCAGGATAGAAGAAAGTTCACAGTGCTTCAAGACAGGCTCCGGTTCATACTTAGCAGTTTTTGTTCCTTCAGAATAAAAAACCGGGCAGTCCTTAGAAAGGACTGTTTTTTCCTTCCTTTTCCTGTCCTGCCTCAAACAGCTGTCTCAACACACAGCTTGGGGTGGGGAGCAACCTGGCCTTCACAAGCCACAGGCCGCATTGAGGGGGTGTGAAAGAGAAGCCACCCCTGTCCTCCCTCCACCCGAGCCACCTGGTCCTTTTGTTCTTTATCCCCCTTGTTCTCTGGGATACTAGCGGCAGTGACTCCATGACATAGGAACTAGGAAGCTGGGGAATGAATCCCCGTGCAGGTGGCTGGCTATTGTCTGTGGGGAGGAAGCCAGCCCGATTCTTCCAGGGACTGCTTTCATCTTACAGCTTCCAGAGGGTAAAATGAGCCTTAATTGAGGTTGGGGGATGGCACACACACAGTCCTGGGGTCTGAAAGTTCCCTAGGGAAATATACAAGGTAGAATTAACATTGGAGAAAACTTCCTTGGTAGGTTTTGGTCTTTTCTCTCCACATAGCTCTGATGCCTTTAAAAGCAGGGACTTGGTTTCTGGTGTGGGCAGGTGTGGGATGTTGGCAGTCTCAGTACCACTGGACTGGACTGGACGTGGGAGATGTATTCAGAATCATGAGCACCTGTTGAAGGAAAAAAACCCACATTGCAGTTGGGATGAGAAAGCAGGCAATCTGTGGTAGGTTCCCCCACGATTGTGATTTTCAGTTTTGTTTTGGACGTGGCAATTCTAAAAAGAAGCTCTCCAGTCTTTAACTGGGTTTTAGGAAAGCTGTTAAGGATGTTTATTACCCCAGACTCCTCCTTTCTACCCGCATCCACACAGAAGCCTGATTGCAGATCTTGAACAATATATCCTTTTGGGCTGAGCCGCAAGATCCGATAAGGTGTCTTCTCAAAACACCACTGTCAGAAAGCATTATAACTTGGACTCCTTTGCTAGATTAAATTCTCTCTGAAGTGGGAGGTGGTGGCCAGGCACCTGAGAAGATACACACGCTCTGGACTGTGTAGGTGTGTGGGGTTGTGGCAGGGAGGGGCTTAATTGTGAGCAAGAGGCCCAGCAGTCTTTTCTTCCATTTTATCCTGTTTCTTTTTCCGTCCTTTCCCTGAACAGTTTATCTTTTTATTTAACCTTTCTCCTTTTCCCAGACTCAAGAATGGTTTCCTGCAATATGTTTTCCCAGTTTCTCCAAGATAATGTAGCTCCAGGAGTCTCTAAATCCAGCCCTCTCCTGCGGTATCATCGTGCCTCACATCTCCAGAGAAGCTGAGTGGGAGCGAGTAAAGGAAAGCTGGGAAAGAGATGAGGGGTCAGGGCAGGAAGCTCAGATGGAATCGATGGGAATGAGCGAGGGACGTGACGAGGTGGGGATGGCAACTGATGGTTAATGGGATATGTATGACTTAGCGCAGCCAACCTGGGGTAAGTAAGGAGCCCAGCACCTCTCCCCCTCTGTCCTCCCAGGGCTCTTCCCAGTTACAGTCAAGGTGGAAAGATAAGGGGAGAAGAATGAGGGCAAGCAGGGCCTTTGCCTGTTTCTCTCTTCTGTCCAGATTGCCTAGATGGAGGTACAGTTGTACCCACGATGGCATTTCATGTCAGATTCAGTATGTTTTATAGGCATGGTTTCTGAATTTTGAATCTGAAGTTAGTTATCTGTGTAAATTCGGGGAGGGGGGGTCCATAGTTGTATCTCAGCCTTTTCTCGATTCTGCATTTGGAAAC
Source organism: Microcebus murinus (assembly GCF_040939455.1). Lineage (NCBI taxonomy): Eukaryota > Metazoa > Chordata > Mammalia > Primates > Cheirogaleidae > Microcebus > Microcebus murinus. The sequence continues at coordinate 30,093,735 of NC_134115.1, forward strand.
CAGAAAGATGTTGAAAAAATTTACTTTCTCATCTGGCGGTACTGCACTCGTGTGAGCCCAGCTGATCTTCGTTTAAATTTACCTCATAACTCTGAAGGTAGCCGGTCACTCTGGTTTGCTGGGACAGTGCCCAGAGGACTGTTTATGATTGTCACTCTCACCTGTGCTCCAGACTTGTGCTTGGTGCTAGAATTACAGCAGTGGACAGACGTGGTTTCTGCCTCCATGCAGCTTGCAATCTAGTGCAGCTGACTGACATGAAACAGAAAGTTAAAAAAAGATCAGCGTGATTATAATGGTGCTAAGAGTTACACAAATAAGTAAAGGGAGCATGTAACAGGCAGATCGAATGTAGCCTAGGCAAGGAAGGCATTCCTGAGAAGTGACTTGAGACCCGAAGGACTGATAGAATTGGCTGGGCAAAGGCTGGGAGTATACGCAAAGGCCCTGAGGTAGAAAGGAGGTGTTAGCCTGCTTGAGGAACAGGTCAGAGTTGTGTGATTGCCATGGGAGAACGGACAGGAGGAAAACAAAAGTAGAAGCAGGAAGACCAATTAAGAAGCTCAGGGAGTTGCCCAAGGTCAGTCAGCTGGTACCTGGCCAAGCCAGGTCTCAAACCCAGAACTGTTCAAGGACAAAGGCAGCACACCCTCATTTCCTCAGCATTTATTACACAATATTTGGTAATGATGTTCATGTCAAACCAGTACATATTTAAAAGTTTCTTAAATGACTTGTTTTTTTTCCACATGGCTTTTTGACTTTTTACTCATAATATGAAATGTTTTAATATTAAGCTATCAGCTGCAAAAAAGGAAGAGAAGTACTCACTTGAATGAATCAGAAGAAACTTGGAATTTTGCCTGCCTTTTCCTTCAGCCTTGCCAAAATGTAATTTCTTTAATTCATCCGATCACATTCTTGACTAATCTGTTCAAGTCTGTACTATGCATTGGCTTTTCCCCCTGTAACAGTTTAGGGATCTTTAAAGAAAATATTTTGAAATGTTTTCTCTTGAGCAGAGTGTTTGTGGTTAGACAGTGCATACACTGCTTTTATTTGCAGAATGAGCTATTTTTCTACCGTGGGATCCATTGTTAGGAATGAATATAATTGTAATTTTGTCACCATTTTTTTAAAAAAAATCATTTATCAGGCGCTTGCTATTGAAAGCAGTTTAGATGTTTACAACCTCTACCTTCTAGGGATGTGTGAGTTCGAAGTATTTAATGTCAAATAATACTGTTAACTAATAACAATAAAATTACTGTGGTAAATTGAGGGCTACTTTGTGCCAGGCCTTTGATTTTTGTGACTTTGCTATGATAAAGTTTGGACTGTAATTTTTATTTTTACGTTTGGGGAAACTGAGGCTTAAAGTGGCTCAGTTTTCCGAGAGTACTCAAGTGAGACGTGATGAAGCTGAGACTGAAACTCAGTTTCAGGCATTCCCAGGGTCCCTGGTCTTCAGTGCCCTGTAATTCTGGTTTCAGGGTCAAGCTCATTTTAGGCAATTTGTGGGAGTCACCTAAACTACTGAGAACCCGTACAACACAGCAGGAGAGCAAGTAAATGTGAGCAACATAATGAAGTATTCCCTTATACACTGTTGTCAGGATTTTGTTCCACAGACCAAGTATGAGAAAAATAGAAGGCACTTGCTAAATTTCACATTGGTTACTCTCTTCCACTGAAGTTTTTAAAAATTCAAAGATCCCTCCTGTTTGAATTTGTTTTTATTTATTTATTTTTTAGAAGAGTCTCACTCTGTTACCCTGGCGAGAGTGCAGTGGTGTCGTCATAGCTCACTGTAACCTCAAATTCCTGGGCTCAAGTGATCCTCCTGCCTCAGCCTCTCAGGAGCTGGGACCACAGGCGTGGTGACATGATGCCCAGTTAATTTTTCTATTTTTAGTAGAGGACAGGATCCTGCCTTTGCTTAGCCTGGTCTTGAACTCCTGAGCGATCCTCCCACCTCAGTCTCCCAGAGTACTAGTATTATAGGCATGAGCCACCACGCCTTGCCTGAATTAATTTTTTCAGAGACAGGGTCTTTGCTCTGTCACCCAGGCTGGAATGCAGTGGTGCAATTATAGCCCAGTGCAGCCTTGAGCACCTGGACTCAAGTGATCCTCTAGCCTCACTCTTCTGAGTAGCTGGGACTACAGGTGCATTCTACCATGCCTGGATAATTTTTTACATTTTTTGTAGTAACAGGGTCTTGCTTTCTTGCCCAGGCTGGTCTTGAACTCCTGGGCTCAAGTGATCCTTCCGCAGTGTTAGGATTATGGGCATGAGCCACATCACCCAGCCTTGCATTTACTTTTATAGGAATATTAGAAAATCAGTAAATTACACTCAATAGGTTTGATGGAAATTAAACCCAAATAGAATGACAATCTGAACAAATGATCATTTAAAAAATGTCATAGCAGTGGCTCTCAAACTTTAATTCACATTCAAATCCCCTGGGGGGCTATTTTAAAATAAAGATTGCTGAGCCCCAGACTTTCTGATTCAGGAGGTCTGGGACTGGCCTAAGAATTCAGATTTCTGAAAAGTTCCCAGGTGTATTAGCCAGGTTCTCCAGAGAAATAGAATGGATATCTAAGAGGAAATTCATTACAGGAGTTGGCCCGTGCGATTATGGAGGCCAGAAGTCTCAAGCCGTGCTGTGTACAAACTGGAGAACCAAGGAAGCCATTGGTGTAATTCAGTTTGAATCTGATGAATGAGAACCAGGGGAGCCACTAGTATAGGTCCACATCCGAGTCTGAAGATCTGAGACCCAGGAGCACTAATGTCTGAGGGTATGGAAGTTCCAGCTCAGGCAGAGAGCACGAATTTTCCTTTCCTCTGCCTTTTTGTTCTATTCTGGCCCTCCACAAATTGGACGATGCCCATCCACATTGGTGAGGGCAGTCTTTTTTTAATGACGTCTACTAATTCAAATGCTAATCTGTTCCAGAAACATCCTCACAGACACACTCATAAATAATGTGTTCCTGCTACATGGGCCAGTAAAATTGGCACATGAAATTAACTACCACACAAGATAATGTTGCTGCTACTGGTGTGGGGACCACATTCTGAGGACAGCTAGTAATCAGTAGGACAGCAGTAGGGCAGCAGAACCACTAAACAGTAATTAATGTGAAGGAAATTAGAGGAGTCAGGAGCTGTTCCTTAGAAAGCCCTTTTCTAGTCTCAGACCACATCCACAGCCCAAAGCAGAATGGCCATGTGATGTGCACCGAGGTCAGGGATAGCATAAGGACTCCATGGAGCCATCGCTGTTGGGAAGAAGACAGTGGGGGCACCTGCCTGCCCTCCCTCCCACACCGTGTATGTGATGGCACATGACTTAGATGTGCAAAACGTACACATTGTCAGCTCCACCAACTCTGCTAGGGACATGGTTTAGTCACCCACCCACACTGCTGGATTAAAAATGAGTCCCAAATGAGTAAATAAAAATCAGCGTTCAGATACTAATTAGGTGATTTTAATTCTAGTGTGTGTATTACAGGGATTATCTTTACTCTGGAATGTTTCACTACCAAAAGCTTTGCTGGGTCTCTCCTCCTTGTCTTACGGCGACTGAGAATTAGCTGGAATAACCCAAAAGTATAAGATTCCTATTTGGCTAGAAATTAAATCACAGAAGCTGGTTAAGTAAGCTTTAAATTCTTTCAGCTTTGATGTGTTCAGACTTGTACTGGAATATGAAATATTCGATTTGACAAGATCTGTGGGTTACCAGTGCGTGTTTGTAAAAATGTGTTTTTCAGAATATAATTAGGAAAACATTCTTTTGAAATGCTAAAATTACCTTTAGTGGTGCTAAAGATGCTGATGTCTCTATTTAAAAACAAACACACATCTTTAAACCTTCATGGTGTTATAATAACATCATTAACTTATGTACGTCACTGGTCATATTTAAAGTAATCATTAAACTTCTTCAGACCTGTACTTTTTTCCTGGCATGTAAGGAATAAGGACAACTACTTTTTAATCATACTACTCTAATTAAAATACTACTGCAAAGTTGATTGGGGCGGGGGCTAAGTTGCAGTTCTTATTTCTTCTTTCTCAAGAGTCTGTTTTGGCTTAGCTTGGCAGGGGAGAAAAAACCCCAAAGATTGTAACTAACTACAGAAGCATTTTTTAAAATCTTATTTTAAGGAGGAGGGGAAATTTTGGAGCTTCTTCTCCTATAGTGAACCTCAAAAAAAAAAAATCTGAGCAGTATTAGAATTTATTGTTCAACTTGTTGAATTTTCTTTTGTTTTAAATTAATGAGCATGTATCATGTAAAAAATTTTCTCTGTGTATCTATGTCTGAGTCAGGTAGAAGTTCATTGTGAGTTCAGTGATTCCCAGGGAAGTATTTGGAAACCTTGGTTTCTTAATTGTCCTTACCTCTGAGTGTGGGTTGACTCTTAGTCTCTGGAGTTAGCTAGGCCAGGTTTAGAATCCCTATGTTGGCAGTTAGTGAATCTTATTCTGACAGTATTATTTAAGCATGATCTCAGTTTCCTTATCTGTAAAATAGGTGTACTCATAGTACTGATCTCATGTGGTTGTAGCATACCTATGTATGTAGATTAGTAAGTAATCTGTAATGTTAGTTATTATCCTGATAAATTGCCAGGCCATATTCTTCTTTTTTTGTGGGGGAGGGGGAGCATGAGAAATCAAAGACAGGGTGGGGAAATTTTTCACGTTGGAAGGCCACATTAATTCAGCTATAATCAAATAAGGCTGCATTCAAGAAATGTCAATTAGATATACTTAAAAATTTATATCATTTTGTAAAAATCTATAATAATTTCAAAAAGTGAAAGCTATTTGTTATTTTTAAAGTTAACCTTTTAATGACTGTTGTGTCTGTGTGTCTGCTTTTTGTTGGAAAGCATTTGAATATTTGGTTGCAGGATGGAAGTCTGTACTTTCAGTTGATCCTATAGATGGGTATCAGTCATTTTTTACCTTCAAGGTGTCTTGATTTGGGTTAGGTAGGAGAATGTAAATTGACAGCAGTAAGTGATTGAAAGGCAAGAAAGCATTCTTTGGCACGTTGCTGAAGACATGGGTATTCTGCATTTTTCCATATTTCAATTGGATCTTTCTTAGCATCAAACAATGACTTTAAAATGTCATCTGGTGAGAGCTCAGTCGATTCCATCTGTAGTTCTTTAGATGCCTTGGTGATACCAGCTAGGTGGGGCTGAAATGCTAATTTGAGTGTGATGTCATGATTCTCAAAGTCTGTGAACCTTTCATTGTATTCTCCAATTAACAAATCTGTAACAGCTGTGTATTCTTCAAATGATTTGCATATATCATCCCCATGAGTGACCTTTGCTAACTGGGGAAAATGGTCATCTGAAATTTGCTTTTGAAGAAGTGCTTTGAAAATAGATAGCTTTTTTCAAAATGCTTGGATTTTTTTTGGGGTGGGGGCATGTATCTTATATAGACTTAGTTTTACCTTGCAAAGAATTATTCAAGGTTTTTTGTTTTTTTGTTTTCCCAGACAGAGTTTCACTCTGTTGCCCGGGTTAGAGTGCCGTGGTGTCATCCTAGCTCATAGCAACCTCAAACTCCTGGGCTCAGGCCATACTCCTGCCTCAGCCTCCCAAGTAGCTGGGACTACAGGCATGTACCACCATGCCCAGCTAATTTTTTCTATTTTTTAGTAGAGACGAGCTCTCGCTCTTGCTCAGGCTGGTCTTGAACTCCTGAGCTCAAACAATCCGCCCGCCTCGGCACTCCCAGAGTGTTAGGATTACGGGCGCGAGCCACCACACCTAGCCCTAATTGTTTTGATTTGACATATCACACAGAAGTGCTGCATTCTGACAAATCTTTCAGTAAATTCACATTGCTGATTCTGTTCATAAAATTTAACTATCTGTTCTCACAGAGATGAAATTTTGGCCAACACCTGTCCCTGCTATAGTCAACATATTTTGGAATGATAGTGCAAATTCACACTGAATACCTTTAGCATGTTAGGAAACTTTGATGCTGTGTTGCAATTACAGGAATATAAGTTAACAATATTAATATAACTTGTTGCAAAGTGTCACTTAAAATAATAGCTTTAGCACTGACATTTTGATGTAAGATATGCTGAAAGGAGAGCATCTGGATCTGTTAATACTTTTTTTTTTAATCTGTGCAATAAACCCTTCATGTTTTCCTGTCATGGAAGGTACACCATCTGTACATATGCATACTAAATTTACCAAATGTAGTCCAACTTAATGACATTTATCTTGAAAGTTCTTGAAGATACCTATTTCCCATGTTCTGTTAAAAAGAGAGCCCAAAGCGAGTAACTCTTCATAGCAAACTAAATCTTCTGTTACGACACAAGTGAAGTATAAAACCTGTGCTGAGTCAGTAGTATCAGTTGATTCATCCAAAGAGATTGAATAATATATATTTTCCTTTTGAAGTATTGCATGAAGGTTCTGTTACGTTGAAAGCTAATTCATGCTGCCCATCAGTTATGGTTCTTATTGGAAGAGGCAGTTGTTTGTGCTTTGAAACGTTATCAGGGTCTAAGCATCCTACAACTTTGACAATGCATTGTTTCACAATTTCTACATCACTGAATGGCTTTCCTTTTTTCCCAAGCGTGGAAGCTACTTTATAAGTTGCTTCAGTGGCATTATTTCCAGGTCTTATTGCTGCTTGAAAGAATTGTCTTTGCTTTCTTTGCTTTTGCTTTTCATCTTTTAATTTCTGCAATACAACCTTTCATGCCTCACTCTGATTTAAAATATTTGGGAGTGTTATAATGCTGATGAGCATTGAATTTCTTTAATATTGATATCACAAGGCATGCAAATCATCTTTAGCAAAAACAACATATTATTAATAATATTGCAATTTCCAATTCTCTCATTAAAAAATGTTCCTGCAGGGTTTTCTTGGTCTTCTTTGACATGATGGGCTAATTAAGCAGATAGAATTAAATACTGTCACGCTGTGCAACTATTCACAAATTCCACTTCCAACAGAAACACAGTGCACCATTGTCAAAAGCTGATAACAGATTGACATACTGGACCCTTGTAAACTATTTGTGTGGTAGTAGCACCAGTGAGACGGGGGACATTAGAACTAAATCATGAGTGTAGCAGCTGTCAGTTTAGTCCTTATGGTTTACTAATATTCTAATTGTGTCAGTCAATCTTGGAGACTTATTTTGTTGAAACTTATTCTTTGGTATATGTTCATTTTAAAAATAAAAATATAAAAGGTGAACAAAAATATATTAATAAAAATAAAAGAATTTGTTCTGTAAAATTGCATTTGGTCCAAAGGCTGCATTTAAGGACCTAGAAGGCCACATGTGGTTTTAAGGCTACAGGTTCCCCGTCCCTGATCTAAGAGAGGGAGTTGTATAAGAATCCCAGTGGTAGAGATATGGTCAGTTGCACCAATGTCACCTACCTTATGTGGTATTTTAGGTTGATTTCATTTTGGTTTCTTTGATGAAATGAAATGTAAACTTGTTATCCATGGTCATTTTAAACTTTCAAGATAATAACTTGCTATGATGTATAAGGATGGTTTTGAAACTAAAGCTTAGGAAATAAATTGGATACAATGACTATAAAGTTTCCCTTTTTAATAGTTGGTTTTCATTACTCTTGTGATCTGTTGGGGATTTTTTTAAAGCTAAAGTCCTTGGCCTATTAAGATAATCCAGTCACGTGCTCTCTTTGGTAGCACATATGCTAAAATTGAAATGATACAGAGAAGATTAGCATGGTCAATTTTTAATTTTTTTTTCAAAAAATAATTTAAAAAGAAAGAGATAATTCAGTCATTTGTCCAGTTACTGTTCTTACTCAAGTTCTTCACCTCTTTGGTGCCTTCTCTCTGGCTGTTGCCCTTGCTTTATGATGTTCCTGAATACTTACAGTTTGTTGATTTTCCTACTTTTTTGGGCGAGGCCTCCAATTTAATTCTTTTTGTTAATTGAGCTGCTCCCTTGTTAGAAACTCACTTAGGACTCATTCCTCTGCTTTAGTCTCAAATATGGTTTGAGCTAATGAGATGCAATAAGGGGGCCTTGTTTAAATTCTTACTTGAAGAAACAGACTGTAACAAGACACTTTCCAGATGATAAAAATTTGAATATGGATTGAGCCTAGCAGTTATCAATTTAGTTAGGTTTGATAATGACGTGGTGGTTATGGTATTAATAAAAATAAATTTCTTTTTTTTTTTTTTTTTTTTTTTTTTGAGACAGAGTCTCACTTTGTTGGCCAGGCTAGAGTGAGTGCCATGGCTTCAGCCTGGCTCACAGCAACCTCAGTCTCCTGGGCTCAAGCGATCCTTCTGTCTCAGCCTCCCAAGTAGCTGGGACTACAGGCATGCGCCACCATGCCCGGCTAATTTTTTCTATATATATATTAGTTGGCCAATTAATTTCTATTTATAGTAGAGATGGGGTCTCACTCTTGCTCAGGTTGATTTCGAACTCCTGAGCTCAAAGGATCCGCCCGCCTCGGCCTCCCAGAGAGCTAGGATTATAGGCGTGAGCCACCGCGCCCGGCTAATAAATTTCTTAAGTGATAATTACACATTGAAGTTCCTATAGGTGAAAAGACACATTGTCTTGGTTTTGCTTTAAGATATTCAAGCAAAAATAAAACAAAAAAAAGGAGCAGGAATAGATGAAAAAGATTGGCAAAATAGTGATAATTGAAGCTCAGCGATGGACGCATTGAATTTATTATAGTATTCTCTTCGCTTGTGTATTTGAATTTTTTCATAATAAAAGATTTGAAAAATCAGAGTAAGAGAAGAATATGGAGTTTCAGAATCTTTACCAGTTGTTTTTAAAGGCTCCTTGAAAGAGACTGGGGGAAAATGTCCATATCTGAGAATTTAAGGAAGGGAATTTTTGGCAGATGGCTATTGAAAAATGCATTTCTAGCTATTAGTCAAAAATGTGGGTATGATGCCATGGGCACAGACACTAATGTAGAAGATTACTCACAAAAGTCATGTAAACCATGGGCAAGGAAGAACAGGGGCAGACAGCCCAAGAAGTTAACTGAGGCCACCCAGGAACTAAGGAGATCTGTTTTGTACAAGGACCCGTACAGAAGATGGTAGGGATGTTGAGGAACCTAGGAGTAAACAGTACTAGTTGGGTGCTGTCAGAGGAGGTCATGTCTAGAGTGGGCCAACACCTTTGAAAAGGTTAGAAGAAAATTTTAGAAGGGCCGTAAGGAGGAGAAAAGCAAGGAAGCAGAGATCTATTACTTGGAGCTGTTCTGTAATATAAATAGGACACCAGAGATATAGGAAACCTGCTCACTGTAAGAAATATGGGAAATACAGAAAAATTGAGAACTCTCTACCTCCACCCCACTGTTACATAGTCAGTTCTTCTTATTTGTGGTAGTTATGATCTATAAAGTCACTGTAAACACAATTAGTGAACACTGAGCTGTTGCTCCTAGGCGAACGATAAAGGGTTAGGTTCCTGTGAGCCTCTGGTCATAACATTTTTGTCAGCCGATCAATATATAACATTGTTTTATCTGCCTTTCTGTTTAAAGACATCTTTTAAACTGCTATTGTTGATTCATTAACATTGAACTCAAGGGTAGTAGCCACCATACTTGTGCCTGAATAAAGCTTATCTGATGCATCTTTTCTCCCTAAGGTTCTTTTTTTTTCTTTTCTTTTTTTTTTTCAGCATATTATGGGGGTGCAAATGTTTAGGTTACATATATTGCCCCCCCGTCAGAGCTTCAAGCGTGTCCATCCCCCAGACTCCCTAAGGTTCTTGAACTTAAGAACACTAGAACGCACTTCAGCATAATGTTTGTGGATCATTTTAAACCAAAACACCAACAACAAACAAAAATGCAAAAAACTGGCTCTAAATAGTCCACAAAAGGATATTTGTTTACAGTATGAGAGCTGAGACAAAATATTTTATCTAACATATCTGCATATGTTTAAATATGAATATGTTTTAAATTATCATCAAATAAAATGGTTTGAGTAGCCCTTTCCAAATGGCTTGAGAAGAGTGGTCTTTGATAAAGAAAGGTGGATCAAATTTGTCCCAGCTTTGGGAGGGCAGCCAACCAACTGAATGCCAGAAATCAGGGTAGAAAAAGGCTGTAAAAAGCTAAAGGCAATCAACATGAATGAATAATATAATTAAGCTCTATTGAGTGAAACTTTCTAGAGTGGAAAAAAAAGTTGCATGTTTATAGAATGGGGAAACCTGGATCAATAGCAGTTCTTGTTAAAAAGATTGAAGGTTTTAGCCAAGCATTTGACATGGTTGGCCGTCTCTGGCAACAGTAATGGCACTGGATTTAGAACGAAGGAGATAATTATCCTGTTGTTTTCTGCCTTGGTTTGACTGCCTCCAAAGGCCTGTTTTCAAACAAGCTTATGTTTTAAGAGGGCAAACTGGGGGGGGGGGGGGGGTAATTGGACTAGAAACTGTGCCCTACCAGGAGTGGTGGAAAGGAAAGCAAACTCAGTTCTCAAGTTCAAGGGGCAGAGTTGGAACTTTGGGATAGACATATGGAGAACATGCTTTTCTAATTCAATAATACGAGATTTTTCCTGAGTATGCACATAAATCTCATATATACTGTTGACTAATTGATTTTTTTCCCACTGGGTAGAGCATGTATATCTTTTCATGTTTATAAATTTACATTATCATTTTAATGGCTACATACCATTCCTTTTTATGAATGCACTCTTCTTTATGAAAACCATACCTGACTGTTGTTTTGGTTGTTTCCAGCTTCTTAGTATCTTAACAACACTACTATGAACACATTTGAAATACTGTCATCCCTGTGTACTTGTCAAATTTCCTTAAGACAAATTCCCAGAAGTAGAATAGCTAGGTCTATGTTAGTACTTTTTATTTGTTTGTTTGTTTTAGGCTTTGATTACTTATTGTCAAACTGCCTTACTAGTAGTATGAACTGGATGTGTTAAAGAAGTCAGCTTATCCCAAATCAGAGATTTTGTAGAAGGGATTTTGGCAGTGGGCTGAATGTTGCGCATTGTTCTAAGGTTGGGCATTGATTTGAAGGTTCCTTCAAAAACATTGTGAAAGTTTACCGTAGGACCAGGTGATTATTCATCTAGAACTGTCACATTTCAGTCTTATAATGTAAGTCATACTGTTGTAGCAAATTAATTAAGAGTCTATAACAAGGAAAATAATGCAGAAACTTCCTGCATTCACAAAGCACGTACAAGTGACCGGTGAAGGGAGGCGTATAGCAGGCTGCAACTCGGTGGTGGTAGGTTGCCTGTGTGGTAGAAATAGCTAAGGGTCTTTCAGCAGATTAACCATTTTATAACTTATGTAAGTTGGGCTTTTCCAAACTAAATAAATTGCATTTCCTACACACTACCAAAACGGAGTAACCTTTACTTCTGGGAAGGATGGGAATAGGCAAAAAAGCTGTTCTAAGATCATGTTCCCAATAAAGAACTCAAGATGATTCTGCACGTTTTATCCTCATAACCCGTAGCTTACCTCCAGCGAGGTGGGATGGTGCGCTGAGGCCATCAGCCCAGGGATGCCAGCTTCTGGGCTTGGGTGAGCCCCTCGGCCTGTCTGAGCTTTAGTTTCTTAACCTGTAAACGAGATGAATTATCAATTGTCAGTACTTCTCAAAGAGTTATGAGCATTACATGAGATGACATATAGGATAGTACTTTATAATCTCTAAAACACCATTTAAATATTAGTAGTCACCATCAGCTCATGGAGCTTTAGTCTTAAATCTGATGGGTGAAAGAGCTAGGAAACTTCGTCAAGGTAGAAGTTGGGTCTGATTTTGATTGTGTCTTACTGGTTGGCTTATAGTTACATCCAATTCACTAAATATTTGTTGAGTGAATGGAAGAGAATGTTTGCTGAATATAGCCTGAATTGGCATAAAACAATGAAAATCCAGCATTTTTCACCTGAAAATGCCTCTCATCTTTTGCGTAATTAGTACTGTTATATATCTTGCAAATGGAGAAACTGGGGTCTATTAATCCTCAAGTCATTTAGACAGCCAGATCCTGCATTTTCAGGTGATTTCATCAAGTATTTTTTTATTTTTGGTTGTTTAAGAGAAAAGATGGAACCGAGCCTGTGTTCTGTAGCTCTTTTGTGTAAAATAATTAAAGCAAACAAATGAAATATTTTTATCAGACTATTTTTTACTTACTGACCCTTAATAGAAAATAATTTTTGTTCATGTATATATTAATAGCAATGTCTCTGTTGCCAGTAATAGAAAATGATTTTTGTTTATGTATATTAATAGCAATGTCTCTGTTGCCAGTAAGCTGATTTTGTTATCCATGTCCCTAATACGGCAACTTTGTTTATATTTCTGTTCTTTGTGCATTGTGGTTGGTCTTAAATTGTGAATATTCCATTAACTGAGAACTCTGAGCAGCCATTATATAACTGGAGTGATATTCTGTGTCAGTTCTATGCATTGTGTTTGAGAATAAACGTATTGTTTTCTTTCTGATGGTACTAATAATATGATACTGAAAAGATAAACCTATGAATAAACCTCCTAAGTACTTTGCAGTGTTGAAATAATTTTTCAGTTTAGGATCACATGATTATATGTGTGTGTGTCTTATTTTCTAATAGGAGGTAGGTAGATCCATTAGTTTTTAGCCTTGAGTTTTGGGTGAGAATTATATCTATGTGTGCTTTCCTAGGAAGAGGTTTCTTTTATTTTTAAATCAGAATCTCAAACTGCTCTGTGGTCCAGAAATGTTTAGGGACTACTAACCCAGCAAATTCACTGTAGCCCTGGTAGCTTATTTGATCCATGGTGACTGTGTGACTTAGGCGATATAGAATTCCTAGACTAGCACACAACACACATGGGTGCTAAACAAATATTTGTTGGAGACCCAGTAAAAATCACAGGTGCTTTTTTTTTTTTCTTTAACACATTATGGTTCATGAACTCCTAGAATCTAGACAGTCTTTGTTTTACTCCTTGGCAGCTATCCTGACTCTCACCTCTGTCTCCAAGTGTGCTAGAAAGTGCACTTTCCACATCAAAGTTAGAGGTTTTTAAAATTTTTCTTTAGCTAACCCCATACTGTACAAAACAATCTGAGCATCTATTCTCAACATAGACATTTATTTTTAAATTCCATACATGCACATATCTATATTGGGATACATGCTGATAATATAAAACATACCTAGTTACAATGTTAGAATATGAAAAAGCAGTGTTTTACGATGTATTGATAAGCATGATGGCTTCATATTCATATTAGCTAATATCTAAAAGGCATAATATTTACCTATTCTGCTCATGCTTACATTTGGTTTCCTTTGGTCTCCTCATAGTCTGAGCATGCTCTCCGCTCTGGCTTTCTGTGGCTCCACCTCTCCCTCCTAATACCCTTTCAGCAGACGCTGTCACTGCTGTTTATTCTCTGTGCTTCTTAGTTCAAACTCTTGAGAGTTGGCATCTGATTGTCCCGATTCACCATATCATACCAGGTGAACTGATGTTTCTTTGATACACAGCGTCGTTTTTGGCTTCTGTTGGGAAGTCCACTCTGGTCCACACAGGTGGCTGCCTGCAGTGGGAGACAGAGTCACTTGGTGCAGACTTGGCTTCTCAGGCAGCAAAGGGTGTGTGGGCTCCAGGGGGAAAGAGCCTGGGGAGGCTGGAATGGTGATTGGCCTGGATGTTACATGATATGTCTGTGGGTAGGGAAGGGAGACCAAAGTCTGTCCTCTTCTGTTTTTCCTTTGCAGGTCCAGTACCTATGTCCTTTAAAAAACTGCTAGGCATATTAAGCAAGCTTTTTGTAATTTAAGTAAACCGGAGAGCTCAAGACCACTTATTTATTCCTGTAAAGATCTTTCCCACCCATTCACCTTCCCTGTCTAGTTACTGCTGGGGATAAAATGGTAGCAACTCCATCTTTAAAACTTAACTCGTAGTTCTTTCAATGGGAAAAAGTCAACCCTGAAGAATGGTTTTATGTTTGCTTCCATTCTGCCTTGTATGAATAGTAGTTTAAAGATTTCTTTTGGAGAACACAACTTGTTTCTTCTAAGTCCTTTCTGCACATAATAGTTTGGAGCCAGCAAACGAAAGTTTTGTAGCATTTCTTAGTTTGAACATGCTGTGAAAATGAAGCACATGTTTGGGAATGTAAAACCTATTGATCCATCCATAGGAATGTTTTCTTTTGAAAAGCAGCACTTCTTTAAGTCTCTTCTTCATGAAATTTTGCTGCAGTGTTGGCTCATTTTAAAGTGTATTGAGGCCAGGCACAGTGTGGCTCGTGCCTGGAATCCCAGCCCTTTGGGAGGCCAGGGTGGAAGGGTCACTTGAGCCCAGGAGTTGAAGTTGACAGTGAGCTATGATCACACCACTACACTCTAGCCTGGTGACAAAGTGAGACCCTATCTCAAATAAATAAATCTTATTTCCTACCTGGAGAGATGCCTGAGATTGTCAGAGTTAGACCTTGTCAATTGAGTTTGTTCCCCCAGTAAGAAGGTTGCAGATGTTTTATAACTTTAAGTGGCATAATGGTATTGAATTTAAAGTTAATTTTTAAAAATTGGCTGGAAATTCTCCAGCATAACAACATGCAAAATTTATAGTCTTCTAAAGAGAGAGTGCCAAAGGTTAGCATTTTGCATTCGTTTTGTTTTTTCTTTGTGCCCCTGTCAGGGAAATATGATTATTCTCATTTTACAGAGAAGAAAACAAAGTTCAAAGATAAGCAATTTGTGTGAAGTCACAGACTAGTCAGGTGTCAGGTAGAAGGTGATCCTGTGTGAGAATAGCTTACATTTCTCTAAATGATACAGTAGTAAGCATTCTACACGCATTATCTTATTCACTCTCATCACATTTAAGGCTTACAGGTTTAAAAATCCATCTCTCAAGACTGTTTTTAAACCAAGGGCAAAAACTTTCAAATGTTTGGTGTATTTCCTTTCAATCGTTTGTATATTTTTGTTTAATCTCTTTAATTTTATACCCAGTTTTCAACCTACCTTTATAAATTAAGCATTTCCTCATCTTTATAAACGTTTTATTTCGGCATAATAATTTAGTAATAACTGAAGTTTCTGAAATGTGTGTTTTATAATAGGACAGTGAATGTATTTGTCCCTAAGTCTATGGGTTGATTTTCTTTTTAAAACATTATTTCCTTTTGTGTGTATTATTAGAAATAAAATTACAGGGTTAGAAGTAACATTTTAAAAATGTGCAAACCACTTAAAAACTCTTGATACATTTTGTCGAATTACTTTCTTTTAAAAATGGGACTGATTTCCACCCCCATTGTGGTATGTGTGAGTGCCTGTCCCCCTGTAGACCAACCCCCCCGCACCCCCCCTGAAGTGGGGATGGAAGGTTCCAGAGCTCTTCCACCCAGCTGCAGAGCTTCTTCATCTAGGGCCAGCTCCATGGTGTCTTCTCAGCTCATCTGACACCCTTCCTGTCGTCCTCCCTGCCTCCCTTCCATCTTATCGAGTTTGTCTCAAAAAGCATAACTTCCTATTTCTGTATTTCTCTTATATCTCCTCAGAGTGTTATAGTATTCAGTATGGTTTGAATGTCCCCTCTGAAACCCTCTTTGAAACTTAATCCCCAAAGTGGCAGTATTGAGAGGTGGGGCCTTTAAGAGGTGATTGGGTCATGAGGGCTCTGCCCTCTTGAATGGATTAATCCATTCATGGATTAATGGGTTATCATGGGAGTGGGACTGGTGGCTTTTAAGAAGAGGAAAAGAGCCCTGAGTTAGCATGCTGAGCCTCCTCACCATCTGATACCCTGTGCTGCCTGGGAACCTGCAGAGTCCCCATCAGCAAGAAGGCTCTCACCAGATATAGCCCCTTGACCTTGAACTGCTCAGCCACCATAACTGTAACAAATTCCTTTTCTTTATAAATCACCTACTTTCAGGTATTCTGTTGTAAGCAACAGAAAACAGACCAAGACAGTACTTTTGTTGTTTCTAATTGTATTCACTTTTCTTTCATCAAGAGATTTGCCTCTTTGATTAGCTTTTAAAAGAAACTCTTGGATTCATCATTTCTGTTTTTTTTTCTATTGCTTAATGCATTCATTGTTACTGAAATATTGTGTAGTCATTTTACAAACAAATTGAGTGTTTTTTCTCATTTGGTTATGTAGTTAACTTGTTTTAATTATTGGGGCTTGCATTTTTCCTTGTTCTCACCTTCACCAGATCCCAGAAGGTTTGATATATAGTGATTCTGATTTCATTAATTCTGCACCTTCCCCTCCCCAAGCTTTTTGGTTTTTTTTTTAATTGTCTCATATTAGGATTTATAGTTCTTTGAAATAATGATTACCTAGGAGAATAGTTTTTTCCTCTGTGTATTGAGCTTTTTAAATTTAAATACCTGTTATTTCTATGATGCTTTTGTTTTCATCTGTGCTTGGACTATAGTCAGTGCTACTTTGCAGAAGTTATTATTTTTTGACCTAGTATGATTTGTGTGTGTGTACATGTGAAAAAAAGCTATTTCAGTAGAGATAATTTTTAAAATCTGTAGCTATATTTTCATTACAATGAAAATGTGATGTCCTTAGCATGCCCTGAATGTGAAGCTTTGACTTGCTTTTCCAGCATGGTTAGCAGTTTTGAGATAAGTGAGTTTTCACTTATGGCTGTTAGTTTCACTGATGGCTGCATTGTAATCCAGTGGGCTCAGCTGGGCATAAAGCCTGTAGCATAGAAAGAAATTAAGACACAGGACTCTAGAAGCCTAATTTGTGCCCTAGACCCTGTCTCTGAGGTGCTCTTAATAGAAAGTTAATCTGTTCTAGGAACTTTCATCAACATAAAAGGCAGAAATAATTTTCTTTTTTTTTTTTTTTTTTTTTTGAGACAGAGTCTCACTTTGTTGCCCAGGCTAGAGTGAGTGCCGTGGCATCAGCCTAGCTCACAGCAACCTCAAACTCCTGGGCTTGAGCGATCCTTCTGCCTCAGCCTCCCGAGTAGCTGGGACTACAGGCATGTGCCACCATGCCCGGCTAATTTTTTATATATATATCAGTTGGCCAATTAGTTTCTTTCTATTTATAGTAGAGACGGGGTCTTGCTCTTGCTCAGGCTGGTTTTGAACTCCTGACCTTGAGCAATCCGCCCTCCTCGGCCTCCCAGAGAGCTAGGAGAAATAATTTTCTTAATGCAATTGGTAAAATCTGGACGCATCCCACTCCATACTATTTATTATGGAAATGGAGCATTGGAGACTTTTATTTTTCTTTTTAAAACCACTGGCCTCTATTAACTTAGATTGTCATATGTGTCCAACATTTGAAAATTTGTACTTTTTGTATGTTTTTAGGAAATACATATATGCTAGTTAGATAGTGACTAACTTATGTTGCTTTCCATCTGAATTTAATAGTCACTTAGGACCTCCTGGTTTAGTTCTTAAGACTTCATAAACATGCTTAATGTCTGCTTAATAATTTAATAATAATTTAAGTTTTTGGCTTTTTGCTATCATTAGTATAATGAGCAGTGAGTTTATTTGTGCCTAAATCTGTGTGTGTGGTTTTTCTTGATCATTGTTTCCTTACTGCATGCTATTAGAGATGAAATGACTGGGTCAGAAGTTACATTTTTTTAAAAAACTGTAACCACTCTAAAGACCCTTGATGCATTTTGCAAAGTTGATTTCTTTTAAAAATGGGACCCATTTGCACTCTCACCAGGATGTGAGAGAGTGCCCACCTCCCCACAGACGTAGCCCCTCCATGGTTGCAGCACACCATCCAAGACCTCCACTGTGGGGTGTTTTGTGTTAACAAGATGGTGTCATGTGTCTCCTCTTCAAGAAGAGGCATTGTTACTAAGCCAAACAGTGATACTTGATACAGCTATGTATACACCAAAGAAAACCTTCACCAGAAAGATTGTTGACAATTGCTAGAGGTTATGATAATGCAGAAGTCACAGAGTGTTCCTTTGGCAACACATGTTAATGGATTTGTTGTGTTGAAGCTCTTATTAAATGAAAATTCTGAACCACCTACACTGGAAAAATAATAAAATAAAAAGCCTTAGGAATGTATTGCTTGTTAAGATTTATTAGCAAAGGAGATCACCATGTTATTTAACAAGGTAGGTTACTTTTTTTTTTTTAAATAGGCAAACAAAGAAATAGCCATGCTTCACTTTGAAAAGAAATTAAGTTAAAAGAGAACACATTTTGGGAAAGAAAACAATGACCGAGGTATGCTGTCTGGTCCCTAGGCATGTATAATCTCATGTAAACATGCATTTAGAAGCTTAACGATTTGGCTTTATTGAACAAATGCCAGAAATGCAATTGGAGTTGTAGAGTCTCCACTGAGAAACACAGACACATGGAGCAAGGTGTGTTCCTTAATTTATCAGAAAAGCTAAAGGCAATTCATTTTGTTTAAAAGGCAGTACATAGATTATTCAGAGAAAGGAAAATGTGAAGTAGTTGGTAAGGACTCAGATTTTGTTCCTCAGCTTCATGTCTTGAGGATCTAGTCCTAAGTTCACCAAGTAATATTCTGTGGGACCAGGGCCAGAACAAATTAAGAACAGTGTAGTTGAGCATCTTTGTCTATCATCCCACTCAGGAATTCTCTGGGAGGAAATGCTTGTTTTCCCCTTTTCAGGTATTTCAGTTTAAAACAAATTGCAACTGGAAAGTCAGTGTTTTCCCTCCACTAATAATATACCGCTGGCTTACATTTGTAATAAACGGTGATTAAAAATGCTTTTTTAAAGGATGTATATGTTGAGCAGAAATCTTTAATATGTCGGTGCATTCTTTGCAACAGTATATATTTTAACTCACGAAATGACAAAGGCTATTTCTGGCAGAATGGTCTTTCCATATTTCTGTCTTTATATTAGGCTAAAAAAGGTAAGTTGTAGATCTCTTTAGGACTTGCTTTTTCTTACTTTTGCAATCTCATCAAATATTACCACAATACATGTCCTAATACAATAAAGTTTAGTTTAACAAGTTCTCTTCTAGCTGCCTAATGAGGATAGTATTTGAACTGTGGTAAATTTTAATTACAGGCAGATGTGGAAGAGAGCCTGACTCAGTATCCATGATGCTGATGTGCTGTTGCTGTAATTAGCCAAGTGCTACACGAGTTGCTGTCATTACCAAAGGAGAGTCTTTGTAATCACATAATAAAATATATGGAACTGTGGAGGGCCTAGACTAATAAAGTTGCTGCCTTACCAATCTTTAAATGTATCTAATTAAGTAAAAATTAGGATTTTTTTAAAGCCAGCAGTAACATAAGTGAGAAAAGGTGGTAAATATAGCAGGGATTAAGACAGTGTTAGGCATTTTTTTTTAGTATTTTAAAGGAAAATGTTAAAATGGTTGACAGAATTTTCTAACTCTGCACTTCCCCCACCAGTGATTTATAATTTGCTTTCAATATCCTGAGTGAAAAGGCTGAGGAATTATCTTTGTGGTGACAGTGACCAGTGACACAAGGTCAGTCTTCTACATTACAAGGTACATACATGCTTAGAGAAGGTTTGCTGTTAGATTGGGTTGACTGTAGATGCACAGTGCACTTTTGCTTTTTGTAATTGCAGTTCGATTTAATTAGAGACTCAGAGCAGAAAGCTAGCTAGGAGCTGCTTAGAGGAGCCAAGCGGGGGATTAATGGGCTGTGCCCATCCACCACAGCTCTGTGCTCCCAGGATGCTTGCCAGGGTAACCTGGATTTGTCTCTATCGCATAAGGAATCTTGTCCTGTAGGAATAGAAATCACTGGTGCATCACTGGCATCCTGTGGACTTTGTTCGCCGGCTGGAAATAGTTGGAAGACCCCACCCCAGACCCCCTTGTCTCTCAGGAAAGGTGACTGAAGTTCTGCACCTGTAACATTCCATGAAGGCTCAGGAGTGGCGGGGTGGTGAGTGGGCAGGGCGCCAGATGTCTTTGCTGAAAATACCAGAGCCTCAGTCCTGATAATTAACGAGGCTCCAGGGAACATGTCCTTGGTGTACTTTACTGCTTGACCAGTTGACCGGGGCACTCTGGGAAAATGGGCCTCACTTCTCACTCCCTCCTCCCTAGATTGAGGTATGGCATTTATATGGTTGTTAATATTGAAATGAGCAGCTGTACCACTCTGTCCCCAACAGGGAGGGAGCCTTTACAGTTGTAATTATCAAAAGTAGTCTCTCTTTTTAAGTGTACAAGTACTTTAAATTGAAACCTGCAATTTGCTCTGTCCTTACGCACATAGTGGGACTTGCCTGAAGTGATTTTTTTTTTCATGAGGAAAAAATCAAAAGCATCTTCTCACATTATTCTGAATTTTGAGAAGGCTAATATTTGCTAGGCTTTATCTTTAAAAAATAAAAATAAAAAAGCTCCTGGGTTTTCCCCATCTTGCTTGGCCAATGAGGAGTCTTGTTTTAAATAGTACCACTTATTTCAATTAAAGCAGTGAACAGTATTATAAAAGACAAGGTAGCAGTTGATACTTAGTAATATCTTTAGAACTACATAGTAATAACTTTCAATGAGATTTACAGTGTTACAGAGGTAAGTATTCTCCATTTACATATGGAAAGTTAAAGCACAGAGAAAGCACAGTACTTGCCTGAGGTCAGTCACACAGTTGGTGACAAAAGCCACATTCTTAGTACTTTATATAAGAGACTTCTGTTTCATACAATAAACTAATTATGGAGCTAGTGTTCTAGTTAATAGCAAGAAAAGAATGGCTTTAAACAATAAGCCTAATGAGTGGTTCCAAAAGTATCATCTCTGAACTGGCATCATTCACGACGTCTTGAGAGCCTGTTAGAATTCTATTTTAAATTCTTAGGCTCTACCCCAGACCTACTGAATCAAACCCCAGAGGTGTGAGTCCAGCAATCTGCATTTTTAAAAAGTCCCCCCCCCCCAATGCTAGATAAAGTTTGAGAACAACTGGCTTGATACAGTCTTCTTATAATTGTATTAGTTTAAATGCTCAAGGTTGCTGAGGCAATGACACCCTTTGGGGTCTGAGGGTATACAGGGTAAAAACAGCCGGCAGCCCCCTTGGAGGCCTGGCATAGGCAACCCTACTAGGCCCCCCAAAAAGGACTTTTGAGGTGCAGAGCAGATAGGTCAGGAAGCTGAAGAGCAACTAATATTTGAGTTGCCTCTGCTCTGCCAGGCAGTGTGTCTGTGTTTCTAGCGGGTGTCCTGCACTCAGCCCTTAGCCCAGTCACGTGCTTGCCGTCCGTGAGCCCCTTGTGCATTGTGAGTACTTCATTTTTTGGTTGTAATCTCAGTATCAAGAGCAGTCTCAGACATTTGCTTTGTTCGGGTCTTCGATTGACAGTCACTGAGAGTATATATTCTTTTCACTTACGGGGCTGTACGTTCCTTCATGGGGCATGCAGTTTGCATTGGATTTATAGAAAGCTTCATGCTGAACTTGGTACTTCTTCCTGGAACAGTAATTTTATTTCAGGCTTGTGTGAGAGGAGAGGAGGGAACTTGTCTTTTTTGTAAATCATTATGTTCCCTCTACCTAACATGTACCAGGTACTTGGTGGATAACTGTTGAATGGATTTCCCTGCTATCAACACAAAGATGGTATCATCTTCCAGAAAGCATGTGCCCACCTTTCAGACATCTTTGTTTAAGGAAGTTGTTCTCAAAATGTGGTCCCTTGACCAGAAACCTGGGAACTCGTTAGAAATGCAGTTTTTTTTGTTCTATCCCAAACCTACTAGATCAGAATCTCAGAGACGGGCGCAGAAATCTGTGTTATAACAAGACCTACAGGTAATTTTGATTTGTGCTAACATTTCAGAACCACTGATTTTAGGCATGAGAAGTAGGATTTTTTTAATTTTAATTTAATTTACTTTTTGTTTTCTGGGGAGGTGAAGTTGTTTCATGTTTAAACTTTGGGTATAAGAGCATAATGAAGCTCATGGTGGCATCCTCCAAAGCACCAAAGCGTGCTGGTGGCTGAGCAGTACTTGCTCACACATCCCTTCCTCATTCAGACTCCTGCTAGGAGACTGCTTTCCACCTTGTACCTGGGTCACCCCCAGGTGTGGTCACTTCTGCCACAAGAGCGGAAAGAGGAGAGACACTGGAGGATACAGACCTCTCCATACTGGGGCTTCTGGTGTAAAGGGCAGAACTGAGCCAAATGATGACCCCATCAGACAGACAATTGTCTTCTAATAAAAAAAATTCAGCAAACTTTGTTTTTGAGAAAGAGTCTCATTCTGTCGCCTGGACTAGAGTGCCATGGCATCAGCCTAGCTCACGGCAACCTCAAACTCCTGCACTCAAGCCATCCTCCTGCCTTAGCTTCCCAATAGCTGGGATTACAGGCTGTGCACCACCACACCTGGCTATTTTTTTTTTTTTTCTGTTTCTAGTTGGCTGGCTAATTTATTTCTATTTTCAGTAGAGACACAGTCTTGCTTTTACTGAGGCTGATCTCGAACTCATGACCTCAGGCAGTCCTCCGGCCTCGGCATCCCAGAGTGCTAGGATTCCAGGTGTGAGCCACCACGCCCAGCCAACATTTTGTTTTTTCTTTGCTTAGAAAAAAGTGGGAAATAGTCTTCCAATTTTATATATCTAGTTACCAAGTAAGGAAGTATGATTTGGATTCCTGAGTCCCTTACTCCTTATGCAGTCTCTCAAGTGTGTATGTGTTTGCTTTTGACAAGCTGTGCAGAGTAAAAAAAATGTGTTAATACTAGTCTGTATGGAAAGTATCCAGCCATTGTTAATGTGACGAGAATGGTTTGCGTGACATTGATGTAACCTGCCAGCCAAGGAGAGTGGACTGGGATGTGCATGCATTAACAGTGACACTTCTACTGTACTAGTCTGTGGGGCACTAGACACTGTTGAACGAGCATGTGTACTGTGTGGCTGTTGCATTCAAAATGACTGAGCGAGTAGAGCAATGAATCTGCATCACATTTTGCATTACGCTTGAACATCTTCTCTGCTGAAACTATTTGGATGGTGCAGAAGGCTTTGGGGGATGATGCAATGAATGCAGCATAAATAAAAGTTTGGTGCAAATACTTCAGAGGTGGTTGAGAATCTGTTGAAAGTGATCCACGTTCTGGAAGGCCTGCAACAAGCAGAACACCTGAGAACGTTGAACGTGTGTGGGTTAGATTAACAGACACTGGGAGAACTGTGTGAGGTCCCAAGGTGCCTACTTAGAAGGGGACTGAGGCGTCATTGTCCCAAGTACAGTGTTTCTTGTATCTTGTGTCATCTTTAGTAAATGTCTCTATTTTTCACATGACATAGCTAGATACTTTCTGGATAGACCATGTATATTAGGAACATAGTTTACGTGGATACCAGTTAATTAAATGTTTCATTTCTCAATCCTAATAGAGAAAAGTTTCTTGAGCCCTCTATACAAAAATCTTAAAAAATTGGCCGGGCGCGGTGGCTCACGCCTGTAATCCTAGCACTCTGGGAGGCCGAGGCGGGCGGATTGCTCAAGGTCAGGAGTTCAAAACCAGCCTGAGCGAGACCCCGTCTCTACCATAAAAATAGAAAGAAATTAATTGGCCAACTAATATATATAATATAAAAATCAGCCAGGCATGGTGGCTCGTGCCTGTAGTCCCAGCTACTTGGGAGGCTGAGGCAGGAGGATCGCTTGAGCCCAGGAGTTTGAGGTTGCTGTGAGCTAGGATGATGCCACGGCACTCACTCTAGCCTGGGCAAGAAAGCGAGACTCTGTCTCAAAAAAAAAAAAAAAAAAATTAAATGTATCTATTTTGATTGTTTTCCCTGGGACGGCATTGTAGTTTAGTAGTATATGTCACCTATGATTTTAAATAAATACATGTGTAAACAGCTATATTTATACTTTGTTATAGGATCAATGAAATTTTTTGCAAGGAAAAAATCAAGCATGACAACTGAAAATAAAATACCCACTACCAAGAATTAGACTATTCTTTACCATCAAGAAATTGTACTTGGATGTTTTTCAGAGAAATTATTTCAAACCCTCTCAGTTCTCTGTCAGAAAGCTGATATTACTCTAGACAACCGTTTTCTCCTACCTCTGTATAATATTTAACTTTTATTTGAAATGTAGGGCCAAGCTATGCTAAAAATTCCATTTCTGAGGTGACAAGCCTGTACAAGGGGAAGGGGCTGAGAGCAGAGCACCCTCATAACTCTAGGAATTCACTATTGTATTTTGGTTTAATAAAATGTTTGCAGCTGGAAATAGAAATTGACTATAAGCATGTTTGAACATAGATGTAAAAAAACGTCAGCTGAAGTATTCAGCATGCAAACCTAGAAAAATGGGGTTCAGTGAGGCAGAATTTGGCAGGGGAGGCACATAGTCTGGAGGGATGAGAGGTGTAGTCACTGGGAAAGTGCTGGACCAGTTGAGGGCTGGTCCCCTCCACACAACCTCCCCCACTCCAGCCCCCACCCACCCTGGGTCTGCTTCCCTCTGCTCTGAATCTGGGTTCCCCCAGCACACCTGGTTATTAGCTTGGCAACATGGTGACAGGGAAAGGGTGGTATCCAACTGGGAATCTTTGCCTTCCAGGAACAAAACCAACTTGAGGGGGACTTTATCAGGATACTGAAGTACTCCCAAAGAATCCAGGATTTTTAGAGAAAACCTGGAATCAAAAATAGAAAAGCGCAAGGAAGTTGAAGAACTCTGTTGTCCTACTTCTTTCAGCTTCATTCATCTTCACCTTTCTGCAGACCTGCTCTGTCTGTTGTCTTGTCCACAGATTGATGACACATGTCCAGTGACATCCAGAGTCTGCCTGGCAGCTCCTCAGCCCCAGTTTTAAAGCCCTAGGGGAGGAAGCATCTTGCTCAGCCTGGGTCTGATGTCTTTGCTTGGTCCGGTGAGCCGTGGGTGGAAAGTGGGTGCTGGGAGGCAGTCCTGCCTCTGACCCTGTGGCCCAGTCAGAAGATCCCGCAGACTGGCGTAGCTTGCATAGGGACAAAAACATTATCCCTGTGTACACTATTGAAATGGTGCTGTGGACTTATTCATTAGCCCCACACTCTGGGGTACTCAGGGGGAGTAATCATCTTTCTCTCCAAGAAAATCTGGATGTTGGACCTGAAAAACCTCAGGCTTGACAGTGAATCAGAGTCATGGATTGCGGTAAATTTCCTGGAGTGACCCCACCCGGTGAGGCTTCCTAGCTGTCAGCATCTGATGGCTCCAGTGATGCCTATCTCTTTAAACAGACCCTTTAAACAGCAGTGGTGCCGGGCAAGACTGGAAGTTCCTGGTGAAATACTTGCATGATATGAAGCCTTCTCGTGACTCTCTGCTGTAAGAGTGTCCTTTGTTCTGAATACCAGTTTGATTTTTGATCCACTGACGGAAGCCAATGAAGTTGAACTAAGAAAAATATATAGGTTACTAGATACTGACTCTTCTTCCTTCATTAGTTCATTTGCTCAATCAGTTGTTAGTTTGAATTGGGAATGAATCTTGTGTTTGCAAACTATAGGAGTGCAGGGCACATTGCATTTTCTAAGTAGACTTAATTTTGACTCTAAGCTGCTTCTCTGGGGTGGTAGAAAGGTCCACCTTGGTGGTTCTCTTTCCCACACCACCCTCTCCCAGGGTTGTGCCAAGGTTCCAGGCCTTATTATATGTCATGATGTCAGGAAGGCCTCTTGGGTAGGAATCTGTTCACACTGGTCCCTGTTGCTTCTGGGTGGCGTTTGGAGCTAGGGAGGATGGCTTGTCAGTGCTAGGAGTCCACATTCAGCATCTAGCCACTCTCCTGGGGCTCCCGCACATCTGAGGGCACAGCCCGAGAACACGTGTGGCCCTCTGCTGTCCTGAGTTCACACTCACCTCCAAGCATTTCTTAGTCTGCGGGATATTGCTCTAGTCTCAATCCCATTTCTCCTTAAGGAAGCCATACCACAACCTCCCTGAATCAAGAAAGCCAGAGTCCACTAACCACACAAATGAGGAAAATTCAGTGGGAAAAACATTGAGAAAAGCCTCCTGCCCCAGAGTCAGTAATTATCCAAGTGTGGGCTGCAGCCAAGCAATGTGATGGGCTCTGCTTTTATGGTCACCTAGCAACAGTCTCCCATGGCCAGATCCCCACTGCAAGGCCTGGACTGTTCTTCATGGCTACTGATTTATTGGGGGGGGGGGAAATGAAGGAAGTGGGGGTTGGGGATGCGCAGGTGGCTGTACTTGCTCCAAACTGGCAGGGGCATTTGAGGTATTTCATCGTTGCTGGTGCTGTCTGGGCTGTTTCCAAAGCCAGTTTGGAAACCTGTTTGTTCCATAAGAGTAGCCTTCAAATTTCTAATCATTTTCTATAAGTGAATTAATAAAAGTATAGATAGAGTTTTCATTTCTCCTTTTCTGGCAGTGGGTGATTTAATTCTGTTAACATTCCTGCAAAGAAACTCATATTTACTGGGTTCATGCACAGTGTGCACTTTTGCCTTTAGAATCCTCAGTGACTAGACTGATTGTGAGTATAACCCATTTCAATGATCTACCTTTCTTTTTTTTTTTTTTTTTTTTTTTTTTGAGACAGAGTCTCACTTTGTTGCCCAGGCTAGAGTGAGTTCCATGGCGTCAGCCTAGCTCACAGCAACCTCAAACTCCTGGGCTCAAGCCATCCTGCTGCCTCAGCCTCCCGAGTAGCTGGGACTACAGGCATGCACCACCATGCCCGGCTAATTTTTTCTATATGTATTAGCTGGCCAATTAATTTCTTTCTATTTATAGTAGAGACGGGGGTCTCGCTCTTGCTCAGGCTGGTTTTGAACTCCTGACCTCGAGCAATCCGCCCGCCTCGGCCTCCCAGAGTGCTAGGATTACAGGCGTGAGCCACCACGCCTGGCCCACCTACCTTTCCTTTGCTATTATTTCAGATGGTTGCCTTGCCCACAGCACAACCAGTCCATTAAAAAATAAAAACATGGAGAGAAATTAGGACGAAATCAAGGGGACACATATAGAAGACGGTAGCGCTTGCATACAACCTTAAAAAAAAATGTGGTCTTGAGCAACCAGCACATTACAGAGACTCTGTGAATGCCTCTTCAGCTAGAATTTCAGTACAAGCTGTACATAAAATATTTATACAGCACAGTGTGCTTTGCCCCCCTGACCAAAGCATGGGTTCAGGTGTATGTTGTTACTATAGACATCAGTAACGTGTAAGCAGCTGAAAAGCTTTTAAAAGGGTGTTTGTTTTTTTTTTTTTTTTTTTTTTTAAAAGGGTGTTTGTAATGTTAAAAAGCAGAGTATTTGTCATGGAGTTAAACTTGCAGTCACTGATAAAATAGCCTTTGTTCCTAGCCAAAAATATTAATCTTGTTATCAGAGTTGGCAATTCATAGTAAAGATAGAGGAAGGGGAAGAAGAGAGTTTACCTGAGAAACTTAAAAGACTGGATGGTGCAGAAGCTAGTAACTTGGTTGGTTTACTGCTGATGAAGAAACATGAGTAGTCCCTGGGATTACTTCTAAGAAAGAAATGTTACTAAAAAACACAGATGGGAATAATTCAGTTACTGAGTCTTTTTTAGGATCAACACAGCTTATTTGTAAAAATAAAAATGTAATTATCACTTTACTATCTGTAGATGTCCATAAAAGAGGAATGGTAATACCTGGCTAATAAACTCATAAGGATTGAAAGAATAAGGCACCTTATTAAGTGTTCAGTGATAGCAATTTTTTGTTTTTATGATGATTACATCCATTCATGACTTTGTCTGCATTTTCTTTAATACTCAAAATAGACCAGTGAAGTAATGATGTTTCCATGTTAGACAATAAACCAGGAAAGCTCTTTGCTACACACATGACAAAGTTCATACATTAGTATCCTTATGATAAGGATCCTTTCTGGATCTAATAGGCTTGAATTGGTTTTGCTCTGTTTCTTATAGGCAAAGTTTCCAATTAATATACCATTTTCATTGTCAGAGTACCAAGTTATAAATATCCTTGATATATGAAAAGGTATTACAAATCAACAAGATGAACACTCTAATAGAAAAATAAAGAACATCAACAAGAAATGTAAAAAAAGTAAAAGGTACTCATCCTCAAAGATGTGCTAATTAAAGTTTTAAAAAAATCTATAGAAAACAATATTTAAAAAAAAATAATGCTACTCCAGTGTTGGAATGTGGAGGAGTTGGTAAGTGTCATGTGCCACTGGGCCAAACATTCTATAGGGTAAATTATTAACAATACCAGGTCCTTACATTTTCCGTGCATTTGACCTGTGACTTTATCCCAGGCAAATGCTTAATGGTATATTAAAGGAAATCCATCTCAGCATTGTTGCTGGGATTCATGCCCAGGGACATTGGACTTCACAGCACAATAAGGATGAAGAACATTGAAATCAGTTCTTCATTTTACAGTCAAGAAAACTGAGACCCAGGGGATAGGGGGGGTCTGTGCAAGGTTACACAGGTAATAGGGTGAAAGAGAGAGTGGGTAGGTGGTGATTTGTAGAGAGGCCAGGTTAGAGGCTGTTGATTTGGTTTTAGCAGTGGCATAAAGTGAAAAAGGAGGCTTGGAGCACAGGAGGACATTTGGACAAAGCGGTGGTGGGCTGACTGTAGAATGGGTAGTGAAAGAGAGGAATGACTTAAGAACAGTCCCAAAGTTAATCCCAGGGAATTGCTATTTACAGTTTTAAAAGAAGGGCCATGTGTTTTGGAGTGATCTGAATCTGGAGTAACAGATAACAAAATATCAAAATTGGGTGCTATGCGTGAGCTGACTTATGTGTATACTGTCAAACACATGGAGGAGAACAGTAATAGAACTGAGGGTGGAAGCCTGTGAGAGACCCAGAGCGTTTCTTTGCAGGGATGGTGAGTCATGGCAAGAGTGAGCAACTAGTTTTTGCCTAAAGCAAAGGTGACTGCTTACAGGATACCCTAGGTTCCCTTTTATTCAGGCCTGCCCGTGCGCCCCCAGCAGGAAAGTGGCTGAGCTGTACTTTGATTTCTGAAATGCATAGCTGTCTCTAATAATTCATTCCCCTCTTGTGGCTCTCAAGCCTAGAAAGGAGTGTATTGCTCCATCTCATTTCCCTCAACAAGATTCTTTTTCCTTTCAGAGTGGCGATCACGGTACTGGATGGACTTCTGAACTATTGAACCACTTCCATCTTTTGACCATACTAGGAAATTGTCCATGGAGTTGAAATATTTATTGCAGTAATTTCTGGCCTTACACAATTAAGGTAAGGGATACTTTTTTTTTTTTTTCCTAAAAACTCTCATTAAGTTGTCATGCTTGTCTCCTTTAACGTTCCTTTTTAGAAACACGGATCCATCTATTCTCTTCCCTACCGTTTATGCTCTAGTAATCTTTTCAGAGTGCTCTGAATTTGCAAATGTGTGAGTACAGAAAAGACTTTTATAGGATGAAATATGAGTGAGCTGTTTGACTCTGAAGAATAAAGGTGAAATGTATTACTCTTCAGATTAAATCAATAAAAGTACCCCATTTCCATAAACACAATATGCACAGACTGGATTATACTAGAGAAGCTTAATAAATCAAAAGGATTATTCTTAAGGCTACTTGGAAAAAAATGGAGATATTTAAACATGAATATATTGCTGACTTTATTTAAAGAAAATCTAGTAAATACAGGGAATTTAAAAGAAAAAAAATGTTATTTTCACTTCCAGATATAATCAGTCAAAATTTTACTGTATTGTTTTCCTAGTTTTTGTAATGTGTGTGTTGTGTGTGTTAACTTGCTAAATTTTTACAAACGACTTAACATTGCATGCTTACTCTGTACCAGGCTCTGTAGCAAGCATTTTATGTATATTAATTACTAATTCTCATAACCCTGTGAGGTTAGTAGTTTTATTATCCCCATTTACACATAAAAAAATTGAAGCTCAGAGAAATTAAATGAGTTGCCCATGCTCAAGTCACTGGTAAACCCATTCAGAATTTCAACCAGTTAGATACCAACACCCATACCAGTGGACTTTTTTTGCATGCCTCTTTTCCTTAACAAAATGCTTATTCCTTTTTCCACAGCATTATTTTAAATGGCTACATGGTATTTGGGTTATATGGGCATGCGCAATGATGTCTCTACCTCATTTCCTTTTGTTGGACATTTATTTCTCTTTATGTACTTTTAGAATTTTTTTTTTTTTTTTTTTGAGACAGAGTCTCGCTTTCTTGCCCAGGCTAGAGTGAGTGCCGTGGCGTCAGCATAGCTTACAGCAACCTCAAACTCCTGGGCTCAAGCGATCCTCCTGCCTCAGCTTCCTGAGTAGCTGGGACTACAGACATGCGCCACCATGCCCAGCTGATTTTTTTGTATATATTTTTAGTTGGCCAATTAATTTCTTTCCATTTATAGTAGAGACGGGGTCTTGCTCTTGCTCAGGCTGGTTTCGAACTCCTGAACTCGAGCAATCCGCCTGCCTCCGCCTCCTAGAGAGCTAGGACTACAGGTGTGAGCCACTGTGCCCAGCCTAATTTTAGAAATTACATTACAGTGAACATCCATTGTGCACATTCATGATTATTTCCCTAGGATAAATGGCTGCCACAAGTGGCATTGCTGCACACTGATGAAATGTAGCTCTCAGGTTTTGACACACTTTGCTGGTTGTTTTCTCAGAAGGTTGTACCAGTTTGTATTCCAAGTAGTGGAATCAAAGTGTGTGATGACCCTCAGCAACATTGGTAGTTAGCAATTTGAAAAATCGTGTCTGTTTTTTAAAAAGATTCCAGGTATTCTTGTTTAGGTCCATAGTATCTTTTGCTTCTAATACTGTAGTCACCATGACTCCAGCACCCACTTGTCACTAAAGGAATTGCAGGATAGTAGGTAAGGGGATGGGCTCTAGAGTTAGATGCCTGGGTTCAAGTCATGGCTGTCCTTCTCTGCCTCAGTTTCCCCATCAGTAAAATGGAAATATTAATAGTAGCAAAATTCTCTCATGTAAAGTACTTTAGAATGGTGGCTGGCTTTTGGTATGTGCTCAATAATTGTTGGCTACTACTATTGTCTTCCAGATGTCCATACTCATATAGTTAAAAAAAAAAGCAAGGGTTGGCCAGGTGCAGTGGCTCGCACCAGTAATCCCAGCACTTTGGGAGGCTGAAGTGGGATTATCACTTGATATCAGGAATTCAAGACCTGGTATGCCTGGCAGCACAGCAAGACCCCATCTCTACAAAAAAATTTAAAAATTAGCTAGGCGTAGTGCTGTGCCTCTGTAGTCCTAGCTACTTGGGAGGCTGAGACAGGAGGATCACTTGAGCCTGGCAGTTGGAGGTTGTAGCAAGCTATGGCTGTGCCACTGCACTCCAGTCTGGGTAACAAACGAAACAGGAAAGCACAAGGGTTATGCTTGCTTTGAATGAAATATGATTATAACCAAATTTAGTAATACAGAGTAGAAACTAAAATGCTGACATTATAGTATTATTAGTGTTGATGCTGTGACCAACCTGACGAGCACAAATAACCATCCCTGCCTCGGTTGCTGCTGAGAGGCCGGGGATAAAGAAGAGAGACTAGTGACAGGACTAACTGGAATGGTAAAGTGCTTTATAGCTCCCAGTGCGTTTCCCCTGGATTATCTCATTTGATCCTCACAACATACCTGTAAAGGAGATGGAGCAGATATTATTAAACTTTCTTTGCAGAGGAGGAAATTGACTTGGAGGATTAAGTAACTTGCTCACTTGAGGCTTGGAGAAACGGTCAGTGGCAGAGCTGGGTGTGTCCTCGAGGCCTTCTGACTGTAAATCCTTAGTGTTGATGTTTCATGACATAATGATAATCCAGGGAGGTGTGGCTGTAGATGCCCAGGTTTAGAGATTTGCTGGAAAAGGAGGAGGCAAAGAGGATGCCACCTGGGAGGAGGCTTCAGAGTTGGGATAAGGAAATGTGGATGTGTTAAAAGTATGGGAGGGACCCAGTGGAGGGAGAGAGAGGGGGAAGATATCATAATAAAGATGGGGGAAAATTGAAGGGGCCAGGACTTGAAGCCCAAAGGGCTGGCTGAGAAGATCAAGGGAGGGAGGGCTTCCTTTTTAAGATAGGAGGGGATGCCTCCTCTGAGCCAGGAGGGAAGGAAGAGATGGAGAATATCCACTCAGGTGCTTTGAAGTAGAAAGGAACATTGAGAGGCTCTTCTATTGTCTTCCAGATGTCCATACTCATATCATTAAAAAAAAACAACAAAAAAAAACCCCAAAAGCAGGGGTTGGCCAGGTGCAGTGGCTCTCGCCAGTAATTCCAGCACTTTGGGAGGCTAAAGCAGGAGGATCACTTGATACCTGGAATTCAAGACCAGCGTGGGCAGCATAACAAGACTCCGTCTCCCATAAACAACTTAAAAATTAGCTAGGGCTAATTAAAAATGAGGGCCTGGCTAAAACTCCTGCATAAAGAAGGAAGTATTTGTGGAGAGAAGTGGTAGGTTTGGGGTTTTACATTTGAAAAAGGGAAACTATTTAGAATACCTGTTGTGGGAAGTGGGCCAAGGAATTAGCAACGGCTGCCAGAGACCTCCACTGTGCATGAGGCAGAACCCAGGTAATGTCTAGGCTCCGACTTGGTGGATTGTGTGAGCACAGGAACTCTGCTGTAGTGGTGTTGAGGATATGCTGGCCAGATGTTTGCAACTGTCTGAGGATGTTTCTTTGTGAGCTCCGGGCTAGATAGGCACAAGGTCAATATAAGGAAAGGAAAATTCCTCAGTTGCCTATGACATGAGGAGAAATGACACTCTACAATAACCCTCTTGTTTCCTAATACCAAAGAGGCTGCCAGGCTGTGCTCCTGTCCTGGGTACCCTTTGCTAAGGAGTGAAGTGTTGTACTGATGATATTTATGCCTGCTTGTTAGTGGGTGTATAGTTTTTAATCAGTGGAGAAATGAGTTTTGTTTTGGGTTCTAAAAAGCCTTTGTTATAGTCAGGCAGGGTAAGTGGGGAGGTGGCGGATGGTTTTCTAATCGGTGAAGTGAAGAGTTGGACTAGAATCCAGTCACTAGATAGATGCTCCTAAAAGTCTCTTTCTAACATTACCACTTTCCAATTCAACTCCAATCTACACTGAGTCTCCTGTCCATCACCTCCTTTGTTAGACAGTTTAGCATGTCTCCATTTTTATTTTATGATGTTACAGTTTTGCTTAGAGACTTTGTGTATTATTAAAAGCAAAGTATATTGACTATAGAAAAATTCAAAATGTATCAATAAATAAAAGACCTGTTAAAAATGTGTGATCTTACCACCATTAAATAACCACTGTTAGTATTCTTCTAGAGATTTTTCTATATGTGCCTAATTTAAGATTCTGGAATACAAAAATGCAACCTGCTTTTCTCAATTGATAATTGCAAACCTCTCTTCTTACCAATAGTGACTGCTGTGTAATTATCAAAGGTTAATGAAGGTTGATTTTAGGAGTGTATTTTATTTAACAGATCTCATTTTGGACATGTACATTAATGCACATCCTTCTACCTACATTTTTGAGGCTGCTCCTAATTATATCCTATAAAATAAGGAAAGAGGTTTTGATATATGTATTACCTTCAAGACTGAACCAATTTACAGTCCCACCAACAGTACGCAAGAGGTCTCTTTTCCAACACCTTTCTTAACATTGGATAGTGGAATTATAAAAAATCAAAAAACCTTACCTAGTTTTATGGACAGATGAACATTTTTTTCATATGCCACTTATATTCATTTGTGAATTTTCTGTTTGTGTCCTTTGTTCATTTTTCCAGAGGGGCATTTGCTATTTTTATTACTGATTTGCAGAATGTTTTTATTTTAAAGTATCTTTTATTAAAAAAATAATCATTATTTTTTTAGTTGTTTGCCCTTGAACTATATATACCACTTATAAATGTATATAAATATTTGATTTTGGGTAGTGAAATCTTTTCCTTTGTGGTTTCCATCTAGACTAAGTAGGAAGCAAGAATGCCTTGGCATTTGCTCCTCACTGTCTACTCTTCACATGGCAGAGGAATCTCTTTCAAGTGTGAGCACATCTTGGCACAGCCCTGCCAGAGCCCGTCATGGCATTCTCCTTACCATGGCCTGCAAGGCCCAGCATGATCTGGCCTTGCCTGCTCTCCAGCCCCACCTCTTGCCACTCACCCTTGAACACTATGTTCCAGCCCCACTGGCCTCCTCTCAACCTGGGAACGTGCCAGCTTCTCTCCTGACCCTGGGATTCTGCAGGTGCTGTTCTTTTGCTTGGAACACGTGCGCATGCATGTACACGCACATACCCTCTGAGCGTTTATCAGTATGCAATTATTATTTATTTACTTTTCCTCTGTTTCCCCTTTATTCTGTAACTCCATAGGGGCAGGGTCCATGTCTGTGTTGTCCTCAATGAAGTCTCTAGTGCTTAGCATGTACTTCATGGAAAGAGTGAATCAGTGTCAACATCTCCAACCACAAGATTGCATCGAAATTTACCTATATTTTCTTATTGTGGTTTTATGGTTTTGTTTCACATTTTAACATATTTCATCTTTATGAAACTTAGTTTGAAATAGGATTTGAGACAGGAATCAAGATTAATTTTTCTTTTCTCAAATGAATAGCCGGTTGAAATGTTTGTAATTCCTTTTTTAAGAGAAGCCCCAACTCAAATTACAGCCCTTGGGACTGTGATATTGTTGTTTCTTTTGTTTGTTTTTCTCTCCTTGGGTAGTCCTTTGTGCACAAAGTTAATGCAGAAACTGTTCATTGACTTGAACCAAATTCCTCATGAGCATGCTGGCTTAGTACCAAGAAAGGCAATCCTGGCCTACCTTCTCAGAGGAAGGAAGAAGACATAACGTGACTGAATTAGAGACTTGTACCATTTGCTCAATATCTAATGCTTCTAAACCTGCTAGATATTTTAGACAATCTTGTTTCCAATAATGCTAGCTGCCATTTTTTTTAAACCTAGGAACTTGAATAATCTTTTACTTTTCTTTTTTTTTTTTTTTTAATTATCCAGCCCAAAATGTCAGAAACTTTAATATTTCAGTGTCTGAATTGCTTTTCCTAAACTGCCTCTTGCATCTAGTTGTGGAACAAAAATGCGTTGGCAAAACTGTGTTCTAATTTTCGGTTTGGAAATATTGGTCACCATTCTTTTCCATATTTTCTTCTAAAATTAAAATTACTGACAAAAGCAATATGTGCCCATCGTCACATATTTAAACAGAAAAGCATTTATACAGAGAAAAGTAGACACTTGAATCTACCTTCTAGTCCCACACTTAATATAACCACTGCTGAGATTATTGTGGATCCTTCCAGACCCTTTTTATGCTTGTGTGTTAGGTCTTCATACCTCCCCCTCCATAAACTTGCATGGTTTTTCTGAACAGCATCATAAACCCACTTTCTGGTACACATCAGTGCATCTTAAAAAACACTTGAAGCCTTTGTTTTTTGGCAGGCCCCGTCTTAAAGAAGTTACCAGTTGATATTTTCTGAGGGCTTTAAATACCAAGCCCCATGTAGTTTGTGTGAATTTTGGGGCACATAATTCAGGAGCGTGGTATAATCTGATACTGATTTCCATCTCACTGCAGAGGTAGAAACGGGGATGTGGAAGCGGGAAGCCAGTGGGGTGGGACAGGAATGAATTCCTCTAAGTTCAGGAGGGTGAAAGTTTAGCTAAAATGTTTTCCCCTGGGTAGTAATAGCAAGTCATTTGATTTCCAGGGAATGGGGTAGTAGATGAGGGGCTGTCAGGTTATACAATTTCTCATAACGTTGTCTCTCCTCATTTTCTTCTCCCCATGAGAATAGAAGATGAATTTGGGGTGGGTGAGGGTGAAGAGCAAAGTGACTTCCTGGGCTGTGCCCTTCACACTGGCTCTGGATCTGATCTATGGCGCTGCAGTGCAGGGAACTGTAAGGTCTGCTGTAAGTGATGGGGGCTGTGGACTTACCCAGAAATGCACTTGTCGGGGTTTTCCACAGGTCCCACCTTATTACACTAGAGAGGTGAGTTTCATTGCTTAAGGGGACAATTTATGGCAATGAGCTTATCTCCTTGTTTTAGCTCTTTATGTTTTTCTGCCTCTTAATAAAATGTGAAGTCACAAAGCAATTAAATAGTAGTGTAGTTTTCAGGCAGGAGGTGGAGAAAGGCTAACTAGGGGGAAAAGGCTAACATGATTGACAGAGGCTGGCTGGAGATTTACATTGAGAATAACTCGTTCTTCAAAACTTTCTTCATTTTCTGGTGGGAATTATGGGGTAAATCATACACCAGAAGGATGGATGATTAAAAATGTAGGAGTTATGATTTCTTTTTGACTTTGTAAGTCTCTAAATCCTCCACCTTAATATAGAGTTCTCATTTCAAGATGGGAACCAGCCCTGCCAAAGGCTAAAGGGAGCCAGAAACACTCTAAAATCTTAAATTGTTAATAAGCTTGGGGTTGTTTATATTTTGTAAAATGGCTTAAAATATAATGAAGTAGAGAATTCATGAGGTTTTTCTTTCATTCCCTAAACTCAAATCCACAGTATAGATATATTTTTTATTTTATACTTTCTTTTTTTTTAAATATATATTTTATGCAAGTATCAGTGTCTAAAATATTTTTGAATGTTCAAAAGTATTGAATGGGGTTTTAACTATTAGTTTCTAGAAAATTTTAAAGGAGCATTAGTAATTTTTAATAATGATACTTAAAATGAAGAAAAATTGTTAAAAAGTGAATATAAAAACTTGGAGATTTCAGATTCCCTGTCCCTTCTCTTCCAGCCTCCTCTAACTTAGGAATTCTTTTGATTTAGCTACTTTGTATTGATGATGACCTATTTATTACAAAGGAATTTAAAAAAATGTGGGTGCTTTATGTCACCCTTTCTTATTATATTATTAATAGAAACAATTCAATTTTAAGAAGTTTTGAAAGCTGCCTTTTGATCTGAAGTTCTGTTATTTGTTTCCTAATAATTACATTGAAATGGCCCAAACAAATAGCTTATATTAAAATGTGATGGTTGGGTCCAGGCATGATGGCTCATACTTTGTAATCCCAGCACTTAGGGAGGCTAAGACGGGAGGATCACTTCAGGCCAAGAGTTCAAGACCAGCCTGAGCAATGTAGTGAGACTCTAAGACCCTGTCTCTACCACAAAATAAAAACAACAGAATTAGCCAGGCATGGTGGCATGTGTCTTTAGTCCCAGTTACTCTGGAGGTTGAGGCAGGTGAATCACTTGAGCCCAGGAGTTCGAGGTTACTGTGAGCTGTGATTGTACCACTGAATTCCAGCCTGGGTGACAGAGCGAGACCCTGTCTCTTAAAAAGGAAAATAATAAAATATGATGATTGGTACCTCTTGAGAGAAGGGTTATCTAAGAGTTATTCTCATAGCCCAGAAAATAAATGGCTATGAAGACAGTGCTTTTTCTTATGCGAATTTCTGTTGCCGTGAAAGTACTCTAAAGAGAGGAACGAATGCCTCTGCCCGGAACACCCCAATGCCCAGCTTCACCACCACGAACAGAATAAGAATCCGAGGAGGAGGAGACCGCAGTGGGGGCCTGCTGGGGTTTAGGGTGTACTGGATAGCTTACTCATGAGAAGATTTATGAGAGAATAGGGGAATTGTTAATTTCTAGAGCGTGTTAAAAAAATAACAAACTAGAGGTTAATTATCCTTTATCCAGAATGCTTGGGACCAGCTGTTTTATGGCTGAATAATATCCCATTGTATGAATATACCACAGTTTGTTTATCCATCTGTTGATGGACAGTTTGTTTTTCCCCCCAACTTTTGACTACATGGTGTCCCCAAATTCACCATATATAGGGAAAATGGGAAATTGTAGCTTAATGTGCCTTTATTTACAAAATATTCATTATAGAATTTTACAAAATTTTACCTCTGTATGGAGACTTTTGGGATACCCTGTAGTATAAATAATGCTGCTATGAACATGGGTGTAAGTACCTGAGCCCCTGTTTTTTATTCCTTTATACCTAGAAGTATAATTTTTTTGTCATATGGTAATTCTACTTAACTTTTGAGAAAAATTGCCAAACTGTTTTCACCATGGCTGAACCATTTCCATTCCTACCAACAAAGCATAGAGTTCCAGTTTCTCCATATCATTGATAACACTTGTTATTTTCCTTCCTTTTTTATTATAGCCACTCTTATGAGTATAAAGTAGCATTTCATTGTGGTTTTGATTTGTATTTCCCTGATGACTGTGATATTGATCATCTTTTCATGTGCTTATGAAACATTTGTATATCTTTGGAGAAATGTCTGTTCAAGTCCTTTGCCCATTTTTAAATTATGTTGTCTTTTTGTTGTTGAGTTGAAGAGTTCTTTATATATTCTGGATACTAGACGCTTATCAGATACATGATTTGCAAATATTTCCTTCCATTTTGGGGGTTTTCTTTTTCACTTCCTTGATGGTGTCTTTTGATGTACAAAAGTTTTTGACTTTGAGGTCCAAATGATTATATTTTCTTTTGTTGCTTATGCTTTTTGTGTCATGTAAGGATCCATTGTCTAATCAGAAGTTGTAAAGGTTTATCCCTATGTTGTCTTCTAAGAGTTTTGTGCTTTTTTATATTTAGTTTGTTAATTCTTTTAGAGTTACTTTTTCATATGGTGTGGGGTACGGGTCCATCTTCATTCTTTTGCATGTAGGTACCAGTTTT
Source organism: Microcebus murinus (assembly GCF_040939455.1). Classification (NCBI taxonomy): domain Eukaryota; kingdom Metazoa; phylum Chordata; class Mammalia; order Primates; family Cheirogaleidae; genus Microcebus; species Microcebus murinus. The sequence goes on from NC_134115.1 coordinate 30,132,551, forward strand.
CCTAGCACTATTTGTGGGAGAGAGTATCTTTCCCCGTTGAATGGTCTTTGCACCCTTGTTATAAATCAACTGGCTGTATATGTGAGGGTTTATTTCTGACTCTGTTCTATTCTGTTGTTCTATATGTCTATCCTTATGCCAATACTGCACTTTTTTTGATTACTATAGTTTTGTAGTAAGTTTTGAAATGTGGAAGTGTGAGTCTTCCAGTTTTTTTCTTTTCAGTGCTTTTGTTGGCTACCTGGACCCCTTGTAGTTCCATATGAATTTAAGAATCTATTTTTTCATTTCTACAAATGGGTTGTTAGAATTTTGATAGAGAGAGAGCGTTAAATCTGCAGAAAATTTGGGACAGTACTTTCATCTTGAAGATATTAAGACTTCTGATCCATGAATATGAGATATCTTTCCATTTATTTGGGTCTTATTTACTCTTTCAGCAATGTTTTATAGTTTTCAGTGTAGAAATCTTTTGCCTCCTGTATTAGATTTGTTTTTAGGAATTTTATTCTTTATATGCAATTATGAATGGAATTGTTTTCTTGATTTCTTTTTTAGGTTGTTTATTCCTGGCATATAGAAATATAACTGTCTATATATTTTTATTTCTTTAAAAAATATTCTCAATTGGTTATTTAAAAAATCAGAGTAAGAACCCCAATATCTCTCTAAATATTCCTTGGAGCGGCCCCTGTTAAATTTAATATACATCCTTACATATATTTTTTTATTCATATACATACCAATATACTTTCTTCCTGTGGGTAGACTCATAGTTGGCCTACATTTTAACTTATTTATTTTTACTTAATTGTAGATTATGAGTATCTTTCTGTGTCAGTACTTCTCAGTTTACCTTGTTCTTCTTAAGTGCTACAGAGTAGCCCATTGTGCAGATGTACTATAGGAATTTTCTTTTAGTGAGAAATCAGTGTGTTTTCATTGTTTTTCTGTTGTAAGCAGTGCAACAGTTAACAATCTTGCACCTACATCAATGTATACCTGTGTGAGTATGTCTTTGATAAGAATTGCTAAGGCAAAACATATGCACATATTACCTTTAAATTTTTTAAATAATTTTAATTAAAATACACATAACAGTTTACTGTCTTAACCATTTTAAAGTGCACAATCTGTTAATGTTATTTACATTCACGGTGTGCACCCAGTGTCCAGAACTCTTTTTCATCTTGAAGAATGAAAGCTCTATACCGATTAAACAATTCCTTATTCCCCTCGCCCCTGGCAGCCATTCTGCTTTCTCTCTCTGATTTTTATTACTCTAGGTACCTCACATAAGTATCTGTACTTTTGTGACTCGCTTATTTTACTTAGTATAACATCTTCAAGGTTTATCCATGTTGTACTATAATGTGTCAGAATTTCATTCCTTTATAAGGCTGGATAATATTCCATTATAGCACATACTGCCTTTTGTGAACTGTAGGAAATCTTTTTTTTTTTTCTTGCTCTTATTTTTAAAAGAGCCTGTTTTCCGTGGTCATAGGTGGTACCCACTGTTATCTAAGACAATTACACCGAGTAATTAAATGCTTGGAAAGAAAGGAGAAAAGAGGGGCATGTTTAACTCTTTTCATTCCCCTACAATCTGGTAACATATAATAATCTAAACAGAATGTAAACAATAAGATCCTTTTGGGTATGTGTATGAGCTATGTTAACAGGGTGTTTTTAAATGCAGGGTTGCCCAGCTTAATATTGTCAGGTGAAGAAGGAGCTAGTAGCACATATGTGCATCTTGGACTGTTTGTTCTCTAACCCTCCTTACACCCCACCCCACTCCCAACATATCTTTCATTATCCTCCACCCGTTGCTGGCAGTCACTCTTAAATAGCTTTGGCTTTTATGCCAAAAGATCTTCTGCTTGTTGACAGATGCTGTGAACACCCAGTGTTCTCTTCTTTGGCACCATCCTAAGACCAGGTTGGAAATTCACTAACATGAAATTTAAAGACTTTGTTCTGTTCGGGACTAACTGAAAAGTTTAGCTGCACTCAGAAGGCAGACATGTTCATTTTTCAGGAAGGTCATGGTGATGTTCTGTGTGTCTGAGCCTCATACCTTTCTGTGCTTTTGCCATGATTAAGTAAAGAAGAGGGAAGTGCTGCTGTAAAATGTCCCAAGGAAAGCCAGATGGAAGTGAGGAGTAAGAGGAGCCACAGTTGCTTTCCTCTTCCATCAGTTTTTTGAAGCTTTTTATTTTGAAATAATGTTAGATTTAGAGAAGCATTGCAAAGATAGTATGAAGTTTACATATGCTTTTTACCCATGTTTCCCCTGATGTTAACATCTTACAAAACCATAATATAGAACTATCAAAATCAGGAAATTTAAATTGGTATGATACTTCTGATTAAACAACAGAGTCTTTATTAGCATTCCATCCAGTTTTCCGCTGGCGTCCTTGTGATGAATGGCTGTGAGTGCCATGCCATAGTAAAATTCTGGGTTAAAAAAAAAGAAACGTGATCAAACTTACCCAGGAACTGAACAGGATGGCTGGTCTAGGCTAGTGATGTTGAGGACAGCGGCAGGAGAAAGGAGGAGTAGAGATGGAGACCTCCCCTGCGGCCAGTCTCCCTCAGTGCTTTGGAATATGGGGAAATGAGCAACTTACTCAAGACAGCTGCTGTGCCCAGAATGGTGTGCACCTGTGGTTTTGTAAGTGGATGACTACCTGGTGAGAGTTACTTTATGCGTTGGGCAGTGATGGGGGATGAGGGTTGGTAATGAGACTAACTGGTCTGCACACACCAGTTGGCATTTGAAGGGAATGCAGGGTCTGTGCTGTCTGTGGCCCTGTGTGCTGACTCCCTTCCCATTAGAACAGGCATTGATTAAACACGCTCTGCCACACATTCAATTCTGGTTCTGGGTTTTGCCATTCAGCCACTTTTGTGAAATTAATTAATATTAATGTTTTGCCTCTTTGAAATACTACAGGGGAAGAAAAGTCACAGAGCTCTCCCCAGTATATAGCATTGAATTGAATTCTATATACACACACACTTGTGTATATATACACACACATTATAAAATAGAATTTAAATATATAACATATAAAATTTTTAACAATATATTTTTAGAAAATAAAAGATGCAATATAAGTTACTGCTTTCATATAACAGAGTCCCTGCTCTCTGAAGGTTTGCATGAGATAAGGTGGGCTACTGAGTTGGTTTAAAAACCAAGAAGCAGCTGGGGAGATACAGTTGTCCACTTTTATTTTTAAGTGTTTTATGCCAAGGGAAATTTTGGGACTGGGACTAGAATTCTAATTTTATGAGTTTTCATGGGTCGTTCTTTGTAACAGGGTCCTTGATTGCTAATTGGCACAATGTTACTCTTTCACCTTTCTTAGTTCCTTTGCATGCAGTTGGGTCATTCAGAATGGCACCACGGTAAAATTTGGCATATCAAAATCCACTTGAAAACAGGAGGGTATGCCTGCTAAACACAGGTTTGATTGGGTACTGCTATGGGCTTGTTGGTTCTTGTGCAGATTCTTGCTTCTACCTCACTCCATGCCTGCACACACCTGCACACACCTGCACACATGCCTCACCCCAGTCCGGGAGGGCCAGCCTGTTCTCTTTGGCCCAGCAATAGAGTTCTAGAAACATTTGTGGGCCAGAGCTATAAGAACCTCTTCTCCCTTTCCTTATTCTCCTAACTTCTTGTGCTCAGAGGGAATATCATGGTCGGGTAGCAAGGATTTTGGGTGGGTGTGGTGTTTAGATTAGGCTGATCTTTTGGAAGTGACCCTATTTCATGTTCTTGAACTTGAACTTTACCTGGTTGTCTCCATTGTAACACTCATTTTTCCTTGTGAAAATCTGTGTGTGTATGTGTATAGTTTACCTAATACCATGGAATCTTTGAAGGAAAGGGTATAAAACTTCTGGAATTATAACAATGACTTCATTTGATGTGTATCACATTCTGCATGACAGTAGACCAATTCTTCTTCATCAATACTTGTGTATTCTCTTAGCTAAAAGGAATAAAATTTTTTAAAATTTCAATTTTATGTACCGTGTTTCCCTGAAAATAAAACAGGGTCTTATATTTATTTTTCCTTAAGAAGACACCCTAGGGCTTATTTTCAGTGGATGTGCTATTTTCCCCTCAAAGCCTCAGCTTGCAGTACACACAGGATGGCCGGGACCTGACAGGTGGAGCCGACCTTGTTGGTGGGGCTGCCCGCACCTTTCTGGTCACCTCTGGGATAGTAGCTGTCACGATGGGGCAGGTGAGAAGGGCTGCTGGTCATCTTTACCGCTCTACGATGAAATGCATGGGTTGTACAGATACGCTGCATAGTCACGCCCATCACTAGGTCTTATTTTCGGGGTAGGGGCTTATATTGCCCAAATGCTTAGAAATCCTGCTAGGGCTTATTTTATGGGTAGATCTTATTTTAGGGGGGGAACACGGTATAGAGAAAGGTCATTGTTTTAGAGCATGTGAGATGAAGATGGTTAACTGTGGGGTATTTGCATGTGGAATCTCTGAAGGCAAGGTGATGTTTACAAGGGTGGGATATCTCTCTGTAAGCCTCTGCTTCGTGAATGGTGCAGTCATCACCCAGGCTGATTTGGTCAGTCTGTCTTTCATCAAGCCAAAGGAATAAACAGAATTGAAAAATTGTTCACAAAGGTTGTCAGTTACTAGGGTGTGGTTGATGAACCACACCTGAGAAGCTATCAAGATGAAGCCAGCTCATAAAGTTTCTTAAGAGCCTCCACCCCAGTGATGGTGTAGATTGTATCCAAGGGAGGTGAATTATGCCAGTGCTAAGACTTTGAGTGGGTTAAGGCCGTGGTGATATGCATAATAGACACATTCATACACATTGCTTCGGTACTGCACTTTCTTGGATGGAAGCTTGGGAAATGACACATGGGCACATACTCACGCTTCTGGTTAGTTTCGAGGTCACTACTGGCCGCCTACGCTCCATCCTTGCCCAGCTACCCATTGGGACTTAAGCTCTTTAAGATCATCGGAAATCCTCATGTTCTGAGAACCCAGAGGGAAGAAAACTTGACCCCTAACCTTTCAGAAAGTTAGTTGATTCAAAGAAAAGAAAGAAAAACTGTCCACAAATAGCAGTGGGCTTTGACTAGTATAATTTACTATGTTATTGAACTGATAATTCTGATAGTGTTGTTGTGATGCCACTGTAGTATTTTAATTTAGAAAGCATTTGCTAAGTTTATTCCAAGTTAAATGGATTTGTTTGTAAATTCTTTGGGAATTCCTTAAACTTGATTACTAGCTACCTCAAGCCCATTTTAAATAGATTCAGTAGCCATTGGTCCTATTAACATATTTTGCTTTTTAATCCATTGGTACTTCTTTCGTTTCCTTTAGTGGACGTCTATAACATTTAGCAAAGCTTATAAATTCCAATAAGGTTAACTCTTTAAATAAAGGAGAGTAGCTTAGTTTAGAACTAAGAACCAGTATCTTAGTATAGAACTATGGCAAAATTAATGTTTCTCATACCATGGGTTAGCAAGTATTTTATATTTATTTGTTAAAGAAAATTAACAAAATATTTTCCAATGACCTATTCATATAAATTTTACCATTCTCATGGACGATCTTTTTTTTTTTTTTTTTTTTTTTGAGACAGAGTCTCGCTTTGTTGCCCAGGCTAGAGTGAGTGCCGTGGCATCAGCCTAGCTCACAGCAACCTCAAACTCCTGGGCTCAAATAATCCTTCTGCCTCAGCCTCCCGAGTAGCTGGGACTACAGGCATGTGCCACCATGCCCGGCTAATTTTTTCTATATATATTAGTTGGCCAATTAATTTCTTTCTATTTATAGTAGACATGGGGTCTTGCTCTTGCTCAGGCTGGTTTCGAACCCCTGACCTTGAGCAATCTGCCTGCCTCAGCCTCCCAGAGTGTTAGGATTACAGGTGTGAGCCACCACGCCCGGCCTCATGGACAATTTTTTATCTTGTGTATTTCATTTACATTTTATTTATGTGGTTTAATTTTTATTTGGAATGCTGGTTTTACTTAAGGTGTCAGGTTTTCACTCATGTACAAAGCCTTTGCAGTTCTAATGACAAATAATATTCAATTACATTAATGTGATCGATAAACCATCTTTCTACTGTTAAAAATGTAGATTGTATTTAATTCGTTGCTACTTTAGATAATCATTGCCATGAAATCTTCAGGCCATAATTCGTTTCCTTGAGATAAGTTAACAAGAATAGCTAGGTTAAAGGTACAAATATGATTTGATTTGGTTAAATACTTTATATTCACCAAAAACCATTTAAACTATAAAAGTAATAGAATAGATAGAATATAAATTAGAGTAGTGTTGAAATATGCAAGATAAAAAAGAAATTTCTCTCTGGACTTAAGTCCTACCTTCCAAATTAAATCCTGATGAAGCCTTAGGCAGATGTTGAATAGAATGAGAAAAGATTTCTGAGGAGTGGATTGATATGGAGGTAATGGTGGTTATACTATTTAGTTGAAAAAGTAAAATGAAATAAAGTACTGGTTTAGCTATGTGATTTAAAAGTGGAACCCAAGCAGTTTCCTCTATGAACAAGATGTAGAGGTGTCCAGTGTTGGTTTAATGTAGCAGCTGGTTTGACAAAGTGCAGCTCCTGTGTCAGATAATGTTAAGAGATGTCCATGCCCCCTTGAACTCTGATCAAGAGATGACTGGGACCAGCAGGCCCCAGCTTTCCTGGGTTTGAGGGTCATTGAAGAATCCTTATAGATAAGAGTGGAATTGTGTATTTTAGGCCCTGAAGGGATAGCTAGCCTTGAAAAACTGGGAGAGTAAATTGAGATAGCTTCTGGCTTGTACATCTTGGCCTGAGTATCTTTGAGATCTGATTTTATCTTCCAGACCCAGGGGCAGAAATCAAGTTTATGGTCTTTCCCTTTTTTCTGAGAATTGTGGCTGAGCAAAGGGAAAGAGGACGATATGTAAGACTGCTGTTTATAAACAGTTAACTTTTTCCATGAGCCCATAGAAGAAGAATGCGATGGTATTCTCTTATTTGGTGGTTTTATTGGATTGTTTTGAATTCTTTGTCTCTGACTGACGTCATCTTCTATGTCCTTTATGTGCTCACTTCATTCCTCTGGCCTGATTATTATTAGGTTACCTTATCACCATCTGCCAGCCCTGTCTCCATCCCCATATCTGAAGGGATGGTTGGCCTGACCTGCCTGGTGGGTTTTAGCCTTTAGTGATGTCACTGCCAGCCCCTGGAGATCTATTTGCTCATACCGGGCCCAGTCCACAGCTTTCTACTAAAAACAACAGGCAAACTAAGAAATTTTTTAGTAGGTCACAGACAGTTGTCACTGAACCAAGAGTCCAGCTCACTGGGCCAGGTTCCTCACTTGACTCTGTGCCTTAGTTTCCTACTTTATAAAGCTGGGTGGCCAGACTTATCTCCAGCATTCTGTGCAGGACACACATGGGAAGGAGTGGATGTCTCAAGTGAATACAAACCACGAGACCCAGGTCCCCTATCTGTCATGCTTTTCAAGCGTGTCTTAGTGCTTACTCCCCGCACAGGAGCTGGATTCCAAACAAGGAAGCCACGGAGGAAGTTATGTTTCACTTTGCTTTTTAATAAAATAGTTTATGTCATGAGATAGGAGTACGTATAAAATTCAGAGCACTAGATGTTAATTATTGACCTTCAGAAGATATTATTCAGTTTCCTAGGCATTTTTGATAGTTTTTCTTCCCAGAAATATTTGTTATTTTCTTCACCTCGACCATCTAACTCTTGTGTGCACATGCCTATACATATGAAAAAAAAAATTTAAAAATCTGCTTTCATTTGCCTAATGCGTGCACATATTACCCATAGTATTTCCCACGCCAACCCACTCACACTTCCTACGCTGTACTTTGCTAATAGGAAACTACCAGTTGTTTTGTGCTTTTGGTAGTTCTGGGGAAAATACACAGAGCTGAGTGTTGTGGCTCTTGGGCGTAGGATTGAGAATGTGATTTTTGCAATGCGTATTTTTTTTTAATAGCCAATTACTAGAGATAAGCAAGGGGATTTCAACACAGTGCCTGAGATGTCCCAGTGATGAACTCTCACTGGACGTCATTCTCTAAACGTGATTGAATGCAGTTCACCAGTATGTGGGCCCCGCTTCTTGGAGAAGCATGAGGGTGCTGAAGTGGTGATAAGGCATCCCACATCAGCCTGCGTTTTTGAGGGCGAGCCCTCAGGGTTTCAGTGTTGTTATCTTCATGCCTTTTTCTATAACAGTTCATGTTCTGCCTTTCAGTAAGACTTTGTATTTTGAAAAGACTTTTATACAAAAGAATTTGGAATACATGGGTCAACAGGAGTGGGACAAAGCATGGAAACAAAGAGACAGAGCATATTTTGGGGATGAGAAGTAAAGAAGCAGTCCCTTCATTTGAAAAAGCTGCAGGAATTTATGCCAGACATCTTAGGAGGCCATACTGGAATGTGAAAAAGACAGCCATTATAACTGAGTAGTATCTTTGATGGCAGCACTAGTTTGAACTCTGGTTTAGACCAGCAGCAGCAGCTCTGCTAATGCAGACTTGACAAGTAGAAAGAGACCCTAAGAGTCACATAAGACAGGAATCTCCGTTGCCTGTGCTATTTGGCAGCCGTATGCTTGTGGTTATTAATATATGATGGGGCTCCCAGCAGGCACATCCTACATGCAGCAGGTAACACTAATGTATTTTGCTTATATATACCCAACCTTGTTTGAGACAGAAATTTATGGTGGCTTAAGAGAGCATACAAAATAAAGATTAGTGAGAGAAGATTTTGACAGAGAGAGAGAGAAAGAGGGAAAACAGCAAGGAGAGGAAATGTGGAGTAAAGATAGAGATAGCATGTATGTGTAAGGTCTTGTTTTAATATGCTGGAAATAGGCCACTAATTTGGCTCCATGCTCCCTAGCAGCCAAGACAAAGAAGGAATTGTGACCAGATACAGAGTTCACAGGGTCTCTAAGATCCGATAAGCTAGCAGCTCAGGAAAAGCACACAGCACACAGGGATGAGTGGGCATGCTGTCTACAGCACACTGATAGGAAGTACAGCTGTGGCAGTCACTGCTGGGGACAGAGCAGAGAGCTTCTGTCCTTTACAGGAAAATAGAATTTGATTCTATGCTCCTATTATACTCATTTTTGAGTTTTTGCTAATTCCTAAGGGGAATCCACGGAGTACAGACTTCTTATTAGTTTTTCTTCTTCTCAATGTAAAATAAGGGATAGTGCAAATAACATTAAAAACAGGATACCTATACCTCCTTTCGAAATACAAGCTCATGAACTTTTAAATTTTTGACTTTGTTGTAAAAAGGTCTGTATTCACTAGATGGCAGTATCGACAACCTTTAGGAAGTTAAATATCACAACTCTCAAGTACTGAAAATGTGTGAAAGTAGGAAAACCATTTGAGCATGCAGCATCTCATTTCTGCATGAAAGAGTATTTTTCCATCCCCCTCCCCTTATTTGAGGCCAGGGAGAAAAGGCGCAGTATGTAGCAGCTACAAGCACCAGAAGGCCATTCTTCCACAAGAAGCAAATCTGCCAGCTCTTGGTCACCGCGGTGGCTACAGGATTTCAGGCCACTTTTCCTTGCTGCTTTCTCTTTGAACTTGTAGCCCAGGGCAGGAGTTACTGATAATAGTTCACAAACCAGCTGTGGGAAAAATGGTGTATTGATAAGGTCCAAAAATTTTTAATCAATGTCTGCTTAGCTATTGTTTCTACTCATGAAAGCAGCACTTCTCTCAGGAAATGAGGCGATTTTCTCTATTCATGTATAAAATCTTTTACCCATTTTCATCTTTGAGGAGAGATCACATAGTTTTCCAGTTTTTTTTTTTTAAATGAAAAAATTAGATTTATTTTAAAATCATGATGATATAAACTCAATGGTATTTGGTTGAATTTTAGGATTTTTATAGTGTATCTTGGGTTAGCCCTTGAAAAGTCTTAGAAAAACCTATCTTTGTCCTATTGCTAGCGAGAGTTTCTCAGCAGTGCCGCTGGAGTGTTGAGTAGGAGAGTTCCCCGTGTGTTGCGGGGCTCTGCATCTCTGGCCCTTGCCCGCTAAATGCCAGAAGTGCGTTGACTACCCAGTGACACTCCTAAATGTTTCCATGTACCTCTTGGGGTCTAGGGAGGGGCGTGGCACTGCCCGTTGTTGAGAACTGCTGGACTAGAGGTTTTGATGTGAGTTTATGGGGCTTGCGGAATTTAGTGGGTATAATCTTTTACAATATGTATATTAATCTACTTTATATGAAAAACAGTCACAACCATAGCCCCACCACCTTAACCTTCTATTCATTTGTATTTATTTGTATATTCTAATTGTGATTAATTCTACATAAACACAGTTTTTACATAGTACAAAATCGTACATATAAAATCTTATGGTATACTTTTTATACAACATTATGTACTTTTCCTTGTACCCATTCTCTGTTTAGCCTGCACTTCATGTTGGGGTTGTCCATTCTCCTCCCCCCTGCTTACCCCTCCTCTTTTAAAATAACTTTCTTTGGAAGTTATAATTAGTTCTTCTCATGTGAATTTTTGTATCATTTTCTTGATCTATAATAAAGTATCTTTTATTACCATTTTAATTGAAATGTTTAATAGACCTGGGGATGCATTGTATTCTTTGCTCTTTTATTCCATCTGGTGTCTTACACTCTTCTTTTTTGCCAGACTTCCCTTTTTATCCTCCTATAAAAGTTTCACTGGGTGGAGGAAGCCTTACTTGTAATGGTTTCCATAGCCACATTTCTAAACTGTGCTAGTTGAGAACAAGAGGAATAATCTTGTTTCCTTTCTCTTTTTCTTTTCTCATTAACTAGACTAACAAAGGTACTTGAGCTTAAGGGCTAGAATGTAGGATTCCCGTTTTTCCTTATGCTGCCTAGCATAGGGCCAGTCCCATAGTATAGCCTCTAGGTAAAGACCTGATTAATTGTCGTGTTCTCCACTTACTCTCCCAGGTCGGTCTTTGTGTTAGTGCAGTTTACACCAGCTTCTGGATATAGGTTAGGTTACCATAAAGTCTGTCCAAGACGTTAGGAACAAATTGTTCCTCAATATTCCCTTTGACATCTTAAGACAGAAGATAGTGATAGAGGAGATTGCAAGTGATACTTGACCTACCTAGAGACCCATGAGGAATGAAAGAGAGAACAGGGAAAACAACTGCTGAATCCAGGTGGGAAACTGCTGGCCTACTTCTGGTGCTTTGGTATGCCACGATCCAGAGGCAATGCTTAGCTGATGGTACGTGTTCAGCACCTGAGTTGATGCCATTTGCCTGCCCAGACAAGCCTCTTCAGGCACAAAAGCCCAAGGAAAGTTTCCCATATTAAGGATCAGCAGAGATTCTTCTGCAACTGTCATCCCAGTGTCACCTTCCTACCCATCTTCAGCTGGCACCACACCCCACTGAAGCTCAATACAGAAATGTGGTTTAATGCTAAAAGGGTGTTGGTCAGCAAGATGGAATTTTCAGGTTAAGGTAGACTTGGGAACTTGTTTGGGTTATTGGACTTTTAGCTTTGATCCAATCCCTAGAACTGCCTCATTGCAAGAAATATCCTTAAGGACTAGAGTGAAGTCATTTTGGCAGCCAGTTCAGTGTCTCCTCGTGGTTTAGATGGTCTTCTATCAACTCATGCCTGGAGCAGCTTGGATTACAGATGGCAGGTCTTGTGCTGATTGTTAGACTAGATGTGTTAGACACTGCTTAAATTATTATCAAACTGCGTAACCCAGATCCTTACTTTAATTTGTAAAACCTTTTTTTTTTTTGATCACATCTCACAGTTGTCATTTAACCTAAAAGCTGCTCGTCTTCACACCCTGTAAAGAAATATTTAGTTTATATTCGCTTAATACCTACCAGATTTCCCACCACTGGGATTCTGAATACTTTTTATCATCCATCCAGCCAAGCTTTATTAAGTGCCCTATGTAAGACACTCAATATCCATCAAGAATAGTAATTATTCCACATGACCCCAAATCTCAGTGGCTTTCAGCAGCAAACCCTGGTTTCTCACTCACGCTATGTGTCCATTGTAGGTCAGCTGCAGCTCTGCTCAATGTTGACCTCAATCTGTTGATGGAGCAGCCTCTGTTTATTTACATTGTAGCTACTCTTCACATAGCAGAGGAGGAAAAGAGAGCAATGTGACATTCAGTGTAGCTCTTTAAGCTTCCTCCTGGGAATGATACATGGCATTTCTGCTAACATTTCATTGGCCAAAGCAAGTCACATGACCACATATGAGTTCGATAGGGATATGTAATCCCCTTTGGGAAGGAGCAGGACATTTTGATGAATAGTAATGTAATCTATCACATGTCTAAAATGCAATCCCTGCCCTGGAAGATGAATAGTCTTAAGAATAATTTTTGTTTGTTTTTTAATAAAATAGTACCATAAGTGAATAGTGGGTCAGTTAAGATTGATTTTTTTTTTCACTCTTTGCAAGGAATCTATTATGTCTCATAAAGCATAACAAAGAGTTTATTAACATTTGAACTGTCTTTAGATTTATTTTACTGTGTCCAGTTCACTTAACAATGGCTTAATTTCTTTAACAATTTGTGTTCTACAACTGTCACTTGGCTTTGTTGTTAAACATTTATTTTTCAAAACCAGACATGTCTTTTGTATTCAAAACATAAATGGAATCAGTTAGGAGAAGGATCAGGGAGAAGGAACGAGGGTGTGGCAAATGTCTAATAACCTAGGCTTTATTTTCTTACTAATTTTCTCAAAAAATGTTAGCCTTTGTTCATGTGGATTTATCTGCTTAGTCTGAGAAGTGTAGTTACTTTTGCTCTCTGGCCAAAGAGGTTCAGGACCCTGCAGCTTTGCTCTTGTCTGTGTCTGATCCTGAAGGCAGCCTGGCAGGCAGAGAGCCGTGTCACCTTTATAGCTGCTTGATGGTGATAAGGTGCCAGCTTCTCTTCTTTCCACTGGCTGTGGGGGGAGGCACACCAAAATGGGCTGGCAGGAAAAATTACTTCCTGGGCTGGAATTTTCCCACCATCCACTTAGGCAGATAGGCTGACACTCTGCACCTATCTTCTTTGGCAGAAACTCAGATCAACAGGCCAGTTCCTGACACATACATATATGCACTTCGAGTGGCTTGTTCTGCTTTCCTCCCTGCTGCTCGGGTTTCTCACGGGACTGGGCTCTGTTTAAGATGATCTGTTTTGTAAAAAAGAAAATGTCTATTTATAGAATGGAATATTTTAGTGAAAGAGGGTGTGGGCAGAGTGGTGCACGAAATAAATCCTGGATGTTAGTCAATAATATTTATGGAACCGCTCTCCGGATGCCAAGCTTATTGTGGGCGGTTATCAAAGAAATAAGTTTGGCGCACCTGCCTCCTACTGTAATCCCCCTCCACGCCAGGCGTCATCCTGAAGATCGTTTCTAATACTACCCATGGAATTCAGCTTCCTTTGGGTAAAGCTCGGTATTCCCAAGAACAAAATACACAGATAAGACCCCATGTAATGTAAAACCGTGGCATTCACTGAGAACAAAAGTAGTGTTCTCAGTTCCAGATCGCATTTTAAAATTCAAGAAACAAGGTATTGTCTCCTTGTCATAGTATTTATCAGGACATAATTCCTTTTAAACAAAGATTGTATCTTTTTATATTCACTCCTAGGCATCTGATTCACTGCTTTACACACAGAGTGGGCATCCATGAAATTATTTTTTTAAATGATGACGGATGCTAGAGTTTGCTCAGTTTTTTAAAACTCCAGCCACAACATCAAATCAGTCATGTGAGAAGCGATGCTTTGATTCAGTAAGAAAGCCCATGCACTCTGGGTGGAGAGGCAGTGTTTTTTCCTCTGATTCCTGACGTCTGATGTCTGTCCTGAGCCAAAATTCCAGGTGCGATCTACTGCTCCGAGGAGTTTGAGCAAACTCACCTGCCACCTTGAAACATAAACGGAATAAACTTGTTAAGAGCGGTAGAGAACTATCGGCCAAATTTAGTTATTCAGGTACCTGGTGACTTAAGAAAAAATGTTGTTTTTAAATGTGGACTTAACATTTTCTAAACTTAAATTCATTATCTGTTGGCGAAAACCCACAGCACCCATAGGAGGAAAAGTAGCCCTAACTAAGTGCAAAGCCTCTGTTTTTAAATGCTGAGTCAGGTCGGGTGAAAGCTTCCTTGTAGGGCAGAATCTTCAGTTCATGCTTCAGAGTTAATTGTCTCAAAGGAATAGGGGAGATTTACAGTGCTTTGGAATTTTGGAAAGGACTCTCGTATGCGTGCGTCAAGAATAGTTTGTATAAATGTTACTTTTCAGGCCATACGGTACTTATAATAGAAGCATCCCACTGTTTAATTTATCTAGTTGGGTGGAAGAGGGACTGAGAGAGAACAGAGTAGTATTAAATCAAGGCCGAAGCCTTCTCCCTTGGGACAAGTGCTATCCATAATTGTCCCTTTGCATGTCATCAGATTTGGTTGGCCTGGTTGCTTTATCTTTTGAAAGCATATATTTACCCAAAGAAGAGCTGACATTAGTTCAAAGTAACTAAATTCGTCATTCTTTTAGGATCAAATGAGCTACTATAGAATCATAATAGCTTTCCAGCATTCAGCTAGGGATAAAGATATATGTGATGATCCACAGGTAATTTTACCTTTGATTGGTGGGTGCATACAGACTACAGAACACAGAGTTTCTCAAATCAGTCTTAGTAATTTTCACAGGTTTCATCTATAATATATCCCCATAATAAAATGTCAAAACGTATTAAAATATTGACTATTTGCTATAATTTTAAAATACTTTAAACAAACTCCTCTTTGGATGGGATTGTTTTTCCAAGTATATTTAAATTTTTTTGTTGTATTTTCAGTTGTCTAGTTCAGGTCTAGGCAGGCCACAAAACTTCGCTCAGGCACACTGGCGTCTTCCAGAATGTTCTTACTGTATATTGTTCAGTGCCATTAACCACATCACATTCCATTCCTGGCCTGCCTTGGAATGGGACATTAACTCCTAAACAGCCCATCATCTAAGTAAAACCTGCTTTCATGGGCCAAGATGAACAACAAGTAAAAAAATAATAATAACTTTGCAAAAAAAATAATAACTTTTAAAAATTAAATATTAGGGTAGATTAGAATTTAGCAGTACAAGGTTTGATGGAATAAGAAATATAATAGGACCTCTTTTTTCAGTTACTATAGCCCTCCTAACAGTTTTACTTTGGACCATTTTTTGGGTACCAGTTTTGCTAATTGATTTGATCAAATTCCAGATTGGAAATTAGTCATCATTTGATTAACCAGAATTAAGCCTCTTCAGTAAAATTCTGTAATTTATAATCTCCCATCTGGTCTAAATCCTCATTTAAGGGCTAAACTGCCAAAATGCTTTCAGAATGCCCAATACTAGAAATCTAAGATATTTAATCCAATATCTCCTCTGTTTTTAGAATTCTTACCTGAAGTCCACCTGACCTCTTTGGAGAGCCTAATATATTAAGTTAAAATTTTTATTTTGGGTCCTCACCTGATAAAGGTCCCTAGACAACTGACAGCTATCAGATAACATGTCAGTAGGCTGAATGGTTACTAATTACACCCAAAGATAAATTAATAATTTAGAGCTATTTATATTAACCCTGCCAAAGTTATATCATTAAACTTGGGCTTTATGAAGCATTGCCGACCATAGTAAAACAGTTGTGAGCAAAGCCTTCATGTACATGTGAGTCAGATTTGAGTTCTAAATAATAACTGACTTGGCAAGTGTGAAAATTCTCAAGTTGTCATTAACAAAAAGGAGTCTGTGTCTACACAGAGATTTCTGACCATGAGGCCCATTACTGCAGGAGAAAAACACAACTTAAACGGCCTCAGACCTCAATCATTTTACTGGTGCATCTACATTGTTCTTAAATCTGCAAAGAACAGAGATTCTAGGCAATTGGAGATTAAAAAAAAACAAAACAAAAAAAACCTGAGACTCCATCATAATCCATTCCTTTCTTTCCCGTACCTAATAGACATTCCTCCAGCCAGTGGTGATTTCCTCTTTCCTTTCCTCTCTGCAAGAGCGTGTGTTGCCCTCCCATCTCCTAAGCAGAACCTAGCACAAATGTGGCTCAAATTCCAGTTTCCAGGCCTGCTTACTCACTGGCTTGCTCCTGAGCCCCCATGCGACTTGTCCTGGCGTCTTGCTGTTGGCCTTCACGTGTGAACTTTGCCCTTGCCAGTGTAAGGGGTGCAGTGTAGACACAGGAGATGGAAAAATTCACATGCTCCGCAAGAAGGCTTCTGTTTGTCCTGAGGATCTCTGGTGCTGCCAGAGCCTCTTGGGAAGGAAGGAAGTTTGTATAAAGTTTATTTTCCATAAAAATTTTCCAGCTCTTCATTAAGCTTATAGGTTAAGGGTCTTTTTTTTACGATGCAGTCTGCTTTTAGAGCTTTTTTTGCTCTGTTGTGTCATGAGAATTTCTAGGGGGTAGGAATTAGTCTAATTTGGGTTAGTAAAGGAATACCCGAAACCTACATACATTTATTTAGAACTGATGACTTGTGTTTTTAGTCTTTATGAAAGACTTCCCTGGGAACACAACAAGGGTAATAATCTGTGTATCTCGTCACTTCATGCTCTCCTCAGGCTCTGTGATGGGACATTACTCTGGGTGAGGCAAAAGATGGTTACCAGGAGAAATAAGTCCTGGTCCCTGCCCTGGGAAGCAGCTTAAAATCCATTGGGAGAAAATGATAAATGCACAAATGATCCCTTAAATGTCAAATGGATCTAGTATATACCTGGAGAGCTACACAGAAACATCCTTTCGGGGGGACACCAAGAATACACAATGGGGAAAGGATAGTCTCTTCATTAAATGGTGTTGGGACAAATGGAAATCTACATGCCAGAGAATAAAATTGCACTCTTATACCATATAAAACAATCAACTTTAAATGGATTAAAGACTTAAAAGTAAGACCTGAAACCATAAAATTCCTAGAAGTAAAATAGGGAAAGATTAGATTGTGGTAGTTGATATACACCATATATTTGATATATGTATATCAAATCATCACATTGTATACCTTGAATATGTATAATTTTTATTTGTCTATTGTACCTCCATAAAGCTGGGGGAAAAAACCCAGAAGCATCAGAGAAGTTGCATTAAAAAACAAAGATGTTGACAACAAACCAATATCTCCTTTAACAATGTAACTAAAAGAGAAAGCTTCCTCACCAAACCAACAATGAGCTTCTGTCTCTGAGGACAAGGGGCATAAAGCCAGTCTTTAATTCAAAGCTAAAATCTTGACTGGGACTTATTTTATGCCCTTGAGTAAGCTATTTAACTTTTTTGTTCTTTAATTTCTAAAGTACGAAATAGCAGTGGAACCTTAACAAAATTGTGTTTGTAAGATACACCAGAGTCTGAAAGTCTTTGGGGCATTCAGCAGTTCAGACTGTTAATGTCCAAAGCAAACCCCACAAACCCACAGAGCTTGTCGTCTTTGGCAGCGAATTCCTGCAGATTAGCTCTAGCAGCCAGATTTCCTCATGAAGGAAAAGACTGTTACTGTCACAAGAAAGATTTGTTTAAGCATTTTTTTAGAACTACGTTTTCCTAAGTCTTTATCAAGTAGGGGCCCCCAGATAAGAATCCTTAACTATTTAGCTGTGAGCCAAAGATTGAAAATAGGAAATATTTAAGTCTATAAGAATTTGAGTCCAACAAAAATGCTAGCTAACATCCTGACTGAGGTGAAATAAACCTTGTTTCCAGTTTCCCAGAAAAATTGTTTATTACTGGGCAAGTCTTGGACCTCCATGTTTTTGTTTTTCTTTTCTCTTTAATCTACAGGAAACTTGTGGGTTGGGGATTCTGGTAGTTATCCATTGTTAAAAATGCAAGGAATGTCTGGAAGAAGCCAGAACTTGAGACCACTTTTTAAAAACTTGTAGCTTGGACAGGTTTCTACTTTTCTCTGGTTTGTTAACTGAAACAGCCCCCATAGAAATATTCTGAAATGGTTACTGAAACAAATGTTCAGAATGAAATGAATGGAAAGAAGGCATAAGGGCCCCCTTGGCCAAACATGGACCTTGGCTTTAAAATAATCAGTTCTTAAGTGTGTGGCTTAGGGGAGGTACTACTGCTGTGGTCCCCAATCCCTGTGCTGCAGACTGGTACCAGCCTGTGGCCTGTTAAGAACTGGGCTGTACAGCAGGAGATGAGCAGCGGACCAGCCAGCGAAGCTTCATCTGTATTTGCAGCTGCCACCCCCCTCCCCCATCGCTCGCTTGACTGCATAAGCTCCGCCTCCCGTCAGATCAGCGGCTGCATTTGATTCTCTAACCCTAGCGTTACTGAAAGCTTGGCCACTTGTCCTCAAGGCTGCATCAGAACAATGAGACCAAGTGTTTTGAGGAGGAGGGAAAGAGACATTTTGTTATTTTGGCCAGCAAAAGAGGAGGATGGAGACTCCTGTCTGAAATGCCATAGTCCTCATAATAAGCAGAAATATAGAGCCTTTAAAGGATGGGCTCTCAGCTTCAGGCAATTACTGTTCAGCCACAGTTGATGATTCTGATGGTCCTGTCTCCGCTGAAGACAATCTCATGACCTCCCTTTACCAGGTCCAGGCTGGGCCATCTCCTGTTGCACAAGTATTAATGACTTACCCTGCCCCTCCCAACCACTGGCCTGAGGCAGGGATGCAGGCTTTAGTTCTCAAAAAGGAGTGCAGGATGTGTTAAAAAGAAAGAAAATATCTTTGCTGTTTTTTTCAGGCCATTCCCTCTGTTACATATTCCCCACTCCCGATATTTCCCTTCCATATCTGTGGGAGGAGGAGCGACCACTCTGTTACGCTAGTGTAAACTGCGCATGCGAGGGACCTAGGTTGCACACTCCTTATGAGAATCCAATGCCTGGTGAGCTGAGGTGGAGCTGAGGTGGTGATGCTAGCGCTGGGGAGCAGCTGCAAATACAGATTATCCTTAGCAGAGAGGTTTCACTCTACAATAAATGGTGCTTGAATCATCCTGAAACTATCCCCTGCTACCCGCTGCCCCCCTCACTGTGGAAATTTTGTCTTCCGTGAAAACCAGTCCCTGGTACCAAAAAGGTCGTGGACACTGCCTTAGATCATCCTGTCCAACTTTTTGTTGTATGGACAAGTCCACCCAGAGGCATGGGATGGGTGAGGGCAGAGCCTGAATGAACCCAAGTCTCCATTCCTTCCTGTTCTTCTCCCTGAACCAGGAGGCCCCTTCCGGCACCCAGGGCTACTCAGGTTGCAAATAGAAGCCCTCATCTTCAACCCCTAATTTCTCTCTCCTGGCCATGAACCTCATCTCCACTCTTACTTGAAGCTCTGTGCCTTGGCTGGAACCTCCTCTCCCTGCTATCCCTGTTAATAAGCTTGGGCAGCGGATACCAGGGTGTTCCAGGAGACCTAGACTGTGGTCGCTTCTCCTAGGGTGTTCTTTCGTGATACTGAGGGTCTTTTTGCCAGTAATGAACAGTCCTTTCATTTTGAGGCTGCCTGTCTTCTATCCTGTTTGATCCACTCTAAAGTTGCCTCCTGGAGTCTAACTCCAGTCTGCTGTTGTGAAAACATCATGTCTTCCCAGCTTGTATTTTGGTTTTGTTGTAGGTGTGAGTTTTAGGGAGCCTAAGGGTGGATGTGTGAGTACTGTGTACTTGTTTACGCATAAATACGTTCTGTCTTGGATTGGTGGCTTTTGTTTTTTTTTTTTTTTTTTTCTTCCGCTTTCTATTTTTAGCAATTGTATCCAGCCCTCAGGAATTTGAGGCTGAATAGGGCTGGAGCCAGATGTCGGCTGTATTTGGTTATTCACTTAATAAGAGTGTTTTAAGGGCCTGATTTATGCACAAACCTTTGCTAAGTGAAAATTAGGGGGGAAAAAAGAGAAAACACAGGATCTGACAAAGGAGCATTCAGAATATTTAAATCAAGAATAAGTATCATTTTATTGGCATGGTGCTTTTATAGAATGTAAAATGCTTTTTTTTTTTTTTTTTTGGAGACAGAGTCTCGCTTTGTTGTCCAGGCTAGAGTGAGTGCCGTGGCGTCAGCCTAGCTCACAGCAACCTCAAACTCCTGGGCTGCAGTGATCCTTCTGCCTCAGCCTCCCGAGTAGCTGGGACTACAGGCATGCGCCACTATGCCCGGCTAATTTTTTATATATATATCAGTTGGCCAATTAATTTCTTTCTATTTATAGTAGAGACGGGGTCTCGCTCTTGCTCAGGCTGGTTTTGAACTCCTGACCTTGAGCAATCCACCCGCCTCGGCCTCCCAAGAGCTAGGATTACAGGCGTGAGCCATAGCGCCCGGCCTGTAAAATGCTTTTAAGATTGCTTTTTCATTTCCTCAGTAATCCTGGAGAAGGTATTTTCTGCATTTTATTGATGAGGAGTTGAAGCTGGGAGAGCGTCTCTCCTGGTTCTTAAGGTCAGAAGATGAGTGGACAGAGCTGTAGCCCAGGCCTAGCCTGCTTGTCCCTGACCTGCTCCTGGGTGCAGTCCCTAGTGACTCTACCCGTCTCCCGTTGCTTTCGTTTCGTTTCCTTCAGTGGGTCACCTGTTGGACCCTATCTTGCATTTTTGACTTTGGTTTCTGTCTTGCTCTCTTCTTGATTTTGATATGCTTAGCTCCAGACCCCAGGCAACTCCCAGGTTGGCCTCATAGTGCGCAAGGGTTCCTGTATTTCTATTCCCAGGTGTACATATTTTTATGCATTAACATATCTGAAATCAGGATGCAGCTTAGAGCTGCCATGGCAGTCCCTTTCTTCCAGAGAGTTTGCCTCTGCTAGTCACCAGGGGCACTGCCAAACTAAGACAGAAGTTTAGATTCTCTGCCTGGGGGCTTTTAGACCAACCAGTGGTGGGGATTCAGAATGCAAACCTACCCGAGTGAGTTGTGGCTTATGGTTCAACTCTTCAGGGAAGATTCCTCCCTCCGTCTGCCCAGTGCCCAGGTTGAAACATGCACATCTCTTTGCCATCCCTTTCTGCCTGGCAGGCTTATTTCTTTGTGGCCTTTGGTTCCTCAGCTTCAGGTGGGGCTTCCCTGTTCAACTCTCCATCTTGGATGCTTCTGCTTTCTCAGTGGTGCATAAAGTAATGTACACCTTGTGGTCAGTGACATCTCAGATTTGGTGAAAGATGTTGTTATGTCATGAGAGTTGCTCCTGGCAGCTGCTGGGGCTGCTTTGCTTGGCCCCTTTTGGCATTGGGGAACAAGCAGGTGTTCCTTGCTCCTCTGCCCCGAGGCTGAAGCTCAGCTTGCTCACCTGCTGAGACAAAGGCTAGACTTGATCACCATTCTCTCTCCCTGCCCCCAGCCACAGGGGCAGCTGCCTAACTTGGTTTCTTGCTGGTTGCACACATGCGACAGAAATACAATGTTAATAAATATTTCTACATGTAATGGAGAAACAAGCCATAAAAGTAGTCATTTACCATCTGCTCAGATGAGTTGCTAGGAAAAGCGATGACATTTTCTGATTCAGTAACTTAACTATTCTCGTGCCTCCTGTAAGGCACATCATATACAAACAAATTATAAATATCTAAACACATGTCCTGAGAGAAATGCACTGGTCTCTGAAGCAAATACAAATAACAAAGGATACCTGATTCTCCCTTCTCCCAGTGAGGACCCCAAACAGCTCGGTTACGGTGCTTCATAGTTGTGATCCACAGAGCAAACATGTTGGAGATCTAGCACCTTGTACACATATATACAGAGAATCTCTATAACAAAGTGGAGAGGAGAATTAAACGAATGGACTCCCTGATCAATGACTTGGGGAGGAGAAAGTGTTTTAAACAGCAGGTGATAATAACTTATTTACTGGGTGCTTTCCATGTGGCAGGCACTGTACTAGGCACTTTGCATGTATTAGCTCATCTGTAAGTGGAACATGAGCACTCACTTTAAGAACAAAGGGAATGATGGTAAGAATAAAAGTATTAATCAAAAGCATAGACTCATTTCAGGTGGAAGATGAGAGGCTGCAGAAAGCTTAGGTTTGGTTGTTGATTGTTTAACAAAAAGGCAAAGTGAGGGTATGATTGGTTGGTAGAAACAAATATCTTGGTATAAGCAGTTCTAGGAGTGATACGTATCTTTTGTTTCTGTTCAGTGTTAATGTTTTGCGTTGCACCACAAATACTTTCTTAACTCCTTTGCCTTTGAGACAAAGGACATGAATTTGCATTTGAGCTGGAAGTAGATTAAATATGCAGTATAGTCTGTGCCCAGCAAACAGAATTATCTATGCAGGGTTACAGGAAAGAAATGCTGTATGGCCTCATTAACATCCCAGGATTTGTGGGACTTCCTCCGTAGGCAGCGTTAACCAGGAAAGTTTCATGGTCTTCCACCTCAAAATTTAAGACTTTTTTCCTCTCCATGAGGACCATCAACTATACCCTTGGGCTCACCCATCACACACACCCAGGTTCCTTGTCTATACTTCCAGCCCAGACCTCTCTCCTAATTCCTATTCTATGCCTCCATGCTGGAATAGCCCCTAAGGGTCTCCTTCCTCCAAGTTCCTCCTCCTCTAGGCAAAGCAAGTTGTTTTCCTCACTTCAGCCAGAGCACTATTTCCTAAAAACTCAGTCCTGTGGCTTCTGAGCTTAGATATCTTTCAATGACTCCCATTGCTTCCAGAGTCAAAGCCAGCTCTCTAGCTTGCCATACAAAACCATCAGTCATCCATCCCTTGCGTACTTAATTTCCCAAAACTCCCCTATACACACCCCATCCTGTGGTTTCCTCTTCCCTGTGCATCTGCTCCGCATCCTCTTTGAAGACTGTACTTCCTCCCTTTTTCAGGGCCAACTTACTCATCTTTAAGACTCATTTCAGAGGTGTTGTCCTTTGATAACCCTTTCCCATATCCTAGTTTGGGTTATCTCCTGCTCCCCTGTGGTTCTATAGCTCACACCGCTAGGCTAACTACTTAGCACACAGCTAAATCATAGTATGTCATAATAACTTCCCTTCCATCGCTCTGTGTTCCATGAGTACAAAGGCTGTATCACTTGTCCTTGTCTCTTAGGATTGTAAATAGCCCTTAGTAGTCACTTGATAAGGATTTGCATGAAAAGGAAGTGATGTTTCAAATTTTAGAAAGTAGCAATGAACTCCTGTTCATATTCAGAATTCATATTTTCCTTTAATATCCTATATTGGCAGCTAGCTTTTCCAGGTTTTCTTGGCCAAAAAATATTACTGAAATTCCATAGATTTTGATCTCTGTTATGATATAGCCACAGCATGTAATTATTTGTCTGGATAATTGGACTCTAGCTTGGGGCTCTAAGAGAAGAGGTTAAAGGAATCAATGGTTTAGGAATTGTATTGTTAATCTTAAAAGGAAAGTAGAATGGAAAATATTTTAAAAACTGGTTAGAGAAGATAATTGTTGGGAGCATGGAGAAGATAATTACTTATTACATGCACTGTAACGGGTGCAGATAGGAGTTTTATGCAAAATAAAGCAGCTTGTAATTTTTTTTTTTTTTTACAGCTTCTTTTATGTGCAGTTTTTACAACTTCTTTCATGTGCAGTTTTAGCAACCTTCAGGGCATGGGGCAAGGCCTTCCTTTTGGATGGGTTCTTTAAAATTAGTTGTGTTAGCTGCACATTGACTGCTTCCATGTGTGGGTGAAGGGGGAGGAATATTTCCATTTCAATGAGCTACATTGAGAATTTAATTTCTAATTGATTATCACAGGGAGGCCTCATCAAAGCAGATAAGGAGAATGGGTGTTTAGCAAAGCAAATATGCAGAGGTAACATGGCCCTTTCCCTCCACATCTTATGAGAGTCGGTACATTTTTTGCCCAATCTTGACTTTTTCCACAGCCACTTTTAGTGCCCCATAAGAAGGTTATGGAATGAAACCTTTTATGGGCTATTGATGAGTAACCCAACCCTTTTTTTTCTTGCCATTCAGGTTACAACCAACAATGCCACTCCTTCTCATGAGATTCCTACTTAATAAAGTCTCTTTGCCCATAGCATAAAATGGGCTGGCATTTGAGCCCTCAAGAATCCATTCTGGACTCATCTTTCCAGTCTTACTGTTTGAATATATTTTAGATGCAAGTAGAACCCCAAGAAAACCTTGAAACAAATTGCCTTTCATAATAGGGAAAGTTTATCTTTTTCATAATGTAAGTTCAGAGATAAATTTTTGGAGATAATTGATTCAGTGCCTCAGTGATATCTTCAGAGGCCCAGGTTCTTACTGTCACTTCACTCTGCCATCCACTCTGGGCTGGTACATCCTTCAGACTGGCTCTGCATGGTGGCAGAATGGCTGTAAAAGTATCAACCATCACATCCAGGCAAGGCATCATGTATCTCTTTTAGGAATGAGGAAACTTCCACACCCTAGAGAATGGCTCTTTACATCTTGTTGGCCAGAATTGAGTCACATGTTCCTTCTTAAACCAATCACTGGGAAGGGAACGAGGTTATTATGGTAACCAGGTGAGTGGCACAGAGGTAGAGAGTCAACCATCTCCCAAGCCGCTTCTCATGGTGGCCCTACAAAGCTTTGTGCCTGCCCACCAGCAAACCTCCACTCTTCCCTTCCAGATCCTAGGAACCCCCCACATGCTCAGCCAAATTTCCTTTGTCCCTGGAACTTTCTTGCCCACTCTCTCCCTGTTGTGCTCATTTGGCACCTGTGAGAAGTTCACATCCCTCCAGCTGGATTCTGAGGTCCTTCAGGGCATGTCTGTACTCCTCTGTATTCCCTAGTGTACTTTCCAGAGAACCACAAACCCTGACTTTATTTGTGCAGACCTTTTCCCCAGAATATTATTAAGACTAACATAACCCACAGAAGGAAGTGTTCTTATGTCCTAGTCATAATAAGCCCCTTTGAGACGAGAGCTAATCCTTAAAATAAACCAATAGTGATTCCTTTCCATTATTAGAATAGTTAGAACTCCATATTAGCAGAGTAATAAAAAGTAAATATGGCATTCAATATTTATTAATATTCTCTCTTCATTTAGATTTTCTTCCACTGTTTTTTTTTTATGTTCTAGGACAAATGGTTATACATCAGAATTATGAGGGAGTTTTTAAAAGATATGCCTCTCCAAGCATCAGTTAAAGATTCAGTTTCAGTTGGTCTGGAGTCAGACCCAGTGTGTTTTCATAAAAGTTCCCAGGGATTCTAATGGGCAGCCAGATTGAGAACTGTGCTCTTGGATCTCCCTCTGCAAAAGCTTCCTGCTAAGGTTGCTAGAATAATTTCAGATTTTTCAGTGTTCATGTCTGAACTATTGGCCTGTTTTACTGTTTCTTGCCCTTAGCACTTCTGATCATTCAAGGTATGTACTGATTTCTTGAGTGCTTGAAGCCTAAATATCTACCTTCCCTGTTTTCTTTTCTATACCTGGGTTGTAAATACTCACATATCCTCATTTCTCTTCTGCTCCACAGCACACAGGACAATATTAAGGATATCATGGAGGCTCAATCCGTTCCCATCAACACAGGCAGTTACTACCCAGATCTCAAATGTCACTCGATGACTTCATGCCTGCTTGGCCGTTCTATCCTACACACCCTTAAACAACCTTCCTTTAGGCCCAAAAGCCAAGCTCTCCCTCAGAACCTTTTGCCAAGTCACTTACGACTTCTCAAGTCTCTTGTTCAAACCTTTGCACCTTATAATTTTATCTAATGCATTATTTCATGTAGTTATGTGCCCCCTCCCCTTTTTGAGGATTTCTACTTTATTCCACTCTTCCAACAACTCCTTAATTTCAGCTGTATCAGCTAAGAAAACTTCTCCTAGCTAATTACAAGAGTTTTGTTTTCCTCAACCGCATTCTTTCTCAACTTTGTTATTCCCAGGTCTTCTATTTTCATAGTATACTACCAAATAATCTCATTATCTACACACAATAATGATGTGAAAGCTTTTGTTTGAGCATTTGTTGAATGTTCATTTCCCCCCCCTTGGCCTTTCATCATCTATTAATATGACAATACTTCCTTTGTTTAGAAGCTGGAGGGTAGGGTGGTACTTATGTAGCCCATTTTATATGCTTCGACATTCATTTGATTGTGACTAATGATGACTGATATCTGATGTCATAATGTTTCTTGCAGCAGAGTTTCTTAAGTCTTAGCATGTATCAGAATCACTAGGGATACTTATTCAAGCGTAGACTGCTGGGCCCTAGCCCCAAGGATTTCTGATTTACCAAGTCTGGGGTGGGGCTTGAGAGTTTATGTTTTAGTTGAGTTCCCTGGTGATGATGATGTTTTATCTGGGGACCACACTTTGAGAGCCACTGTCCTGTGGGACCAACAAACAACCCAGGAATGAATATATGTTTTTTCAGGTAAAATATGTAATGTTAAGATACTTAGAATTTTTTTAGATAAGTGCTTTTCAGATACTTTTTCTAATAGTAGGTGCTCAGAGAATTTTATGTGAGATCCTTAATATATAATAGATTTTAAAAGGAATTCCTAAATTGGGACAGGTGGGAAGTTATCTTAAGCATAAGGAGAGTTGATATTTCTCATGAGTCCTGAAAGCAGGTCTTGGGGTTGTTAATTCAGTGGCTCGATGATATCAGAGACCCCAGTTCTTACTCTCTTTCCACTGTGCCATCTACCATGTGCTATGTGTCCTCAGACTGGCTCTGCACGGCGACAGAATGGCTGCAAAGTGCCAAGCATCAAACCCGGGTCACATATAGATATACTTTGTTCAATATCCTAACCCATGTAGTACCATTACGATGATACTACATAGTTATGGAGGGAAACTGAAATTGAAGATCCAGAAGTTCTTATCAAAGATAATCATTAAGATACATGAGCAAAAACTGTCATTGAGCCATGTCTTAGTCTATTTTCTGTTGCTTATAACAACACCTGAAACTGGCTAATTTATAAAGAAAAGAAATTTATTTCTTACAGTTATGGAGGGTAAGAAGTCAAAAGTCAAGGGGTTGGCCGGGCGCTGTGGCTCACGCCTGTAATCCTAGCTCTTGGGAGGCCGAGGCGGGCGGATTGCTCAAGGTCAGGAGTTCAAAACCAGCCTGAGCAAGAGCGAGACCCCGTCTCTACTATAAATAGAAAGAAATTAATTGGCCAACTGATATATATATAAAAAAAAAAAAATTAGCCGGGCATGGTGGTGCATGCCTGTAGTCCCAGCTACTCGGGAGGCTGAGGCAGGAGGATCGCTTGAGCCCAGGAGTTTGAGGTTGCTGTGAGCTAGGCTGACGCCACGGCACTCACTCTAGCCTGGAAAACAAAGCGAGACTCTGTCTCAAAAAAAAAAAAAAAAAAAAAGTCAAGGGGCTACATCTGGTAAGAGCCTTCTTGCTGACAGGCACTCTGCAGAGTCCCATGGTGGTGCCAGGAGTCTCGTGGTGAGGGGGTTGAGTGTGTTTACATGCCAGCTCAGGTCTCTCTTTCTCTTCTGATAAAGCCACCGTTTCTCCTCCCATGATAACCCATTAATCCATTAACCCAGTAGTCTGTGAGTGGGTTAATCCATGCATGAGCCTTCATGATAACAGTCACCTCTTGACGGCCCTGCTTCTCGATCCTGCTGCACTGGGGCTTAAGTTTCAACACGAGTTTTGTACAGGACATTCAGACCGTAGCAATAGGTGAGTTGATTTAGCTACCTCCTCTCTGTGATTAATGGTAGATCAAACATGGCTCATTCAAGTAGTACACTGTTGTGGTTCTTGTTCCACCTAGTCTATCATTATTTCAGGCTTTTCATCAACTTCTTAAACGTCTTAATACGTGGAGGGTACATCATAGAGTCCTCCAGTTCCGAGTAGTTTATCGGCAGACCAGTAACGTGAAGAAATATGTCCATCTCCTACCACCGTCTGGAATTCTCTGGCCTGTCCAACGTGAAAGTGCAGATGAACCCACCATCTGTGTCAGAGACTAGTTATAAACAAGACTCAACCAGATGGAAATGGAGAGTTCACTAACTTGGGCTCTGCTCCTGCTGTGTTTCCACCATGGTGCCAGTAAGGCCCACTGGGCTGAAGTCTTGCTTGAACCATACTAGCTACTTCTGCTTTCTCCTCTTCCTGTACATTTCCTGAGACTTTGCTCTCATGGTCATTGTCTTGCCTTTCAAGAAGGTAATTGTCACCTGCCCCCATCTGCTGTGTCGGGGCTATTCTGTTTTTGTTCAGGATAAGCCTATAAACAGAGTCTCGGATAAATCTCCATTTCCTGGCCATTGGGGCCCAGATTGCGTTGTTAGCCCCAGCTCTATAAAGTGTCCCAGCGTGCCTTTTCAACTGTAGGCCCAGAGTATTTGGCAAAGAACACATTTACCTCCAGGTTCTGGGCAGACTGAGTTGTCTGTTTTTTTGAGATAGATTGACTTTGTTGTCTTTCACAAACTTGTTAAATTTGACATCTGCTGCTGAAGAAGCACCTGGTTCCTTATCATTCTCTTCTGCAGATTCCTCTGGTCCTCAGTCAATGTAAGTGTTGAAATTTTCTCTTCTGATTCATTTACAGAGTGATTCTTCTCTCTGCCATTCAGTTTAACTGTGTTATTGCCAGAAACAGGCAGATGGGGGCATCAGCAAAGTCCACAGCTTAGGGGCAGCTTACTCCTTTTTAACCCAAGGCTGAGCAAATGGATTTGACCACATTTATGTTGTGCACTTTAACACATCCACCTAAACAAAGTTAATGATTTAGAAACTTCATAAAAGGCATAGTACATTTTTTTTTTAAAAAAACTACATCCCAATATAAGTTCTACATTCCTGTAGGAATCCCATAAAAACACTCTTAAGATACACCTTTCTTCTACAGACCTGATGCCAGACACTTTGTTTCACTAGGCTTCAGTAGGTTTCTAAAAAGCTGTCATTTCACGTAAGCTGGGATTACATTCCACCCTATTTCACTTAAATGTACACCTTTCCTTTAATTTTCTCACTCTTATCATTGGCAGTAATTGATGTGGCAAGAGTCCACTTTCTTTCTACATGTGGATTTGATCTCGAATGAAATATTTAACCAAACAATGCCATAGCCTTCTGCCGTTTGCCTGTGTCTCAGACTCCAAGTGAGGTTTCTGTCTTAGTCCGGGCTGCTGTTACAAAGTGCCACAGACTGGGAAATGTATAAACTTACTGCTCACAGTTTTGGAGGCTGGGAAGTCCAAGGCCAAAGTGCCGGCAGATTTGGTGTCTGGTGGGGGCCTGTTCTGTGTCCTCACGTGACAGAAGGGCAAAAGGACTCACAAGCTCCCTCAAACGCTTTCATAAGGGCACTAATCCCAGGTTGAAAAATGGCGACTGTCACCGAGCTGAAGGCCGTTTTAAAGGATACCTTGGAAAAAAAGGGAGTATTAGGGCATTTTTTAAAAGCAAGGATCCGAGCTGAAGTTTTCAATGCCCTGGATGATGATCGTGAACCCCGACCATCCATTGTCTCATGAAAACCTTCTAATTAGCGAATTAATTCGGGAGTATCTGGAATTCAACAAATATAAGTATACAGCATCCATCCTCATAGCAGAATCTGGCCAACCTGTAGTTCCATTGGACAATTTCTCATTTGTGAACTAAATGCATTTTGAAGAATCAAAGGATAATACAATACTTCTTTTCTACGGAATTTTAGCTCATTTCTTGCATGGAACTAAGGATGGCATCCAGAACGCATTTCTGAAAGGGCCTTCACTTCAGCCTCCAAACCCAAATCTTGGCAGACAACCTAGTGGAAGAAAGCAAATGGATGATCACCTAAGAAAGGAGGAGGGGAAAATACTAATACTGAAGATCTTCATATTTCTCAAGCAGTAAAGAGATGACACTTCCATTTGGGATATCTTTTATCTTAAAATTGTGTATGTTAAATAACTTATTTATTGTCCCAATGTTACCAAAATGTACCACTAATATCTGTACTTTGTAGAAATTTGAGTTTCTGCAGAACACGTTAGCCTCTCATGTGTGACTGCATTTGTGAATAAAAGCTAACTGAAAAAAAAAAAGGCACTAATTCCATCATGAAGGCTCCACCCTCATGACCTTAGTCACTTTCCGGAGGACCCACTCGTAATACCTTCACCTTGGTGGTTAGGTTTCAACATTTGAATTTGGGGATTGGAGAGAGGCCACAAACATTCGGATCATAGCAGTCTCCCAGATCTCGTTGTACTTGGCTCCATGTTAGGATAACTCCACATCCGAGTTAGGAAAACAGAGGCTCTCATCCCCAATCCTTTGCTTTGTGAAAGTAAAGACTCCTGCCTGCTCAGCCTCATCCCAAGTGCTCAGGCAGGGCTAGTCCCCCTGAATGGAAACTCCTTTTTGGGGCACACATCAGCATTTTTAAATATCCGCCTGTGCAGCAATGACATTTAAAAAGGGAGTGCTAAATTTTGATGTCAGTTTTTTAATAGATGTTTCCAAGAGCCATGTTGATAGCCCAAACCAATTTTCCATTTACGACCAATAATCCCTCATGCCTGAAAAATGTAGTCCTGTGTGGGGAAAAGCCCTGTGATGGTGAGAAATTCAGCTGTAAGGAACTAGGTTCCCCATGGAAGTGATAATTAATGCAATCAGATGTGTACAGTATGTTTAAAGGTGGTCTGGGTGTGTGTGTGTGTATAGTCTTTATCAGATAAACAAATGAAAGTCTTTTACCTAGTTATTGTTTCCTGAGTTAGAATCCTTCTTATCAGATGTTTGCTTTGGTCATTGGAAGGAAAGTACAACATCCATATTGGTAATCTTCCTTGTTTCTCATTATCTCGTATATCCTTTCCAAGACACGGGTTTGTTTTGTGAAATGGCTAGTAAGATCATTTCTACTGCCATCATCAGCACATTAATGGAGCTGTTATGAAGTTCAGGGTGTCGTATGGAGCACTGGGATCCCCCCAAATTTTAAGGCATATGGCCCTGCACTTAAGGAACTTGGAACAGAGGCATCCTCACATCCTAACTGTGTGGAGGCTTAGACCGTGTCTTTGGTTGATAGAGGAACAATTCCGTCAGAAAGGCCCCATGAAGCTTTCTCTGCCTATCTTGCATCTTTCTTTCTTACCATTTCTTCTAAGACCTTTTCATCCCACCTTAACCTTAATTCACAAGCCATGCAATCCACCCATTTAAAGTGTACAGTTAAATGGCTTTTAGTGAATTCACATAATTGTGCGAGCATCACCACAAACAATATTAGAATATTTCCATCACCCCAAAAGGAAAACCCATATTTATTTGGCAGTCATAAGCCCATTTTCTCCCAACCCCACCCCCACCCCCACCCCCAGCCCTAGGCAACCATTAATGTACTTTCTGTCTCCATGGGTATACTTTGTTTTTATTGGGAATCATAGGGTGCCATAGTCTGGAAGTTTGAACTCAGATGAACTGTGGGCTTGGATTTTTCAGTGGGTTAAACCACTTTATTTCTGGTATAGTAGTTTGGGTTTTTACAACTCTTTTACCTCACTGTGTTTTCTGACTTGTTATCTCTGTACCATAATAGTGTGAAAGGCCCTAGAATAAATGAGTCTGCAGGATACTGCACGATTAAGTCACCCCATTCGTGTAGAGGAAAGGAATAGCCTTTCTTATTGCGGGTCACATACAAAGAGCCATTTCCTCATTCCTAACCTTAAAGGATAGACATTATTTTACAGCAGCTTCTCTAAACTGATTTACACTTGAGCAAACTATAAACTGCAAAAATGAGAGTGGAGCTTAGTTGGCAGGCCTGACTTGGAACAAGTATTTGATTTGCTAATCTCAGTAGTATATAAGCTTGCTTTTATAAATTTCCTGTAAAAAAAAAAAGAATGCAATTCTTGGTTCTTGGACATTCTGAGCCACTGGAACCAAGAGATGGTTTACATTTCTATGAATTGGCTATTGATAGAATTCTCCATCTTTGAGTGGGAGAAAAATTCAAGCCAAACAAGAACTTTTATAACATGTATTAATTATTATTTGAAATTTATGTGCATTTCTAAAGGCAAATTATATTTCTGTGTTCTTCACAGTAAATAGGTACCTGTCACCTTTTTTTTTTTTTTTCTTCCTCCATCTAGTGGAGCTTCTACTATAGATGGAAGAAAGTTAGTACTTCCTTTTGGTATTTTGAGAGTTTTATTTTTATGCCTTTCCCTGGCAGCCTTTCCTCTCTGTAAAGCCAGTGTTGAAGTGATGGCGAGGGTAAGTATCCCTGTGTTCTAGAAAATTTTTTAAAATGCATATTTACTACTGAGTAAATTTATCTTTGTTCTACTTTGTAGCTCCATAATAAATATGTTAGGCACCTTTCTGTAAACCAAAACAAAAAAAGCAAAAAACCAAGACACAAGGAAAGCCTATTTGGAATCATAAAAATAGGATAGGTTATTTTGAAGTGTCTGGATAGATCAGAATTTGGAAATATCTTATGCTTTAAAATGAAGGATCTTATATTTCGAATCAAGGATCTGTTGAGGGTGGGGAGTGACGCTTTTCTACCTTTGTCTTCCTTTGAAGTCTCATATGGATTTTTTGGGTGTGTGTGTCTGCATTTTCTGGTGAGAAAGTTCATTTAACTTTCATAAGCTATTCAAAGCCACTGCCTTCAAATATCTTTTTGATGACTAACTTTCACTGTATTTGTTGTAAGATCTGTTCTTTGCTATTTCAAAACAACTTTCAATATTAGTTAACTCTTTAAATGTTTCTTTTGCAAAATAAGACAACTTTTTGCAATACATTTTTTTGTTTGTTTGTTTAATGGATTGTCCACCCCAAATTTTGGTCCAAACTCTAGGTAGGGGCTGTCTCCTATGAGGATTTGGTTTAAAAGCTTCTAATATAAATGAACTGGATTTAGCTTTGATTTGTTTTTCATGTGGGAAAAGGTACATTCTAGTGCAATGTGTAATGTGTCATTACATAGAACATACATCATTCTTCCTGACATATCGATTGCCTTGGTTCTTCTACGTGCAGGGGAATGCCAGTAATGTGGTAAAGCCAGTCTTTTTAACCTCTGTAGCAGATGGTACAGAAGTAGAGTGGATCCTGGCCTCCTAGCTCTGGAGACTAAGCTATGTTGTCTTCTGGGAAAAGCAGTTAAACAAAGCAGATTTTTAAGTCGATGTGGTCACTAAGGTTTCAATCAAGATAAGTACCTCTGATTTGTGTGTGTGAGCTATTCTTCTGAGAAGAAGCATTAAATTACTATTAACCTGGGTAAAAAGAGGAATTAAGTTCTACTCTGAAAAATTTAGGAGTTCAAGAATTATGTCTTAAGTTAATAATCAGTGAAATAAGTGAAGTCATATTTTTAAGAAATTAAATTCCTAATGTTTAAAAATTTATATACACACACGTATACGCATAATGTATATAATTATACATATATATGTATAATTAATATATATACACAATTAATATATATGCACACACTGGTCTATACAACTAAAACACAAGGTAAAGGGTTAGAAAATTATTTCATGATTTAGCCACAAATTAACCCTTTGCACTAGGATGTCAAGTGTGACTCGACACAGTTAGCATCAGTAGCAGCTCACACCATGAAAAATTATAGAGATTAAAATTACTCTTTTGGCTGGGCGCGGTGGCTCACACCTGTAATCCTAGCTCTCTGGGAGGCCGAGGCGGGCGGATTGCTCGAGGTCAGGAGTTCAAAACCAACCTGAGCAAGAGCGAGACCCTGTCTCTACTATAAATAGAAAGAAATTAATTGGCCAACTAATATATATAGAAAAAATTAGCTGGGCATGGTGGCGCATGCCTGTAGTCCCAGCTACTCGGGAGGCTGAGGCAGGAGGATTGCTTGAGCCCAGGAGTTTGAGGTTGCTGTGAGCTAGGCTGACGCCACAGCACTCATTCTAGCCTAGGCAACAAAGTAAGACTCTGTCTCAAAAAAAAAATTACTCTTTGAATGTATCAATATAAAAAAAATCCAAATAAATAAGTTTGTATGCAAAGAAACTCCAGTGTTTATTATTCTGGGGCATTTAAAAAATTAAATCCCGAGTAGAATAAAGGAATCGAGAAAAAAGCAAGCGAGTGCAAAGGGTTACAAGATTTATTTCAACAAACATTTATTGAATGTTTACCCTGTAGATGATGTGCAGGGAAAACAAGATGTCTAAGGTGTGTCGGGCCCATGGAGCTGACAATTCAGGGCAGAGCAGACAACTAGTAAAGTTGTGCTTCAACCTTCGTTTCCTTTCATAAGTTTTTCTAAGTTTGTTTAGGAGACCTATTTTGACATTATGCAGACCTTTGGAAAGTATGGCTATCAGCAGGTACCACAAGGAGATAGAAGGAAAAAACGATTTAAAAAGTAAATTATAGTAAAAATGCAGATTATATTTCTCCATGAGAGAATATAAGGAAGCTGGCATTATAAAGAAGCTGTTCTGAATAGCTGACTTTTCCAAAGAGCACAAGATTTATCTCTCTAATTATGTTTTCTCTGTCCTCCTCTTACTTTACTAATTTTGTTTTGAAAACTTTCTGAAATTGATTACATACTTACAGACTTGTTATTATTACTTTTTATGTTGATTTTAGTGACAGGGTCTTGCTCTGTCACCCATGCTGGAGTGTAATAGTGTCATTGTAGCTCGCTGTAGCCTTGAACCCCTGGACTCAAATGGTCCTCCTTTCTCAGCCTCCTGAGTAGCTGGGACTACAGGTATCTGCCATGAAGTCCAGATAATTTTTTAAAATTTTTTGTAGAAATGTAGTCTCGTTGTATGGCTCAGGCTTATCTCAAACTCCTGGGCTAAAGCAATTCTCCCACCTTGGCCTCCCAAAGTGTTTGGATTACGGGTGTGAGCCACCGCACCAGGCCCATTTCTGCTTTTTTAAACATCTTTTTTTTTTTTTTTTTTTTTTTGAGACAGAGTCTCGCTTTGTTGCCTAGGCTAGAGTGAGTGCCATGGTGTCAGCCTAGCTCACAGCAACCTCAAACTCCTGGGCTCAAGCGATCCTTCTGTCTCAGCCTCCCAAGTAGCTGGGACTACAGGCATGAGCCACCATGCCCGGCTAATTTTTTCTATATATATTAGTTGGCCAATTAGTTTCTTTCTATTTATAGTAGAGACGGGGTCTTGCTCTTGCTCAGGCTGGTTTCGAACTCCCGACCTCGAGCAATCCACCCGCCTCGGCCTCCCAGAGAGCTAGGATTACAGGCGTGAGCCACCACGCCCAGCCTAAACATCATTTTTTAAATTACTTCCATTGCTGTAGGAATTTGCCTTTGAGTTACTATGCCTTTGTGAAGCAATCCCATGACCTTGCAATCTGGTGTGGGCTATGGGGTGGGTTGAGGGGGAGATACCCCAAGATAATGGAAATGTATATGAATTGGCCATGTTTAGGCCTTCTGTATAAGCTAAGTCCATAGATGGTTTGTTTTTTTTTTTGATAGTTTACTTATTTGATTGTTTTCTGTTCTTGTTAGTGTTCCAGTTATTGTGGCTAGGCAACTAAGTTCTGGATAAGATATGTAATTATTACATAATGATGTCCTATAGTGTTTCTTGGCATTATAAGGAAGTATGCTGTATTGTACTTTTATTAATTTATGAAATATGAGAAATAAGTAATAAACATAAATTTAAGAAGACATTATCACTTTATACCTCTTTTGGTTTCTTTCTCTGCTTTTTTTTTTTTTTTTTTTTTGAGACAGAGTCTCACTTTGTTGCCCAGGCTAGAGTGAGTGCCGTGGCGTCAGCCTGGCTCACAGCAACCTCAATCTCCGGGGCTCAGCAATCCTACTGCCTCAGCCTCCCGAGTAGCTGGGACTACAGGCATGCACCACCATGCCTGGCTAATTTTTTGTATATATATTTTTAGTTGGTCAATTAATTTATTTCTATTTTGGGTAGAGACGGGGTCTCGCTCAGGCTGGTTTCGAACTCCTGACCTCGAGCAATCTGCCTGCCTCGGCCTCCCAAAGTGCTAGAATTACAGGCGTGAGCCACCACGCCCGGCCTCTTTCTCTGCTTTTTGATGAAATTTAATCCATTATAGCATTTATCTTTAACCTTGGTCAGGTTCCAAACTAGTGAGAACTACAGAAAACAAGTATAGTTTCTTAGTGTCCATGTTCTTTCATTTTACAAATATATATATAATATCCTTCTTTTTTTTTTTTTTTTTAAAGTCATTCTGCTTTGTCTTAAGGGAGTGGTCTTGAAGAGAAAACTCTTTAATAAACTTGTGAGCATCCATAGCGTTAGGTGAGAAGCATCGTGTCAGAAGAGTGTTAGGAGCAAAAGTTCTTGCCTCACTCTGATCAGCTGTCCCAAGCTATTTTTTCCTTGTTGATTCAGAACAACAAATACTGAACAACCTCAGTTCTTCCTTGGCGCACGTTTATTTATAGCAGAGATATGAAATATCAGTCCAGTGGGCAGTTTTGGGAACGTGTTTTTCATAGAGATGCTGTTAAAGTCCAAGGAAATGAGAAAATGAAGGGATCTGGGTGATTCAGTACATTGCAACACTCTGCTTTCATATGTACCTTACGCACAGGGAATCTACAGGTTAGAGACCACCATTTCTAGGTCATCTTTTCCTTTAAACTGTATTAACTACGTAGTAGTAAGTTTCTTGTTTCTTTTGTCTGTAACAGGATTATCTCAATATTTTTAAAAAATTATACTGTATTTATAAGATTTGCCATCTCTGAGTCATAAAGTAAGAACATAGACACAGAAATAGAAATGTACCAATTCTTTTTCTCATGGAATTTATCCATTCATTCAAAAAATAATTTTTAATTAGTTTGATTAAAAACATTCTGAATATTGGGTATCCTGTGCTTCATGTGCTAGGTAGGTACTCAGAAAACCAAGAAGACATAATCATCGCACTTGCAAAGCTTAAAGCCCAGTGGGGAAGAGCAACATGATAGGAACACAAGCTCAGTATAATAAGAGCTGTCACAGAGTCACATCCCATGGGGAGCTCACTTCTCTGAGCTTCAACTTCCTTATCTTTTATGGGAGAAAGTATTTCATGAAGCCCTTTTGGAGCGTAGCTAAGGAAATGCATGTGAAAACATTGTAAAATTGTAAAGCTGTGAACATGTCTGTTGTCATTTTTAAAAAAATAGAAGCAGGTAAAATTTTTATCCTGAAACCATGTAGATAATTAAGGGATGATGGTTAAATTGAGGGAAATGGTGCACCTCCATGTCAAGTACAGTCTCTACGAGAATGGTCGAGATTGCTCTCATTCCAGCAATCATTTCATTGGCGTTTATGCTAAGTGGTGAAGACACTGGGAACAACACAGCTTTGTTTGACATCTCACATTATTGTCAGCCTTTCTTGGCACCCACAGTGTGTTTTTACTGTATCTCATTAATAAGAATGTGTTGAGTGTCATGGCATGGTATGAATAAATAAGATGCCTGTTTTTATGGTTGGTTTCTAGTGTCTTTATAGCAATCTCTCAGTATTTCTGTTTGTTGTTATTCCTCCCCTGTCGCTTTTTCCATTAGTTCTTTAAAGATAGGGAGATTATATATCCCAGTTTGCCTGGGACAGTCCTGGTTTATGCCTATTGTCCTCTTGTCCCATCTATTTAGTATTTTAGCACTCTCAAAAGCATCCTATTTGGACCTGAAGTTATCTGGTCACCCTGGCTCAGGGCAGAGAAGAAAATTAAACGAGGAGCCAGCAAATTAGTGGAATTATAAAGATCTATGATAACTGACCTCAGCCACTGAGCTGATTTACAGAGTGTGGATTTAGTCTGGTAATATCCTAGAATGCAACTTACAGATTTAAGTCAGTAGTGTCTGATTGTAGCAGGTCTCTTAATGGGCTGTTAAGACTAAAGCTTGGGTTTGTTCACTCTGGCACAGAATAGTGGCTTTGACACTTGAACAGTTTTCACTATAGCGTGGCTTGTTGGAACTTGAAGATGGATGTTCCTTCTTAAAGGCCCATCAAGGTTTTCATTCAGTGTGAGCATATGCATTAAGCTGGTATTGATCCTGTTTTTGACCATCATTCACCCACGGCCCCCAAGCAAGGGGGCTGTAACACATGTCTGTCACCCTCTCCCCACCTGTGCATCTCCCTTGGTGTCCCCATGGGGATGGGAGCGGATGCAGCTTGGAGGGGCCGCCTTGCATTGCAGCGTCTCTGCCTCACCCCCCTCTTCTTTTAGAACAAGAAGGCAGGATGGAAAGGGCCAACAACTTTAAAGAGAGAAATTCTGCAGTCCTTTGTTTTTCGTAACAAAGAAGAAGGTGCCGCTTGGGGTGACTGCCTACAATCCCTAATATATTAATGATAGAATAAAATTATCTCTTCCTGCCAGCATTAAAATGAAATTTGTATAAAGGTTGAGGGCATACTTTACTATTTTATTATATACAATCCTAATGTTTTCATTGCAGGGCAGTTTGCAAAAAATTCAATGCAGATTATTCTTACTTAAAATCAAATTCATAAATCTGCCTTTCTCTGTCGACAGCTATATTGGAGCTTGGGGCTGGTCTCTGTGCTTATTAGCCCCAAAGAAATGTATGTGATTTAAGTCTTACA
This sequence comes from Microcebus murinus, assembly GCF_040939455.1. Classification (NCBI taxonomy): domain Eukaryota; kingdom Metazoa; phylum Chordata; class Mammalia; order Primates; family Cheirogaleidae; genus Microcebus; species Microcebus murinus. The sequence goes on from NC_134115.1 coordinate 30,171,305, forward strand.
AAGTGAAAGGGAAAGAAATAAAGAAAAATCAATAAAATGGGACATTTTTAGTGCTATCCGCATTTTACTCTTCAGCAAGGGAAAATCGGCGTAGGGATCTCTATTAAAACAGTGCTGCTCACGCTTCATTGTGGGATCTTGCTGTGCAGATTCCGACTGAGTAGGTCTGAGGTGGGAGCCTAAGATTCTGCATTTCTAACCAGCTCTAGAGGATGCCACTGGGTGCAGCTGGACCACAGGCCACAACTTGAGTAGCGGGTTGCCGGGAAACATATGCTTCAGCTGGCTCTGACTTCTGCACCACGTGGCACAGGTGGCACAGACGAGACCCTCGACTGTCAAGAGTAGCTGTGTTTTAGTTAAGGTTAGAGTGAGAGGGACTGCCCAGACCATTAGGGCTTTAATATCGTCCCCAGTCTCTTTAAAAATCTTAAGGTTAAGGCGGGCATGGTGGTGCTTGCCTGTAGTCCCAGCTACTCGGGAGGCTGAGGCAGGAGGATTGCTTGAGCCCAGGAGTTTGAGGTTGCTGTGAGCTAGGCTGATGCCACAACACTCTAGCCAGGGCAACAGAGTGAGACTCTGTCTCAAAAAAAAAAAAATCTTAAGGTATCCCCTACAGAGGCGCCCAGTGTTTCTGCTAATGAAATGAATAAAGAAATAGATACTCCATGGGTTTGGAATTCCAGTAACTGGCTCATTTTATGTCTATTAAGTGCTGTGAGGAAAGGAGTGGAGGGGAGGGGGCGAGAGACGAAGAAAATAGGAAATTTAGAAAGGAAAGTTCCATTCCCTCCTGGTTTCATCATAGGAAAAAGGCTGTTACATGCCTTCTTTACACCTCTAAATAAAGTGACAGGCCCACCACTAACTAGTTTGTGTGACTATGTTCTGGCTCTTTAACGTTTGTTATTTCGCAAAACGCCCTCATTTACAGAAGGAAGGATTTGGATTTTGGTGATTTTCAAAGCCCCTTCCATTGTTTAAAGCATCGCGACTAAGAATTTTAGGATCATACAACACTAAATGTACTACACGTGTCTTTAAGAATGTGCTTTTATTTCTGTAAGGGCACCTCCAAAATAAGTGTGCATGTTAATATAGACACATTTTATATTTTCTCCTACGTTCCTTGTTCTCTTCCTTTTAAAAAGTCTATTTTGTTTCATGGCTTCAAAATTTCTGAAAAATTTTCCATCTTTTTATATAGTCCTTAGTGAGCTGTAGTAATTTCTGCTTCTACGATACTAATTTAAGAAACCTGACCTCACAGTGGCAGTAGCTAGAAACTACTTCTGTGATTTACAAGCATTTTCCTTAAGCATCTGCTTTTTGGGGGGGGAGGGGGGTGTAAGTACTACGTATTAGATAAAAGTACTGTGTTGAGAGGATAAAGGAATGCTTGTTCCAGAAGTTACCTTGGGTCCAAGTATGTTCTTTACTAAGTGTGTTCCCTCAACATACTGACCTTTTCAGTCTTAGAAGAGCAGTCTGAAATTTATTCACGTCTCTGTTCTGACTAATGGTACACATCATGCCCCGGGTAATATAATGAAACACTCTTAAGTAATCAAAGATTGCTAATTCTTTACACTTGTGGATGACAAAATTAAAACTTTTCTATAAATTTACCCCCATAGATAAAGTTCATATTATATGCAGGGGTTGAATGTTATAAAATATAAATTGCTCTGAGCCAAGGATGAAGAATAAACAGAATCCCACGTTGAATAACTAAAATTGCTATATTAAATTCAAACTTAATGAAAACACACTAATAGTATGCAGAGATTTTTTGATACATTGTTTTGAGGATGTGTTTACTGTATTCAAAGCAATAAATTTAGGAATGGAATCCAGTTAAGCTGACCCTCCCCACAGGGTCTTGGTGAGAATATAAATTGGTACCTCCTTTCTAGAGGACAGCTGACATCATCTGTCAGAATATGTAGGCTGTACCTTTTCATCTTGCAAATCCACCTCTTGGTTTACCCATAGGGTAATTATCAGACACGTATACAAGCTATATATAAAAGTATGTTTATCAAAGTGTTTATAATGTGAAAACATTGGAAACAGTCTAAGTATAATTAAATAAAATATGGTACAAATATGAAAGGGAATACTGTGCAGCCTTAAAAAGTGATGTAGTTACTGTCAGAAAGATGACTGTAATAGAAAGTTAAAAGTTATAAAATGACATTTGGGGAAAATATATACATACACATGTTTATATAAGCACAAGGAAGAATTTAGGATGCCACACACCAAAATGTTGATAGTAATGGAATTATAGCTGATTTTTCACTTTCTCTTTTACACTTTTCTTTATTGTTGAATATTCTGTACTCTTACAAAGAGGAGGGATAGAAAACTTAAGGGGTGGAGAAACAGCTGCCCCTCAGGGAGTTGAGTTAGAGAAGAAGCCAGAGCTTGGGCGTTGCAGCATCTCTTTCTCGGTGTTGACTGGTGGGAATTCTCTGAGCAATTGCTACTGTGCCGGAGGAGCCTCCTGGAGGCAGCTGGGGCCTGGGAGGCAAGGCCTGTGTCCTGCTGACCCATACACAGCATCCCATGTGGTCTGTCTGTATTTGGCAACATCGGCCCAGAGGAGCCTTATGTTCCCCTTGGGCCCAGGAATTAGAAGAGCATAATCATAGAGGGTCTGTCAGGCCTGGAAATTTCATTAGGGCTGTCCCAGCCCAGCCCAGCCATAAAGAATATGAGGCTCAGAGCGTTTAAGTAACTTTCCCAGAGTGGTGGAGGTGGTTCAAGACAGATGGTTCCCAGGCTTCTGGTCTGTCTAGTGCTGCTACTTTGCATATCTCCTAGTAGCTCTGCTGTGCTGGGTGAGCCCCAATTCTCACAAGCAGTTTTTAAGGCCAGAGAAAAAATTTCCAGGTAAGAGAATGGGTTTTTTTTTTTTTTTTAAATCATATATGTTGAATTGTTAGGTCTTTTGTCTAGATCTGTGTCCATTGAAATACATGGAAACTCAGAGGTTGTTGACTTTCCTTGGGTCTGGCCTCTCTTGGATATCTAATAAAGGCTGCAAAACCGCTGGCTTGAACAACCGGTGTTGGCTGAAAACCTTAAAGCTTGGCATTTCATTTTGGAGGTTTCAAGAGCCCTCTGACCTTGCTCCTGTGTTGTACATGTCCTGTGTCTTGCACTCCCCAAGTTCTCAAGTAGTTCTGTTGTGTTTGGAGATAATGGAACTATGACCTGGTTTTCATACTTTCGTAGTAAATATGTTTTTTGCCAAACAAAAAAACAGAAAGGATAGCCAGTAGGAATACAAACAAGCCTCATCACATTAGACACTTAGTGTTTTCTTTGTTTACTGTTGCTGTTAGATTGTTTTTCCAATAAAAGTAAAATTTTATGATGCTTTTTAATAATGCTACCACATTAGCACAACTGCTTTGTTTTTGCAGTTAGTGCAACTCTGCTCCAGTCAACATGGAGATTTTATGGTTATGACCATACCGTCGTCTTCACACTTCTGCATCCTGTTCATTGGAAGAGGACAGTTCTTCCATATGAAAGACACAGGCTGAGACTCGAGATGAGGGCATCCAGTGTTTCTTTGTGCTTGTCACTAAAAATTAGGTGTTTGAATAAGAACAAGTAGTTTCCACCTAAAAGACGTAAGAGTTTTGAAAATGGGCTCGAATCAGCTAGAGGACTTGTTAGCACACCAACCACTGGCCTACCTAAAGAGTTTCTGATTCAGTAGTCCAGGGCGGAGCTCAAGAATAGGCGTTTCTGGTAAGTCCCCAGGGGATGCCGACACCCATGGTCCAGGGCAGGGGTCCTCAGACTTTTTAAACAGGGGACCAGTTCACTGTCCCTCAGACCGTTGGAGGGCCAGACTATAGTTTTAAAAACACTATGAACAAATTCCTATGCATATTGCACATATCTTATTTTGAAGTAAAAAAAAACAAACGGGCAAAAACACCCGCAGGTGGCCCGTGGGCCGTAGTTTGAGGACGCCTGGTCCACGGCCACACTGTGAGAAACAGTGACCTAAAGAATAAGGGTCCTACAAGGCAGTGTGTTTTCTAGATTTTCTTAATTTAAGAACATAAATTTCAACTCCATGTCAGACTCACTGAGTCAGGATCTCTGGGGAGAGTCTTAGGATGCTTTATTATCAGATTTGGGGAAATACTATTGCTATCAAGTAAGCCCTGGTAGAGCATCACTTGTTTCTAAACCACCCATGAGACAGTAGAATTTAGTGATGAACTATTGCATGTTTTCACCCTATGACCCTGTCAGCCCCAAAAGCATATACCCTAGTAGCTCCCTTATTTTAAGTGAATTTGAAGTCATCCTTATAAAACAAAAATATTTTTATTCTAGGTGCCAAATATACTGTACAAAAGAGATGCCAGATGCCTGCCTTCTGAGAATTTCCTGAAGTTTTTCTGAGTTACTTTTTTTATAAGCATAGTCACAGTTTGGATGTGGGATGGTGGGTGTGAAAGAGAAAGAGGAAGGAAAAAGAAATGTACGTTTCTAGCAAGTTCCCTAGTGATGCTGATGCTGCTGATCTGGGGACCACATTTTGAGAAATATTAGAAAAGACCAATAACTCCCAAACATAGCACTTAGAGCAGGCATCCTCAAACCATGGCCCACGGGCCACATGCAGGTGTTTTTGCCTGTTTGTTTTTTTACTTCAAAATAATATATGTGCAGTGTGCATAGGAATTTGTTCATAGTTTTTTTTAAACTATAGTCCGGCCCTCCAACGGTCTGAGGGACAGTGAACTGGTCCCCTGTTTAAAAAGTTTGAGGACCCCTGACTTAGAGTCTCATGGGGAGCTTTAAAAAATACCTCTGCCTGGGTCCCACCCCCAGAGAGTTATTTAACTGGTCTGTGGTGGGGCTTGGACAGTAATTCCAATTATCGTCCATGGTTACGAACCATTGCTGTAGGACCCACAAGATAAAAGTTAAAGGGTTGAGAAGCTGGGGACCTGATGGGAAAAATAAGAGCTAAGCCAGCACTTTTCACACTTCAGTGGGCATGCGAGTCACCTGGGGATCTCGTTAGACTAGATTCTGATCCTGCAGGTCTGGAGTGGAGCCCACAATCCTGCTTTCTTAGCAAGGTGCGCAGGGGCCCACACTTTGAGTAGCAAGGGGGTTAGAAAGTAACAAACACACGTAAGTGTCTATCAACACATAGTTTTTATATTTAGTTTTTAAAAATAGTGTAGAACAGTGGCTGGGCACTGTGGCTTACGTCTGTGATCCTAGCACTCTGGGAGGCCAACATGGGAGGATCACTTGAGGTCAGAAGTTTGAGACCAGGCTGAGCAAGAGTGAGACCCCCGTCTCTACCAGAAATAGAAAAAAATAGCCAGATGTGGTGGCACCCACTTGTAGTCCCAGCTACTCGGGAGGCTGAGGCAGGAGGATTGCTCGAGACCAGTAGTTTGAGGTTGCAGTGAGCTATGATGACACCACTGCACTCTACCCAGGGTGACTGAGCGAGACTCTATCTCAAAATATATATATATATATAAATAGAAATACAAAAATAGTGCAGAACAAATAAAAGCAGAGACACTGAGATTTGAGCACCTTAAATTAGCCTGGCGTGGTGGCATATTTTGCCATTACTCAACATTTCCCTTTCCTTGATGGCTGGAAATTTTTTTGTTTCTCCCTACCTGCTTACCCGTAGCTTCAAACAAATATTTTAAATCAGTTTTGCTTTAGTATGATACACATACACTAACAAGCCTCCCCACCACCCCCATAACTGGGTCCTAGTGTTCGCTTCCTCCTTGACTCAGATCCCGCTCATGAGGTGTTACTGCCCAGGAGGATGAACAGGCCTCTCATTGGAGGGGTTTCTGGGCACTTGGCTCTCATGCTGTCAGCTTGCACACTGAGGAGCCAGTCGTCTTGTGTGTGACAGGGCTTGACCTATGACTCTGGCTTGAGTCCAGCCTTTCCAGCCTGGGTTGGGGGTGAAGCCTGTTCTTTGGCAGGCCCCATTCTCTGGCTGTCTTCCTAGTGCGATGGGGTTGAGACATTGCCATCGGAGCCTTTCAGAAGGACAGTGAGGGAGAGGCAGGACCTCCACGTGAAGAGGATGGTGTTTACATCCCCATCACGGCGTCTGCTCCCCCTGGCCTGTTGCTTTCCCCAAGCCGAACACGGCAGAAGTGGTTGATGGCATCTGAATTGGACCTCAGAGGACCAATTGGACCTCTGTAGCCTCTGACCATTTGAAATTAGTGGGGATGACCTGGTGGTTCCCTCTTCTGCCTCCTCACGCTGACCAAGGCACACGGCTCTTCCTCCTGGGCGTGGCCTGTCGTTGGTCAATCTGTCGCTGTACTGCTGTTCTCCAGAGCATCCCTCAGCAGAATGGGCTGCCTGCCAGCAGGAAACAAGGATTGTCCGTCATTTCCTATTTCTAAATAGCATCTCCAGGGCAGGTGCCCCCACCCCCGCTGGCCCCCTGTGTCCTGGTGTTTGCCTGCCCTGTGTGGGGGCCAGACATCAGCAGAACTCTTGAAGAATCGTGAAAGTGGTGCACTTGCCCCAGCAGGAAAGCCTGTGACAATAAAAAAGCAGGGACTGTTCTGAGTGTCCTGTATTAAAAAGGGAGAAAAGGTCAAGTGAGATTTATTTCGGCTAAAGGAAAGCAACATTCGGGTTTTGCTGGAACAGCTTGTATGACATGTGGAAGGGCAGCTTGACCCTGAGTTTTGCTGGGCCCAGGGGATGCTAACTCTGCTTTTTTTTTTTTTTTAAATTGTGGTGAAAAACATGTAATAAAGATTTACCCTCTTAATTTTTAAGTGTATGTTACAGTATTATTAACTAACTGTATGCACATTGTTGTATAACAGATCTTTAGAACTTTTTCATTTTGCATGACTGAAACTCTATAGCCATTGAACCAACTGCCTGTTTCCCTCTCCACACCCCGACCCCTGACCCCTGACCCTTGGCACCTACCATTCTACTTTCTGTTTCTGTGAGTTTGATTACTTGGACTTCTCATATACATGGAATCATACACTATTTGGCTTTTTGTGATGGGCATTTTTCATTCAGCCATAGTGTCCTCAAACTTTATCCATTTTGTAGCATATGACAGGATTTCCTTTTTTAAGGCAAAAATATATTCCATTGGATGTTTATACCACATTTTCTTTATTCATTTATCTGTCAGTGGATATTTAGGTTGCTTCTACATCTTGGCTATTGTGAATAATTCTTTAGTGAACATGGGAGTATAAATATCTCTTCAAGTTCCTCTTTTAAATTCTTTTGGATATATATCCAAAAATAGAGTTGTTGGCTCATATGGTAGTCCTGTTTCTTATTTTTTGAGGAACCTCTGTACGGTTTTCTACAACTGCTGCACCATTTTACAATCCCACCAAGAGTGTTAAGGGTTTCGATTTCTTTAAATGCTACCAACACTTGTTATTTTTTGCTTTTTTGATGGTGGCTACCCTAATGGTTGTGAGGTGATAGCTCACTGTATTTTTGAGTTACTTCTACCTTTTAAAATCTCTGAATTCAATCTCTGGTTACAGCTTTTCTCATAACCAATTTCAGCTGAAGTGCATAGTCTATACTGGTAATGCAGTTTAACATTGTGAGAACTTTCCTTAGGCAGCAGATTGTGAAGTACCTCCTGGGCTAGGCACTTGACTCCTTCAAAGTTTACCTTAAAGAAGTAGGAACTTTTATGTTCTTGGGAAAACACAAGGGAATCTGGGAAGTGTCTATTTGGCATGGCTGAGCCTTTCTGCTTTAAGTAATAGAAAATAAAATTTTATAAAATGAAAAGGCTGATTATATCTTCAAGGTGAAATCCTCTATGTGAAGTCTGAATAAACCATCCCTAGAACCGCCAATGCCCCTTCCAGCTGATAATATAACTAAAGAAGCCCAGAGCTACCTCTCCTTACAGATAGTAAGAAGCATAAGCAAAATACTTAAAAATAAGATCATTTATTGTATGTTAATGAGCTTTAGACCCATTGATGACTCTGTACTTAAAACCCAGTTTCCTTACTGTGGGCAACAAGGCCAAGTGTATCTTATAACCTTATCTCTGCTTACCTCTCACCTCAGCCCAATCTGCTCTCTCCCTCTCTTGATAAACTCAGTTGCTCAAGTGCATGGAGCTTTTCCCTGCCCTAGAACCTTTAGACCATTCTTTTACAGAAAAAACAAAAAATCTTAATTTTGAAAACCACTTTATCAGTTTTTACTTCTATGGCTTTTGCTTTTGGTATCATATCTAGAAATCTTCTCCAAGCCCCAGGTGCTAAAGATCTTCTATGTTTTCTTCTGAAGTCTTAGTGGTTTTTTGTTTAGATTTAAGACTTTGATTCACTTACAATTAATTTTTATGTAAGGTGAGAGGTTAGGAGCCATTATTTTGCCTAAGTGTCTGCTGTAGCATTATTTGTTGAAAAGACTTTCCTTCCTTGTTTGAATTATTTTATATATGCCTTTGTCAAAAATCATATGGGTATAATTGTGTGGATCTATTTCTGGTCTCTATTCTGTTCCCTGGACCATTTTTATCTTCCACCTTCCCTTTAGTTAACTCCTACCCATCCTTCAGGTCTTAGCTTCAATGTTATTTCCCTACAGAGACCTCTAAGGACCAACCATTTCCATCTGCATAACCTCAGCTTCACCCTTAAAGAGGAGTTACCTCTATTCTCAATACCCATTTTTTCCTCCCATATAGCATTTAGCATAATATATTCATAATCTGTGTGTATGTAAAATTCCTGCCTTTTAGCCTCAACAAGGCAAGAACCAAGTTTATTTCCTTTACTACCGAGGTGCTCAGCACTGTGCCTACTGCATGCTGAGTGCTCAGTCTATATTTTTTTTAAATAAATGAATGAATCAAAGTCAGGCTTCCTGGGAGATATTTTCTAAATCACTGGGTACCATTTTCTTATAATCAGAGAACATTCCTGGCTCTTGGAGCCTTGGGGCTTAATTTTTTTCCTAATTAACCCATTTTTAATGGCAATGATTTTGAAAACTTTTGGCCTACATCAGTTACCTAGAGCGTTACCAAAATCCAGATTTCTGGGCACCAACCCCAGAGTTCTTGATTTGGTAGGTCTGGGATTGGGCCTCAGAATTTGCATTTCTAAGAAGTTCCCAGAAGATAATGCTGATGCTGCTGTTCTGGGGATGACACTTTGGGGACCACTTTTTTAAGGTTAAGAATCTGAGGCTGGCCGGGTACAGTGACTCACGTCTATAATCCCAGCACTTTGGGAGGCTGAGGTGGGAGGATTGCTCGAGGCCAGGAGTTCAAGACCAACCTGGACAACAAAGCAAGACCCTGTCTCTACAAAAAATTAAAAAAATTAGCCAGCTTGGTGGTGTATACCTGTAGTCTCACCTACTTAGAGCCTGAGGCAGGTGGATCACTTGAGCCCAGGAGTTCAAGGCTGCAGTGAGTTATGATCAAATTACTGCACTCCAGGCTGGATGACAAAGCAAGACTCAACCTCAGGTTTGTTTTTGTTTTGTTTTTTTAAAAAAGAGACAGTATTTTGTGTCCCTTTGGTTTAGTGACAGTCCTAGGTACCTTGAACTTGTCATAAACAGTATTGATCAATTTAAGAGTAATCATAGAGGAGGTCATATAAGAATCCAATCTTATATGGAATTAAGAGGGAATTACAGGGAAATTTCCTGCTAAAGCAGTAAATAAACGAGAACTGTACATTTTATTTATATAGGAAATAAACAACCTTTCAAACTACACTATACTAACTAACTCTCTTATATCTGTGGCTGTTACATTGTTATTCTTTAATGTCTGAATAGGCAAAAGCACTGATATTTTAAATTAACAATCTGCCACCAGTAGGAATTCTTGCTCAGAAAGAGCAAGGCTTCAACGATAGGGTCATATTAATAAAATTGAGGCTTAGGTTTCTGCGAGGGTCTGTTTTTCCTAAGCCTATTACAGGTAAACGAAAGCAAATACATACTATTTCATCGTACCTCTACTGAGTCATAAAATTATTTTGTTTTGAAGTCAATGAAAAACCTTAAGGGAGTAAACAAACAAGCAGAAAGAAACTTTAGTAGTTTCTAATTTTCACTTGGATATTCTTCTCCAGATTGTCTATTGGTCCTTTTTTTTTGCAGCAGAACAGCTGGCTTTCATCCTGGCTTGTCATGATCTCATAAACGGTCATCGTAGAAAATTTCCTGGAAAGAAACTATGCAAGCGTCAGTTCTCTTTAAGTGTTCAGGAAGTTGTGTGGGTCCCAGCGACCCAGCTGGAGCAGACCCAGTGCAGGGCTCTGAGAGCATTTGTGGGCTCCGAGACGGTTGTAACCTGTTCACTGACAGCATAGCCGTTGCGCACGGTCTTGGAAAGACACCGTCGTGTTTTCATGATGTAGAGTGGACACGAATAGGCAGTGAGGGTCTGCAGGAGGGCTACACACACTCATGTCCACTTTGGGACACAAGGAGGCAGATTTTATCATGAGGACCCTTTTCAAATAAGGCAGAAAAGATGAATAAGGAATTGGCTTTTAGTGCAGCTAATCTGTTAAGCACGCTGCGAACCTAAATATTCTTTGGGCCCACAGCACAGTTAGATTATTTTGGGGCGGCGGTTGGGTGGGTATCTGCTTTGCTCATTTCATTGCTATATACTAAATGCCAAAAACAGTACAGTGCCTGGCACATAATGGGAACTTACTTTTTGAATGAATGAATTTATTTACTGTTGCTTCTTCCCTATTTTTCACTATATCTGCATTTTAATTTGTTCCTGTGATAAATTTGTACCTCCTCCAGCTTCTTAACTCTGTTACTCCAAGGCATAAAGTTGTAAGCGTAGCTGGAAAAATCCCGACATGTTTTTTTCAATACCTCAGAAATGAAACTAGTATCCAAGTACGATTCTGATTTAGGTCTGGATCCATATTTGAGATATCTCTATACTTCTACCCCACTCAAACCAAGAAAATTATCTGCTGTATTTGCAGAAGCCCAAATGGTATTGGGTCCATATTAGGTAATTTGGTTGCAAAATAACCAAAAGCTAGTTAACATTACCCCTACTTTTCATGTGATAAGAGCAATATTGGAAGTTAAAAGAAGATGGTCTCATGATGAACTATGAGTAATATTGTCATTTTAACAATATTAATTCTTCCAATCCATGAGCATGGACTATCTTTCCGTTATTTTTTGTCCTCTCCAGTTTCTTTCATCAGTATTTTATAGCTTTCCTTGTGTGGCCCTTTCACATTTTTGTTTAAATTGATCCTTTGGTGTGTTATATTCCTTCTACCTATTGTAAATGAGATTGCTTTCTTGATTTCTTTTTCAGATTGTTCACTGTTGGTGTATATAAATGCTATTGATTTTTGTATGTTGATTTTATATTCTGCAACTTAACTGAATTTGTTTATCAATTCTAATGGTTTTTTGGTTTTTTTTGTTTTTTATTTTTTGTTTTTTAGCAGAGTCTTTAGGATTTTCTAAACATAAGATTATGTCATCAATATACAAGGCTAAGTTGACTTTTTCCTTTCCAATTTTGATGCCCATCATTTCTTTCCCTTTCCTAATTGCTCTGGCCAGGACTTCTAGTATTATGTTGAATAAAAGTGGTGAAAGTGTGCATCCTTATTCCAGATCTTAGAGGAAAGGCTTTCCATTTTTTCTCCATTCAGTATGATGTTGGCTATGGGTTTGCCATGTATGGCCTTTATTATTTTGAGGTATGTTCCTTCTATATCCAGTTTGTTGAGACTTTTTATCATAAAGAGATGTTGTATTTTATCAAATGTTTTTTTAGCATCTATTAAAATGGTCATATGGGTTTTGTTCTGGGTTCTGTTAATGTTCATTCTGTCATGTTTATGTTAATTCTGTTTAATCTTTATTGGTTTGCATATGTGGACCCATCCACCAGCCTGTGCATCCCTGACATGACTCTCACTTGATCGTGGTGAAGGACCTTTTTAATGTGTTGTTGAATTTGGTTTGCTAGTATTTTGTTGAGGATTTTTGTATCTATGTTTATTAGTGATATTGGCATGTGGTTTTCTCTTTTTGTTGTGTCCTTGTCTGACTTTGGTACCGGACTAATGCTGGCCTCTAAGAGTAAGTTTGGAAGTATTCCCTCCTCTTCAGTTTTTGGAAGAGTTTGCGTAGAATTGGTATTAGTTCTTCTTTAAATGTTTGGTAGAATTCAGCAGCAAAGCCATCAGGTGCTGGACTTTTCTTTGATGGGAAACTTTTAATTACTGCTTTGATCTCATTACTTGATATTGGTTTGTTGAGGTTTTTCTATTTCATCATGGTTCAATCTTGTTTGTGTCCATGAAGTTATCCATTTCATCTATGTTTTCCAATTTATTGGCATATACTTGTTAAAAATAGTCTCCAAGGGATTCTTTGTATTTTTCTGGTCTCCGTTATGTCCCTTTTTTCATTTCTGGTTTTATTTATTTGACTCTTGTCTTTTTTTTTTTTTTGTCTAGCTAAAGGTTTGTTGATTTTACCTTTTTGGAAAAAATGGCTTTTCATTTCATGGATCTTCTGTATTGTGTTTTTAGTCTTGAAGTTATTTGTTTCTGTTCTGATGTTTTGTATTTCTTGCTACTAATTTTTGAGTTTGATTTGTTCTTGCTTTTTTAGTTCCTTGAGGAGCAGCATTAGATTATTTGAAGTCTTTTAACTTTTTTGATGTAGGCATTTATTGCTGTAAACTTCCCTCTTAGTACTGCTTTTACTGTATCCTGTAGATTTTGGTATGTTGTATTTCCATTTCATTAATTTCAAGAAATTTCTTAACTTCCTTCATAATTTCGTCATTGACCCCATTGGTCGTTCAGGAGCACCTTGTTTTAATTTCCGTGTGTGTGTAGTTTCCCAGGTTCCTCTTGTTGTTGGTTTCTAGTTTTATCTCATTGTCATCAGAAAAGATACTTGTTACGGTTTCTACTTTTTTGAATTTGTTGGGACTTGTTTTATGGCCTGAAATATGGGCTATTCTGAAGAATGTTTCATGTGCTGATGAAAAGAATGTGTATTCTGCAGCAATTGGATGAAATGTTCTGCAGATGTTCATTAGGCCTATTTGGTCTAATGTGTAGTTTAACTGCGGTGCTTCTTTGTTAGTATTCTGTCTAGATAATCTGTCCATTACTGAGAGTGGGGTACTGAGGCACCTATATTATTGCATTATAGCCTATCTCTCCCTTTAGATCTATAAATACTTGCTTTATATACTTGGGAGTTCTGGTGTTGGGTATGTAGATATTTATAATTGTAATATTCTCTGACTATATTGACCTCTTTATCATTATATAGTGACCTTCTTTGTCTCTCTTTACGGTCTTTGACTTATAGGCCATTTTATCTGATGTAAGTACAGTTGCTCCAGCTCTTTTTTGGATTCCACTTATGTGGAATATTTTTTTTTCCATCTTTTCACCTTCAGTCTATGTGTATCTTTCTAGGCGAGGTAGATTTCTTGAAGATAGCAAGAAGTCTTATTTCTTTATCCATTCAGCCACTCTGTGTCTTATAATTAGAGAGTTGTCCATTTATACTCAATATTGTTACTAATAAGTCAAGATTCACTACTGTTATTTTCTTGCTTGTTTTCAGTTGTAACTCTTGCCTTCCTTTCTTCCTGTCATCCTTTGTGGTTAAGTGATTTTCTCTGGTAATATGTTTTAATTCATTGTTTTGTTTTGTTCTGTTTATAGTATATCTTTTATAGGTTTTTGCACTGTGGTTACCATGAGGCTTACAAAAAACATCTTATAGCTGTAACAAGTTATTTTAAAGAGATGACAGCTTAGATCACAAAAAAGAATAAAGACAAAAAACTCTACACTTTAATTGCATCCCTGCACATTTTGACTTTTTGTTGTCTCAAATTACATAGTTTTATATTGCCTATCTCTTAACAGGTTGCTGTAGCTATTGTTTTTGATAGATTTTTCTTTTAGGCTTCATACTAGAGTTATGAATGGATGAACACCATGATTGTTCACCATGACTGAATACTCCAATACTGTATTGGAATATTCTGGACTTATCCCTGTACTTAATTTTACCAGTGGGTTTTACACCTTCAAATGTTTTCGTTTTTACACATTAGTGTTTTTGTTTCTTTCGGATTGAAGAATACCCTCTAGCATTTCTTGTAAGTCTGGTGGTGGTGAATTCTCTTATCTTTTGATTGTCTGGGAAAGATTTTAATCTCTCCTTTAATTTGAAGGATTGCTTTGCTAGATAAAATATTCTTAGCTGGCACTTTTTTTTCTTTCAGCACTTTGTAACTGTCATTCTACTTCTTCCTGCCCTGTGTGGCTTCCATTAAGAACTATTGCCAGAAGAACTGGAGTTCCTTTATATGTTATTTATTTTTTTCTCTTGCTGCTTTTAGGATTTGTTTTGTCCTTAACCTTTGAGAGTTTGGTTATTATCATATATGCCTTGTGGTAATCTTATTTAGGTTGAATCTTCTTGTTATTTTCTGACCTTCCTATACCTGGATATTTATACCTTATGTTTTGAAAAGTTTTCTGTTGTTATTTCTGTGAGTAAGCTTTCTACTCCTTGCTGTTACACTCTCTTGAATATCAGTAATTTGTTATTTTTTTCTTCACTCCATTTGTCACTGTGAACACCAATAATTCTTAGATTTGGTCTTTTCAGGTAATTTTCTATATCTTGTATATAATCTTCATTCCTTTTCTTTTTTCTCTTTTGTTTGATTTCAAATAGCTTGCTTTGAATTCACTGATTTGTTTTTTCTCTGCTTGATTCACTCTGCTATTGAGAGCCTCCAATGAATTTTTCAGTTGAGCAAATGTACTTCTCAGTTCCAAGATTTCTGGAGGTTTTTATTATTATTGTTATTATTTCAATCTCTTTGTTAAATTTCTCTGAGAAATTTCTGAATTGCTTTTCTGAGTTATCTTGGAGATCACTGAGTTTCCTTAAAATTGCTATTTTGAATTCTTGGTCAGAGAGCCTATATATCTGTTGCTGTCTCACTAGAGTCAGCCAGTGGTTACTTGCTTTGTCCATTTGGGGAGGTTATCGTTCTGTGTGCTGTTGTTTCTTGTGGATGTACATCTGTCTCTTCACGTTGAAGGATTAGTTATTTATTCTAGTCCTCTCTGTCTGGCTTGTTTTGGGTTTTATTGGTTATATTTGCTTAGAGCTTCTCTATAGTTTACTTGAATTTCTTATTTTTTTCTGTTAGGTTACTGCCTCCTTTGTGGCACTAGATGGTACCGACAACCCAGGTTTGCCTTAGCTCAAGCAAAGGATTAGAGTGAGTCCCATCCAGAATAAGGGAGACCCTAAAGGGATTGATTATCTGGGCAGTGTGGGAAGGCTGGCTAAAGGCTCATGCCTAGGGACCTGCAGAACATACTTCCTATAGTATGGTGCTGCTGAACAGCCACTCTGGTTTGGCATCTCCTTTGGCCAAGTTACAGAGTAGAGTTCTAGGGCTAGGGATGGTAGTCCTGCCTGCCCCTACCACCTTGTCTCTAGTTGTCCTCAGGGATGTGTTCCCCTTTTGGCACTCATGATGCTTCCTGTAGGTTGAATCATGGCAGGTCTCTTGCCAGAGAACCCAAGATGGTGGAGAAGCTGCCTGTCCACCTCAGTCTCACTTTTTCTAGTATAGAAACCATGGGTTAGGGGAGGTTTCTGTGTACTTGGTGCCAGGCAGACTTGGGGGAGAGGCATTGTAGATATGAAAATCTAATTCTCTCTTACTGTCTTCTGGGAGTTTTCCTATATCTTTGTGGCCCTGGGAACGGACTCATCCTTATATTAGAGTTCTGGGATAATCCAGGTGATAATCTCAGCACTGTATGTTCATTTTTGTTTTTCTTGGAGTGAGGGTGTGTGGCTTGCATCTACACAACCACCATTTTCTTCTCATAATTGTCATTTTGAGTGGCAGGATTCTTATTCCAATATACTGCCTGAGTTCTATCCATTTTTGAAACTCCTACCATTCCATTTACAACCCCTCCCTTGTCCTCAGTGGAAAGTTTTCTTTCAGCTGAAAAAGTACTTAATATTTTGAAAGAGTCAAATGACAATCATATAAAATCTAAGGAACAAGGTTAATAATCAAGCTAATACCATGTGCAGTCTAGAATAGAGTGTGATGGTTAAGTACTGAGAGACATTTCCTGTATGTCATATAAGTACCCCTTCCAGCTTTTTATGCATATTCTTCCAAGGAATAAGGTTGCAAATACAATTGCTTTAAAAGATTAAAGATTGTTTCATAAAATTCTGAGATATAACTTTCTATCTAAAGGGAGTTGAGCAAAGCATCCTTGTATTGTAATAAGCTTATACATTCCAAAGGTGACTACCTTAAAAGAGACATCACTCGTTTATGCAAGTTCTCATTTGTTAAAATAATAATGTCCTCACTCTAAATTATATAATCACAAGGGCTAGAGCATGAACTCTAGTGCTGAATTATTTAATACTTAGTTTAAAATGTCAGCTCTGTCATGCTAGTTGTGTGACCTGGACAAGTTTTAAACCTCCCTGTGCTTTAGTTTCCTATCTGTGAAATGGCCGAGAAGGAGATTTTAGGACTTCGCAGGGTTGTTGTGAGTTTTAAATAACCATTAAAATGCTTTAAAAAGTACTCTGAAGGTAATTTAGTCAATTCTGAGAAGCACATTTTTCACATTGTAACACCTCTGAAATGAGAATATGGAAGTGTCTTGCAATTAATGTAATTTTTTAATAAGCATTTTATCATGCAAGTGGTGACTTTTTGAGAGAGAGTCTTACTCCCTTGCCCAGGCTGGAGTGCAGTGGCGTCATCATAGCTCACTGCATCCTCAAACTCGTGGACTCAAGCAATCCTCTGGCTTTAGCCTCCCGAGTAGCTGGGACTACAGGCATGTGCCACCATGCCTGACTAATTTTTAAATTTTTTGTAGAGACAGGGTCTCACTCTTGTCTAGGTTGGTCTCAAACTTCTGTCCTCAAATGATCCTCCTGCTTTGGTCTCCCAAAGTGCTGGGATTACAGGCATGAGCAGGGATTACAGGCATGAGCCACCACACCCAGCTGGTGACATCTTTTTATCAGTGGTATTTAAAGTAATGGTGGACTTCAGAGTAGGTAACATTGTAGATTTCAGTAACTAAAAGTAGGTAAGATATTGATTAATGTTAGCTGTCAGTAGCATTATCATCAGTGCTATCATCATCATCTTGCTTCTTACCAAGACAGTAGCATTTGATAGTTTAGCAGTGTTAGCCTAGAGTGCTCAAATTGATCAAATCTCAATTTTATCTGACTACTTGTTTCTATTGGTGTGTTTTAAGAAAAGATCTAATGAGTTTTTTTTTTCGTATTTATTTCATTTTAGCTAATGTAAAGTATTTATGGGGTCAATTCATGCAGTGTTTACGTTATTCACTGTACCATACTTGGGTAACTACACTACTAAAATGTTCTTCATTGCCCTTCAGTCTCTTGAAATAGAGAAGAATTATTTATTTTTTCTATTGATATATTTTCCTAAATCCTTTCGAAAAAGTGCTTTTTCTCTTAGCTAGCAGAACTAAGCCACCATTGTACCATTTAAGATTTACTGTTTTGCACTCTCCTCTTGGGGAGAAAAGAAGCAGTTTATTGATCTGTGACAGAGGAATGGACCATGGCCAAACCTTTTCTGGTCTATACAATGCACTGACATAAGAATCTCCATCTCATTAAGAAGAACGAATCCTCACAATTTGAGGCCACCTGCCAGACATGAACAATAACTGAGAAAAATCTATACAGAATACACAACTGTTCTCTTTGCATGGGCACTGCCAGGATCCACACCCAGTGACAGTGTCTTGTTATTTTACTGGTGACATGCTTGTAATTCCTAATTTTAGGCTGCTTCCTTATTTTGATTTTATCGGTCAGTTGGAGGGAAGGTGGGAGAAACCAATTTGCATCTGAGATAAAGATCCTCTGCCAGGTGAAAGAGGTTCAATAATGGCAGAGAACCTTGGGCCAAAGTTTATAAAGCCTGACTAGGAAGATTCTGGGCACATCTCCATCCAAATACCTTGACACATACTTCATTCATCCATAGCACATGCAGCTTGTCTCTTCTTGTCTTCTGTTTGCCCTCAAGATTTTAAGTGGTGGTATTTACAAGCTATTATATAGAAGCAAGAGTACAAACACACAAGTTCCACGCCATGGACCTAAAGCAATACCTCTGTTTCCAAGAGAATGCTGGGCGATTGCCCCACAGTCAAGAGAGGTTAGAGCCATCCTGTGCCCCTGGTGCTGCCAGCTGGAGACTGGGAGTCAGTCACTGGGGCAGTGGAAGGTTTAGAATCTGATCTTTCCGGGTGGAGGAGTACTAGTCACTGTAGCTAAAAAAAAAAAAAAAAAAAAAAAAAAAGCCGTGCAGGGGAATGTGCATGTCAGAAGCAGCCTGTAAAAGGAAAAAAAGAAATCCTTTTGAGTTTGCACTGAGTTATTTTCATAGTAGTTCTCTTTAGCTTTGAACTGTGGTGCAAGCCCATTTAAACAATGAGGAAAATTTCACTAGCTAAGCAGCAAGAAATTCTCACCCTGTGTGATCAAAGTGATCAGCCATTTCCTTTTCCTTCCTTTTATTTGCTTGCGTTTCTGACCCCTAATATTAATAATCTCCATGACTCTGGCCTGGTAGTTTCCTTTTGCATAGTGTTTTTTTAATACCTTTTCTATTCCCGGATGATTTTAAAGCAAATAAAACCAACATTGACAGAAATGGTCTAAATATTTTTCAATAATTATTATTACAGAAGTAATAAAGGAGTTAAAATCATCCATAATTTGATCACCCAGGGGCAACCACAGTGAGCATTTTGGTGTATTTACTGCTATAATTGTTTAAATTAAATGTGTGAACATGTATATTTTTAATTGAATTGGATTTAGGGTAGTATACAGTTCTGTTTTTCTTTTAATCAACATGCGTTGAGTTTTTTACCAGATTATTTAAAAACTCATACATGATTTCAGTGGCTACATTAGAGTCTGGTATATACAGATATTTTAGCATTCTCCTGTTGTTAGGAGGTAATATGGATTTCTGAATCGACACTTTAATTCTCAGGTTGGAATTTGTTTAGCTCAAGTTCTTCTGATTTCATGGGTCTAGAGTTAGAATTTGGGCACAGTGGAAACGGAATATTTTTATATGTACCATTGTTTGCTTTCTTTGCCAGTATTTTTCAGAAGACATTTACAAAAAGCAAAGGTGGGAACAGTGTTCTTTTCTGATTTTTTTTCCCCCTTGGTTTCATTTTGTTTTAAATTTCATAATTGTAATGTCTTATTGAAGTAATCTCAGTTGGAAAAAAAACAACAAAACTTCAATGGATAGGAAATTGCTTTGAAATCCTACTTATCTAGGCAACTTGCTCTGATTTATCCATTATTAAAAAAGAAATAAAAATTAGTTTGAGGTGTTAAAAGTTCAGATACCTTTTAAATATCAAATCTGAATATAAATTCAGAAATATGCTGCCCAAAATGGACCCTAAAGTTTGAAAACTGTGTGTCATGCTATGTCATTTGAAGTTTATCCAACAAAACAGTAGGAGATACTAAAGTTTTTTTTTCTTTTAAGATGAGGACCGACTGAATCGTATTTGTTGTAGAAAGCTGGTTGCATGTGTGAAAGGTGGTGTTGGTAGAAAGATTTGAGGTACTACAAAAGAATTTCCAAGAAGTTAATCTTTTCAAAAATGTAAACATTTGGGGCAAGATATTCTTTTGAAATTGCAGTTGAATAAAGGAAACTTTTGAACCGACATTTGGAAAGGAAGATAAGCTTAAAAACAAAAAATAGTTTTTGGAGTGCTGCAGAGTGATACACATTAGGAGGCCATTTGTATTTGAAGACCACCGTCCTAATACATTTCTAAAAACGCAGTTTTGTTTCCCATAAGGTGTCATGTTTAGAGACCTTCTTCTTTCAGCACCTGTCTGCCGGTGCATCATGGTGTTCTCTCTCTGAATCCTGAATGGCCAGGTCCATCGTGGTCTCCCCCCACCCCCCTCTTCTGATTTGCTTTCTCCATTAGGAGTCATCTTTGTAAGCAGATGTCTAAGATTTAGTGTTGTACATATTTTTAAATGATCCATTTTGATGGGGCTCTCTTTACTGTTTCAGGTTGAATGCGTTCGGGAACTTGATGCATAAAATTTGCACGACTCCTCACTCCTTTTTGGATCTGCCATTGGATTCGAGCCGGCATGGCTCACACCACAAAGGTTAACGGCTGTGCCTCAGGTAACTGCTCGGGAGTGTGTGTCTGTATTAAATGTATGTTTTTGCTTCAACCGATTTTTATTTCTTTTTTAATAATGGATAGTAGTAAGTTGCCTAGCTAACTAGGATTTCAAAGCAATTTTCTATCCATTGAAGTTTTGTTGGTTTTGTTTTTTTTTTTAATTCTTTCAGAAAATTTGCTTTTATCTTTAGTCTTTGTGTGGTGAAATTAGGTAAATTATTATCTAAGTCAATTTTATTGATGTGTTGAAAGATAAGTATAAAATCCTGAATGCTGATGCAAGTATAATGTATACTCCTCTTGTACTTCCTTCTGAAGGATTGAATGAGGAAAGAGGTTTGGATGCTTAAAACCAATTCCTGGTATCCACTCCCAAGCAGCTTTTGTTTGATGTTGCTAGACAAAGAGTAAGGGAAGGGGGGAGAGAAGAGTATATTCTGTAAAGTGATTCTCCCAGAGAGGAATATGCAAGAAGTCATATTATGAATCATAAAGGACCTGTATTCTAATTCTTACTTTGATTATATTAGAGACTTACATAATTTGCATATTTGTTCCAATATTGCTTATATAAGATTTGGGATAAATTTGTAGAAGAAATATAAAGAAAATCCTCCTAAGAGATGGTCTATGGGCAGAGGTGACAGCCTGTCCAAAATAGCATGCCAAGTGTTCACTCCTCATTTGAGCTATCTGCCAAATAGCTGAATGAATGAGAGCAGTAATCGTCCATGTGGAAATTTTTTCTGAGTGCCCTGAGTCCAGGATCCTAGCTCTGCTGGCTCAGAGCACCCTCAAATGGCAACATTATATACTGGAGGGAGTGTGACATAGAGCTAATATACCTGAATTAGAGTCCTAGTCCCAGCACTAACTGTGAAATATTGGGCAGGGCTGTTTCTCCACATGTAAAAACACTGGTTAAGTATATCCACTTGCAGGTTTAGGACCAATGAGAATACCAGAAACGTACTTACTGGTACCATGTAAATGTAAAGGTGCTACAAAGCACCTTTAAAAACAATAGAAAGAGAAAGAGACCTTTGAAGTGTACATTCCCAGTCCATGTACATGACTTTTTATTCCAGCAATCTCTGCTGCAAGATCCCCTCTGGCAAGAACACTATAGCTTGCCCAAATAATAAACTTAGTTGTTTATGTTGAGACAAACTGATTTTTCCCTGTCCATTCTTTTGTTTGACCTTTTTACTACACAACTTCTCTTGTCCATTCTGCTCAGGGAGTGATGTCATTAATAAAAATATGGTTGACGATATCTAACATTCATCAAAGCACATACTGTGCGCCATGGTGCCTATAAAATGCTTTGCCTGTACTATCATACTTAATCCTTCCCATAATCCCATGAGGTTATGCTGTCGTCGTCATCATCATCATCCCTATGTGATAGCAAAGAAACGTTCAGTGATTTACCTAAATGAAATACGAAAAACCAGGATGATTATTTGTCTCTCTAGTAGAATAGTTGATAAGGGAGGGCATTGAAACATTAAGTTTTGAGTGCAGTGGGTGTGTGTTTCAGTCCCCTCGGTGCTGTGGCTTTCCTTCCTCTGCTCTGCGTGCTTCCGCTCACACGCCCAGGGGAAGGGGTGCTTGAGGGTGTTGGTGCCTCAGGAGCGGGACCCTCTGGTGTCTGTGGCAAAATCCTGTCTTCTGGGGTTTAGATACCTACCCTGTTTGCCCCTAATTCCTTTTGCCACTTGCCTTGTCCTGTACTGCCCTTTTTTGTTTTGTTCCTAAGGTCCCAGCATCCAGCTATATAACTTTTTCTTCTCACCTGCTGTCCTGCCTGTCAGGTCTGCGCATTGATTTTGAAAGCAAAAGAAAGCTCCCTGATTTGTGACCTCCAGGGTGTCAGGGTATAAATTATTACTGCAGACAGGTGTCTGGGCTGGGCAAAGAAAGGTTTTTTGCTTATTTTAGTCACCATGACCCCTGCAAGCAAATCTGATTAGAGGCTCAGTCATAAACATTTATGTATATATTGGCCGGGCGCGGTGGCTCACGCTTGTAATCCTAGCACTCTGGGAGGCTGAGGCGGGCGGATTGCTCAAGGTCAGGAATTCAAAACCAGCCTGAGCGAGACCCCGTCTCTACTATAAAAATAGAAAGAAATTAATTGGCCAACTAATATATAGAGAAAAAATTAGCTGGGCATGGTGGCTTGTGCCTGTAGTCCCAGCTACTCGGGAGGCTGAGGCAGCAGGATCGCTTGAGCCCAGGAGTTTGAGGTTGCTGTGAGCTAGGCTGACGCCATGGCACTCACTCTAGCCTGGGCAACAAAGCGAGACTCTGTCTCAAAGAAAAAAAAAAAAACATTTATGTATATACACACACAGTGTCATACCCATATATATACACATACATTGAAATGTTGCAGAGTATCAGGAGTGAATTAGTAAAGTCTTGAATGATTGGACTGTGCAGGGGTGGGGAACCTGCAGCCTTAAGGCCACATGTAGCTTCCTAGGTCCTTAAGGTGTGGCCTTTTTACAGGCCTTGTTCTTTGAATCCAAATTTTAAAGAACAAATCATTTTATTAAAAGGGTGCAGCAGAGAAAGATGAAACTTTTCTTCCCCTCCTTTGGTGCGCAAGAAAGGACAATCTTGAAATCAGAAGGCTGCAGGTTCCCCATGCCTGCCAGCAAACCATGTAATGTGTTTCAGAAAGATTTGTATTCAGAATAATTATAGAGCTATTAATTTTGTAACTGAACTAGGTGAGATGAAATGGAAACTAAGGCCTTCACATTTGTTACTCTCTCAGTGGCTATGGATAGACAAAATGTTTTTCCAGCATTTACTGTTAAATGGAAAATTTTCAAGAAATACTTCTGTACAATTAAAAATCATAGTATCAATCACAAATGTGCTTTAGCAAAATTTGAAATCTAGCTCTGACTCATTTTTAAAAAA
The DNA here is from genome assembly GCF_040939455.1 of Microcebus murinus. NCBI lineage: Eukaryota > Metazoa > Chordata > Mammalia > Primates > Cheirogaleidae > Microcebus > Microcebus murinus. The sequence goes on from NC_134115.1 coordinate 30,194,611, forward strand.
TTAAAAAATGAATGAGTGCCTACTATGTGCCAGGCACTGTTTTAGGCTCTGGGAATACAGCTGTGAACAAAATAGGCAAAATGCGTGCTCTCAAGGATTGTATATTCTAGTGAAAGTTGAGGTCTCCTGTGTACAGTTGCCGGGTAATATAGAGGACATACCTATTCTAAAAACTTACTAATTGTTTATGTTCAATTCATTTTAACTGGGTGTTCTATTTTTTTATTTTCTAAACCTGGCAGCCTTCCCTATGTACCCCTTCCAGATTGCATCCCCTCCATAACGCCCTTCCCCCCTTCCCCTGTCACTGTCAATCATTTGTCAGTGTTTCTTTTTCACCACACCAGGTCCTCCATCCTACTTCTGTTGACTGGCACAGTTTTCTTTTCATTAATTTAAAACATTTTATTATGGTATTGCTAACAGTACCATAATGTCTCTTGTTAATGTAATGAGATAAGAGCATCGTAAATTGCTCTTGACTGTTCTCTTGTAGCTGTCTAGAAGCAAATGGAGATGGTTGGTTAGGAAAACAGCTGTATTTCTCCAGGGTTTAGGGATGAGGACAATCTGCTTTACCCCCAAGTTTCTGAATCATGCTGTAAACTGGATGCACTGATTGATACCTCTTTAAGCACTAATTAATGTTGTGAAACTTTAATTAGACCTTAGAATTGCTTTTGAACCCAAATAACAAAGTGGCTTATTTGTCAGATGAAGATAATAATAGCTGTCCTGCCTTCTCACAAGGTTGTTGTGAGGAAAAGAGTAAAGTCATAGCTGTAAAAACACTTTTTAAAAACATTTAGTGCTGGTCAATGTCAGGGATAGCACCATTCTCCTTGGTCTCTTGTCCCTGTCACAAGCTCCTGATCTAGTACACACCTGCTTAGGTACAGGTACCCTTGTGTCAGGCCCTGCTGGATGCTGTGGCATTGGGGCAGGGAACTGTATTACCGTCCTCATTTAACAGTTCTGTGAAATATATAGGTGAGCACTGTGAAGTGACTTTGTACACCTGCTATTACATTTTTTGCCTTTGCCAGGTTATTATAGCTGTCCCCTCTTGCTATTGCTTTTTCAGATAGATACACATTCATTTAAGGTGCTTATTGAACTGCATTAAAATTTTTTAATTTAAATTAATATTCATAGAATGTGATCGGAAAACAGAAGGGAAGCATTAATCAAAATTCCACGCAAGGTCTTATTTTTAATATTTCTTTTTAAGCCTTGTCTGATTAGCAGACTTAAACACAGTGTCAGTAAGTTTTTCATATATTTTGGTGTTCAGCTTTTAACTTTAACACTCTTCGCATTTTTGTAAGTCTTCATGGAAAACAGTTTTCAAATTAATATTTTTGACGAGTATGTAATACTCCTCAGTGTATTTCTCCCAGTTCAATTACTCTTTTTTCCTTTGAATGTTTGGACTGCTTCCAGATTTTCCCCATTGTAGATAACTACGCAGGGAACATCTCCTGCCTGGCCACTTTTCTCCTCCTCTTTGATGATTTCCTGATAACAATTTCACAGAAACAGGAAAACGGGGTTAAAGGGCACAACTGTTTTCACAGCTCTAGTAACTTATGGGGCTTGAATCTTGTTCCTTTGGTCAGTTATTTGGTTCCAGGTTTTGTCTCTGTGCTACTCTCAAATGAGGTACAAAGGCCACCGATAAGGCTAGGTCAATCAGACAGTGCCAAAGACTCGTGGCCGAGCAGGCAGAGCCCTGCACTGCTACCGTGCAGCCCACTCTCGGTTGTGTAAATATTTTTTCTGGGCAAGAGCATTTCTCAAACAGAACTCTGAGCCCACTGCGGTGAACCTGACAGCAGGAATTACGTGCTGTTTGTCAAGTGTAAGACTAGTTTGCACTGACCGGTCTGGCTGGAACCAACCTGGTGTTTCCTGAGACCATCTGTAAGGAAAGGACGCAGAGCAGCACAGCGGAGGCCGTGCGTCGTGGTGGTGAGTCCGTGTTAGCGTTAGCCCAGAGGTAGAGGGTGAGCTGATCAGAAACGGGGGCTGCTTTAATTCAGGGGTGCCTTCCATGACTTTCCAGGGGCTCCTGATTGGATTTGCACAAGGATTAAAATGCATGTTCTTATTTGTGCTTCGTATTCTCCCATGAGTAGTGTGTTCAGGACCATTAGAAGAGCTACGAGGGTAAAACAAGCAGCCTAACATAAAAACACAGGTTAGAGTTAGAGAGGGATCTTTCCCATTTCGGTTGTCTAGCCTCTCTTCCCTGCTCTCAGATGTCAAAACACACAACTTGCTGAGCTCACGCTGTTAGTTAATGGCTAAGCCAGAAGTTAGACATGGAGAGTATTTTTCCTTTGTTCAAGTATTTATTATGTTGACACTTAAAGTCAGAAGTGTGGTATCTCTGAAGTTCTGATTAAACAGATCAAGGGAAAAGTATGTATTTTAGAAAACTACATAAAACCTCAAAAAGTAGAGTGGTTAAAAATAAAATGTCCTTCCTGATGGGAGTTATGTTGATAAGTTATTTTTTTTTCTTAGTGTGAATTATTCCATCAAGCCAAATCAATAAACATATTCTAATTCCTTATATTTATTTATTGCAGTTTCATCCTAGTATGAGGTGTGTGTTTAATAACTGGATTTAATTATGCATTTCAACTCTCAGTGAAACTTAAGTTGCTAGTCTATTGAAGGCTAATTTCACACTGAAGTTTATAAATGAGATAATGCATTTTTTAATAGTGGTGGTATTTGAGAAGATAATCTTTTTTAGGTAAGAAGTAGTTACATTTGGATTTCATAACTGCTAAAATGCTAGGAGACCCCGAGTTTCAGAGTCTTGCCTGTTTGGTTAATCAGAACCCCAGAATTCATCCAGCCCCAGAGAGGTTTTGAAGAGTCTCCCTCCCTTGTCGGGGCTTGCTTGCTTTCACAAACTCTCAGGCTTCAGTTGTAACCTGTAGCCAGCTTCACCTTATAAGCTGTCTTGCTCCAAACCTTGAACGAGTCATAATGGGTTAAGCATCAGGTTTCAGACAGGCGATTAGCTCTCCAGCTAAGCGGAGGAAGGATGATTTATCTTCCAGGGAGTACCTGCCTATTTGGGTGTAGGAAGGAGAGAGTCTGGGCTCTTGTTGTTCCCAGCTGCTGGGCAGGGAACCCTTTGGTTGGAGACATCTGTCGAGATGCTCTGTAGGTGCCAACAAGAAAGAAAAAAACACAAACACCCAAAAGGGAGATTCGCTATGTTAAGAACTTGAGCTGTTGCTGTTACTCTAAGAGACTGGGTAGTCAGTGAAAGGATTAAAACAGCCCTTCCTACAAGGATTTGGATATTCTGTGCTCTGCTCTTCCTCGGCAGACTTCCCATTGTGAGTATTGGCATTTATTTCTGATTATGCACTTCCCCTCTTTCTTGAATGACTTGGGTGAGCTGGCTGAGCCCATCAGAAGTACAGCTCATTTGCTTCCTTTTCCAGGGTTTGCCTTCTTCCTGTGTCCGGGATAATTTCAGTTCATCTCCTTTGTGCAGTTTCTGAGAAAGATTTGTAAGCGCTTGGAGGAAAATGAGTGACTAAAGCTCACAGCTTCTGTTTTTGGCTCCTTTTCTATAAAAGGTTGTTTGATTTGATCTGGCATGAAAAATATTAGCATAGTTTTCAAGTTCACAGAAACAATAAATTCTTGCTCTTTTCTGACAAAATTTTTAAAAATTGCATTGAGTAGACTTCTATAATAAAAACCTTAAAGAAGACCAACTAGAAAGTCAGATTTTATAAGATTCATTCAAACAATTGTAGAAATTCTAAGTCAAAAAAAAAAAAAGATAATTTTCTATTTTCCTTTCTTGGCTTCTCTGTTGGATATTTTTGGAGTGAGCCTTAACTGATTTACTCATTTCCATATGCTTTAGGAAAAATATGTTCATGTTTTAGAGGCCAAGCCTGGTTCTGCTTCTGGACTGCAATTCATTATGAATCCTGAAAACAGGAGAAGTTTTTATAATGTAGCCCATTTATACATATAGTGTTAGTGATCTCAGCTAATAGGTCTATACAGACAAGTGATCTCACCACTTAAAAATAAGTATGTTGCTATTTTGAGGATTTTAAAAATATATACACTGACTAGATTTCTTATCCTAGTAGTTCTTAGAGCAAGCCACAGCTGAAATGCAGGTTAAATAATATTCTGTGATATTCATTAGGTTTTACCAATCAACAGATAGACAAAACAGAACTAGGCTGGGCACCACGGTGGCTCACACCTGTAATTCTAGCACTCTGGGAGGCTGAGGTGGGAGGATCGCTTGAGGTCAGGAGTTCAAGACCAGCCTGAGCAAGAGTGAGACCCCATCTCTACTAAAAATAGAAATTAGCCGGGCAACTAAAAAATATATAGAAAAAAATCAGCTGGCGTGGTTGGTGCACGCCTATAGTCCCAGCTACTCGGGAGGCGGAGGCAGAAGAATTGCTTGAGCTCAGGAGTTTGAGGTTGCTGTGAGCTAGGCTGACGCCATGGCACTCTAGCATCGGCGACACAGACTCTATCTCAAAAAAAAAAAGAGAAAAACAGAACTATAGACATAAGGAAGGGCTATGCAAAGGGACAAATTGTTGGATTCTTGGGATTTGTTCTTATTTTGAAAGTTAAATCTTTGTACTCTTATCCCTTCTTGTTTGTGGCAAACCATATTTAACTGATCCCCTGACATTTTCCCAGCTGGATCAGAGACTGTAGACTTGTTACAGTGTCACTGTATAAACCTTTATTTAAAGGAGGCAGTACTAGAGTCACTGTATGGAAGCAGTTTGCTTCTAATAGTCATGAGTACTAATTTTATTTTGGTTCCTTTTTTGTGATTTTATTTAATTGGAAAAGTTTTCTCTACGAGGGATCTTTTGTATTTTGGACATGATCTCTGTTTGGTGGAGTCAAAAGTCGGTCACATGTCTTGAATTTAGTCTCACAATATTTGGTTTAGTTGGTAAATCCCATCAGCTTTGCAAATAATTTTGTGAAAACATTGATTCAGCTCATCCTGCCAAATGTCCCCATCCCCGCCCACTTATCTGAGTGCCTTTTCCTCTCACATCAACCGTCCATTAGGCCAAGGCATCGTAAGTGCTTCTGTACTGCAGGTTCATTTGCCAGTCTCCTGGAGGAAAGTGGCGAGAATATTCCAAACTGGAAATATAAGAGAGAGAGAGAAAGGTTCTTTCCAGTGATTTATAAGCCTAGTGCTTAATATCTTTAAAGCCCTAGTCATATACATCAACTCTTTCTTATAACTAGAGCTAGGAAAAGTTCTCTCTTTCTCTGCTGTCAGTATCCCGGTCATCCAAGTCCATATGCCTACTAGGGTACAGCTGATTTATTGCTTTTCCTCAGCATTTTAGACTGATTGACTGGGATGCTTTATTCAGATCAGGGATGCACCATGGAAATGTTTTTTGGGGGCACTCCATTTGGCATGTTCCCCTCCAGCTGTGAGGACAAAGACCCATTTGTCTTCCGGGCCCTGGCAGAGGAGGCAGAAGTACCTGCTGGGCTTAGGCAGCATGTGCCCTAACCAGTGCTCCACCTCTCCAAGTGGTGAATCAGTCTGACGATGTGATGTGCTGATTTTTTTTTAACACACTAGGGTGGAGACTTGGTAGCCTGTAGGCTGGTGGGGGAGGAGGGATCGTTTGCATGTCAAACCATTCCAACAATGCTGCTTACAGGAAAAAATTGCAAAACACCAAAGCCCTGTGCCACCAGATTTTTCCATTAGCACCACACTTTACACGGCGTCCAAATCTGCCGCAGGGACAGCTGTTTGGCAACGTTGAGGGGAAACGGCAGCATCACATCCTGGGCTCCAGCGTGGCTGCGTACCTATCAGCCTGCCCGTCACACACACAGGCCGGAAGGGCGCTAGGACGTTATATGGGCACTAGGAAAACTGCAGCTGGAATTCACAGCACCTCACTCAGGATGCTGATTTTAAATGAAGAAACTTGAGGCAGGACATCTTCCAGAAAGGTAAAGGGGTTTAGGATGGGGGCTTTCCCCCTGGGGTATAATTCTTTGGTGTCGTGTCCCCTGGACACTTTGATGATGAGAAAGTATACTTTCTAAATAGTGAGTGTGGTTTGGGGACTACTAGGAGGAATGATAAAAAATTCAGTAGAAATTCTTCAGTGATTTCATTCATTCAGTTTCTCACTTTAAAATGACTGCTCAGAGGTTTATTTGGCACAAGGGCAGCCATTCCCCTCCTATGTGTGATGGACCAGCCCAGAGGGCCTGTGCAAGTTGGTTTGTCTTTGCCCCATTCTCACTGCGTTGTGATTTTGTTTACTTCAGGATGGCTGGCAGGATCATTGAGCTTTTTATATTCTTTTATTATTTTTCTGTATCCCAGACATTTTCATTTTCACAGACTTTGATCTCTAATTATTCCTTTCTCCTAACTCTGAATCTTTATTTTGGGTCTCATTTTGACAGAATTTGTGGGCTATTTCTGTCTCTTCAGTTCTGGTGCCTGCAAAAATCATGAAGGACCCGCCCAGCCCCCAATGGCTTCCAGCAGTCAGAGACCAGCTGTGTCCAGAGAGTTGTGTGAGAAGTAGGGGCCTGTGCTCCACCCCAGCTGTGGTTCCTGGTCCCACCCCTCCCTGCTCCCCAGTTAGTGCTTCGCTCAGAGCACTGTGCTCTTCGCCTAGATGTCTTTCCCGTGTCTGACAATACAAGCTTTTCCTATCCTTCAAGTCCTGCTACCTCTCTTACCTCTCCCAGCAAGTGTTCTCAGATGCTCCCAACAGGAATTCATCTCTTCCTCTATTCCTAGAAATTGTGTTTCTATTAAAGAGTTGCCAACACTTGCTTTTAATTAAGAGTTATGGTGGTGTGCCTCACTAATCTGTAAACTTGAAGGTTTTAATTGGCAAGAATCATGTCCTCTTCTTTGTATGCCCATCATGCCTTGCTTAGTAGTCTTTGTAGAGTCAGCAGATTCAGCGTTCAACCAAGAAAAGTTTGCAGAGCACCTGCTTTGTGCTGGCATGGCACAGAGCAGAGAGCAGGCCAGGCGCCTGCTTGAGGATTTGGGGGATCGAGCCCTGCCAGTGGCCAGTCTGATATTGCTGTATTGTTTTCCCGTTCCCCTATAGTTGCCAGTTGATTGATCTGTTAATCATGTCTGAAGGTTCACCTGGGTATTTTTCCAGAGTGAGCAGATGGCTTTCACTACGTCACATACACACTCCTGTGTTCTGCCTCCTCGTGGACGTTATAGTACCTGCTTTCTGTCCATCACTTGCTCTAAGGCAGCCTTAAAAATGTATTGGCTATTAAATGCCTTGGCTTCTAAAAAGAGGTAACCAGGTATAACTTGGCTGTCCAAGGGGAGAGGGAGGGTTATTATCAGAGTCCCTTTAGAATATTCTGGCTGCCATGGCCTTTCCTTGCTCCTTTTGATGCTTGTCAGCAACTCTACCAGAGAGAGAGCAGGTGGAGCTCCAGTCTGCTATTATCTGGTCCAGATTGGTGGGCTGGTTGACACTGTGGATAGGAACCCGGGTTAGTGACCTCCAGGTGCCTGGCCAGCAGGCTGCCTGCCGCCTTTCCTGCTGTTTTCTCTAGAAGGTCTCTGAAGACCTATCACCTCCTTCAGATGTGGGGAAATAAACAGTCCTTATTATTCTTTATTTACAGCCTTTGTAGAGTCTTTGTGCTAATCTAATTTACGTTCTCAATTCCCTTATTTACTTTTGTGGCCTCCCAGTTCTTTGTCATTTGTGCTCTTTTAAATGTTGATTTCAAATCTTGGATGAAAATATATTGCCAGACGGTCTCCTCTTTAAACGTGATAAAGGTCGTAACCGTGGGGCAAGCCAAACTGCAGAGAAAGCCCAACGTGCAGAAACTCAGCGTGACTCCAATTTTAGGCATTTACATGTGTTTGGCAAAGTGCATTTTGTTGAGTAAAGAATAATGAAGGCCAGAGGGTTTTTCTTGTCTTTTAAGACTGGACCATTCGATAGAGTCCTCTTCCTAAATGCTCCTGACAAGAGTCACTCACCTCCCTGGAGCACACCCTCCTTCTATGGAATTTGGGGTGGCTTCTCCTTTGAAAATCTCCCCTTTTGTTAAGTCCTCTCCCAACACCCAGCATGGTACACACCCAACAGGAGGAGGTAGAGCAGAGCAGGAGCCTTTACCCAACTTGTCCTTTTTAATCCCATTAAGTCCTGTCACCACCCCCGTGCCTAAGCCTCAGAGGGAAGGGGTGCATAAAAGCAGCATGAATAAGATATCTGAACTCTTTAGGGCTTGGGGGGAGTGTCCAGTGTAGCAGAAACAACCCAGGCCCTCACAGAGGGATAGCAGAGCATCCTGCTTTTCCGTCTGTCTCTTTTAAGACAAATACCCATAGGTAGCGTTTTTCACAAGGTAAGTCTAAGTGAGAGAAAAATGGAGGGAGGCACGCGAGGGTGGTGTTTTGATCTTGTTATTTTATTTTTTTAAATAAGGGCTACAGAAGAGAGTGTACCTAGTTTATGGCTTTTCCGCACAATGTAGTATTAAGTTAGCAGCAGAATAAGCAGTGGCAGTAGAATAGCAGGTGCTTATGGATGACATCAGCTGCATCTGTGAAATGCCAAAATAATCACACCTGCCTTGGTGCAGGGTTGTTGTGGAGATTAAATGAGTTGATGTCTGCGTAAAGCCCTTGGAACAGTGCAGTCCAGATGAATTGTGCAGAGGAGGTGGTGGGGGTAGAGGTGAGGGAGGGGGAGGGAGGCTGTCATAAGGCTGATAACCCAGGTGCATTTGTAGCTGGGAGACTGGAAGGGTGTTAGGAAATCAATAACAGGAGGAACACATCTGGGGAGGAAGGTAAATTCACTGCCTGCCAGGAAACATGCATCTTGAGATGTCCACAGTGTGAGTCAGGTTAACCACTCACTACTTAATTTAACTTTTTGGTTTTTTTTTTGTTGTTGTTGTTGTTGTTGTTGTTTTTTGAGACAGTGTCTCGCTTTGTTGCCCAGGCTAGAGTGAGTGCCGTGGCGTCAGCCTAGCTCACAGCAACCTCAAACTCCTGGGTTCAAACAATCCTTCTGCCTCAGCCTCCCGAGTAGCTGGGACTACAGGCATGTGCCACCATGCCCGGCTAATTTTTTCTATATATATTAGTTGGCCAATTAATTTCTTTCTATTTTATAGTAGAGACGGGGTCTCACTCTTGCTCAGGCTGGTTTCGAACTCCTGACCTTGAGCAATCCGCCCGCCTCGGCCTCCCAGAGAGCTAGGATTACAGGCGTGAGCCACCGCGCCCGGCCAACTTTTTGGTTTTATCTCTAGTCCAGAGACCCTAGTCTAGGGTGCAGGCCCAGGTGGGGTGGGGAGGAGTCTTGCTGCAGTAATCCTGTTAAGCATCAGAACTGTGGTTCCAGATTGCAGTCCCAAAGTTCTGAAGCCACCAGCTCGGGGACAAAGACTGCCAGTGTGCCCTCAGCCTGGCATCACAGAAGTCTTCTGTCTCTAGCAGGTTTCCCTTCTCACTGGGAGTTCCCTTTTCTGGCTAAATCCCCACCTATTGGAGTAAAAAGCCTTGAGTACCTCCTCTTCCTCTTCCCACATCTTGTTTGGCTTCTTTGTATGTACATTAAGAGAGAGTAAAGGCAGATAGGTGTGTCTGTCTCTACAGTGGGAACCTTCATGACTGATGGTTTCCAGGCAGAAGGAGCTCATATTTTCAATTGTTTCCCTTCCCAACCTTTGCCATCCTCTGATAAAGAACTAGACACTTTTTTGCATACAACGAGTTTTTCTGCTGGACCTCACATTCACAGAAGCTACAGGCAAACACCCACAGGATCAGATACAAGCTACTCTAGCAAAATAATTACCTCCAATTGCTTTATGTACTAAGCTGTATTCTTATCAGAACATAATATTTATGAATAAAAAGTTAGCAGAATCTTTTTTTTAAGATGAAGAAACACCACATTCAGATGCTTTTCCTCAGTTTAATTCTTAAGAACAAGTCTTTTGATATGTATTCTTAGTTTGGAATATAACAATGTGACTAAATAATACCAGAATTTTTTTTCAGAAGTAGAAGAAAATTTCTCTGTCAAAAGCAAATGATAAAACAAGCTCAAGGGAATATTTAGGGTGGTGGATGTGTTTTAAGACCGGGTAGTGGCTGCATATCTGTCTGCACTTACTAACATTCACCAAACTGTACACTTACTAAAATTCATCAAACTGCACACTTAAAAATGGGTACATTTTGTGGTATGTAAAGTAGCTCAAATTTCTTTTTTTTTCTTTTTTTAAATAAAAGGCAGATACTTATTTTCTCACAGTTCTGGGGGTCTGAGATCGGAGAGCCAGCATGGTTGATTTCCAGTGAGGGCTCTCTTTCTGGCTTGCAGACAGCTTCCTTCTCACTGTGTCTTCCCATGGTCTATACATTTCTTTTTTAAGTCCTAAAGAAAAAGGAAAAAATTAGGCCTAACTCAGATCTCTTATGTCTGGAGGTATTGTTGGGTAAAGTAACGTGGCATTATTTGGACCTGATATTTCAAAGTATCTGGCACTTGATTAGCTTTGTTCTTAGTCTGTTATTTCTCTTTGAATCCATTTATTCACATATTTGGGTTTATTTATAAACCTATGGGTTTAAACGTGGTGTAAAACAAACCGGAGTGAGTGCCACCATCTTAAAAAGTTTAATCTTTGTAGCTTCACACAGAAAAATGTCTGTCTGGCACATAATCGCTTCTGAGGCGTCCTGCCCGCAGGTGTGGTCACCTGCAGGAGGGGCGGAGGCGGAGGTGGACACAGCGAGGTCGGGCGGGTGCGGGCACCAAGCAAGCCGGTCAAACTGGGCAAATCTAGTGGATTCTTGTAATACTGTGCCTCCCTCCACGCAGCTGTCCCCTGTGAGTTTTACAAAGCAGGATATTTAGAGTCACCCCTAATCTTTGCTGATCTGTTTTATTGTTTAGAAACTGGCTTTGCTTGTCTGCCCTATGATAGAATTCAGCAAGTCTTGTTCCACCAGAGCCACCTGTACCTAGTGGAGGTAGCCACTGATGAAGAAGGAATTTAAAAGAAACTCCTTTTGTTTTTTTTGAGGTGATGAATTTAAACCATTAGAGGGAGATATATCATTTTTACTAACTTTCTGAAACAAAAACAAAAGGTCTCTCAGAGATGTTATCACCCCAAAAAATAGAATGCACTTGTCTGGGAACCAATTCTGCATTTTTGAAGGTCACATGGTCTAATTTGGATAACATGTCTAAGGGAACGATGGGGCAGGGGGTGGATGTCACTGGAGAAAGGCTGGGATCTGTGGTTTACCAGTGTGAGTGTTTTTAGCCTTCAGATTGCACGTTGCATCAAATGAGAAGAAACCAAGAAAAGGAACCACTGGCCTCTAGCCCAGCCTGGGTTCGGCCTGAGAGTGAATCATTTCCTTCGCAAGCCAGCTGCCGCGCTAGAGCTCAGACCCTAACAGAGAGCCTTTCTTAGCACTGTAGGCTTGCGGGGAGAGGCATAAGTCAGCTGGAAGAATAAAGAAACATTTGCTGCCTTTCTGTCTAATTTCTCCCTAGAATTAACAGGTTTACAGCTGCATTTCTAGGCCTGCATTTCACGTGTCTAAAGAGTATGAAGATAGTTTGTCTGAACAATTAGAAGGGGGATGGGAGAGGTCTGTCTTCTCTTCTTTTTCTGTTGTTAAGATCCTTGCTGGCGATTTCGTTAGTGGGTAATTTTTGCTGTCTCACTGACGCCGAGAGACCTGGAATTAAACCCCATGGCCAGCAGGCTGTTAGTTGGTCAGGAAATTCCAAATGGGTATAAATAAGTTCTCTACAACAGCTCCTGGGCTCTTTGCCTGCGAATGCATGGAGTCCCTTTAATGCCGAGGGAAGTGTGCCTGAGACCTGGCTTCCTGCTGGCTGAAAATCACAGTTATTTTGTTTCTGGGTGGGTAAGTAGGAATTGCCCAAAAAAGAAAGCGAGAGGAGAGCATGACATTTGGGTGGGGGTTGGTGAAATAGAAACCCAAGCTCTGTATGTTATGAAAAATATTTATTTGCTTTTATTACAAGCTGGGAAGGATAACTCAGTACTTGATGTTTTGGTTCAGTGAAAACTTCACCTTTGGCTGTGCCTTTAATATAAAGATGTCATTGCTGTAGGACGGGAAGGTTGTATGTATATGCTAAGGTTTGAGGTTTTAAGTTTATGGTTTACTTAAATTCCAAAATTCCCCTTTCTGTTGCTAAATCTCTCTTTGGTCATTTGTTTCCAGGTCTGTTTTTCTAATAGGGAGTCACTCACTGTGCATTGAAGCTGGTTTTTTTTTTTTTCCCTTATATAAACACTATAAAACAAAATAAAGACTGGGATTCGTACAAATACTGTACAAATTCATACAAATACTGTAGCTTTCCTTCACCACCACCCCTCAAAACTGTACTGTTTTGTTAGAAAAGCCCATTCAATTCCAGAGTCTTAGCTTGTGCTCCTTTCGGGCTTTTCACAAAATTACCCTTTGAACTGGCCCATTTCCTATTTACACTTAGAGCAGCATGTTATTTTTGCAGAAAGTTTGGAAAACAGCAATTAGTTCCCAAGTTTGTTCTCTCCCGTGCATGCATGATGGATTTGGGCCATATTTCAGCAGGAATTCTTCATATTAGACAGTGGGCGTTAGAGAGCACCGTGGCCTGGGTTGGTAAAAAGCAGGGACTGCGGTGCCCGGGGCATCGTGGCTATTTCGAGACAGAGTTGCTGCACCTTGTGGTTGGCGCTGAACACTGGAGGAGAGAGCCACTGTGTAAACCGCAAGGTCTCTGCTACTGTCATGTGCCTCCCTAACACAATGTGCCCTTTATTAAGACAGAGGCCATTCCACCCCATTCCCAGGAGCAGTAACCCTTTCTGCTTTCTTCCTCCTCACCCTGCGCTGTGCCCAGAGTAGAACTGACCATACAGCTGAAGGGACACTGCATTTGGGGATCGCCGAGTCCTGCCAGTTATGATGCAACGGGAATGGTGCTGGCGATGGCACGTGCAGAGAGCTGGGCCACCCGCCCTGTGTGCCTGCGCTCACCTGGTCTGACACCTGCTGCGACTGATTTTTCCTCACTGGATCACATGGCGTGCCATGGCGTAAAGTGTTGTGTCAAGTATAGTCAACAGTTAGTCATGGTCTGGAAGCAACCTTGGAAATCACAGAGTCCAGTGAACTCCTCATCGTAGGAATATGGATCTTGTCACTGCATGGCGCTGCTCCAGGCCTCTGCTGCCATTGCTTGTCTGTGAACTAGGAGACAATTGTAGCTCCTGTTCTTGTTTCACAAAAACAAAACCGTACCTTCCCCCAACTTAGGCTGGCCGTTCCGGGTGACCACCACGGAGGTGCTCTGGGCGGCTCCAAAGCACGGTCCGTGCACGGAGCGTGGACGAGTCTCTGCTCTGAGCGCGTCAGGAGAGGCAGGGAGGACAGTGCTCAGAAACATCAGTGCTCACCTTTGTCCTCTTATGATGGGAAGGAAATATTTTTAACTTGGCCATAGTATACCTTTCAAAAGTTGAGGGGTGTTTGTCTACTTTTGCTTTTGTTTCGTTTTATGTCCTTCCTGCGTATAACTGATGCAGGACCGGGCTCCCCCGTACCTGACTGGCAAGCGCCATTCTGCCGGGGCCCCGGTGCACACCTACCCATGCACATCCCCTGCAGGGCTCTGCTGGCATCTCCCGCGTCCACGCTAGGAAGCAGAAACCAACGTAGACCCCAAGAATTTAGCAAGCCTACTTGATCTTGAACAAGTAGCATGAACACCTCAAACCCTGACTTCATGGGAGTGGGGCGCAGGGGAGAGGGGACAAGTACTGGACTGTCTCTGGGGTGCCCGGGATGTGTGTTTTGCCAAACAGCAGAGGGTGGTCCAGTAATCCCAGTGGTAATGGTAGACACATTGTTCTTCATGCCCACAACACCATGGTGATGCAGGTACTTTTATTTTCCTGACTGTGCAGTTGGAGTATAATCTAACTTTCCAACAGTGGAAAGCAGCAGAACCAGGATTCACACACAGGCAGTTTGGCCTGAGAGAGCCTGCTTTAAATCACTACATCTCTTCCTCCACCATACTTACTCGCGAGTAGATGCCTGGATGTGGAGTTTTTCATTTCAACAGACATGAAGCATGCCGTGTCCCAAGCACCATGCTGGGGCACTGGAGGATACAAAAATAAGTACTGCTTGACTTCTGCCTCTCCAAAACACAGCCTGGTGGGGCAGGCAGACAGGTAGGCATGTGCCTGCTAACCATAATATGAGTCAGTATACACAGGCAAAGTGTTTTAGGAAAATGGAGGGAAGAAAGTGACAGTTCTTCCCGGGACAGAGCAGTTGGGAGTAAGCAAGGCTTTACAAAGGATGAAATTTGGGTTGGGCCTCCAAGATGGAACAGTACGGAGAACAGCGTGCTGGTAGAGGGAACAGAATGAGCAAAGGTAGGTAGGCTTCAAAGTTGCTCAGTATGTTGAGGGCCAGGGTGAGGAGAAACGTGGGAGCTGCTGGATTGGGGCTAAATTGTTGAAGATATTTAATGCCACAGAAAGGAACTTTTAGTCATTCTTCATAATGGAGCTCCTGGCACATCGCTCTGCAAAAAATAATAATTGAGAAGCTGTACAAGTTTCCAGGAATATGTTAAATAAATACAAAAGTTCTCAAAGAATATGTAATACAGAAAAGCAAAGACATCTGTCCCTGAAAACAGGCTGCTTCATTTGCAGCATGAGCAACAGCAGAGTCTTGGCTGTGCTCCCTGGTGACTTGCCTGTGCACCCTAAAGACATCAAAGCACAGGGGAAGGAAGGAAGGAAGAGGAGAGAGAGAAGAAGAGAGGGAGAGAAGACTTAAAATAATTTCAAGCTTACAGAAAATTTGTAAAAGAACTCTCATCGCTTCTACATCCAGATTTGGATTCTCCAGTGGTTAACATTTTACCACATTTGCTCTATTTGCGTGTGTGTGTGTGTGTGTGTGTGTGTGTGTAGACATGCAATTATTATGTCTCTTTAGTTTCTTGCAGTCTGAAAGAGTTCTCATTCTTTCCTCTTTTTCATGACCTTAAAAGTTTCAAAGGCCAGGCACAGTAGCACACACCTGTGATCTCAGCACTTTGGAATACTGAGGCAGGAGGATCACTTGAGCCCAAGAGTTCAAGACCAGCCTGGGCAACAAAGTGAGACCCCACCTCTACAAAAAATAAAAATAATTTAGTTGGACATGGTGGTGTGCACCTGTAGTCCCAGCTACTTGGGAAGCTGAGGCAGGAGGATCTCTTGAGCCCAGGATTTCGTGGCTGCAGTGAGCTATGATCACTCCACTGCACTCCATCCTGGGCAACAGAGCTAGAGCCTGTTTCAAATAAGTAAATAAATAAATAAACAGCTAGATTAAAAGAAAATAAGAACGGAGAGACCTTTTGTTCTGTAGGGTGTGTTTCAAGCGGGATCCGTCAGTGACTCCAGACTCCAGCCTTCCTGGCAGGACGCTGCAGAAGTGATGCTCTGCTCTCCTCAGTGCATTGTACAGGGCACGCGACATCAACTTCAGTCACCTTTCAGGGTGGTTATTTGTCTGCTTTCTCACCACAGAGTCACCATTTTTTCCTTTGTGATTGATGTTATCTTATGGTGAGGTATTTTGAGACCACACCAATATCCTAATCTTCGGTAGGAAATCTTCACCCACCAGCATTAGCATCCAGTGGTGATTCTTGCCTGAATCGGCCACTGTTAGAACATTTGCTACATGGTGAGTTTTCCATAATTCCTTGTGTATTTATTAGTTGGCACTCTAGTGTATGTATTAACTATAGCACAATGGACCTCACAGATACCTAGTTTATTCACTGGATTGTAATTTGTTACTATTATTAATTACATTATTTTGATGCTCAAATTATCCCAGTTCTGGCCAGTGGGGGTCAAAAGAGTTTCTGAGTCAAATAGACCCCTGACACTGGCTAACGTGATGTGTGTTGACAATTGGGAATAATAACTAGTGGGCAGAGGGTATGTTACCTGATTTCTAGATGCTGTAGGGACCTCAGGCAGTATGGGCCACCTATAGCAGGACTCTTGGCAGGCAAGCAGACAGTAACAGGCAGGTGCCTCTAGAGGTAAGCTAACCCAAAATATACCTTGCTGGAGACCACCTAGTGGGTAGTTTGAATTTTCTGAGTGTATGCTTAAGTACCCCCAGAACTCTGTCTTCTGCCTTTAAATTTGCCTGTTGGCTAAGTCATGCTCCAGGTCCGCATGGGTAGAGAAGCCATGAAGGGTTGGAAACAGTGTGCTGTCCACTTTTCTCAGCCGAGTCCACAAAGATGCGTGCTGGCTGCCAGGGTCACTGTTGTCTTTGCTTCACAGACATGTTCAGTCCTTGCTATTCCCATCCTAGAGTTTAAAATATGGAGCAAGCCTACATTCTGCATCTCCCCATCTCAATCACAGCCAGGGTTCCCTACAGTGTCCTCTCTTCTTCCTTCCTGCCATTGCTTATGCCACATCTGTTCTTCCCAGATTAGATTTATCATACTTTAATGACCTTCAGAGAAGGAAATCCCATAATTTTTCTCTGCAGTGAATAATCCATTGGTTTAAAGAAAAATATTTTCTTTTTTAATAACAGAGTGGGGTAACAGATAAACCCCTGGAAGACAAGTCCAGAGACCTGATCCTGGTCTCTAGCCCAGAGTAGCTGAAATTTGTCAGACCTTCTCAGTTTCCTCCTAAATATTAGGGGTTTGGGGGGCAGGGTATAGGTCACAGGCAAGCTAGCCCAAATGCAGGCAGTGTCTTAAGTTCTGGTAGTTTAATACCATGGCCAGCATTTATTATCTAATTGAGGAGATAAAATTCACACAGCAAAGGAATTTGTGATACCTAGAAAAAAATTCATGGGGACTTGACTTGAACATTCCATGGAAAACCTAATAGAGGATGCTGAAGAGAATTTTAATACATACTCCAGCATCTACCCGGAGCAAATCTTTTTAAAATGCGAATCTGATCATTTCATTCCCTTGTTTAAAACCCTTCAGTAGCTTACCAGTGCACTTACGATGACCCAAAAATATGACCTGCGGGGTCCTGGAGGATTGGGGCTTAGTCCCCTCTCTGCCCCACTATAGGCTTTGCAGAATCCCCTTTTCAGTTCTTAAAAGTGGCATGTTTTGCATATGCTATTTCCTCTGCCTCAGATTTCTCCCATTCCTCACGCACTGCCCAGTGGACTTCTTAAATACTGCTCCTTTGAAGAACACTCCCTACCCACAGCCCAGGTGGGGTCCCTGCTCTGTCCTTGCATAATGCCTGTATTTTACTCACAGCTCTTATTACAGTTGTTATATACTTGTGTGGCCACTTCTCTGTCTCCTCCTCTAGTTCATCAGTGCCACCCAGACAGGCTCTTTTGCTTAGCGGCTGGCAGTGTTTGGCCCATGATAGGCACTTAATAAATATTTGCTGAATGAGTGAGTAAATCCATCTTTCAGTATAACAACTGCATCTTCCTTAAGGCAGCATTCTCCTTGCAGGTGAACTTGGAATACAGAGCTGGTTTGGAAAGGGATATTGATGGGAGACGATGGAAGATGTAGGGATGGTGTGGAGGTTAACATCTGTGGGGACGGTAAAAAACGTAGAGATGAGATCAGCTGCGAGAGGAAATCTAAAGATTTAGGGGGAGGAGCCAAAAGGAATTATGAAGAGTTAGGTATATAAGAAGCAACACCATATTATAATTAAGCCATATAAATAAACCAAGCCTGTAAAATTGCAATTATGCTATATATGATGTGTCAGTTGGCCTAGTATTACGAACTTCTGGCATACAATTTTGCTTTCTTTAATGTTATATTATTAATATTTTATTTGCATGAAGTGGTTGGGTAGCAATTTAAAACAGCTATAACCTGAGGAGGCATTGGTGAAATTGAGACGGAATGTACGAACTCCATAGGAAGAGAGATTCAGGAATCTTGGAACAAAGCCTAACACTTCATAGGTGCCCATCATTTGAGTGGGTGGGTGGGTGGATGGATGGATGGATGGATGGATGGATGGATGGATGGATGGATGGATGGATGGATGGATTTTATCTGAGAGGGAAAAGAGCAGGTTTAAAAATGACTCTCTGAGCTGGGGGAGGGGTGAGTATGCACCTGTAGGTCCAGCTACTTGGGAGGCTGAAGAGAGCGGATCACTCGAGCCCAGGAGTTCAGGACCAGCTTGAAAAATATAGTGAGACCCTGTTTCAGTCTCCCCGCCACCCCCCCCTCTTTCTCTCTCTCTTTTTCCCTCTCTTCCTCCCTCTCTCCTCCTTCCTCTCTCTCATAAATTCAAGAGCAAGAGACATTCTGTTGTACATTCTTTTAAAACAGAATTAGGAACACTTAGGTTGCTATCCTTTTCACTGGGTGTTCTCTAACAAACGGTGTTCCGCACATAGCTTTGTGTGGGGAGGGAAGCTGCTTGGGCCTAAAAGAGCTTAACGCTAACAGTGTCATCAGGAGATACTTCCTGCTAAACACGTTCAGAGGGACGCTGTGCCACTTTGCCGTCGTCTTTATACCACTATTCCATTCCTGGGAAAGTTGATTTGCTAACTCAATTACTTTCATACTCTGAGTAATTAGCTTCATGAGAACTTGCCTCTCCACCTGAATTCCTCCTACTGGTTTTGTTTCCTGCTGACGTGGAATCTTCTTGACGGCCTCGAACAGCAGGATGCTTGCACTCTGCTGCTTTCAAATGTGGGAATCTGTGATAATTGCATGCTTCTCTCGACTGACTCAGCTCTTTAGGCAAAATCTTCATGCTTCGTGTGAGAAGGGACAATACGTTAATGGGAAGTAGCAACTCGCTTTCAACGGTCAGGTAGCGTATCTGGTGAAGAAAAACACACACAGCGTGTGAGAGCCATGGCATGGGGCGTAATTATTTTTCATGGCGCCATCAGTCAGTAATTGGGCCCAGAGTGTGCAGCAGTGAAACCAGAACAAAGAAGTCAGTGTGTCCTAATTAATAAAGTAATAATATAAAAGTCTAGTCCATTTAAAAGTCCACCAGGACACATTATTTCAGTGTGTCCTGAAATAAGTAAAAAAGTACCTCCAGTGCTTTCTTACTTACGTTAAAGAATGGCTTATTGTGGTAGAGTATATAGAAAAGTATTGAGTACTTTCTTCCTCAAAAGTGGCATGTTTATCACCCTGCTGCTGGCACACAGTGTTATGGCCCCACTAAGGAAATGAAAGACTTGAAGACCACAGCTTATAGAGCCAAAATCTCAATTGCTATATGTGAATTTTTTGCTCTACTCACTGTCTCCAGCATAGGCTTTCTCATCCTCTGCTCTGCTGACATTTTGGGCTGGAGATTTCTTTGTTGGGGGAGAGAGGGGCTGTCCTGTGCATTGTCACATGTTTAGCAGCAACCCTGGCTTCTGTTCTACTGGATGCCAATAGCATCCCTCTACCCCTTAGTGACAACCATAAATGTCTCCAGACATTGCCAGATGTCCCTGGGGGACAAAATCACACCCCCACCCCCCAGTTAGTACTCTCAGATTAATTTCCTATGATTAAATCTTCCAATTCTTGGTAAGTACATTAATTTTTATGTTTTCCTAAACCAAGTATTATTTATAGGGCAGCAAGTTTGGTTTCACTATAAAGTTAAAATCCTGTAGTACTCTATGAATCTAGATGAAATGATTTTTTTGAAATATTTGTATCTCCATTTCACTTGATTAATGCAGAAGAAGTGCAAGGAAATTTCACATCGTTCTTCAGGCCATAAACTGGGCCCCTCTCACAAGCACTAAGTTTTACAGGAGATAAATATATAAGTCAAGAGTCAAATTACAATCAGATTGTTGATTTCACCTTCTCTTTGAACACATGGGAATTTGGTCTGGACTTGCAGAGTTGTCTGTAATTGATGCTGTCACATCGGTGCTTGGTTACCCCAAATTGCGGACTGTACAGACTGGGTTGGGAGAGGGAGGAGATAAAAGGACTCTGTGACCCTTGGCGTCTGCTCCCAGTAGGTCAGGTCAGAAAAGATGTCAACGTAAGAAGTGGTATAGCCCACCATTAGGCCATCCACTTACCTACACACACTGGTATAAATTCTGGCAATGCCACCTCTTATGTAGCTCTTTGCCTTGCCTTGCCTTGCATTGCATTTCATTTCATTATTATTTTTCCTCCCATGCACCCCCATCCCCACTAGCCTTTGAGCCCTGTGAGATCAGAGATTTTGTCTCTTTTGTTGTGTGTCCCCAGCTCCTAGAATGGTGCTTGGTAAATAGTAAGTGTAGATAGGTAGAAAGAAAATAAGACAGATAGAAAGTAGGCAGGGAGATATGTCTTCATATGCCCTTATTACCAATATTGATTATATAAGTTGAACATACAAATAAATTTTCCATCTGGTCCACACTTCACATTTGGTATTATGACATTTTAATTGGTCACTTTGAATTTAAATCTCTTTCCCTACTTCAGTCTCATACATGCAATTGTCAAGACTGTCTTTGTTCACATCCTTTAGCCCCTAGCGTAAGGGAACAAAACTGCCCTGTTCTGGACCCTGAGACTAGTGGCCTCTCCTGTCCTCATCACCTTCCCCTTGTCTCACCTTCCCTTTCCTTCATCTGCACCAACTGCGCTGCGCTGGCCCTTCTCTACCACCTTTTTCTCTGTCATCATGTACCTTGTTTTCAGAACTCATCTCCTGGTTAACTACATTCTCTTTTGATCACTTGTTCACATACTTGTCCTACTGTCTTGGTGATAATATGCCTTTGTAACAGATCTCAATTAGTGTTATGTTTAGGGTGTTTGCCAATCATCTCCCAGCTAGACTATATCTCATTTCTTATAAATTCTTTCTCCTACTTTTTTCACTAAATAGGACCATTTTCTGTACCCAATTAAGCTTTCAATAGATGTTATATAATGAGGGCAGAGGGTGCCAGGAGCAGTCTCCACCACTGGATTTCCAGACATTCAGAAAATTATTATAAACACCAGAGACAGCCCTGCAATTCCAGAATATTTAGTTGGAAGCTGCTACTTTCAGGATTCCATTTGCAGATAAAGCCGGTGGATTTTTGGCTGTGTGAAAGCAGGCATAGTTCTGTTAGTCCAAAAAGGCCTCTTAGGAGTCTCTTTATAACCCACTTAGATTTTTTTAAATTGTTGTTTTTATATATACTTAATCTTAAATTTACCAATTTTTTTGTAATAAAAAGTTTTAGTGTAATATTAAAAGATCTGGTCTTAATTGGGACAGGAAGGTGGGGAGAGAAACTGCCATATCTATTATTAATAGAATTCCGTTTAGCTCCAGCTGGGTGCAGTGGCGTGTGCCTGTAGTTCCTGCTCTCAAGAGGCTGAGACAGGATGACTGCTTGAAACCCGGAGTTGAAGACCAGACTGGACAACATAGTAAAACCCTATCTCAAAAAAAAATCAGTTTAGCTCCAAGGTAACTGAGACCCAAAACAAACAATAGGTAAAGAAAAATAGAAGTTTACTTCTCTTTCACTTAAAAGTATAGCTGTAGACTCTCCAGGAATATTATAGTAACTCTGATCCACAAAGTCCTTTGAGACCCAGATTCCTTCTAGTACATTGTTCCTTCATCCCCAGGTATGAGCTCATGGGCCTAGGTAGCAGCTAGTGTTCCGGTCATCACATCTGTATTCCAGGCAGCAGGATGGAGGAAAGAAAAAAGAAAGTAGATCAAAGAACTATTTCTGTGTCTTTCTTTTAAGGGAAGTTTCTGGAGGTTATTACCTGACATTTCTGCTTATGGCGATAAAGTAGGCTGAAGAAATATAGACTTTATATTTGCCCATCTAAAAATAAGGAGTGCTATTAGCGTGGAAGAATGGAATAATGCACACTAAGGAAGATCTAGTCTTTGCCATGGGTACCCTAATTCATGCCCCTCCCAAATGAACTTTCTCAGAGTTTATTTCAATACATTCCTTTTGCTTTCCAAACAGTTACTACTTGTAATATTTTTAAAAAGATAAATACTGATGATAAAATTTATAATATGTAAAGAACAAAATAAAAGTCACCCATAACTTATAACCTAAAGATAACTACTGAAAGAGCATCATGTAAGAAAGGTCCTTAACACTAATACTTAACAAACAACTTATGTCTTCAGAGCACTGAGATGTTTTTCAAAGTTTACCTTATACTGTATATTCAATTATTTATTCCTTCAGTAAACATTTTAAAACATCTGCTTTGTTCTCAGCATCTTGATGACTGATGTGTGGTTGGCAGAGGCCAGCAATGAGGGAAATTTTAAAAATTAAATTTGAGGCCGGGTGTGGTGGCTCACGCCTGTAATCCTAGTACTCTGGGAGGCCGAGGAGGGCGGATTGCTCGAGGTCAGGAGTTCAAAAGCAGCCTGAGCAAGAGCGAGACCCCGTCTCTACTATAAATAGAAAGAAATTAATTGGCCAACTAATATATATATAGAAAAAATTAGCCAGGCATGGTTGGCGCATGCCTGTAGTCCCAGCTACTTGGGAGGCTGAGGCAGGAAGATCGCTTGAGCCCAGGAGTTTGAGGTTGCTGTGAGCTAGGCTGACACCGCGGCACTCACTCTAGCCTGGGCAACAAAGCGAGAAGCTGTCTCAAAAAAAAAAAAAAAAAAAAAGGTGGTACTCTCAGGATGCACAGAGAGACAAAACAAAAAAGTAGCTTTGTCTTGATAAAGTTGGGAAATAAATTAGGGACCTGTAAGTGCCTTATTTATGTTATTATATGATATAAAGGTACACTGGAAAGCAGGAGATAAAATAATAACATTGAAAATTTTCATTTAATTGTAGAATAATTTGTACCATGAACAGTTATCTGTAAAAATGATACCTTGAGAACATTTCTCACTTTTTTTGTTGCTGGAGAAGGAAATTGGAATTATAAGTTTGTTAGGTAGCCTGGTTTTGGCAGTATTAGGAAATAATCAAGCCCAAACATGGTTAAATTCTAACCTTTCTTGATTCCCAGAGATAGAAGTCCAAAGTTCACTTGGGGATAATTCAGTGTGACCCATGCCTTTTGTGCTGTCTTTAAGTTGAACTTCAGAAATAACTAAAGATGGGCCAGTCAACTTGTGCTAAAGAGGGCTGTGTTTTGTTGTGTTCTGAGTCCTGACATTGAATCAGTTCATCTTTCCTACTGAAAATGCTTAAGTGGGAAAAGTAGCTATGTTAAGAAATGCACAGAAAAAACCTAGGAGTTATGCCCAAATATTAACATTTGCCATTACATGGTGAGATATTTTTTTTTCTTCTTTAAATGGTCTGTATATGATTTTTTTTTTACAAGCATATACTAGTTTTGTAACTGGATAAAGGGCTTTTTTTTCCAAAAGAAACTTTCATCCGCGGCAAAGACTCAGCTGAGATGAATGTTAAAGGCTAGCCGCCTGTCGCTGGCTGTGAGGAGAGTCCTGCGGGGGACTCTGGGGACAGTGGGGCCGATTGTGCGTCCACACTTGCTCAGGTGACTGAGGGCTGAGGCCGCTTCGTTTCCACAGGAGAACACAGACTCTTTCATGCAGAAGTGACTGGTATAGGAAAGACAGAGCCTTTCTGTTGGCGATGCTTAAATTGCTGGCTTTATTTTTACTCCTGGCAAAACCGGAGTGAAGGGCGCATTTTCAAACGATCCCGGTTTCCTGTTTAAGAAAACAGGGAATGCCGAGCAGCTGAGTGTGCTCGCGCCCGGGCGGCGTCTCCCAAGCCGGAGGGAGACTTCATTGGTGAAGAGTCGGCCTATGGTGTTCGCGCGTGGCCCGGCTAAGTTTACACAAATGTTGGAACTCTTTTCCTTATGGGGTGAGGATCGAGGACGTCGGAGGCAGGGCCGGAGCTGGGGCGCGGGGCGGCGGCGCGGGCGCCGGCGGGGAGCGCGGGCCACAGGGTGAGCGCAGGGGCCGGAGGGGACGCGCGCCCCGGGGTGGGTGGCTGGGTGTCTGAATTCCCCATGGGGCGGGGAGGAGGGCTGTGGCCTCTCTACTCCCCTCCAGCAACCCGGCAGGGTCGAGGGACCTTTGGTTTGCAATCCTCGGCTCTGATGAACGTCCCAGGTCGGCAAGCTCTGCCTGCCTGCCTGCCTCCCTCACAGCCAGCCTGCAGTTTCTCTTTGCTGAAGGAATTTCAGACGGTCGGTCCTGCAAACAGGTCGGGCTGCATATTTTGAGTGAGCTTGTTCTCCATGTAGAGTTGAAAGTTAAAAAGCAAAGAAAGAGAAGGAAAGACACTCTGTTCGCAAGAGCACAAGTTTCCAGCACCAGCGCTCTCCTTCGGCCCTCCCATTCTTAGGCTTAGAAAATAGTTGCTGCTGAGCGCTAGAATTCATTTCCCACGTTTTAGAATGGAAATCTATTACCTGTATTCTAACAGCTGGAACAATTTGATATTCTAAAAATCAGGTCAAAAAGAATACATGCTCTTATGTCTCTACTTGGCAAACCTACATTTTGTGCTTTCTTTTCCAAAATATTTCAGAAGCAAGCGGGCAGATGGAGGTGAAAGGGTTATTCAGAGTGTCAGATGTAAATGCTCTGCGGTGTTGGGGTTGGGAGGGCAGAGAGCAAGCCGGGTTTGCTGGAAGTTACTTCAACCTTGACAGCAGTCAGGTGGGTTTCTATACCCAAGACAGGGCAGGGGTGCACATGCCTGTGGGTCCCTTCCATGACTGTAAAGATGCAGAACTTATTAGTACGGCTGTAGGAAAACATATTACTTTATCCTACAATTTAAATAAACAAAGACGGGCTTGCTTTTAAATTTAAAACACACAGCTCAGGTCAGCAGCAAGGTCTGTGCTTTGAAAGGTTCTTGTGTTTCTTTTTTTGAATGTTTAGCCAGAAGTAGCGTTTGCTCAGTGCCACATGACCCAGTGGTTGGAGTATAGGGTTTGCTCCTATTTTCATTCTCCTTTGCATCTCTTTGTATTCATCACAAATACAAAACAAGGTATTCCCAGGACAGTGAATGTTCTGTCCAAAAGAAGTCGCGGTGGAGAGACTTTCCCTCTAGTTGGGAGAGGGTTTTGTTTTATTTTTAAATGGGGAGAGAAATTGAGAAGTGGAAGACACGAAATAGAGTTGCAGTCTCCTCTGAGTGTGTTCTTGTACCCTTGCTGCCAGAGTTATTCACTCAGCATCCCATGCCCCAACTTTCTCAGCAGGGGAGGTGCCAAGGCAGACTGTGATCTTGTGGATCGAGGCACTGCAGCTTTCTTGGCCACCATGTAGAATGGCAGCCCAGTCTGTAAAAAAAAAAGCAGCAGGGAGGGAACTCACCTCCCAGGCCACCTGGTTCTGCTGCTGACTTAGTCTGTTAGTCTGCTGCTGACTTATTTTGTGTCTCAGGTAACACGTTATAAAATAGGAATCTTAATGTCTGCTGTGTATACTTCGAGACACTGTAGAACACAAATGATCTACTTGGCAATGCTTTCAAGTCTTGTTTCATGCTTTCTTTTAAAAAGAAAGTACTTAGTAAGGATTTACTAGGTGTTTGGCTCTTTAAAATCATTATTTCACTACATTCATTTAAGCCTATGAGTTGAAATTTCCATTTTTACTGAGGTGGAAACTGAAGTTCAGAGATGTTTATTAACTTACTCTCCTAGCTGTTAGGTTGTAGACTCAGGGTTAGAACATAGGTCTGTCAATTTTTAAAATCAAACCACCTTGCTGCACTGCAACATACACAAATGTTAGTTTTTACCATTATGTGTATTACATGCCATTATAATATTCTCTTCTCTCTGTCTTAGGTAAAGCAGATGACATTTTGAATGGAGACCGTGACAAAGAACAGAAAGACCCTTATTTTGTAGAGACACCCTATGGTTATCAACTAGACTTAGATTTCCTTAAATACGTGGATGACATACAGAAGGGGAACACCATCAAGAAACTTAACATCCAGAAGAGGAGGAAGCCATCTGTGCCATGCCCAGAACCCAGGGCCGCACCTGGTGTATGGACTTCCACGGAATCCCTCTCATCTTCCAATAGTGATGACAATAGGCAGCAGTGTCCCAACTTCCTTCTAGCCAGAAGCCAAGTTACATCAACTCCAGTTCCAAGGCCACCTGCCCCTCTGGAGACCTCACCCCCTTTTCTTACCATCCCAGAAAATCGACAGCTGCCACCTCCCTCACCACAACTCCCAAAGCACAATCTTCATGTCACCAAGACACTGATGGAGACCCGAAGAAGACTGGAACAGGAGAGAGTCACCATGCAGATGACACCGGGTGAGTTCAGAAGGCCCAGGCTGGCCAGTTTTGGAGGCATGGGCTCCACGAGCTCCCTCTCCTCCTTTATGGGTTCTGGAAACCACAATCCTGCCATGCACCAGCTTCAGAATGGATACCACGGTAATGGTGATTATGGTGGCTATGCCCCGGCTGCTGCCACCACGTCCTCCATGGGGAGCTCCATCCGCCACAGTCCCCTGAGCTCGGGGATCTCCACCCCAGTGACTAATGTGAGCCCCATGCACCTGCAGCACATCCGCGAGCAGATGGCCATCGCCCTGAAACGCCTGAAGGAGCTTGAGGAGCAGGTGCGAACCATCCCTGTGCTCCAGGTGAAGATCTCAGTCTTGCAAGAGGAGAAAAGGCAGTTGGCCTCCCAGCTGAAAAACCAAAGGGCTGCATCACAGAATGATATCTGTGGCATGAGGAAGCGGTCTTACAGTGCAGGGAATGCCTCGCAGCTGGAACCGCCCTCCCGGGCCCGGAGAAGCAGCGGGGAATTGTACATTGACTACGAGGAAGAAGAAATTGAGAGCGTAGAGCAGAGCACGCAGAGGATAAAGGAGTTCCGACAGCTCACTGCGGACATGCAGGCCCTGGAGCAGAAGATCCAGGACAGCAGCTGTGAGGCCTCCGCAGAGCTCAGGGAGAATGGAGAGTGCCGGTCTGTGGCTGTGGGTGCCGAGGAGGACATGAATGACATTGTTGTATACCACAGAAGCTCCAGGTCCTGTAAGGATGCAGCCGTGGGGACAGTCATTGAAACGAGGAATTATGGGGTCAGTGTGACAGAGGCCATGCTCGGAGTGACTACTGAAGCTGACAAAGAAATTGAGCTGCAACAGCAGACCATAGAAGCCTTAAAGGAAAAGATCTACCGCCTGGAAGTACAGCTTAAAGAAACCACCCACGACCGGGAGATGACTAAATTAAAACAAGAACTTCAGGCTGCTGGATCGAGGAAAAAAGTTGACAAAGCCATGATGGCCCAGCCGCTTGTTTTCAGCAAGCTGGTGGAGGCAGTGGTGCAGACCCGAGACCAAATGGTTGGCAGTCACGTGGATGTGGTGGACACGTGTGTCGGGACCTCTGTGCAAACCAATAGTGTAGGCGTCTCCTGCCGGCCTCAGTGTAAGGAGAAAGTCTCGGGGCCCGAGCTGCCCATGAATCGGTGGATTGTTAAGGAGAGGGTAGAAATGCATGACCGTTGTACCGGGAGGTCTGTGGACTGGTGTGACAAGAGTGTGGGTGTGGAAGTCAGCGTCTGTGAAACAGGCAGCAACACAGAGGAGTCTGTGAATGACCTGACACTCCTCAAGACGAACTTGAATCTCAAAGAAGTGCGATCTATCGGTTGTGGAGATTGTTCTGTTGACGTGACTGTCTGCTCTCCAAAGGAGTGCACCTCCCGGAGCGTGAACACTGAGGCTGTTGGCCAGGTGGAAGCTGCTGTCATGGCAGTGCCTCATACCACCAGCCAGCACACCAGTACGGTTTTGGAACAGGTGAACCAGTCCACCAACACCGAGATGGCCACCCTCGTAGAATCTTGCACCAACACTTCCCTAAGCTCTCTGGACAAGCAGACCAGCACCTACACCGTGGAGATGCGGACGGTGGCTGTAGGAGAAGGTCGAGTCAAGGACATCAACTCCTCCACCAAGATGCGGTCCATTGGTGTTGGAACACTGCTTACTGGCAATGCTGGGTTTGACAGGCCATCAGCTGTGAAGACCAAAGAGTCAGGCGTGGGGCAGATAAATGTTAACGACAACTATCTGGTTGGTCTGAAAATGAGGACCATAGCTTGTGGGCCTCCGCAGTTGGCTGTGGGGCCACCAGCCAGCAGGAGGAGCGTGGGTGTTGGGGATGAGCCCGTAGGGGAGGTCCTGGAGAACCCCCCAGCCCAGGCTCCATCTGGGATGACTGGCTTGGATCACTACATTGAACGTATCCAGAAACTGTTGGCAGAGCAGCAAACACTGCTGGCTGAGAACTATAGTGAACTGGCAGAAGCTTTTGGGGAGCCTCACTCCCAGATTGGCTCCCTCAATTCACAGCTCATCAGCACCCTGTCATCCATCAACTCTGTCATGAAGTCTGCAAGTGCCGAAGAGCTGAGGAACCCTGACCTCCAGAAAGCCAATCTGGGTAAAATCACAGGTAGGTGGTACTCTGGGACCTGGGAATGAGGAAGGGTGGGAAAGGATATCTTTCCAGGAGGTAAGGATTTTTTTAACTGCTAGAACCAGTTTTTGGAGAAAATGGAGAAAGCTTTAGATTGGTAATAGGTAGAATGAAAGCCAAGAATCAAAATCCATAAGTAATTCTGCTGGTTCTCATTATCTGGTAGCTTCACTGGCCTCTGGCTGAGAACTAATGATAAAAGTAAACTAGTGTTGACTAGGTTAGAAGTTGTCTTCTGGGGTTGCTAGTTTTATATGATGCCTTATTCTTTGTCTTCTAGTTAATTACTTATTTTTAAACAGAACTATCTGAAAAAAATCTTATGATGCTTGTACCCAAAATTACCAGTATATTATCTATTAAGAATACTGGTATAAAATGTTTTTAGTTAAGATTTTTATGAGGGGAGAGACATGCCATTACTTCATTTATTAACTCAGCAAATAATTATTGCGTTCTAGCCAGGTGCAGTGGTGCACACTTATAGTCCCAGCTATTTGGGAGGCTAAGGCAAGCGGATCACTTGAACCCATGAGTTTTTTTGTGTTTTCTTTGAGACAGAGTCCCACTCTGCTGCCCGGGCTAGAGTGCCATGGCATCAGCCTAGCTAACAGCAATCTCAAACTCCTGAGCCCATGAGTTTTGAGGGCAGCTGGGTAGCATAGCGAGACCTTGTCTCTAAAAATAATAATTGAATCCCTACTCAATTACAAGCATAGACTCTGAGGATAGTGCAGTGAACAAACCCAGAGTCCCTGTCCTCATGGTGCTTCCATTCTAGTGAGAGCACAGGGCAAGGGACCTGTAATCTATCAGGAGGTGATAAAAACTATGAAGAAAATAACACCAGTTATGGGAATAGCAAGTGGCAGTGGTTAGGGGTAGGGGCTATTTCAGATAAAGTAGTCAAAGAAAGCCTCTCTGATGAGGGACCCTTGAGCAAGAACTCAAAAGAAGGGACTCATTTCCCACTGTTGATTTTGATAAGTGCTTACGTTTTTGTCTTTCTCATTCTTTCCCTTACTCATTGGGATTCCTGCTCACTCCCTGCTTTTCTTTAAATTGAAGCTAATAATTGAGAAATTGCCCTGGACTACTTTATGACATATAATATTTCCCTATGAGCCTCACTAAAATGAATTCCCTTGTTATCAGCGGCACTGTGTGTCTCACAGTGCGTTATATAGTCTCTATATAATGTAGGCCTGGGCCACACCCGTGGGCTTACATTCCTGGCTGTCCAGTCTTCATGAACCAGTACGACCTAGGGAAGGGTATGCATTAAATTAATTTTATGTGCAATATAGATTAAAGTAATCCGTCCACAAAAATTTTCAGTCTTTTTCCCTTTATAACCTGAAAGGGCAATGATTAAAATGAACTGAAATAGATATTTTTATATCTTCCTGGGTTTCTACTTTCAAACCTGAATTAATATTAGTTTATAGTATCTGTGCTGTGGGACAGTTTGTTATGGAAGAAAAAAATGACATGACAGCTGATGTGTGGGTTTTTGCATTTTTTAGAATCCAAGGAATCTAATAAACGCTCAGGGGAGTCATTTTAGCATAAACAGGATTAAAATATGAGGACTGAAGCAAAGTCTGAAGTAATTAATACTATGTCTGCTTCCACATCCTTTTAAAATCATGATGTCAGATGTTGAAGTCAAAATAAAATTCTTAAATACCTCCAGACACACATGACACAGTGGATCACCCATTATAAAAGCATTTTCTTTCCAGCCTTCCTCCCTCCTCCCCAAACTAGGGTTTCTATTTCACATTCTTGCCAAAAATATTCAGCTGTAACATTTGCCTGACCCCCTGAGCATGGAGACCGGGGGCAAGTTTGGTCTGGCTGTGTTACAGTGGTGTTTGGTCTATTTCCAGTCATGCTGACATTCCACACATCACTGTTTAGATCCGACCCTGCAGCCAAACACGTAATTAGCTAAAATACAAGAGACCTACAGTATTTGTGAACAAAAGAACAAATATTTTTAGTAGCACTTATTTAGTCATAGCGGCAACCCCTCCCAGAGCACGTAAGAACAACTGTAATTCACATCACATTTGCATTTTAACCATTTTGCTTTAAAGTTCTAATGAAGAGTTAGGTTAGGAAATCAACCCAGAGTATTCAATTTTTGTTATCTGGTATTTGTTACATGGACTGAAAATTAAGCTTGATATAGTGAGGTGTAGAGATCTCAGCACCTGCAAGCTGTGCGGAGTGAAGGCAGACCATGGTGCACTGTGGATTCCTGTGCACGCTGTACAAGATAGAATGTTACACATGGTCCAGAATGCATTTCTGTACCAAAAGGTATACTGGAGCATAGAAAGGTATTCATTTCAAACTTCCCCAAATAACAGGGAATCTGGGGTTGACACCTACCAAAAGAGCATATAAATAATCACTTATGTGAACCTAATACTGTACTCTAAAGAAGTTGATTTGGGCTCTGAAGCCAGTGTGGGTTCAGAGTCTTTGCAACTAGGATAAGTTGTCTTTGTTCCCTCACAGGGTTGTAATGAAGATTCAGTGAGTCAACAGGAGTAAAGCATTTGGAGTAGTCTGCAGCACAGAGGATAAATGCTCAATAAAAGCTGGCTGTTGTTATTGAGTACTTCCAGAAATGGAAATGTAGATATATTAATAGAACAAATTGCCAAACAAAAATTGTACAAATGGTCTTTTGTTTTCAACCCAAATGTTTATCTTCATCATTTGGGCTAATGCCCCCCCCCTCCGCCGCCATTATTATGTTTCTCCAACTAACAGTTTTATCGAGATAAATGTATAGATAAAAATGGGAATACATGAAATAGCTATAAGAAATCTTCAGTCCAGAGATATTCAGAATCAGTGTCAAAGCTCAAAACAAAGTGTGTTAGTGCCCAATCCATATTGTTCATTGTTCCCAGAGTTGAAATTTGATGATGGTGTCACTTGTTATTATGCAAAAAAAGCATTATTTTTAGCAGCATCAAAATGCCTAACACTCCAGTTTCTTAAAATTACAACTAGAGTATGCTCTCATAACAAATTAATAGTTCAAAAGCACATACAATAAAGAATAAAAGCCTTCCTCACATGCCCCAGTGGTAGCCCCTTTGTGCTTGGTATGTACAGGTGTGCATGCCTGCAGGCCTATATTTTAGAAACATACTTTTCAGTAACAAAATTTGAATCATACATAGTCTGCCTATGTATTTTTTCACCTAAAAAATCACAGACACTTTTCCAGGTTTTCAGAGACAATGTGTTGGTTTTGATGCAGCTGGGATCTGATGGTGACCAAAGGTTCTGTAAAGTATATTTTAATTCCTGGTAGTGTGAGTTTAATGTATTTAATATTTTCTTTCCTGGAATTAAGTAGTTAGAGGAAGTAAGTTTCTGTTTTAACAAAAACCTTGGGAAAAATGTTTATTCTTGTAAATCAATTGGATCGTTTTGGTTTGAGGAGTGGGTTAACGATGTTTTGGGCTTTTTTTTTCCTTCTTGAGAAAGGGAGGAGGAGAGAGAAATTCCAGACACACGATTAGCAGTTATAAATACTCTAAAAATATATGACTATCTCTGACCAAATGCAAACAAAACTATAGGCCGGGCGAGGTGGCTCACACCTGTAATCCTAGTGCTCTGGGAGGCCGAGGCAGGTGGATTGCTTGAGCTCAGGAGATTGAGACCAGCCTGAGCAAGAGTGAGACCTTGTCTCTACTATAAATAGAAAGAAATTAGCCAAGCAAACTAAAAACAGAAAAAATTAGCCGGGCACAGTGGTGCATTCCTATAGTCCCAGCTATCTAGGAGGCTGAGGCAGGATTGCTTGAGCCCAGGAGTTTGAGGTTGCTGTGAGCAAGGCTGACTCCATGGCACTCTAGCCCAGGCAAAGGAGTGAAACTATGTTTCAAAAAAAACCCCAAAAAACTATAAAGTGGAATCTAGCTGCCTGCCACATGATTTATAGAAAATTAATCTCATACTCAACTGCTTTTAAAAATCAGTTTCCTTATTTGCATTCTTAGTTATCTTGGGTTTGTTAAAAAGTCTATAAACTTAAAGTCATCCCTACAACTGTGAAAGTGAGTTTTTAGACAATTCTGACCCAAAGCAAAAGCAAGGAAATAAAATCATTAGAAAATACCATTTGGATTTAGTTTTCTCCTCATTCAAATAATATACCATTTACTTATCCTAGTACCTGGTTTTTATCACCTTTAAAAAAATAAGTGCTACAAGGGCATTAAACTAACTCAAAGTAAGGGTTTCTGGAACACTGCAGAATATAACAGCATGTGATAGTGAAGGCCTACTGAACCAAGGTTAGAAGAGCTAATTTCTGGCACTGGCTGTGCAGGTAACTTGGGAGAATCTGGGTTTCCAGGGCCTCCTGTGTCTAGTGATAGGGTTGGACTAGATTTTTCTCTTAGAGTTTTTTTCAGCAGGATTGTTCTTCTATAAAAATTGCTCTTCTCCAGGCTGCCCATCAGATTCTGGGGAACTTTTTTCTAAAATTCATGGGTTTTCTACTACCACCCAGTAGGCACACCCAGTCCTATTTCATGAAATGTTAGAATACATGACCCTAGAGCAGAGCTTCTTAATCTGGCATCTGTGGCTTCACGTGCTTTTTGTGAAGAAAGTGCATGATTTTCACCTGATTCTCAAAAGGGATCGTTGACCCTCAGAAAGGTTGAAATTACAGACCTAGGTCATCTGTTACCTTGGGAAAAGGCACTTCAGCTCTGAAGGAAATCTTTTCAAAAGATTTAAAATCTGTTCCCCCACCTTTGTGAACCCTTCAGTTGACACTTGTTAGTGTCTATCTTTTAAACTGATGCTTTATCACCTTAAATGGACATTAGTGAAATGCACATATACTCTGGAAAATGACGCAAGCTTACTTTGAACTTTTATTCTTAATGAATCCTAAGGTATGCAGTTGATTTCAGGATAAAGCATGGTGATTGGAGGTTTTAGATTTTGAGAACTGAAATGGCTTTGAGTTCAGGGATGCCCAGCCTTAAATGACAAACACAGTGATTGATATTAGAAGATGACTACAGCTGTGTTTATTCTTCTGAGCAGCAAGTCATATTTTAGGAAAGATGTTTAAAGTTTGTTCTAGTCATGTCAGTTGATAGCTATACATTAATTGTCAACTATGAAAAAATGTGGGATAGCAACAAAGAGAGATGTAAACTGGTCTATAACCTGAAGACCATGGATGGGTCTGTACCTATCCAATTGGGAAGCCAAGACATGTGCATCAGAAGTGTAAGAACCTATGCCAGTATTAGGCACCAAATAATGTACAATAGAAAGTGTTCTGAGTTCAGCTGCAGTCAAGCTCTCTGAGGTCTTGGATGGGGAGGACTTTAGCTCTATCGGAAAGAACTCAGAGCACATCTTCTTACCCCAGCTTTATTTAATCCAGCTTGTCAGCCTGAGCTTTCTTGGTCAAATCTTGGGATAGTTTGTAATTAAATGTGGGTGGGGTAGTGGTGAGAAAGAATCTGATTCTTACTCCACTCTAGCTTTTTAATTTCTAAGTGAGTGCCCACTTTTAGATACAGTCATGACAACTGTCTGATGTGTTCCAAGGAAAATATCAAAATGGCCCTGGAAATGATTAAAATGCAGCTCTGATCATTAAGGTTTCTATCTCCAGCCTTGAGCTGATTGTTTATGTTGGTGACCATATGTACCAGCATTCAGGCAGAGTTCTGAGAGAGGAGAGCCTAGGATTGTCCTTTCTCTTCCATCAAAGTTGCATACTTTCCCCAAAAAGTAACATGTACCAAAAAAGAAGTTGATCCTTCATGAACAGTCTCTACTGTCTGTTCCAAAAACCAACATTTGGGTTTACAGGGTGAATTTATGTTCAAGACCCTTTTTCTTTTTTTTGAAACACAGTCTTGCTCTGTGGCCCAGGCTAGAGTGCAGTGTTGTCATCATAACTCACTGCAACTTCAAATCCTGGGCTCAAGAGATCCTCCTTCCTCAGCCTCCCAAGTAGCTGGAACTACAGGCATGCGCCACAATGCTCAGCTGATTTTTCTGGTTTTGGACAGGTTCTCGCTCTTGCTCAGGATGGTCTCCAATTCCTGAGCTCAAGCAGTCTTCCTGCTTTGACTTCCCAGAGTGGTAGGATTATAGGTGTGAGCGACCGCTCCTGGCCAAGGATCTTTTTCTTAATGAAAGACTTAGAAGCATTATTTCAGATCCCTTTGAATTCCTAGTTATACACTGGGAAAATACCTTAATGACTGGCCCCCATGATGAATCAGAAATTTCAGTCTTATTTTTTAACAAGTAATCTTAGATGTTTTTTAAAAATCAAATCAGAATGTCAAGCTGAAAATCTGGCACAGCAAGCAACTTGGTTAATTAGCTGGCTACACTGTTCATAACTGTGTTTTCAGAAAGCACTTGTCATTACTAGCAAAAATATGGATTAGCATACCAGAACAGAATAGGTGAACAGAGCAACATTTATTGATTGATTGATTGAGACAGAGTCTCGCTTTGTTGCCCAGGCTAGAGTGAGTGCCATGGCATCAGCCTAGCTCACAGCAACCTCAAACTCCTGGGCTCAAGCAATCCTTCTGCCTCAGCCTCCCGAGTAGCTGGGACTACAGGCATGTGCAACCATGCCTGGCTAATTTTTTCTATATATACTAGTTGGCCAATTAATTTATTTCTTTTTATAGTCAAGACAGGGTCTCGCTCTTGCTCAGGCTGGTTTTGAACTCCTGACCTCAAGCAATCCGCCCTCCTCGGCCTCCCAGAGTGCTAGGATTACAGGCGTGAGCCATCGTGCCTGGCCCAGAGCAACTTTTAAAGTCCATTTTAATATACTTTTTAAAAGAAATTTTCAAACAAATTTAGAAACCCATTGCTATATACCAACAAATAATACCCATTCTGCATGGATAACTACCAGACAGTAAACTGAAGAAGGTGATCTCTTTAAAGCCCTTCCAGCTCTAGTTTTCACTTTATTTTTCTTTAAAACAGTTTGCTTTAACATTCCAAATGTCAAGGACATAAAATAAAATTTTTATTTTAAGTTACTTGTTTTTCATTATAGTTTGCCTTATTGTTATGATTATCTATATATTTAATGCTAAGTGTACTTTGGCATTACAGTTAAAGCATCAAAGTTGCTCTTATTTTCCAGAACACTGAGGTTTCTGTCTCTTGCTGTCTTTTAGTCATCACTGCTATGGCCAAGTTGTAAAATGAGGCTCATGCTTTATTGGCGTTTATGGTTATTATACATTTGAGTTAATGATGAAAAACTTTCCACAGTTGTCCACTCCCCAATTGTGCCTGTGTTAACCACTGTCACCTGGTAGGAATTTTGAGGCTTTAGACAGAGTGCCAGAATTCTGAAGGCATTTTGTAATTGCTCCTGTTATTTTATCTCTATTGCTTGGGTAGCATTTACTGTTCTGTTCTTCACAGACTTCTATTAGTGGTCCAGGGCTGTTAATTAAACCACTAGTCATCCTTAAGAACTCACATGAATCTAAGTTGCTGGGTTGAAACCAGAGAGGAGTCTAAACTCTTATTTTCAGCAGATAAGTTTTATATTGGTTAATTTAATTCAGTCGTTCCTAATCCTGGCTTCACAATAGAATCACCTGGGGGAGAGGTTAAAAAAACAAAAAACAAAACAAACAAAAATCTGATGCCTGGGCCCACCTGCAGATAGTTTACTTTACTGTATCTATATAGTTTAAAAGTCCATCCTTAATTCAGTTGAGGCTAAAGGGCAGCCAGGGCTGAGACCACTGAATTTTGCTTCTTGACCTCTTTAATTTTGTCTTTCTTGGCTGCACCTTTTTTGTTTTGCCCAAGCACAGCAGTCATTTGTTAGAGTTACTACTGGCGCACGTTATCCTATGTGGTGCCTGCAACTACAGATGGATCCTTATCAAGTTCAGATAATTCTTTATGGACCATTCAAGACCAACCAGAGTTTCAGCACCATTCAAAAAACATTTTCTAGCAATTCAGGTGACAAATTCCCTGATTTGACAAATGAAAGCTAGTTTAACATGTAATGTATACCATGGAGTACTACTCAGCTTTAAGAAACAATGGTGATATAGGACCTCGTGTATATTCCTGGATACAGCTGGAACCCATTCTACTAAGTGAAGTATCTCAAGAATGGAAAAACCAGCACCACATGTACTCACCAGCAAATTGATATTAACAGGGTAACACCTAAGTGGACATATAGGAATAACATTTATCAGGTGTCGGGCAGGTGGGAGGGGGGAGGAGGGGATGGGCATTAAACTAACACAACTAGTAAGAGGTACAACGTTTGGGGTATGGACAGGCTGGAAGCTCTGACTCGAGGGGGGAGGGCGGGCATGGGCAATATACGTAACCTTAACACATGTACCCCCATAATACGCTAAAATAAAAACAAACAAAAAAAAACATCTAATGATGTTCTTTGCTTTAGTAGTTGGTTAGTCTCAACACAATCTTCACGACTTTGAATTGAATTACATGGACACTTGTAAAAGGCTTTCTATTACCCAGCATTGTTCTAAGCACTGGCGAGGACACCAGTAGGAACACAGCATGAATGGACTCGAGTTTACATCTGCATTGAGGAGACTTACATGAAACTGAGAAGACAGAGAGACAGGGCATATTTTAGTACGGACAGTATGTGCTGCAGGACAATGATAGAATAAAAGAGACCTCTGTGGGCCAGCTGGGTGTGGTGGCTCATACCGGTAATCCTAGCACTCGGGGAGGCCAAGGCAGGAGGATAGCTTGAGGTCAGGAGTTTGAGACCAGCCTGAGCAAGAGACAGACCCTGTCTCTACTAAAAATAGAAAAAATTAGCTGAAGATGGTCGTGCATGCCTGTAGTCCCAGTTACTTGGGAGGCTGAGGCAGGAGGATCGCTTGAGCCCAGGAGTTTGAGGTTGCTGTGAGCTAGGCTGACACCGTGGCACTTTAGCACAGGCGACAGAGAAAGACTGTCTCTAAAAAAACAACAAAAAAACCCTGTATGGAATGGTGTTTTAGGAAAAAAAAACTATAGGGGAAATTAGAATTTGGGCAAACCTTGAAAAGAGTATGGTTAGAATTTAACTGGTCAACGATGGTGAAATTCCAGGCCTGTAGAACAACCTACTAAAGAGCACAGAGTTGAGAGTAATTAAGTCAGAAGACCACTCTGAACAGAGTGAACTGAGTGGGGGAGTAATTGAGTGGTAAAATTCCCACAGGCAAGATGAAGCCATCACATTCATTATAAAGGACCCTTGGTTGCCTACATGAGAGGCTGGACCTTGATTGGAAAAACTTTAAAAAGCCCTAGTTTCTAAAACTAAGCTATCGTGAGAATAATTGTAGTGCCCCAGGTACCTCATGGTGAAATTATCTGGAAATGTGGTTGGGGGGCAGGGTGGTTCCTGGGTTGAGAAATGATGTTCTGTATCTCTGTTAGAGAGGTGAGTACACAGGCATATGTATTTACCCAAACTCATCCAGTTTACACTTAAAATCTATACTTTATTATATATTAATTATACCTCAATTTAAAAATATTTTTAAAAGTCATATTTAAAAAGAAGGGTAGGCCGGGCGCGGCGCGGTGGCTCACGCCTGTAATCCTAGCTCTCTGGGAGGCCGAGGCGGGCGGATTGCTTGAGGTCAGGAGTTCGAAACCAGCCTGAGCAAGAGCGAGACCCTGTCTCTACTATAAATAGAAAGAAATTAATTGGCCAACTAATATATACAAAAAATTAGCCGGGCATGGTGGCGAATGCCTGTAGTCCCAGCTACTTGGGAGGCTGAGGCAGGAGGATTGCTTGAGCCAGGAGTTTGAGGTTGCTGTGAGCGAGGCTGATGCCACGGCACTCACTCTAGCCTGGGCAACAAAGCGAGACTCTGTCTCAAAAAAAAAAAAAAAAAAAGAAGGGTAGACAACCTAAGGATTAAAAGACTCAAACCATAACAACCAATGGAAGTATATGACTGAGATTCT
This sequence comes from Microcebus murinus, assembly GCF_040939455.1. Lineage (NCBI taxonomy): Eukaryota > Metazoa > Chordata > Mammalia > Primates > Cheirogaleidae > Microcebus > Microcebus murinus. The sequence continues at coordinate 30,233,241 of NC_134115.1, forward strand.
GATTCAAACACCCTATAAAATTTTTTTTAAAGAAACCAATGGAGTAATTTGAATATCAACTGGGTATGCAATGATGATAAAGAAATTATCCTTTTTTTTAGGCTTGATAGTTTTAGCCTTAATAGTGTGCTTGTTTTTTTCAGTTTTTTCTCCTAGCAGCATATCCCAAAATGTTTATGAATGAAAAGGATTGGTTCTCTAGCTCTTGCTTCAAAATAATCTAGTGTGAGCGTGTGGGGGTACTTTCAATGAAACCAGGTATCTCCCTGATCATTATCAATGCTAGTGATGGGAACAGGACAGTTAATTATACTTTTGTCTACTTTTGTACATGTTTACGGTTTCAGTAATAAAAACTGTTCATGTATTTGCATTTAAAAAGCCATTGTTGGTTCTTGAATGGGAAAATGCTTAGTTGAAAATATTTCTCTAGCAGCAGTGTTCTGGCACTCAGGGAATAACTAGTAGGATTTTTTTGGAGGTTTACTACAATAATTTCAAAGTAAAGATGAGTGAACTTAAGGAGAAATGACGATAAATGCCCTGCTTTGTTTACTCTGCTTGAAGTCAGCACATTAAACATTTCATATTTACAATTAGGGGACACGTCAGGTCATGGGGGCATTAAACATTGTTTGGAGGGCTGCATTCAGTAGGGGTGTGTGTTTGTGTGTCGAGGAGGAAGCTGGATTTGTGAAGGAATCATCTGGAAAGCACCCCTTGACCCTAGAGCTAGAGGAGGAAGCATTGTGCTGTTGATGAGTAGGCAAAGGACTGTTCATAGAATTAGGAAATGTGAGTTGTAATCCAGCTCTGGCCTCACGCAAGTCACTGAACCTAGCTGGCCTTCCGAATTCTTAGCTAGAAATATGAGAATTAAAATGTAGATGATCTCTAATGCCTCACTTTGAATATTTTGCCAACCCCCACTCTTTCATTAGTGTCATTGTTTTAAACCAGTAATTTTCAAAGTGGGCCACCAGAATCGGTGACTCTTATGGGTGGGGAATGTCAGAAATGTCCATCACTGGGCTCCCATTCCAGACCTACAGAATGAATATCTAGCAGCAAGTTCCTGGGAATCTGCATTTTAGCAAAACATCCAGGTGATTCTTATGAACTATAGACCTGAAGAAAATGGTGTCAGGGCTTGGCTGCATTTTCTTCAGATTGCTTCAAAATACATATAATTCAGTACTTAATTGCTTTTCTTCTAAGGATCTAAGAGATTTCAAAGCTTTATTTTAAAAGGGATAAAGTTGTGATCAAACTCTTATAACATTATTGTAAGTAGATTTAAATTTTTAATTTTTGTTTTTCACATTTATCATGCATAATTTAGGGAATAATAGGGACACACACAAAAAAATATATAGCAACCTATGAGTCTTTTTTAGCCTTAGAAAAGCAGTGTTAGGTGAAGTGGCTCACACCTTTAATCCTAACATTTTGCAGGGGAGGCCAAGGTAGGAGGATCTCTTGAAGCCAGAAGTTGAAGATGAGCATGGGCAAGAGTGAGACCTCGTTTCTAAAAAAAAAAACTAGAAAAATTAGCTAGTGTGGTAGTGAGCGCCTGTAGTCCCAGCTAGTTGGGAGGCTGAGGCAGGAGGATCTCTTGAGCCCTGAGTTTGAGGTTGCTTTGAGCTATGGTGATGCTACTGCACTCTACCTGGGTGGAGGGAGACCTTTTCTCAAAGAGAAAAAAAAATCAGTGTTAAACAGGTGTGTCATATGTCCTTCCAGAATTTTTCTAATATGTATAAATATAATTATTTACCAAAGTAGGTTTATTTTCTCCATTAATAGGTTGTATAACCTATTTTTAATACTCACAGACACATTATGCTTATCTTTCTAAGTTAATGTCCTCCTACATCAACATTTAAGTGACTGCATAAAATTCTTTTGTGTAAGTGTACCAGAGCTTATTCACCAGTTTCTTACAGGCAGACTGTGGTGTCTGCTTCTTTTTACTGTTTTAAAGGTAGAAATAATGGCCATTCTTCTGTATCTTTTTGTACATCCTTAGGATAAAATTTCTAGAAATCAAATTACTGAGTCAAAGAATTTTCTATTCTTTTTCAAGTGATTTTTGTACACAGTTAATCCATGCTCCCTATAGAAAAGAATGGCAATGTGAGTACAGGGAAAAATTATTAATAAAACCACCATAGCTGTTTCATTTTGGTATAGTGTCTTCCAGGTGTGTCTGTATATATATACTAATGTATTTTAATAGGATCACATAATACATGGAATTTTATTATCTGCTTTTTTCATTTAACCATATATTGTAACATCCTTCCATGTTACACAATGAAAATTTTATGATATATACATTAATTACAAAGTATCACTGAATACAGTTTCTCTGCTTCAGCCCATGAACATAGGCAAAAGCACTCTAGTAGATATGAGAGAAACAAAGTTGATCAGAACTGTTTCATGGTCTCAAAATATTTATCCTAGAAGGGAGCCTAAAATGGTCACATAAATCACTTTATAGCTTATATCATAGATTGTATGTATGTATGTATAGCTTGTATCATAGATTCCAGAAGAATATATGGAGGATGGAATTTGAGAGTTCAGGGAAACGAATGTTACTTTTAGTGAGGGAGATCAGGGAAGGCTCTTTAGAAGTGATGGGAGGGTTGGCCATGTGAAGATGGGGAAGAAAGGCATTCCAGGTGGCAGAGAGCCACCTGGAGGAAATGAGAGAGACCCTCACTCTACATGCAGAGAGTGCTTCTACCTACTGGGATGCAGCCTCTGTCCCCATAAGGATCTCGGGAGTAGTGGGAAATGAAGTTGGGAGGTAAGGGCATGCTAGATTATGGATGATTTATAGAATATCTGGCTATGCAGTGTGGACTGTGTTTACTGAGCAGTGGGGTGTTTGTTTAGGTTTTGTTGCATTTTGTTTTAGGATAATGATGCCATTAGAGCTGAGCAGGAATATTACTCTGCAGCAGTGGGCCAGGTGGGAAATGGTGATGAAAGAGGGGCTGTCAGAGTGCTACTCCTGTGACCCAAAACCAAGGCTAGTATAAGGTAGCCAGGGCAGAGAGAAAAGAAGACATGCTGAGGAGTTAGAATGACAACCTTGGCAGGTCCGCATGTGGTCACAAGGGAAAAGGTTAAGAGCAGGGGTCCTCAAACTTTTTAAACAGTGGGCCAGTTCACTGTCCCCTCAGACCATTGGAGGGCCGGACTATAGTTTAAAAAAACCTATGAACAAATTCCTATGCACACTGCACATATCTTATTTTGAAGTAAAAAAACAAACGGGCAAAAACACCCGCATGTGGCCCGCGGGGCTGTAGTTTGAGGACACCTGGTTAAGAATCAAAGAAGGCATTAGGGATTCTGTTTAGAGGGCTTTGGGTAGCAGTCCCATTTTAAATGATGAGCTGCAAGAATCTTTTGTTTTTCTTTAAGCCTATTTTGTTCAGTCCTAGCATCACATACTCTATACCCGTCTCCTCCCTGATAGGAAGTAATTTGGAATATACCTGTAAGTGTGGAAGCCTTCAGTCAAGAGGGCCATTAAGCACCCAGATATCCCAGCCTGAGCAAGAGGTGGGGACCACGGATGGAAAGGCCCTCAGCAGCCAGGACACCTTCCCCACCGAGGAGTGTGCACTGTCTGCAGTGAACCTGACAGATGACCAGATAGCCGCTGGCCTCTACGGTAACGTTTCTCAGTCCTGGGCATGAGGATTCTGGGACCAAATTGTCAGCATTCCAGCTTCATACCAGTGTGCTTTATAAACTGACCTGGAAAAAAGATTATATTGCTGTTTAGAAGGCAGACCTAGAATACCTTTAAATTAAGAGTACCAAAGAAAGCAAGCTGAACAATCCCTTAAGAAAGCTTATCTGATACTGCAAATTGTTAAATATCTTAAACAGCAGTTCATTCTATCACATTCTGGCAGGCATAAATTTTTTCCAGGTTATCTCAGCTGTAGAAAAAGAACAATAATAATAATCCCTATCTTAGTGCCTAAGGGGTTTCTGAGGCTCAAATGAGACACGACATCACTTTATAAACATTAAATCCTGGCACAAATGCCAGTTGTCACTGGTTTTGTTATGTCTGGAAGTAGTGATTGACTTTTTTCCCATTTGAAAACTGTTATTAATGGAACTTTGAATTATTTTCTTTCTATGCGCACATTTTTCCAATGAATTTTGTGCAAGTTTCTCATATATATATATGTGCCAAGATGTATGTTTACCTGTGTGAGAAAAAATAATTGTACAGGAAGAGAGATTACCTATTCATTTAACTTGTACAGGTATGAGTTTTGTTCATTTTGATCACCTTGATTGACTTTTTTACAGTATGTACAAATAATGAAAGTACGCTGAAGTCCATCATGAAGAAGAAAGATGGTAACAAAGATTCAAACGGCACGAAAAAGAATCTTCAGTTTGTTGGCATTAATGGAGGGTAAGGAAAGATGGTACCTAGAGTTTAACACTGTCTGTCTCCTTTGCCTCCTTGCCTGTTTAAGTCACATTTTAAGGTACCTGGTCTGGGAAGCTGCCACATCGTGGTGATGGAAGATTCCCTCCTCAGAAAGGTGCATTTGGGCTTCTCCTCTTCTCTTCTTGCTATCTTTAAGGATATCTCACTCTCTTAAGGATACCTGATGAAGCTGAGCAGTTTCCACCTCCTCACCTCTGATCTGAAAAAAATTAGTCTTCAATGAATGCAGCAGGGTTCCTGGACTGTTGGACAACTTGTACCTACCTATGTTAGAACTCAGAGCAGAGACTGAGAGCATCACTCAGTGGGCCAGTGATAGTCAGCCACTCCTTCCAAATAGATGGTTTGGCTTAGTTCTCCATGGTCACAAAATTGTAGGGCCTTTCACCTGAAGAATGACCTAGCCACGCCATCAGTTCTTTGCTTTCAAAATAGAATGTTTATTGTTTGTTCCTCCTCTTCCAACTGGCCCAGGTAAAGTTAAGCCTCTTTGTCCTCCTATAATTGAATCAAAGCAAATAACTGATTAGTAGATAATTATTCAATATCAATAAGATACATTAATCAGGAAGAAAACAAAAGTACATAGCTGAGATAATATTTACAGTAAAGTGTGCCACCAAGATACAACAATGGTACCCATTTTCTAAATCTTAAAAACTTTATTGGTTGATGTGGCCCAGGAGATTTTGGAGGGCATGCACCAGAGAAACTACTGGTTATACAAGTAATATATTCACCTTGACACTGGGAGAATTAATAGAGCAAAATAGGAAGAACAGGAAAAAAGGAAAGACATAAAAAATGAGCAACTGCAGATCTGGTTAGTTACTATGAAGTAAATTTTCTCTTGATTTATACTAAGCCAGACATGCCATAATTTTTTTTAACAAGCGGATGTGATACCAGCTGCCAACCCAGGTTGTTCCTTTTAACACATTGACCACCACACTAGAAAAAAAAATTTTTTTCCTTGGGGCTGTGGTGGTTTATTACGAAAATAGAATAAAAACTTCAAAAACAAAATGAATCCTTTCTAATTTAATGAAAAATTAGTTATTTTTTATTGTTTTATGTGCGTGAATTATATGCAACTTGAAAATTAGTTCTTGCAGCTCCCAAGGTGGAGATGTGAGTTACATATGCTTTACGAGGCCCTGGGCTCAAAACTAGTGTGAGTTAAATACAACTCATGTGGCAATTAGTATGTTAGGTCTGAATCTGTTCAAAACCACTAGACATTTAAATAGACCTTACTTTGAACTTCTAAGGGCATGTCTAAAACAACTGGCAAAATTTCTGGAGTCAGGTAGCAGCTTTCCCTGCGTAAAAATTCTGTCACTGGGTCTTTATGGGCACACCTTGTATCTCCTGAAATCCCAATTGCCACCTAGGTATGAAACAACTTCAAGTGATGATTCCAGCTCAGATGAAAGCTCTTCTTCCGAGTCAGATGACGAGTGTGATGTCATTGAATATCCTCCTGAAGAAGAGGAGGAGGAGGAGGAAGAGGATGAAGACACTCGGGGAATGGCAGAAGGGCACCATGCAGTTAATATTGAAGGTTTCAAGTCTGCCAGGGTGGAAGATGAAATGCAGGTTCAAGAATGTGAACCTGAGAAGGTGGAGATCAGAGAGAGGTGTGGTACATTCCCCTTTCCTCCCCAACATTCCCATGTTTAATGTACTTTGTAGAGTTGGCCAGTTCAGAGATTATGCAATTATATCTATTTAGTCTTATCTGTTCCTCAGAGGTATGCACATCTCATTGAGATATTAATAAATATAAGTATAGAGTGTGGTAACTCTTGGATCTCTTATGGTAGCAAAGAGAATGGCTTTATATCTAATGACATTTGTTCTTTGAAACTCTTTTTGCTATCTAATTTTACATTTGAAACCACCATCCACTAAAGCTTCCATTTTTTCAACATTTCACCTCATATTTAAAGGCATATTTGAATTTTTTAGTGACCAACACACAGTTTTTTAAGGTTTCAGATTTTATCTTTAGCCATTTATGTTAATATGGGTGTCAGTATTATTATTACAGGATCATTGTGTGAAACAGTTGTTTGGAATCAACCACAGATTTTACATTTACTGTACAGGTGATATATATCACTTACATGCCTATATGTTGTGCGTTGAGTGTTCAGGAACACCACAAGAATGGATTTAGGAATATTATAAATAGCACCTGAAATAAAATATCACACACTCTTGTTGGCTGAAACATAAACCTAAAAATGTAGTAAGTTTTAAAGACTATTAGCAAATATGGATTTTGTGCTCATAAAGCAGGAGACAATAGAATGGAAAAGATGGAAATTTCAGTGTGGTTTTTTCACTGTATGAAATATAAATAGTACATTTCAGAAAACTTATCTCCACTTAATTTGACAAATGAAAATTTAACTGCATTAACACAAGGTAAGTGTTTTTAGTTTATATTTCCAAGTGTTTTCCAATGGCTCAATATCTTATCATCTGTTTTTTTTTAATAGCTTCAGATATAATTTCTGTACCATGTCATCTGATTTTTTCAGTTTAATTTTTTATATGGGATAAACAAATACTTGTTAAGTCACCAAATGTGGGTTCAGATATGTGGTTTACTCGTTAGCCTAATAGATATAGGATAAATTGGACCTCTTCAATCCCTTAAGAGTAAAAATGTTTAAGAACTTAGAACAAAAGGAGCAAAATATCTCCAAATGTTATGTTATAATGTTATAAAGGCCAAACTGGGGAAACTGAAATATCCTCATAAAAAGACCTTGAGCTCTGGCTGGCTGAGGTACTGGCTCTGCACAGTGGCATCAATCTTCAGACACCTGCAGATAGGGAGGGTACCTCCAATCGAGCACCATCACCATCTGCCTAGGCTGGCTTTGGGGGGCCACTTGTCTTTTAAAGGGTGATATAGCGTTAAGATAAAAAATGGCTTTCCTCTTGTGGCCAGTCATGAACATGAGCTCTATTTTTCTCCCCCTTTAGGTATGAGTTAAGTGAAAAAATGTTGTCTGCATGCAACTTACTGAAAAATAATATAAATGACTCCAAAGCTTTGAGCAGCAAAGATATGGTGAGTCTGACCTAAAGACACTGTCTCCAGTTTGTACGTGTCCAGGTGTGCCCCACTGTCGGTGCAGTCATAGCCTTCCCCTGAGCTGTTGCTGTTTACGTGCTTGTCCCCTTACTGTTTCTAGCAGGAGTGCGCAAAGTGAGCATCATGCTGCCTAGCTCCCCGGATCACACTGTGTTTCCCTGAGGCCCAACTTTGGACATTCTTTACCCACCCTGTACTTTCCTTTGGGTGGAGGCATCTGTGAGGCATGTACTTGCAGAGAGAAGGCAGGGCTAATTGCAGTCAATTGTCTTCTTTCTACATAGTCCACTTCTGTTTACAGAATCTTATGATCCAGGGAGCAGCATCTTTGAATTTTTTTAAGTTAGCATATGTTTTTAAAAGAAACCTATCTAGACTGAGGTCAGCATTCCTTTCAGTTATGAAACTGCATATTATGTTCTGATGTGGAATGAAGGCGGCCACTGTTTTTAAACAAAAATAACTACACTTGTCATCTTCTCACAGTTTGAGAAATTCAGAAGCAAAGAGCAAAGAGGTTGTGGTTGCCTTAGTGATCATGAAGGGCGCAACATAGGACACATAAATATTTCCTATGGCAATGGTTTTAATCTGATGTCATTGCCAAGTATGACACTCTCTCATGCACTGACATTTTTATGTGTGCAGACTCTTTCATAGGCCAGGCCAACCCTCTGGTTGATAGCTCTGTCTTCAGTGCTTTGAGAAAATGTAGTTGGAGGACCCCCGTGGATACCAAAATCCATAGAAGCTGAAGTCCCTTATATAAAATAGCATAGGCCGGGCATGGTGGCTCACGCCTGTAATCCTAGCTCTTGGGAGGCCGAGGCGGGTGGATTGCTCAAGGTCAGGAGTTCAAAACCAGCCTGAGCAAGAGCGAGACCCCGTCTCTACTATAAATAGAAAGAAATTAATTGGCCAACTGATATATATATATAAAAAATTAGCCGGGCATGGTGGCGCATGCCTGTAGTCCCAGCTACTCGGGAGGCTGAGGCAGAAGGATCGCTCGAGCCCAGGAGTTTGAGGTTGCTGTGAGCTAGGCTGACGCCACGGCACTCATTCTAGCCTGGGCAACAAACCGAGACTCTGTCTCAAAAAAAAAAAAAAAAAATAGCATAGTGTTTGCATATAACCTACATATACTTTAAATCATATGTAGATACTTATAATACCCAGTACAATGTAAATGCTATGTAAACAATTCTTACACTGTATTTTTAAATTTGTATTACTTTTATTGTTATTTTTTCCTGTTTATATTTTTTCAAATATTTCACTCCACAGTTGGTTGAATTGTGGTTGTGGAACCTGCAGATACAGAGGGTTAACTGTATGAATAAAATTCCTGGTCAAGGAGAAACATGTAACTGCATGTTGAAATTCATTAGTACAAATTAAAGGCCTGGCTATACCTTGGTCACAAATAGTAAAACCATGAAATATCACTGCAGCAAGTGTCAGTATTTCCCACTAGGTTTAACCTGAATTTAAAACTGTTGTTTTAGGACCCCAGATTTTATAGCTATAGTATACTTTTGTTTAATGGTTCTGAATGCTAGGTTATGTGGTTTTTAGGAAGGACCTTACATTCCTGCATCCCCAAATTGCCGTGCATGGTGTTATGCACACACTCTGTGACCAGTACATTTTTTGTTGATTGAATTTCCATTCACTGTAAAAGTGTTTAAGGTATTGTGCTTTGAAAAGTAGCAGACATCTGAGCGGTCACAATGCCAGGGCCAAATAGTTGTATCAGGACACTGATTGTTTAAGCAGTAACAGAATTAGGACAGCCAGAGGACATAATTTCCCTTTTTTCTGTGTGATGACTCCAAAGACATAGAAATCTAAATGTGTAAAAGACTTGAGTAGAAGAAAAGAAAGTTAGGTAAAGAGTAAGCAAAGCACAAATCAATGCTAAAGTCATAGGAAAAAAGGCCCATAGAAAATGGCATTGCAGTCATCCCTGTCACCGGCCTGGGCTGTGTGCCTGGTCAGCATGAAGCTGCATGTGGTCATACTTAACTTGATCATCCACAAAACAAATGCCACATTCATGTGGCCTAAGGAAGTCTGAGTGGGGCTGATGATCAGAGACAAAAGATCTGAATGAGAAATGAGATTAGTTGCAGACCTGCTTTTTGTCCCCTTTCCATGGCTGAGCATTTGTATTTGGGATTGGGGTGGGAACTGGGTTGGCTTCATGCTTATGGTCCCCAGGCATAGGACTGTGGAAGAATCGGAGTAGTTGAGGTTGGGCTGGTTAGGAAGGAAGCAGCATAATTAAGTGTGGGCTAATTAATTTCTTCCTGATTTCTATGAAAATCATTTGCAAGGCCAGCATAATTACATAACATTAATAGCTTGGTAATAAATTGAGCCAGGCCTAAGTGTTTCATTCTCATCACAAACACTGTGAAAGGAAGGTATTATCCCTATTTTCAGATGAGGAAGCTGAGACAAAGTAAAAGTAACTTCCCCAGGGTCATATACCTTATAAGTAGCAGAGCCCAAATTTGAATGTCGGTGGTCTGGCTCCAGACCCTCTGGTCTTGCACAGTGCTATATGGTCTCTTTTATAGAAACCAGAATATGTATGTGGCTTAAAATCAGGAGGGGGGTGGCCCAGTTTGCTGTTTGAAGCTTCTCTTAGGGCTCTGGGTTTCGTTAGTTGTTTCTGAGAGCAGATTCTAACTGCATGAACTTTGACTATAAATGGCCTAGCTACTTGGGCTTTCAGGCTAGGTCTCAGAAAGGTTTATAAATAGAAAAACTAATGGCTGCTTGGTGTTTTGGCAGAGGTTCTGTCTGAACACCCTCCAGCACGAGTGGTTCCGCGTGTCCAGTCAGAAATCAGCTGTTCCAGCCATGGTGGGGGACTACATAGCTGCTTTTGAGGCTATCTCCCCAGACGTCCTCCGCTACGTCATCAACATGGCTGATGGCAACGGCAACACAGCCCTCCACTATAGCGTGTCCCACTCCAACTTTGAGATTGTGAAGCTGCTTTTGGACGCTGGTATGTTGGCTGCACCCATCTCTTCTCTAACAGCCCTTGGGTCATGACTCATCTCAAAAAAGCTGGTTGAGCCACTCCTGAATTCTCTGACCACCCTAAAATCCTTTTCATTGCTTTTCCTTATGCGGTGACAAGAGTATTATTGAGACATTCATGGGAGGTTTGAAGTTTACATAAAACTGGGTGACACAGATTCCAGATTGGTTTTGAAAGGAGGTTTTGAGGATATTCTTGCTGCAGTTCAGTTGTGTTCAAGTGAGGTGTATCCCTGGTAATAAACATGACTCACGTTCTTTCCTGAGCTGAGTCATGCAGCCTTGGCTGGTTTGCTCCCAGGAGGCAAAGGGCTGCTCATAGGCCCAGAGTCATAACGTTGGTGCTTGTGGAGCAGTCTGTCCTTGCTCCATGACCACCATCCTATGGTCCTGCAGCAGTAGGGGACTCAAGATGGACACCAGGCCAAGCCACTGTAGCAGATCATGGTAGAATCACCACCATTCTTGCTAAAACATACTGTTACTGAGGGAGCAATATAGAGGAAACGAGTGTTATATGTGAACAATGATAGTGAGAATAGTGAAAATTTGCTATCCCAGAATGTCACCAGCAGCTATACTAAACATGAAGTGAGGAAGTGGTACATAGAAGGGTCTCCTTGAGAAATAGGGAGCATTCAACTTTTTGTTCAAGTGGAGCAGCCCAGTGATACACATAGTCCCCAAATCACTTTCATTTATTTTTGTAATACATATTTTTACTTTTAGTGTGTGACTGGTATAGAATTCACAGTACCTCAGTCTAATTAACACATTGACTTGCCACACTAGAAGAAAAATTTTTTCCTCAAGGCCAGTGTGAAAACAGAAAAACTTTGAAACCAAAAATGATACTTTCTGATTTAATGAAAAATTTGTTATTTTTTTATTGCTTTCTATGTCTGAGTTATATGCAATTAAATTATCAACTGTAACAAGAACATCAACAAGATTTTCACAAACCATATGCTTACATATGTTTCACAAGGCCCCCGGCTCAAAACTAGCATGAGTTAAATACAACTCACATGGCAGTTAATGTGTTAATGAGGATACAATGTGAACATCTGATTTAGAATACGCAAGAAAACTGTCTAGTTTTCCTGAACTTGTCTGTCCAGTGTTTTCTACTCTGCTTTGGGGATTTTGGATTAATGCAGAGAAGAAGTTCAAACAGATTGATCCTTTTCTTTCTCCTCTAAGTTTGCTTGTTCCCTATTTTAGGGGCTGTGTTAGGGTATAACTGTTTCCATCTTACAGGAAGGAATTTCAAACCTTCTTCCCTTCAGACTTTCCAGACATTAAATAGAGCTGGCGATAATGTCAGCCCAAGTTATTGTTTAAACAGAAGTGGATAATATCCAGCCAGGGAAGCTGGAAATAGGATTGCAGTATTACTTCTGAAAGGAACAATTTAATATACTCTTGGAAAATTAGAGTGGATCAAACATCTTGGCAAATTAAATGATATTAATCACTCTTTATTTACTTAATTTTTATTGCTTGCCATTATACACTGAGATTCTGGCTCTATAAAATATGAATCTAAGATGCTTCACCATTTGTGAAGCTTCAAAGAGCACATGTACTTATTGCTTCTGTAGCCTTTTCTTTTCCATTTTTTACATAAAAATATGCACTTTTAAAAACACCATTATGCACTTAGTATGCAGTTGCTTGGGATCTTAAGGTAAATTTTCATTGATACCTTTTCTACTCCTTTATGATAAAAAACATTCTAAATGTTTTAACTTGGTCACACATAAATGCTGCTTACTAACATTTACCATTTCATAGAAAGTGCTGAAAGAACTTTTAAATGCCTAAAGGATAATTTCGCCCTTGAAGACTCCTTAAGAATTACAGGAATAGAAGAGGTCTGGTTCACTGCGTCTGTCCAGCCCTGGCTGTTTCTTAGAGGACTTCATGCATTCACTCTCAGACCACAAATCCTAGAGCTAGATGTTATGTGACTGGAATTCTGCTTCTACAGACGCTGCACGAATCAGAGTTATAAACTCAGGATCTCAGAATGAGTAGTGTTTGGATAAGTAGATAACAACATACTCAGTGTTCATACACAAGCCTTTACAAACCCTTCTTTCATCTGTGGCTCTCAATGTCTGCTTCACTCCAAAACAGTGATTTCCTAAATACAGCTGAATGCCTAGATTTAATATAGTTTATTCTCCAAAGAAGCCATTACTTAGAACAGCCTCACAGACATCAAGATTGTTGCAGTTCAATCACCAAGACGTGCCGTAGAAGTTTACTGTCTTTCATGATATGGAAAAAAAAATTTTTTTGTTTGGCATGAAATCATCTCTCACATTTCCTCCTAAGTCATTCTCTGACTACCTGGTGCCATTTCACTGGGCCTCTTCTAAACCACATACCTTCTGTCCCTGTGTGCAGCTGCTGTTAGGAGATGGCTGCTCCCTTAATAGACTCTTCTTTGCAGATGTGTGTAATGTGGATCACCAGAACAAAGCGGGGTATACCCCCATCATGCTGGCGGCCCTTGCTGCCGTGGAGGCAGAAAAGGACATGCGGGTTGTGGAAGAACTCTTCGGCTGTGGGGACGTCAACGCCAAAGCCAGTCAGGTGAGCACACTTGCTTCCTGTGCTCTTGATTGCAGATGTGCCTGGTGGGTACCACACAGGCCTGCTGTGATCACTCTGCCAGAGCAGACAGTGAGTGACACCACACTTCCCACCACAGTGCACTTGCTCGCCAGCCCACCCCTAGTCCACGTGCTGCCCTTGCTGACCAAACATAGTGAAATATGGGCTTATAGTTGGCATTGGAAACCTGTCCCTCCCCCCTTGCCTTGCCCTTCTGTTTGCAGAGTTTGCACAGAAATGGTTTAAGTCTGCCTGCATGTAAGAGACTAGGAGTCCACATCATATGCCCAGTGTCTGTTGTTTCCTGTCTCCTTGTTGAAGCGTCTTCATGCCAGGCACAGAGTGTCTCAAGTCCAGATGTGTTCACAACTTGACTTTTATACATCTTCTGAACTCTCCAATTCATTGCTACGATGACACAGATCCTCTACACTGAAATGAAAATTGATTCCTTTATGATCATCCTTAGCTCCTAAGAAACTAGTTTCTCCATGCCTGCCCCTAGCCTGCCCAAGCAATACCATTTACAGTTTTTCCCCTCTTGTCATCACACTCTTCTCTTCCCTCCCCCAGCACAGCCCTGCTACAAGCCATCCCCTACCAGCTCAGTATGTACTTCTGAAGTCCGTTGTTCCTTCCCACAGGCAGGGCAGACGGCCCTCATGCTGGCAGTCAGTCACGGGCGGATAGACATGGTGAAAGGCCTGCTGGCCTGCGGGGCTGATGTCAACATCCAGGACGACGAGGGCTCCACAGCCCTCATGTGTGCCAGCGAGCACGGGCACGTGGAGATCGTGAAGCTGCTGCTGGCCCAGCCAGGCTGCAATGGCCACCTGGAGGACAACGTAAGCTGTTTCCCTTGCGCCTCTAGGCCAGGGCCTAGGGGACTCGGCCTGGAATGCTGTGTGGCAAGAGGGAGAGAATGAATTCTCATTTATTCTCTGTGGATTGTGTTGCCATCCAGGCCACCTCCCTTCACCACCCAGTTTGGCTACGCTTAATTATGTGCAAGCTAATACTCCCATTAATTGAAGCCAAAGGCAGAAAGATAAATAGGTCTCACCCCACAATTCATAAAAAGAAGAAAGTACTTTAATGGGCATGTCTGAGAATGGGCAATCAGGTGGTGAAAGGGTTTAAGGTCACAGAATTTGGGCTGGGTTTGTTGTTTTTGAAGGTTTATCTCTATGGAGCACAGGTTAGACCAGTGCTTCCTTCAGCCCAATACACCAGAAAGAAAGAGGGAAAATATCCTCCTTTTCACTAAACTTCAGATACCTCTGGGTCCAGGCCACCAAGAACAAACCAATAGGGGTTTTTACTGGATTGAAGGGTTGACTATCTTAGTAGTTTCAGCTACCTCCACATTGCTGAAACTGGTGCTGCATTTGTACCACATTCCCTTAAGCTCCCCTTGAGGGGAGGGAGAGTTTCCAACTTCTCTTTCCTCAAGGACAGCTTGTGTTAGATGAGTTTTGGTTTTTGTTTGGAAGAAAAGCAGCTCCCAGAACTCAGTGTGGGAGGGAAGGACCATGCGAGTAAACCACATGCAAACTATTTCCTGCTGCTTTTGACAAGATGAAAATCCCTATTTCAAGACTAGACAGAAAATATGTTGTGCTGCCTTTGCCTTGGTACTCCTTTTACATCCATCTAAATCCCTGCAATTTAATAGAAATCAAGCATTTAACTGAAATTTTCTTTCATGTGGTGTTTCCCTTCTACTTAATGCAAGCCACCTCTGAGGTGGTTAGGGCTTTAGGATCACAGCTCCCTCTCCAAGAGGAAAGTTAAGAGAGATCTGGCAAATTGCATGGCCTCCAAACACACACCATGGTACTTGCCTAGTTATTTGTTGTAATCATAAGGAAAAAAAAGATTAAATTATGTTTTTACCCGTCTCCTTCTACTGTTCCTTTATGGTGGGCAAAATGGTTGAATACGAGTTCTTCATGGGCAGCCTGCACTTTTTGGGGATCCACAGTGTACAGACCTCCCCGCTAGATATTGTGAGGCAAAGACAAAGGGAATGGTGGGGTGATTCTCCTCTTTGACTAAGATTTCTTGAGGTTGGAGGCTTGCCTCATTCATCTTTGCTTCCTCAGAAGTTTCCTAAAGGAGTGAACAAATGGCTGTATTTGGGGAACCTTGTCAATTGCTAGAGAGTGGTTTGGTACCTTTTGGCTGTCTGGAAGTTTGAGAAACCCACCTGGCTTGTTCTTTCCATCTTAAGGATGGCAGCACCGCGCTCTCAATAGCCCTGGAAGCAGGACACAAGGACATCGCTGTTCTCCTCTATGCCCACGTCAACTTCGCAAAAGCCCAGTCTCCGGTCAGTGTTGTACATTGGCATTTGTAAATAGGCTGAAATCTACCAGCCTGGCAGACCCTCATCCTTGGGAAACTGACAGGCACAGGTTTTATGTTGATTCTGAAAATGGAAGTTTTAGCCTGGAGCTTAAGCGTTTGTTGTGTCTGCCCCACCATGAAGGCCAGGAGAGCTGGTGTTTAGCAGATGCTGTGCTTGTCTGCACAGAATAAAAACCTCTCACATCCTCACATGGAGGTTTTTATTCT
This sequence comes from Microcebus murinus, assembly GCF_040939455.1. NCBI lineage: Eukaryota > Metazoa > Chordata > Mammalia > Primates > Cheirogaleidae > Microcebus > Microcebus murinus. Next base: position 30,249,110 of record NC_134115.1, read on the forward strand.
GTGCAGAATTATTCAAATGGCACATCCCGAGCCCATGGCCACATATCACCATGGTCTTGGCTTTGTTCCTAAAGCAGACGGTGGGCAGCCCGCAGTCCAGAGTTCGCTCTGGGCAGTTAACTTGGATATGGCACTGCTGAGACCAGCTGACGTTGGAGCCATGCCTGGGGCTGTGGACATCTGTCCCCCATTCTTGGCTAGAGCTCTCAAGGCTCTGGGTCACAGGTGGTTTTTGGCTATGAGGGACCATGCTCCTATGTCACAGGGGATACATCTGCCTGAGGTCACTTACTAATCCCCAATATTTTTATTTTCCTGGTCTCTAGGGCACGCCTAGGCTTGGAAGGAAGACGTCTCCAGGTCCCACCCACCGAGGTTCATTTGAATGATTACGTGCAAATCGGTCTCCATTTACACGCCACCATTAAGCTGCTAATTGTTCCTCTTGGGTTGACAGATACTGAATGTATATGTATTGTGCCTGAGCTCACCAGCAAACAGAAGCATAAAGCTGAGGGCTAAAGGCTGAAGCTTTCACAGTGCAGAGACTGCTGGCCTGGGCACGCCTCCTTTCTGGCCATCTTCTCTCTGTGTAGGGCACACTTTAATCCAGTCTCTGTTGCTGTCAAGTCTCTGCTCCGTTATGTACAGTCGTGGGAAATTGTAACCTGACCTGAATGGGCACCTTCTGTTCACTTCTCTCCACTCCCCCACCACCACTAAGAAGTGTCAGGTTCTCACTGACATCGTGTTTTAAAATTTTTCCACAAATATTTACTAAATGTGGAATCATTAGAAATCTCTTCCAAAATTCCATTCCAAGGTGATGTTCCTTTTGTCTGTATTCTTTTAAAGTAAGGAAGTTGCGATGACTTTGACTATCAGCAACTTGGGCTGGTAGTTTCTGATTTAAAAATAGAAGATGGAATTCTCAAAGTATAGAACTTATAAAAGGAAGTATTTTTTAATTGGTTTTATCTAGGTGGATGTATTATACGACTTTTTATATAAAAGGTGTCTATGAAATTGACAGTTATTTTCAACTTTTATATTCTATAGTAATTAAAGACATGAAGAAACTATATGTAACATTACCATATTTTTATTAATAATGGCACAACTATGTATCTATTGATAAAAGTTGGATTGTGTTAGAGGAATTGGCTATTATTTGCCTCTAGAGAAACATAGTATATAGTTCTTTGTATTTATGGATTGATTCCTTCATACCAGGTCACATTTACTTTGGTCCTATATGTATTTAAATGTTTGAAGTGCCTTAGACTCTTGCCATATTTCCAAAATAAAATTTCATTAAGCTTTTTTCCTTGTCCCTGCTTCATCTCTGACAGCTGTCTGCCCTGATCCTGTTGACTTATAACAGTGTCAGCAAACGCTGATGGATGGACTGAGCAGGGAGGGCAAGTGTGTGGTCTACTGGTCTTGGACTCAGGGCTCCAACAGGGAGGAGGTATCTGCTGAGAGCACTTGTCCATTTCCACAGCTTGGCCTGAGACTCGGGTTGCAAGTCAGGAGGCTGAAATTTGAGACCTTATTAGGCAAACAGCTTATCAGACAGGTAACCTCCAAGGGGAGCCTCTGAGTTGGCTCTTCTCAGGTGCAGAAGCAATCCTTAGCTCTAATTTTGGGTGCAACTGCTGGGTGACTTGTTGAAATGTATAGCAACAAGAAAGCCAAGATAAAGCTGAACAGACCTTTTATTTCAGCATGCTGTTGGCCAAACAACACCTGTTTTCAAGTTCTTTTTAAAGAGTAAAGAGAATTGGGACCATCTCATTAAAATGGACAAGCACGACAGCCAAAATTCAAACTAAGTGTTTTGGCACGGATGCTGGTGATAAATTTTGACCAAGGCCATTTGGGAGAGCCAGGTGCATCAGAGAAATATCATTGAAACTTTTCTTTCCCTCCTTTCTTCCCTCCTTTTTTAATTTGAGCTAAAAAAGAGGCCAGAGAGTAGACTTTTCTAATAGGTATTTCATCTTAATGCCTGTTTCAATCTTTCAGAGAAGAGCTTGGGGAGCAGCACTGAAGAGTGGCATTGGCAATGCAGGCAGACCTGGGCAGTGACAGACTGATCTCCCAAGACCACAAGGGACTGTACTCTGCCATGAACTGTGAAAATGAGGTCATAGCCACCTGGAGTCATAAGCCTCTCTTTCCCTCTCAGGACAGATCTGGTAGCTCTGGGATTCGAACTAAATTTCAGTTCAGGTAGTTATTCAAGCCCAAGTTCCTACACATCCAAAATGGCACAATAAATTAAAGCAGAAGAGCGTGTGTTTGTGAAAAGAAGTAGAGCCCTGCGTTATCTGTTCCTTAACAGCAAGACATGCCTTTTGAGCAAAAAGAACTATATCGCAGGTAGATTTCAGGCCTGGGAATTTTCTTTGTTCCATCAGAGAAAAGAAAGGCATTAATATTAATGCATTAGAAAATGAATCCCTACGTCTGAGTGCTACACTTTAGATTTCTTGGGCTAAATTTTGAAAAAGAAAATGAGTCTTATTTTACCTTTGAGTGAGGTCTTACACAATTATGTATCTAACCTCCGGGTAACACACACTGGCTTGTGCCTTGTTTGCTTTAATAACATGGGGGAGTTAGAATGCTTTTTATCTTGGGATCTTGGCACACTATATAAACAAGCCTGATTATCCCATTGGTATAGCTGTGATTTATTGTGACTCCATAACTGGGCAAGGTCCCCAAGTGAGGCTGGCATAGGGCTGGAGACCCCTAATCTTATTATCCAACTTAAGTTAACAGAAGGCTATACCTTTAGGTGACAGTGAACCAATTTCCCAGAGACCTTGCCCTGGAAGTTGAGCAGCTGAAGGCTGGAATCTACCCCAAAACAACAGGAATGGAGCAGTAATGTTCAGAAACCAAAACTAACAACTTGCCCTGCCACTATTATGACTAAACTGATGACTAAACCTCTCAACCTTTCACTTACACAGGTAGGGAGTTGAGGGAGGAAGGTATTTCTGGAGAAATTCACTGGAAACACTTTACCTAACACTGGTCCCAAAATAAATGAAGTGTTTAGCCCTTTCCTGTAAGTTATCAATATTCTGAGGACAATTTTATCTCTGATGTTTGTAATACTGAAATATTGCAGATGCGTGACAATTTCTGCAGATGGAATCAGGTAAGAAAACTGCTATTTCTCCCTCAAAAGGAAATAATGAATGACCAACCATAACCTTTCTCTAAACCCTGGTATGTCCTTTTTTGGGGAGCCTGCTACCAGTAAAAATACTTTTATGATGCTTTTGTGCTAGCTCTCCCTTCACAGCATTTGTAAGAACTTTGAGAGGGCTGGGGGAAATGCAAATTTCGAGGGTAACCTAAAGATTCTGATTCTTTATATCTGGGGACCTTGCATGGTTAACAAGAATCTCAGGTGTTTCTCAATGTGTCCTTTGGTCCACACTGAGGAGTTGTTACTCCCAAATTATGAGACACTATACATCTGTTTTTTTCCCCAAACAGGCAGGGTGAGGAAACTGTATCAAAACAAGAAATATTATATGTTATCTCTAATGTATCAGGAGCTTGTCTTTTGCTGTTGATCAAAACACTAAATTCTGACCTACAGAGGACAGGAAAAAGATACCACACAGTCTTTGTGTGCTGTTTATCCATGTTCAGTAGCATTTCTGCATCTACCTGGAGTACTTTCTAGAAGGCTAGGATCTATTTTACTGTGCTTACAGAGAGCAGGGGACAGCTTAGCACAAAGATGACAGCAGCTGAACAGGCAGTATTTGGAGTATTTTCCCAAGTTGATCTTTTCCTTCCCCACTTCCTCATGGAGCTGGACTGTTACTGCTTAGGAAAAAGGCCATGAACCATTTCTTTGGCATTGGAATAAAGATAGTTTTCCATTTTCTTTTTTATCAAAAGCACAATTTTTTTAAAGCCCTGGGCTTTAGCCAGAAACTATTTAATTCTACTTTCTGCATAAGGAAATTGCTAATCATATGTTTACTCTGCTCTTACTCAACATGGCTATAATTTAAAAGCCAGCTGCTTATAAAAGCATTGTTAAAGTACACTTTGTTGAAAGTTATTACCACAAAAGGATGTGGCTAACCCACTGGCTGCGACACTCAAGCCACTGGCTATTCCTTATGGGTGGAATTGGACAACTGCACTCCGCTTTCATAAAGCTTATAACAGCATCCTTGAATACCTATCCTGAAATCTGGTATGGATTTCACAAAGTTGGAAAACAAAATACCATTTTTTTAAATGGGTGCATGCTTACACAGAAATGTCTGTTTTAGAGGATATTCGAGGAGGAACTGGCATTTTAGGAACGCAGCTGCCGCTGCCTCTCCAGTAAGACCTTTGATGATTTAATAGGCAAGAGGATAGGAAATCTATCCCTCATTTTCAGGTAGTGGAAGCTGTAGACGAAATATTCCTGTTCCTAAGACCAAATACCACAATCTTCCAAGTTTTACACTTGTTCCCCAGCTCAGAAAGAACCAGTTTACCTAGCCCTAGCACCACCTGGGAGGGTGAGGCTCTATGATTGAGAGGAAGAGAAACATACCTGAGTTGCAGATGAGCAGGAGCTACTTTGTCACCAGTGGTACTGGGCAGCTTCATGCTGTGTAAAGGTTGGTGGTAGGAGATCAAGTGTCTGCTGGGCAGGCTGCCTATTTCTCATGTCAGCCAGCAGAGAGACTCCACTATGGTCCAGTCTACTTTGGTAGGAAGTACTGCATGTGCTTAAACAGGAAATAAAATATTAATTAATTAGGTCGAGTCCCTGAGATTTCAGAGAGCTCACCTACCCCCAACCCTGTCTAAAATATGTCACCCTCCAGAAAATAATCCTGACTTCTGACAGGAAGGAAGCTCACTAGGATCAAATTTTGTACTTGAGTTTGTAACACCATCTGCCAGGACAGAGAAGTTCCGGTGCCTGGATGATAAACACTGGTTGAATGGATGAGTGTAACAAAATAACTGAAGTATGGAGTTAAAAGTCAGGAGAGTGTTGCCCTGAGGGTAGGGGGAAGAGATACTTGGGAGAAGGCCAAAGGGGCTGGTGAGCTCTTGGTCATGGCTGATTTCTTGGCCTGTGGGGTAGGTACACTGTGACATTCATTCTGAGACCATTCACTAGGCTGCATACTCATGATCTGTTTGCTTTTCTGTATGTATATTCAACTTTTTTAACTTTAAAAAAGTGGAAAAAGTTTGATCAAAAAAGATCTTGGGGCTAGGTACAGTGGCATATGCCTGAAATCCCAGCATTTGGGAGGCTAAGGAGGGAGGATCACTTGAGGTTAGGAGTTCAAGACCAGCCTGGGCAATGTAGCAAAACCCCACCTACAAAACCTATGTTAAAATTAGCTGGTCCAAGATCAAGGTGCCAGTAGGGGGCAGGGGAGAATCAGCCTGGCATATACTGGTAGTCCCAGCTACTTGGGAAGCTGAGGCAGGAGGATTGCTTGAGCCAGGAGTTCAAGGCTGCAGTGAGCTGTGATCAAGCACTCCAGCCTGGGTGACAAAGCAAGATTCTGTTTCCAAAAAAAAAAAAAAACTTGGGAGAGAGGGTATGGATTTGAAGGTCAATAGGATCAAACAAGATAAGGAATGAATGTAAAAACTGAAGACTCTGGGCTCTGTTGTTTTGTTAATGTTAATACACAGGTTTGCACATGATGACAAACTCATAACCTTGACCAGGAGTTATCAGGGCCATTCTCAAATACCCCAGTTGTTTTTCTGGGCACAAGATAGGATGTACTTCTTGCCCACTTTTGAAGTTAGACTTGGCCATGTGACTTGCTTCTCCATGAAATATTAGTGGAAGTTATGTGTCAATTCCACATGGAAACTTTAAAAGCCAGTGTGTAGTTCACCACATCCTGTACCCTGTCATGGGTCATGATAATCATGAAGCACATGTTGGGTAGATATCCCATCAGCCTTCATTCCTGAGTGACTATGTGGAGTAGAGTTCCCCTGCCAAGCTGTTACAGGTATACTATGTAAATGAAAGAAACTTTTAACCCTTTGCACTCGCTTGCTTTTTTCTTGATTCCTTTATTCTACTCAGGACTTAATTTTTTAAATACCCCAGATTTTACAAAGCACACCAGTAGAATAAAAAACTGGAGTTTCTTTTCATACAAACTTATTTGGATTTTTTATATTTCAAATTATTGATACATTCAAAGAGTAATTTTAATCTCTATAATTTTTGCTAATCGTGTCAGCACTCGACATCCGAATGCAAAGGGTTAATGTTAGGAAAGTTTGGGAGTGACTTGTTACCACAACATAACTTAGGTTTTCTTTATTGACACAGACATTGGTTCCAGTAAGTAAGGTGCTGCTGTAACCAAATGGCTTAGTTGATTTGTGCACAGCAACAAAACTTGTCAATTACAGAACACCAAGAACTATCTGAATGACTATTAATCCCAAGGATAGGTTATTAAGCATGAAATGTCCGATTTCCTTATGTTTGATAGTTGATATCTCTGACATTTCCTTTTGATACTTGTTTTATTTATATTGTGAAGATACATCCTCAGTCTTTCAAATGCATGGTTTAGCTTGTGATTATCTTTCAAAAAAATTTTTAGAGCAATTTTTCTGAAACCATGGATAAGTCAAAAATTCATGTTTTTTTCAAATATGAGTTCTGTCCTGGAACCAATGCAGTACAGACAGCTTGAAATATCAACAAAGTATTTGGGAAGGATGTGGCTATGAACACATAGTATGTTGATGGTTTGAGAAGTTCTGTTTTGGTGGTTTTAATCTGAAAATGGGCGACATGAGACCAAGGTGGATAATGAAGAGCTGGAAGCTATAGTGGAAGCAAATCCATCTCAACCTACATTACTATTCCAACAATATTGGACCATTTGAAATAAATCAGCATGGTAAAGAAGTGAGATAAATGGATTCCACATGAACTAAATGAGTTTCAGAGGAAAAATCATCGTAAACCTGCCTTTCTTTGCTGTCACAACAGAAAAGTGAACCATTTCTACACCGTATTGTTACATGTGATGAAAAATGCATTTGGCATAATGGTTGGATAAAAATGAAGTACTGAAACAGTCCAAAACTGAATATTCATCAAAAAAGCTAATGGTGTCTGGCAGTCCAGTGCTGGTATTGTCCACATCTGCTGGTATTACAGCAGATGTCTACTGCAGCCAACTGGATGAAATGATGGGGATTCTTATGATTAAGCAGCTGAGGTTGATCAAGAGAGAGAGGCCAATCCTCCTGCAAGACAACATTCAACCGCACATCGCACAAACAATATTGCTCAAACTATAGCAGCTGGACTTTGAAACTGTTCATCGTCTAGCATATTCACCAGTCCTTACACCAACTGACTACCATTTTTCCAGGCTCTGGACCACTTCTTGCAAGGAAAAATATTCCATTCTCAACAAGCTGTGAAAAATGCCTTTCCACTTGCTCTCCAGGCTTGTTCGCTGCTGGCATAAACAAGCTACCAATGAGATGGCAAAACTGTGTCGATAGTTTAGGTGCATATTTTGATTAACTGTACTGCTTGAGATAGTTTTTTATTCAAAATCGGATGTTTCATATTTAATGACCTAATACCAGTACCATCCTAGTAGCACAGAAAGAAGATCATCTCTTACATATAAATGAATGCCTTACATACAACAGTCACTAACTTTTTTGGAACCAGGGACCGATTTTCATGGCAGAGAATTTTTTCCACGGACAGGGTTGGGGGAGTAGGAATGGTTTCAGGATGATTCAAGCGCATTACATTTATGGTGCACTTTATTATTAATATTACATTGTAATATATAATAATTATACAATTCACCATAATGTAGAATCTAATGCCGCTGCAGATCTGACAGGAGGCAGAGCTCAGGTGGTGATGCGAGTGATAGGGAACAGCTGTAAATACAGATGAAAATTCACTCACTTGCCACCGATCACCTCCTGCTATGTGGCCCGGTTTCTAATACACCGCAGATGGTACCAGTCCACAGCCTGGGAGCTGGGGACCACAGCCTTAAACACTAAATCTTTTTGTATAAGAAAGGCCATTTCCTGTGTACCTTGTGAGGCAGATTGTATCTCATAAACTTGTAGTTCCAAACTTTAGTGTGCATAGAATCCCCAGAGTTTCCAAGTCTCAGCAGGTCTGGAAAGAAGAGGCCCAGGAAATGGTGTTTCTGACAAGTTGTCAGATGGTGCTGGTCCAGAGACCCCACTTTGAGCAATGCTGGTCTGGGGGAAGGGCTATTATAAATAGACCTTCCCTCACCTCAAGTACAAGTACCTGTGGATAGGAGTCTTACGTGTCTGTATTCCTTCATTTTTGTGGGGCTTTTTTTTTTTTGCAGTATCCAGCTACTAGGCCTTATGGTTAGCCTATTTCCTGTGGAACTTCTCAATTTTAGAAAATGAATTTTGTAAAGATGCCATTGCCTAATGGCAAGTCTGTCTTTCTACAGCTTGTACAATATATCAAGTGTTTATAAATCCTATATTTGTCCAGAATTTGGTTTCAGAATTTGGCCATAAAACTTTACTTGAATCACAGCAGTCTTATAAGAAAAATGACTCACACATTTCACTTAGAAAGGAAGAAATCTTTATGTTAATCACACTGAGTCTGTGTTGTCTCACTCCCTTGTAAATGCTCATTTAAAAACCATGGTGTCCTCTCAAGACCACAGAGAAGCCAGGGGGGAGTGTGCTCTGCATCACCATCTCAGCTGCTGCCTCTGCCTGCCCTCCTAGGGTCTTACTCGGCCACTGGGCAGCAGCGCACAACGGTTTTCCTGTACAGAGCCAGAACAGTGGTCGTTCTGCATGCTCATGCCAAGGTCTGAGAGCCAGAGGCATCTGTGAGGGAAAGCCACAGGCCCCTGGGACCAGGAACCAACTCAAGGATCCTCCTGCCTAAAGGCACATAGTGTATGTCCACAGCTCTGAGGTCAGAGGCTGATTTGAGACGAGTAAGAAAAGGGAGAAGACGTTGGTGTTTCGCTGGGAAAGGCGGGAACTTGTTTGTACTGTCTCTTGTCTATAAATCAATCTCTGAGAGACAACACTCACTTTCAGTAAGTGCCCTTGCTGAGACTGATTGATGGAAGGCCTTGAATGACCAAAGGCACATTAATGAAGTTCCTCATATGCTTCATTCAATCATTATCAGAATATATGGCCACATATATTAATATAACCAAATAACCAGAAGCTTGCTGTCTGTCTTATAAACCCTGCTATAGATTCTGGTCCGTATAGTATTTTAAAATGTAGAATAGAGTCCTTTTACTTACTCTTAGGTGTCAGAGTTTAGGGACTCCAGCTGAGGAGAAGGATAATCATGTTATAACTGATAAGAGCACAACTGTCTTGGAGTCAGGAATTTGTTTTGGCTGACTACTGTCTGTGCTTCTATTCTAGTCCATTCTAAAATTAGGGAAGCCAAACATTGCCATTTCCCACCAGTAAGTCTTCTAAAGATTATCTTCCAATGATCTGTACATACTATTACTCTACATGTAGAGGAGTTTTATTCAGATGCCCACACAATGAATGTTAACTGTTACAGATGATTCACTTCATCTGGGTAGATGGGGTATTATCCAAGGCCTATGGAAATATAGGTAGTCACTCTTCTTGACTTTGCTTCCACCCTCCTATTCGTTTGATGCCTAATAAAGACTGACTTTCACTTCTTGTGTTCATTAAACACATTTTGTATCACTGCAGACCAATGACAGATATTCAGCTTGGGGCAACGCAAGTGGAGAAGGTATCTGCAGGAACTTATTTTATCTGAAGGTGAAAGTTGCTTCTAATAATTCTTCAAGGAGTGCATCATTCTAAATGGGCATGTCAGTTATTTATGGCCACACTAATGCTATGTAACAAACAGCTCTCAGAGCCTCAGTGACATGCAACAATAAGCATTTATTGCTCACATGTCTGGGTACCCATCAAAGCCACTCTGCTGACCTTGGCCAGCCTCACTCACAGAAGTCAGCTCATCTAGGCTGACTTTGGTCAGGTCCCTGAGGTGATTGAGCTGTCTGCTCCATATGACTCTAATCTTCCAGTCGAACAGCCCAAGCATGTTCTCATGCCGCAAGAAAGCAAATAGACAAGGATTTTTGAGGCTTGGGCTCAGAATGGTCACCCTGTCATTTCTGTGGCATTCTATCGGCCCAAGCAAGTCACAAGACCAGCCCAGATAAAGGAAACTGAGAAATGAATCCTTTAGTAGGAAGAATTGCAAAGCTACATCCAGAGCATCTGGCTATAGAAGTAAAGGACTTGGAGGCATAAAATGCAATAAATCTATCATAGTGGGATTCTCCCCCAGTAATAGTTCTGGCCAGGATTTTGGAATTGCTCAAGAGACATACTTCTATTAACTTATGTTAATACCTGTAGGAAAGGGTAGGTACAGTAAATGTGGTCCACCCTGAGCTTACCTGATGTTTGCAGAGCATTGTCCATGGTGGAGGGCTTATGCAAGTTCTTGGCCACACCACAATCATTACTGTGACTGTCACCATAGGGAGCCCGACAGGAGCATCTGCCTCAAAGCATCCAGTGACTACAAACATAAGCAGGAGATAGAAAATGGCAGCTTGTTGGAAATTACAGAGGTAGTAACCCAAAAACAGCTGTAAGAGATGGCTATCATAAAAGAGTCTTGGGAGCCAGTTTCAAATGATGTCTTTGAGGAGGATGGGGTAAGACGTGACTGAGGGAAGAACTGACTCTCCAGCCTGTTTTCACCAAGGAGCTTAAAGCCCAGAACACTGGGGAAACTTGATCTCCACAGAGAGGGTACTGGCATGAGTTATGTTAGAGTCCTCTTGAGCTCTTAGCTGGTGAGCATTACTTCTACCAAAAGCCATGGGTACTTCCTCTGGCCAATAGGGAAAGGCTCCACAATCATTTCTAAATTCTTGTCCATGAAGTTGCTATGAGGCAGTCTCACCAAGTAATTCTGGGCAGTTACCAAAAGGTATTGCCTTTAACCTTAAAAAAAAAAATCATTATGGGTACACAACAGCTATATCACACTTACCCTTTGATGGCCGACCCCAGCACAACCTGTCACAAGGGGGTTGGACATTGGCTGTGCACATGTGTCATGGTTGGCGTGGAGAAGCTGGCAGAGAGAACTTTCCCGCTCACCAATGAATGTCCTTAAGCAATGAAAATCTCCCTTAACTTCAATTCTTCTGGCTTGTTCTGGATATATGCTATATCCTGAATCAGCTACTCAAAACACTGAGGCATGTATTCCCTGGTCCTACAAGAAAGTTAGAGTGTACTGCAATCCTCACTTTGGTCAAGCAGGAGAAGTGGCTTTTTGGTAGAACAGGTGGAACTAACAAGGACAAGAATTATGCTGATTAGGCACTTTATGACACCTGCAGCCTGACCCTCCTTGTGCTCACAGAGAAAGGCTGAAATACCTGTGCTTTCTCCCTGCAGGCACTGAGAGAGGGAGAGGGGGAGAGGGGGAGAGGGGGAGAGAGGGAGAGGGGGAGAGAGGGAGAGGGGGAGAGGGGGAGAGGGGGAGAGGGGGAGAGAGGGAGAGAGGGAGAGAGGGAGAGAGGGAGAGAGGGAGAGAGGGAGAGAGAGAGAGAGAGAGAGAGAGAGAGAGAGAGAGAGAGAGAGAGAACTTCTCTCATCTGCTTTAGAAAAAGAGCCCAGGGCAGGTAGGGGGTCCCCACTGCAGCCAGCTCCCAACACCATGGAGGTTGTCTTCTCTGTGCATAGGTTCCAGAATCAAAAGGGCCAGGCTCATTGCTCCTTCAACTCCTTTGTAGGGACATCATTTTCCGACCAACCAAAATGGCAAGCAGAACCAGCCTCACTTGCTGAGATTGAATGGTGAGGTACCTGACACAGTAGGGGTCAGAGCCTGGCCAGGAAGGTAAATTCTGCACATTGTTCTCCAGGAGGAAGAGGGTCCAAGTGCTGAGTCCAAAACGCAACAACTAGTACACAGCAGCAAGAAAGGGTTATTCAACTAAACCAACTAAATAGACTCAGAATGAGCACCACTGGTCCCCCTGTTGGTGGCCTTGTTAGGGGGTGTGAGGGTGGGTGGGCATCCTTTACCTCAGCCAGCACTGAGCCCACTTCTGCCTCCACTCCCATGGACCCCCTTCATTCCTCACTGTGGCCCAACCCAGGGGCTCCCCCTCTCTGCCAGTGGCAGGCACACCCAAGTGAGCCAGCTGCCTAATAACAAGGTTTGTAAACAGGACATAATGGGTTACAAAAATCAGTATAACTGTATTTAAAAAAACTGAATGAATTCAAAATCTTGATTGTATCACATATAGTATCATTCCATGAAGCTTTAAGTATGTGTGTGTATGTACGTATGTTCTCGGTCACAAAGTCATATGTATTTGTTACAGGGAGCAGAGCAGAAGTTTACGATGCTTGCAAAGCCCAGGTCTAGAGCACGCTGCCAGCAGATCCTCCAAAGTTCCTCACAGCAAGGAACACTGGGAGGAGTCATCTTCAAGCACCCATTTTGACTCATTTTGAGTAAGGGACTTGGCAGAGGGGGAGGCACAAATGCAGGAAAAGATCCAGCCCCTGCCCATAAGGGGCTAATAAGCCACATGTGAGTAAAAAAAAAAGCTAGTTATAGCACAGCAGGCCCCTGAGGCAGGCAGAGTTAGGGCCAGTAGAAGTGCCATGGGGACAGAGAGGGGTCTGGGAAGAAGGATCTCAAGCTGTATCCAAAGAAAACAACAGCCACAAAAGTGCTGGAGAGGAGCAGGGGTGACTTCACAGCAGACTGGAGCTGGACACGACCTGTGGGCTAATGTCACTACCTCATTTTTTTTTTTTCTGGTAGCCCCACGGCCTATAAAAGTTTCAAAGTTGGTAGTAAGTGACTTTCTCTTTCAAAGTTAGCCTACTTCTCTCTTTTCAATACTCCTTTTTAATTATATGTTTGATTTTGCATATGGTAAAATATATATATAACATGAACTTTGCCACACAGTGTACAATTTAGTGGCATGAAGTACATCCACAATGTTGTGTCTCACCGCTATCTGTGTCTAAAACTTTTTCATCACCCAAAAAAGAAACACCATAACCATTAAGAAATCACTGTCCATTTCCCCCTCTGCCAGCCCTGCAATAGTAGCCTCAAGTCTACTTATTATCTCCATGCATTTGCCTATTCTAGATCCCTCATGTAAGTGGAATTGTCCAATAGTTGTCTTTTTGTGTTTTGTCTGTGCTTTATTTCATTTAGCATAATGTCTTCAAGGTTCATCCCTATTGCAGAATGTGTCAGAACTTCTTTCTTATGGCTGAATATTGCATTATATTTGTATGCCACCCTTCATTTATCTAGTCATCTGTTCATGGGCACTTGGGCTATCATTTTAAAATGAAGGAACTAAAGCTCTGACTGGCTCAGAATTAGCCCACTACTTAGTGGGAAGCATGATCGGAGAGATCAGGCCTCCTGCCTCCTAGGCCAAGACTACTGAGTGTAGTCTTAGCTTTGCCTTGAAATCCTTTTATTAATATTTCACATTCTAGGCTAGGTGTGGTGGCTCATGCCTATAATTCCAACACTTTGGGTGGCTAAGACAAGAGGACTGCTTGAGCCCAGGAGATTGAGATCAGCCTGGATAACATAGATCCCATATCTACAAAAAATTTAAAAAAAGTACCTGGGTATAGTGGTATATACCTGTAATCCCAGCTACTCAGAAGGCTGAGGCAGGAGGATTGCTTTAGCCCAGGGTTAGACGCTGCAGTGAGCTACAATGACGCCACTCCTTCTAGCCTGGGTGACAGAGCAAGATCCTGTCTCTACTAAATATATAAATAAATAGTAAATAATAAATAAATCACACTCTGCTCTGGTGAAAAATAACAACCCTTACATAGCACTTAACTTTGTGCCAGGTATTATTCCAAGTGCTTTATACATGTTAATTCATTTTCTCCTTACCACAAACCTACCAAGTAGTTGCCACTACTATCCCCTTTTTGTAGACGAGGAAACAGAAGCATAGAGAGGTTAAGTAACCTGCCCAAGGTCACATGGCTATTAAGTAACAAAGCCAGGCCTATCTGGCTCCAGAGTCCCTGCACTTAATCACTTCACCACACTGCCCCTCTTGTAGAAAGAAAAGCATTCTTTGCCAACATTATATTTTTAGTGGTAAGAGACTCGAATTCCAGATAGGAAATAAACTAAGGTACCCTTTACCTGAGATTAACTCAGAAAGACATGTTTATTCCAGGGGAAAGACTGCAAGGTGAGTTATACCTGCCTTTCACACAAACATCCACAGCCCCAAATTCTGCATGATGTTCGTGAGACAGTCCTTCCTCTGACCATGACGATCTAGGAACAACAGGACACATGAAAATCCTTCAGGCCCAGAGTTAGTTCCCCGACACATTAGAGACCTGCATAATTAAAGACACTGACGTCTGATTCTGGGGATGCCCTTACTTCTGAAAGCACAATTACTCAGTGCTCTGTGTGCCACGAGTCCCACACTCTGGCCTGCCATGGCAACTATAAGTTACAGTTTAGTCAGTACCCTGCAAAACCCAGATGCGTCACACAAGTACCCAGGAAGCCTGCCCTAAGTTACGTTTAGGTCATGTGATGCACTGAATAGGAAGACTGAAACTTTTAGAACAAAAAACATAGAGAATCCACAGCTGCTTTCTCCAAGGCTGTTACACTTGGAAATGCAAGAGATGAGGACATCACTCCCACTCTAAGGAAGGGGAAAAGAGGAGGAGGCCTCTGTCTCCTATAAAACAAACAAGGACGCTTAATTTCCAGGCACTGTGGAGGAAATATATTATTAGAAAGTCTGAGCTAAGGGACTCCGTGTCCTTTCAGGGTAGCTGTCTGAGTTCTCCAGGTTGTGGTTTTAGCCAGCAAGTCTAAGGACTTCAGCTGATCAGTCAACAAGAACAGAACATATTTACCTGCCATGGGACCTCAGACTTAGTTGTGATAAGACCCTGACAAGGTGCCCTTCCAAAGCAATCAGCTCACTTCTTTCTGCTGTTTCCTTTTTATTGGGGAAAGCCTCAGACTGCTAAAACAGTAGGCAAGGTTCAAATGCACTGTTATTTTTATGTGTCTAGTCATTTTAGGATTTTCTCTTCAACCATACCCACCAGTATTAACCAACATCTCCCACATCAGAAGGCAGGCACCACAGGACTGATGGTGCTACACAGCATGGGGTTGAGGTTGGGGGTAGGGACTGTTCTCCCTGCCACAGATTGGAGACTAAAGTTCCAGAATCATTCTCTGGTGCTGAATAAGACAACTTCCAACCTCAGCTCTGTATGTAACACCTGTGATAACCCTTGTATTAGGTTCTCTAGAACAGAGCCAACAGGATATATACAGGTATATGGAAAGCAATCTATTATGAGGGATTGGCTTATGCAATTAGTAAGGCCAGGAAGTCCCATCTCTACCATCTGTGAGCTGGAGAGCCATGAAAGCCAGTGGTGCAGTTTTAGTTGAAACCCAAAGGCCTGAGAACCAGGGATGCCAATGTCTGAGGGTAGGAAAAGATGGAAGTCCCAACTCAAGTAAAGAGGAAATCCGCCCTTCCTATGTACTTTCATTCTATCTAGGCTTGCTACAGACTAGATGATGCGTGCCCACATTGGTGAGGGTGATCTTTACTCAGGCTGCCAATTCAGATGCTAATCCCTTTCAGAAACACCCTCACAGATATACGCAGAAATTACGTTTTACTAGCTATCTGAGCATTCCTCAGCCCAGTGAAGTTGACATAAAATTAACCATCACACTCTTTTTGCCTAGAAGTCTTCACAGATGAGTCTCCTTGAACATTAATGAAGCCTGGGAACTTGTCCAGAGCTAAGGCAAGAAAGAATCCATGCAAAACCCGCAGGTTACAGCACCCTGCAGACCGCAGCACAGTGACACCAAGCACCCAGCAACCCCATCCTAGTTATACTCAGCTCATGTGGATCATTGACCAGGAAGAGAGAACCATCTAGAACAAAAGCCAAAGAGTATCAAACAGTTGCTTTCTCCAAGCCTGTTATAGTTGGAAAAGCAAGAGATGAGGAAATCATATGAGCTTGTATGTGTGAAAGCACCTCATAAACTTGCACAGGTACTGTGGAAGTATTAATATTAGCTATTTTGCTAAGGGTAAGGTGATCGTTTTCTTGCGTTTAGGTTGTTCATTCCTAGTTTCACTCACTGGCATCCCTTACAGCACACAGCATCCGCACAAAAACAAGTGTCTTCCAAGTTACCCGTGAGCATGAACAACAGCTGGGCCAATGGGTGGTGTTGGTGGGCCCAACAGCTGGGCCAATTATGCTGCAGATGTTGATGTTGAGAATCAACTGTCCACTGCAGCACTGAGCCCAAGCAGGATGCTCTGATGAGGAACAAAGAAAAAGAAAAGAAGCCCATTGGGCAGGGAGAAGGTTTTTCTGGAGGAATCTGTAAGCTGTCTTTGTGGGCTGTAGAGAAGTAAAGGGTCCTCCCAGGAATTAAGATCTGCTATGAGGCAGCAATGCTTGCTCCTCTCAAAGTTGGACTAGTGGATCCCACAGCCCCTCTGGGTGCACTGTAGCATGTTTAAAGCTCATTCCCAGGACACACATTAGCTAGGTGGTTGCCAAGTCCCTGGTCCTCCCTTCTTAACAGTGACTGAGTCCATCCCCTTCTCCCAATGCTTCTACCTTACTTCAATACACCATCATCTCTTTCCTGGATTGCTGCAAGTTTGTCCAAACTGGTTTCCCCACCGCCAGCCTTGTCCCCCACACCCCTGCCTTCAGTGTGGTCATATTATTCCATCTAACACCACTTGGCTCTGCTCACCTCCTCCTGGGTCCGGTATGACCAAGCTTCCTCCTTAATCTGGGGTCGGCCCCATCACACTCCTCCTACACCTCCCACTGAACCAAACCAAACTGCCACAGGAGTTCTTGACTTTAAGCCTTCATGTCACCCACTTTATTACTCAGAACTTCTCCCCAGTATATTCAACAAAAAGCTGAGGCTCCTTGCATCCTCACATTTTTGAACATCAAACACTGGTCTCCTCTGCTAAGGAAATTCGTCTGCATGATTCAGAGAAGCACGACCCCTACAGGGGTTACAGCAGATGGATAGCTTTATCCACACCTGTGTGTATATTGGTAGACAATTGGGATTGATCAGGACAATATACTCCTAACATATCCATCCATTTGGAAAAAGGCGATCAATATGGAGATTAAATCCAATTTAACACAGGACTAAAGAGGCAAAACACCAGCCTTCTCTGGAAAGTTCTGAGTTTTAGGGTAGGAAGGTGGTCTGTCTTTGGCACGGTGTCCCCTCGTTCCCATTCTGTAGCTGACAGCCTCACTCTCTTCATTTCTCTTCTGACCAAAAGCTTGACTCGTGCTCTGCTGTTTCTTTTCACTTATGAAGCTTAAATGACCAGCAATCATGGCATGCAAAATAGAATGCTTCAGGCTGGCTCTGTGGCTCAGGTAGCAATCCCAGCACTTTGGAAGGTGGAGGTGGGAGGACTGCTAGAGGCCAGAAGTTTAAGAACAGCCTGGGCAACATGGCAAGACCCTGTTTCTATGAAAAATGGAAAAATTAGCCAGGTGTGGTGGCATGTACCTATACTCCTAGCTACTGGGGAAGCTGAGACAAAAGGATCATTTGAGCTCAGGAGTTTGAAATCACAGTGAGCTCTGTTGATGCCACTGTACTTTAGCCAGGATGACAGAGACCCTGTCTCCAAAAAAAAAAAAAAAAAGAAAAAGAATACTTCAGACATCATATGGTTATGATTAAAGTGAAAGATTCTTCATTTTTTGAAAGCACGTTCCAAACTACTTTGGAAATAACAAGTGAGCCATGGTGACTCAGGTTGCAGTGAGCTATGATGATGCCAGTGCAGCCTGGTGACAGAGACCCTGTCTCTCCTCAAAAAAAGAATAACTTCAGACTTCATATGGTTAAGATTAACCACTACAGTACAGCGCTCACCGGCCGGGAAACCTTGCCCACAGCCGGCACTCATAGTCCGCACGATAGTTTGTGCTGTGCACTGACGACAAATCCGTTTTGCTCTTGTGTGATGAGGAAAGCTTTAAAGCACTGAAAGCTTGTTTTACTTCACAGGCAGCTTTACTTGTAATGTAAATCAGAATAGGTAACATATACATTTATGTTTTCATTACATTATTTTTAAATGTTCACAATTTTATTTTGATAAATGAAAAATTAGAAAAGTCCTATCATGGCTGTCGGCTAAAGTCACTGGGTGCGTTCATCTGTGGCTATCGACTATAGTCGACGCTGGTACTGAAGTGGTTAAAGTGAAAGATTCTTCATTTTTGAAAGCATGTTCCAGACAACTTTGGAAATAGCAAGTGAGACATGGTGACTCAGGTTGCAGTAAGCTATGATGATGCCAGTGCAGCCTGGTGACAGAGCCAAGACCTTGTGTCTGTTTTTTTTTTTTTTTTTTTTTTTTTGAGACAGAGTCTCGCTCTGTTGCCCTGTGTCTTAAAAAAAAAAAAAAAAGGCAATTTAATGGAGTCTGCCTTTTGCACAATTGATACATATATCACTGCTCTCTTTTTTCCCTTTCCATTTTTGTTTTTCATTAATTCCTCCTTTATGTTTCACAGTAAAGTATAAAACATTTATAGTTTGTGTATATATTTAATAGTTGCACATATCTAATGTAAAGACTGCGGGATCCATAGCAGTACATATCCTTTTCTTAATTTAAAAGAATGAAGGAAGCCAACTTAAGAACCATACCCAGCAGATCCAGGCCAGGAAAGCGGTCTGCCCTGTGGCACTCTGCCACCTAGTGTTACATCTGGATACTGCACTCTCCTTGGTATCCCATGGTGTGTGAGACCGATGGCACCCTTCCTCCCTTCCACCATATGGTCACTATCATTATGATTGACCCCAAAGCTCTGCAATGGAGAACAAGCCCCACCATGCTACCTGGGGAAAAGCCACAAACTCTGGAACCAGACAGTCCTAACTTAGACTCTTAGCTTCTTCCGTTTACCAGCTGAGACTTTGGGCAAGTGACTTTACCTTTTTAAGCCTTAGTTTCTACATCTGTAGAATGTGGATAATAATGATGCCTGTCTCTGGATTCATGATCACTGAACTTCTAGAAAGCCAAATAGATTAAATGAAATACCATAAAGTGCCTGCAAATCACAGATCAATGAATGCTTCATGAACAAATGAAGAGTGGAATTAACTGACTGAACAGACTTGGAAAGCAGCTTAGGCCATTAGTTCAACTTCCTTCCCAAGGTCTAACTCTCCTCTTCTGAGGAACCCAGTAAGATGAGGAGCAGGAATGGTGGTTGCGAAAGTGAGGCTGTCTTTCCAGAGTTGCAATCCAAATTCACAAAGACAAGAAGTTGATTAGCTTAGCTAGCTTTGGGGTGGCCCTCTGGTCCAGACAACTGACCCAGGGGTCTGCTATGTGAGTTAAGAGGACCAAGAAGAGGTTGGTCCTCATGAACTGGACTGACATTCTGGGAGGTGTTTACTACATCACATGAGGACCTTAACCAAGTAGCAGTGGCAACAGGCTGTAGATGGGAGACATAGAATTAGGTGCCACAGAATTAGGTCTTAGAAGTGAACTGCTGTGAGGGTTAAGAATGCCCCTATCTAGACCTTAGACATTGATCTTCCAGAAAGCCAAATGGGTGTGGACTGATTTATCTCATCCATTTGCCTCTAAAGAATCAACTGGTGAAAGTATCTCTTTTATTCCCACTTTAAATATAAGAAAACTGAAACCCAGAGAAGTTAGATTCCTTCGCTGATGTTACAGAAATAATTTACTCTAAGCCAGAACCCAGGTCCTCCACATTCTGGTTGAGGTGTCCTTCCATGACAGCACCATAGCCAGGCAACAGGTAGCCTCCAGAGGTAACCTGGCTTTCTGAAGATAACCCCCTGTGAAGGCTTGACAGTCTGGCCAGGAGGCATCATCTTCTAGACGTGAACCTTTAGGCAGTAGGTGTGTGTTTCTCTGCTCTTTAATCCTTGCTGACTGCCCTCCCCCCAACCTTTTTATAAAAAAAAAATTATTTTTTTCTTCTCTTTCCTATTAGCTTTTTGAACATATTTTAACTTTAGGCAACACAATTAGAACGAGCCTAACTTAAAAATTCTTTTCACAAAGAAATGAATACCTCATAGGGTCATTTATAATCTTTTTCTGTTTTTTAAAGTTCTTAAAAAGCAATACATTCTAAAAACAGTACATTATTACAGAAGCTATATGTGCAATGTAAATTATTATCAGAAAATCAGTGTGGCAGACATACTCCATGGTTGTTCCATCATGTGGGCCTCTGATGTTCATGCCTTTGTGATGTCCCCTCTCTTGAGTGTGGGACATGGAACTTGCTTCTACCAATACAACATGGCGAAGGTGATAGGATGTCAGTTCTGCAATCATGTGACATGAGATTGTAACACCTGTCTTATGAGAAGACTCTTCTTTATTGGCTTTGAGGAAACAAGTGGTCATACTGGGAAGACCACATGGCAAGGAGATGAGGGTGGCCTCTGGCTGATAGCCAACAAGAAACAGGCCTTCAGTCTGACAACCCACAGAAACTGAGTGCTGCTAACAACCACATGAGCAAGGAAGTGGGATCCTTCCCTGCTCCAGCCCAGATGAGGCACAGCCCCAATCACCACTTTGATTGCAGCCTTGAGCAGACACAGCTGAGCTGTGCCTAGACCTGCAGAAACTGTGGGATAATAAATGTGTATTGTTTTAAGCCACGAAGTTTATGGTGATACTGTTATGTTACAATAGATAACTAATACAATTAGATAATATTATACAAATACAAAAAACAAAACCAGAGATTACCATGGTTAACAGCTTCGTGTATATCCTTCTGGGTAAAGTTAGTATGTTGTCATTGAAAAAATAATAGTTAAATAGAAGCACATAGGTCAAAAAAGGAAAGTGCCTCCCTCTCTTCCTTTACCTTGTCCTCTACTCCCAATCCCCCTGGGAAAAGAACTGTTAACAATTTGGTGTGTTTCTCTAATTTTCATAGAAATGTGTGTATACCTATAACAATATAGATAATATATAAACTATACATTTGTAGTATACATATATAGAATGCACACATGTAGATGTACACTTTACATATTTTTAAGTACACATGCATAGTTTTAAAAAAAAATTGGATTACTTTATTTTATTCCATACTAGCAACTCAGATCAAAAACCTAGGAGACACTTTTGTTTTGGTGACTACATCCCCACATCCAAGTCACCAGTAAATTCCATTGTCTCCATTTGTGAATATAACCCAAGCCTGCCTAACCACTTGTCACCACTCTCCACTATTTCCATAAGCCACGCTACCATCCCCTCTTGCCTGTAGTAACGGGCTCTTCTCCTGTCCTAAGTGGTCTCCTGTTTTGCCCTTACCCCCTACAGCCTCTTCTCCACACAGCAGCCAAAGCTACTACATTAAGACCTAAGTTAGACCATGTCACTTGTGCCCCAGTTCAGAACCTACCAAAGGCTCCCACGCCGTGTAGAATAAAAATTACGGCTCTTCCCACCCCTAACCAAACCTTCACTTCCACTGGATGATCTAAGACTGGTCAAAAAAAGTACCAAAGTTCAGAATGAATAGTGAGGTTGAAGGATATATATTTCTTTAAAGAAAGATGTAACTATTTCAAAGTGAGAGTTTTCAAACATGTTGAGCCTTCTAGCTCCCTGTACTCCAAATAGATATCAGCATCTGCACTTTGGCTGGGTCTTGACTTGTATTATCTTTATTTACATTTGGATGCTGATTACAGTGGCATACATAGGGAAAAATTGCTGAAAGCCTGACGTTAGCCAGAATCTCTGATCACTTTTACTTTGTCCACAGAGTCCTGATATTCCATTACCACCCCAGAGGACTTTTTTTCTAATCTCTTAAGAAGAGTTTATTGAAACCCACAAAGAATTTCTTTTTCAGGAGGGCCAGGCCTCCACTGTGGACATTCTGGCTGTCTGAGGGTAGAACGTCCTTGGTAAGACTAGCAGTCACCGCTGCCTGAATTAGAATCCTTCCACAGCCCATAAAATGAAGTTCAATCTCCTGACCATGGCACACGTAGCCCTCAAGATTCAGACCCCACCTGCCTTTGCAGCCTTATTTTTCTTTCTCACTCACCACTTACTGCCCGCTACACCCCCTTCGCAGCCTTTGCATAGGCCCTTCTATCTCCTTTTTACATATTCGAAGTCTATTTACTACCTCAAAACCATTCACATCCTAACCCAGACATTCACCACGTACTATGGTTTGACTATGTGCCCCCCCTAAATTCTTTTTTTTTTTTTACACTTAGGTCTCTGATCCCTTGGAATTAATTTTTGTGTGTGGTATAAGGAAGGGTCCAACTTCATTCATCTGTGTATGGATATCCAGTTGTCTCAGCACTATTTGTCCCACATCTTTTATTTATTTCTATTTATTTTTATTTTATTGATTTTTTTTTTGAGAGACAGGGTCTTGCTCTGTTGCCAAGGCTAGAATACAGCAGTATGATCACAGATCCCTGCGGCCTTGAACTCCTGGGCTCAAGCAATCCTCCCACCTCAGCCTCCTGAATAGCTGGGACTACAGGTGCATGTCACCATACCTGGCTAATTTTTAAATTTTTTTTTTAAGAGATGGAGTCTATGTTGCTCAGACTGGTCTGTAACTCCTAGCCTCAAGTGATCTTCCCACCTCAGCCTCCCAAAGTGCTGGGATTACAAACATGAGCCACCACACTGAGCCTCCCCCAAAGTTCTCTGGCTGGAAACCTAATCCTCAATGCAACAGTGTTGAGAGGTAGGGCCCTTAGGGGGGTTGGGTCATGAGGGGGATTAATGTTCTTATCATGGGATTGGGTTTGCTACTATGGGAGTGGAATCCTCATAAAAGGATGAGTTTGGCCCCCTTCCCTTTCTTGCACGTGCAAGCTCTCTTGCCTTTCTGCCTTCCACCATGGGATAATGCAGCAATAAGGCTCTGGCCAGAAACAGACACCTTGACCTTAGACTTCCCACTCTCTAAAACTATAAGAGATAAATCTCTGTTCTTCCTAAATTCCCCAGTCTCAGATATTTTGTTATAGCAGCATAAAATGGACTAAAACACCTATCTATTACTATCCAACGTGGGGGGAAAAAAGATCCAATTTGAATTTCACTTCAAACATGAACACTCAATAATGAAGTAACCCCTCTGTCCCAGAACAATTTCTGTTCTGTCTAGGATCACTCTATCCTTTTTATTTGAGTTACTTCTGTAATACACTTATCCCTTTTACTATTAACCACAATGCCATATGGACTGGGTATGATCTCTGAAATATTTTCCTTAATTAAAATATTTTTATAGAAAAATAAATCTACTCTAGTACATATATTCAGATTCCAGGTGGACTGTACTCTCCTGTTGGCCAAGGAGCAGTTATACTGCAAATGCTCTCAAATGACAAAGCTCACACTCTTACTCTCATACTATGAGATAAAAATGCTTTGCAATGTATGTTATGTACCCTGCTGAAGTCTCTTTTCGACAATTACTTGTATTTTGGCAACTAGCTTTGGCCCATCATGACTGAGACAGTGTTTGCAATTACAGCACTGAATCCACTACAAAGAAACAAAGAGAATCAATCTGGATGTTCAAATGTAAATTTGACAGTGACTGTAGGTAGAAATGGTTGAGAAAATAGAGGAAGGAGACCAACAGGCAATTATGGATTGGTGGAATGACTCTGATGTTATTATGCACATTATAAAGGTCACACCAGCCCAGGAATACCAGTCAACAATTAGAGGGATAGTAGGTGGCAACAATCATGACCAGAAGCTTGCCATGCCTTTGGGCATTTTAAAGTGAATGGACAAGGTCCTACCAATGTGCAATGTTGAGCTTGCACCTCCTCAGAGACTGGGCTATATAGAACACTTATAGGCTCATTTAAATAGTACTCCCAGATCCAGGAACATATCCTTCATGCAAAAGAGTAATGCATATATACTTTCATTTCTGTTTTGTTTCATTTTATCAAATTGTAAATTTCTTAAGATATGAATCTATTCTTGATTCACGTACTGCCTTGAACATGACAATGAGAAACAGTTCTTTGAACAATTGAATTCTACTAAATTACCTAGACAGAGTTCCTTGCTATGGGTATGGTAGATCTTTATGAACAGTTTTCTTTAAAAGCTTTGTCTTACTCACCCAGAATAATTCCCAAAGCTTTTTGTGTTATAACTATGGTCACAATATAGCATACACAGTAGTCTATTTATCTGTCTTCTTCACTGGTCTAATAGGGTAGAGCTGTGGACCAGTCAGAGTCCCTGCAGCAAAGAGATGCCACATTCAAATTGGGACATTCCAGAAAGACCTAATAAGAGACAACTTACAAACACAAAGGCTGGGTGTTGGAAAACCACAAAGAATGATCCAGTTCCCAGAGTTAATGATGCCCCAAAAAGAGAGGCATCTGTAAAGAGCCTTCTTCTTTTGAAGGGCACAGGTAGCCAAAGACAATTATGCAGGGACAGCCAGGGGAATCAGTACCCTACTCTCTCTCTCCTCTGACCCTCCAATCTCAGCCAGGGCTGAAATAACACCAGAGGGCAAGGAGCCCTTGGTTGAGGTCTGTACACTCACCTTTGTGGGCAGAGGGCAGGGTGGAGAGAGTGAAGAATGATCTGGACTGACAAATGGGAGAGATATGCAGCGCAGTGTGTTCTACCTAATATTTATGTTCCTTATGCCTAGAACACTCCTCATTTAAGATTTATATCTAGTGCCCAGGAAAATCCTTGACAGTAAGGGGAGGAAAATGTAGTTATGTTTCATCCATATTGCCAGGTACTAAAAGATATAAACACAAATATTAATAACCTTTTGGCTGGAAGGAAAACATGAAGGATGAAAAGAGGAAGAAGAAAGAAAACTTTTTTGAGATAGGCATGTCTGATTATTAAAGAGACGTGTTTGCAGGGCTCCAAACATTCTCTCTGGGGATTGAGTCAGGTGCTCCAAAGGTGAGGGTTGGTTTGGGTAACTCATCCTTCCTCAACTAGCCTTGCATATCAAGGTGAAGTGAATTCTGTTGGCTTCTGCATGCTAACCTAGTTAATGGCAATATCCATCAGGATAGGATTATTTATGCTCTAGAACCAAATAACATAAAAATGTCAGTGGCTTCTTCTGGGTATATCCTCAAAAGGATTGAAATCAGGGTCTGGAAGACATAATTGTATACTCATGTTCATATCAGCATAATTTATAATAGCCAAAGGCAGAAACAATCCAAATGTCTATTAATAGAGGAATAGATAAACAAAATGTGGTATATACATAAATGGAACATTATATCCAGCCTTAAAAAGGAAGCAACACACAGACACACACTACAATATGGATGAATTTTGAGGGCATTATGGTAAGTGAAAGAACCCAATCACAAAAAGACAAATACTACATGATTCCATGAGAGGTACCTAGAGTAGACAAATTCATAAATACACGAAGTAGAATGATGGTTGCCAGGGGCTGGTAAGAGTGGATATGGGAGAGTTATTGTTTAATGGGCACAGAGTTTCATTTTACAAGTTAAAAACAGTTTTAGAGAATGGGTACACAAGCCTGGGCACAGTGGCTCATGCCAGTAATCCTAGCACTCTGGGAGGCCGAGGTGGGAGGATCGCTCAGGAGCTCAAGCCCAGCCTGAGTGATAGGGAGACCCAATCTGTAAAAAAAACTAATCTCTGTAAAAAAATTAACCAGGCATTATGGCACACACCTGTAGTCCCAGCTACTCAGAGTTGAAGCAGGAGGATCACTTGAGCCCAGAGTTTGAGGTTGCAGTAAGCTATGATGATACCACTATACTCTAGCTGGGGTAGCAGAGCAAGACTCTGTCTCAAGAAAAAAAAAAATGGTTGCACAACAATGCGAATGTATTTAACACTACTGTGTTAAATACACTTAAAAATGGTTAAGATGATAAATTTTATATTATGTGTATTTTACTACAATTAAAAGATGATTTTTTTCCTTTTTTTTAGAGACAAGGTCTTACTCTATCACCCAGGCTGGAGTACAGTGGCATCATGATCACAGCTCATTGAAACCTTAAACGCCTGGTCTCAGGCAATTCTCTTGCCTCAGCCTCCTGAGTAGCTGAGACTACAAGCACACACCACCATGCCCAGCTAAATTTTTTATTTTTTGTAGAGATGGGGTCTCACTATATTGCCAGGCTAGTCTCAAACTTCTGGGCCTAAAGTGATCCTTCCGCCTCAGACTCCCAAGGTGCTGACCCAGCTGACAGAGCAACTACCTTCAGGAACACTGCCAGTTACCATGGCTGAGGAAAGAGACAAAAGGTAAGCCTTCCCCACCTAAAACCTGATAAGCTCAAGGTATCCACAGGGACATGAGGTCAGAGACATGGGGACAAGAAAACCAAGAACTAATGCAAATTTAAGAAGTATGTCCAGAAAACAATATGGGTATGGTTACTGGTATAAGAAGCTGACTAGAGGCCGGGCGCTGTGGCTCACGCCTGTAATCCTAGCTCTTGGGAGGCCGAGGCGGGCGGATTGCTCAAGGTCAGGAGTTCAAAACCAGCCTGAGCAAGAGCGAGACCCCGTCTCTACTATAAATAGAAAGAAATTAATTGGCCAACTGATATATATATATAAAAATTAGCCGGGCATGGTGGCGCATGCCTGTAGTCCCAGCTACCCGGGAGGCTGAGGCAGAAGGATCACTCGAGCCCAGGAGTTTGAGGTTGCTGTGAGCTAGGCTGACGCCACGGCACTCACTCTAGCCTGGGCAACAAAGTGAGACTCTGTCTCAAAAAAAAAAAAAAAAAAAAAAAGAAGCTGACTAGAGAAGGGAGTGACATCAGTGGCCAATGACATTCATCTCCTCCCACCCAAGAAGGGACCAGAACAAATAAATAACTATATTTTGACTAGAGTGAGTGAAGAAATATACTGGAGAGCAGTGGAGCAGAAAAATCTCTGGGAGCATGGGTGCCCAGGACAGCACCATAGAGAAGGGAGCAAGGCATCCTGTCTCTGCCACACTGTCTCCCCCACTGGGATTGGCTCAGAGCCAGGGGAACCTCTTATTATGGGAAAAAGGTAAGCTAGAGACCGTTGGTGGTTCCCATCACTGCAGTCATTGCTACAGCAGCGTCTCCCAGTAAAGACAGTTGCTAGGAGTCTGTGTGGCTGTATTGCCCCAAAGCAGGAACCCTCTTGGCAATCCCCCAATCTGGCAACCTACACTGCTATAGCATGGCACCTCTTGAAACCCTAGATTTGGAGTACATCCTTTCCTCAGAGCCAGAAGCTACTAACCCCCTTCATCCGTGAGGCCCTGCTGTCATTCCACTATGTTCACGCAGGTGCCTGTAGCACCAATACACCAAATCCAATGCCTGAAGCCTAGGCCCCAAGGAATGACCAAAACTCCAATGTCTGAACCCATGAGACACTCTACCCCTAGGGAAAGAGGAGGACCTGCATAGTGGGGAAGCCAAACATCTCAATAGCCCAGCCTATGGGTACCTATCTCTAGCATGACAGCTGGCCTGGAGACAGTCCCACCCTCCTGGAGAGAGTGTTACACACAGCTGCCCAACTTCCATGTGCCAGCCCTCAGCCCAATAGCCAGCCCAGAGGAAGTGACCCCGCTACCCTAGAGAACGCCCCACTGCACAGCCTACCAGCCCACTGTACCCACACACACCTGACCCAACAACCAACCCAGTACCTCCACCATCAGCAAAACTGCAACACCGTCATCATAAACTTTCATAGCCTAGCCTACTGAGACAATTGCAAACATCACAGATGAGGATTACAGCTGAAGAATCTGTGCAAAAACCACATTACTGAGTCCACAAACAACCAAAGCCAATCACCATTCCTAACCAACATGCTAGAATCCATTTACAGGAAATAGCCCGTTCCTACAAAAGCTACTTCATAAAACTGGAAAAAGTGACTGTTCCACTAGATGCATAGGTATCAACACAGGGACATAAGAAACATGAAAAAGCAAGGAAACATGACACACCAAAGGAACACAGTAAGACTCCAGTAACAGACCCCAAAGAAAAATATATTTACAAAATGCCTCAAAAGGAATTCCAAATAATGAGCTTAAAGAAACTCAGCAAGATACAAAAGAATACAGACAAACAATTCAATGAAGCCAGGAAAACAATTTATGATCTGAATGAGAAATTCAATAAAGAGACAGGTACCATAAAAAAGAACTAAAAGAAATCTTGGGAGCTGAAGAATTCAATGAGTGAAATAAAAAAGACAACTGAGAGCTTCAACGGCAGCCTAGATCAAACAGAAGAAGAAATTTCTGATCTTGAAGGCAAGTCTTTTGAAATAACCCAATCAATGGGAAAAAAAGAAAAATAAAAAAGAATGAAGAAAGCATAAGGGATTTATGGGACACCATTAAGCAAATATTTGCATTATAAAAATCTCAGAGGGAAAGAAAAATAAAAAAAAGGCCATAAAACCTATTTAAGAAAATACCAGTCAAAAACTTCCAAGTCTTGGGAGAGTTATAGACATCTACTAGATTCAGGGAGCTCTAAAGTCCCCAATGAGATTCAACCCCCCAAAATCCTTTTTGAGGCAAATTATAACTGAACTGTCAAAAGTCAAACACAAAGGGAGGATTCTAAAAGCTGTAAGAGAAAAATGTTAAGTCATATATAAGAGAATCTCTATTAGACTATTGGCAGATTTCTCAAGGAGAATCCTTAAAGACAAAGAGAATGGGACAATATATTCCAAGTGCTGAAAGAAAAAAAAAAAAACCTATTAGCCAACAATACTATATGCGGCAAAGCTATCCCTCAGAAATGAAAGCAACATTAAGACCTTCCCAAACAAAAACTGAGGGAATTCACCACCATTAGGCTGGCCTTACAAGAAAATGCTTAAGTGAGTACTACAACTAGAATCAAAAGGACAATAACTACTTTCATGAAAATACATGAAAGTATAAATATTATCAATATACAAAATTCCATAATCATACTCAGTATACCTCAGTGTTGTAATAGTGTTTTATAAATCTTTCAATCCCCTAGTATGCAAGTTTAAAGTAAAAAAGAGTCAACAGCTACAATTAGTCCCTAAGGATCATACAAGAGATAAATATGTAAATTAAGGCAACCAAAATACAAATTGCATGTGTGGTCGTGGATTTCTGTGCAACCAAAGTTAAGTTGCTATCAGCTTAAAATAATTTATTATAACTACAAGACTCTTTATGTTAGCCCCATGGTAACCACACAGAAAGAAATTACAGCATATGTATAACTGGGAATGAGAAAAGGAAACAAAGTTTAGCACTATGGAAAATCATCAAACTACAGAGGAAAACAGCAAGAAAAGGAAAAAAGGAACAAAGGATCTATAAAACACCCAGAAAACAGTAAAATGGTAGGAATAAGTCCTTACCTATCAATGATAATCCTGAAGGAAAATTGCTTAAAATTCTATTAAAAGATATAGAGTGGCTGAGTAGATTTTAAAAACCAAGACCCAACTGTATGCTACCTGTAAGACTCACCTCACTGTTAAAGACAAATAGACTGAAAGTGAAGGGATGGAAAAAGATATTCCATGCAAACAGAAACCAAAAGTGAGCAAGAATAGCAATACTTGTATCAGATAAAATGGACTTTAAGTCAATAACTGTAAAAATAGACAAAGAAGGTCATTATATAATGATAAAGGGATCAATTCAACAACAGGATATAACAATCATAAATATATATGTGCCTGACACATATATATTCAAATATATAAGCATTCAAATATACAAAGCAAATATTATTAGATCTAAAGGGAGAGACAGACTACAATAGTAGTAAGGAACTTCAACATGTCACTTTCAAGAATGGACAGATCATCCAGACAGAAAATCAACAACAAAAAAAAGGACTTAAACTACACCATAGACCAAAGGACCTAGCAGACATTTACAGAACATTCAATCCAACAGCTGCAGAGTACATATTCTTCTCAAATGCATATGGAACATTCTCCAGGATAGATCATGTTATGCCCTAAAACAAGTGTTAACAAATTCAAGAAGAGAGATCATATCATCAAGTATCATTTTGAACCACAATGGTATGAAACTAGAAATCAACAAGGAAAACTTCAGAAACACTAAAAATAAATGGAAATTAAACAACATTCTCCTAAATAACCAATGAGTCAATGAATTAATTAAAAAAGAAATTTAAAAATTCTTTGAGACAAATGAGAATGGAAATACATCATACCAAAACCTATGGGACACAGTAAAAACAGTAGTAAGAGAGGGAAGATCATAGCAATAAGTTCATATATCAAAAAAGCAGAAAGATTCTAACAAACAACCTAACCAGACACCTCAGGGAACTAGAAAAACAAGAAAAAACTAAACGCAAAACCTAAACCCAAAAATAAACCCTATTTGGTAGAAGGAAATAATGGAACTCAGAGAAAAAATAAATAAAATGTAGGACACTAAAGGCTCTGGGAAGTGAACTACAGAGGGCCTCCCAGAGGTGAGCCAGAGCACCTCTGGCCCATAGTTCTGTTTGTTTTTGTTTTTGTTTTAGAGACAGGATATCACTCTATCGCCCAGGTTAGAGTGCAGTGGTGTGATCATAGCTCACAACCACCTCAAAATCCTGGGCGCAAGTGATCCTCCATCCAGCCTTAGCCTCCCAAGTAACTGAGACTACAGGTGTAGCCTAATTTAAAAAAATTTTTTTTGTAGAGACAAGGGTCTCACTCTGTTGCCCAGGCTGGTCTTGAACTCCTGGCCTCAAGAGATCCTCCTGCTTCGGCCTCCCAAAATGTTGGGATTACAAATGTTAGCCATGATGCCCCCAGCCTATGCCTGTAGTTTTAATCCATATGTTCTGCTGCTTTCAAGGTAGACTAGGAAATTAGAGCATTTGGGTCTGGACAAGGTTTGCCTTTTTCTGCTTATTTTGCCTTATTTTTAAGAAACATAAAATTATGGCATATGGGGAAAATACTACATTAATGTCCACATTTTTTAAAATAATAAAACAAAAAAATTTGAAAAGCAAATTAACCAGGATAATTTGAACTGTGTAGCAATGAGAAAACAAAAGCCTACCTATAAATAACAGTACAAATCTCTTCAAATTAGTCACACACAGAAAATTTAAACCAAGTCCCAAAGTTAGATAAGATTTTGGTTTTTTTCCAAAAGCAATGAGCACCATGTAAAGAAGACACTGGATCTACCTCTTCCACAATTGTGAGAGTAGCCAACCTCTGATTTCTGCTTTTAGGAGCAGTCAGGAGGAGCCAACAATCCTGGCACAAATAAAATCCTGTCCAGCTGTGAGTGTCTGAGATGTCTCTTCCATGGGGGACCTCCCTCCCAACTGTGCCCTGTGGGCCTGCTCAAGTTCTACCCACAGAGAATGAAGAGCTGGGTATTTTAAAGAAACCACATTCCCTAGTATTGCTTCTCTCTCACCTGCAGGTTAAGCTATAGCTTCCTACCACATTCTAGGGACAATGGTAGTTTGGCCCTGGGGCCACCCAAACTCACTTATTCATTCCACAATATTTACTGAGGACCTACTAGCCACTGGATATGGATGGCATGGAGGCCCCAAAGTGAACAAAAAGGACAAGTCCCACCCCCTCCTGGAGTTTATGTTCCATCGGGGAGACAGATATTAAACACATGAATTGACTTCAAAGAGCGGTAAGTACTGAGAAGCTGGTGATACAGGGTGACATGACACACAATGACCTCTGGGTGGGCAACTCGAGTTGGGTGGTCAAGAGGAGCCTCTTTAAGGAGATGGTGTTGGTGCTGAATTATAAGGAAGTAAGCCTTTGTAATGCTGAAGCAGGGCCTTAAGAGACACAAAAGTTCATGGATCCTTATGGCCTGCCCAGACCTTGGCGGCAGACAGATTCTGTCAAGTAAATGGACTTCTACTGCTATCAATCAATGCCCTGATATATCTCACACACTCAGTATGGTTAATGCAATGCTCTTTGATAGAAGTGTCAATTAAATACAAAGATTTATTTACAAAGATCTTGCTCTGATTATAGAATAAATGCATGCAAACAGTCGGATGTAATTTTAATTGTTTACTATTGGGAAACAATGCACTTCATCAAGATAGGGGAGGTACATTCCTTTGGGAACAACTTCTACCTCAATTTACAATTTAAAAAGGAAGCTAGGAAGGTTATTTTATTTAAACCACAGGCCACTTCTGTCATTCTTCTGTGATGGTTAAAGTAAACCCAGACTATGTCTTGAGTTAAGCCTTCAGGAAGCCCAGGGAAAGTCTTTGGATTCCAGGCAGTGGCTGAGTAGACTTCACACAGCTGGAGTGCCCATGGGGTGATGTCTGCCTTGTGTTGTGTTGGGGTAGGGATGGATGGCCCACCCCTTCTTCAAAAGGCTGGCTTATGTGTAGAGTCTCTGGACATCACAAGGGACATCATCAATGGCAGATACAGAGGTTGGCTCTGTCAACATTGTTCCCATCACCTTCTAGCTTCCTTCTGTACTATGCAGTCTGCAAAGCTAAATTCCTTGCTTAGTGTCCTCTGCAGCCAGGATGAGGCATGTAACGTGGTTCTGGCTCTCCCTGGAGGATGTCCTCTGGGAGTCCTGAGCTGGAAGTGAGCAACGTGAGGCAGCAGCTATATATCCACAGGGGGGAGTGAGATCTTCTAGCAGACACACTGGCAGTCACAGCTGGTCCTTCTGCAGCAGCTGTGGCAGAGTCTTGGGCATCTAGTCCCTAATTTCACTAGTGACAAAGAGTGGGAAGCAGCAATAGCAATGCTTCCACTAGAATCATAAGGCAGTGGTTTGCAAACTTCACTGTATATCAGAATCACCTGGAAAGCATGTTAAAACACAGATTGCGGCCCCACCCCCAGAGTTTCTCAATCAGTAGGTCTGAGGTATGGCCTGAGAATCTGCACCTCTACACGTTGCCAGGTGGTGCTGATGCTGCTGGTCGAGGAGCACACTTTGGAAACTACACTTTTCTCCTGGCTGCACTGTTCCTCTGTGTAACTTTGGTAAACCCCTTTCTGCTTAAACTAACTTGAGTGAATTCTACTGTTTGCAAGTAAGAACCCTGATACACGTAAGATCTTTGGTCTTATTTACTGATGCTCTCTACTCATCCTTGTCATTCTCTACTGAATCTTCCTCTTGTCTTTAATGGGATCCCCGTGCCAGTGCCCTATCCTTGTCTTTAATGGGATCCCCGTGCCAGTGCCCTATCTAAGAATCCCTGTTTCTTAGAGTCATCACATGACTCATGCTGACACAAACCCTGTCCTACCAGATGTTCTTCCATTTCACAATCATATTTAAATACACCCCCCCTTGTCTTGCAACAACAGAGCTAGAGTCTATTGCCATAAAGGCAAAATTGTCTTGGATTTAGTACTGAAGTAGCATCATAGAAGAAAAAGAGAAAAAGCCTCTTTATCTACTAAAAGGGGGAAAAAGAAAAGTCAGGTGCCAGATGCCTGCTTCCTACCAGTTTTTAAAGATTTGATCCTTTCTTTTTCCTTTTCTGGTAAAATACCTTAATGTGAAATTTAAAATCAAAATGACCTAAAAGAGCCCTCTTTAAAGGGTATGAGAGTGTATCAGATTGATAAAATGACATCTTGCTAGACATGCCTTATTTAAAAACTGGTTAAAAGATATTATTTACCCAATGAACCACAAGGGCTCAAAAGAAAACCACTCAAACACAATAACAGTCCCTCAGGTAAATGCTCCTTCAGGCAGTTTTTAAAATGTGTATCATTTACTTGATAAAGCATAGCAGTCTATCATGAAAAGAGTTATGGTCTGCTGCATAAATAGGCATTTGGACAGCTTTAAAAATGCATACTCTTTACACCCAAATACCAAGTGAAAATCCCAATGGAAAGTGGCTATTATAAGCAAAGAGCAGCCACTTTTTTTCAAAACCAAGAGGTGATCTTGCCAAATGGTTCTTTAAAACTTTCCTTCTCTAAGAGCTGCATAAACATCTACTTATTTAAATGACCACTTGTCATTTCTGGGTGGGGCCACTGCCCAGTAAGAGGGAATGACCCTCCCAGAGCTCAGAACAGCTCAGCCTTCTCAGCCTCCTCTGCTCCTCACAATCACCTGGAGAGCCTTTCCAGGCCCTACTCAGAGGGGCTGGGACAATGACGGCTTTAAAAGCCCCCCAGGTGATTCCAATGTGTAGTCAGGGATGAGCACTCCCAGGCTGGATAGAGAATGCAAAGCCCAGAAAGGCCATGTGACTTGCTCAAGATCACACAGTAAGCCTGGGGGAGAACCCAGGTGTCAGGACCCCCGTTTCCACTCTTACCACTATGCCATCTTCTCTCTTTTCCTTTCAGAGTTGTCTTTTGGGATTTTCTTTTAATACGATTTCATGCTTCCTTTCATTGTATCTATATTTAAAGTATGCTAATAGTTTACAGTAGATATATATTACCAAACATTTAGAAAACACAAGGGGAAAAACACATTTCCATTCCCCAAATACCAGTTCAATTAGTACTTTTTTATATTCCCCGAGATCCTGTTTTCTTCTTTACATATTTTCCCTACTTATGAACTTATATATTTTAAAATTTTATACCAAATATACCAAACTTTATACTACATTATAAAGTTTCTGTTAGGTTTATATTAATTTAAAAAGTAATAGATGTTTGCTGAAATTTCAAGGAATAGAAATGCACAGGATTTTAAATGAAAGGTCCTAAACTTTCCCCATTCCAGTATCTAGGGGAACTTTTTTTTCTATATATATTTTGAAACGGGATTGTATAACTGGTGCAGTTCTGTAAGTATTATTTTTCTTTTTCTACTTAAAAGAATGCCTTGGGCATCTTTCTGTGTCAGTACATACTGATCTACCTCATTCATAGTATTGCACTGAATGGATAATCCATGATTCATAAACATTTAGAAGCCTTTTCTATCAAACACAAACAAACATATGAACAAACAACTAAGTAAATCTCTGGGCTTGCGAACTCAGGCTACAATCCAGTCCCTGCTGCCCCTCCAAGGGTTGCCTCCCTGATGCCAGCCTCCTAGTGCACACTCTGTACTCTGAAGAAGGCAGGGCTAGGGAGGAATTCTAGCCCAGCTAGAATTGACTCCCCGACCCAGGGTAAAAAAAACAGCCCACAGAGAATGACACTGATAATTCACCTCACACCCAAGGCAACTCAAAGAACAGGGAGGCCAAGTCCAGGACGCGCCTGATCTAAATGTGCTTTTTGAAATTCCCAAAGCTGCCATAATTCAAGGACTCCAGGTCTCCTGTGCAGACTAACCTTTGTTTCCCTGGTTCCCTCTTCCTGCTGCCAGCTCAGGGATGGGAGGCAAAAGGTAAATAGAGCCATTCAGCTACAGTAACACAGGTGTTTTGTTTTTAAACAAGAAGGAAGAAAAAGAAATGGAAGGTCATAGCCAAAAGAGTGAATTTTGCAAAAAGCAATTTAGCAATGTTTCAGGAGCCCTAAATGTATTCTTGAACCTTGGACCCAGAGATGCTATCTTAGGCCACGGGGCCTAATAATCAGATTTGCCTTGAGGCAAACCACTGGGGTATGAATCCTGAATCTACTCTTTTTTTTTTTATTTCAGCATATTATGGTGGTACAAATTTTAAGGTTTCAAATAATGCCCTTGCCCCACTCCCCCCACAAGTCTGAGCTTCAAGCGTGACCATCACCCAGACGGTGCACATCTCACTCATTATGTATGTATATACCTGCCCCACTTTTTACTAGTGTGTGACTTTGGACAAGTTACCGCTCAGTGCCCATTTCCTCATCTCTAAAATGAGAATACCTAGACCCCCACACTGGGCTGTTGTGAAGACTGAGTGAATTAATCAATGTCAGCCATTTGGAAAAGAATCTGGAAAACTTTGTAAATGTTGGCTATTATCATTTGTAACAGCAAAAACTGATAAGGAACTGGTCAAATGAATGATGGGATGCTACTGTGGCCATGAAAAATCATCATAGGAAAATTATTAGATATCCCTGGGACTGCAAGATTATGAGCATTTTTATATTTTTACATATTTTATGAGGTTTTATACAATAAGCATCAATTACTTTTATAATAAGGAATAGTTTAGTTTATAATTTAAAAAAGCATCTTGGGATATATATATTTACCTTTGGCTCTCTGTATCTATGGGTTCCAAATCAGTGGATTCAAACCACCACAGATTGAAAATATTCAGGGGAAAAAAAAAGAATAGTTGTGTCTGTTCTTGTCATTATTCCCTAAAAAAATAGTGTGTTACAACAATTTACATAGCATTTGTTATATTAGGTATTATATACATATATATGTTATATTAGGTATTACATATGTATATATGTTATATTAGGTATTGTAAGTAATTTAGAGATGATTTAAAGTATATGGGATGATGTACATAGGTTATATGCAAATACTACACCATTTTATATCAGGGACTTGAGCATCCATAGATTTTGTATCCTAGGCCTGGAACCAATCCCCATGCATACTGAGGGATGACTACTTCCCTTCACGCTAATCTTTTTCTCCCTACAAGTCAATGTTATCCCAGTTGAGTGTTATAGTTGTTTCTGGCTCTCTGCGTCTTTCCAGATGTGTCCCCCCACCACTGCTACCCCCACCCCTCCCTTAACTTCTCTCCTCTCCCCTATATGCGGCCTCTTCTAGGAAAGGATTCTGTGCACTTAATCAAGCTCAACTGTAAAAGGCTGATAAGGCATAAAGCAGTATGCTTGCCACTAGTATATATGTTTTACCAGGGAACAAAGACAAAGGATGGAATTCCTAAGACTGGCATTTTCGGTAGGTAACACCAAGACAATGGAGGAAGCTGTGGAATAACCAGGAAAGAAAATGGTTTTTTGATGCCCCTGAAATCAAAGTCTGTTGGTTCACTGGGTTGACTCATTCATTTTGGCTCAGCTAAAAACCACTGATAGTTCAAAGTGAGAAAATCCTTGTCTCCTGAAAGGTACAAACCTTGATAAAATGAACAGAATGAATAAACCAAATTGGAGGCAGGGTGGAAGAGGGTTGTAGAAAGGGCTAGTTCACCCAGGAGACAATTTTACTCTTTGTAATGTAAGATAGGTTTTTAGGGTGCCAAGAAGGAGTCCCAGAGGAATATGCCAATTCCTTATGGGGAAAAAAACCAATAATGACCTCTAAGAACTAGACACGCCTGACTTTCTGCCCACCATGGGTAGAAGGAAGAAAAAAATGAGTCCTGAGTACAGAGGGTACTGTCCTGGGAAAAGGAAATGATTAGAATTTACATCTGAGCCCAGGTTTGTAACAAAGAAATTGCTTCATAATTTAAAAATTATTCATTCCCGCCTATGTTGTGGCCTCATCCTAGGAAGTAGCAAGTCAACTGTATCCAATGAGGGATTAAAGATAATAAATAAAAGAGTAGCAATTAATTGTGCATCCTGATTTAACAGCCTGGGTTGCCTGGGTCATGCTAGAGTGGCTTATCAAATTTAGCTCTATTATGACTGTCTTGTATTTCAATTGATGTTTGTGCTCACATCTGAAGGCACTTGTACCACGAAGCTTTTCAGATAGAAAAGAATTTAAACATATAGATTGTTATAGGATTCTATCATTCTTATAGCATGAGGCAAAAGTGTTGAAAATGGCAGTTTAATGAGTCATGCAAAGCGGCTCAGAATTCAGAGCCACTGATTCAATTATTTTTCCCCCTCCAGAGGCCATTTCAGGCAGAGTGCTATGGCTCTTTTCTCGATGCTTTGGTTCTGACTCACTTTTTATAATGCTTTCTCATTTTCTGGCTTTTTAAAAAGCAAAGGTGGCCAAAACCTGAGGCCATCTGATAACTGGAATCATTGTCAGAGCCAAGCAAGAAAAATAAATAAATAACCACAGCGAAGGGATAGGCAAGGGGGACCTTATATGCAGTGCCCACATGAATGCACCCCTTTATACTCTGATTGCCAGGGCAGAATTTGGAGGTGGGTGCTGGAAAGGGCCCTTGCTGAAATGTGGTAAAAATCTGCTCCTTTCTGGCCTTGTCTGTGTCCTTGGCCTGAGACCTTCGAAGGTGCCCTCAACAGCCCCAACAGGCAAAGGTTTCTCTGCTTGGACAACAAATCTAATTTTAACAGTGCACTAATTCTTTCATTTGCTGCCCTACATGTTTTCATCCTCAGGCCATAATTTTACCTGCCAACTCAGGTAATAGCCTTTAATAGGACAAAGGCTTTGAAAGGTTATACTGTACTGGATTTTATGCTGAGACTTTGTACTTTCACCATTGAGTCCTCAGAAGGGAGATTTTATCATACCAACCAAGTCAGTCACCCCAAAGGGGCACCTCCTCACAGTGTTTTGGGAGGGAAGGGTGGTTATATCTGCCCAACAAACTGCTTGACCACTGCTCCTCAGGCGATGCTTTCTTCCTTCCGGGTGTCGTGAGCCAGAAGGGCAGGAGATGTCTCCCCTGTGTCTGTCTGCTTCTCATCTCCCTCTGTCACATCACTGCACACTGTTATACAGGAATATCAGACCTAAGCCAGGCACAGTGGCTCACACCTGTAATCCTACCTAGCACTTTGAGAGGCTGAGGTGGGAGGATGGCTTGAGGCCAGGAATTTGAGACCAGCTTGGGCAACACAGTGAGACCTTGTCTCTTAAAAAGTAAGAAATAAAAAATAGCATAAAATTGAACCAGAATATGACTTTTCCCACAATACAAGGGTATAACTTTCAAGAAAGGAAAGGAACAAAATTTAAAGTAACTGCTATGTATTGTACCACATAGAAGTCACACGAAAAAATGACAAACCTCTAAAAATACAAACATGCTTAATTTAGTTAACTCCTTCCAGAAGCATTACATGGGATAGCACAACCTGTCTATAACACACCATGGTTGGGCGAGGCCAGACAATTCAAACTGTCCAGAGACTCCATGAGCTTTAATAACTGGGTTTTAGGAAACCTTTATAATTTGTAGTTTGGCAATTTGTGGCACTCAAGCCCACAACCACAAATTGGTTTTATATTGGTATCATGCATTTGCGTGCTTAATTTTTTCCATATTTTCCAAAGGCACAGTCACATATTTTTGGGCTCCCTAATTTATTATACATATAGCAGGCATAGATATTATATTAGTTTGCTAAGGCTTCATACAAACTGGGTGCTTAACACAACAGAAACTTACTGTCTCACAGTTCTGGAGGCTAGAAGTCCAAGATCAAGGAGTCATAAGGGTTGGTTCCTTCTGAAGGACGTGAGGGAAGGAACTGTTCCAGGCTTCTCCCCTAGCTTCTATGGTTTGCTGGCAGTCTTTGCTGCTCCTTGACTTGCAGAAGCATCACTCTGATCTTTGCTTTCATCTTTACATGGTGTTCTTCCTGTGTGTATGTCTGTGTCCAAGTTTTCTCTTGTTTATAAGGACCCCAGGTATATTGGATTAGGGGACCCACCCTACTCCAATATGACCTCATCTTAACTAACTATAGCTACAAGGACCCCACTTCCAAATATGGTCACATTCAGAGGCACTGGGGTTAGGACTTCTAAACATAAATTCTTGGGGGGGGGGACAAAATTCAACCAATAAAGAAAAAATGTCTTTATTTTAGGGAAAAATCATTCAGTATCTCATTGAAATTTGCCTATTTGTTCATTTCTCATTGAAATGAACCTGGCCTTTGTCAAACACAAAACTAATCCATAAAGAAAAATAATATTGCATTTGTTAAAAAAAAAAAATAGCCGGGCGCGGTGGCTCACGCCTGTAATCCTAGCTCTCTGGGAGGCCGAGGCGGGTGGATTGCTCAAGGTCAGGAGTTTGAAACCAGCCTGAGCAAGAGCGAGACTCCGTCTCTACTATAAAATAGAAAGAAATTAATTGGCCAACTAATATATATACAAAAAATTAGCCGGGCATGGTGGCGAATGCCTGTAGTCCCAGCTACTCGGGAGGCTGAGGCAGCAGGATTGCTTGAGCCAGGAGTTTGAGGTTGCTATGAGCTAGGCTGACGCCATGGCACTCACTCTAGCCTGGGCAACAAAGCGAGATTCTGTCTCAAAAAAATAAAAAATAAAAAAATAAACACCAAAAAAACTCTAAATACTAACTAGCTGAGTGACCTTGGGTGAATCACTTGTCTGGGTTCTGTTTTCTAATCTATAAAAATGAAAGATATGGGATAATCTCTAAAGTCTTTTCTAGTATTAAACATTAAAGGCCAAACAGCACAGGGGAGAATTTATATTAATAATAAAATGCAAAATATAGTTTTACAGTGGGCTTATGGTCATATAATAGAGGCATATCCAAAAGGGTAAAAATTGCTGCGCAATTGCTCAAACAGACCTGTTTCTGTGGATATCATTCACACATAATTACTCAGTGAGTAATTCTAAGTATCTAAGTTCCTGTGATGGACACATTTGCTCCCCTGCATTCTTTGACATTGCTACCACATGGGTTAAGCAGCCCCAGGGTGAACATGATCAGAAATAACAACTAAATCAAAGGTGATCATTAATACCTAGGTTACTTCTCAAGATAGGGAGTCAACTCTCTCACAGGGTATAAATATTAAATATTTATGTATTCCACTGCTAAAAAACACATTTTCTTACAGGTCACAAAATGAGCTTCCCAATAAAACTATTCTCTAAAACAATACTATTCACAGGACCACAAAAATATCAGCACTTTCAGCAGCATTATTTTAATCACCTAACAGATTATGGGCAGACTACAGAAACCACTCCTTACTGCATCCCTCCATTTTTAAGAAAAGCACTGCAAGATTTCCTTGGTTTCCTTAGCTTTCAATGCTGAATACAGATCAATGCTCACTAGCTTCAGAGTGTTATTCTTCCTGCCTCTGTGACAACAGTGTTCCTGATCTTAGCCTTTCATGAATAAATATAGTCTCAGATGAGGAAAAACATGAAGACTAGATTACAATGGATTTCTTGCTTCACTCACTCATTACCATGCTTGGTCTCAATAGAACAGCTCAGTTATGTCATTAAAATGCCAACAAGCCAAATCCTCCAGCTACAAATGAACTTTTTAAAGTGGAACAGAGAGTCTATCTCAACTAAATCAAATCAATAACAGTTGCAGCTAGTAACAATCAAGTCACTTATTTAACACATTACTGCCATGTGAATTGTATTTAACTCATGCTAGTGTTGAGTCCAGGGCCTCATGAAGCATATGTAACTCACATGTCCCTACCTTGGGAGCCCTGTGAACTATTTTTCAAGTTGAATATAACTCATGAACAGAAAACAATAAAAACATTTTTTTTTCATTAAATTAGAAAGGATCATTTTGTATTTGTACAAATACAAATACATTTGTATAAATACAAATACATTTGTATAAATACAAATTTTATATTTGTATTTATACAAATATAAATTGTATTTGTATTTATACAAATGTAAATATTTGTATAAATACAAATTTTATTGTATTTTCATAATATAACACTGTGGTCCAAATAAAAAAATTTTTTTTCTAGTGTGGCAGTTAATGTGTTCATAGGAGATAGTTTCACTATAAGCACATATTGCCATTTGGGGATATTTGTTAAGAGAACATATTTTTCATAGGGAAAATGCTTAAGTAAATTATTAAAGATACACTCGATAGAACTGTACATATTCATTTTAAATGATGGCTTTGAATTCTACGTAATGACACAAGTGAAGTATATTAATAATGTCAAGAGGAAAAAAGCAGAATGGTAAATGTGTTCTTACAAATTTATGTACGATTAACAGAATAAAGTCCCACACTTTTGCCAGGTGTATATAATCTGGCCCTCTATCCAGCTGTCTGACCACGTCTCTCTCTTTCCTGGTTTCTCATTGTGCCTTAGCCATCCAAGACCTCTTTTAGTGCTGCATACACACCCAGCTTGTTTGCACTACAGGGCCTTTGCACTGGAATGGCCTTCTCTCTCTCTTCACATTCTAGCTCCTTCCTAGTAATTCGAGTCACAGTTCAACATTATGTCCTCATGAGGCTTTCTCTGAGTACTTGATCTAAAGACCTCAATCCTCCTTATCACTTTGTTCAATTTTCTCCACAGTGCTGGTGAACGACTGAAATTATCCTTATTTCACTTATCTATTCATTTGTTTTCCTGTTTGCTCTATGATATCAGGAGCTTTGATAATTGTTTACTATTAGAATCCAGATCCCAAAACAAAAGTTTGTAAGTAATATCTGTTTTATGAATAAATAAAAATATGTATAAGAAAAAGGAAGGGAATGCTTCAAACTGCCAGCACTTTCCACAAAGGTACTGGGATTAGGGTGAATTTTTTTCTTTTTTTGTATTTATTATGCTTTCTATAATACTATTGTCTTTTATAATGGAAAAAAGAAAAGAAATTGTTGACTTTCCAAAATGCCTACATGAACATAAAAAGGACAGCCGTATTATATACTGCAAACTATGAAAAATTCCTAATTTGCTACTTTGGTCAACTAACTCCACAGATCCCAAAGAAAGTAAGAATGTTTGCTTCTGCTTTTTGAAACTTTAGATCTAATTCAAAGATAAACTGATCACATTAAATCATTCAGAAGTATTTTATTTTTTCTTTTCTGGATAACAGTACAATAAAAATTGAGTTTAGATGGTTCACTCAATATGAATCAACCTTTCTGTAAATACCATGGTGCTACAGTCTGAATGTTGCCCAAAATTCATGTGTTGGAGCTTCACTGCCCATGTGACAGTATTAAGAGGTAGGGCTGTTATTAATAAGAGGTAATTAAGTCATCAGGACAGAGTCCTTATGGGTGGGATCAGGGCCCTAATAAAGGGCTTGAGGGAGTGGTTTCCTTTTCTTCCACCCTTCCATAATGTGAAGACACAGCATATTTTCATTTATTCATAGAACAGATATTAACTGAACCTCGTCAAACACTAAACCTGCCAGTATCTTCATCTTAGGTTTACCAGGCTCCAGAACTGTGAGAAATAAATTTCTTTTGTTTATAAATTACCCAGTCAGATATATTTTATTATAGCAGCACAAGTAAGCTAAGACATGTGGGTTCATACTTGCAAAGCATTCATGTTTTTTTCTGGAAAGGTGCTTAGTTATTATATCAACTGTAAATAGTTTGCCTTTATTTAAAAGCAAATCTAATCTCATTAAATAAAGATCACATAAAACTGCTAAGCACAATTGGTAAAGTGGACTGCAGATACACATAGAAATGTCTGCAATCCATGAACTTTGGCCAGAAAACTCTGGGTGGGTTGGAAGATAAGAAGGAAAAAAGTATATTTGAATATTCAATGGATTTTTTGATAAGGATTTTCCTGGTTTTGTAGTTAAATTAGGGGAAGGGAGAAAGGAAAGGAAGAACAGAAAGTTCCCAAATCCAAGAAAGACAACAACAAATGGAAGTCCTTCCAAATGAATGGCCTATTTATGCCACCTACTGGATCCTTGCTGCACAGCTTAGTCACATGGGAATCTCCTCTGATAATCCACAAATTTCCCAGTCCTTTTAATCTTCAACTGTACTTCCTTTCTTCCTTAAAGGCATGGATCTATATTATTAACTGATGTTCCCTGGGCACAGATTCTGGCTTTATTAGTAAAAAGGACCTTCTGAAAATCAACTCATTCTGCAAGACTATGCTCAAGGCTCCTCCTCTGCAAAGCCCTACGGGACCTACCCAGGTACCAGATCAGCCCCTCCTGCTTCTTGGTTGACAACACACTCAACCTTGTGTTGTGAGGGCTGGTGTGTCTGTCTTCCCCACAGTGTGTAAGTACCTGGGGGCACAATGCTTCCTCCCACCTGCTTTGTACCTAGAGTGTCCTAAGGATGGTGCTAATTCAGGCAGACCTTGTTCAAGTGCTATAACTCATTTTATCCTAATAACCCTATGAGTAGATGTTATCAACCCTATTTCAGAGACAAGGAGACCAAGGCATGGAAAGGTAACTTGTCCAAGGCCACAAAGGTAGGAAGTGGCAGGCCAGTCTTCAAACCAGGCAGTGTAGCTCCAAGGCCTGTGTCCTTTGTTGCTATTCTTCTAGCCACTCAATGAAAACTGAGGTGTCTCATGTGTTTCATTTGTTAAA
This sequence comes from Microcebus murinus, assembly GCF_040939455.1. NCBI lineage: Eukaryota > Metazoa > Chordata > Mammalia > Primates > Cheirogaleidae > Microcebus > Microcebus murinus. The sequence goes on from NC_134115.1 coordinate 30,293,543, forward strand.
CATGAAAGATCAGATGATTATGTGTTCACTTGTCACAGAAGGCCACCATGCTGGGCTTTAGCACTTCCCTCCAGGTCCCCTGTCCCCTCTTCTTCACTCTGCTCTGAGTCCTGCGAGTCTAGCCTCTATGGACCGCATAAAAGGCCCCCTTGCCCTCTGGCTTCAGTTTGGGTATGGTCAATGGAAGGTACCCCTATAAGTGGGAGGGCAGGAAAAGGACAAGGAAGGGGTACTTCTTTCCCTGGTTTTCTCCCGACTGGGTGGCCAGAGGTTGGCTGTAGGTTTATGCTAAAGCCACGGCCTCTTCCAGGAGGCTCTTCCCAAAGCTTCAGCTCCTCTTTTGGGTTCCTCTGACTGTTCCTCTCCTTGCCCCTGCAGGTGTAAGGTGATAATGGCTCCCTGTGTTGCCAGCCTCATGGTGCTTCACCATCCCATACTGGTTTCCTTTAACCCTCCTCATACCTCTGTAAATTGTCCCTTTATTAAATTCTCCTTTAATACCCGCTTGAGGGTACCATTTACCTCCTGTCAGTAGCCTGACTAATAGAGCCTCCAAATATTTTAGCTATCTGCTGAAACTCCTCTTCCCTGATGAAATCCCACCATTCAGTTTTTTGGGGTCATGGTTATGCGTTTCCAGGTATCCTCTGTTGAAAGGCAAACGCTAGGAATCCCAAACCAATAATGACAACTATTCATCAGATTGCCTTCCAACCCTTATCTAAGACAAATAAGTATTCGACTGAGGAACACGAGCAAGGGAGTGGGCTAGGATGTGGAAGGAAGGGAATGACAGATGAGATGGCCCCAAGGACAAACTTTGTAGAGATACTAAGGAAAGTGTCAGAGAAAGCTATCTCTTGCAGTGGTTACAGTCTGGGTACTAGCTTGGGGACAGAGATGAGGAGGACCTCTGTTACTTAACAGCTGAGAGCACTTAACCTCTCAGAGCCTCTTAATATATAAAAGGTAAACAATAGTAGTATATGCTTCACAAGTTTGTCATGAGGAGTAAAACAATGCAAGCAAAAAGCTTATTGCACTGTCAGGTAGTGTTCAATAAACATTAGCAGTGATGGATACTATTAGGGAAGAGTTTGTGTTCCCAGGGGTTTGTGAGGCTTAGCTGAAACAACTCTGTGATCAGTGGGCCATGGGAAGGCCACTGAGGGAATGCAAGTAGGGCCTGGAAAGCAAGAGCTCTGAAGTCAGAGAGGCCTGGATTTAGATCTTGGTTCTGTCAATTCATAGTTACACAACCTTAGGCTAAGTTTTACTTAAAGTTTCCTCATCCATGAAATGGAGATGATTGTACTATCTCACAATGTTTTTATGATGTTAAATGAGATAGCAGAATGACCATAAGAGATACTCAATTTTATTTTTTTAAAGCAAGATGATGTTGGACAGTAATAGATACACAGATAGATAGATAGGGATATCTATAAACATGGAGAGAGAAATAGATAGAGAGGAAGATGAATTTATTCTAAAATTTAGCTAATGCAATGGTGGGGGCTGCCAAGTCTTAAATCTGTAGGGCAGGTTGGCAGGCTGGAAACTCAGGCAGGATTTCTTTGTTACAGTCCTTAGGCAGCATTTCTTCTTCTGGAAACCTGATTTGCTCTTAAGGCCTTCAACTGATTGGATGAGGCTCACTCGCATTATTGGGGGTAATCCACTTAAAATAAACTGATTGTAAATATTAATGGCATCTACAAAAACCTTCATGGCAACATCTAGATTAGTGTTTGACCAAACAACAGGGCACCATAGTCTAGTCAGACTAACACATAAAATTAACCATCACAATGACCATTTGGGTTCCATTTAGTATAATCCTTTAAAGACTATAAGATAATGCAGTTTTATAGTTTGTGTGTGTGTTTTCTTTCTTTTTCCTTTAGGCCAAGAATTCTCAATAGGAGGAGAAATAAAGATTGGTTCCTGGAGGCCAAAAAAATCCTACATATTACAACAGTGTGTGGCCCTCCAAAGTCAAATCCTACCTGACAAAATTTTGTTAATATTAACTTTCTCTCATTAGGGAGAAATTAAATTATATATATGCTATACATTTTGTATTATAAAACTTTATTTAACCTTAATTAATTAGTTTAAATATATTAAATTAACAAATTTTCTCCTTAGGGGATGTGTTATAGGCCAAATATTTGTATCCCCTCAAAATTCACATGTTAAAATCCTAAACCAGTGGTGGGGAACTTGAGGCCTTAAGCCCACATGTGGCCTTCTTCTTAAGTGCAGCGTTTTGACTGAATCCAAATTTTACAGAACAAATCCTTTACTTTTATTAATATTTCTGTTCATCTTTTATGTTTTTATTTCATTTTTAAAATGAAATTTAAAATGAATATTTAAAATACCAATGAGTAAAGTAAGTTTCAACTATATAATCCTTCCAGACTAATCGGCACAATTAGAACATTAGCAAGCCATAGGGCTAAATTGACAGCTTCTCTGCTCACGATTTAGTTTTAACTTCCTCTGCCTGACTGGTGCCAATAACACACAAGGCTGGTTGGTGAGAGTTTATGGGGGTCAAGTATGCCAATCTGTTATCAGCTTTTGAAATTGGTGCACTGTGTTTCTGTTTGAAGTAGAATTTGTGAACAGTTGTACAGCTTGACATTATTTTTTAATTCTGTCTGCTTAACAGCCCATCATGTGAAAGAAGACCAAGAGAATGCTGAAGGAAGAAAACAGATTTTTTAATGAGGACTTGGAATTGCAATATTATCTTGTCACTGGAAAAGATAAGATGATTTGCTTGCTCTGTGATATTGCAATATCAACATTAAAGAACTTCAATGCTCATCAGCATTCTAACACTCAAGGACCACGAATATGTTAAATTAGAGGGAGAGGCGTGAAAGGTTATAGAAATTAAAAGACAAAAAGCAATATCAAAGACAATTCTTTCAAGCGGCAATAAGATCTGGAAATAATGCTACTGAAGCAACTTATAAAGTAGCTTATATACTTGGGAAAAAAGGGAAGCCTCAATGATGCAGAAATTGTGAAAAAATACATTGTTGAATTTATAGGATGCTTACTTAGACCCCGATAAGTTCAAAGTATGAACTACTGCCTCTTTCAAGGAGAACCATAACTGACTGGCAGCATAAATTAGCCAACTTAACAGAACAACTTCAGGCAACACTTCAAAAGGAAAATATATATTATTCAATAGCTTTGGATGAATCAACTGACACTACTCAGAGCAGGTTTTATACTTCATTTGGGTCATAAAAGATTTTCTTTGCTATGAAGAGTTACTCACTTTAGAGTTCCCTCAGCTGTTTGTTTCTCTGCACACTCTTGGCCTAACATGGGCCCATCCTTCAGGTCTCTGTACAGAGTTCCTTTCTCAAAGAAACATTCCCTGATGCTCTCTGATCCCATTTAGTATCAACCTGTTATAATCTTTTACCACACTCTTTAATGAACTTTCATTCCTAATAAGCCTCATACTCTGTATGCATACATTTATTTCTGTGATTATCTGTAAAATGTCTCTGCTCCTGGAATGGAAGCTCCATAGGGCCAGGCCCTCCTCCCATGCTCATAGCTGTAGCTCTGATGTCCAGCACAGGACCTGAGACTCAGTACGTGATCAACAAATATTAAAGTGAATAATCATGTCTTGTCTGTCCCTTCTAAGACTCACCCTCTCATGGATTTATTTTCTCTTCCTAATTTCCCCCAAAGACTCTTTTTTCTTTTAAAAAAAATTGAGGCAAGCAAGTTGTAAGTTCATACACTGCTACATCTTCCTATCAAACTTTTAGAGACTTAATCAGTGGGAAAGTGATACAAGAAACTGCCCTCCATATAATAATTTGCAAATGTTGGGACAGAGTTTCTGGTAGCCCCTCCCTTGAATGACACTACAGTGACCTGCCTCAGGACAACCCCTTTCCCTGGAGAGGAACCTTTTCCTGCAGAGGAACTCTCCTGGGTATGGGTTTCCTGAGCATCTCCTCTTCTTGTTTTTTGTTTGGTTTGGTTTTTTAAGAGACAGGGTCTCACTCTGTCACCCACACTAGAGTGCAGTGGCCTAATCATACCTCACTGCAACCTTGAAGTCCTGGGCTCAAGCGATCCTCCTGCCTCAGCCTCCCGAGTTGCTGGGACTACAGGCACACACCACAATTCCCAGCTAACTTTTTTATAATTTGTAGAGACAATATCTCACTATTTTGCTACACAGGTGTTGAACTCCTGGTCTTAAGAAAAACCTCCCACCTCAGCCTCTCCAAATGCTGGGATTATAGGTGTGAGACATTGCACACAGCCATCTTCTTGTTCTTGAATCTTGCTGGTCCTCCATTTCTTCCCTATTCCCCATTAAAGCTCTCCTATCTTAGGTGTGCTATATCCCATAGGGGAACGAATTTGGCATCAGTGCAAAATTAAAATATGATTAATAATCAAATGCATTTTCATGTGATATGTTATCCTTTGGTAGACAGCATGGACATTCATTCAATCATTATTTGTGATTAAGCAATCAATCTGTGTACAATATGATGTTGACTATTGAAGAAACTGTAAACCACACGAGACCAATCTGGCTCACATTTTATGTAACAAAGTTGTGAGTTGTTTTCCAGTTGCCATGGACTCCCAGGTTGAAGGTCATGTAACCTGAGCATGCCCAGATGAAGAAAGCATGCTACCATGGGTGGAACCTAAGTGCTCAGACTGGGGAGCAGGGACTGAATTAAGAAATGGACACCTCATGGCAGTATCCATGATCCAATCAGATTGAGCCCTGACATCACTCCCCAGCAGGATCCATTCAGATCATGCCTCTCAGCATCATCTCATTGCAAGATCCAATCAGATCATGCCTCATAAAACCCTATTCTTACAGTACTGTATGCTTATAAAACCCAGCCCAGCCTGCAGCTTGGAAAGACAGATTTGAGTGTTTTTCTCCTGTCCCCTTGCCAGCCCACTAACAATAAAGCTTTTCTTTTCTCAAAAGCTGGTACTATGATCTTGGCTTCTAGGTGCATCAAGCAACAGGCTCAATGATTGCTAGGTTACCCGATGACTTATAAAAATGTGGGTTTTGGTTGATTTCCATTTCCAACAAAATGGCAGGATACATTGAACAACTTTACACAACAAAAGATCTGGAAATTATAGCTAAAATATTATAAATATCCTATAAATACATAGTTGATCCCATAAGAAAATAAGGGAAATGCCCAGAGGCCAAAAACAAAGACACAGCTAAAATACTGAGGGTAAGAGAATGGGCACTTTGGGTACTCTAGTATGGGCTGCACCCATTTTACTGACCAAAGGGTTTGGGTTTTAAGGGCCTCACAGGGCCAGGAGACAAAGCCTTTGACTTCTCCTAAAAACTGAGTTAGGACTGACTACCAACCCAAAGCTGGGGTTTTCAAAGGGATATATCCTAATTGAAGGAGTGGATTAGAAAATCATACCCACTGGCCAAGAAAGATGAAAAGGAAGATTGTCTGAGTGGGCCTCAGCTTTGGATGCATGGGACAGGACATGGGGAAGACATCTTCCATGAGAATTTGTAACCATAATCCTGTCCTCACAGAGGTTTGGGGTTGGACTTACACTACCTGTGAGCGTTGGGATCCCCCATGCACAGATATTAACATCAAAAGGTGGTTCTGGGCTATTAACACCCTTGGAGGTGCCTGGCAGCTACAAATGCAAAACATTTCTGAAGGGATATATACACAACCCAGGTTGCCTTTCCACAGATAAAGCCCTATAGACTGTGAACCCAGAAGCCCAAATTTCAAAATGCATGCCAAAGACAGACATGACTCCAGACATCTTAGAGTTTATAATCATTTAGAAAGACAAGGCACACATTCACATCCAATGAAATGTTATGCTGACATGAATTTCACCAAGGTCTTTTTAGAGCTAATCCTTCATCCCCAAACGACTCTCAAAGGTAGAAATTTCATGTACGATAGTTAGTGAAAAAAATTTCTGTATAGACAAGAGCTTCTCTATGCCCCTAAAAATCACTTCAAACTTGCTGATCCCACAGCCAGTTCCCAGTGAGTAGCTAAGAATCAGGAGGCTGGTACAACTTAAGCAAGCAGATGAGGCTCATGGAATTCTGGAGCCAGATGTTTAACTATAACCCACCATGGAGTAAGTATATCAGAGTGACTGAGCATAGGATCTTGATTCAGACTGCCTGGGTTACAATCCTTACTTCACCACTCTGCTTAGCCTCTTAGTGTCTCAATTTATCTATCTTTAAGACAGTGATAATAACAGTGCTTATTTCACAGGTCACAGGGATCTCTGATTGTACCACTGCACTCTAGCCTGGGAACAGAGACAGACCGTGTCTCAAAAAAAAAAAAAAAAAAAAAACCAGTTCAGCCAAATGCCAGTTCAATAAATGTTAGCTAAATTATTCTCATTATAAACTGACTACCAGATTTGAATTATTTCACATTAGGTATACATACAAGTATTACCTCAAAAACTATTCAGAAAGCTAGTTCTAAAACATCAACACATAAATGTTGCCTCCTAAAGGAAGCAACTTATCTTCCTCTCTCCAACTGTACATCTGGCAAAACAAGGTCTTTCCTTGGGTTAGGCAAAGAGTTCTTGGCTATAACATCCAAAAACACAATATATAACAGAAAAAATTGTATAAATTAGACTTGATCAAAATCCAAAACTTTTACATTTCCAAAGATACTAAGAAAATGAAAAGACAAGCCACAGACTGGGAGAAAATATGTGCAAATCATATGTCCCTAAAGCTGTGGTCTCCAACCCCCAGACCACAGCCTGGTACTGGTCCGTGGCCTGTTAGGAAATGGGCCACATATCACCGCCTGAGCTCTGTGCCTCATCCTACCCCACCCCCCACTCCCCACCCAGGGCCGTGGAGAAATTGTCTTCCATGAAACCAGTCCCTGGTGCCAAAAAGGCTGGCGACCATTGTGATAAAGGACTTATGTCCAGAATAAGAACTCTTAAAGCTCAACAATAAAGAAGACAACCCCATTTTAAAATGAGCAATTTAAATAGATATTTTACCAAAGAAGGTATACCAATAATAAGCACATAAAAAGATATTCAACATCATTAGTCATAGGGAAATGTTCAATTAAAAGCACAATGAGATACTTCACACTTACTAGGATCAGTATAATAAAAACACAGGCAATAATAAGTGTGGAGGATGTAGAGAAACCAGACACCTCATACATTGCTGGTGGGAATGTAAAACAGCATGGCCATTTTGGAAAACAATTTGATTGTTTCTTAAAAAGTTAAACATAAAATTACCAAATAACCTGCACACTCCTACATATCTATCCAAGAGAAAAGAAAACATCCGCCTTTAAAAAGACTTGTATATGAATTTTCGTAGCTGCATCATTCATAATAAAAGGTAGAAACAATCCAAATATCTACCAAACAAAATGTGGTATTCCACATCAGAATGGATGAACCACAAAACCATTATATTAAGTAAAAGAAAGTTCAAAAGACTCCATATTGTATGATTCCATTTTTATGAAATGTCCAAGACAGACAAATCTATACAGACAAAAAGTAGATTGGTGGCTGCCTTAAGCTGGTGGTAGAAATGATCAGTGACCGTAAATGGATATAAGGGATCTGTTCGGGATGATGAAAATGTTCTAAGACTGGACTACAGAGATTCTTGCACACCTTCTATGTTTACTAACAATTATTTAATTGTATGTTTGAAACAGGTGAATTTTATGATTTATAAATTATATCTTAATAAAGTTATTTTTAAAAATTGCCCTAATAGGCTGGGCACGGTGGCTTATGCCTGTAATCCCAGCACCATGGGAGGCTGGGATGGGAGGATCCCTTGAACCCAGAAGTTTGAGGTTGCAGTGAGCTATCATCATGCCACTACATTCCAGCCTAGGTGACAGAGAGAGACCTGGTCTCTTAAAAAAAAAAAAAAAAAAAAAATTGCTGTGTTAGCTTGTGAATTTTTGTCTAGGTTTTTTAACAATTAAAGCAAATTTTAAAATTCTGTGTTTTTTGATGATGGTTCAATTTAAACTGTAAAATACAAATGAAATGTACATGGAAAATGGGAAAAACAAAATCAAGTATAAAAAATACTGAATTAGACAAAATAAAATTCAACGAAAAGTCATTAAAAGTGATGAGACAAGTGAAAAAATACAATTATGAGTCTTTATTACCTCAATAGCAGGACTTCAAATCATATAGGGCGAAACCCAATTAATACAAGAGATGAAATTAACAAGATCTGTGTTCATGGGGACACTTTAACATGCTTGCCTCAGAAATCAAAAAATCAAGTAGGTATAAAGTCAAGATGTGGAGTATATGAAAATACAATGAGCCTGACCATTTATATTTGTGTACAAATAAAACCAAACCTACCAGAGACAACACAGTCTCTTTAAACTGCCATAGACAATGCTCCCAAATTGATCATGTATTAAATCACATAGAAAAGCTCAAAAAATTCTAAATATCAGAATTTATTTTTAGGAAAATAAAAGTATATGCATTTTGCTGTTGCCAGAAAGTCCACAGAATTCACTTGGAAAAGCTCCTGCCTCAAGTGTCCATGGTTTTGATTTGCCAAATAAATTCAGCACTTACATGTATTACATTTACTCCCCACTTCTGCTAAGAAAGCTAAGAATTTAAAATCCCAATATACTACTTATTTTCCCTTTCTTCAATTTTTAGATTCTATTTTACCTCATTCCTATACAGTTAAGAAAAGGGTTTTTCATTTATATTCCCTGGGCAATTCTGCCCCATTCCAAGTGTTTATTTCTCTTTTTTTTATTTCCCCTAAGCTTTATTTCCTTCTTTTCCTACCTATGCCCATAAGTACCAGTATTAGTTAAGTTTTACTCCAAATAGGTAACATCTCCCTAGGGACCTTTCTCCTTGACTCCTATTTTTTCTGGCTTGGTTATTTTCTCCAGTTAGGAAATGGGCCTAGCTGGTTCCTCTGTCCTTTGCTTGTTGGTTCTTGACTGTTTACCACGTTCCAGGCACTTGTGTTAGGCTCTAAGGAGACAGTGAATAAAACACACTGGCTTTTGCAAGGCTTCAGGTGAAGGTAAGAAATGCTAAGACCCAACATGCAGGTAGAAAAGTTGGAGCTGAAGATCCATGGGGGGGGGGGTTGGTGGGTTTTTTTTATTTGTTTTTGCCTTCTTCTGGATTTCCTGAATTCAACTGTGTAATCTCTCCCTCTCTCTGGAATTGATATGATCCTTCTCCAATTTTTCCTTCTTCAAGTGTCCTTTGTTATCTATTTTCCTAGTGTCCTTATTGGCTTGTTTCTTAGTCTGGTGAATCATACTCTAACTCCTATACTTCTTCCTTCACCCCCAACCAGCCCAGATTTAAACACTGAAAAGAAAAACAAAACCACAAGCTAATGCTATTCTCTTTTTTAGCTTTCAGCTTCTGTTATAGAATGATAAAGAGGGCTAAGATGTCATTTTTAATCTAGCTACAGAATCAGCAAATATTTTAAAGTCATTGATAGGGCATAGATGTAGATGCCTTATGCAGCAAATTAGCTGGCAGGGAGCAGAATATGTCTTCTTCACTCTGTTAGCAGAAGGATTGTCACCATTGTCCAATCCATGGTGAGAATTTAGAGCACATTCCAATGAGAATTTTTCAATCCAGAACTATCCCTGGGATGTGCAGTGGGGTATCCCATCTGGCTGGAGGAGAGCAGATCTTCTGTAGAGCAGCGTGTTCACTGTGCTAGCACAGTGCCTTCCTGCCCAAGTACACTGGAACTGGGACTTTTAGGAATGAAACATTGAGATACTGACTGCAATCTGCAAAACCACCTAAGTTGCTTGCATAAGAACAATGTTTTGTTTTTTGTTTTTTCCCCAAGCCAAGCCCTAAATATAGCAGAAACAAAAAATGTAATTGATGAGAAGGAGCCTTCTGGAGTGCTATAAATGGTTTATATCATAATCTGGGTAGCAGTCACATGGGCACATACAAATGTAAAAACTCATGGAGATGAATACTTGGGATTCTTGAACTTTGTGTTAAACTTCATAATAAAAATGTTAAAATAGAGGTGGATGGTGGCGATGGTTGCACAACCATGTGAATGTATTTCATGCCACTGAACTGTACACTTAAAATAGTTAAAGTGGCAATTTTTATGTATATTTTACCACAATAAAAAACTAAAATGCACATATTTGAATATTGCTCACTACCATATATTAGGGATGCTACTTAACTAACCCTAATGATGGAAACATATCCTTATAAGCAGATGGAAAAGTCACCTCTCTGCCTGGAGAATCTGGCTTGGCTCTTCACTCATTTTTCCAAGTTGCTTCCTTCCCAAGGTCTGTAATCTTTACTAGAAAATGGAAGAATATTTGACAGTGCAGCTCCTGTCTGGGCCTCCTCAATGACCCTCACCTGACCCAACCCTCACACTCTCCCCTGCATGCAGCGACTTCCAGGGTTGGGGGAAGCTGAACAAAGGCCTAGGGTTCAAGGGGAGGGCAGGGTGCAAGCACAGCAAAGAGAGGAGGAGTATCTTGCTCTCCTCCTATCTCTGGCTTCCCCTCACCTCTCCTCCCCCAGCCAGAGGCAGGAGGCAAACTATAGACTTTTAGTCAGGAAAGAGACCCTAGGTCACCAAGTTACACCTCCTTCATTTCATTTCATTTTCTAATGAGGCAAACAAAGCACAGAGAGGTGAAGGGGCTTTTCCAAGGTCATGAAGCCAGTTGGGGGCTGAGCCAGGACTAAAGTTCAGGCCCTCTGATGCCCAGTGCTGTGCAAGACCTGCACCTTGTGTGCAGTCTTGTCTCTGCTGCTCCTGACTCCTTCCACCCCTTCTTCCTCCTCTAGCTCGCCTTCCTGCCAGAACACTTTTTACAACTTTATTGAAGTTTGATTCACATGTCATAAAATTTACACATTCAAAGTATATGATTCTACAGGTTTTAGTACACTATTATGCAAATCACATCAATTAAAACCATTTTCAGCTGGGCTTGGTGGCTCAGGCCTGTAATCCTAGCACTCTGGGAGGCCGAAGTGGGCGGATCCCTTGAGCTCAGGAGTTCGAAACCAGCCTGAGCAAGAGCAAGACCCTGTCTCTACTAAAAAAGAAACTGGCCGGGCGCGGTGGCTCACGCCTGTAATCCTAGCTCTCTGGGAGGCTGAGGCGGGTGGATTGCTCGAGGTCGGGAGTTCGAAACCAGCAAGAGCGAGACCCCGTCTCTACTATAAATAGAAAGAAACTAATTGGCCAACTAACATATATTAAAAAATTAGCCGGGCATGGTGGCTCATGCCTGTAGTCCCAGCTACTTGGGAGGCTGAGACAGAAGGATCGCTTGAGCCCAGGAGTTTGAGGTTGCTGTGAGCTAGGCTGACGCCATGGCACTCACTCTAGCCTAGGCAACAAAGCGAGACTGTCTCAAAAAAAAAAAAAAAAGAAATTAACTGGACAACTAAAAGTATATATATAAAAAATTTACCTGGGCATGGTGGTGCATGCCTATAGTCCCAGCTACTCAGGAGGCTGAGGCAGGAGGATTGCTTGAGCCCAGGAGTTTGAGGTTGCTGTGTACTCTAGCCCAAGCAACAGAGTAAGACTTGGTCTCAAAAAAACAAATTTTTTTTCATCACCCCAAAAAGAAACTCTGTAGCCATTAGCAATCACTCCCCATATTCCCCCAACCTCCCCAGGCCTAGGAAACCATCAATCTATAGATTTGCTTTTTCTGCACATTTCAAATTAGTGGAATCATACAATATGTGGTCCTTTATGACTGGCTTTTTTCACATTAGCATCATGTCCTAAAGGTTCATCCATGCCATAGCTCCCCCAGGTCATTCAGCTGTTCTTGTCAAGGTAAGTGGAGCAAAGAAAGGAGCAGAGAGGAGGAGGAGGAGAATTCTGAGGGCTACAACACCACAGCACAGTGAGATGAAGGTGAGAATTAATTCCCTCCTACATACCACATACCTAGGCAATCTATTTCTGTTCATTATCTCAATTAATTTAATCATCATAGTCTAGGAGCAGCACTATCCCAATTCAGATGTGAAAAACCAAAGAGGAATTCAATAGTTTTTCCAATGGATTGCAGTCCTTAAGGAGAATAGGTTTAGAATTCAAGTTTGTCTGGCTCAAAAGCCACTGTCTTTTCTTTCTTTAGCCTGGGCCACCTCTGAAATTGGCAGATTCTTACAATGGGTGTTTCAAATCCACAGGTGGTGAGGACTTCTGGTTAATCTAAAAAAGTGGTGATCACTGTGCTTTAAAATTTTACTTCAACATCCTTACTTTCCTCACTGCAGTACTATTTCTAAGAGCAAAGGAAGAACAAGACCTACATGACAAATGTAGAAAACCAGATAAAGTATGACATTTCCATGTAGGAGATTCAGCTGTAAAACAAATTGAGGAAGATCCTTACAGACTGATAGAGAATAATCTCAAGTTACACAGTGAACAAAAGCCATGTGCAGAGCATAGTGTATACTATTCTGCCATTTGTACCAAAAGCTGCACGTGGGGGAAGTGGAGAGGAAACACGCACGGATTTGCTTGTGTATACATTTAATAACTCTGTAAGAACTCTCAGAAAATGTAAAACCTAGTTGCCTCTGTGGAAGAGAACTGGGTGACTGGAAAGAGTGGTAGGAGGAATTTCACTCTTTGGCTTTCTGAACCTTTTAACTTCTGAATTATGTGAATATACTACCTATTCAAAAATACACACAATACATATTTTAAAACCCTCTAACGCATCCAACAAATAATAATGAGCCCCTTCGCCATAACAGGCCCTGGTCTAGGTGCTGGGAATACAGCTAGGAACAAGACCAAACAGAAAAAAACAGAAAAGATGGAAAAAACTTTTGTATACTTCACATCCCCTTGTTACTGTGTGTCCAAAAGACCAACTCAAAAGACAGCTAAGACACCAGTCATAACTGGTGAACAGAAATCTTCCTCTTCTGATTTTCTACAGCATTTAGAGTCTGCACCACACTTAACAAGTTTACTTACCTGTCCCTTTGTTTTGTTTGCTGTGGCTTCAAGATGCTCAATGTAGATCACCCTCATTAAGATACTATCACCCTTCATACAAAAACTGTCTGAGATAGTCCCAGGACCTGAGAAATATCCCACCTCTCTACTCCTACTTCCCAAAGGTCTCCTTGATCTGAGGGACAAGAAATCAACAATGCCTTTCCAGAACTTGGTTAACCACTTCTGTACAGCGCTCACTGGCTGCGAAACCTTGCCCACAGCCGGCACTCATAGTCTGCATGATAGTTTGTGCTGTGCATTGACGACAAATCTGTTTTGCTCTTGTGTGATGAGGAAAGCTTTAAAGCACTGAAAGCTTGTTTTACTTCACAGGCAGCTTTACTTGTAATGTAAATCACAATAGGTAACATCTACATATATGTTTTCATTACATTATTTTTAAATGTTCACAATTTTATTTTGATAAATGAAAAATGAGAAAAGTCATATCATGGCTGCCAGCTAAAGTCGACGCTCGGCTGTGCGCCTTCATATCACGGCTGTAGGCTAAAGTCGCTGTGCGCATTCATTTGTGGCTATCGACCATAGTGAACACTCCTACCGAAGTGGTTAAGAATGTGAGTGTGAGTCCAACTCCTTCTCTTCCCCTTTTTTTTAGATTAGGCACAAGTCACTCAACCTCTGTGCACCTCAGACTCCTCAACAATAAAGTGGGGATAATGACAGGATCTATGTCAAGGACTATTGTGATAAATTAACATAGAAAGCACATATAATAGTATTGGACAGAGAAAGCGATATGTGAATTAATTATTGCTATTATCTTTAGTCATTCCTGCCCTACCTGCCACCCTCTGCCCCTCAGGCTCAGCGAAATGTAACTTTTCTTCATTTCTGGAATATATAATGCACTTGCATGCATCCGTACCTTTATCCTCCTGCTGGACTGAAATAGGTGTTCTTGCCTTCCCTTCTGCCTGGTAAGGATGGGCTCCCTGCTTAACTCTCCTCTCTTCCCCAGGCAAAATCAGCTGCTCCCTCCCTAGAGTGCCCTTGTCCTTAATACACTTTCCAGAAGAACAGTTTATTTATAAGGCAGGCCCTCTGGTAACCTGGAACACTGCAATGGCAGGGTCTGTGTCATGTTCACCCTTTAACCCAGCAGCCAGTAGGGACCTGAGGCAGGGGGGTGGGGGTGGGAGTGTTGTCTGAGGGGCAAAGGCAGGACCACCATTTTAGACCAAACCTGCCCTTTACAAAACACTTTGGATTTAAAAATCAGGGAAATGCAAATCAAAACCACAATGAGATATCACTTAACTCCAGTGAGAATGGCTTTTATCAAAAAGTCCCAAAACAATAAATGTTGGTGTGGATGCAGAGAGACAGGAACACTCACACACTGCTGATGGGACTGCAAACTAGTACAACCTCTATGGAATGTAATATGGAGATGCCTCAAAGTGATACAGGTAGAACTACCATTTGATCCAGCAATCCCATTACTGGGCATCTATCCAAAGAAACAAAAGACATTTTACAAAAAAAGACATCTACACTAAAATGTTTATAGCCGCACAATTCACAATTGCAAAGATATGGGAACAACTTAAGTGCGCATCCATGGATACATGAGTGGATTAATAAAATGTGGTATATGTATACCATGGGGTTCTACTCAGCCACAAAAAACAATGGTGATCTAGCACCTCTTGTACTATCCTGGATAGTGCTAGAGCCCATTCTACTAAGGATTATAAGAATGGAAAAACAAGTTCCACATGTACTCACCATCAAATTGGTATTAATTGATCAACACTTAAATATGCACATATGGTAGTAACATTCATTAGGTGTTGGGCAGGTGGGAGTGGGGAGGAGGGGATGGGTATATTCATACCTAATGGGTGCAGTGTGCACTGTCTGGGGGATGCACACGCTGGCAGCTCTGACTTGGGAGGAGCAAAGGCAATATATTAACCTAAACATTTGTACTCCAGTAATATTCTCAAATAACAAAAAGGAAAGGGAGGAAAAATAAACACAAGGAGCTTATTGTCCCCAAAGATGATGCATGTCATATATTTAAATAGAAAAATGTATATTTATGTGAATGTAAGGATATCTGCACCGAAATAACACAATAAAGTTTCTGTACTCAGATAGAAAACAAAACAAAAAAACACCACTTTGGACATGCCTGCAATGTGTTAACTCATTTTAATGTATCTTCATTTTTAAAAAAAATCATACTGGGAGTATCAAAAAAATGGAAGTCTACAGCAGGAGTCACACACTTTTTTACATAAAGGACCTGAAATTAATATTTTAGGATGTGTAGGCCATATGGTCTCTGATGCAACTACTGAACACAGCCCTTGTACCTTCAAAGGAGTTAAACAGTACAGGACTGGGATGGGTGTGGCAGCGTTGCAATAAAACTTTATGGACACTTTTTATTTGAATGTCATACTATTGTCATGTGTGACAAAATATTCTTTTTAACTTTCATTCAACCATTAAAATATGTAAACCTCATTCTTAACTTACAGGCCATACAAACACATAAGTGAGACTGGATTTGGCACAAGTGTGCGTGGCTCGAGGCATAAACGGTCTACTTCTATGAGGCCCTGGAGAAATGGTGTTTCCGAGAACCCTTAAAAGTGGGATTGCCAGATTTAGCAAATAAAAATACAGAACACCCAGATAAATTCGAATTTCAGATAAACAAGGAATACTTTTTTTGGTTTTACTATGTTCCACGCAATATTTATGTATTTTATCTGACATCCGTAATTCAAAGATTATAGTAGTCTCTAGTTTTGACGATATCAACCTCACCCTCTGCCCCTCCCCCCACTTCTGCTGTTCCCCCCTCCCCGACTTCTCGAATTAACTATATTCCCTCTTGGAGATACCTTTGGCCTCATCCTGAGCGTAGTAAGATGCCGACACTCCCCGTCAGTCACTCGGCAGGCGGCCAGGACGCGCTCCCCACAGTGCCCTAGCGGGAGAAAGATGGCGCCAGTCACGTGGAGCGAGCCTGAGGGCCGCGTCAAAATGGCGGCTGCCCTGGGCCAATTTGGCTGTGGGCGGGGGAAGCCCCAGCCGAGAATGCTGCTGCTCGGAGCTCCCAAGAAAAGGAATAGGAAGGCTGTGCTTTGCAGGCCGGGCCCTGTCGATTCGTGGCACTCTTTATTTCCTCCCTGATTATTTCTTCTGTTGTTTCCAGCTTTTAATAGTATTTGTAAATAGTAATAAAAATAATCCGGCCTTGTCTCAGTAAGGCTCCTGGAAACAAAAGGAAGGATTTTTTAATTCCTCTTGAGTCTGTTAAAGTAGGAGGAACACTCGCACTAAGGACAGTATAAAGCAACTAAGGATGTTGGGGTATGAGGAACAGAGCACACCAGGGATGAAAATGTCAAAAGACAGTCGGGACTACGTGAATGTCCCCACCATTAGACCCAGTCCCTTCTTGGAAGTTCTAATTTGTCTAGCACTCTGGAGGGACCCAGGTGGGAGGATGGCTTGAGCTCAGGAGTTCCAGACCAGCCTGAGCAAGAGCGAGACTGTCTCTACTAAAAATAGAAAAAAAATTAGCTGGGCAACTACAAACAGAAAAAATTTGCTGAGCGTGGTGGTGTGCACCTGTAACCCCCAGCTACTCGGGAGGCTGAGGCAGGAGGATCACTTGAGCCTAGGGGTTTGAGGTTGCTGTGAGCTACGCTGATGCCACAGCACTCTAGCCTGGGCAACAGAGCAAGACACTCTCTCAAAATATAAATAACTAAGTAAACAAAATAATTCTAATTTGTATTAGTTTACCACCTGTTCTTGATAGGGTTCATTGATCCAAACACCGCTCGCCTGAGAGCCTGCTTCTTCCGCGAAGCCCGTCGCCCTGCTCCAATCGTCAGTGTTTTCCCCTTCTAAACTCAGCGTGTTTAATGTCACCCTTGGCAATGAATCCTGCATTAACTCTCAACACCACTTGAACTGAACTGTTACTGATTTTTTTCTACGGGGAAATATTTCACTCATTTTGTTTTCCAAGGGCCAGGAACATGCTTTATATCAGTGTGCCTGAAGTGGGGTACTTTCAGAGCACAGCAGACAACTGTGACAATAATCATATAATCAACTCAGGTAGTATTTATTGATAGTAGTATAGACTTATATAAGCAAATATAATTGATTTTGGGGGTCATTTTTTAGTTGTAGGTGGTTTTAAGTAACTTGTGTTAATAATTAACAGTGATTTTAGTTATCCTAACTCTTGGCATCAAATACCATACCCATCCTCATTATTTTGTTTCTTGGCTCATCATTCTTTCTTCTATAATTAGATGAATTTTTGTTTCTATAATGTGTCTCTAAAACTCAGGGTAGTTTTCTCCTGTTTGTTGGTAACGCGAAAACCTGACAAGGCCTTTGGGGGAGAAAAAAAGCTTGCTAAAATACATAATAGCTGAAATATACCCATATACTTAAGGTTTCAATTTTTAAACTTTGAGTCAGTCACAAAATATTCATTTTACTATTCCCAACTCTCTACCCTATGAAAGTGGCCTATGGTAACAATACAGGCACACTTACATTGTTATTTATCCTGGCAGCATTAGCATTGCTAGTCTGTCTTATTTTTAATTTTGTTAGCAACCTGAGAAATCAGCAAGATAGTGGCTATTGAACCCAACAGAGGATATATCTGAGTACTTTTGATAATATACATTTTAGTTTCCACTTCATCTTGAAACTCTTAAATGAAATTTTATTTCAGGATTTGTTTTCACTGTTTCCTCTGTTCTTTTAAATCTCTTAACAGCAGAAGGTACAGGAAAACTCTTGAGATAGGCTTAAGTTATCAGAGCATCAATTGTACAAGAAAGTATTTCAATAGTAATTTTGGATGGATTATTAAAATAAAAATCAATCATCTTTATTTTTAAATGGTCAGTTAAAGCATTTGTAAGTTAAAATATAAAATAGCAATTTGACATTTGTCTACTCCTCACCAATCTCAAACAGTAAATGTATATTGTTACTTTTTCCCCATAAGTTCAACTTTGTAAAATAAAAAAGAAATTTTTTTAAACAGATGGAGTCTCCTTTGTCACATAGGATAGAGTGCAGAGGCACCATCACAGCTTGCTGCAGCCTCGAACTCCTGCATTCGGGTGATCCCCCTACCTCAGCTTCCTGTGTAGATAGGACTACAGATGTGCCCCACCACGCCTGGCTAATTTTTAAATTTTTTGTAGAGATGGAGTCTCACCATGATGGCCAGGCTAGTTAGGAACTCCTGGCCTCAAGTGATCCTCCCACCTCCGCCTTTCAAAGCACAATTAAATACTTTTCAAACAAGATTTCTTCTTGAAGTTTTAAGGAATTGATTCTACAAGCGAAATGTATCATGGTAAGCCATTTCTTTTTCTTTAGGTTAACGAAGTCAGTCTACTGATAATTTCAAAATAGCAGTTAATACTGAAAAGTGATCTAAATTATCTTCAAAATACATTTCTTAATTTCTCTGAATTATGAGAGTGTTTTCTCTGGATCACTTTAACTTGTATCATGTTCAGTGATTTTTCTAGATAACAACCTTTTTCTTTTACATGTCAGAATTTTTATATTTTAACAATTTTTATGGGGGAAAAGTCTAAAATGGGTATACTGAAACAGAGAGTAATAAACTGTAGGTGATTTAATCTTTTGATGGTAACTCAAAGGACATTACTGTTGAAAATCAATCATTGTACAGTCTTACAAATTAGTGATGGCCCTTGCCCTGAGTAACACAGACCAGGCTTCCCTGCTTTTATGGCTGTGCTGTCTCCTCTCTTCCACCTCCCTTTGCTAGCCTGCCAGTGTGCTATTTATGATGTGCCACCTTATGGTAACCTCTGTCATCATAAGAGACTGAAACTAGCCCCCAATGCTCAGGTAATATCAGGACGATGTGCTTTGTGACAGTGTTTGCGACCTAGAGGCTTTGTCATTTACTTCCAGTTCTCAAGTTGGGCTCCTAATTACTGACCTTGTTGGGAACGCTTTACTTGGGAAGAACTAGCAAAATGCTCAGATCATAGAACTTTCCTCCTAGCTCCCCTCATCTTCAGTCTGTGCCTCAAAATTCCTTTTACAGAATTCTAAAACAATAATGGTTCATACTTGGATGGTCCTTATTCTCTCGAAGGCACTGTTTTAAGCCCTTTATACAGACCAATCACTGCATCTTCATAATAATTCTTAGGCACAAAGAGGGTAAGTGACTTGCCCACAGGGATGTAGCTGGTAAGCGTGGTAAGTGGCAAAGCTGGGACCAACACAGGCAGCCTGACTGCCAAACCTGTATTCCTACCTAGCACGATCTATAGGATTCTGACTGTTGTCCTCTGAGCTTATGAAACTTGAGTGCATAGAGGAAGGTGTCTGGTAATTAGGTTTCACTGCTGCGACCTCAGGCATAGCCATCTTCCTAAACTACTAGTATCTGCTGGCATTTTCTGCTTTCAAATTCTTCCTATTCCTTCAGTCTGAACTAGAGTCAACGTCAGCTACCAATCAGATCAAGCATTTTCTTTGTGGCAGGCACCTTTCTGGTATTTTATAAACATCTTAGATCCCTATGACATTGTTGTCCCCATGAAAAGACAGAAGGCTCAAAGATGCTAAGTGGTTTGTTCTAATCACACAATGATTGGCAGAACCCACACTTTTCATTCCTCAAACACCTCAAGGACAAAAAGCCTCCATCATTCTCCATTTGCCTATAGGATAGAAGCCAAATTCCTCACTGGCAGGCAAGGTGCCATGCTATCTTTCCAACCTTATCTCCCGCTGGGCTCCGGCTTGACTCCTCTGTTCCAGACTGGCATGTCTGTGCCCTCTCCCACAACCCGCAGGCTCACTCCCGGCACCCAGCCTTCCATCTGTTGTTCCCACGACTTAGAATGTCTTGTTTTCTCCTTTCTGCCTACTCAAATCCTGTTGGACTTCGGGATAGTTCAGTCTTCCATCTCACACATGGTCCTCCTCCATTAACTGCTTCAGGCCCTACCAGTCCCATTTGTTCCTTGTCTCTACTGCATGACCCGGTGACTGGGGCACTGATCACATACCCTGCACACCTCACCATCAGTTCAGGCCAGCTGACTCACGGCAGCACATATGACACAGGGAGCTGACTGTTTTGACTCATATAGTATCTCACTTTGTGTATGTGGTCAGGGACACCACAGAGAATTTTCCCTGATGCTCTAAGACCTGGGGCAAAAACGGCTGTCCATAGACAAAATGCAAATTAGATGGAATTTATCATCAGTGCCTTCTAATATAGCTTCCCCTCCTCACAGGCTCTTCCAACATGTGGAACTTGTATATGTGTATGTATATGTACCCTGCTTTCTCTCTGCTGCTTTCTGCTTCCTCTGCTGCTTTCTCACTTTTCTTTCCAATATGGAAATAATAGCAAAACAACAGATGTATTACTATGTGCCAGATACTTTTCTAAGTGCTTCCCAAGTATTAACTAATTTAGTCTTCCTGGCAACACTTTGAAGTGGGCATTAGCATTACCTTCCCTTTTATCCTCAGAGGTTCTGAGTCACAGAGGGTTAAAGTAACTTGCCTAAGGAAGCACAGCTGGGACTCAAAGCTAAGCATTTGATACTATACTGCGTCACCAATAAAATAATGTATTAATTTTTCTCTAATAGTGAAAATAATTCCTGTTAAGTGTTTTTTTTTTAAACAGACAATAAACACAGTAGGAGAATATCATCCATAATCCTATCACACAGGGAAAATTCAATAACCTACTCAAGCAGCTGTAAACATGCCCTAGTTTGCATTTCAACAATGGAACCATACTGTACATCATGGATAGTTTTCTTTTTCTTTTAATTCAAAATTTTAAACAGCTTCATTGAAGTATAGTTTATATATCATAAAATTCACTTGTTTTAACCATACAGATAATTTTAGTAAATTTATAGAGTTTTTCAGCCATTACTGTTAATATAACACAATTTTAGATCATTTCATTATCCTACACAGATCTTTTATACCCATTTATACTTACACCTGGGTCCCATCCCTAAACCCTGGCAACTGTTAATCTGTTTTCTTTCTATATTGATTTGTTTCTTCTGGACATTTCATATCAATGGGATCACATAATAGGTGGTCTTTTGAATCTGGCTTCTTTCACATAGCATAATGTCATCAAGGTTCATACATGCTATAACATTTATCAGTACTTCATTCCTTTTGATGGCAGAATAATATGCCACGGTATGGATATACTGCATTTTATTTATTCATTCACTTGTTGATGGACATTTGGATTGTTTCAAGTGAATAGTTTCAAGTGAATTGTTTCAAGTGAATACCAGGAATTTTTATGTATAAGTCTTCATGCAGATATATGTCGTAATTTCTCTGAGGTAGATAACTAGGCATGGAATTGTTGTGTCATATGGTAAGTTTTCCAAAATGGCTATACAATTTTACATTCCCACCAGCAATATATGAAAGTTCTAGTTTCTCCATATCTTAGCAAACGCTTTGCTATTGTCTATCTTTCTGATTACACCTATTCTAGTGAGTGTGAAGCAATACCTCATTATGGTTTTGATTTGTATTTCCCTAATGACTAATGATACTGAGCATCTTTCCTCGTGTTTATTGGTCATTTGAATATCTTCTTTGGTGAAATGTCTATTCAAATCTTTTGCCCATTTTTTCTTTTCTTTTTTTTTTTTATCAGAGATGGGGTCTTGCTATGTTGCCCAGGCTGCTCTCAAACTCCTGGCCTCAATTAATCCTCCCATCTTGGCCTCCCAAAGTGCTGGGATTACAGCACTTTGTAAGCCACCATGCCTGGACACCATCTTTTGATTGGGTTATTTGTCTTTTTATTATTAAAGTATAAGAATTCTTTATATATTCTGGATACAAGTCCTGTATCAGACATATGATTTCCAAGTATTTTGTCACAGTCTGTAGTTTGTCTTTTCACTTTCCTAATGGTGTCTTTTGATGCATGAAAGTTTTAAATTTTGATGAAGTCTAATATATCAATTTCCCCCCTTTATCTCTTATGCATTTGGTGTCATATATAAAAAGTCTTTGCCTAACCCTTACGAATTTTAAAACAGTTCCCCTCTGACAGTCATTAGTATGTCTTGGACATATTTCTGTATTAATAAATACAAATCTGCATCATTGTTTTTATGGCCTTGGTTTCTGGAAAGTAGAGAGGGAAGAAAGGAGACAGCAGGGCCAAGCTACTCAAAATATGCAGCATGACTCTGTACATTCTTGAGGCCTCCTATCTTCTTTTCCCGTCTGGTGCCTCCTCTGTGTTTTGTGAATAAAAACTTTACTAGGCTATTAACTTCATCACAACATTTTATGTTTCAATTACCTTGGTCACATAGATTCCTAGATCCAAATTTTCTGTGGGCTCAAATCCTTCCTTTATAGGTTCTAGTAATGGGATGCTTAGAAGAAACATACATTCCCCTGTCATTTGGGATTTGACAGCTGCTTCTTCCTGCATCTATTTCATTCTATAAAACTGGGCATTGGGAATGATTCAGCTCCAACGTATGTATTAAAATGTAGATATGAAAAAAGATAATAGTGGATAATAGCAACTGGCATGTGTGTTTTCATGGAAGACTTTAAAGAAATCAGATATTCCTGAACAAAATAATGGCTATCATTGAAGAGGCTCCAGAATGGGATGTATGGTTGCATCCTGGCACCTGTCAAGAGTAGAGCTTCACTGGCTTTATGGGTAGGGTACGAGGTACTGTGTAAAGCTAGAAACTCATTTAGGAAATAATTTTCAGAGAACGCTAATGGGGAAAATCCACACAAAATCCAGAAAATCCGGGAAAGGGCCTGTGTAAGAGGGGCTTCAGAATTAGAAATTAGAATTAGAATTAGAAATCAAAAGATTAGAAGATTAGAAGATTTATAAAACAAATTTAATTGGCCAACTAATACATATAGAAAAAATTAGCTGGGCATGGTGGCCCATGCTTATAGTCCCAGCTACTTGGGAGGCTGAGGCAGCAGGATTGCTTGAGCCCAGGAGTTTGAGGTTGCTGTGAGCTAGGCTGTCGCCAAGGCACTCACTCTAGCCTGGGCAACAAATCAAGACTCTGTCTCAAAAAAAAAATAAAGACCCAACTTGGGGTCTGTAACTTTTTTCACATGGAAAAGTCACTGCAGGCGCCCCCCCCCCCCCCCCCCCCCCCGTGTGCATGGAATATACTGGAAGACTAAGGCTAGGAGAGACTAGCTGGAAACTACTGCAGATTCAGATTTGGAGGGAAGAGCGGGCTGGCTGAGGGGGCCACGTGGGTGTGTAGAAAGAGCAAGTCAGCAGGGATGGAGTTGCTGTGCAGGTGCAGAGGGAAGACAGACATGGCTAGGGTGGGCGTTCAGGGTGGGAACTCTGGGAAAGGCTGTTATTTATGATGGAGAAGTGGTTTTTTTTAGAGGCATATATAATTACATACAATAAAATGTACAGATTTGAAATGCAGGATGATTTTTGATAAATGTCTACATCCGTTTAACCTCCCTCCCCCAAACTTTTAAAAGTCTGGGAATTTCCCGTGTCTCTGGGGTCATGAAGCTGCCTCAAAAGGCAAGCACCAGAAGTGAGAAGCAACAAGGGCTGGAACTACAAATTGTAAAGTTATCTGGAGCCAGGAGTCAGAAATCTTGTGAGCAAATGAACACAGGTGCAGGAAAGGACAAATGGAGAACAGAAAGTCCCAACCTTTGACATTTTTGGTGCACTTGAGACCCCACACTGAGGGTATTATTTGCCCATATAAATAGACTTCTCTCTTCTCAGGCTTTCAACCTCATACTTAATTTTCTTAAGAGAGAAATAAGCCATTTTCCAAGTTGGCTGCTACCAAGATCTGCTCGGTTGAACTTCGAGGATGTGCTTTGGAGGGGGAGGAGAGCTAGAGGACACCACAGGGTGGTTTGCACCAGCTCCAAGCAGCATGCACAACTGTGCTCTTGACCTGGGGAGCCCAGCTTCCTCGTGCAACGTGCTTTGGCAGCTGGGTCTCGGCGCCTTGGAGAGCTGAGGGGTCACACCATCCCCCAACCGCTCTGCACCTCTCTCGGTGCGCTTGCAGCGACTCTGCAGAAATGCTCTCGGGGCGCCTGCAATCTGTGCAAGCTAGCTCGGGGCTGTATCCAGGTGGCTGGACTTGGGGGGCGGGGGGCGTGGCCGCGCTTCCTCTCGCCCTCTCCAGCCTGGGCAGTCCCGGGAACGTTCTGAAAAGTATCCAAAAGTTCTGAGCCGCGCGCGCGCCAAAAAAAAAAAAAAAAAAAAAAAAAAAAGGGCACAAACCTCTCCCCTCCCCCCCACTACTCCAGGCGTGGCATGTCCCGACCTCGCCACTCTGGCTGCACCTCCGGCTGCAGCGCAGACGCCTCCTCCTGCGCGCCGGCTCCTGCGCCTCCTCTTCGGGAACCTAGCCGTCGGTTGGGTTCTTCCCTCGCAGACGGGAGAGGTGACCGGAGAGTCCTTGCACTTCTCTTTGGGGCACCATGCCCAACGAGGAAGCATTCAGCAAGCCTTCCGCACCGTCGGAGGCCCCGCACGCGCCCGGGGCACCGCCGCAGGGCAAGGCTGGAGGCTTCGGCAAAGCGGCCGGGGCGTTACTGGGCGCAGCCGGAGGATCGGGTGCCGGGGGCAGCGGCAGCGGAGGAGGCTCCGGCTCCGGGGCGTCGGGCCTGGGCGCGGGGAGCAAGAAGTCCCCGCGGCTGCCCAAGTGCGCGCGCTGCAGGAACCACGGCTACGCGTCGCCGCTCAAGGGCCACAAACGCTTCTGCATGTGGCGGGACTGCCAGTGCAAGAAGTGCAACCTGATTGCCGAGAGACAGCGCGTGATGGCCGCGCAGGTGAGTGCGGGCTCCTGGGAACGTGGGTTCAGCCCCGCGCTTTTTGGATAAAGTCGCCCTGTCCTGGCTGTCGCCACGCGGGGCCTGGGGTCTGGAGGGACTCGGCGGTGTTCACCGCGGCCGCGGCGCGCTCGGGGTCCGGGACGCCCAGCCACGCGACGACGCCAGGCTCGGAGGGCGGGGGACGCGTCCATAGACTTGCCCGCCGAGCAGAGTTGCGGGGTTCGCTCCGCTTGGGGGTCCGCACGATCTCTGATCCCGCTTCCCAGCAGAGTTGTGGGGCTCGCCTCCGGGGGAGTCTTTGGGATCTCTAACTCTGCCTCGGCAGGGAGTTGCTAGGGTTCCCTCTGCTCAAGGGTCCCTGGGATTCGGTTCGCCCCTGTGGGAGTCCCCGGAAACCCCGAGTCCGCTGTGTAGCCGAGAGTTGGGGGCGTCACTCTGCTTCACTGTGATCTCTCCGAGGTGAGGGTTGCGGGGTTCGCCTCTAAAGGGAATCAATCCCTGGCATGTCTGATTTCGCGCTCCCAGCACAGAGTTGCGGGGTTCGCTCTGCTGGGGGGTTCCCAACGGTCTCCGATCCCGGCCTCTGAGCTAAGGGTTTCGGGGTTCGATTTCCCCGGGGTTCCCCGCGGCCCCTGACTCTGCCTCCCCACCGAATTAAGGAGTTTCCTGGAGGGTGCACGAGCGAGCCGCTGGGTGGGGTGAAAGGGAGACTTGGCCGGGGCTTGGGTATGGGTTGGGAAGCCTTGTTTGTTTTTCTAGAAAATTCTCTGCAATGGACGCCCGCGTGGCGTGGTCTTCCCTTGTGCGCTTGGCGCACTTTTTTGCGTTCGCCCCGACTGGAGCGAGGCTGAGCGCCTCAGCCATTTTGAGAACTGAGCATTTGCCGTGTCCACCCGAGTTATTCAAGTGCAGACTGTTTTTGAATATATTTTAAAGCATGTTTAAGAATTTTTAGGAATATGCGCAGGGGGTAAAATGCGCGCGCGGGTTTGAGGTTTTGACGGTCGTTCACGGGTTTTTTGTTTTGTTTTTTTTTTTAAAGCTTCGTAAGTCGACTAGTAATGTGGCATCTTAACGGAATAGTTAATGTCGTTAGTATCCTAAATTGCTCTTTGGAAGACAGCAATATACATTCTTTCCGGCTAAAAAGTTGTTTCATTTTTGTAAGGAAGGGTATTTAAAAAGAAAAGATACCAAAGAAATAATTTGGTAGTGATGTGCTACTTTTGATTAAGAACGTGTAAATATCTTCCATTGAACACGGCTGTTCAAATGCCTAAATAAAGATTAAATGCTTTTTATGTATATCAGATTTTTAAAAAATGTGCTTTAAACTAAAGATTTTGGGTGCGCAGGTTGGTGAGTGTAGTCATGAAAATTGTTTTTTTTTTTTCTTGGTATCTTCATAGATTTTTTTTAGCTTAATCTATGGTAGATGAAAAGAGTATACCGGGTGTAGCATTAAAATGCATCGCAGTGAGCTTGCTGAAAAAAACTTACGGGCTTTTAGATTACACTTCTAGGAGGAAAATATTCTGTACATTTAGTCATTGGCTTAAACATTTAGTGTGAAGGGTATACTCCTCGAAATATAATAAAAATACTTCCCTAGCATGGATATTAATTTTTAATAAACTTTGTTAGTAGAGGGACTAATTTTGAGGTGGCTGTTTGCTATGTTAAAAGCAAAAGCAAGTCAAGGTTACTTTTAGAACGTGAAACTTCAGTGTTTTACACACCAGAAGGCTTGTTCTGTGCCTTAAACATACAACTACTTTTTAGTCATTCTAAAATAGTTTGAAATTGGTCTTAGATATTAAAATATATATGTATGTTATATTTTAAAATAATTGCATTTTTAATCATTTGTCACCCCTTCCCCATTTAAATAACATTTCCTAAGTAATCTTCAGAGATGTCTGTAAAGGTGTCCTTAGTTTTATGGGATAGATATCCTGTGCATTTTGGGTGTAAGTGTGCATTGACATACTTCAGAAGTTTGCAGGGTTTTTTAAACTTCTGGTCAAAGTTACTGGTACCATTTCTAAACTTCTTGGTTAATAATAGAAAATACAAGATTTAAGCTTAATCATTGATTTTTAAATACTTGATTATTTAAGGTTAATTTTTCTAAGTTGAAGACTTTTTTTGGTTATGAGTAAAAGTTCCAAATTAATCAACTTTCTATGTTTGGACTATAGTGTCCTTGAAACAATATATAAATTGTAGGTGTGTTTTTGATTTCAGCTTTTGGTTTGTGTCTGGGCTTCTGAGGTACAGGACAGGTACTTTTACTTTCTCCTTTCATAGTCACCAGCACTGTAGTCAATTTCTAAAGAAAATCTTTCTTTTTTTTGTTACATGTAGTAAGCAGAAATACAATTTATGTTCTTTAAACCTCTTTTTTCAACCTTTAACAATGTTATTTAAAAGAAGATAAATTGAAGAGGGACCATGAGGGGTTTCTTAGGTAGGTCAGGTCCTCTCCAGTGCCAAGTTCTGGCTCACTTTCCTGCCTGTGAAATGTCACATACCTGTCCTCCCCCTTTCCCATCCAGGGACTTCAACACCTAATTCCTGCCCCTTCCCCCACTGCTTCTCCACATACTCTCTCCCCCTCTGGGAAACAGGGCTCTGTGTGTAGGCTTCCTAAGCAGCCCCTGCCCTTATTTGCCTACCCTGTTCCAGATTGTTCCACCCCTTCATCCTTGCTGGTCCAAGTCCTACTCATCCTATTCTTTGATTCTCTGTTCAAATACTACCTCTGGCTGATTCCTACATTTTAAAGATGTTTCCATCTCTGAATTTCTTCTGTAGGATTGTTATGTACATCTCTTATGGTGTTTGTCACATTTTGTCTTGTGTTGTACTCACGTTTGCTAGCCTCCTGTTTCTCCTTCAAAACAGTAATTTAGGATCTAATCTAATCTCACTGGTCCCTGTTCTTAGTACCATTGTCTTTTACATATTTGGGGAATGAGGACTAAGTGATCCCATTCTCCTTCTTTCCGAATCTATAATCTATCAATGCTTGTGACTTTTTCTACTCTTCAGATGGAACTCTTGCTTGGCTGACTCTGCAGTTTTACCTGCTCTTCCCTTGCCAACCTTATTTCCTGATGCTCTATGCATTATTTGTTTAACAAGTTTTTTCTTTTTTTATGGAGACAAGGAAGACTCAAACTCAAGTGATCCTCCTGCCTCAGCTTCCTGAGTAGCTAGGACTACAGATGCATGTCACCACGCCTAGCTAATTTTCTATTTTTTGTAGAGATGAGGTCTTGGTATGTTGTCTAGGCTGATCTCAAACTCCTGGAGTCAATTGATCCTCCTGCCTTGGTCCCCTAAAGTGCTGGAGTTACAAGTGTGAGCCACCATACTGGGCCCTAACAAGCAGTTTTTGAGCACCTACTATGGGCCAAGTACTCTGGCTCTAAACCATTTTTCAGCTTTGACTACACATCATAGTTAACCTGGGTGGCTTTAAAAGAAATTGGAGATTTGCAGACCTCACCCCCAGAGCTAGTGAATCACAGTATCAGGGTGGGCAGGGCTTTCTGTGGCTTTGACAAAGCTATGCACGTGATTCTGGAGTGCTGGAGGATGACCCGTTATCCTGTCTTCCAGGTGGCCCTGAGAAGGCAGCAAGCCCAGGAGGAGGAATTGGGCATCAGCCACCCCATCCCGCTGCCCAGTGCGGCCGAGATACTTGTCAAGAGAGAGAACAATGGCGGCAACGCGTGCCTCATGACTGAGAACAGCAGCCCCTCTCAGCCACCACCGGCCAATACCCCCACCACTGCAGCTTCAGGTAACCTGGGGGACTTGGGGTTCACATCCAGACCAGGCATGAGGGAAGAAGAAGGGCTGCAGCCACATGAGCCATGTATAACGTGCAGGGCTTAGAGAATTTTCTTAAAGGGCTCTCCCTCTGAAGGTCTGTGTTTGGCTGCCTCACAAAGGAGGTGGCCATAAATTCTAGAGGTGGAGGTTGAACAGCTTCCCTTTCCTGTTGATAATTAGTCAAGGATGAATCTGGACAGAGTCAGAATCACAGTATGTCAGAGAGAAGTGAGATTATTTGGATTTTATCTCGGTCCACCTTTCCATTTTGGGGTCATCTTGATGGAAACTAAAGATCCTGGTTTGCTAGAACTGGACGTTTATTTCTCCAGCCAGGACTGCATCCATTTAGGGCAAGTGTCTAAAAAGGCCAAATCCTGGGTGTCAGATTCTAATGAGAGCTGGGAAGGGATGCAGGAAGGCATACCACATGGGCTTGAGTTCTCTTCTGTGTGCTAAGCACTGTCCCAGGGGCTGTATGTGTGCTAATTCATCACGTTTTATTCTCAGAGTAACTGTAAGGTAGGAGTTATCAATCCTTTACACGTGTGAAAACTGAGGTGTAGGAAGTTAAATGACCATACAAGTTTACTGAACTAGAAAGTATCTGAATCAGTCCATCTGTCTCCAGAGCTCAATGTGCTTACTGCACTGGGTCTCCAAATTACCTCAAGAATCACAGTGGTCTAGGGCTGTACTGTCCAATATGGAAGTACTTAGCCACAGCTGACTATCTAAATATAAATTGATTACAGTAAAATCAAGTGAAAGCATTCATTTCCTCTGTTGTACCAGCCACATTTCCCATGACTTACAGCCACATATAGCTAAGGGCTACCATATGGATAATCATCTCTGTCTCTCAGAAAGTTTCATTTGGTGACAGGAGTTCTAGGACATCCACCAAATGAAGATCCATGGAATCTGTTGTTTTTGGCAATTAAATATACGTGTTTCAATTCACAGAGTGTCTGTAAAGGCTGCTAAGCTCCATGAAATACAGTCTTGCAGTGTGAAACCACCTTGACTCGGCTTTCAGGAATCATTCACTTTGCTGGGCTTAACCACTGGGCTAAAGTTGCACAACTACATGTCATTAACTAGTTGTGTAGCTTTGGATAAGTCACTTAAGCTCTCTGAGCCTTTTGTTTCCTCTTCTCAAAAATAAGGGAGAGGGTTCCTGAGGGTCTTGAAGACCCCATGAATCTTGGCCATTTTAGAGAAGGAGGGTAAGCAGGCACCAAAGAAAGCAGGTGGGTACGTCTGTGTGTGTTACTGGAGCTATGGATTCAGTAATTAACAAAAGTCAAGGTACTTTTCTTTTTTCTTTTATTGGATTAGTTGCTCATAGTATATGTTTACAACAGTTTCCAAACTTTGCTTTTCATAGGAAGGAAGGAGTATATCTATCAGAAATAGGATCTTTACACTTTGGGATTTTAAGATGTGTCCAAGGCTTAGTGACCTAATGAGTGGCTTGAGCTGTAGGGCTGAGATGAGAACTGTGGATGTGTCACATGAGTAAGGGGGGGTCCCAGTGCTGTTACATAGGGGAGTAGTAAGTCACTTGAATATTTACACACATCTTATGAGATACGAATTATTTTCACCATTTGCAGATAAGAAAACCAAGGCTTAGTAAATGGTAGGGAAACTGCCTCAGAAAAAAAGCTGTGCTGAGGTGGGTTCATTCCAGGCCTGCCTGTCCCAGAGCCCTTGGATTTTGCATCCCACTTGCCTGGGAGGAGAGGCCAGCGTGTCAGTTGCCATATTTCCTTGGAGAATGGACAGTTTGATTGCTTAGAGCCTGTGGTCTAATCTTCAGAGGGCTTTAAGGCTAATGGGCAAATAGAAACAATGTTAGGGGCAAAATTCCCTGCCATTCTCCCTTGGCCCCGAAGGCTGCAGACACTGGTTTTCAAGGGAGGTAAACCAGGAAAGGCCCATGAGGAGTCACTGTCAATGGTGGGCCTTGTGTAGGGCACCGGGGTGGACTCAGGGTCTTGC
The DNA here is from genome assembly GCF_040939455.1 of Microcebus murinus. Lineage (NCBI taxonomy): Eukaryota > Metazoa > Chordata > Mammalia > Primates > Cheirogaleidae > Microcebus > Microcebus murinus. The sequence continues at coordinate 30,324,444 of NC_134115.1, forward strand.
CTGACGTCCTTCAGTCCACTTTGGTGGAAGGGATGTGGCATCACGTCAGAGTTTGATTGTATGCCCCAAGATAGTGGAGCTTTAGAGTAGGACTTCAGGCTCCACAGAGTTCAGAATGACAAAGAAGTTCTCCCAGGGGATTGCAGAGTGGCCAGAGCATAGATAGGGAAAGTTACAAAAAGAAGCAGCCAGGGGAGCAAGACAGAGGGTTCAGGGTCAAGGAGGATGTAACCAGATTCCCTTCTTTGTCTCTGGAGCCAACAGCCCTTGGAGTCATTCTGGAGTCCTGAACCAACACTCAAAGGCAAGGGGAATGTTGAAGCCAAGAGTGTGCTGTGCTCATTTGCTCTGGGAGGCTTTGCCTTCCAAAGGAAGATGGCTGTCCCCCAGCCAGCTATTCTCTGTGGAGCAGGAGCCACAGATCAGCATTGTTCACAGGACTTCTGTTCAACCTCCTGGGTGGGGATTGAGACCTCCCCGGCTGAGTTAGGATGCGAGCAAGAGGGAGACAGTAATGCCAGTAGAATGAAAATACACAAATAGAGAAAGAGGGAGGCAGGGACAGCGGAGAAGAGAGAGAAAACCAGAAACAGACTGACCAAAGAGTGTCCCGAAGCTTTTATGCAACAGGTGGAGCCCAGGTTCTTTAGATAGCCTGATCCTAACAAATACATAGCTTATATTAATTTTTCAGAGGTTGAATTTATTTAAAATGGCATTTAAATTTATGCAAGTGAATGTAAATATTTATAGTAGAGTATAAAGTGTGTTCAATGAAAGATAATTATTCTTCCCACCCCAACCTGCAGTTCTCCTTGTTTTTCCAGGATTACTTGCTGCATGTACAGGCTAGTGTGTCTCTTTATCCTTCTCATATGTGTGTAATATTTACATATTTAATATAAAAAGGATGTATTGTTCCCATTCATGTAATTAGCTTTTTCCCCCATATAATACAGCTTGGAATTTTTAGTAGCCTAGAATTCCATTATATAGATGTGGAAGGCCAGTATTTGAAATTATTTAGTGAGATGTGAAAGTTAGGAGTTACCTACCAACCTGGCTCACCTGGGGGCAAGTTGCTGATCCTTTCCTTTCTAATATTTTCTAATATCTGATGTCTAGTGTCCACTAGGCCAGTAGGTTGGTGAAATTTAGTAGATTTTTATGTCCTTGAAGTTTCTTAGTTGTCTCCTTTTGGCTCCTAAAAGTGCCAAAAGTGAGAGTGAGAAATGCTCAAGAATTATTGTTGAGATTATCGGCTGAATTGTAAGGATACTTAGAAGGAAATTGGATTTACCAAGCTGTTTGTTTCATTTATTGAAGAACTGACCCTCTGAGTAGGATATGTAAGTTAGAGGAAAGACTCTACAATGCTTAGCCAAAGGTAAGTTAAAATGGACCAAAAGATTGAGCAATATTCCTCAAATAATGGGTATAAAAAATTTTTGTTGTTTTCTTTTATGATTGTGGGTGTTATGTGGAAAGAAACTGCCTTTTGTTACTGTTTCTTGTACTGGCAGGATTAGATGTTAGCAGGTACACGGTTGATTAGCAAAGTTTCTTTTCAGCCATTTTTGGAGACTCCAAAAAAAATGAGATGAGTGTTTTTGGCTGTAAATGACAATAAATTAATAACAGTTTCTGCATTTTCTCTTTTTTCAGCATTTTTTTTTTTTTTGAGACAGGGTTTTGCTCTGTCATCCAGGATAGAGTGCAGTGACATCATCATAGCTCACTGCAGTCTCCGACTCCTGGGCTCAGTCCTACTGCCTCAGCCCCCCTAGCAGCTGGCACTTTTAGGCACACGCCACTGTGCCTGGCTAATTTTTTTTTGTAGATACGGGTCTCAGAATTGCCTAGGCTGGTTTCGATCCTGGCCTCAAGCCATCCTCCTGCCTCGGCCTCCCAAAGTGCTGGGATTATAGGCGTGAGCCACTGGGCCTAGCCTCATTTAAACAATTTTTACCATAAATTGTACTTTTTTGTTTCAAAAATTATCAGCTGGCTTTTTTTTCCCCTAATCCCCGCATTCTATGTCTTTGTAAATTTGGGCTCCTCTTTGTTTTATTTTATATTCTACTTTTCCTTCAACCTCCTGTGTGTCCATTGTAGAATACTGTCTTACCCAGTACTTATGCTAAGGTCTGCATAGTTCTTTGCCTCTCCTTTTCTATGCAGAAAGTGTCAGATGAAGGCTTGCATTGTAGATAACTTGGTGCTGCATGTGTGTCCTTTGTAAGGACCTGAATGTTATCTCCTTTGGGGCCCTCCCTCTGGAGCACCCTGGACTTCCATCCACACTCAAATTCACCCTCCCCCAGATCAAACCACCTCCAGCCTTCTCGGGCCTCCTCCGGCCTCTCCTGTGGCTTGTGGCCTGGTTTCAGTGCCTTTCACTGAGGAGTCAGGGTTGAGCCAAATATTGGAGGGGCCCCTCCCTCACTTCTCTTCTGTAGCAGTATTTCCACTTGGACAGCATGCAGTGAAAGAGCACATGTCAGTCGCAGAGCACATTTCATTGTATGTCTGAGCGCTTAAATGCTTTACAAACATGAAATGTGGTCTTTCAAAAATGGAGCAGTGTCGGCCGGGCATGGTGGCTCACGCCTGTAATCCTAGCACTCTGGGAGGCTGAGGCGGGCAGATTGCTCGAGGTCAGTTCAAAAGAAGCCTGAGTGAGACCCCATCTCTACTAAAAATAGAAAGAAATTAATTGACCAACTAAAAATATACATACAGAAAATTAGCCGGACATGGTGGCACATGCCTGTAGTCCCAGCTACTTGGGAGGCAGAGGCAGTAGGATTGCTTGAGTCCAGGAGATTGAGGTTGCAGTGAGCTAGGCTGATGCCACAGCACTCACTCTAGCCTGGCAACAAAGTGAGACTCTGTCTCTAAAACTCTAAAAAAAACAAAAAAAAATGGAGCAGTGTCCCTATTCAGGAGTTTCTGTGAGTAAGCAATAGGGCTGATGAATTAACAATTGAAGACACTGATTCCTATTTAAATAGGAAACGAATTTATAAGGCAGTTTTAGGTTTGAAGCAAAATTGAGTGGAAGGTACAGAGATTTCCCACATACTCCCTGCCTCCAGACATGCACAGCCTCCCCCATTACCAACATCCCCCACCAGGGTGGTACATCGGTTAGAATTGGTGAACCTACATCATTATCAGCCAGAGTCCATAGGAAACAGTAGGGTTCACTCTTGTTGATGTACTTTTGATGAGTTTGGACGAGTGTATAATGACACGTTCTTGCCATTATGGTATCAGGTAGAGTATTTCCACTGCCCTAGAAATCCTCTGTAGGATTATTTACATTTAAAATAACATTTCAGTTTTTATTTTTCCTAACATTGTAAAGAAGGAGGCATTTCATTCAAATGAATAATAAAAATATTTTAGATAAATTCAATTGGAAGTTTATTTTTGAGATTCTGGCCACTTAGGTGAGCTCCATTTGATTTTAGACAGAGCTCTCAATTGCCAGTAGAATAGGAAATATTAGGTTTTTAAAAGTCTTCAAATAAAACCATTCCCAAATTTTACTTTCATAGTCAAAGAAAGGTCCAGGATTTCCAGTGAAACAAAACTCCTTACACCGAAGCAATAGTTGGAAGCTTCGATGAAAGAAAATACTTCAGATTAATGGGACTGATTTTTTTTGAAACAGGGTCTCACTGTTGTCCAGGCTGGTCTTGAATTCCTGGCCTCAAATGATCCTCCTATCTCAGCCTCCCAAAGTGCTAGGATTACAGGCATGAGCCACCACACTGGGCCCGGGACTAATTGTTTTGATAGCCTGTTGTTTTAAATAGTGTCTTAGTCAATTTTGTTTATTTCATGGGCAATCTTTGCCTACATGTGAAATATAGCAGTTTAATTGGCTTGATAGAAATTCTGCATGGAAAATATTTTAGTAAAGCAATCATAGCAACAAGGTACACAGGAAGTAACCTGGTCTGCCTTTGGCTAGAAAGGAAATTTAGAAAATATCTAGAACCTTAAAAAAATGTACATATGGGGTTTAAAAAGTCACAGATAAGTTTTTTTTTTTTTTTTTTTTTTTTTTGAGACAGAGTCTCACTTTGTTGCCCGGGCTAGAGTGAGTGCCGTGGCGTCAGCCTAGCTCACAGCAACCTCAATCTCCTGGGCTCGAGTGATCCTTCTGCCTCAGCCTCCCGGGTAGCTGGGACTACAGGCATGCGCCACCATGCCCGGCTAATTTTTTATGTATATATCAGTTGGCCAATTAATTTCTTTCTATTTATAGTAGAGACGGGGTCTCGCTCAGGCTGGTTTTGAACTCCTGACCTTGAGCAATCCGCCCGCCTCGGCCTCCCAAGAGCTAGGATTACAGGCGTGAGCCACAGCGCCCGGCCCCACAGATAAGTTTTATAATAGCATATGTAACACATAAAAACATTTGATTGGTTTACATCTGTGTCCCCTTTGTGAAAATAAAATCTTAAGGGCAAAAATTACATTTTATTCATCTGTATAGTACAGTACCTGCTTTATGGTTGGGGGTCAATAAATCTTTGCTTAATGAATGAATAAATGATGGTTAAATTTGAAGTTGTCTTAAAACACTAGTTAAGTGATCGTGAACCCACCTGCAGACATCAGAGAATAAGAGAGTAAAATCATTGATGTTCAATTTGCATTTTTATTTTACAATATTTTAAAAATGTATCTGAATTTTTAAAATAGTTAAAAATTAAAGTATAATTTCTTTACATTTCTTTACACATTTCAGCCTAAGATGTAATTCATATAACATGTAATTCATTTGTTTAAAGTGTACAATTCAGTGTTTTTAAGTAAATTCACAAAGTTCTACAACAATCACCAAAATCTGGTTTGGGAACCTTTTTATCTCCTAAAAGAAATTCTATACTCATTAGCAGTCACTCCCTGTGTGCTACCCCCCCAGCCCCAGGTAACCACTGTTATATTTTTTGTCTCTGCAGATTGGCCTATTCCGGACATTTCATACTTTGGTACATTTCATATAACTGGAATGATAGATAAGATGTGTGTGCCCTTTTGTGTCTTACCTCTGTAACTTAGCCTGATGCTTGCTAGGTTCATCTATGTTGTAGTGTGTATTTCTAAGTATTATTATTCCTTTTTATTACTAAATACTCCATTATATGGACCTATCACATTTTGTTTTTCTATTCATCAGCTGATGAACACATGAGTTCTTTACGCTTTTTGGCTATTATGAGTAATGCTGCTGATGAACATTCGTGCATAAGTTCTTCTATGAATGTATGTTTCATTCTCTTGGATATACCCAAAGAGTAAAATTGCTGAGTCTTATGGTAACCCTGTGCTTAACCTTTTGAGGAATTGCCAGACTGTTTTCCAAAGAGGCTGCACTATTTAAATTCCTACCAACAATCAATGAGGATTCCAGAACATTCAAACAAATTTTTTAAAATTGAAAGATAAGATGCCTTCATCCTGGCAAACACCACAGATAGTTAAAACCCAGTGAGAGTCTCTTTGAGGACAAGAAGTTTAGATCATGAAGGATTTTCTAAGTTTGCATTTTATTATCACTGAAAATAAGTTAATATTTAGTTTTTTTAAAAAAAAATCTCTTTTACCTTATTATCATGTATAGTTTGTAGTTAGAGGAACAGTGTTTGCAGGAGTAAAGCAATTCATGAAGGGACCTGGGATTGGGCTTTCTTTGTTGCAGCTGTATAATTGGCTGATAGAAATATTGGTATCTTTAGGAAGGGTTAAAGCAACTTTTCAGACCTCAGATGACATGTATTTCCTAAGAATGAGGGAGCAGGAATTCTGCTGCCCTAGTACCTTGGCAAGAAAAAATTTTATCTGTGAATTTCAAAAATTGGAAGGCCACCATCACTCTTCTGGAGGGTGAGTAAAACCTGAGAGTAAGGACAGGTTACAAAGACTCTCAGAATTCACTGCCCAGAGCTGATTGTAGTGTTGAGAACTTTTATAAATGGTGACACTGGGTTTTGTCCTTGTGTGGTGCTGCCTTGCATCTGCTCCTGTAGGAAACTTTTGGAATGTCAAAAAGCTCATCTGTGTCTCATTTTCACTTGCCTGCTCATCAGTGTCCTCTTAGAGTCCTTGACCGACATGTTCTTGGTTGTCTGTTGGTTTGGGGATACTGTCCTGTTGACCACCCCATAGCCACTCTTTCGGCCTTGTGGATGCCTTTCTGTCCCATCCATTGTTTTAGTAACTAACTTAAAACTTTCTTTTACTGTGGTAAAATATACATAACTTAAATTTTACCATTTTAACCATTTTTAAGTGTACAGTTTGGTGGCATTAAAGTACGTTCGCGTTGTTGTGCAACCATCACCACCATCCATCTCCAGAACTTCCTGAACCGAAACTCTGTACCCATTAAATGATAAGTCCTCATTTGCCCCTCTCATTCCCTAGATTTGGTGGAGGACAGTCTATTCTGCCAGCCCAGCTTTCTTCAAAGCTTCCTGGCCTTTGAAATCACCTGTGGACTCATATGAGCCAAGATGATTCCTTTTATCTCTGTCAGCATCCTTTCCTTTCTCTCTTCTCCCAGCCTCTCAATTTTTACTGTTTCGCTGACTTCTCTCTTAGTTGTATATGCTGGTCCTAATCTGTGCTTCTGGGGTAACAGGGACTCTGAAGTCTCTGGAAGGACTGAGGTTAATAGCGAAGAGGTACAGGGGAATGTAAACTGACACCTTACGGGGGATACTATAAACTCTCTGTTGGACAAGCTTGATCCTGGGCCTAGGAGTGCTCTCTGGTACCATGATGCAGAGAGCGTAGAGAAGGGTTACCTGTGGGGCTCTAGCTGCTGTTTCACTGCTTCTTGACCTTTTGGGGCTCCTTTTGCAGTTGTCATAAGCAACTAGGAAAGTGCAGATGGGCATTTCTGTCTCAGCCTGAAGGTTTCTTATTTTTCATCTGATTAAAAAAAAATTAATCCAAGGTGAGAAACTTATTTTGAGTACCCTATGAAAATTCACAGAAATATTGATCCTTGTTGCTGACACAAATTACATTTCAAACCAAGTTTAGTCTCTTACATCTGTAGGCAAACTTCATAATTGTTAATCTGGTTTTATTGTACCAGATAACACTGACCATACTTTCCAGAAAAAATGTACAAGAAACTTTTAAAGTAGACTATAAATAGCTGGCTTGTTGTCAAAAGAAAATATTGATCCAGTATTATAGTAATAGCAGATTTTCTGAAGTTTATAGGCAGTAAGAGTTCTTAGATACTGCTTCAGCCATCCAATGTCAGTTCAATTCAGTATAGACCATCAGATGGCTTTCAGTATTGATTTCAGTATTTACAGCACTACTTAACTGTGGTCCAAAGGTTTTAAGGTTTATCTAAAGTACATAGAATATGTATAAATTTAGTGAAGCAGTTTGGATTAATCAAATACAAATAAATGTTTGCTGAATTGAATTCATCTCTGCTGATAATAAGTCTGTTGTCTGAGCAAGATGACCTCCCTTCCTCCTTCCTTTTATTCTGTTTTTCCATTTTATTTATTCATTCATTTCAGCAAATATTCATTGTGTGGCTGCATTGAGCCAAATCCTATTCTAGATACGGGGTATATAGCAGTGCATAAAACATTTGTCTCTCATGCATCTTATATTTGCAGGGTGGGGGAGGCAGTTGATAAACAAGTACATCAATAAATAAAATATTTTCAGAAAGTGGTGTTATGAAGAAAAACAAAGTGATATGATGGATGTGACCAAGGGGACAGTAGCTGTTTGAAATAGGGTGGTCAAAGGAGATTAAATTGGAGCTAGTCCTGAATGATAATGAGCCATTCCTGTAAGATTTAGGGGAAGAACATTCCAGGCGGAAGGGGCAGCAAGTTTAGGCCACTGAAAACAGGCAGGTGGCTGGTGTGCTGGAGTGCTGTGAGCCTGGGGTGATATCAGTAGGGCTGTGTCTCCTAGGGCCGTGTAAGTCATGGAAAGAGTTGGGATTTTACGGTGAGGGAAGTGGTATGTCATTGGAGTGTTGAAGTGGTAAATGGGGTGATCTGGGTTCCTTTCTTGAAAGAGCTCTCTTCTGCCATGTGGAGTGTGGTTTGAAGGGAGTCTAGTGAGAGCAGAGATGGATGCGAAGGCTGTGCCCATCGCCCAGGCAGAGGGGATTGCTGCTTGGACTGTGGGGGGTGGCCATAGAGATGGAAAGAAGGGGCTGGACAGGAAGTCTATTTTGGAGGTAAGTTTATCTGTAGTTGTGGTAGATACCGTCAGTGATGGTCCCTTCTGAAAGCAGCTGCCACAGCATTGCCAGTACTAAGTTGTCGTTGGGGTTCTACCAGCTAAAGGTGAGGAGCTGTTTGTCAGAGTGGTCAGCAATATTAATGGCCCCCAAAAGAAGCCTGTGCTTCCCCAGAACTTGTCAAGATGTTACCTTACATGGCAGAAGGAACTTGGCATGTGAGATACAGTCAAGGATCTAGAGATGAGGAGACCGTTCCTGGCCTTGCCAGGTGGGCCCAATCTAATGGCATGAATCCTTAACAGTGGGGGATGTTTTCCTGGCTGCCTCCAGAGGTGCCATGACAGGAGATGATGCAGTTTCCAAGCTTGAGAGACTTGAACTGCTGCTGTTGTCTTTGAAGATGGAGGAAGGGAGCCCCTGAACCAAAGAATATGAGAGGTCTCTAGGGGCTTGGAACAGCCCTCAGCTGACAGCAAGGAAAGACTTCAGTCTTCCAGACATACATGGAACTGAACTCTACTGACAACCTGATTGAACAAAGAGAGGGTCTCTCCTAGAGCCACCAGAAAGGAAGACAATCCTGCAGACACCTTTAGAGAGACCTGTGTCAGACTTTGGACCCACAGAACTGGAAGATAATGAATTTGTGTTGCTTAAGCCACTCAGTTCTTGGTAATTTGTTAACACAGTGAAAGATAACTAATGCAACTGGTTTAGTTTATAAGGCACATTTCCCTTGTTAGTGAGGTTGAACATCTTTTCATATGTTTGAGGCCCTTAGTATTTTATTCTTTGAACCATCTGTGCACGTCCTTTGCCCATTTCTCTATTGAGCCCTCCCCCTGACATTGGAGAGTTCCTTACCTCTTATGGGGATTGGCTCTCTGTGATGTGAGTTGCAGTCTTCCCCCCACTACTTGATATTTCAAACAGTGAAATTATGTGAAACTGGCTGAGGGCAGACACAAAGATGAGGCGAGCCCCAGGACTGAATCTTGGTCACCACACTCTTTGGAGGACAAGCAGAGGAGCAAAAGCCTGCAGCATTTCTAGTTTGTGTTAGTAAGCCATCGGGCAGGCCAAATGAAAATGGCTATGGAATGGCTAAGCCAGTGTGTTCTTAGTATTCTTCCAACTTCAACTTCTCAGTTCAGTTTTAGCCATGAGCAGGAGGTCTTAAGTTAACCTAAAGGCCCCAATGACCAAACCATTTCACAGTCATGGTCTAGAAGTTTCATTGTTATTATTCATTGCTTAATAAACTATGGTATAGCCATAACTGAGGAATAGGGGGATACACCAGCTAGTCCTATAGTCTGGCTTCTAGAGACTAATCTTATTCTTAACAATATGGTCAGTTTGCATGAAATTAGAATGCATGTTACTCTTCAACTATCTCAAAGTCATTTTACTCTCCGCACTGATGTGGAACGAGTATTATTATTACTGCATGGCTGTGCCAGGTTTCCCCTGAGAGAATGGTGTATGATACTGGAAGCTTGATCAAAGGTCTTCATGACTGAAGATACCAGCGAAAAGAGATGTGCTGTTATCTTGATAACTTTATATTTGGGAGGAAGCTCCTCCTTTTTGAAAAGATCTAAGATCTAGAGTCAAAAAGCCTGTCTTGGTGTTTTACTTTTCTGATTTGAGGCAGTTCATTTAATTTTTTTGTCTATTTCTTCATTTGTGAAATGGATAAAATACTATCTGTCTGGTATATCTTGTAGAATTTTTATAGTGCTCATCTTTTTCATGAGATGTTCATGGTACTTAATTTTTTCATAAAATACAAGATATTTATCAAAAAAGTTATTTGTAAACTGATGAAGTATATAAATATGTCACAGAACTCATGTTTCAGACAGTAATAGGAGGAGCAGAAAAATGAGCCTGGATGTGGTCTGTAGCCATAAACTAGATTTTGCAAAAATGAAGCTGATGAACTTATTTGGTCTGATACACTAAGAATTCTATCATTGGGTGAGAGTTATGTAACCCCTCACATTTCCCTATACCCCTAGCTGCCAGGAATCCCAGCGATACATCTTCATGCTCAAACATAGTAAATGTATTATGCCCTCATGTTAGAATATGGGTATTCCTTCTTCCTTTCGTGGCCTTGCTTTTCTTTTTCTGTTTTGTTGACTTCACTGATAGACGTCTTTAGTATTAGCCATCTGTTATCCTTTCTAAAGAGTCGGGAGTGTTATATAACCACACAGATGCTCAGGACTCTGAGATTGGGATGCTACCTTCAGCAAAATAGGTAACGCAGCATCAATACACATTTAGAAGCCATCAGGACATGCATATCAAATTAACATATGAGGGGCATCAGCACTGACCTGTTGGAGGGGGGGCAAAGGAATGTCCTAACATTTCAGACACTTTGACATTGCCACCTTTGAGAAGAAATGTGGGAAAGCTGAACTAGGTGTGTCTCACTCTTGTCCACTGTGAAAGAAACTCATTTACCTGGCGATGAGGATAGTATTTTTAAGATTCTAGTTTTATAGATTTTCCTTTTTAAAAACACTCCCAAACCCGTGTTTATTTGAAAATAAACAGTGTCAGATTTTTCATTAGGGGCAAAACGGGAAGCAACAAGGGAGTCTCAAGGACACTATTTGGCTAATACACTGATGCCAGGTACAGTGGATGGGTAAGGAATTAACAAGAATAAGAAATGTGTGTATAGTGTGCATAATTCCTCATTAGCAAGTTTGAGACGTACGTGAGACTGTCCCACAGCATCCCACCCCAGGAGTCGCTACCTTGTAGGGCTCCAATCATCTACTTGATGAGGGTGGCGTTAGCACTCTCTCCCTTATCACTCGCCCTCTCAATTTTTATCTGGGAGATGGAATTATGAGTTACAGGAGAAAAGGAGTAAGAGGCACATCAAAGAATTTTTTTTGTGTGTGGCTTTGAATAAGGGCCCTTATTGGTCTAGGGTTGTTAGCTTTGGGTGTGCTGTTTTCATCATGAAGCACCTGGGGTTTGTTTTTCTCTAAAAGATGTAGATAAACTAGAGAGAATCCAGGGGAAGGGCAACAAAAATGATGTATGACTTGGAGGGAAGGAGAATAACAGTCTATAAATATTTGAAAGGTAATATAAAAGAGGGAGAGAGATTATTTACAGCAGTGGAGAGGAGTTTGACAGGGAACAAAAGCTTGCATCTAGGAGCAGGGTGAAATTGGGTAGGACTGAAAAAAAAAAAGCATAATAAGGGTGATTAAGCAAAGAAATGTAATTCTCACATTAGTTTATGTTGCCAGGAGCCAGAATGGCAGGAAGAAGTGGCCTTTGTGATCAAACTGAGGATCCAGGCAGGCCTGTGAATCGTGTTTTCCTGATTCCTGTCTGTGAGGTTGGGAGAGCAGGCCGTGCTTTATTCTTGCCCCGTAGGGTATAGTTTGCTTAATTTCCAACTCTTTGGCATTAAGATTTTCATAGGTGCTGGTAATAATTATAATCCCGACTAGCTGTCATTTATCAAGTGTTTGCCTCATGGTATGTATTGTCTTAGTTGCTTTGTTATTTATATTCTCGTTTAATCTTTACAGCAACTCTGTACATAGGAACTAGTTTTTCTAATTATAAGGAAATTGAGGTTCAGTAACTTGCTCAAGAGCACAGGAGTATTGATTGATGGAGTTGGGATTCAAACCCAGATCTGTGACTCACAGCTACCTCTCATGCCCTGCCTTGGGCTCCAATATCCCATCATTGTAGTCGTCATAATAGTAATTGGGACTCCGTAGGTGGCCAGGTAAACAGTTTGTATCCAGGTACAGGGGTAACTAAAATAGTTAATGTCCAGGGCTCCTTTTGCTTTCTTTTTCTCTCGTTTTTCCTCCTTTCTTGAGATATATTTTCTCAGTATTACTAAGTGCTATGTTATTAATATATTACATTTTCTCATTCTGGAAATTCAGTTACACCATAGGCGCTTCGTCATCCTTGTAGTTGCATAGTGATCTATACATTCTTATTTAGGAAAGAAAAAGTTTTATAAAGCCAATGCTATCCTGGCTCTTACATGCTAGTTGTAATGGGGATCCCTTTGCTGTATTCTGTACTTTCCTTGGCTTTCTGTCTTTGAAATTTATAATGTCCAGTGTATTGATGATTGCTATAGAAAAGAACAAATTGCACAGAATTCATTACTCAGAATAAAAGTGAAGAGCTGGGTGTCTGGGTTTTTCATGTTGTTGCAAAAAGTTACCACACCTAGAATCAGAAGGCCTGGGTTTAATTGAGACTCCAGCTACTACCGTGTCTTTTGTGTGCCCAGCACCTTTCTAAGCACAGCCAGCTCCTTTGTCTGGGGGCATCGTAGTCCCTGGTCTCTCAACTTCATAGGGTTACTGTGGGTAGCAACAGAAAGAATATATGTAAAATGCTGTTTATGGATTGCAGAGTATTATGTATAATTATATAAATTATATACATATAAAATACATAAATTATATAAATGGAAGATATTAAGGTTAAAAGTCAGCATCATTTGTATCAGCAGCTCTTTCTTAGTGTAGCTCATCTTGGTAAAAATCCCATATAGTTAGGAATGGCTAAACTTTTAGGAAAGAGAGTGCCCAGTGAGTTTTAATGATATTATTCTGCTAACACCACAGCCTTTGTCCCTTCCTCCACTTTCACTATGGTGGCATGCAGTGAAAACCATGCTTAATCTAGTCAGAGGTGGATTACATGGAAATCCAAAACATGGCTCCAGGCCCTGGCATTTTTCATCTACACTTTTCAATTTGCCAATCCTGCTTGCTGGTCTCCATAGGAATTACTTTCCCTTTGGAATTGTGTGCCTTTTTAAAATAAAGAGCTTTTTTGATTGCTGCCTCTGTGCTGTTGCTCCCAGTAGTAGTCCCTAGTGAATTCCTCTCCAGAGCCATCCCTAGATTACTTTTATTGTAAACTGTAATGATTTCACTCTGGCCGTATTTCTCCCAAGGTCTCCTATCTCGGTTACTTGTAAGGCTACTCCCCTCTCTTGCTCTCTTTGATCTGTTATAATTGGCTTAAAACTCTATATTTAATCTGCAGTGACTTTGTTTCTCCTCCCTATTTTTGCTTTTTCAGTCCCTGAGAATTTAATAATCTGTTTCTCATTATTTTCTAATTTTTCTTAAGTTGTCACATTCGCTGTGGCACTATTAATAGTCTTTTCTCCTTGTCTCCCCGTTTGCTTTATTTTAGCTATTAATACAAATCTGCATTGTGTCTGTATTTTGTCTTGTGATAAACAAAGTCTTACATGTTCTGTGGAATTGGTGGGCTTCCTAGATACAGATACAGCTGAACCCTAAGACACCTGAATGTATATATATGATAATGTTGTGAGAAAATGGCCTTGGGAGGTAAATAGTTGAGCACCCCTTTTGTATTGAATAAGTGAATTTGAATAATAGTGAACGAGTTTGTTGAGTTTTCAGAGCTTTTCTCACAAGTTGACCTTTCTGGGGCAAACTACTGTGATTATGCAACAAGTAAGAAAGAAGAGCTCTGTTATCTCTTCTGTGGTTGACATATTGGTGAATCCTTCCTGTGACAGCGTCCATGAGAATCTTGTCACTAAGCCAGCTCTTCAGCTCTGAAATCCTTTCAGCCATAGCATAGAAGTCTCCTCTCAGAAGATAAAGCTTTCTGCCACTTTTCTGGACCCTGTGTGGTTCAGGAATGAACCCCTGGTGAGTCATAAGGCTCTGCTTATTTTGTTCTTTAGTCTTAGGACACCAAGTTGTTCATATTCTTTTTGACTTTTTTTTTTTTTTTTTTTTGAGACAGAGTCTCACTTTGTTGCCCAGGCTAGAGTGAGTGCTGTGGCGTCAGCCTAGCTCACAGCAACCTCAATCTCCTGGGCTTAAGCCATCCTGCTGCCTCAGCCTCCCAAGTAGCTGGGACTACAGGCATGCGCCACCATGCCCGGCTGATTTTTTCTATATATTAGTTGGCCAATTTATTTCTTTCTATTTATAATAGAGACGGGGTCTCGCTCTTGCTCAGGCTGGTTTCGAACTCCTGACCTCGAGCAATCCGCCCGCCTCGGCCTCCCAGAGTGCTAGGATTACAGGCGTGAGCCGCCGCGCCTGGCCTTCTTTTTGACTTTTGACAGACTTTTTAATCTTGAGTTCATGGTGTGTTTCAGGAGATGCCTGAACTCTAAAATCTGCATTTCTCTTAGAAGATGGTCCAGTAGTTTTGTCTGATTGTTTGAAGAGTCTGTGACATAGAAACATTAAGAACTGCTTTAAGTTTAAACCAATAGCCCTTTTCCAAAAATCACCATTTCTCATCTTATTGTATTTTCTTCAACTCTCTGTGCCTATTTGCCTTTTTAAAATCCATTTATGAATAAGTAGAAAGCAGAAATTCTGTTATTTGGTGTACTTCTAAAAATCGCAGCTTTACTTGCTGGATATGGTGGGTGGCTTGAACCTATAATCCCAGCACTTTAGAAGGCTGAGGCGGGAGGATCACTGGAGGGCAGGAAGTAGAGGCCAACCTGGGAAACATAGCTAGACCTGTCTTTATAAAAACACAAAACAATTAAAAAAATTAGCCGAGTATTGGGGTGCATACCTGTAGACCTGGCTACTTGGGAGGCTGAGGCAGGAGGATCGCTTGAGCCCAGGAGTTGAAGGCTGCAGTAAGCTATGATGTGCCACTGTACTCCAGCCTGGGTGACAGAGTGAGACCTTGTCTCCAATAAAAAAAAACCAAAGAACAAAAAACAGCTTATTGAGGTATAATTTATATATCATAAAATTCGCTATCTTAAAGTGGTGTTTAATATATTTGCAGAGTTGGCCAGACAGTACAATAATCAAATTCTATTAATAAAACAATTTCACACCTCTCCCCCCAAAGCCCATACCCATTAGTAGTTACCCCCCATTCTGCCCTTCTAGCCTGTAGCAACCACTAACCTACTTTCTATCTCTACAAATTTGCCTATTCTGGACATTTCATATAAATGGAATCATACAGTATGGGACCTCTTGTGTCTAACTTCTTTTACTTTGCCTGTTTTTGAGGCTGATCAGTGTTGTAGCATGTATCAGTACTTCATTCCTTTTTATTATTAATATTTCTTTGTATGAATGTACAATACTTTGTTTATTCATAAGTTAATGGAGACTATTCATGGACAAGTTTCTGTCTAAATGTATGTTTTGTTCCTTTGGGTATATACCTGAAAGTGGAATTGCTGGGTTATAAGGTAACTCTATGTTTGACATTTTGAGGGACTACTACACTGTTTTTTAAAAGTGGCTGTACTATTTTACATTTCTACTGGCAGTGGAAATAGAGGGCTCAATAATTTCTTCTCATCCTTGGAAACACTTGTTATCTACCTTTTTTTTTTTTTTTTTTTTTTTTTTTTGAGACAGAGTCTCGCTTTGTTGCCCAGACTAGAGTGAGTGCTGTGGCGTCAGCCTAGCTCACAGCAACCTCAATCTCCTGGGCTCAAGGGATCCTCCTGCCTCAGCCTCCCAAGTAGCTGGGACTACAGGCATGCGCCACGATGCCCAGCTAATTTTTTCTATATATATTAGTTGGCCAATTAATTTCTTTCTATTTATAGTAGAGATGGGGTCTCGCTCTTGCTCAGGCTGGTTTTGAACTCCTGACCTTGAGCAATCCGCCCGCCTCGGCCTCCCAGAGTGCTAGGATTACAGGCGTGAGCCACCGCGCCCGGTCTACCTTTTTGATTATAGCCATTTATATTAGGGTTCTTTTGTTTTTTTTTTTTTTTTTTTTTTTAACCACTAGACCACCAGGGATATATTAGGGTTCTTTAGATAGATAGAACCAAAACATATATAAATAGAGAGACAGAGAGAGGAAAGATGGAATTTATTAAGGGAATTGTCTTACATGGTGATTATAGAGACTGAGAAGTCCTATAACAGGCTGTCTGCAAGTTAGAGACCCTGGGTTGCTGGTAGCTGCTCAATCCAAGTCCCAACGCCTCAGAACCATGAAGCCAATTGATTGTGTAACTTTCAGTTTGAGGCCATAGGTAGGCCTGAGAACTTGGGAGGTCTCAGGTGTAAGTCCTGGAGTCCAGCAGCTGGAGTTCTGACATCCAAGGGAGGTGGGGGAAGGAGTGTGTGTCCCAGCTGCAGGAGAGAGGGGACATTGCCTTTGTGTTCTATCCAGGCCACCAGCTGATTGGATGGTGCCCACCCACATTGAGCACAGACCTGCCCCACGCAGTCCACTGACTCACACGCCAATCTCCTCTGGAAACATCTTCAGACACCTGGAAACACCTTCACAGACACAACCAGTAACCCTTAATCCAGTGAACTTGACATCTAAAACTAACCATCACATCATCCTGATGGGTGTGAAGTGTTGTCACATTGTGGTTTGATTTGCATTTTGCTGATGGCATTTTGCTGATGTTGAGCATTTCTCATGTGTTCATTGGCCATATGTATGTTTTCTTTGGAGAAAATTGCCATTCAAATCTTTTGCCCATTTTTAAGTTGGGTGGGTTTTTTTGTCTTTTTATTTTTGAGTTTTTAAACAATTCTGTAAACATTTTATGTCCTCAGCAATGGCTGTGTCTTATGAGGGAGGAATGGTACCAGGTTCTGTGCTGTGTGCTTTAACATATGTCAGCTTGTTTAGGCAAACTGAACAAATGAAATAAAGGAAAGGGAGCATATCAGTTTGGCAGTGGTAGCAGTGGAAAAGGTAAGGTTAATAATTGAGGGAATGGCCAGGTGCAGTGGCTTATAGCTGTAATCCCAGCACTTTGTGGGGCTGAGGCTGGAGGATCTCTTGAGGCCAGGGGTTCAAGAGCCTGGGCAACTTACTGAGATCCCATCTCTACAAAAAATAAAAAAATTAGCTGGGTGTGGTGGTGCATTCTTGTAGTCCTGACCTAGCTACTTGGAAGGCTGAGGCAAGAGGATTGCTTGAGTCCCAGGAGTTCCCAGGAGTTCAAGGTTAGAGTGATATATTATTGTGCCACTGCGCTCCAGCCTGTGTGACAGAGCAAGACCCTGTCCCTAAATAAATAAATAAATAAATAAATAGATAATCGCCTTCTAATGCCTTTTAAATACTATAAAAGCACAAGAGAATAAGTTCATCTTTTGGGACTCACAAAAACTAATTCAATGCCATAGGAAAGAAATGTCATAGGAAATGGGTATATTTAGCTTTGAGGTGGAAAATACCTGAAAGTGTCCTAGGAAGTAAACTATTCTTACACAGTATGGTGACCATGCATTTTCTATTTCTCTAAGATTAAATTAGGAAACAAGTGTAAAATGTAGTCCTCCTGGTAGCATTGGCTCACTCAACTTTGAATAGGGGATGGAATCTCATCTCTTCTTGAGTTGATTCTGTCTGAGGGTAATGAATGGGTAAACTGAATCAGTCTTGAAGTTTTTTTCCAGTATTGAGATTCTACAACTTCTTCTTAGTGGATAAGAACACCAGAATCATTTGAGTAGTTTTCAGAAAGGTCTTAAAACCTACATCTAACCTCTATATAGTTGAGATACTATAGATTGGGTCCATTTTTAAATCCAGATGTAGGTCTTGCTTTGTTTGGCCCTTAGTGTCATTTTCACAGCCCTTTGTTAACCTTTTTTACATAAGTTCTTTTTTTTTTATACAAAAAGAATTTATTTAGGTAAAAAATAATTTCAGATCAGGTATGATGGTTCACACCTGTAATCCTAGCACTCTGGAAGGCTTGCTTGAGCCCGGGATTTTGAGACCAGCCTGGGCAATAGCGAGATCCCAACTCTACAAAAAGTTTTTAAAAAATTAGTAGTGTGTAGTGGCGCATGCCTGTAGTTCCAGCTACTCGGGAAGCTGAGGCAGGAGGATTGCTTGAGCCCAGGAGTTGGAGGCTGCAATGAGCTATGATGATACCACTACACTCCTGGGCAACACAGTGAGAATCTGTCTCAAAACAATAAATAGAATATAAAATAATTTAAAAAATAATTTCAGGGAAATAAAAGTGAAAACAGTTGGAGGCAGTTTAACTGTACATCATAGAAAATGGACCAAAAAGTTAAATTGGATAATAGAAATTATGCTGAAAAATGCATTTTTTTTGAGTTTGCATTTCTTTTTTTTTTTTCAGCATATTATGGGGGTACAGATTTTAAGGTTTCAATAAATGCCCATTCCCCCCTCCCCCCACAAGTCTGAGTCTCCAGCATGACCATCCCCTAGATGGTGCACATCTCACTCATTATGTATGTATATACCCGCCCCCTTCCCCCCACGTGCCCAATACCACTGTAGTACCTATGCATCCACTTAGTTGCTGCTCAGTTAATACCAGTTTGCTGGTGAGTATATGTGGTGCTTGTTTTTCCATTCTTGGGATACTTCACTTAGTAGTATGGGTTCCAGCTCTAACCAGGAAAATGTAAGATATGCTATATCACCGTTGTTTCTTAGAGCTGAGTAGTACTCCATGGTATACATATACCACATTTTATTAATCCATTTTTGGGTTAATGGGCACTTGGGCTGTTTCCGCAGCCTTGCAATTATGAATTGTGCTGCTATAAACATTCGAGTGCAGGTGTCTTTTTTGTAGAGTGTCATTGGATCTTTTGGGTAGATGCCCAGCAATGGGATTGCTGGATCAAATGGTAGATTCACTTGTATGGCTTTAAGGTATCTCCATATTGCTTTCCACAGAGGTTGAACTAGTTTGCAGTCCCACCAGCAGTGTAGGAGTGTTCCTCTCTCTCCGCATTTATTGTTCGGAGACTTTTTGATAAAGGCCATTCTCACTGGAGTTAAGTGATATCTCATTGTGGTTTTGATTTGCATTTCCCTGATGATTAGAGATGTTGAGCATTTTTTCATATGTTTGTTGGCCATTCTTCTGTCTTCTTTAGAAAAGTTTCTGTTCAAGTCCTTTGCCCACTTCTTAATAGGGTTATTTGATTTTTTTCTTGCTGATTTTCGTGAGTTCTGAGTATATTCTAGTTATCAGCCCCTTATTGGATGCGTAGGATGCAAAAATTTTCTCCCATTCTGTAGGTTGTCCATTTACTTTCATGACTGTTTCTTTGGCTGTGCAGAAGCTTTTTAGTTTGATCATGTCCCATTTATTTATTTTTGTTGCTGCTGTGATCGCCTTTGGGGACTTCTTCATAAACTCTTTGCCTAGGCTGATGTCTAGGAGAGTGTTTCCAACACTTTCCTCTAGAATTCTAATAGTTTCATACCTTAGGTTTAAGTCTGTTATCCAGCGTGAGTTGGTTTTTGTGAGAGGTGAAAGGTGGGTCCTGTTTTAGCCTTCTGCAGGTGGCTATCCAGTTTTCCCAGCATCATTTATTGAAAAGGGATTCTTTTCCCCAGCGTATGTTTTTGTCTGCTTTGTCAAAGATTAGATGGCTATATGAGGATGGTTTTATATCAGGATTCTCAGATCTGTTCCACTGGTCAATATTTCTATTTTTGTGCCAATACCATATTGATTTAATTACTACAGCTTTGTAGTATAGTTTGATATCTGGCATATTAATGCCTTCCATTTTGTTTTTGTTGCCTAGAATTGCTTTTGATATTCAGGGTCGTCTTTGGTTCCATACAAAGCGTAAAATTATTTTTTCTATATCTGTGAAGAATGCTGATGGGATTTTAATAGGTATTGCATTGAATCTGTGGATCAGTTTGGGTAGTGTAGACATTTTAATGATGTTGAGTCTGCCAATCCACGAGCATGGTATGAATTTCCATTTGTTTACATCCTCCGCTATTTCCTTTCTTGGTGTTTCATAGTTCTCCCTATAGAGGTCTTTTATCTCCTTGGTTAAGTATATTCCTAGGTACTTTAATGTCTTTGTTGCTATTGTGAAGGGAATTGAGTCTTTGATTTGGTTCTCAATTAGAGTGTTGTTGGCGTATATGAATGCCTCTTATTTCTGTGTATTGATATTGTATCCTAAGACTTTACTAAATTCATTTATCAGTTCCAGGAGTTTCTTGGTTGAATCTTTGGGGTTTTCTAGATATAATATCATATCATCAGCAAACAGTGAAAGTTTGATCTCTTCTGTCCTGTCTGATTGCTGTAGCCAGGACTTCCAGCACTATGTTGAATAGAAGTGGAGATAGTGGGCAGCCTTGTCTGGTTCTAGTTCTAAGTGGAAATGCTTTCAGTTTTTCCCCATTCAGTATGATGTTGGCTATGGGTCTGTCATATATGGCTTGTATCATTTTTAGGTATGTCCCTTGTATGCCTATTTTCTTAAGTGTTCGTATCATGAAAGGGTGTTGAATTTTGTCAAAAGCTTTTTCTGCATCTATTGAAAGAATCATGTGGTCTCTGTTTTTGCTTCTGTTTGTGTGGTGAATTGCATTTATAGATTTACGTATGTTGAACCATCCCTGCATCCCTGGGATGAAGCCCACTTGGTCGTGATGGATTATTTTTTTGATAAGCGTCTGGATTCGGTTAGCTAAGATTTTGTTGAAAATTTTTGCATCTATATTCATTAGGGATATTGGTCTGTAGTTTTCTTTTTTTATTGCATCCTTTCCTGGTTTTGGTATCAGAGTAATATTCGCTTCATAAAAGGTGTCGGGGAGGTTTCAGTTTTCTCGATGTTGTGGAATAGTTTCTGCAAGATAGGTACTAGTTCTTCTTTGTAAGTGTGGTAAAATTCGGGTGTGAAACCATCTGGATCGGGACTTTTCTTTTTAGGAAGATTTTTAATTGCTGTTTCTATTTCAGCTGTTGAGATTGGTCTGTTCAGGAAATCTATTTCTTCCTGGTTGAGCCTAGGGAGGCTGTGTGTTTCTAGAAATTTGTCCATTTCCTCCACATTTTCCAGTTTGTGTGCAAAAAGATTTTTGTAGTATTCATAAATTATATCTTGTATCTCTTTGGGATCAGTTGTGATATCTCCTTTTTTGTTCCTGATGGAGCTTATTAGAGATTTCTCTTTTCTGCTTTTCGTTAGCTTAGCCAATGGCGTGTCTATTTTGTTTATTTTTTCAAAGAACCAACTTTTTGTTTTATTAATCTCCTGAATAGCTTCCCTGTTTTCAATTTTGTTTAGTTCTGATTTGATCTTGTTGATTTCACTTCTTCTGCTGGGTTTGGGGTTGGTCTGTTCTTCTTTTTCCAGCTCTTTGAGTCATTTCGTTAGATTGTCTATTTGTGATCTTTTTGACTTTTGGTTATAGGCATTTATGGAGATAAACTTTCCTCTCAGAACTGCTTTAGCTGTGTCCCAGAGGAGTTGATAACTTGTCTCTCCATTGTCATTTTGTTCATAGAATTTTTTTCCATCTTGATTTCTTCATTTATGAAGTAATCATTTAGCAGGAGGTTGTTTAATTTCCACGTTTTTGTGTAGAAATGTGAGTTTCTGTTAGGGTTGATTTCTACTTTTATTCCACTGTGATCTGAGAAGGTACATGGTATGATTTCTATTTTTTTTAATTTCTTGAGATTTACTTTGTGTCCTAGGATATGGTCAATCTTAGAGAATGTCCCGTGAGCTGATGAGAAGAACGTATATTCAGTGGATTTGGGGTAGAATGTCCTGTAAATGTCAGTCAGACCCAATTGTTCTAGAGTTTTGTTTAAGTCCATTATTTCTTTATTAATTTTCTGTTTGGAGGATCTGTCTTGTGCCGTCAGTGGGGTGTTGAAATCTCCGGTGATTATGGAGTTGCTATTAATCAATTTGCTTAGATCCAGTAAGGTTTGCTTTATGAAACGGGGTGGCCCTAAGTTGGGTGCATATATGTTTAAAATTGTTATCTCTTCTTGTTGAACTGTGCCCTTCTCGCTTCTCGGAGCTCTCGGTGAGCTGAGGACGCCGGGGACCTGCGCGCCTCAGTCGTTCCATTTGCTCCCCAAGGGCTGGGCGAAGAGGGACCCTTAACCCCTGCGCAGTATCCAGGTGCCGGACTTCGCTGCATAAAAGACTTGAAGGCAGAATCGGAAAACTGAGAGCACCGGGTTTACTGGGAAACGAAGTATCAACACACAGGGGAACTACAGGCTGGGGACGGAGGTGCCTGGCAGGGACCCTGGGGCATCACCAAGTTCTTTTTAATTACACACAATCTGAATGTATCCAGTGAGTGTATGTGACACACAAGAGCCTTAAAAATGTCTGTGCATACTAAACAGACATTCTTGTTAATGATGGCAGCTGCCCATAAACTCCCTGTTCCTTCTGACCAAAAGGACTATGGTTCCAAAAAGCAATTTGTAACAAAGCAGCATCCCTTTAGTCAAATCTTGGTGGGTTAATTTCTTGGGTGAAATTTCAGCATACATTCCCTCTGTGGACACAGAAGGAACTTCCTTCTCGGCTGTTTGCTTGGCCTCCCTTTCTCTCTCTCCTGGGATTCACAACCCTTTATTTTTATAACTAAGCAAAGCAACAACTTAATCTTAAGGCCTGTGTGGCTGTAGGAGCATGTGCTTTTTTAGTTGTTGTTCAGATAATGACCCTTGCCTCATTGGTAGTTTAAAAAAATCTATCTTTATTCTCTTACCCTTCAAACCAGTATTGTTTCCGTGGTGGAATAAACCTTGAGAATCACGGGGGAGGTTCGTGTTGCCGAAGTTACAGGTGATACCAGGTGCTGCCCACAGACTTTGCAGACTCCTATGCCAGAGATAGGGCTCCCTTTATGCCCGGGCTGGGTGATTCTAGTCTGTCCTCCTCCAACATAGGCGGTCTGTACCCCCTGCCCCGACAAAGATTTTCCTGGTTTCTAGATCTACTTTGAATACTATCAAATAGTTCTTACACTTGTGATCTTTTTGTGAGGTTAAATTTCTGAAAGTGTGTTAGGTTTCCATTGATCCAGATGTACAAAACCTGTACAACACAGATCACTGGAGGAGGAAAATAAATGTAGGTGTGACTATAGCTGTTGGCCAGTTAGATAGCTTCTGTCATGCTCTTTGTTTCTTATTTGCCAGAGTAACATTTTAGTTGACAAGCCCAGCATCACTCTTGGTAATGATTTCTTCCAGTGAAGATTTGGAGGTGTGTGTGTCTAAATGTAGGTGTGTGTGTCGTGTGTACACCTACATGTAGACACATCACAAGTTGCCAATGTCTTTCGGATGTGTCAGCTGTTGGAACAATGCTGCCTCTGCCACAGTTTAAAAGCCAGAAGCCTCTGATTCCAGGCAACAAAAGGGTGACACTTGTGATTGGCAGAGCTACATCACATGCCTGGCTGGGACTTAGAGTCCCAGCCCCTGCATTGGGAAGCCAGGAATTGTCACAGAATGACATTTTTTGCTATGCCCACCTATCCCTGTGGTTAATGATATGTTTGATGGAATAGTTAGCTGTGAGGACAAAAGTGAGAGTTGGGTGACAGGTCATATTACATGGTTCAGAGCAGCTTATACACACCCTTTGAGATTTCACAATCAATCGGGTTGGCAGCAGCTGGCAAATGAGGCTGTAGTTGCAAAGTGCAGAGCTAAGGAAGGAGCCAGAGTTGGAGGGAGCTGCTTCGAGGATACATCAGAAGAGCTACGGTCAGGAGCTTTGGACCACTGGGAAGTGTGTTGGGACCAAACCGCAACTCTCAGCATGCCTGACATTCCCCACTGAGGAGGAGAAAGCCCTAATCAGTCTGTCCCTGGAGCTTGAGAACTCAACCTCTGTGTTTGACACACTTCCATGTCAGTGCTTAAACAGTAGTCATTTGTATTCTTTTCTAGAAAACTGTCAGGTTGACTCCTTGTCAGTAGCAACTTGTCAGAGCAAATTTTTAAATATATATATATTTATTATATATATGTATATTTCGAGACAGGGCCTCATTCTGTCACCCAAGCTGGAGGGCAGTGGCATCGTCAGAGCCCACTGCAGCCTCAAACTTGTGTGCTCAAGTGATCCTTCTGCCTCAGCCTCCCAAGTAGCTGAGACTACAGATGTGAGCCACCACACCCAGCTAATTTTTCTATTTTTTTGTGGACAGAGGGTCTTGATATGTTTTCCAGGCTGATTTCAAATTCCTGGCCTTAAGTGATCTCTCGCCTCCCACCTTGGCCTCCCAAAGTGCTGGGGTTACAGGTGTGAGCCACTCTGTCCAGCCAGATGTCTTGTCACTGACAGTGTTTATCAGTTACGTCTCAATGGCTCTCTTTTCCCTTTCTGACACAGCTTAATGGACACAAGTGTAAAGCCTCAGACCTGGGAGCCTGAGCTGTGTTCCCATTGCCAGTTACACATGTGTCCTTAGACTTGCCACTTGAATTTTTCTGAGTGTTTAGAGAAGGGATAAAATTACCTCGAAGGCCTTCCCTGTGGTCATATTCTGCGAAAAGCTATTAGGTTTAATTCTCTGTGGTTCACCTCACCTGGCTTTAGTAAAAGTGATGGTTGAAAGAATGCATGAGTTTTTATTTGTAGCATCACCTTTTAATTTCAGAGAAGTTTTATTCCAAAGATAAGGAAGACAGAAGGAAAAGTAAAGACTTTAGGGGGACCACACAAAAATTGAATGGCCTCATTTTCAGCAGCATACAGTCTTTTCGGCTGTCTTTGAGCCCTGTAATTTGGTAGAGGTCCATCACACCCCTGTGGGGTGCAGTGGGGCTTCTGAAGGAGGTGATGGCGAAGGAGACAAAGAAATGCCAGTGAGTGGCTTGAGCACTCGCTGTCCCTGTGTATGTATGGCCAGCAACTCTGATCCCCCTTTTTTTCTTTCCTTCCTAATCTTAAAAAGCAAGCTACCCATAAAGCTGCACTTTGGGATGTGGCAGTGGATGTTGGTTCTAGAATCAATATTTTAAATCCACAGGGAATCCCCAAATCTCATTTTAATCATAATTTGAGCATAATTTCTCATCCCACTCAAAAAAAAGCCCTAAATGTGGGAGCATATATATTGACTTTAAGATTTAAAGTTTTGCACTGTCTCTGTTCTCTTTCCTGTCTCTACCTTTTCCCAGTAGTAATCTTTTAAAAAGCATGATACAGTTAAACAGCAAAATCAAAGAAAAGGGAGTATAAAGGGCTCCAGATGATTCTCAGTTTGGGTTATCAGCTCCCACATAATGGAGAGTTGATTATTTTTCCTTTATTTGAGGGGAGGTAAAACACCATTGAGGTGAGAAAGGTATGTCTGGAAGAGATCTGAGATATTCCTGATTCTGGATATGTGTGCTTGTAAAATGATCTGTCGGACAATACCATTAAAGTAGTAAAGGTCAGAAAAGCTTCCTTCACAAATGTGGTAAGATGGAGCAGTTAGCTGTTACAGTGTGCCACCCTGGAGGTCATAGACCAAGCTAGGAGAAATAATTATGCATGGTAATGGGCAATTACAGATAATGGCCTTCTGGGGGTGGCAGAAAATACACAGCCCCACAGTCTTGCCTGGAATGAACATTGAATAGCACATTAACTTTATAGCAAGCTAAAAGTTCAGCCCTGGACCTGCAGCAGCCCCCCCAAATAAATAAAATCTCTGTCTTACTCAAGGGAAGCAGCACAGTGGCCACATTTCTCAAAAGCAAAACTAAATAGAAGAGCAGGTGGGGTTGGGGGAGACAGAATTTTGCAAAGGGAAAGAATGGTGAATTCTGTTCCACCTGATTTGCATTTGTCGCACTAAGTAGACGTGGTTCCTGGCTCGCAGGGGGTGCACAGTAAGCGTTTGTTGCTTTCCTGGCGCTAGGTTTGTGTTTGACATTTTAAAATAGCCCTGTCATGATTGCCTCGTGGGAGAAACACATTGTTCCCGCATTTCCTGATTATGACTTTAGGGAGTGCTATCACACCGACTGCACTCAAGGCTACTGTCTGACCTCAGAGACGGCCAGGAGCAAAGGATTCTGCTCCTTTCCAAGTTCAGTTGCATTTGGGAAGCCCTGCCAGGTGCAGCCCAGTCCTCCTGCGGGACCCTAATGAGCATTTGGAGCAAGGAGAAGTTTTTGCTGTAGAGTTATTTGGTGGCTCTCTTGCTTGATGGCAGAAAATGTTATCACTACAATAATAACTGACATTTATTGAGTACTTACCTTGTGGCAGAGCCTTTCTAAGTACTTTACAAGTATCCTCTCACTTCATTCTCAATAGTAGCATTGTTTTCATATTATGTATAGATGCTGGAAGGTTGCAAGTATTAAGTAACTTGTCCCATGGTCACATGGCAGTAGATTCCAGATCTGATCAAGCAGTTGGACTTGGGAGCCAGTGCTCTCAACTCTAGGTTTTGCTGCCTGATTGTACTGGGTAGTTATTAATGCCTGTTTTATTGAGAGAAATGTTTCAGGCTTCAGGGTACAGCCAGAAATGCCTCATTAGGACTTCATTGTGGACTACTGTGTATGTGTAACTTGGAGTGCCGGCTCAGAATGAGATGCTAGGCTCTAAATGCTCTGAAATCAATCCTCTTAGAAAGATAGGAGCCTGTAAGACAGAAGTTCTCAAACTTTTTGGTTGCAGAACCTTTTACAGTCTTAAAAATTATTGAGGACCTCAAGAGCTTTTGTTTATATGGGCTCTGCTTGTCGATATCATATTAGAAATTAAATTGAGAAATGAAAAAATATTTAGTAATTCCTTTAAAATATTACTAAACTGATTACTTGGTTCCATAAGTAACATATTTTAACAAAAAATTATATATTTTTCTAAAACAAAAAAATTAGTGACTTTTTAAATGTGACATTGTTTTAAATTTTTGCAGATCTCTTTTGTGTCGGATTTATAAGATGCAGGGTTTGCATAGCTGCTGCTTCAGTCTATTGTTTTGATTAAAATACATGAAGAAAATTCAGCTTCACATAGGTAAATAGTGGGAATAAGGAGAGAGGTAGTTTATAATGTTTTCAGATAATTGTGACTATTTGATAATAGACCAAAACTTGACAAGTGGTAATTTCTTAAAAATTAATTGTAGTGTGGAAGCTGAAACAGTACTAATGAACTTTCTTGTACCCTGCTTAATTAAAATCTGTTGGTCTGTCTTGCACTTTGAATGGATGTTTCATCTGTGCATGACTGTAATGTCATGTATCGTGCATCAATCATTTGGAAGATACTAGTTCATTGAGTTATGCAAATCTCCAAACTGTTCACATATTTCATTACAAAATATCAGAAAATCCCATTCACTCATATCACTACTGATCTCATCAGATGAGTCTTTATGTTTGAGAGCCTGTTAAGCACATAAGCAGTGGCCATAAATTTTCCAAGATTCTGAATTTTACTTGAAAGCTCAAGTTTGACAATAAATACTGTTGGTTGTTTTCCTTGAAGTGACAGGCTTTGTTTCTTTTTTTAAAAAAAGTCTGCCAAATACCTGATTGTCAGTAACCATAATTTTGTCATCATTGTTTCAAGGCCATGGTATTTCTTTAAGAAAAAGCAGTGAGGGTGGTTCTCAGTTCAAACAATTGCACAAGTACCCTTTAGTATGCAGTAGAAGTGCTTTATGAGTCCTTCCCATTGAGTCACACAATTTAAAAAAAGACGTGTGTGTATTCAGGTAGAGGTTTAATCAAGTTACTAGTTTTTTCAGTTGCATCAAGAATATCTTAAGCAAAATTTAAAAAGAATTTACAAGACTGTTTAATGTCTTATTTCAAAGTAATGAGGAGTACAAGACCATTAGTGCAGTTTGAGGCCTTGGTTCGTGGTGAGCACCAGCAGTCTTCCCCTCCGCTTGTTTCTGCATTGTCTGTGTAAACATTAACACAGTGGAAAAAGCAAATAACATTTCTACGTTATTGTGAAAATCCTTTTGACCTGATGGGTCCTGGGAAAGGAGTTGTGGACTGGGGGCCTCCAACCACACTTTGCCAACTGCTGCGGTAAGATGTAAGGGTGTGACTTCTTGGCATCAGAGTACCAAATTGATGGGTTCAGAACCTGCTGCGTGCTGGAGTCTCCCTGGGAGTGCTGAACTGTCCTGAGGCCTTCGCCCCATCACCAGGGTCTCTTGTGTAGAGTGGGCTGGGCGTGGCAGCCTCCCTTGCCCCCAAGCGCTCCTATACTAGCAAAGTCGAGAGCTCTTTGTTGAGAGGCAGGTTCTAGAACATTCTTGAGGATCCCTCCAATTCTTCTCAGCAATTGGATAAGTTATTGTTCATGTCAACTTGAAACACTTTATAAGACACATGCCTGATTGAAAACTGGCAATATTAAATTGAACTGGTATAATCTTAAGTTGAATGAAAGCTGTATGAAACAATATAATGATTTTTTAAAAGAAATTTATGAAAGAGGACTTTAAATCTAGATGGCACTGGCCATGAGCAAGCTTAAACATGTGTCCTTGTTGCCTCTCTGTTTAGTTCCCTTCATGCCCTAAATAAAAGACCCTAACAAATTAAGCCTTTACTTTAGTTTTTTTTTTTAAGATAGGGTCTCACTCTGTTGCCCAGGCTGAAGTGCAGTGGTGTGAACATAGCTCACTGCAGCCTTGAACTCCTGGGCTCAAGTGATCCTCCCGCCTCAATCTCTTAAGTAGCTGAGACTACAGGTGCCTACCACTGTGCCCTGCTAATTTTCCTGTTTTTGTAGAGGCTGGTTCTTGCTGTGTTTTTCCGGCTGGTTTCGAACTCCTGGCCTCAATTGATCTTCTTGCTTTAGCCTCCCCAAGTGCTGGGATTACAGGCATGAGCCACTGTGCCTGGCCTAGTCTCTATGTTTTAAGTTGTCTGATTACAGTTCAGAGCAGACCTTTTCTGTGGAGACCTACATACATTTACAGTCAGTCAAAAATGCTTCTAATTTAAAACACCCCCCAGTTTAAGAAATATTAAAAAGGTTCAAGAAAGGATTCTGTAAGGTCTCTTAGAATATGGCACTTGATGGAGAGAACCATGCTAGGAATCTTCCCTTTCTTCTCTCACCCGCCCTCAAACTCAAGCCTTGACATTGGCCCGTTTGTGGCACTGCCCTGCTCCTCCAATCTGTTGGGAGGTGTTGACAGAGTCCCAAACTGTCTCTGGTATCTTACCAGTGATAGGACATTCTGAATTGGCACAAAGAGAGAAAACCTCTTTCTTGGCCACGAGATAGGTTTTCATGGCCATGAGCCATTTTCTAGGACGGTCAGAGGAATGGCATTTTCTCCAAATCTGACTCACTGTAGGATCAACACTTTGCCTGGGGAAGCTCTGAAGCATAGGCAGAGAGGTGGAAGAAGGGAAGATATAGGAGAAAGCAGGAGTCAGGGAAGGGAGAGGCAGAAACCCATGGCAGGTGGACATGGGATGCCATGCTGCTGAGCCCCTGCCTTCCATGCCAATCTTTCCAGGCCCAGTGAAGTTTTCCTGGGGTTGGGGGTATCCCAAATTTTATACTACCATGCCTACAGCACACTCCATTCTCATCCTGCCACAGACCCTGTGCCCCACCTGCTCTGGTCTGAAGGCTGTTCTCTTAAATTTATCTGTGCCTCAAAACTTTATTGCTATATCTTCTTTCCTTAACTTGGAATTCCATTCTCATTCTTTGTGCACCCAGAACCTTCTCTTGCTTGAAGGTCTCTTCTACCATGAAACCTTTTCTGATCCCTTGAGTTCTCCTTTTTTTTTTTTTTTTTTTTTTTAGACAGAGTCTCGCTTTGTTGCCCAGGCTAGAGTGAGTGCCATGGCATCAGCCCAGCTCACAGCAACCTCAAACTCCTGGGCTCAAGCAATCCTGCTGCCTTAGCCTCCCGAGTAGCTGGGACTACAGGCATGCGCCACCATACCCGGCTAATTTTTTCTATATATATTAGTTGGCCAATTAATTTCTTTCTATTTTTAGTAGAGAACAGGGTCTAGCTCTTGCTCAGGCTGGTTTCGAACTCCTGACCTTGAGCAATCCGCCCACCTCGGCCTTCCAGAATGCTAGGATTATAGGCGTGAGCCACCGAGCCTGGCCCCTTGAGTTCTCCTTTGCACTCTCCATCACCAGAACAGACTAAGCTCCTTGAGGCCAGGAACTGTCTGAACTTCCTCTTTGCATTCCTCTCTCCCAGCAGTTTGGGAGTCACTGCACACAGTGGATGGGCTGTGACTCCCTGAATTTTGAGTAGTCCCAGGGAAGCCCATTTCAAATCAAGAATCAAGATGTGCTTACCTTGAAGGCATGTGTTTGCTTTTCCTCAGGTTTGTATTTAACCCATCTTCCCCGTCTCCTGCTTGATTTGTTTGATCTGGTTGTGCACTCCCATGTGTGTTCTTTCTCTGTCCCTCTCTTCCTCTTATCAGATCCCATGTGCATAGCCTGCCATCTACCCCACACTGATGCTCCGCACCCCTATGAACCAAGCGTCCTCCTGTCTTTAAAAGCGTCAGACTCACTTTGTTATGAAAAGCCTTCACCCTAAGAAGAAAGGGGAACTGACAGTTCCATCTAGGACCAAATTACATTAAAAAACAAAACCAGAAAACTCTCCCTGGGAAAAAGGAGAAATAGGCTCCTACCACATTTTATGTGTTCTGTTACAAGAGGGACATTAGTGAGCCACTATCAGCAGAACTTGTACTTTGAATGTTGGAATGCATCTTTCTCTCCCCTCCATACTTTATGTTTTCCCATACTGTTGGTCAGTCTCTTCTTCTCTTGTGTGTGTGTGTGTTTTGGAATCTCCCTCTTACTAATGACCCCATGGGATCATGGACTACATCCTCTGCCTGTTCCCCCAAGGTTCTGAACCAGTTGCTTTGCACACAATAGGTGCTCAGTAAAGATTTATTGTTTCGGCTGTGAGTTGTTTTTCTAACAGATACAGGTGGTGGTTTGTGGTGATCTCTTTTACCTATCATCACAGTTACCAGTGAGTGGTGTGGAACAGTAGGTACACCGCTGCCTCACTTACACAAAACTTTGGATTATCTCAGAAAACCAACCCATTCCCTTGGTCAGGATGACAGCCTTTTCTTTTTGGAATTGTATGAGTGCTTAGAGGGCCCAGGTGCCAGCTCAACTCCTTTCGTGTGTGTGTACTCTCTAGGTTCTCTCCCTTGTAGGGGGAGAGTGCTGAGGCTTCCTCTTGGATGACTCAGTTTTTCCCAAATGGAGAAATTAACCTGGATACAAGGTTGCCCCACAGAGAATGCTAAAACTGGGCATCTGAGTTAGCCTTCATGCTCCTGTGAGGACCATCCCAGTGCCATCCTGCACTGTCCAAGAAATGTTACCAAATGACACAGTCTTTATCTAAGGCATTAACTTTTTAAAAACTGGAGAAAATTACTTGTACTTTTCCTGTATTTTCTGAGCACTCAGCACAACATATTAGTTGATGACATAATTTTGACATCTAAGATTTACTGGTGAACAACTTTGCCTGACTGGTAACTCTTAAATCTCAGAAGCTGAGTAGGACAAGCACATGCAAGGTGTGGGTTACAAAGACCAAACTTGATATATAAAAATTAGCCATTCACATGAGATCATTGTGAATCACAGTCATGGTTTGTAAATGATAAATTTTGGTTTTATTTGTGATCTTCTTTTACTTCATATAGGAAACTGGGATTTGGTTTTACATTGAAGAGAGTATAGGTTTGAACACAAAGGACTCAGAGTGCAACAACTTTGGGAATCATGACACTAGAGAAGAGGGGAGAGAGTCTTCACCTACCTTAAAGTGAATTACTGGTTAACTGCTATTAATATGCCATGGGCCCGGAGACCAGCATATAACACTCCCAAGATCAATAAGGGTATTTATCACACGTAGATATTGATCTCTCATGACGGAGTGAATCATATTTCACAGTGCATATGTTAGTGCAAAAAAAAAGTAGCAGAGGGATTGTGAAGCCCTATCAAATAACTGGATGTTCAGAAGGTAAATGCACAGAGCCACAAATATAGAGTATTACAATAAGAAGGGATGGCATTTGCAGGCAACATCTCTGCAGGTGTGACTGAGGGGAGATAGTGAGTTTTTTCAGATAGCTACTTCATCCTTTCTTAGCTGTTGAATCCAGTCCTGATGTTCTTGCTTATCAAACAGATGAGGACTACTATATACCATAATAACAACACTTGGCATCTAACTTCATATTTACATTTGCATCTTGGCAGAGGATCTACAAGTTAATAATTCTGTAAGAGAATACTGGTTCCCACATTCTCTTGGGAACAAGGCTGTTGTGCTTTCTGTGACTATTAGTATCATCATTAAGCAATTTTGGCCAATTTTTTGTCTAGACAACTGTAGAGAATTCCAGCACACTCAAGATGCTTCCTTTCCAGTAAACTTCTGTGGTCTTTATACTTAGTCATACTGGCCATGCAGTTTCATAAAGGTCCCTGTAATGGTGCACTTGAGGGGTTGAGACTGGCAGGAGGAATTCACAGACCAAGGAACCTGATAGATACTGGAACATTCAGCTTACAGTTATGGAGCCAACTGTCAGTTCTCACTGTTATTTTTTTGTGTACATGATTCAAAATGGATATGGCCACTTTTTGAAAATTATGAATATATAAATATACACAGACACATATATATACACACACACATTTTGTATAGTTGGTTTATATATTTTGTGGCTTCTGAGTTGGAAATCTTACTTTCTGGTTTATTACCAATTCATAAGGGGCACTTAGCCTGGTGTACCAGTTTTGCTGACATCCTAGTGTTGAAGAGAATGTCGCAATTTCTTCTAGGGAGTTCTGCCACGATCCCTGCTGTAGCAGAGTTGGAGAGGGTGTACTCCGCTCATATTCCTCCTCTCTGTTACTCTGGTTGAGGAGCTGTATGTTCCTTCTCAGGCTGGAGTTGAGTATTGCATGATTGCTCAGCAGTTGAACAGGGGTCAAAAGGGAAGCTAGACGGTTTTCCTGGTCTCTGGACAACAGGTATTAATTGTGCAACTTGGTTGTTTGAAGAGAATTCGTACAATACCAGACATGCTGGTGAGTTTCATGAGATTCCTTCCATTACCTGCATCCCTGTGCAAGCCCATAATGACCTTCTTTTGCCTGGAGTATTTAAAGGGCCTGTCTATTCTCCTTGCTTCCATATTCTTCTAGATCTGTCTTTGTGTTCGAATCAGATTAATTTTCCTAAACATTTTTATGTTATTCCGTTGCTCTGCAAACCTTCATTGATTTTCCCGGAGGAGAAACCAGAGCTTCTTGGCCTGGCATTCACATTCAGTTTCTTCCAACATAATTTCCATTCCCATTCACTGTTAATTCTTAATGTGAGCTCTGCACTTCAGCCAGGCTCATCTGGTCACTGTTCCTGGAGCATGTCTTATCCCTTTCCTTCTTCATGACTCTGCTGACCTCCTTCACGACTCTGTCGATACTCTCCTCTTTGGAGTGTTTACCCACCAGTCTCTAAGTCACCTCCATCCTGGCTCATAACTCACGAAGGCCTTTGCTGACAGAATAAGGCCTTTGCTCTACAGAATAATTTGGTGACATCTACCTCTGCTGTCATTGTAGCACTTAGATTATTTTGTAGGTTTCTTGGTCTATGCTTAGTTTTGCCAAATAGATTGGAGACTCTTAAGAAGAAATGAAACATTTAAAGTGTAATATTTCTTTTTGCCTTTGACAATAGCTAAAGCAAAGCTTTGGACATAGTTGTTCTATGATAAAAAGTAAATGAATCAAATATACAATATAACTTAAGGTCAAGAATAGGTGACTTTTTTATGTTACCTGCTTCTCCAGATTGTCCAGAAACCTTTTGAGAAATACTAAACTTTGACTCTACAGTGTTGTACCTGAGTGCCTGGCAGATAGTAGGTGCTTAATAAGTATTTGTCAAATAGAATAAGTACTTGAATAGAGTAGTTACGTTTTTGTGATTAGAATAATGAACAAAGGCTGGCTCTAAGCCATGAATATCAACCATTTGGCATCAACATAGACTCGGCATGCACAGCTTGTGATTGGAGTTCTGCAGTGATTTAGGTAGAAGCCCAACTTCTTTATACAATGGAATTTATTTGTACACTCTCACTTGATAGAGCTGTCACAGTAATGCAGTCAGGGGCATGCTGGTATCATGTTTTTAGGGATAATACATGGAGCAGTTGCTTTAAATCTTTAGAGTAGACCAGTGGTTCTCAGCCTTTGGAGCACATCAGCCTCTTCTAAGAGCTTGTTAAGAACTCAGATTACTGGTCTCTACCTTCAGAATATCAGATTTAGGTCTGAGGTAGGGCCCAAGAATTTGCATTTCTACAGGTTCCCAGGTGATGCTGCTGCTGCTGATTCAGGACCCACACTTTGCTAACCACTGGATTAGACACATGTAGTTTGATGGATGTTTATTTCAACCTGGGGTAATTACTATGTACTAGTGCATGCACTTAAAGGGCTGGAGTCATAAAGCTATTTCTAACATTGACCAAGAGTGTTAATTTGGAACTTTAACATACAGACTTTGGTGGTTTATAAAACATAATACTTAAAAATAGCCCTTTTTTTTTTTTTTTTTTTTTTTTTTTTGAGAGAGAGAGTCTGATTGAGTTGCCTGGGTTAGTGCCATGGCGTCAGCCTAGCTCACACCAGCCTCAAACTCCTGGACTCAAGCAATCCTACTGCCTCGGCCTCCCGAGTAGCTAGGACTACAGGCATGTGCCACCATGCCTGGCTAAGTTTTTCTATATATTTTTAGTTGGCCAGTTAATTTCTTTCTATTTTTAGTAGAGATGGGGGTCTCGCTCTTGCTCAGGCTGCTTTTGAACTCCTGGCCTTGAGCGATCTGCTTGCTTCTGCCTCCCAGAGTGCGAGGATTACAGGCGTGAGCCACCACTCCCGGCCCAAAGTAGTGTATTTTAAGAATGCTTAAACATTTTAAAAGTATAAAATGGGTAGGCATCTATTCTTACAAAGCACAAATGGTTTTATTATTTAAATGCTTGTATGAAACAACTTTTCCAGTATGTATCTCATATTTATTCTTAAAGCTTGGTATAATTTGAAAGAGGAAATAAAATACGAGTAAGTGGAAAAGTGACGGTGTTAACTAATTACAGTCAGCTGTAGCAAAACAAATCATTGCTTTTACCTGACATAACATTTTATTTGAACTTTACTATGCAGTTTATTGAAGCCATTCTCTTGTTACCTTGAGAGTTATTGCTGCCATCATTTTGGTGCTTGATAAACTGAGGCTGATTAAGGTTCTGTTGCAGAAACGCAGGAACCTGTGCTGTGCCCTGATCCTAGAATGCTGGAGTCCTCGTGTTGCTGTGTAATTCTTTGCCTATTGGCATATTTTGCTTTCTTTATTAGAAACTGTACTTTTGAAGGGCAGGCCCTAAGGGGTATTCAGTATTTTCCACTGCAGGGACAGGAATAAGCATCTAGAATGCCTTCCTAAAATCATATAGGAATGAACCACATTCCCATTGCTTAGTCCTGGAAAGATAGGAATATGTCATTCATTCTTTTTCTGATTTAGATGCCTATGTAATTTATCAATTTTGAGAAGCTTGTATTTTTGTAGTCAAATTAACAGTGGAGGTAGAACATTGAATACAAAAGAATTAGATACGGAGAACTACCAGTTATGCCACCGAATTGGTGTTTAGAATAAGAGACCAGTGAGGAAGGGCAGGAGGAGAGGATGAACATGTGCCCTCTCCAGACTCAGAGAGATGGGTGTATGGAGTAATGAAACTGGCATGTCCCATCTCCCTGGCTGGGAAGTGGAAGAGAGAAGAAAGGAAAGAACAAAATAGTGGCTTGGCAGTGCATTTACAGGAGCTTAAGATGGGTGGATTTAGCATCCTTTCAGAGAAAAAGATTTCAGTGCTCACTTTAAAATGATGCTTGAATAATATATTTCGTTGTAGCTCTCACCCAGACCTTCCAGAGCTGCACTTTTAGTTATGCCCTCCCTCGAGTGTTTTCTTTTTCTCCTTCTGCACACTGAGCCAGGGGACACTTTCTGATGGGCTTCCTTGGGCCATGCATTATGCTGGAATTTTTCTTCACAAGTCTTCTCCCTGTCTAGGGATGCTTAAACCTTCTCTGTGCTTTAAAAGTGAAAGAACAAGATCTTATGATCCCCTGGAATGTTTATGTTAAAGGATTTGAAATATTCGTTGATCCTCCAGCAAATATTTACCACTCTGCCTGTGTACCAGCCCATGTCTGGCAATGTGCTGAGCACAGGGGATACAGGGGGCCTTCTTGCTGGATCTCTCATCCTGGTGGGAGAGAAGGCCATTCACTGGATTCATCTCATCTGATCCTTGTTGCTTGCTTGCTCCTTGCTGTCTTACAAGGCTGGCCGATGCTCTTGCCATCATGCTAAAACTACAGGCCCTAAGGACCTCATTGTCTGTTGCTCTTTTCCAGAATTAAGTTTGCTTGATCTCCTAGCAGCAATTGATATTGTAGCCTGCCTCCTCTTCATTCCAGGTCAGCTTTGGCCTCTGTGACATTGAGTTATCCTCAATCCTGGCCTTGGCTGTCTTTTCTCCCAAAAACAGCTGACCCCTTACCTCCCTAGATGCAGCTAGCGCCTCTGGTGGTGACTGCTAGATCTCGGCTGCCGGCCTCAGCCTCTCCCATGGGCACAGGTTCTCACCCTCATCTAGCCCTCTCCTGCGTGCCCTCTCTCTCTTCTGCCACTCCCAGTCCTGCTCTGTGCACCCTCCAGCCCCCACATCTTTATTCCTGACAGTCCCCAGCCCTCGAGATCTGGTGAGTCTCATCCCACACATGTCCCCAAAACATGCCCCTCTCATACATTCGCAGGCTTCTGAGGTCTCTCCCTGAACTACTTCCGTGGCTCCCTGGGGGGTCTCCCTGCCCCTGACCTCTCCCTCCTTCACCTATCTTAAGGATTGCCATTGGATACATCTCCCCAAGCACAGCTCTGACGTGTAACCCAGAACTCCTCGGAGGTTCCCACTACCTCCCGAAGAGAGTCCAGAGAGCTGGATGGAGGCCCCCTCAGCTCCCCCTAGCCACCTTTCAGACTGGACCTCTTCTTCCCTTTTCACACCTGGCTCTTCAGCCTCATTGTCCCGCCCATCACTCCACACTCCCCCCCCCCACTGCCCTGCTTCCATGCCTTTGTCCTTGCCGCCTCTTTCTCCTTCCTCTCCTTTGCTCATTTGTCACCTATTTCCTGCTTCTCTTTTAAGGTGCAACTCAGATGCAGTTTATTTCATGAATTTTTTTCCTAGATTGCCAAGTCATTGCTCCTTCCTCTGATTTCCATGAGAGTTCATGGGTACTCCTGGCTGATGATGGGTGAGGGTGGTATCTATAATCCCTTTGTACCTTTTGCTTTCTACCTGGACTCCTCGGGTAGGACAGCCTGACACCGTGCAGCCATCTCAGGCAGTGCGACCAGCTCTTAGAACATTGCTTAGTAAGTGTCCATTGGGTGAATGACATAGAAATTCATTCAGTTTATCAGAATTAACTATAACAGTTTAAAGTTTACACCAGGGATTGGCAAACTGCAGCCTTTGAGCCAAATCGGCTCACTACCTGTTTTTGTGAATAAAGTTTTATTGCAATGCAAGCATACTGCAACAGATACTGAATGGTCCACAAAACCTAAAATAGTTACCAACTGACCTTTTACAGAAGAAGTTTGTCTGCCTCTGGACCATACCATTGTCCAGACTACTGAAGGATACAGTATCAGCTGTGGACGGAAGTTAAGGAAACAATGTTTGCTTAAACTCTTAACCTCTGGCTTTTACTTTCTGACATATCTATGTGGCTGCCATAGTTACAGTGCTAAGATACTTATTTATTTTATTTAAAGTACAATTGATTTTCTTGTAAGAATGCAGTCAGGTCAAGTGGATTTGATCTTCAGTTTCTTGACATTAGCATAGGAATTTCTGGGTAGAAGTAACATAGTCAGGCTTTATGTAATTAAAATCACTTCTAAAATGTTTTTGGGAGTCTCAGTAAACATAATAAGCGTGAGTCTTGCAACTGTGCCACCAGAGTGAAGCTAACGTTAGAAACCCTCCTTTATTCTAGCTGCAGAAGCAGCAGCAGCAGATGATGTTGCCTTGTGCACATTCAGGTACTTCGCTCTGCAGATCTTGACAAGGCAGGTGATGCGTTGCCACAGTTTAGAGGCAAAGTTTTGTGGCCCCCCGCATGAATGACATGTTGTCTTTTTCTTTTTTCCTTTTTAGAGGGACGCATGGTCATCCAGGATATTCCTGCTGTCACCAGCAGAGGGCATGTGGAGAACGCACCTGACCTGGTTTCAGACTCCACCTACTACAGCAGCTTTTACCAGCCGTCTCTGTTCCCTTACTACAACAATCTGTACAACTACCAGCAGTACTCCATGGCCTTGGCTACTGATTCCTCTTCTGGGGATGTGGGAGGTCCCCTTGGAGGATCCCCTGTGAAGAATAGCCTTCGGAGCCTCCCAGCACCGTATGTGCCTGGTCAGGCAGGAAACCAGTGGCAGGTATGATACTACCAGAGTGTGAAGTGGATATGTGAAAAGCCCATGCACATATGCACAGACAGGTGTGTACACATGCACACACAGGTGATGTACACACATTCGTGCATGCCCAGTGAAGCACACATATGTAGGCACAGTATGCAAAACGTGGAAAGGATTTTTCAATTTGCCAGTAATGCCATTTAACCCTAGAGATTGGCTGCAAGGAATTGTAAAGAAATATGCATATGTTTATTTGGTTTTTTTAAGTTTTATCTCCTTTTTTCAATGTCATTTTGCATAAATACCCAGTTAGCCAGAGTCCGATTCAGAAATAGCTTGCCAGTTGAGACCCCACCTCCTCCAGCTTTGTCTACCACTTTTGTTGAGCAGTTTAGAAAATGCTGGGTGCAGCCTTCTAGGTGGCAGTAATCTTCGTAATGAATTGCACCCTGGGAAGGAAAAGTGTTAATCTGTATGTTTGCATGGAAGAAAGGTAAGAAAAGGATTTAGGTTACTGTGATCTGGACCTAATGTGGGTGTATTTTTAGCTGGGAACAGAGGTCAGTCTTTCATACTCTTAAGTATGTATTTTTAAAATAGTATACAATCAGTAGCTTTTAATATTTGGAGCAAAACAAAGCATTTTGCTTTATCAGAAAAGGGCATTTATCTAGAGCTGTTCTGCTTCCTCACTTGTAACCATTTCTATCATACCAATATATTCACAGCAGATTCGAGGCACCAAAAGCATTCAGGGGCTAGATTACCATGTATACATACACTGTGAGAATGGGTACGCCTGTGAGGTTAGACTCAACACTTCCAAGCCCCCTTCCAACTGAAAAATGTTATGATTTTGCAAGAACTGTTCTCATTTTGGATGTATTTACCATGCTCAGGCTTTGCTACCTGGCATTTGATTCCAAGACAATGCAACACATATATTTGGGAGTGTAGTGATAGTGTTTGGCCTCTTGTTCTTTTTTGTTTTCCCAGCTTTATTGAGGTATAATTGACGAATAAAATTTTTATGTATTTAAGGTACACAACGTGATGATTTGATATATTGTATACCTTCTGTAATGAGCACCACAATCAGGCTAATTAACAAACACATCTATCACCTCACATGGTACCATTTTTGTGTATGTGGTGATAACACTTAAGATCTAGTCTGTTAGCATGTTTCAGGTATATGATACATTCTTAACTATAGTCATCATGACGTACATTAGATTCCCAGAACTTATTCATCTTATAACTGAAAGTTTGTACCCTTTGCTCAACATCTCCCCATTCCCCCACCCTCCAGCCCCTGGCAACCACTGTTCTGCTCTCTGATTGTGTGAGTTTGACTTTCTTAGAAGTCCTCAACTTTGTTAAGCCTGCATCAAAAATATGAATTGAAATTTTCCTCTGAGCGAGTCTATTCCATTTTGCTTCTGCCTTTTAGGTATGGGGAAGTTAATAGTCAAGTTATCCCACTTTTTGGATTCTCTTGCTACCCTCAGGGATCCGACTTCTTGGGCTTATTAAAATGTCAGTTTTAACTCCCTGAGTTACAAATTTTCCCAAGTTTTTATACATTTTATTTTTGGAGTCCTTTTCTTGAAGGGAAATTAAAGTACATTGGTGTTAAAATTAATTTGGTGACTTGTACCTTTAATCTCAGAACTTTGGGAGGCTGAGGCAGGAGGATCCCTTGAGGCCAGGAGTTCAAGACCAGCCTATGCAAAATAGCAAGACCCCATCTCTACAAAAAATAAAAAGATCTTAAAAATAATTTTCAAAAATATAATTGAGAGGTGATAGGTATGTAAAGAAAATGTGATGATTTATGAAACATTAAGCTGGGTCCCTTCAGACCTGTAAATTTTGTGCTTTGGGCAGGATTGAGATTGATTGCCTTTGGAGACTCTCCTCCCTGCAGGGAGAAAGAAGTATCTTACAGTTTTTAAAAACCAGCTCATCCGGCAGATTCTCGGGAACTGGGGGCTGATATTGGAGTGTCCTGGTTTTTTGGATGCTTCTGGGCTTTGAGTATGAAGTGAGGAAGTAAGTGGGAGGGTCTGCAAACTTGTTGGCTTAGGTGATAAAAGATGGGAAAGAAAAATCTAAGTATTTTTCTGTAAGAAAGATAGCCAGCTCAGCATCAACTTTATAGCAAAGTCAGAAATCTGCTAAATTAATTGACCTTTCCATTTTGTCAAAACTTCAGATGGCAGATGATGCCTGACATACCACTGTTTATTCTTGCTCTACCTAGAAAACCTGGGAAAGGTATGGCAGGTCTTGAATTTCCTTGGACGTCCCTTACCAAGGTCCACCCTCCCAGGAATAGCCCAAGGAAACCGGCTTTCCTGAGTAGTACTATTGCTGGTCCTGCAGAGCTGCCTCAGCTGCTGTGCCTCATGGAGCTTCCTCTGAGGGCAGCTTCTGCTGAGAGAGAAGCTCAACTCAGTGTCTACCTACTGGCGGCAGGGGTGCGGGTAGGGTGGAGCTTGGCTAAACTTTTTTAGTCCTGTGGGGATTGTACAGTTTTGATACTTAGCCTCTTCCCTGGGGCTTACTAGACTAGAGAGAGGCATCACTGGTTAGAGCCCTCGGAGAGACACTCAGGAACCATTTAATACAGGACTTTGTTTTCCCAGAGGCCTGGGCTTAAGCCTTCTTATTTCCTAGATAGTCACTGTCAGTGATGTATCTCATATAACAAATTATTTCTCTCACTGTGGTTGATTCCCTTTCTAAGTAAATAATAACATCAAAAATGAGAGCTATCATAGACTGAGCAGTTAATGCCCTAGTAGGCAAATGATACTGTCTTTTTTATAGGTAAGGACATTGAGTCACACAACCACCACGTGGGAGGGCCAGGGTTCAAGTCTGTGTCTGTCTGGCTCTAGCTGTGTGTTTCAGCACTCCTGGTTATCACTGGTTCTGCAACAAACTCAGGGCTATGGAAACCGCCTCCTGGGAGCCCTCTGTGAGCTGACTCCTCTGGGGAATGTGCAGAATGAGGTGAACCTTAACAGTAGGATCAATTAAGTTCTAATACTGAGGTTGTCTTTAGTTCTTTAGAGCTTGGAAATTCTTTTGTTTTCCATTGGGGATCTTCTTGTAACTGTTCTGCTTTTCTGTCTTCACTTGTGGAAGTCAGAAATATGCAGAAACTTATAACAGTGCTGATGGTTGTGGCTGAGGATAGAGCCCTGACACTTTCCTGAAATATGCGATCTCGGCACGTCTGCAGTGTGTGTATAGCTTAAAAAATGATCCCAAAGGTTTGGATGAAGGGGGTCCACCATATAACCTCTCTGACATTTTATGAGTCTGTGGATTACTCTTGTAACCAAATATGAACACAAGCTTGATTTACAATTTTTTTAGTCATGCCCACTAGAATTAGTTCTATTGGAATTTAACTTTTACATTAAAAGTACAAAAGCCAACATAGATATAATCTATCAGTTTGCAAAATGACAAATGAAAATTAGTATAGTGACTTTCAGAGCTGAAATGGACCTTAAAGAGTTCTAGTCCTCCCCCATTCTGCTTCAGAGAAAACAGGTCCGGAGCTGAAGGGATTTGCCCACACCACAGCTAGCTGGTGACCAGGTGGATTAGGGGAACAATAGAGTATGCTTTAGGGAACATGAGTTCTGGCACTAGAAGATCCATATTCAGTTCTAACTTGTGGTTTAAGTCTGTAATCTTGAGCAAAATACTTAACCCTTTGAATCTCAATTTTCTTCCCCTCATAAAGTATAGTACTGTCTTCATTGAACTGTTGCATGAATACATAAAGCAGTATGATAACTGAAGTGAGATGATGAGTGTATGTGGGGGTTTATGTATAAACTGGAAGTGCTATGCTGATACTAAATGCAATGAATTTATTTTGCTTATCATTATTGCTACTTAGTCCTGTTTTTAAAAAATCTATTTAATTCTTCACCATTTGTTCATATGTATTTTAGTTATCTACTTTGAATCCCCTTCATAACAAGCTAGGGATAAATAATGCACATTTTATTTATTGTTAAAAAAACTGACACATGAATGTGGACCAAGTATGAATGTATATGGAAAGAATTCTATATCATTGGGGAAGAATTTGATCTATTTAGGAAATAGAAAACATAATGCATAAGAATTATAATGGTGCAAAATGTGTTCATTAAGAAATTGATGTTATAAAGAAATATCCACAAAATAGTAAAAAAAAACAAAACCCTACAGATAATACTTTTAGCTAATGTTGATGGGAGAGGAACTGGAACACTCACTTTTTAACCAGAGTTGTTTATAGCAGAGGTGTCTGGAACAGGGATGTGGGATGGGAGAGTCTTTTTCTAACCTTGCTCTTTCTGCTCTTCCTGTAAGGCAGCCAGCCTGACTCTGCTCTTTGGACAATGCCTTGCCCCTCCTGGTGGCAGCTTTGCAGAGGACAGTGGGGTGGGGACTTTTCTCCTTTATGGAAGATGCCCCACAGCTGCATCTGGAGAACACTTGTGCTGTTCTCTCCTGACCGGTCCCCTTGGTCTAAAACTGGCTCAGCCTTAAGGGCCAGAATCTGAGGCTGAGTCTCCTCCATCCACTTTCTTGATGCCGTTGTTAAGACTTGGTTATCCTCTATGG
Source organism: Microcebus murinus (assembly GCF_040939455.1). Lineage (NCBI taxonomy): Eukaryota > Metazoa > Chordata > Mammalia > Primates > Cheirogaleidae > Microcebus > Microcebus murinus. The sequence goes on from NC_134115.1 coordinate 30,367,729, forward strand.
AGCCAACTTTTTATAAGTTATCCTGTTAGGATACAAAATACTTGATTTGGGATACAAAAATCTTTTTTTCTCTCTTGATTCTGATCTACATATGGGTAGTATGACATTTTTTCTTCCAATCCATGAACATGGAATATATTTTTGTTTATTTATGTCTTTTTCACAGGGTCTCCCTCTGTAGCCCAGGCTGCAGTGGGGAGTGCAAGTAGCACCATGATCATAGTCACTGTAACCTTGAACTCTTGGGCTCAAGTGGTCCTCCTGCCTAAGCCTCCTGAGTATTCATCAGTATTTTATGATTTTCATTGTAGAGGTCTTTCATCTCCTTGGTGAATTTATTCCTAAGTATTATCTTTATAGCTATTGTAAATGGCATTGTTTTCTTGATTTCTTTTTGAGATAGTTGACTATTAATGTATAGAAATGGTATTGACTTTTGTATACTGATTTTTATCCTGTGGAATAACTCCTTTCTGATCGATATCAGAATCAAGAAAGAAAAGATCCAAATTTTTATTCAGAAAAATTAAAAGAAAAAAAAATCAAGGAAAAGATTTGTATCAGAAATAAAGGAATCAAGACCTCCTTTCTGATCCCTAAGAAAATACCTGACTCTAATGGAAATCATAATTTTTTTAAACAAGAATTCTTAGAGATGAGTATAGAAAGGGTATTGGATTATTTGCATAAAGAATCTATTGATTCTTTGTTGTACAATTGAGACTTAATGCAAGTCTTCCTATAAAAGCAAGTGAGCCACAGTTACTGAACACCTACTAAGTGCAAAACCTAATAAAAAAATACAGTAATCTCCTAGGTCAGCATTCCAGAATCCAAAGACTCTTTTGTCTAAATGCCCTGCACGCTCAGAGCTGCTTTAATCGCTTTTGGTCTGTCTCCAGCCTGTGGAGATTTGTGGCCCAATCATAGATTCCTGTCCTGTTGTGAAACAGGAATAACATTTGTGACACTGGAACAAACTCAGGATGAATGGCTGGTTCCGCTGACCAGCAGCTCAATTTCACTTCTGCATTTAATTGCCTGCAAAAGCTGTTTATTGCCTTGTGCACTCCTCCACGGCAACATTATCTCTTAAATAAACATGTTGTACCAGGTTGACAAGGGAGAGGTGCATATCAAGTGAGCAGAAATAAATATGGGAGGACTCCGAGCTGTACCTAGGATCTCCTTTCAGTCCCTCTGGCAGGCGCCCTCTTGATTGCCTTTGCGAAGCTTGTGCCACCAGATGTATAGACTTACATTCCAGCTGTAGTTAGGGTATGTTCTAATGGCAACATTAGTGATTTCATTGTTTCTGGGGCATTTTGGTCTCCATGATGTGTTTCATGACATGACTGCCCATTGACAATTAGGCACCTCGTTGGAATGTATTCATATGTTAAATTAACACTCTTGGAAAGCCTACTATTTGCTATGGATTGACCACTGAATAAAACAGACAAAAACTCAGAAAAGCAAGTTTTGGGAGAAGGTTGCTATTATCGCATAGAAAAGGAGAAAGGAAATTGGGGATCACCTAAGTAGTAGCCCTGTGTTTGAAACTGAGGGACAGACAGGAAGGAAACCGCTTTCTGATGTCTGAGGCTTGGAGCACAGAAAGATGCACTTGAGCAATCCTGGCATGGCGCTCTAGTACCTTCTGCCTGCAGGGTCCAGAGGGGTGGACAGGGCACCCAGAAAAGCCACTGCCTTTTCACTGCTTACATGCCAGTCTGCCAGTGTAATGAGCTGCCAGACAGGCCCTTGTTTTCACACTGCCGCCTTTTTGTTTTTTTTGAAGAGACAGGGTCTCGCTTTGTTACCCTGGCTGGAGTGTAGTGGCATAATCGTAACTCACTGTAACCTTGAACTGTCAGGCTCAGGTGATCCTCCTGCCTCAGCCTTTTGATTATTCAGGACTACAGGTGTGCTGCACCATTCCCAGCTACTTTTTAAAATTTTTTATAGATTCAGGGTTTCACTATGTTGCCCAGTCTGGTCTTAAACTCTTGGTCTGAAATGATCTTCTCCCCCTTGGCTTCCCAAAGTGTTGAGATTACAGGCGTGAGCCACCACGCCTGGCTTGCCTCTTTTTGTTTGTTTGTTTGTTTGTTTGGTTTGTTTTGTTTTAAGCATAGCTTAGCATTGGTGCAACCTGTTTGCTAAAAGACTGATCAAAAGAAGTGACTTTTGGAGCATCTGCTGTGTGGGAGTGGCCACGGGCCCCTTTCTGTGCCAGGTAGGGTGCTGTGAAGCCAGGGCTTAAGCCTGGCTCCCATTCTCAGGGAGACAGTTATAATAAGCAATCATTATTTTTGAATATTCTTAAATTTAAGAAAAAAGATATGGTAGGCAGATAGCAGTAAAATGCAAAATCCATTTCAATTTTTAAGACAAAGTAGGAGACTTTAGATCAATTTTTGTGCCACTGAATTCCATGATCAGGTCCCTTGGGATGGTGTGTGTGTGGTCACCTCAAGCTGGGTAGTTCTGGGATGGGAAAGTTGAAGTGACTTGCCTGAGCAGAAGCTGACCTGGGTCTTCTTACACCTTCCCCTCACCAGGAGCCCTCTCTACTACAATCTGATCACAGTCTGTCTGCTCACTTTCAGGTCCGCATCACCAACAGGTTAAACTGGCCCCAACTTCCCTTCTTAGAGCAAACTGGTTATTGGAGCAAACTGATAGTGGTTATTGGCCACTATCTACTGGTGGACAGGCATTGACTGGCTTTTTCCTCTGGAGAGAAAAACTGACAGAAGTTTGCAAACAGACATAAGAAGAATTTGGATGTAATGATTGGGCCTGCCAGAACACTAGGCCAGCCTTAGAGAATCTTCTGTTTAAAGAAACTCAACTCAAAAGTCATGATAGACCATAGAAAGTTTAAATAGAGTGACATTGAAGGTGTCAGGCTCCTCTGGGGTATGTGTGTGTGTGTATGTGTCACATTGCCTCTACTATAAACTTGCTCTTAAATTGCTCATCAAGTCTCAGCCATGCCTATAATATTCTCTTCTGAAATAATAAACCCAATTATCTTGAGCCTTTACAATATATTCTTACTCCTGCAGGGAGAAAAGCTTCCGCCCCCCCCAGGTGGCCCTGCAAGGAGCAGCACAGTGGTCTTTGGGCCATCATGTCACTCCTCCCAAGCCTTGCAGCCTGGATGAGTACAGTCCTGGCTTTCTGTTTTCATACTGTCACCTTGCCTATGTATGCCTTCACTAAGAAATTGCCATGTTGTTTCATTTTAGCTGATGACAAGTGATGATCACAACAGTCATCTGATTTTTATTACACCTTTCCTTTAAGGAATTGCTGTTTTGTTTCACAGATGATGCAAGCTTAATGACTTGTATGCTTTTGACCCAGTGAAAGTTGCTGTTGTAAGAGTTGGTGTCTGTGATGAGTGTTTTTGGTGGCTCTTTGTGTGGAACCAGAGCTTAGCAAGGGTGTCGGTGGGCATTTTAGATGCTAAACCCAGACAGATGGTAAGACATGGGCTGAGGAAGATCCTCAGTAGTGCACAGTGGAGACATTTTTGCAGAGTATTTTGGTTAAAAACATGTGGATTCCAGAAGAAAGTAGAACTGGCCTCTGGAAACCTGGGGCACTAGGGAACAGGCAGCTCTGACTCAGAGGATATCTAGAAGGAACCCAGCCCTGGACAAGCCTGAGGGCTTGTTTTCTCAGCCTGGTTGAAGTGGTCCAGTAGCATCCCAGGAAATCCACACAGAGTGTAACCTGAGATTTTCAGGAGCCTCTGGGGGACTTGTGTAAATCCTGGGCAGTCCTACAGGTTAATCTCCATTCTTACATGAGTTCAGTTTGATCTGGACTGAGTTGGAAACCCTCATAAAGTGCTCATGTACCCCAGGGACTACTCTACAATTGAATTGGAGGCAGAAGTATACTATCAGTCTTTTGTGGGTTTGTTACATTACCTATTCTCTGACACAATAGCATCGGGTTAGTAAATAATATGGTCCTTTGGGGATTCTATAATCTGCTTGGAAATTAGATAATTAGATCACAGTTTTTGAAAGCTTTCAGATTGAATTTGGTTGGGCTGGTTGCCAAAATCATATCCATTTATGTTTGCCCTTTTAGCTTACTTTTTTTCCTGTTAAGTAGACATGAATATGATATAAAATTAGTTGCTTTTCAGAATGTTTAAGTACATGGATAAGTGATTCTCAAATTTCTTGGGAGTCCATATTTCTGTGGTCTGTTAAGTGTTCCTCATTATTTGAATAAAGATGAAGATCAAAGGAATGCATAACAGACAGGTTTGCCCTGTTTTTTAAATACTATATTAGAAATATAAAAAAAAATAAAAAGTATAGGTTTACAAAAACATCTCCACTGTATTAGAGTGCACAAGATACTCCTTCATTCATGCACTCATTGATCATTCTTATGCAGTGGCTACTGTGTTTGGGCACTGGACTAGATTCTCAAGTACTGGCTCACAGGGGAGCAGATGAGGAAGAAGAATCAAAGAACACAGATAATTCTGTTATCACTGTTGCAAACAGAGTTTGGGGGTTTCCTGGGGAGAGGTGTGATGCCTTATGGAAAGATATGCTCCCTGCATATGGCATTGCAAAAGGCAGGGTGGACAGGAGTATTTTATCACTGCTCTTGTTGAGAATTGCAATGTGTGGAGATAATTAAAAACAGATTGACTCAGTGGGTTTTGTTTTCTAAAAATTCTCTACAGAGAATGCTCCCTCTTACTACTGCTTTTGTACTGGGTGGGTTGCTTTCAGTGCTCTCTCAGAGCGTGGTGTAACATTGGCCTTGTGTCATTACAGTAGAGGTGCACAGCCTCCTGGGAAGGGGTTCATAAGTGGATTGAGAAACAGAGGAAAAGTTATTATATTATTTTATTTTTTTCACACCTTTTTTAAAAAACCACATTCCTTCTCATAAAAAATTGTTTTTGGCAATTTTCTCTTATTACCAACTAATTCTGGGAGAAGGAAGGCAGACATCATAATTCCATGTTTTGAGCATCCCTATACAACCAAAAAATGTGAAGGCACAAATTTCTCTTCCTCCTTCCTGTGTGTGTTTGATACTGTCAGTGTTGGATTATGAATTGGTTTTTCAACTTTTTTAAATTTGAAAAGGAGAAAAATTTCAGAGAATGGACTTTTCTTTCAAATATTAAAATATTTATGTATGAATTCATATTTAACAGGTACAATGCACAGCATCTGAGGGATGGGCACACTTATAACTTTGACTCAAACAGTATGAAAACAATTTATGTAATCAAAATGTTTGTACACCCAGAATATTCTGAAATAAAGAAGTTTATATAGGTGGGAGGGTGGCCTGTAATCCTGGCTGGCACTCTGGGAGGCCGAGGCAGGAGGATCGTGTAAGGTCAGGAGTTGGACACCAGCCTGAGCAAGAGCGAGACCCCATCTCTACTAAAAATAGAAAGAAATTAATTGGCCAACTAAAAATACATAGAAAAAATTAGCCGGGCATGGTGGTGCATGCCTGTAGTCCCAGCTACTCGGGAGGCTGAGGCAGAAGGATCGCTTGAGCCCAGGAGTTTGAGGTTGCTGTGAGCTAGGCTGATGCCATGGCACTCTAGCCCGGGCCACAGAGTGAGACTCTGTTTCAAAACAAACAAAAAATAGTTATCTACTTAAAATAATATTTGAAGTATGTAGTGGGGTTTTTTGTGTGAGAGTTATTTGGTAGCAAACCCAGAAGAGGGATGCTTGAGTGTGACCACCCACCCTCCCGTTGATGCCCCTCCAAAAACACAGTGGTCCCAGGAGGGAAGGGGGCGGTGCCAGCAAGAGTGTTGTCCAGCAGCCTATGGTTCTGGATGCTTTGCATCTCATGCCCTTTCGTCCTTAAACACAGCCATGTCACAGCCGTGTCAGGGATTGCTAGTGGCCTTTAGTGGATGAGGAAACTGAACCTTAGAGAGATGAAGTAATTTGCCAGTATCACACTGGGGGTCCTGAAGTTTGAACTTCGCAGACACACACATGCACTTTCGGGGTAACATGCTGCTTTTAGTCATTCTTGTGTCATTTTGATTACTTAGAGGTCGACTCTCTCTGTTATAGTCTTAGAGTGGGAAGGGCCTTTTCATGCCACCCACAAGGTGGGTGTGTCCATCAGAGGTCACCAGTCTGTGTTCAGATCTTCAGTACCAGTTTGGGTAAAGTATGTGAGTGTGCGCATGTGCTTAAACTTAGAAGGTGGCCCCAGACAGTCTCACCTTGCCCTCCCGGCAGGCTATCATGTTCAGCGCTCGTAAGATACCCTTCACACTGCTGATTTATGCTAAAAGTATCCTAATGTTTCTGACAGCTCATGTGTGACATGAATATAATCCATATTTCTTAGCACAGCTAATCCAAGTGGCTTATTTCCCTATACTGCTGATAGGGCTATATCTCTTGATGTCACAGCCGTGGAGATTGTGATGGTAACATATTGTTTCTGGGTCACTAGTTTTGTCTAAAACAGTAGGTTGGAACAGAGTAGCAAAGGTTAATTAAGTTTGTCCATCATGGTGGGAACAGAAAAGGGTGCCTCTGATATTTCTGGTTAGAAAAATCAAAGTTCCTGAATGTGCGGTTATGGACTTCTTTTCTTCTCATTTTCAAACTATCAAAAAAAAAAACTTTCTCATTTGCCTTAGAAGAAGAGAGACATGAAGAGTTATTAAAAGCTAAAGGCAATGAGTTGGCATGTGTCTTTATTTAAAACTAGAAAGCTGGCATGGTTTAATAGAGAAATACCACGAGTTTCTGAGAGGACTTGCTTTGACTCTTGCTTTCTCTACTTAATCCCTTATGAGCAGAACCGGGTTATTTGATTTCTCTGAGCAGTTTCTTCCTGTGTTGATGATTGTTAAATTATGAGGACTAAATGAAATAATACAAGCCTTTATACTATCTCTCAATACATGCTCATTTCTTCCTCTGAAATTCCATTAATCCCATAGTCAGTATCCAGCAGTTTCTCAGGAAAATTGCATTAAGAATGTCACCACTGCAAGCCACTCCACCAGTCTTCCAGTCTTAAGAAGTGTTACATAGTGCTTTCGGAGACTGGCCATATTAGAAAGTGGAGAGTCCTAGATCTTGATCATTATTAACCAAATTCTTTTTTTTTTCTTTTTATTTGAGACAAGAGTCTCGCTTTGTTGCCCAGGCTAGAGTGAGTGCCGTGGCATCAGCCTACCTCACAGCAACCTCAAACTCCTGGGCTCAAACAATCCTCCTGCCTCAGCCTCCCGAGTAGCTAGGACTACAGGCATGCGCCACCATGCCCAGCTAATTTTTTCTATATATATATTAGTTGGCCAATTAATTTCTTTCTATTTATAGTAGAGACGGGGTCTCGCTCTTGCTCAGGCTGGTTTCGAACTCCTGAACTCAAGCAATCCGCTCCCCCCTGGCCTCCCAGAGTGCTACAGGATTACAGGCCTGAGCCACCGCGCCGGCCAACCAAACTCTCAAAATAAAAACTTTTGCATGTCCTTTTCTTCCAGCTATTTTACTGAAGCTCTATTTCCTGTTGGCTGTTATGTAAATGATACTTGAATTTTTACATGGCTGTACATGAGTTCAGTTGGTAAATAAGGGTCTGTAACTAGATTTGTGAATCAGACAAATATAAATTTTTAATCCAGGAGTTAGAAAATCTAGCATAGATTAGTAAAGATGAGGAAGGCATTGAGCCAGTTCTGGCCAGACATTGTTCCAAACTGACTGTCCCTCTTTTTTTGTGAACTCCCTGAAGTGCACCAGGACTTTTGTAGGTTTTAGGAGAATGAAACCTTTTTAAATTTGGCTTTTACTTATTACTATGTCCCTCTTTTTAAAGGTAGTTGTCTCCATTTACTTGATGTAAGCATCAATGACTTCAAAACATTTTAGATGGAGACCTTCAGTAAGAAACTATATTTGAGTATGCACAAAAAATGAAAAGTTTCATAAAATAGCTCTTACCCATATTGTATACGCAGTGATTCTCACTTTTTCATTGCCTTTTATTCTATTCCGCCGTTCTGTTCATTTCCATACCATTCTTTTAAAAAATATGCTGACTGCAGACTGAATTATTTGAGGGCCCTGTAAGAGGTACCACCTCTGCATTTTGGAAAATAGGGTCTCAGGAAGTACTTTTGTTCTATCAGTACCACTGATACAGGTGGTGAAAACAACTGAGCAACACAAGGTAAAAAAAATAATTTTGCTTTTGTAAAATGTAGAAATATTCACATCTTGCATTTTTGATAAAGACAAGATGGATGGACAACTAATACAGGTGTAATCGTGATACCCTGTGGGGTTTCTGTCCTTAACACTTATTCAAGACTGGTGTGAATTCCTGTTCCATGGCCTCTCCAGGATTTCTAGGAATTGGGGGTGGACTTGCTTTTTATTCTTATGGTCAGTTTTGGTTCTGTTCTTCCAAAAGACTCATTTATTTTTCCATGGTCCATCTTATGGGTGTTTTTTAAAATTTACTCTGATATCAATCCAAACTTTCCTTCAGTTCTTTTTGAAAAGCCATACCCACACTCGTTTTCTTTTGTTTTTACACATGTTAAAAACCTTCTAAAGCTTTGGGAAACCTGGGGTTTACAACTTAAAACGTCTTAGGTGTATCACTTCTTAAGTGATTTCTTCTCTCTGCCATATTGTGTGAGCATCCTCTTTTCCCCCTCTCCTCCCTCCTCTGTTTTTCCCCTTCCACCTCATCTGGGGAGGAGACACCTGCTTTGCATTTTTGGACAAAGGGCTCTTAGGTTCTTCAGGGTCGAGTGTGGAGCCTCACCCTCAGCACAGCATTCCCCCTGGGCACGTGGAAGGAGCCCACCCCCACCGGGCTTTGCAGGAGTCTCTCACAAGGCCTGGAGTCCTCACAGAGGCCTTTCTCTTTCTCCTTCTCCTTACTTCTTCCTCCCTCTAGGGTAGGGAGTAGAAGGCATTCTACAGCCAGTAATGAAGGAGAGAAAAGTAATCTGCAGAGGACTGGCAGCCAAGGGAAAAGAAGGTGAAGGGCGGGTTGTAGCAGTGGGGAATTCACCTGCCTCGTGGCTCGGCATTTGTTTTGGCCTGTTGGTGTTTCAGTACTCTCTGAAATGTGTGCGTACAAGCAACCATTTTAGCTCATATGTTAAAAATAATTCTTTCCAGCTGTGAAGTGTGGAATGCCGGAGAATGAATGGGGTGTGTATTTCAGGAGGTGGATGAGGCTTTCGGGTGAAGCACCTTGCACAGGTACGGTCTGTGGGCTGGGACAGCTCACAGTGTGTGTGGTTAGGTGAGCGTGGGAATTGGCATCCCATTCAGACAGTTTGAAAAGAAGAGTATGTTAAAACTAAAGATACCATGTAATGAGGGCAAAAGTCTGTCCCAGTCTTCACTCTCAGCGTCACCAGGGGATCTAGAATTCCACAGCCTGTAAAGAGTCCTGCCTTCTTTTATAAAAAGGTTTCTGGTCACAAAACTAAAGGTTTACTCCAAATGTGACTTTTGCAATTTAAAAGACTGTAAACCGAATATCAGCCAGACACAGTGGCTCAAATTTGTAATCCCAGCACTCTGGGAGATGGGAGGCCACTTTAGTTCAGGAGTTTGAGACCAGCCTGAGCAAGAGTGAGACCCTGTCTCTAGTAAAAATAGAAAAATTAGCTGGGTGTGGTGGTGGACACCTGTAGTCCCAGCTACTCTGGAGGCTGAGGCAGGAGGATGGTTTGAGCCCTAGAGTTTGGGGTTGCAGTGAGCTATGATGAGGCGACTGCACTCCAGCTGGGAGACAGAGGGAGACTCTCTGTCTCAAAAAAAAATACCATAATCCACATATCAGTGCCAAGGGAATCTCTACCCTGTTTGTTTAAGTATCAGAGTTTGTAATTAGTAATGTTATCCTATAGAATAACTCTTCTCATGTAGACTGTTCCCTTTCGTATGTCAATTCCAATTTTATGCAGCTAAACCATGCTTAATAAACAACTGGACCACAAATTTCTTTTTATCATTCACCTGGATGGAATATTTGGTTTAATGTAATACCCGACACTTCTTAATCTGAAGTAATAATAGACAACCCATGAATATATTTAGGAATTTTTTTTAAAAAGGTCAAACATTTTTATGTTTTGTTGGGATATTGTTATTATAAAATAGGGTGGCTAAAGTGTATAAAAGGAAATCTATGGTTCAGATTTATTATGATGCATATTCTTTTTTTTTTTTTTTTCCATCCTAGTTTGTCCTACATGATGCATATTCTTAACAGTTTAATAAAACAAAACCCCAAGCCCTGAGATTCCTTCAGGGGTTAATATTCATACCGTAAGCATTCTCTGTCAGCCCAGCTCTTATCTGTGGGTCATATTCTGGTTCAGAGACTTGGGGTGGGTAATAACATATAAAACATGCCTCTTGCTTGCCAGCTACCACTGCTAATAATAATGGTAGTCATAATTCACTGAAATCCTGGGTTTTTAGGTTTTGCTTGGTTTATTTGTTTAACTTAAAGGAATAAAGATAAAACCTTGGGAAGAAACAAGGTGCAGTTGCATAAAGGGAAAAATATACGTCCCTTTAACAGAACTGAACAGTTCCTCGGATTTGTTTGCCATTTCTATCCCTCAGGACTTGGCTTTTTCTTTTAGCTGGAGGCAAGGGGCTGGACACAAGGGGGAGGTTAGGTTAATTTAAAGCAGGGCTTCTCAGCCTGGCACTGTTGAGATGTTGGACCAGATAGTTCTTTATTGTCTGGGGCTGCCCTGTGCATTGTAGGACAGGCAGTGGCATTTCTGGCCTCTACCCACTGGATGCCAGCAGCACTGCTGCCACCCCACCCCCCATTGTGACAAAAGTGTCTCCAGATGTCCCTAAATGTTCCTTGGAGCAGCAGTCGCCAACCTTTTTGGCACCAGGGACTAGTTTCAAGGAAGACAATTTTTTCATGGACGGGGCGGGGGAGCGGGGATGGTTTCAGGACAACCAAGTGCCTTACGTTTATCATACAAACCTCTCTGCTAATGATAGTCTGTATTTGCAGACACTCCCCAGCACTAGCGTCACTGCCTCAGCTCCACCTCAGATCATCAAAAATTAGATTCTCATAAGGAGCGTGCAACCTAGATCCCTTACTCGAGTGTGCAGTGCACAGTAGGGTTCGTGCTCCTATGAGAATGTACTACCACCCCAATGTGACGGGGGCCAAGCTTACATGCTGATGAGAGAGATGGGGAACAGCTGTAAATACAGATGAAGCTTCCCTGCCTGCCACTCACCTCCTGCTGTGCGGCCTAGTTCCTAACAGGCCACAGAGGGTGGATTGGTACCAGTGCACGGCCTGGGGGTTGGGGACCTCAGCCTTGGAGGACCAGATTGCCTCAGTTGAGAACTCCTGGTTTAAAATAGGGAGTTTACAAGGCCTCATTATTTTCCCATTTTGTCTGAGCCAAAAGTACCAGGATTGTGATTTTTTCCCCTCAATTTAAAAGAGAGCAGGAAGTGATTTAGACTTTGAAATCATATGCTGCCATTCCTTTGTGTGGGTGAATTGCCATTCAGTTTTAACTTCATGTTTCAGAGGTTTATATATGCACTTAGAAACACATAGGGCCGTCCTTCTTTTGCGCATGTGCAGGTTGTCACGTGAGCAGTTATTTGTGGATTATTCTTTGCAGGGGGATATAGCCGAAGTGATTGATGACCTCACTAAACTCACATTTTAGTAACCTCATGAGTAGTCTGACTCTTTCTCACATGTAGTCTGTGTATCTTTTTCTTTTGCTGGAAGTCTTTTATGGCTTAGTGATCTTGGGAATTCATTAGGGATATTGAGAATATACATTTATTAGGGATATATTAGAGTACAAATAATTCAACTCTTTCTAGTATTTCCAAGTTTATAATTGGATGCTTTCTGAAAACACAGAAAAGGAAGTAACAGGGGAAATAAGCATTTACATAAATTTGAAGTTTTATTTTCTAGTAAGCATTAGTTTAAAAAAAAAAAAAAAGAAGAAATTAACTGCTTACCTGAATCTTTTTTCAAATATTTTTTGTTGGGATTGGCAGTGTTTGAACAGTCTATTTGTCAGACTTAATCTTTTGCATTTTTTAGTTAATATGGAAGTTAGGATTTCATACTTCCCAGGTCTGTGGAAAAGATGTTGGAAACTGTAGAGCACTTGTTCTCAATCTTGGTGTCATGTTAGAATTACCTGTGAGCTTTGAAAAGATCCAAGGCCCAGGCCACATATCCCAGACCCGTTAAATCAGATCTTGTAGGAATGGCACCCAGTCATCATAACTGGGTCCCCACCACCCCCATTTCAGTGGGAGTGAAGGTTGAGAACCAGTGCAGATTTTTATAAATAAAGTTTTATTGGAACACGACCATGTTCGTTCATTTACTTACTGCCTAGAGATCCTATAGCTTGCAAAGCCTAAAATACTTAGTTTGACCATTTTCAACAAAAAATTTGCTGACCTTGGCTATAGGCTCATGGTGAACATTTTTCAAACATTTTGAAAAGCAGCTTTGTATAAACTTTCATAGTAAAAGAAAAAGAAATCCAGCATTTTGCAGAGCCTGCAGGCTCAACCCTGTCAGTTTTCTTGTACATAGGGAAAATTGAAAAGCATTTTCCTTGAAGAACTGACTTGCAGATATTGTCAAACCTGAAGGAGATGTGACTAACTCAGCACTCAGACCAGAGAGGCTCCATTATTTATATTAGGCATTCTGTACTTAAAAGTCGGCACCTTGCTTCTAATTCAGTGTTCATTACTCAGACTGTGTAATTGACTTGAGGGAAATCTACAGAGGCAGAAATGGCTCTTCAATTCAAAGCGTGCCTGAGTTTGTTATTACCACTGCAGCAATTCTAGATGGCCACAGACCCCTGAGAAAAATCTTTTAGCTCTGGAGAATCTTATGTATAAAAAGAAAAGTAATGAAAATTAAACATTGCTATTGACATATTTCTACCTTCTCTTAATTCAGGTGGAGACTTGATGGTTGTAAAGAATTGGTAAAAAGAGGTTTTTTGTTGTTTTTTTTTAGAAGGTCCTCCTTTGGTCCTGGGCTTCTAGGGGAGCTAAGGGTGAGAGACAGGATTATTTGTTCTAGCCCCTTGTCACCAGAGCCAGGTTTGAGGGCCAGCAGAATCATTGTCTCTACCCCAGACTTACTGCTTCAGAACCTGCATTTTGACAGGACTCCTGGCCATTTGTGTGTACACTGAGAGTGCTGGGAAGCACTAGTCTAACTGGGCACTGGGTGCTGGTAGTGAGCTGGTACCACTGATCACCCCTTCTCTCTTACATGATTTCACAGCTCCTTAATGGGCTCTCTTATAGGGCAGTAGCCAGTTTTTCCCTTTTGGCCATTTTCTAAGTACAGCTTCCTTGACCTCTTATTTAGTAAATATTTATGTGATGGTAGAAAATGAAAAAGGGGTGATTGATCTAGAAGAGATGCTAGTTCGTATACTTCAGAAAGACAAACTAGAAAGATAGTCAAGAAAGGATAAAGGAAACTTGCCCAGATAAACTTCACTTGAAAAAATCACCTGTATGGAGTCTTCTTTGCTTCTCCAAGAGGAAATCATCCACCCAACAGAGGATAGGTAGGAGCTGGGGAGCAGTAGGATGTAGGATGATCAAAAGTGAATCCTTTGAGTTTCTCTAACTATATATAGAAACCAAGCAAAGCCATAATAGTCAAAGTGCACTTAGGCCACCGGTTACTTGGGAACTTATCATTGAGATTTAGATGTTCATAGAGAATCTTAAGAAAGCCCAGGACCTCATTTTAACTTACCAGGCTGTCAAATTAGCACTATTTTCTATATAAAGTAGCATTTAAAACATTTGATTGAAAAACATAATTGTGAAATTATTCTTTAATCCTGGACAGAACTGGTTTATCTTGAACATTCCCTAAGACTAACTTCTATTTAAAAGTGAACTCTCTAAATTTACGTAAAGACATTATGAATAATTGAAGTCTTGGTCTGTTCTTGTCATGAAGATATGATCATGAGTTGAGTGCTTGGTATCTAGGCCGGGGTCCACGTAAGAAACAGTTCTGAATGTTCAGGGAAGTGGGCTCTTACACAGTCAGCAGCATGGCCAGGAGGGTGGAAGTGGGGGCCCCTCCTAAGCCATCAGGTCACGTCTCCTTGGCTTTGAATAAGAGGTCAAGAAGCTACAGGGAACTGACTGCTCCTTTCATAAAAGCTGCCCCATGGTTCTAAAGGCAGGGTCTGGCTGCCAGAAAAACAAATGACTGCCCAGCCCACGTGCAGCTGCTACTGCTGCTGGAGGGACAGCGTGCCTCCCTGCTGCCTTCCCCATCTCACTCCGTGTGTCCAATTAGCAGAATCTAGATCCCGGACTTCTGTCCTCTGCTACAGATGGAGGTAGGAATGGACGCTGAGTGACAGGATCCAGCACAGCATCATGCTAAACACAACAGCTTACCATTATTACACGTGGTTTGCATGTTGTTTTTTTCAGTCTTTTAAAAATACTCTTTATGTGAGCACTGTAAGATAACCAAGGTATAAGATGCCAGTTTTACACAAGGAAACATGTGAAGGGGTTCAACAACTTGCTCCTGGTCAAAGAGGCTAGTCAGTGTTATAGCAGAGTGTGTTGGCACCTAACCAGCACTGTCCCCCCTCTACTATCCTGTCTTCTTTAGTACTGGTTTGTCCAGTACCATGTGACCAGAGGAAATTTTAGGGGTGCCTTAGAAGAGACCCCAAGATAGAAAGGGCACCTTCAGGACACACAGCAATAGTATTTCTAAGGCCCAGTGCACTAGAGGAGCGTATTTGCTACAAAAGACACCCAACTTCAATAGGCTATTCCCTAAATTTACAGAAATAGACAATTCTTGTAATAATGGTAAAATGCAACTTTGGTCTCAATGTATTTCTTCTTTTTTCTCAAGCAGATGAAGAACCCGGAGAACCGCCACGCAGTGAGTTCCCAGTACAGGATGCATTCCTACTACCCACCGCCCTCCTACCTGGGCCAGAGTGTGTCCCAGATCTTCACTTTTGAGGATGGCCCCTCCTACTCGGAAGCCAAGGCGAGCAGTAGGTATCTGGTCACACAGACTGGATTTGAGGTGGTGAGAGGGTGCATATCCACTACTGAGTCATTAGCCCTCTTGAAAGGTGTATCTGTTAGATCTATTGTGAAGTTTATTGCTGTGTGAAACTTGGGTAAGTATCCTTTATTTACTTACAGAGTGATTTTGCTTCGCTTTATTCCTAATTCGGTATATTTCACTTTTTGGATGCCTAGAATGACAACAGTAGGATGAGAGACTCCCATTTGAAAGCTGAAAGTGTATTTTTTGGAGGATCAATGTGAAATACAGGGGCACTGTAAATGTAGTTCAAGTCCTGCTATTTTTTGTGAAGTGAATTTCTGTATATTGAAAACTCATTTCCCAAAGATTTTCATTTTAAAATTGAAGGTGTATTTATCTTTTTGGGGAAAAGTAAAATAACATAATAAAACATTTTTGAATACAATAGATCTCAGAGTTTATGCAGTAGCAATGCAAATAACTCTGATATAATGGCTTTAAAATAAAAAATGACTGTTTAATGAACCAAAGCACTTTGAAATACACAGTTCCTCAACTTCAATTTTAACCTTCTCCCCAACATTTACACTGCAATGATAGGCAGGTGTTTTATAGCTGCTGTGTTTCCAGATCCTGTGTTTAAGCTCTTTATATTTAAGCATCATCTTTTGATTTAGGAAAATGAGAAGCATGTATTAATACAATCGAGGCAGTAGTGAGTGACTTGGCAGAGAAACAGATCTAGTAGAACTTACCCTGTGCTAAATAAAAAGAGAAGCTTATTTTCTAAATAAGTTGACTCTATAGAGAGTTTGTTTCTTGGCAAAGCAAATGTTTAGAGAAAGAGAATCAAAATCATGCATTGATTTCCAAATTCAGAACAATAAAGTCTAAAAAATCTGGGAAAGTAATACCTTATTTATTATGCTAAAATAAAATAAAGGACTTCTATTAATATGGAATATATAGGTCATGGGAACTTATATAGTTTGAGCTGTAGAGAGACTGAAGTACACATCGTTGATTACATTTTCACTTTTATTAATTATCACCTTCTGTTGGGAGTGGACAAGAACACTTTGTTTTTTATAAATATTAGTAATATATATAAGCCCATATGGTCCTTCCATATTGCCTTGGAGTCTATATATATATATGGAGTATAAGCTCCTTAAGAATGGAGAACACATTTTATATACCTTTTTACCTGCTGTGATGCCTTTTATTTGTTATTTGTTGGTTGAGTGTATGAATGAATGAATCTGGTATTATTTTTAAGTGAGTTTTCCCTGTGAGGGAACACAGGCATGCAAGCTCAGATTCCTAACCTATTATTTGTCTAATGGAGCCAGTGCACAATTTTGGGGTGAAGCAGTTAAAGGAACATTTGCTCACATAGAAAATTAGGAATGAAACCCACTTTCAGGAAGAAATTGCCTGAGCTGCTTACTACAGGAATAATGGAATATTTTTAGAAGCACTGGCATTCTTGAGACAAAGGTATAAATTCAAAGCAGAGCACTAAGACAAAACTATAAGAGGCAATTTATTAGCAGAGAGGAAGGGATTTGGAGAGGAGCAGTAGGCATTTGAAAGCATAGTGGAAAAGGAAATGCTCAGAAGGAAAGAGGTTACAGTCAGGGGAAGAAAAGACCAGCTGTACCAGTGTTCACAGGGAAAGACTGGGTGAATAACTATAACTTCTTAAAACTTACCTGCTGATGTGTGCCTTTGAAAGAGTAGTGTAGGAGGAAGTTCCAGGTTTAACTTCCTCACTCTCCTGTAACTCACCGGTAATTAATCAGGAGGTTCACACTTCAGAAATGAGAGTTAGCCAGGAAGAACTATGGCAAAATCTCAATACTATCTGCTTTGGAATTATCATGGAAGTGGGTATGAATTAATAGAAAATCCAAATCCCAGCCAGGTATTTAAAGGAACGAGGCTTTATGACTTCCAAATGTGTGCTATGTTGGTTTTTTTTTTTTTTTTTTTAAGAGACAAGGTCACACTCCATTGCCAAGGCTGGAGTGCAGTGGTGTGACCATAGCTCATTGCATCCTCAAATTCCTGAGCCTAAGCCTCAGCCTCCAGAGTGGCTAAGACCACAGGTGCCCACCACCACACCTGGCTGATTTTTTATTTTTTTAGAAAAGGGCTCTTGCTGTGTTGTCCAGGCTGGTTTCAAACTCCTAGCCTCAAGCAATCCTCCCGCCTTAGTCTCCCAAATTGCTGAAATTACAGGAATGAGCCACAGTGTCTGGCCTATCTTGGGGGTTTTCATGTTGCATGAAATTTTTACAAAGCAAGTGGGAAGGGAAAGGAAAAACTGTTTGGAGGTCAGTAAACACCCCAGAGGTCCTGTCACAGGACATTAGGTGCCGAGCTTTATCATCTGCCTTGACATAGTGGGGAGTTTTTGGAGGGCATGTTAGGCTCCTCTGGTAAGTTGGGCTGAGGCTAGGCACAGGATGCAGTGGGCGAGAATGAAGACATAAGTGTATCTGTGAGAAGTTGGCAAAGGCTGGCTGATGACCTGTTAACGTTTAGCAGATCCATGATAAAGTTACGATTTGTAAATAGGATATTGATTATTCTAATTGGGGACTTCTAAATTATTTAAAAATAGTTTTCAGTAGGTTTAATATTTTATTTAAGTATAAATTTGTCCATTGATGCATGTTTCTTCAGTTTCCATAAAGATAAATTTAAGCTTAGCCTCTTTACCATCTAAAAATAATGAGTCCAGATTCAGTGTTTTCTTATGAGTTTGCTGAAGATTGCAACATGAAAATAAACTGTTGAGGGGAAAAGAATCAGGAAAAGTTTTCTTTTTGCCATGTCGCTACTGTTTAATGTTTTTCCTTGTATAATAAAAAGAGTAAGAGCCATTCCTTCTTATTTCTTTATACTAAAAAATGTTAGGGGGGCTAGATCGGAGAGGTGGAGGGAACATGTAGGACTTTCTAAGCTATTGCAGACACTTTGGCTTTTTTTTTTTTTTTTTTTTGAGACAGAGTCTCGCTTTGTTGCCCAGGCTAGAGTGAGTGCCGTGGCGTCAGCCTAGCTCACAGCAACCTCAAACTCCTGGGCTCCAGTGATCCTTCTGCCTCAGCCTCCCGGGTAGCTGGGACTACAGGCATGCGCCACCATGCCCGGCTAATTTTTTATATATATATCAGTTGGCCAATTAATTTCTTTCTATTTATAGTAGAGACGGGGTCTCGCTCTTGCTCAGGCTGGTTTTGAACTCCTGACCTTGAGCAATCCGCCCGCCTCGGCCTCCCTTTTTTTTTTTTTTGAGACAGAGTCTCACTCTGTTGCCCTGGCTAGTGTTGTGGCGTCAGCCTAGCTCACAGCAACCTCAAACTCCTGGGCTCAAGCAATCCTTCTGCCTCAGCCTCCTGAGTAGCTGGGACTACAGGCATGTGCCACCATGCCCGGATAATATTTTTCTTTTTCTTTTTTTTTTTTTTTTTTTTTGAGACAGAGTCTCACTTTGTTGCCCAGGCTAGAGTGAGTGCCGTGGCGTCAGCCTGGCTCACAGCAACCTCAATCTCCGGGGCTCGGCGATCCTACTGCCTCAGCTTCCCGAGTAGCTGGGACTACAGGCATGCACCACCATGCCCGGCTAATTTTTTGTATATATATTTTTAGTTGGTCAATTAATTTATTTCTATTTTTGGTAGAGACGGGGTCTCGCTCAGGCTGGTTTCGAACTCCTGACCTTTGAGCAATCCGCCCGCCTCGGCCTCCCAAAGTGCTAGGATTACAGGCGTGAGCCACCACGCCCGGCCTTTTCTATATATTTTTAATTGGCCAATTAATTTCTGTCTGTTTTTTAGTAGAGTCGGGGTCTTGCTCTTGCTCAGGCTAGTTTTGAACTCCTGACCTTGACCGATCCTCTCACCTCGGCCTCCCAGAGTGCTAGGATTACAGGTGTGAGCCACTGCACCCAGCCTAATACTTTGGCTTTTATTTCAAGTGAGTTGGGAAGCATTCGAGGATTTCAAGCACAAGGTAACGTGTGGTCTTATGGTTTTAAATGGTCACTCTGTTGATTTAAGAATAGAATGTAGGGAGGCAAGGGTTGGAAGTGTGATTGGTTGGAAGGTGATGGCAGTGATTTTCTGGCAAAAGAGGACAGTCAGGGTGGGAGCATGGTGGTGATCACAGGCGGTCAGATCCTGGAGATATTTTAAAGACAGAAACCACAAGATTTGTGATGAGTTTGGTATGCGATAGGAAAAGAGGAGTGAAGGTCGATGCCATAATTTTTTACCTGACCAAGTATAGGATTGGAGTTTGCTTTTATTGAGGTAAAGAAGACCATGGGAAAAATAGGTTTGTGAGGATTAGGAGGTAACTTTGCACATGTTTGAGATGTTCATGAATCATCTCAGTTGACTGTCAAGCAGGAGGGGAAAATTTCCCTGCTGGAAATGAAAGTTGGGTGCATCAGTGTTATTTGAAGTAAGTATGATGAGATCACCTAGAGAAATGAATGTAGATGGAGAATAAAGAACCAAGTACTGTGTCCTGGAGACGTCCAGTGTTTAGAGCTCTGTAGATGAGGAGGACCAGAGAAGGAGAGAGGAAGGAAGAGCAGCCTGTGAGGTGGAGAAACTGCAGGTGAGCGGTGCTTTGGAAGCCAAATTAAAAGTACCTCAATGAACAGAGCTAAATAATGCTGATAGAGCAACTGAGATGAGGTCAACTGAGATGAGGACTGGAATTGACCATGGGCTGTTGCAAGGCAGAAATGATCCATGACCTTCCTGAATGGCCACTTGGGTGAGGAGGTGGGAAACAAAGCCTTGTAGGAGTGCAAGGGAGAGAAGAATTGGGGCAGTGAGTACAGATGACTCTTCAAAGGGTTTTGCTATAAGGGGAATAGTGACAGGGACAGTAACCAAAAGGAAGGTGAGTTCAAGGAAGGGCCTTGGCTCTTTTGTTTTAAAGGAGGGAGATATTGTAATAGGTTTGTGTGCTAATGGGACTGATGCAATAGAGGGAAAATTTGCTGAGACAGGATGTGCATGGGGCACAATTGCTATAGCAACATCCCTGAGTACGCAAGACGGGGTGGGATCCAGGGCAGTGGTCTCCATCATAGGGGCCATGGACTGGTGTGAGTCTGAGATGCTTTGTTACTGGTCTAAGAGGAGAAATAAGTAAAGGAATTGAGGGAAAACAGAAACTTTGTAGCAATTTGACTGAGCAGTTTTTCCTGTTGAGTCTAATAAAATATTGGGGCTTGTATTTTCTGTCTTTCATTTTTCTAGTAGTGCATTTTTTTATTGAAGTAAAAGCCGCTAACAAAATTAACAATTAACCATAATTAAAGTGTTAACTTTAGTGGCATTTAGTATATTCACAAAATTGGGCAGCCATCACCTCTATCCAGTTCCAAGGCATTTTCATCACCCCAAGACGAAACCGACTACCTATTAAGCAGTCACTCCCATTTCTCTCTTTCCCTAGTCCCAGCCCCCCCCCCCCCAGTAACTGCTAATCTGCTTTCTGTCTCTGTGGATTTGCCTATTCTGGATTTTTCATGTAAATGGAATCATATAGTATGTGGCCTTTTGTGTCTGACTTCTTTCACTTAGCCTAATGTTTTCATGGTTCATTTGCATTGTCACATGGATCAATACTTCATTCCTTTTTATGACTGAATATCATTCCATAGTATGGATATACCACATTTTGTTTATCCATTCATCAGTTGATGGACATTTGTGTTGTTTGTACCATTTGGCTGTTGTAAACAGTGCCACTGTGAACATATGTGTACAAGTCTTTGGTTGATTGCCTGTTTTCCCTTTTTTTGGGCATATACCTAGGAATGAAATTGCTGGGTCATATGGTAATTCTGTATTTAATTTTTTGAGGAATGCTTTGTTTTCCACAGCAGTTGCATCATTTTATAGTCTCACTATAATGTATAAAGGTTCAAATTTCTCCACATCCTTGCCAACATTTTTTTTTCCATTAAAAAAAAAATTCGGCTCCAGTAATTCATTTTTCTTTTTCTTTTTTGGAACAGAGTCTTGCTTTGTCTCCCAGGCCAGAGTGCAGTGACGTCATCATAGTTCACTGCAAACTCAAACTCCTGAGCTTCAGCCATCCTCCTGCCTCAGCCTTCCAAGCAGCTGGGAGTATGGGTGTGTGCCATCACACCCAGCTAATTAGTAATTCATTTTTATTGTAATTTACAAAAGCATCAGACCATGATGGGTTGGAAACTGAAAACAAAAAAACCTGAAACAAAACAAAACAGATTTCTCCCCACAGATAGTTTGAAAGTCACTTACCTAGTGCCCAGGAGGAGGGTTGGCTTATGTAAGAGTGTGGCCACTTCATAGTAACAGATGCGAGCTGTTTAGGAAGTGGTAGTGGGAACGTGCTGGAAATGATGCCTCCCCAGCTGGTGATGAAGAGGCTGATCTCCACAGCAGTGCCTGTTTTAATAGATGCACATTTGTCTGCAGGTGGGTGGCATTTCGTATCTGTGAACAGGCATCTTTCTCTACGTGTTGGGTGCTTGAGTATAATAAGTTCTTGGAGTATATGGCTGGTTAACAGCTACAAAAAGGTTTAGGTTTAAAATGGTGACATTGAACATCATTTGATCCTTTTGTCTATTTATTTTGTGATCTCAATTTAAAAGTTAGAAATGGTGCCTCGTTTCTTTTGGTTCTTTGGCTTTTTCCGACCCAGTTACAGTGGCAGGCTCCCTTGCAACCTCAGCCTTCCTTCATGTCCAGCCAGCACTCTTTCCAGGAGAAGGAAACATTCCAGGTGTCTCTACAGATCACGAAGTGTTCACGTATTATTCATTAACACACATAGGATGTCAGCAGCTCTGTGAAGCAGTTGCAGAGCTTTTGCATTTTACCCAAAGGTCGAGTGGCAAGGGCCACTGGAAGGGCCTCTGTGAATTGAAGGCCTCATGTTCCTCTAGGACAGGGGTCCTCAAACTTTTTAAACAGGAGGCCAGTTCACTGTTCCTCAGCCCGTTGGAGGGCTGTTAGAGAGTGCGGCGCACTTTCTGCTCATGTGCGCTGTGGGCCCCGGACGAGTCCGCTGCTAAGCAGGACAGGCAGCGGTGGCAAAAATACCGGGCGGGCCAAATAAATGTCTTCAGTGGGCCGCATGTGGCCGGTGGGCCATAGTTTGATGACACCTGCTCTAGGATGTCAAGCAACTTGCAGAGGCCTGTGTGCTGTCAAACATGGCTTTTTGTCTATTTAACACTTGCAGTTTTGTGGACCAGTGAGTCAGAAGTGCCTGATTTCACTGATACCATATGCTTGTGCACAATTGTCATGGCCATATGCAAAGTGGTTTTGCTTACACTCCAGTGAATGGACTTGCTTAATGTAGTACGTTAGAGTTGGGTGTTTAGGAAAAGGTCACATTGCTGAACCTCTTCATTTTGCAGGTGAGAACAGTGAGGTTCTGCTCTCTGTTGGGAGCACCCCCAGAGCTCCTTGCTCATGATCCAGAATACCAAAGCTGCCTTTAATGTGAGGTGAGGTGACATTGTGTGGCTGCATGGGTTGGTGGAACATTCTGTGCTTAGACTCTGAATGGACCCATGACTCAACAGCTCTGTGGCATTAGGAGGACCAGACACTTCTCTGAGAACCTTGGTTTCCTCACCTGTTAAAAGAAGGCTGAAGTTATTGGCTCTGAAGAGACCATACTGATGTTGTGAGGGTGAGATGGTGTCCAGTGTGTAAACAAGCTCAATGAATTACAAAACGCAATAAGCGATGAAAGGCATTCTCATGACTCTCCACCCTACCTTTCTGCAAGGGCTGTGATGGCATTGCAGGCAGTGCTTGTAAGGGTGAAAGATGTTCTGGAAATGGTTTAATGTCTGGCTAAGATAGGAGGGAGAGCAGGCCAAGAAATCTGAGGGGGTGTGTGTGTGTGTGTGTGTGTGTGTGTGTGTGTGTGCACGCGCATACGTTTGTTCATTCTACCCTGAGTTGTATGGCAAGCATATAGGAGAGTAAAACATTGACCCTTGTCTCTCCCTGGTCTAAGGAAAGCCAAATGTGTTTTATGCAACATTTAGAAAATGTTAAGTTTAATTTAAACTTGGCATTTTAGGAAATGACTTATCATTTGCTAAATTTCAAAGAAAAGAGCACTTGGCTGGTAAACCTATTTTCCTTGTGTGACCTTTTAATTCTCAGCTTTATCTTTGAACAGAAAGTAAGTGGGGCATTCAGTGGCAACAAGGCCAGTGCGTAGAAGGAAGTGGATTTCGCCCAGGAGAGGAGGTCTGGCCCAGATCCTAAGCTCTGGGCCCAACAGTGAGATGCTCACTTAATCTCTTAAAGCTTCAGTTTCCCTCATCTGGAAAGTTGAAAACAGTAACCACAGATATATCTGTTGTTGTATGTGCATTGCATAAGGACTTATGTTAAAGCATGGCAGCATCTGTCAACTCTCCTGGTTGCGTATGAAGACCAGTTACCTTGGGTTACCTTACCTATCTTTCCAGTTCACCAGGTGCCTGGCAGTGGGCTGTACAAATGGAAATGATTACTGTCATTAAGGAGGACTAAGCATGTGTGTATCGTGCTTCTTGAAATTAGCCAGACATCGTGGTCTGCTGAGTGGGGAAGATGTAGTATACTAGTTTCAAGCATATAATAAACATTTGGAAATGGCAACTTTAAAGGTTTATTTTTAATATATCATACATATGATATGTTTGCCAAGTAAAACACACTGGTGTGTTATAGAGAATGTAGAGGAAAACCACCAGGGAGGAGGAGAGTATGAGGACCAGCACGGGTCCCTTATACCAAAAGAATGGTGTAGAAGCAAGGTGATGAGGACAAGCAGGTTTCTGTCGTTTCTTCAAATCTTTTTTTGTTTTGTTTTTTCCTCCAGGGAAAGAGCACTTCCCAAAGCAAACTGTGGGTACCAGGCTGTAGTCCGGAAATGGCAGGCAATTCCCAGGGACCCATCCCAGCAAAGTCAGACTCACTCATGTAGGGAAAAGGGTCATTCACTGCAGCACTGTAGCAAGAATGATCAGGGCATGTTCTCGCACACGGAGGATCCATTTTGTATTCGTACAGGTGCCTAGCGTCTTGCTGTGTTCTGAGAGGGCTCCTGGGATGGTTCACAGTTTCTTGAATGAGTAAGAAACCAACTGTTGGATTCTTTCTGCTCGTGTTTCATTGATGAGGAGTTAGACATTCTAGTAAAGCACTCAGTGAAACAAATCAGACACGAGCAAACATGGGGTGCAGCCCCCAAGCCACAGACATCCTAGGTTTATACCATGTAGACTCTTCCCTTTGTAAAACTCAAATTTTAAGGACTTAATTCTTTAAGTGTGACTGGTTTTCCATTAAGAACACAGCCCTGCAAGAGAGTCGGGAGGCGCTTAATCAATAGTCACACTTAACAGGGAGGTTGGGGGTGCAGGCAGAATGCTTTGGCTTCATCTCAGCCTCGTTGCTGGTGTTTAAGGGAAGGCCTAAGAACTCAGATCTCTGAATTATTGATACTTTCCTGGGTGTTCTTTTTGTTGGTATATCCTGTGTTTTTCTTTTCCTTTTTTTTTTCTTTTCCTTACAAACACTTGTTTAGCTCCTCCAGTGTCTGCAGGGACACTGTTCTGTGCATTTTATGGGTATACCTCATTCAATTCTCTTAATAATATTATTATCCCCATTTTACAGATTAGAACACTGAGGCATAAAGAATGCCTGTGAGGCAAGGAAGAGAAGGGGTGCTGTTTCCACGTGGCAGGTGGAGGAACAGAGGCTTGATGATGATGTAGTTTGTCTAAGCCTTCACTGGGCTACAGTTTGGCACTGTCCTGTTTGAAATGTTTTTGAGGAAATGATGGCTGTGACTGAGGGTTGAAAGTGTACTTGGAAATGTTCTATCTGCTGGTGCTAGAAGCATGCATGCAATACTACTTCTTTTGCTGTAATGATAAGATTCCAAAACCTGCTCCATTAGCACATGCCTCATGCAGAAATGCCCCCATCTAGGGATGTCCTTCTATAGCATGGTAGGGTCACAGTAAAAACCTCAGAAACAGCCTTAAACCCATTAGCATATCAGGTGTGGTATTTCTCTTTACAGGTGTGGTATTTCTCTTTATTTTCTCTCTATTCCTGACGCTCAATGTAAACTTTAGGACACCTTTGTGACTTGGTGAGCACAGTAAAGTCAGTTTTTTGTTTTTTGCTTTCTTCCTGATTTTAATGAGAATGTGTCTAATATTTTATCATTAAATATCATACATGCTATATGTTTCTAATAGAAAATTTTTTATTTCAGAATATTATGGGGTGTACAAACATTTTGGTTACATGATTTGCTTTTGTGAAGTTTAAGTAAAGTCACTTTTAATTTTGTGCTTATATTTGAATTTTGTTTTTATTTAACAGGAGAGAGTCAAGTGGAAGTGTTACTATTTTATGAGAGCAGACATTATAAAATTAAATAAGTAGTTACTATAAGCTTTAAAATTATAAGTGCAAATAGGAATACAGTCAACTACTTCTTAAAAAGTTACTCTTTTTTTCCCTGTGGGCATAAGCTACTAAGTGGTCACATATTCTACATGTTATTTTATTTTCAAATTAGTGTGAGTAAAAGGGCTGCTAATTTTCCCCAGATAATTTTATTATTTTACTCTCTACCTAGTCTGTCAATGGCTTATCATGAGATTGCTTTTACATCTTTAACTTATTCTTTAAAAGCTATAAATTCAGTATATAGAGCACTTATGTAGAGGATTTCATTTTGGCTAAATATTACATTAGCCAGGACACAAGAAGAGAGAGAACTATCTCTGGAAGCTACATTTTTAGGAATCCTTAATGTTCTGACATAACCTGGTTGAGCATAATTACAAGAAAACATTGCCTGCCCATGTTTTCAATGTTAGTGTTATCCTCATGGGATTCAGGTGTGAAAGTGAGTCCCCTGCCTGCCTGCTCCTTGGTGAGACCCTAGTCTTTTGTGGACACATAACACATCATCAAGTTTGCCACTTTCTGCTATTCATTCAGGATCTGTGTGTAAAAATCCCGAGATCCAGCTTCCACTGGGCCTTCCTTGGATGTGACAGTAGCCACTGGGGTTGGAGCATCTTGCATCATCACCTATAAGATTTCTTCATTTGAATCTGACTTGATGCCACTGAGCCTTAGCGGGTTTTTTCCGGGCATGGCGTGGAGTAAGTCAAGAGTTTATTTTCCCTGCTTGGCTCTTCAGAGGCGCGGCCCAGGCCAAGTACAACTTGAATAACCTTCAGGAAAGCTGTGCTGTCCTTCTGTCGGCCGCTGTCTTTGAAAATTGCCTCCAGAGTTAGTGAGCAGGAACAGTTAAGATTTACAAACAATGATGAAGCTTGTCATGCATCTTTCACCATTCATCATCCAGGTGCCGTGCCTGGGCGGTGAAGTGTTCTTCATAAAAACCAGCTCAGTGTGAAATACACCTCGCTGCAATGTTTACTGCTCTGAAGCTCGTCAGCGGCCCTTTATAGTAAATCCAGATTGCGATGTGACATTACAGTATATCATTGCCCGGCGCGGTGGGGTTTACACTAGGAATGAGTGCAGTGCACACCAGATGAGGTGTCCAAATTGAGTTATGTCAGAATTTGGCTGTTATATGGGGATAGCTTTTGTTTTCTGAACACTGAAAGTTAGCTTTATATGTATTTATATTTATATATAGGCATATACTTCCCATCTCGCACATATACACAGAGTATACAATATTTGCTAAGGTCAGGTTCCAAATGGGCTTCTGGTATAAAGAATGGTGACCAGATTTTATGTACCTTCCAAACTGTTGTTCATTGAAATTGGCATAAATGGAATCTTCGGGGAGAACTAGAGTTAGTGGTTACTTAATTGTAGAAGTAGGTTTGATTTTGCTGTGTATAAAATGATCGTATTTAACTATTCTTTCTTACAAAAACTCGGAACACTTTCTCCTTGGATTATTGCAGTACACCGGAATGATCCTTTGGATATGAGGGCAAAGAGAAGAAACCCCGTACAACTGTTGCCATTGTTGAGCACCTTCCCTGTCCTATTGAGCACACCCACATGGGGAGGTCTCTGAAGTCAGTTGCTTATTTATTATTTTTTTAGTGGGTATCAAAGTCTTAATACTGCCTAGTGTTATCTTGAAAGATGCTGCTTCCAAGAGATTTATAGTGTTTTAGCTTGAATCTGCAAAATAAAAGAGCACACTGAATTTATTGCATGATCAGGTTTATTTACATTCACCCTAAAAGTGCTGATATTAAAAATGAGCTCCATAAAAAAATAATATTTGGAGATAACAGCAGCCTCTGCAGTCCCATGAAGGATTGTTAGGAGAATCATTTTGTGGTCTTTACATACCTGGCACTACATTGAATTCAGGGTCTCTCCCCCATTTACACCTGCATGAAGTCTAGGTTAAAGGTGTCCCCCTCTTTAAATGCATAGGTAAAGATAGTCCTCCTGGCTATGCGCTCTGCACCTTTCTGGCTATGTTTTCTTTTAGTTGCAATGTCTTTCTTGAGATTGATTAATGATGCCACATCTGAGCTCCCTAAAGCAGCTAAGGAAACAATTGCAGGTGCATGATGCTGGCCTCTAGGGGCAGTAGGGGAGCCAGAAGCCTTCCAATGGCTTTCACTCCCAGGGAAGGAGAGAATAGCTCAAAATTAGCCCAGTGCCCGCTTTTGCCCAGGTGGTTGGCCCCACAGGTGCAATTATTCCATTAAGATTTCAAAATAAAACACAGGACACCCTGTGTTTAAATTTCAGATAAACAACAACAAAATTTGTAGTATAAGCATGTGCTGAATATTTTATTATATTATTTGTTGTTTCTGAAATTTAAATTTAATTCAGCATCCTGTATTTTTATTTGCTAAATCTGACAACCTTGTGCCTCATCCGTGTCTTCTCTGAACCACCTGGGGTGGAAGGTAAAACTGGAAAGTGGACAAAGGAGAATGGTACCTTCTTTAAGTATTTTCATCAGTTTTAACGGTTGTTTCATTTTTACTTCTGCAATAATAGTATAAGAGGCGGGGCTATAATGCTTGGAACGGTTTCCTATTTTGGTTAAAGCCATTTCTTGGCTTTCTCCATGAAAAGTTTCTGGATTGTAAATTAGCTTTGAACGTATTATTGTGTTTTTTTCCCTCTGTTTAGATAATTCATAGGTCCAGAAAGGTCAAAAGAATCTTATTTCTTCCTTCATATTTTATAGGTTACACACATTAGTATAATAGCAAATGACATTAATCCACTGCTGCTCAGAATGAAAATGAAAATTTATACTTCTCATGGATGTTGTTCAGTTGTCCCCCTGTAGTCTTGCCAGGGCTAATGGTGACTCTTGACACTCTCCTGCAGGGCCAGTTCCTAAGTGTCTCTTTCCTTAATCCACCTGGGCATAGACTGATGGCTCAGTCAGTAAACAAATAAGAAATTCATTGAGTGCCAATTACTTGTCAGTGGGCCTAACATTATGCTCTAGGAGATGAACCACGACAGAGGCGTGGCTGCACTGATCCCTAAATGTCAGCAGAGTCTTAGGGACGCATTCTTTCCCATCCTGTCTGCCCTTAACCCTCTGTAGGGTGTAGAATTGAGTAGGTATATGTCCAGCTGTCTTGATCTTATTCAAGACTTGATGGAGGTCTTCCCCATAAACCTAAGGGAGAGCTTCCTTTTTAAGTTAGAGAAACCAGCATTAGAGTCAAACTCTGTGGATAAATGCTCCAAATATGCAGCCTTTTCCCTGCCCACTTTACCTTTGCTGCTTCCATTGCTATAGAGGTAGGATGGAGCTTGATTTATTTGTTTGTATATAAGAGCTTTGTTGAGATACAATTCACCCTTTTAAAATGTACGATTCAGTGGTTTTTAGTATGTTGACAAAGTTGTGCAGCCATCACCACTACCTGATTCTGGAACATTTCCATCACCTAAAAAGGGACCCCCATATCCACTAGCTGTCATTCCTCATTTTTTTACCTCCCTCCCAGCCCCTGGCAAGTGCTAGTATACTTTCTGTCTCTATGGATTTGCCTATTATGGACTTTTTATATAAAAGGAATCATACAATTTGTGGTGTTTTGTGTCTGACTTCTTTCATTTAGCATAATGTTTTCATGGTTCACCCATGTTGTAGCACGCATCAGAGCATCATTCCTTTTTGTGGCCAAGTAACATTCCATTGCACGGAGAGGCTTGGTTTATTTTAAGTTCAAAGACTATTACAGGATCTGGAAAAACTGTTCAACCACAAGATTTTCAAAGTGAAATGTGTATTTTATCTCATTTCATTAAGTCTTCAGGTTTTTCAACTCAACACATGAATGTCTGGAATGAGGACAGCCTGCTGTATGCAGTGAGGAATGTGGTGTGTATGGATGCAGAGCAAGGCAGGCTGTGTTATTGTCCTGTTGTATGCTAATAACTATTTGTATTAGTCTGCTATTCTGTTTACAACAGGAATTTATTTTCTCACAGTTCTGGAGGCTGGAAGTCCAAGATCAGGATGCTGTCAGGGTTGGTTTCTGGTTAGGCCTCTCTCCTGGGTTGTAAAAACCCTGTCATCTCCCTGTGTCCTCTCATGGCCTTTCCTCTGTGTGCATGTGGGGAGAGAGACAGAAGGAGCAAATGCAAGTTGTGGCTGTTCTTACAAGGACACTCGTCCTATCTGACTATGACTTCATTAAACCCCAATTATCTCCCTATAGGCCTTATCCCAAATGCACTTACATTGCAGGCTACAGCTTCAACAGTTTTGGTGAAGACATAATTTAGTCTCTTATGTCTGCTCTTGGTTCTTGGGTTATAGGAGAAAGATGCTGCGATTTGGTGGGCAAATGTGTGCAGAATGAATGGAGTATGTTTCCTAGTCTCATTGCCCCATGTCTGGTCTTTGCTGACCATTTTCCTCCCAAGCTCTCTGACATGTGGAGCCCAGCCCTCATCAGGCCTTTATCTGCAGGTCGCATCCTCAGAGCTGGGGGTGTTCACAGAGATGGGGAACTCAACAGTCACGCACAGCCCACTCACCTGGAATACTTCTTTTCCAGATTATTGCTCTTTTCTTCCTCATCCCCCCCACCTCGAGAATTTGGTTTCATTTTTGTTCCTACTTCCAAATTTTGTAAAAGAATGTCTAATTCCTTGCCACCTTTGCTCTTTAAATGGTTCTGCATAACCTTAAACAATTTAACTGTGATGTAATGCTAAAATGGGAGTCTTTGCCAGTTTTCCTGGCAGCATGGCAGGGAATTTGGGCCTCCACAGGTAGGGACGTGGATGAGAGAGCACTGCCTTGTATGATGAACCAGTGCAGAGGTAACTTCATAGTAAGGTTATCATGGTATACATTCATGAGCTATCTAATGTCTATTGTGGATCAGTCAAATATGAAAAATAATCTTATTCTATGAAACATTTTGACATAGATTATTTTGCTCATTCCTAAAAACAATCTTACTTGGTCATGAAAGGCTTTTTGCTCCTGTCACCAGCTGATTCATGCCAAGTGGGCATCCTACAATTCAATTCTGACGCGAACTTTCTGAAGTTAGCCCAGACCCCACAGATAAAGGGCTCAGTCCCACAAAACTGTCCCATTTCAGGCTCCAGCCAAAACTGGGGTACCCAAGCTATTTCACTTTTCTGTCTGGCTGACTTCAAATTCAGGGGTTCCTCCAACCCCCCAGAGGTTTGATAATTCCCTAGAATGACTCATGAAACTCAGAAAGCACTTTATATACAATTACTGGGTTTTTATAAAGGATATGACTTAGGAACAGCCAAATGGAAGAGATGCACAGGGCAAGGTATAGGAGCAGGGGTGGCGGTACACAGAGCCTCCACGCCCTCTGAGAGTTCCAAGCTTCTCATCAAGTCTTGGTCCCTCTGGTCACCAGCCCCCATCCTGAAGCTATCTAAGGCCCCATCAGGAGTCACTTCATTAGGACAGAAGAGGCTCCTATCACACTCTACCACTTAGGGCCCCAAGGGTTTCTGTAGCTCTGTGCTCCCAGGGACAAAGACCAAGTATCTTTCTATGACACCACAGAGCAAAAATCATTGACCCTATTCAGTGACAAGCCAATTGCTGAGTAGAGAGAATAGGTGATGTAGCTGGGAGTGAAGTTGGATGACTTATCTTTCCTGGCTTGGGTGTCTTTCTGGGACACATTTCAACTTCAGGCTGTGATACCAGTGTTAGAACTCTTGTCTTCAGTTTGGTGTCGTCGACCTGCACCATCCAATACAGCAGCTACCAGCCACACAGGGCTATTTAAATTGTAGTTACAATCATGAATCTAGTTCCTCTGTCACACAAGCCCAATTTCAAATGCTCTTTGGTCACATGTGGCTAATGACTACCATATTGGATATGCAGAAATAGAACATTTCCATCATCATAGAAAGTTCTATTTGACAGCTTTTTTGGACTTTTACAGTGAGAGGAAAAGGCAGTGCAGTGTTTAAACCCGAGAACAAAGGAGTGACACAAGCACCATATATTCAACAAACACCACTTAAAAGTCTAACTTTTGTGGGAACATCAACCCTTGTTCAAATAACCTGTCAGGTTGAGGGGGTGTTACTGATGGAGCCATTGAGTGAATGCTGACAAATATTAGCTGATTCTTAGACCTATCCTGTGATGCACACTTTTTTTAATAGATGGAAGTGAGTAACTAAACTAGAACTTGGTTGATCTCAGTCCAAAAGTGGTACAGGGTAGAGAACTTGTCTTACCGGCTTGGGATTTGGCAAGGACTGCTTATATTAAAACCAAGAGGGGGAAAGTGGCATTCATCCCTTATCAGGTACATCATTTGTACATACTTTCTCCCATTCCATGGGTTGTCTCTTTGCTGTTGATGTGTTCTTTGATGCACAAATGGGTTTAATTATGATGAAGTCTAATTTTTCTTGTTTTTTCATCTGTTGCCTCTGCTTTGGGTATCGTATCTAAGAAAGCATTGCCAATCCAGTGTCATGAAACTTTTCCTCAATGTTGTCTTCTACCAGTTTTATGGTTTTGGCTCTTCCATTTAATCTAGGACTTTGAATGATTTTGAGTCAATTTTTGTATATAGTGTAAGGTAAGGGTCCAAGTTTATTCTTTTGTACGTGGTTAGCCAGTTTCCCCAGCACCATTATAGTTAAACAGATTCTCCTTTCCCTGTTGAATGGTCTTGGCACCAAGTGGGGAAAGTGGCAGAAGGGATAAAGTCTGACACTTTCCTGTGGCCTTTTTCTGTAAGCATCAGAGACTGTCAGACATTGAATGTAGCATCCAAAGTGCAAGCCTGTCACTTGCCAGTTGATGATTCATCCAGATCTCTGTGGTGAATATTTTCTCTGTCATCTTTTATTTTTGTTGACTTGTCTCTCACAGCTGTCGCAACTGTGTCTTTTCTCCACTCCTTACAGTTCAGAAATAAAGGCAAATGGGATAACAAAAGAAGGGAATCCTTCCAATATCAGGATTTATAGTAGAGCAGCAAGAATAGTAGTGCATGTAAAAGACTGTGGCTAGAAAATTTTCTGTTTTTCTAGTTTGAAATTACTAGAGTACTTGAAAGTGACAAATGTTAATTTTTATACCTAGTTTTTAAGGGTCATATCTGTAGCTGCTTATATGCAAGAGATGGCAGACCTCGTTCAGTGAGCGCCAGGGGAAAAGCCTGCTGTCCTTTGGTGTCCTGTGGAAGTATTCCTAAGGAAACAGACTGCCAGAGAGCTACAAGCAGATAAGCAAAGAGGGGCCAATGATAATGCCTGTCTGGTTGCAGCCTGAGATTGTCAATCACCTCTTAATGTTTACAGAAGTGAAAAGTCAATGTGTAGTTGTTTTAATTTGACACACTCTTGGGTTGAGAGAGTGTAATCGCTGGAGGGGACAGTTAAGTGGCTGTGCTCCTTGTCAGCCTGTCTGGGTCTGACTCCAGTGCTAAGCACTTTTCTGATGAGCAATGGATTGGGTTAAATACCAGTGTAATTGCTTGCTTCCGCATACCAGTCTTGCAGTGCCTTGTACTACATTTCTATCAGCACTTGCCTGAGGCTGTGAGGGTTTATGCTGCAAAGAGAGTCCGTATGTTCATTTTCATGAATCAATGTCGGTTTTTGAAAAGCAGTTGTTACAGCGCTAAGTGGACTGTAATAAATTACACCCCCTCCAGACCCATTGGAGTAAATCAGACCTGTTTATATCCATCCAAGTGGTCTTTTGAGTATAAATGACTTTTTGTTTACTTATCAAACCAAATGTTTGTCTCTAGGAAATGGAGGCAAATGATTTGTTCATTTTTTTTTTTAAATCCCGTGAATAGCACTTTGCTGCTGTCAAACCAGAGAGGTAATTCTGTGTATTGTTTGGTAGAAAAGTGCTGCCCCAACCCCCACCCCCTGTACCTGAAATTGTCCCAAAGACATTTTCAACACTGGAGACACTTCATGGGTGTCGGCCTGTCTCTAACCACTATTGAATATGTGGCAACAATGCACAGAGCTCTAAAAAGAGAGCACTGTTTTTGGCCTAGTCATTTGTTTTTTTTTTTTTTTTTTTTTTTTTTATTCTTAAATATATCTATTGTGATGAAATGGCCTAGTCATTTCTAAGGAAAGAAAGTACATTTTGGAAAGTGTGTTTCTCTGTCTTTGGATTGCTTGGCTCTCCTTTATGAAGGATGTGTGCTGCTCGATTTATTTACTTTGAGAGTTGAGAGAGAACTGTTGAAATGGCTGCATTTCTTATGCAAATTAGACTGACCAGTGGTCTGACCTTTCTTGGTAGGACATAGATATTGCTGAGTTTGATTGTGGTGGCTCTGTTACTGTGAAATGCCTGTTTCACATTTAATACTAGTTGAACTGTCTCATGATTTTCTTTTCTTTTTTTGCTGCTAATTTTTTCTTCTTTTCTTTTTTTTCTGAAAAGGCTGTTGTGTTCTTCCACTTACCTTTTTCCACAAGGCTTGCTGGGCCATATTAACAGTGTTTCCTTCAATAAAGTGCTAATAATCACTTTTTCTTACTGTGCTAAGTATACATAACATAAAATTTGCCGTTTTAACCATTTTTAAGTATACAATTCAGTGGCATTAAATACATTCGCAATGTTGTGTAACCATACCACTATCTATTTGCAAAACTTCATCATCCCAAACAGAAACTCCTCACCTGTTGAGCAGTAACTCCCCATTTTCCACGTCCTCTGGTCCCTGGTAATCTCTGTTCTACTTTCTGTCTCTATGCATTTGTCCATTTCGGATGTCTCATATAAATGGAATTATATAATATTTGTCCGTTTGCATCTGGCTTATCACAGTTAGTATAATGCTTTCAAGGTTTATCAATGTTGCTACATGTATTAGAGCTCTATTCCTTTTTATGGCTAAATAATATTGCATTGTATGTATATACCTCATTTTGTTTATCTGTTCTTCTGTTGATGGACACTTGGGTTTCCACCTTTTGGCTATTGTGAAATAATGCTGCTGTGAATGTCGGTGTTCAAGTATCTGAGTCCCTATTTTCAGTTCTTCTGGGTATATACATAGGAGTAGAATTGCTGCGTCATATGGTACATTTATGGTTAACTTTTTGCAGAACTACCAAACGGGTGTCCACAGCATCCGCACAATTTTACATTCCAATCAGCAGTGGTTCCAATTTGAGTCCATTTTTTAATTTTGTTGACTGTGCTTTTGGTGTCATATTTAAGAAACCACTGCCAAATCCAAGATTACGAAGATTTCTCCATTTTCTTCTAAGAGTTTTAGAGTTACAGTTCTTAAATTAAGATCTTTGATCCATTTTAAGTTGATTTTCTTTATATAGAGTAAGGGTCCAACTCCATTCTTTGGCATGTGGATATCCCATTTTCCCAGAACCATTTATAGAAAAGACTGCTTTCCCCAGTGGATGGTCTTAGTGCCCTTGTTGAAAATCAGTTGACCATCTATGTAAGGCTTTATACTGTAGCTTTGTGGTAAGTTTTGAAATCAGAAAATGTGATTTCTACAGCTTTGTTCTTCCTTTTCAAGATTATTTTGGCTATTTGAGGTCTCTTAGAATTCCATATGAATTTTACAATGGGTTTTTCCATTTCTGCAAAAAGCATATTTTGAGATTTTGATAGAACTTGAATTGAATCTGTACCTTTGAGAACTGCTGTCATCTTAACAATATTAAGACTTCCAATCCACAAATATGGGGTGTCTTTCCATTTATTTAAGTCTTTTAAAATTTCTTTCAGCATTGTTTTATAGTCTTCTGTGTCTGTCACCTCCTTGGCTAAATTTATAAATAAGTATTATTTTTGATGTGTTGTAAATGAAATTGTTTTCTTAACTTCCTTTTAAGATAATGTATTCCTAGGCATAGAAATACAACTGATATTTGTGTGTTGATTTTGTATTCTGCAGCTGAATTTATTTATTCACTTTATCGTTTTTTTTGTAGAGTCTTCAGGATTTTCTACATGTAAGTTTATGTCCTCTGAACAAAGATAATTTTATTTCTGCCTTTTCAATTTGGATGCTATTCTTTCTTTCCTATTTGGTCTGGCTGGAATTTCCAGTACTATGTTGAATAGAGGTGGGGAAAGTGGGCATCCTTGTTTTGCTCCTGATTATTGTTTCACTATTGAGTATGATGGCAGCTGTGGGTTTTTCATGTATGGCCTTTATCATGTTGAGCATAGCAGCCTTATTTCCTTGTTTTAAGGCAATCATTGATCTGTGACAGGTAGGTGGTGGGATTGTCAACCACAGGGTTGTCTTCTAACCTGCCCCTCTCTCTCACTGGTTGAGTTGAGTAGCCCCACCCCACAGCATTCTGGGGCTACCTACAGTGTACCAGTAACACCCCATTCATCCTATATGTATCCTTTCCCCTAAGAATCCTCCCTATATACATGAGTACGGGATCCTGATCTAGCCCCTGCTCATCTGATGTCTGTCCTGAATAGTTCAACTTCCTTCTTTTGAGGTGCTCTGACCACAGTGCCTGTCCTCTTCTCCAGGGACCACTCACCAGGCCATGAAGGACCTCCTTTTAACTGTCTGTTCATTTCCTGTTGTACCATATGCTGGGAACAATCTTTGTTGTTGCTGTTAATGTCAAGAAGTCTCTTTCCAGAAGAAGCCAGAAACAATCTTAACTTCCTACCTGTTGCTCCCAACTTCCTTCATTCATCAAGTCCTCTTCTTTAATTGACCATCTCTAAAACTCCTATATCAGGATGTTTTCCAAAATGAATGGCAAGAACAGGTTTCATTTTCCGTGGTTGGTCTTGTTTTGAAATACAGAGCTTCCCTACACATGCTGAAAATATTTTGTCCCGTTTTCTATTATATATTCTTTCTCTTCTTTTGTTCTCTGGACTTTATTATTTCTTTTTGGCACCTAATGCGGACTGCAGCTGCCTAAAGAAGGCTTTGCATTCTTCTCTGTTTAGCCCCTATTTCAGTGCTTCATGCAAAGTTATTTTTATCAAAAGCAATTTTTACCAAAATTTTTTGCCAAAAGCAATATGAGCTCATTGGTGAAAAAATGTAGAAATATATAAAATAAAACTAGAAGTTTTATAATTCTTTTCATATAGATATTACATATTTTGTTTTCCCTCCTTCTTCTGTCTGTTATAATACCCAATAATACATATACGAGTGGACATTATACTAGCGTAAACACAGACATAGAGACCAGTGGACAAGCAAAATGCAGTATAATACATACAATGAAATATTAGCTTTAAAAAGGAAGGAAATTCTGACATGTTATTTACAACATGGATGAACCTTGAGGACATTATGCTAAGTGAAATTTAATGATATAAAATTGTAGTATTGTCTCTTAAATTTTTAAGAACACTATACCTGCTGTTCTGAAGGTACATACTTTCTCATGTTTACTGCTTTTCTCTTTGTATGTTTATTTTCATACATTCAGGTGGAAATTTCCCAAAGGTTTGTAGGTTTTACTGGTCATTTTGTAGCACCATCATAGGAGTTTATTTGTTCATGTATAGATTTTGGTTGATATAACTTAGAGTTGTTTTTTATTTTTATTTTTTAAAATGAACAATAGAAATTTATTTCTCAGTTCTGGAGGCTATAACAGTTTGTTTTTTTAAAAGAGACTTTTGAAATTCTCTATTTCTACATTTTTCTTTCAATGCTCAAAAAATTAGGTGTTGAGACAACTGGCTCAAAGAAGCTACTCCGCCCCCCTCCAAAGAATGTGGCAAATAAATGGCAGAGAAAATTTTAACCCAGATCTGACTTTAAACTTCCCCTTATTCTTGCACCTCCCTAAAGTATTCTGCTTGATGAGGTATAGAACGTGTCTGTGTCTTAGCTTGGGTTCTACGTAAAAGCAGAATCAAAGACAACAAGGACTTGTGTGCAGGTAGCATGTTAGATGGCAAATCCAAGGAAGAAGAGTGAAGGATCAAGATCAGGAAGAAAAACCAATATAAAGTTGTGAGGACAATGGACGTTAGGTTTGGGACCCTCTGCAGAGCTGCTAGAAAGCCTCTCAAAGTTGCCCATGTGAGGGTAAAGCAGTATTTACCTCCATGGCCCCCCATTTGACTGAGGCATTACACCCCTTACTTTGAGTTGTTCCTGTGTGCTTGAAGAGTGGTGATAAGAGGAACCTGGCACAGGAACTAAGTGATCCCTGGTCTACCCTTGATGCAGAATGCTGTCACATGGAGGTGAGGTGATGCTTCCACAGAGGTGTTGCCAGAAGGATAAGAGCTGGGCATTGGGGACATCTAGTATAGTGTGTTTCCAAGAGTTCATTGGAACTCACATGTGACTGGACATTAACCCTACTCCGTTTTCCATGAAAGTGATGCACAGCTACCTAACATTTAACTTACGTCCAGGATTTTGAGTGGTGTGAATTATTTTTATTTCCTTGAAGTCTGAAGGGCATTGGAATGGCAGGATATGTGGTCCATTGCCAGCTGGACTTCCCTTTCCACTAGGCACATCAGCTGGGGCAAGAGACAAAGAGGATTGGTTGGAAGTGACGTGTTGAAGGTCTGCCAACAGATTACAGTTTACTGATGCAGTACCTCATTCTGGAGAGGATTTATTTTGGTAAGAAAAGCAGAAAATGCACCATGGGAAAGAAGTTATTTTTACTTTTCTTAGCCAAAATATGTTATTTAAAGAAAAGATGAATGTAAAGGTTTTGGTGACCCTTTAGAGCAGGCATCCTCAAACTATGGCTGGCAGCCCACATGCAGGCCGCTGAGGACATTGATCCTGCCTGCCTGGTGTTTTTGCCCCTGCTGCCTGTCCTGCTTAGCAGCCGACTTGTCCTGGGCCCACAGTGCGCATGTGTGGAATGTGCGCCGCACTCTCCAACGACCCTCCAATGGTCTGAGGGACAGTGAACTGGCCCCCTGTTTAAAAAATTTGAGGACCCCTGTTTTAGCGAATATGGTTGGCTTTTGGGCTTAAGCACTGATTTGGGCCATATTATTTAATTCTCCTTTGTATTTGTTCGAGTGAGGCAGTATGGCATGATGGTTCAGAGTACTGAGTTGAGGGTCTCTCAGACCTGAGGTCTCATTTAGTGGCCTCATGACCTTGGGCACATTTCTTCTCCTGTCTCACCCTTAGTTTCCTGACTGTAAGTTGGAGGTGATAGTATGCATTTCATTTAGTTTTTGTGTGGATTAAGTGGAGTAGTTTTGTAATGGGCTTAACACTGCACCTGGCACATGAGTAGTTCTCAATAAATTGTAATTGCATCTGTTGGTTGTCCAGAAATTTTATGATCTTCTTAATTGTATGTTCCTGGTTGAGTTTGAGCCTGCCAACATTTTTAGAAAGATTACAGTTGAAAGTGTTCCAGCTAAGACCGATTCTAGGAAAGAAACAAAATACTTAGTAGAGTTGAACTGTTGTAATTTCTCCTTCAACATTCTCACCCAATAAGCACACAACACATACACAACTTTTTTTTTCTTATATTGGGCAGCCTCTGGTCCCTCCCTTCTTAGAGAGAGAACAATTTGATAAATAACATGATAAAATAATATTGATTTGTATGTCTTAGTCCTCCTGATTATTTGCATTTTAAAAGGAGATAGGTATATATTCTGAAAGAATGAATCTTTAATGGTGGAATTTCAGATATTTTGGACCTTGGGCGGCAGGCATATTTTGAGGACAGACTCTGTTGCACCCTATTTTCAAATCACTAGTTTGTAAGTAACAACCTGTTTTGTGTACATGGAGCCAAGCCTGATTCTTGGTTTTTGAATTGCTTTAAATTTTGCTTTATTCCAAATACTATATTTGTGCCCCTATTATAATCACATGCTTATAATAAAAGGCTATGTGTCATAAAGTATTACTATTCTATGGTGTTTCGAACATAGACATTACAGTATATTTCTATTTTGGTTCAGTTATTTGCTTTGGAAAGTACATGACCACTTACTAAGTTAAGAAGATAATTAGTAAATCTACTTGCCTAAAGTGCACTTCCCAAAACACCTAATCTAAGGAAATGTCCAGACCTCTGTTGGATAAAGAGCTGCTGTATGAAAATTAATTGGAAATAACAATGAAATTTACTGAAAGTTTTATCGAGTTAGATATTTTGCAAAGTAGCATTTTCAAAAATCAAAATAGTTTAAAGTGCTTCATCTTAACAACATAGCTAGACTCTAGTTGATGTTTTTTCTTTTATAATAGTTTGCAATCAGCCATTTTATACTTCCATCAAGATGAAACTTGCTACACAGCTATCTTTCATACTTTATTAATCTAAAAAGTACCTATTAAATCAGAGACTTAAAAGAGCAGTCAAAAACAACTCTGGAAAAGTGGCTTTTCAGAATATATTTCGCACGTACAGTTAAGACAATTTTATTTTTTTCTTAAATGAACAGAGCACTACTGTTTTTATTTTCTCTATAGTTCTTGACAAGTTGCTTTTTTAAAAATAATACACTTTTTTTTTTGCCATCTGTGATCTTTGTGTAATACTGTGTTATGGCCTACTTTTTCCCTCATTTTATTTAACATTTGCCTATAGAGCTAAACTCTTGATATATGTCATTCTAGATCTTTTGCTATGAAATCACATGCAGTTATGTGACTCTGTAGAAATACATAGTTTGCTTGGCTTTTAAACATAAGTATAGTCAACATATTATACCCCAACCCTTTCCTTTTTACAATTGTCACTTGGTCTTAGGGATCTTACATGTTAGTTTATGCAGATCTACCTTATTCTTTTTAACTGTCACATACTGTTCCACAGTTGGGATAGATCCTAGTTTATTGGTTAATTTCCTATTTATTGACAAGTCATGTTGTGTTCTATTTTTTAATATAACAAATGCTGCCTTCTCCTTGTGCAAATGTGCTGGTGTTTTTCTGGGGAGATACTAAGCAGAGGCATTTCAGATAAAGCCTGCATGTTAGACTGTGTGGAATATTGCCAAATGAATGCTGAGACTGGCTGCACCAGTTTACATTCCCAGCAGCCTTGTATTCCTGGCAATGTGGTATTGTATCTGACATCTACATTTTTTTCTGTTTGGTGGGTGGAAAGTAGTCTCATGGGGGCTTTTATTCCTATTCCGTCAGAGCCACAGTGGTCAGAAGATGCCTCATCCAGCATCCAGGTAGTGCCTAAGTTACCAGGGAACTGGAGTCCACCACTGCTCCCTTCCTCTCCCTGCAAGAAAAGTACAAGAGGGGGAGGGGGGTCACAGGTCACAAGAGAAGCCCCAGCACAGTCCATCTCTGCCTAACAGCCACCTTGCACTGAATCCCAATCAATCTCCACATAAAAATGCTGGCTCTTGTGCAAGCAGAGTTGCTGGGAAAGAGCCTAGTGATTTTCCTCTCTTGGAGCTGCTTTCTCATTACTAGATGATTTAGTCTAATAGACAGCCTCCCTACCTGCTCCCCACCAAAACAAAAACAAAAACAAAACCAGAAAGGAGAAGGTAATTCCACCTAGCTTTCCTACTGACATGGTATGGGGACAGCTTTCCACTAGAACTAAAAATATCTTGTCTCCTTTGTAGGAAAGGTTGGGGATATATCCTTTCTGTGCTAATGGGAGTGTGATTCCAAGTCTGGTTACTGTAGGCAGTAGTTGAGATTCACACAAAAGAGCAGTGTTTGACTCTCAGCGCTGCAAGGACTGGATTCATAGACTGAGCCCATCAAGATGCCGAAGAATCTATAATGTTGGGAAATTCATTGTGCAGAGTTAGCTAATGATCCAGTTTTAACCAGGTTATTACATGATAGGCATTTGATTACGAGGCAGGGGCTGTCATTACGTCACTTGAAGCAGCTCCTCTGCAGTGGCTAAATAGAAATTGAACTTGTCCCATTTAGTGGCCAAATGCCAAGAATTGTAAAGAGTTTAGTCCATTATTGACAGAAAACGTTGATGTCTCTATTAAGGATGGAAAGGTCTTAATTTCTTTCTTTGGAGGTAATCACTTGATGCTAAATTACTCAACTCTTGCTTTTTTACTCCATTAATTCTGACTTTGAGCAGGCACCTAAACCTTTAGAGACTACAAGAAATGGAGATTCTAGAAGTCATAACACAATGACAGGATTTAAATTCTGGAAGAGAAGTTAGAGGTCACTGAGTTTAACCTTTTCACATTATAGATGTGGAAACGGAAGCCCCAAAGGTGCTTTACCCAAAGGGACAGTATAGTCCTCAGAGACAAATACTATCTGAGTTTAAGATTTTATTACTGTACTACTAACCATTTCCAGTTGCTCGCGTTTTAGATTTGAGCCAGAGCTGGACTGCGTTAGCTTCATCGATCAGTAGGCTTCTCCCAGTAGCGGACCCGGGTCAGCCACTGCAGCGTTTCTGAAAGTTAGATGTATCAGGGCCCTTGACGCCGCTGACCAGGAGGTGCTGGAGCTCACTCGGGTGAATCGCTTCATTTGTCATTGTCTCCACCCTGACTTCGTGGAAGGTCACATGAGGTGGAACTAGGTAATTACTTATCTTCTCTGAAAACACACCTGTGCGGATTCACAGGGAATTCGGTCCTCTGTGCTGCTCTGTGCTCTAAGAAGACGGTGGGGAGCTTGAGTGTGGGGCGGAGCCTACCCTGGTGCCAGCCCACCTTCTGGGATGTGTGCTGTGACAAACAGTTTCCTCATCCTTATCTCAGATTGGATGAAGGGAAAAGCAGAGCTTTTACATTAGGAAGGGTGTTTGTTTATTTTTTCTCTCTTCTCTCCACGGGGACATGTAACTACTAGGGAAAAATAAGATTCCTGGAACACTCTTTCTGACATCTCAGTGTCCGGTAGCTCTCAGACTCCCAGCTCCTGCAGCTCCATTTCAGACTCCCCAGACCAGAGGTTCTGGAGTCTCTGCAGCAGGCAGCATCCTCCCCACGGCCCCTTGCCATCCTCCCTGGGATGGACAGATCATCCCTCCTCCGTGCCCTGCTGTTTGGGGGCTCAGAAGGTTCTGCAGCAAGAGGTTGTTTTGAAAAGAAAATCCAGGGTTCTACCAAAGCAACTTGTGCTGTATTTTCTGAAACATTCAGAATCTCACAGGCAGCAAACAGACAAGGAGCCCCTGACACTTTGTTCCACCAAGTCACGTGATCCTTAAAGTCACTCCCCTTTTCAAAGCAAAAAAAACACTTTACTGAGGTATGATTGACATACAAAAAGCTGTACCTATTTAATGTGTACAACTTGGTGAGTTTGGAGATAGGTATACACACGTGAAACCATCACCATGGTCAATGCTATGAACATATCTATCATCTCCAAAAGTTTCCTCCTGCCCTCTTTATTTATTACTTACTTCCTTTGAGATAAGAACACTTGACATAAGATCTACCTTCTTAGTAAATTTTTAAGTATACAGCACAGTACGGTTAACTGTAGGCACAGTACTGTGTAGTAGATCTCTAGGACTTACTCATCTTGTGTAACTGAAACTTTGTACCCTTTGAACACTTCCCCGGGTCCCCTTCCTCCAGCCCCTGGTAGCCACCCTTCTCCTCTCTACTTCTATGAGTTGGCCTATTTTGGATTCCTCACATAAGTGGCATCATGCAGTATTTGTCTTTCTGTGTCCAGTTTATTTCGCTTAGTACAATGTCCTGCAGGTTCATCCATGTTGTTGGAAATGGCAAGATTTCTGTTTTTTTTTTTTTTTTTTTAAGGCTGAGTAATACTGCATTGTATGTATTTACCACATTTGTTGATCCATTTGTCTGTCAGTGAACATTAGGTTGCGTCCATAACTTGGCTGTTGGGAATAATGCTGCAGTGAACGTGGGTGTGCAAACATCTCTTCAAGGTCCTGATTTCAGTTCATTTGGATATATACCCATAAGTGGCATTCCTGGACATATGGTAGTTCTGTTCCAGAAGTCTTTTCTGCATGGAAAGTGGATTTGAAAGATGGAGGAATTAGGGTCTCTTGGGTAGTTGCTTTATTCATTTTTAGAAGGCAAACCTGCAACTCAGGTGATATCTTCTAATTCACAGCTGTCTTTCTGCAGCAAAATCGTAGCTATCTAGAGAGTACTTGGGCAACAACTGTGTGAATGTGAACAAGAGGAAAGCTCGTTGCAGAGGGCTCCGTGGGCTAGCAGCAAGCAGTGAGAGGAATAAAACCAGCCAGCCTGCTGAAGCGTGCTGTGGCCTCTGGTGGACAGTCCCAGATTCAAGTCCTGAGTACAGATTCTGGCTCTGACACTCAGCAGTTGTGTGACCTTGGGCATGATAGTCCCACTCTCTGAGCCTCAGTGTTTAAAATCTGTCAAATTGAGGATAGATCTGTCAAAATGAGGAT
The DNA here is from genome assembly GCF_040939455.1 of Microcebus murinus. Lineage (NCBI taxonomy): Eukaryota > Metazoa > Chordata > Mammalia > Primates > Cheirogaleidae > Microcebus > Microcebus murinus. The sequence goes on from NC_134115.1 coordinate 30,411,765, forward strand.
ATTAATACTTAATCCCCCTCCTAGAGGGTTTTTGTGAAGTTGATAGGTAAAGTACAATGCCTGGAATATGATAGGGGCTCAATGAATGATGGCAATTATTAATAGTTATGCTAATAAATAATATGGACCAAACTTCACCTCATAAGCTTGCTTACCCAAGTCAGCACTGCCAAGTCAGCTCCTGCCTTAGGCTAGTAGTCCAGCCTTCCTAAGAATTCTGTTTCATTTCTCTGGCATCTGCTAGCCTCTCCTCATCAAAGACAGCAGTTCACTCTTACAGTTCAAATGAAGAGCACAGTGCTTCCAGCAGTGACTGGTTGGTTTTTCTTTTATCCTTCTTTTCTGCCTTTTTATATCGCTTTTGATTACTACAAAAATAATACATGTTTTTTTCCTGTAATTTGATAGTTTGTTTTGACATGGAAGTTTCTGAGTGCTTTTTAAATAAATGGATGCCCTTGGTTTTAGCATTATAAAAATTTCCCTTGCTTAACTGCCAGGCACATTAGTTAGCTAATGCTAATATTTGTGTCTTTTTCTTTTCTCTCAATTTTATATGCTATGTCAGTGTTACAATTAGTAATATTTCCTTGTGGAAATAATTAAAAGTTAATTTTATTCAGTTTTATGACAAATACTGAATTAGAATGTTAGAGCCTCATTGAAGCACCTAGATAGCATGAGAGTTACTGTTAGCAGAAAAATTAATTTATTTTAGTGTATATTATTCTTTAAATGTCAGCCATTTTCTTTTTGGCCAGAAGGACTACATTCTAGAATGTTTTCCTTATGAAAACAGAGCCTTGTTTTATTCACAGCTCTATCCCCATATCTAGAACCGTGCTGAGCACAGAGCAGATGCTCAGGAAATAATTAAGTAACCAAATTAGCACCACCGTGTCTTCTTTTATGCTTGAGTTATACCTAGTTCTGGAGATAGATTAAGAAATGAACAGCAGTCATCATGTTCTGGAGATTACTCAGCTCCCGAAGAGGCTTCTTCCAACACCTTGGACGTGAAATAAAACGTGTTCTTAAATCTATACTTTAAAAGTTATGATGCAATCAAAAGGTCAGGCAGCGCATAAAACTTGAACCATACAATTTAAATAACATTGTTTGTTCCCAGAAAGCTTACAGATAACTGTGGAAAGCATTTCCACTTGTAAATCAGCCACTTTTGAGATGAGATGAACTTTCTGAAATTAGCAGATTACTTAAGCTTGTAGGCGCTGAGGTTGCCATTTGTTATGTGATTGCTCTTCGCCCTGAGCCTCCTCGAGGGCAGCCAATAATGCAGTGAGCGCTGGACTTTCACTCTTGTTTTCAAATTAAAGATTTAATTACAGTCTTCACTGAAGATGAACCAAGTGTGAAAATACCTGATCTGCTAGGAATATGGGATCGGGGAGGAGTGTGTGGGTTGGAGTCAGTGTCCGGACATTTAAATACTTTCAACAGTAGCATTAAAGGTGAAATTAATTATATTGTGACCAAATGCTGGCCTGTTAGTCATTCAGTGAAATTTATGTTCTTCTTGTTGATGATTTTTTAGAGCTGAAAGGTTTTTTTTTTCCTGAGGAGATATTATGATAGACAATGGGCTGTCTCCAAGATTTTGATGGTTTTGAAAGATACACGTCTTTGAAATTTATGGAGACTTACTCTGTGGACTGATACATGGTCATTTTGCATAAATGTGTTGTGTGCTTGTGAAGTATGGAGATCTGCTCATTGTTGAGTGCAGAGTTCTATGTATGTCTGTTGAGTGAAGCTTATTTATTATGTTGTTCATATCTTCCACTAATCAATAATAAAGCATCCTATCCAAAAACTATCTGATGGTCACCACATTACCTATGATTTTAAGGTAGTACCTTTAATAAGCCTTATTTATTATGGAGAAAAAAGTGTCTATATATCCTTTCAGCCTCCTGGCTTCAGGCATTCTGATATTTCTGCTAGCATCCAGAGTGTAGTTACATCATCCAAGCACCGAGTTTAGGGGTAGATTCAGGATGCCTCATGAACTCACAATCATTGAGAAGTGGTATGTTTCCAATAAATGAGTTTTCTAAATCACTAAAACTTTCTCCTGCAATTGCCAGAGGTCGCCGCCTTCCAACCTTTGATGACAGGCGTGTTTATTAAGTGGGTTCTCTTCTTTCTCACTTTCAGGATGCTGACCCTTTCTTGAAGCTTCAGGTTCATTGTCACATCTGTTGTACTCCTCTGCTGCTTCCTCAGATGCTTCTGAGTTTTCCTCGCCCCTTCCTTCACATGGGGCTGGCAGCTGTTACTTCTCTCATCATAGCTGCCTCTCCATCATTCTTTGTGTGCACACCCATCTAGTGTGCTGGTCATGACTGGCCTAGGAAACACATCGGCTGGCTTTGTCCCGTGAGAGTTATCTTTCACTATATTCATCAACTACTACTTGTTAAGTGCTGGCCACATGTAAGCCTTTTAACTGGTGGCCACCAAAGGGCTTTAAAGATAAATATGAACTGAGTGTGTTGGCTCATGCCTGTAGTTCCAGAATTTTGGGAGGCCTAAGTGGGAGGATTGCTTGAGCCCAGAAGTTCAAGACCAACCTCATCTCAGCAAAAAAAAAAAAAAAAAAATTTTTTTAATTAGCTGGGCATGGTGGTGCACACCTATAATCCCAGCTACTCAGGAGGGTGAGGTAAGAGGATCGTGTGAGCCCAGGAGTTTTAGGCTACAGCAAGCTGTGATCGCCACTGTACTACAGCCTGGGCAAGAGAGAGAGTGACCCTGTCTCTAAAAAAATAAAAAATAAATTAAAAAAAAGGTAAATGTGACTTAGACCCTACCCTGGTCTATAGGGCAATTATTAGTAGGGGAGTAATTAGATCTATAATGGAACAGGAAAGTGATAGTGGCACAAGAAAGGTACAGTACTCTGGGAATTAAAGAAGAGGGAGGTTGTTTCTGCTTAAAGAAATTAGAGGAGGTTGCCATTTGAGTTGGGTTTTTAATGTGGAGATTGGGGAAACAGCGGGACCAGCATGAACTTGATGTAAAAAGCAGGGGACGTAGGGGACTGTGCTGGGATCCAGAGCAGGAGCAAGGGTAGAACTTGACTTAGGTACAGGGAGAAATTTGGAATCAGGTTGCTCCTCAAATGCCAGGATAAGAAGCTTGGACCTTTGCACAAGCCACCAAAGGTGCTTATTTAGGAAAGATGTCAGAGACATGCTTTGGGAAGCATTATAGCAGCCACCTGGGTAAAGTGAAGCAGAGGGAGAAGGGACTAGATAGGGCACCAGATGCTAGCAGAGTAGGTGAAAGGTGATGAGGTCCAGGATTTGGATAAGGGGTGGGGGGGGAGGGTAACTGGAAAGGAGGGAGATGCAGAGTTCAAGAGAGCAGGACTTAGCAGCTGTTTTGATGTAGGACAGAGGTGGGGTGGTCTAAGATAATGACTGAGGCTCACAGCCTGAGCAGGCTGGTGAAGTGAGTGCACTCAAGACCCAAGAGACAGGGAGGGGCAGGTTTGTTGTTGGAGGAGAGGATGGTAGGTTCTGTTTTAGACTCAGTGTGTTTGCACTGCAGGGGGCTCACCTAGGTGAAGATGTCCATTAGATATTTAAAATACAGAAGTAGTGCTAGTGAGAAGTCAATAGGAGATATAAATTGTGAATTCATTTGCAAGGAAGTAGTATTTAAAGTCTTGTGTGACAAGAGAGGACGAGGTCAGCATCTTGGAGACAATCTGTGTTTAGGGTTGGGTTAGAGAAGAGGTAGAGGGGAGAGCACATGGCCAGAGGACTGCGGAGGACTGAGGAGAGGGCACAGGCACATGTCCAGTGCTCCTGAGGAAGAGCAAGACAGACTGGAGCAGGCTTTGGCTTTGGTGACCAGCAAGTCATGGGTAAGCTCAAGAAAACTTCTGGGAATAAGATAGCTGCCAGTTTGCCAGGCATTGTGGATTGCAGTTAGGCTTGCTCTAGTTAAATTTGGTGAAAACAAAAGAGACAGGAGAGTGGGTCAGGATTAGGGGAGAGTGAGAAGAAGGGGTGGAAGAACTTGATACAAAAGAATCAAAAACTAAATCCCACATTTCACACCTGTGACAATGGCTATTTTATTATTATTATCATTATTATTTATTTCTTTTTGAGACAGAATCTCACTCTGTCACACTGGGTAAAGAGCAGTAATGTCATCATAGCTCACTGTAACCTCAGACTCCTGGGCTCAAGCAATCTTCTTGCCTCAGCCTCCCAAGGAGCTAGGACTACAGGTATACACCACAACACCTGGCTAATTTTGTTTTTGTTTTTCTTTTCTTTTTTTTTAAACAAAGATAGGGTCTCACTCTTGCTCAGGCTGGTCTCCTGCATGAGCTCAAGCAATCCTTCATCCTTGGCATCCCAGAGTGCTAAGATTACGGGTGTGAGCCACCTTGCCCAGCCACAATGGCCATTATTTAAAAAAAAAAAAAGTCTACAAACAGAAAATAACAGGTGTTGCTGAGGATGTGGGCAAGTTGGAACCCTTGAGTGCTGTTGGTAGGAATGGAAAATGGTGCAGCCCATTGTGAAAAACTGTATGGCAGTTCCTTAAAAAACTTAAACATAGACCTACCACATGATCCAGCAGTTCTGCCTCTGGGTATATACCCAAAAGAATTGAAAGCAAGAATCTCAAGGAGATATTTGTATACCCATGTTCACGGCATTATTCACAATAGCCAAAAGGTGGATATATAACCCAGGTGACCAGTGATGATGGATAAATAAATGTGGTATATGTCTTTAAAAGGAAGGAAATGCTGACCCATGCTACAACATGGATGAACTGTGAGGACATTATCTTAAGTGAATAAGTCAGACAGAAAAGGACAAATATTGTATGATTCCATTTATATGAGGTACCTAGAATAGTCAAAATTGTAGAGAAAGAGTAGAATGGTGGTTTCTGGGGGCTGCAGGGAGGAGAGGACAGAGAATTACTGTTTAATGGGTACAGAGTTTTTGTTTTCGAAGATGAAAAAGTTCTGGAGATGGATGGTGGTGATGGTTATGTAATATAAATGTACATAATACCACTGAATGCTACACTTAAAAATGGTTAAAATGGTAAATTTTATGTTACATATATTTTACCACAATAAAAAATGCTAAGAATAAAAAACCCAGAAAACTAAATCCTGAAAGAGAAACCAATTTGTTGACCAGAGGAAGGAAGAATTAAATTAAAATTTGTCTTCTGCTTCGGAAAATACCAGCCAGTCTTGGTTTCTTTCCTTGAGTTCAGAGCCAAGTGCTGGTGACCCAGCACCAGGAGGCCCTGTCCAGGAACTTCTCACCCAACGAGACCATGGGTTGTTGTTTTGAGAAGCCCCTAAAGAAAGGCTGTGGCTAAGTTTGGCTTCAAGTGAGCTGCAGTTGGGGAGAAAAGGGAAAACCTATTCTTGAAGGCAAACTAAAATACCTGTCAAAACAGGAGCATGACCTTTCCTCTCCTGAAACAATTAGAAATATCATACACACTGGAGAGATTGCCCAGAGATTAAACTTCTTTGGGATTGAGATCCTTTCTTGGGGGCTAATTGGACAGAAGGCATTTTAAACCACAAAATGTTTTAAGAAATATATATATTAAAATATTTTAGGAATTGGAGTCTTATACAAAGTACAGAAATAATCTTTTGGGAAAATGTTCAGTCTATGTTGTTATTTTCTCATTGCTTTTGAACTTTAACGTGAACCATTCCACAACAGTGTGTGCTTGCTCTTGTAATCTGAACTTACCTTATCCATCCATGATGGCTGTGTTGTATTTAAGTGGTAAATTAATATGTGCAACTTTGAATAGGCATGTGTTCTCCTGTCTGGAAATGCCTGAAATTTTCTATCCTGATTGTTTTCAACTGGTATATGTTCTATTTAGTTATGTCCTGGTGTTTGCTTCCTTCTTCTGTATTAGAGAAAAAATATTACTAATTTACTAGTTTTAAATTTCCGGTAATGTGAATTAGAAAGAAACAGAAGGAAACCGTTGGCATAGTGTATGATAAGCCAACACTGAAGATTTGCATCTTACATGTAGCATCCACCAGAAATAGTATTTGCTTTTTGAAGAAGACAGAGTCTCCTGGTAGTAAAGATAAAATAATTTGCCTCATGCAGTCCTTTACCTAGGTACTAGCATATCATTTGGACCACAATATTTATCTTCAAATTACAAACTGGAAATTCTACTTGAGAAATGGCTTGTGAACTTTCTCCCATATCCACTTAATTGTAGTGTCAGGATATTTTTAAATGAAAGACTTCCTAAAAATCATGTAGCTAAAGTTGAACATCTTAAATATACATATTTCGTTGAACAGTGTGTTTTATCAGAGATGATATACATCCAAAGTGAAAGGCCAACTGCAGGCTTCTGGATTAGATGTGAAGCTGAGCACATTTGGGGCTCTAGGTTGAAGGCAGTGCTCACGTCATTGTGACCAGCTGCCCTAGCAGTGGTGGTGACTTCAAAACTTTAATCCTTTCTCTTAGCCTTATCAAGATGCCCATCAAGGTAGTGCTTTCCATCATATCTTACCCTTTAAGGTTGAAGCATCTGTGATTCTTTCTTCTGCAAGGCTTCTTTAAAATTGTTTTACTACAACATATCTGGACAGAGTCAACCTAGTTTGTAGAATAGCAAATGTCACAGTTGCCTTATGGGTTTGATTCCTTCTTTACCTGAGAAAAGAGTTTTCCCAGAATCAAGTGACAAGTTTATTCTGGAGACAACTTGTAGAGCATCTTCTTTGCCCAGCCTGCTGTAGTTTCTGAGATACTCACGTGTGTTTGCATATGTAGTTGCATTTGCAATGTTTTCAGATGTAGTTGCACATTGTGACCAACCTAGTCATAACGCATGTACATGGACCTGAGCATTCATTTGCTTTGCAGGGGTCCCCAAGGAGGATGGCCCTGCATGCTTATTAAAAGCCTGGGTCTTTGGCCCCTGGCATAAGCTGAAATCCTGGTTTCATCACTTGTCACATCATGTATTTGAGCTGCTGTTCTATTGGCCTCCGTGCCCAGGCTTTGCATAGAGTCACTGTGCAGTAAATACAGGTGGAATTAAAACACACTTTAAAATCTGAGAACATTCAGGGATTTTTGAGTGTGCTGTCACTATTTTTGTCTTTCTCAACCAATGTTTAATAAAAATCCTATTCATTTCTTGATTCTGTCTTACATAGTGGAGTATAGACACTAATTCAGAGTTCTTCCCTAGAGAAGAGTATATTTATGCCAGAGAGAATAGAGAAAATAATGACTAACAAGTGTGTAGAGCCTTAAAGTTTACAAACTATTTTGTCTCCTTGATCCGCAAAGTAACTTTGTGAGATAAGTAATGATAATCCTTCTTTTAATTAAGGAGACTGAGGCTAAAGGTATTTATTGAGGGGCCAGTGTCTGATGGCAGAGCTCGTGGTCTTTCTTTGACACTTCTCAGATGGCCATGGTTCCTGGCTGAGCGTTAGGAGCTGGGCTTGGCCCAGCCTAACGGATCCCGGCCTGGAGCAAGACTCCCCTCAGCCTTTCTACCCCATCAGTGCACTGAATGTAGTGGGAAAACGGTCTACCAGAAAGGAGCCTCCTTTTCTGACTGCTGCCCCCTCTAGCTCAAGAGAGATGAAGCAGGGTGGGGTGCAGAGGGTGTAGACAAGGGAAGCGAGGGGGGAACAAATGCTGGGAAGTGATGCTAGGGACAGGGCTCAGTTCAAACAACTTCCCGTGCTGAGATTCTGTAGTCACCAGGTCACATGTGTGGGTGACCAAATGGGGTAACTTTGCACTACTATGGCTCCATGCTTATGTCGAATGTTCTAAGTGCTCTACTCTGTCCCCATTTTATAGATAAGGAAGCTGAGGCATGAGAGAGGGATTAGGGACTTGTCCAAGGTCTTTGGGCAGCAAGAGACAGAAGGTCTGCTTCCAGAACCCACCCACTTAACAACTCTGCTTTGTTGCATTTTGACCAAGGGACTTCTGGTATCCCAGTGAGCTGCATTCTGGCAGGGCTCTAGGTACCCAGTAATTGCAGATTAGGAACTGATGAGACCCTACTTCTTTTGGGATGTTGAAGCCCATGCTGAGTACTTTGGAGAGTTCCCAACTTTGGGCAGAAAAACCACAGATTCCTCCTTCCTCCAAATACTAGTCTGAAACAACGGTTTGCTTGATCATGGGGTGATAATACTATTTTCAGTATGGTTTATAAAGCTTGTCCATAGACACCTGCTGTTTTGATTTGATTTGACACTAGCCATCTTCTCACCACTCTCAAAAAAATTTAAAAAAGCAGAGCTTATGTTAACAAAAGACCTGTTCAAGTGACGAATAGGTTGTTCTGCCTCTTGCTCCCTTCTGAGAGGGTTTAGGAAGAAATGTCAGCGAGAGGAAAGTTCCCACAACTGGTCGTAACAGTTCTGGGGCAAGGGAGCAGTCAGGAGCATGGCCACCCCTCATGGGCAAGAGTTGTTTTGGGAGGTGAGGAGTGAAGAGATGCTTGTAAGGGTGCTGAGCCCCTATCGGGGCAGGGCTGCTGCCGTGGACATGTTGATGATTCATCTTTGAGACTCAGGTGCCTGTGGTGCTCCCTCTGTGAAACAAGCAGGGAATGTGGGCCCAGCAGCTGCTATGGTGTGGTCCAGGAGGGTCTGTCACCGTTGCTGTTGCGATAGTGGGGGGTAGAAAGGAATGCTTGGCCCTGAGCTGTTCTGCATGGGTCTCAGGTGGGGTGGAAGGCTGAATGTGCCATTGTTCCATTATTATTTTGTGAATTGTGTATATATGTGTTATACATGAAATTTAGAAGGAAAGAGGTACTGTTAATGTTGTACAAATATGTACTTTGTATTCTCACTTCAACTTGTTTTTAAAGTACACTGTTTCCCAGTTGGCAAAGGTTGTGATAGTTGTGTTAAGGAGGAAGCACTGATAGTTCACCTGCTTCCACCTACAGGAACTCTCATTTACCACAGATTGGTTCCTTCTCTCTACGATACATGCAAAGGGCAGGGCTAGCCCCCTTAGAAACTGGTGTTAGATTTTCGAACTGATAATTAAGATACGGTTTAAGGACAGCATAATCCTATGCTCCTCTCCACTCAGGGGGAAAAACACATTTAATTGTTTCAAAGATTATTACTTTTTTAGTGAGTTTATAGTAAATGGGGGGAGATTACTAAAGGGCTATTTTTTCTCAGCTTGTGGTTTCTAATTACATCAGTTACAGCTCAGCCTTCCTCTTAACTAGAGTGCAGGCATGAACTGGAAAAGAATGAGCTAATCCAGGATAGATCAGGTGGAATAAAGATCTCCATTCATATCTTTACCTTTTATCCCTTGTTCTGAGTGCCAGGAATTAATGCTGTTTGAAAGTACAAACTGAACCTGCCAAGCTTCGGACAGCTAAGATAATCCTAATTATTTTAAATGTTAGTGAGAAGGGCAGTAGTCTCACTCTGGAAAAGAGTTCTATTGTAAAACATTAAATATCTGCTAAGTGGTATTGATTGAGCATGATTTTATTTCCAAACACCATGGTTATCATGAAGCGGAAGAATTTGTTGTTTAAGAAATTTTCATCAGCTTTTCATGAAACTCTTACTTAAGGCCTGCAAACTCTAGGAAACTGAAGAGGCCAGCACTTTTGTCTTTCTTTGCAGTCAGCATCTAGGCGAAGAGTTGCTAACAATTGAAGAATGTCACTTGCATTTTATTTTTAAATGATTTCTTAGTGGGGGTTTAATAGTATTTAACATATAGAGGAAGAAAAAATTGTTTTCAAGCATGAATATCCTATTTTCTCACATCACTGGAAGAGAATTATTCGTTCCAGTCCATTGACTTCCAACAGATCACTCAAGTTAAAAGTCAGGGGTCTTTGCAATGTCAAAAGATTTAGCACTTAGAGTGGTTTTTGTTTTGTTTTTCAGAGGGATTTTTCTTTTTGGCAGTATATAATATTTTTCAGAAAGAATACTGATGGTTAGATGGCATCACCAAAATCATCTTAAAGTGGTTTTTTTTTTCCCTCCTGCATTGGTAAGAATGATTATGAGTGAGGTTTTTGTTTGTTTTTAAATAATAATGAAAGAAAGGCCCTATAGCTGCTGTAGACAAATAGGCTTGAGAGAAAACAGATACTAGACTTGCTGGTTCAAACAAGGGTCAGCATTGGAGATTTACCCACCTTTCATTATAACCCGAAAAAAGATCAGATGGGGAAGTTTTCCTTTTTTTCTTTTCCTTACTTTTCAGTCTCTGCTTGGTCTCTAGAAGTCATTTCTTCCATTTCTGTAAGTGCTGGAAGGCGATCAATGATTATAGGGTAGCATAATCCTTAATTGTTTATTGCCTGTGAATGCTTCCTGCCCCCCTCCCCCCAGCACAAGAGCAGCGCGCTGTGCGTCCTCACTGATGCAAATAGTGGTGTGTTGAGCATCTCAGGGCCAATTATTCTTTCTTTCTTTGGGGTTATTCCCAAGAGTGGAATTACCAGGTCAGAGGGGCCGAACAGTTTTATGGTTCTTATTACATGTCACTAGATTGCTGTCCAGAAAGATTGAACCAATTTCTAGTGCTACCAATACTATCAGTTCCCCAACAGTACCACAACACTATAAGAGTTAGCATTTTTACAAAATGATTAAGAGAAACCTTTGAAGTTGAAATTAGCCTTGTGCAGGGCACCTTAGAATCAACTTAGAAAGCAAAAAGGATCATTTTGATTTTTGAATTTTGGTATAAAATAATTTGCAATGGTCAATTATTATTCTTCCTCCCCCCCAAAAAAAAATGTTTAAGGAAGCTGCATTAAAATGGAGATGGAACCTTGAGGGGGCTATTTAAGGATGGTAGTAAAATAGATTTTGGACATTAGTCACTAAGAAAACAAATCTTTTTATGTACTTGGAACTTTTATGAGGTGCTATACAAAATGAGTTAAACAGATATTGTCCCTAACTTCAACAGCCTCTTACTCAAAGACAGTGCTAAGCCTTGGACAAATGTAAAAATTTTGAGTGGAGAAACACTTAAAAAAATACAGGTGTTTTTCAAAGCAGGTTGAGTTCATTTGTTTACATCTTCTCTAGAGTGCAGTCATGCGTTAAGTATGCTTCCAGCCAGTTGATAGTCAATACAGGTAACATATTCCACACTTCTTGGTAGCCCCTGGTCATAAGAATACTTTATAAGAAAATTCCTACTCTTTCCATTTTCAGTTTAGTCCCAAGTTAACTAAATGAGGAGGGGACATCTCTTAGGTCAGCAGGCAGAAGGCAGGCCCAGAGCTCAGAACTTGTTGGGAGAACACTTACCTATTCCTTTCTAGCCTCTGCTCCGTCAGCCTGACAAAGGTCAGTTATTTTGCCTCCTTCAACTCACAGAGGGATTGGGAAGGTTGGGTTCAGTGGCCTGTTCCTAAATATGATGCCTAAGGATAGGTTGGTGCAAAGGCCAGAGCATGCCAGAGAGTCACGCTAACCAGTGCTGCACTGCCCTTGACAGCTTCCTAGATAAAATGGGGAAAGGAATTCTCTCAGTGAATGGTTTGTAAGGGTAAAATACCTTATTAAAGTATGTGCATGCAGGTAGGAGTGAGTAGATGTTTATTCTCTTAGGCAAGAGAAACTTATGTTTAGAACATATAGAAACTTATGTTACTGGTTTGGGGTGGAGAGTGGGGATGGAGGTGGGCAGATTAATTTATACTGTTCAGGAAGCTCTTAGATCTCCAGCTCTGTTTAGTAACAAGATCTCAGCACAAAACCTACTACTGCCTTTGGAAAACATTTCTCTGTACATGTGTATAACAACCAGGTGTGTGTATACACAATTCATAAATCGCCTTGGATATTCAGAGAATTTTAAATCTGTATAACAATACAAATTTGGTAAGAAGCCTCTATGAACTTCAAGATAAAAGCTTCAGATTTCCTAGCTTCCCAGGGGTTTTTTTGTTACTATATTTATATATTCCATGTACATGTTTTTTGGCATCTATAAATACTAGTTAATGACACCCTTTAAATTTTTCAAAAATTTTTTATTCCTCCCTCCTTTTTTTTAAAGCTTACAAACTCCTCTCTTGCTTTTTATTTAAGTTACTAAAGACTAAACAAATACCATCAATACAAAGTAATTGGTTGTCATGAAATTGCCTAAATTGCTTTTCAAATTTATTTACTTGCTAAGTTTTCAGATCATTCCTTTCCTTATTGGATACTGAGGTAGCTTTATAAAACTGTCCATCTGTCTATCTATCCATGTGTCACTGGAGGAAGGGGACTTTCTGGAATAATTTAGTCCAGTGGAGTGGTTAAAGGTCTGCTTCTTAAATCCCAGCTCTGTTCTTTTATTTCTGTGTGGTTCCACTAGCTGCAGCAAACCTTTTCCAAACCCATAACAAGTGTAAATAGTGTTCTCTTGTAAAAAGGTCTCTTTTCAGCATGGTAATATACCTTATTAAATTCCAAACATAATAAGTATTGATGGCAAACACATCAGGACCCAGTACAGCTTCTACTATGATTTAGTTCTCTACAAATGACTTCAGCACTCAGCTCCCAATGCATTTTGCTAATTACATCATAGATTTCCCTATTGATGAACACAAGCTGAATTAACACAGGAGCACTAATGTACCCTTTCACCATTATTGTTGTACAAGAAGCCGTGGCAGATGCTGGCAGTTAGTTACACAAACATTAGTATTAACGATTGGCCATTTGGAATTGGTGACAAACTACTGCCCGGCAGAATCCTGAGGCTGAAACCAATCAGGAAGTTAATGAGGAGAGAAATTACCACTGCAGCTTCCCCTTAATTACATTCACACTAGGCAGGAAGGGAGTTCTGGGGGTGGATCTAAACTTGGCTAAGGTTAAGAAGGTCAGAGACCCTTTTGCTTAAATTTTGTATCTACTGTGGCTTGTAAGGTTGCAAAAATTGTTTAACACATTATTACTTTTGCATCCTTTGTATTTAATGTAGATTTTCCAGTGAAGTTTTATATTAATAGATTTGCTTTCAAAAACTTTACCTGACTTATATTTTAGTGTGGTATAATTCCATGTTTTTACTATTTGTGTTTTTAAAAAATTCCCTCGCTTACTGCTGTAATGTATGCTGACACCCCCTTCCTTTCGTGTTTGTCCTTTCATAGCCAAGAGAAATAATAGGAAAGTTGATATGCTATCCAACTTCACCTGCTGTATCTTGAAAACAGAAAAAAAAAAAAAAAAAAAAAACCCAAAACTAAGGTTACCTGTCAAATGGTGGAAATAGATGGGTGGAGTCTTGCCTAGGGGTAATTTGTCGGAGAAATCACTTGACAAGTTGCTTTAGCATCCTTTACATAAAGGGGAGGGAGTCAGTGAAGAGTGGAAATAGTTTTCCCAAAGAGGGTGGAGCAAACTTTGTTTTGTTTTTTTAATGAACATTAAACTGGAACTCTGCTGCCTTGCTTTCCCCTTTAGTTATATAAATATACTATGCAGAATACTTTTTTTATTCTAAAGAAGCTGGGGGGGGTGGTTAATGAGTGTCTTTAAAAACACTTTCAACTCAATAGAAATGGTGAGTGCCACTTTCTTTGTTGGAACCTAATTGAATCCTGAGCGTAGAAAGACTAGCCACTTTTAACGTTCTCTTCTCCCTTTCTCTTCCCCCCTACTTCCCAGTATTCTCGCCTCCCAGCAGTCAAGATTCTGGCTTGGTTTCCCTCTCGAGCAGCTCTCCCATTAGCAACGAGAGCACAAAGGGAGTGCTCGAATGCGAGCCTGCGTCGGAGCCCAGCAGCTTCACGGTCACTCCCGTCATCGAGGAGGACGAGTGAGCGGCGCCCGCCGCCGAGGGCGGTTCTCTTGGAATAGGGCTTATTCCATTTTCCGCGGGGTTTGTTAATATTCTGAGTTGA